>NC_045771.1:87690055-88940055 GCF_008692025.1 Phocoena sinus
CGTTTCTAACCGAGGACGGCTGGCAGGAGCCCTGCGGCATCCGGAGATGGGGGAGCGGGGTTGCCAGGTTTTAATGCCTCTCCCCACCCACCCTTGGCTTGCCACCAAGTCCAGATAAACCCGCACGTACAGAAATGAGTAGATTATAAAATTGGAAGGGATGGTGTCTTTGCCTACATTGGGGGGATGGGGCGGGGGAGGGGGACGGGGGGAGTGCGAAAAGACAAGGGGAGTCTTTCCAAGGGGAGACCTCTGTAGTCACTTCGTTGCAAAAGGAAGAGACTGGTTGTTTTCCTCTTACCCAGGCCGAGTTCAGACAGGTAGAAGGGCCACTTCTAGCTGCCTTCTGGTTTCCCTTCCTTCAAAATCCGCCAGGGCTCAACTGTTGTATATATTTGATGTAACAATCGTT
The DNA here is from genome assembly GCF_008692025.1 of Phocoena sinus. NCBI lineage: Eukaryota > Metazoa > Chordata > Mammalia > Artiodactyla > Phocoenidae > Phocoena > Phocoena sinus. The sequence continues at coordinate 87,690,468 of NC_045771.1, forward strand.
ACCGCTGCAGCTCTGTGCTGGTGCAGGCTTTGGGCCATAGGTAAGTCACCTCATTTAATCCTCACAACACCCGGAGAGGCAAATGTGATCCCCATTTCACAAAGGAGGAAACAGTCAGTAACAAAGGCTGGATGCGAGGCAGCCTGGCTGCTGGCTACAAAGGCTCTCACCGGGACCTGCCTTGCAACCATCCAGGGCAACCCTAAGCTAGACTAGGGAAAGCCGCCACCACCACCTTTTCCCCCGCAGGCAGGCGATGCTGCCTCAATTACAAAGCACTCGCCCGCAGCTGGCAAGGCTGTTACCACCTCTTCCTGTCCCGTTATGTGACTAAATCCTAAGTCAAAATGAATCACTTCTAGAAAGAATCCAAAACTATTGAACATTTTTAGCTAACACTTTAAAAATGTTTACTATATGCCAAGTACTGTCCTAAGTGCTTTACATATATTAACTCCTTTAATCCTCATAACCCTATGGGGAAATTACTGTTAATAGTACATTTTACATATGAAGAAACTGAAGCACAGAGAGGTCAAGTAACATGTCCAAGGTCACACAGCTGTAATTGTGAGAGAGCTGTGACCTTGTCTTATTTTAGAGTCCCTGCACTTAACCATGGCAAACCGCTGTAAGGAATGAATGCCTCTTGTTGCTGTTAGAGGGATGGGATGAGAATGATTCTTTAACCAATGTTGGATTACCTCATTTAATTCTTACATTGGCCTGTGAAGTAGGTATAATTATCCTCATTTTTTAGAAGATAAAGTTGAGATGGATACAAGTTAAATAATTTGTCAAGGGCACTCCATAAGAAGAGGAGCCTGGGATCAAATCTGGCCATGCTTGATCCCAAGGTCGCTGCTTTAAATAAACCGTAAAGTAAAGTAGTAAAGCACTGATACTTGGTCCAGGTCACAATTGCACTTAATTCCCAGAAGGTCCCGAGTTCCCAGGAAGTCCCCCTCTTTTCACTCTGCAAGAAATATTCTCTTGTGAATCTCTCACCATGGCTTTCTTGACATTCAATTTATGTGACCAAGTTTATTTTCCAATCTTCCCCTTTTTTGTGCTTTCTTAACTTTTACAGCATGACTTCGCTCTGTGCATTTGGGTGACTTTTATACTCTGAACTACGCAGGCTCGAATCTGTGACTACAGCCCTGTGGTTGTTCATTAACAGGCATAGAGACTGTTTAAATAATGCCCTGAGTGGTGTTGAGCTGCTTAAGAAGAGGGTAAATGCTTGTACACTCCACTTAGCAGTCCTTTGGACTAGCATGTGTACCTGTGCCCTTACAGTAATAGAAGCCCAAGTTCACACATCTCTGATACCTTCTTTAGGGAATCCAGTTCAACTAATTATTATTAATACTTTTTAATCTTTTATATTTTAAAAAATTAATTTATTTATTTATTATTTATTTTTGGTTGCATTGGGTCTTTGTTGCTGTGCGTGGGCTTTCTCTAGTTGCAGCGAGCTGGGGCTGCTTTTCGTTGTGGTGCGCAGGCATCTCATTGCAGTAGCTTCTCTTGTTGCAGAGCGCGGGCTCTAGGCACACGGGCTCATTAGTTGTGGTTCGTGGGCTCTAGAGCGCAGGCTCAGTAGTTGTGGCGCATGGGCTTAGTTGCTCTGTGGCATGTGGGATTTTCCTCGACCAGGGCTCAAACCTGTGTCCCCTGCGTTGGCAGGCGGGTTCTAAACCACTGTGCCACCGGGGAAGCCCAATAATCTTTTTTAAAATGAAGGAGGGCTTCCCCGGTGGCGCAGTGGTTGAGAGTCCACCTGCCAATGCAGGGGACACAGGTTCGTGCCCCGGTCCGGGAAGATCCCACATGCCGCGGAGCGGCTGGTCTCATGAACCATGGCCGCTGAGCCTGCGCATCCGGAGCCTGTTGCTCCGCAACGGGAGAGGCCACAACAGTGAGAGGCCCAAGTATCGCAAAAAAAAATAATAATAAATTTAAATAAATAAATAAATAAATAAAATGAACGAAAATTACACAACATGGATATAGAATCACCTTGAACATGGGGAACAGCATCTTCCTAGTGAAAAGTTCACTTTAAGTCCCACAATAACATGGCAAACTGGGTTACAATTCAAAACTTCCAGTTCCTAGCTCGTGTGCTAACCCTTAGATCTTACTTCTGTTTAGTGAGCCATAATAAACACCTTGAGGAATGTTTGTCTGGTCCACAAAATCTACAAACCTTTGAACTAATGGAAAAATAGAGACATACTCTTTAAGAAAATTTGGTTTACATCCCAAAAAATCTGCAAAAAAATAGAAGGTGATGTCAGGGTGAAAATGAGTGAATCTGTGGGAAAGGGAGTTTAAAATGGGGTAAGATCCCTTTTTAATTAGAAGAGCTTTGGAGAAGCAATTAGTCTACAAAAAAATTACATTTAAGCATCCAGACTATAAATTCATTTCTTGCTGATAAGTAGAAATTACTGACCAACATTTGAATAATCTTAACACAATGGAAATTAAATTATATACTATGAGATCCACAACTTTCAAATCATTGGAAGATGATGACTCTAAATGAAACACAAAAAAGCTGTTAAATTACATTTTAAAGTTGTAAGCATTCATTCACTGTCTGCCTTCACTGATTTTTTGAGTCAAAGTATCAAATGTTTTGGTGTGTATGAGAAAGTGAATCTCTACTCTTATTTACTATGTAAAAGTCAAATAAAAAGTACATAAAATCAAAAAAGTATATACATATGGAGATGGTGAGATCAGTCAACTCTATAGGCTCCAAAATGGTAATAAAAGTTCAGATGAAAGAAAACACTTCTTTAGATAGCAGTTAGTAAGCTTATAAAACCTACTACCCATAAGATGTACAATCTGAAGACACTGAGGCTCTTAAGTTAAAAAACAAAAACAAAATCAAAACAAAAAACAGTTAACTAAGTTTTTAGGGAATGAAACCACTTGGAAAGGTGGGTTATTTGAGGATTGGCTCTGATATGCATGTCTTGCCAGAACAAGTTACTTAATGTACCCCAAATTAAAATACTAAATAATTAAATCATGGGTCAATAAAAAAGCATTATACCATAAAATTTCTAAAAGAGAAAACAATTCAACACTAAAAAATCCCTTTTTTAAAACTTCTCCACTTCCAGGGATTTGCACATGCTGTTTCCTCACTCAGGAATGTCCCTCGCATTCCTTGTGCCCTGACCACACTCCTGCAGCTTTCCCCTCACCCACCTCACTCCTCACTTGGATGCTATCAATTCATCCTCCAAGTCTCAATTTACATGTTTTTGCCCTTGCCCTTTCCTGACCTGCCTCTCCCCCCAACCTAAATTAGTTCCTCTATAACTAGATCGTTATATAGGCCCTAACAACAAGTAGCTATTGAAATTGAAATTAAACTAAATTAAAAATTAAGATGGCAAGAAAAAAGAGAACAGTGGAGGCTTAACTGAAAAAGAGGTCAAAGCTAAGATCTCCGAGTAGATACTTTGGTAAAAAGTAGTGGGGAGAAGGAGGGAAAAACATTTCGGGCCAGAGCACCTACATGGAAGAAGACGCCTATGTGAAAAGGAAGGTGGCAGATTCAAGTCCTGAAAGAACGTCAGTGCAGATGGAGTAAAGATTATCCAGGGAGACTGGTCTTGCCCTAGCATGGACAGTGGCCAGACTGGGCAGGGCCTTGTCAACCATACTGAGGATTTTGGTCTTTTTCCTGAAAACAATGGTGAGGCATGCAAGGGATTTTGAGCAGGGACATTCCCTGGTCATGGTTTGTTTGTTTGTTTTTAAGGTCATCTTGGTTCCAGAGGGGTGAATGGACTGGAGAGCAGTAAAAGTAGATGCAGCGAGAGGATTAGAAACGTGGTGCAAGGAGCTCAGGTGAGAGATGGTGTTCTGGAGAGGTGATGGAGAGAAGAGGATGGAACTGGGAAGTATTTACAAGACAACTACAGGACTCGGTGATAGACTGGGTTACTGACTGGATAGGGCTGGGGGGAGAGAGAAGGGCTGAAGATGAATGATGCCCAGCTTTCAGTCTTTTGAAGCTTGGTGACTGTTGCTGAGCAATAAACTATTTTTAAAATATTTTTATTTATTAATTTATATACATTATATATTAGTATATTTATATATTTTTAAATATTTTTATTAAGTAAATTTTTAATGAAGTATAACATATGCAGGAAAAAGTGAACAAATCTTAAATGTAGAGCTCAACGCATTTTCACAAGTGGAACATGGCAAGTGAGCTGCATTCAGAGAACAAGAGCAGGAGGGCCTATGAGTCTGAGCCATCAGTCTTCCCCAAGGCATGGAAGGGATTTTAGGCAGGGACGTAATATGCCTTCAGGATGGTTAGTGTTGCATGTTTTAAAACTTTACCTAAATGGGATTATACAATACATACGATTTTATATCTGGCTTCTTTGGCTCAGCATCCTGTTTGTAAGAATCATCCACATTGTTGCATGTATCAATAGTTTGTTCGTTCTTATTACTACATAGCATATGGGGGGAGGGCTATCACAATGTATTTATCGTTAATGGAACGGTTGGCTATTTTCAGATTTTGGCAACTATGAAAAATGTGGTTAAAAATACTCTTGTGCCTGTCTACTGGTAAACATATGCATACATTTCAGTTAGGAAAGGGAGTGTTGGATCATGGGGGAACCTCTTTTGACACATTGCCAAACTAGTGAGATATATAGAGAAATCTTTAGAGGTGAAAATGAAGTGAAAGCAAGAATCCAGAGATAAGCTAATGAGTATCCAACCCACCCAGGACTCTGTGACATCTCCCATTTCAACAAACATTGAACTTCCATTTTGATGGCCAAATGAGGTGTGGAAACAGGAGATAAAGCTTAGGGCCTGCCCAAGGTGGGAAGAATGATAAGACAGTGCTACTCAAAGTGGGGTTTGCAGATCGGTCTACAAATTTTCTGTTGCCAGTCCATGTTGAGATGTGTGTACAGAAATTGAGAGTGTTTGGAAACTTTTCTAGGGATTTTATAGTGCAGTAACATCCAAGCAATATTCCATTTTTCTTGTAACTAATTTTGATTATATTTTATTAAAAAAAAAAAAAAGTACCTGCCTGTGATGGCTCACAGATAGTTTGTGAAGCACTGTGACAGGAAGTTCATGCATAAAGCTATGACCCATCCTCAAATAACTAGACCCTCAACGGTAAGGTGAACTAGAAAAAAATTTCCTCATTTGTCTCAGTCTTAGTGGAGAGTAGTGATGTCAGGGGAATTCTCTCACCAAAATGTGAAAACACAGTCTGGTTCTCAAGAGTTTGTGGCCCAAATTCATACATGGTTTTATTTCAAAAACCTCAAGCCAAAATTAATTTTAAGGTGGTCCTGGGTTGAAACTGCTTCCAGGCCCTAGAAGAAATAAATTTGAATTTGCCTCTAGGAAGAAAAAACCCCATTCCTTTAAGTCAGGCTTCAAAGAATTACAACAGATAAAGATGCATAGGGGACTTCCCTGGTGGCACAGTGGTTAAAAATCTGCCTGACAGTGCAGGAGACACGGTTTTGATCCCTGGTCTGGGAAGATCCCACATGCTGCGGAGCAACTAAACCCACGTGCCGCAACTACTGAAGCGCATGCACTCTAGGGCCCATGTGCCTCAACTACTGAGCCCTCGTGCTGCAACTACTGAAGCCCACATGCCTAGAGCCAGTGCTCCACAAAGAGAGAAGCCACCGCAATGAGAAGCCCCTGCACCGCAACAAGGAATAGCCCCCACTCACCGCAACTAGAGAAAGCCCGCGCAAGGCAACTAAAGAAAGACCCAACGCAGCCAAAAATAAAAATAAATAAATAAGAATGCTCATAGCAATATTGATACTAATAGCAAAACCAAAAAATGGAAAACACCTAAATATCCATTAATAGAATAATAAATAAATGATCTGATCATACAATGGAGCAAAGGTCTTTGCTTTTCTTTAACAGCTTCACTGAGGTTTAATTTAAATACCATAAATGCTATCCATTTTAAATGTACAGTTCAATGATTTTTAGTAAATCTACAGAGTTGTACAACATCATCATGATCCAATTTTAAAACATTTCCATTATGTCAAGAAAGATCCCTCATGCCCATTTGCAGTTAATCCCATCTTCTTCACCCCCAGCTCCAAGAAACCACTAATTTACTTTGTATATATAGATTTGCCTTTTCTGTAAATTTTGTATAAATGAAATCATAAAATTTGTAGTCTTTTAGATCTGGCTTCCTTTACTTAGCACATTGATTTTGAAGGTCATCCATGTTGTAGCCTGTATCAGCACTTAGTTCTTTTTATTCTAAAGTATTACTCTAATGTATGGATAGATCCATTCACTCTTTGGCTATTATGAACAATGCTGCTCTGAACATTAATGTACAAGTCTTTGTATGGACATACATTTTCCTATCTCCTGAGTAGATGCCTAGGAGTAGAATTGCTTGGGAGCAAATGTTCTTAACCTTGTTTGTGCAAAGGACGTCTTTGGCAGTTTGATGAAACCTACGGACCTCTTCTTAGAAAAATCTTTTCAAAAATTTAATGCCTTTAAACATAATATGTAGGTTTATAAAGAAACAAATTATATTGAAATATGGTTATTATCAGCATACTAAAAAAGTTATACTAATATATGTATTTTTATTAGCCCATTAAATAATTACATATAGCAGCAAGATAAGCAACTACCAGTGTCAAAAATTAATGGCCTGGGCTTCCCTGGTGGGGCAGTGGTTGAGAGTCCAGCTGCTGATGCAGGGGAAACGGGTTCGTGCCCTGGTCTGGGAAAATCCCACATGCCGCGAAGCGGCTAGGCCTGTGAGCCATGGCCGCTGAGCCTGCGCGTCTGGAGCCTGTGCTCTGCAATGGGAGAGGCCACAATAGTGAGAGGCCCGCGTACCGCAAAATAAATAAATAAATAAATAAATAAATAATGGCCTGAGGGTAGAGTCAAGATGGCGGACTAGGAGAATGCAGAATTCATGTCTCTGCAAACTAGGGCACCTACCAAGCACCGGTGGGGGACCACAGACACATAAGGGGATGGGAGGAACCCCCAGCAACCAGGTCTTAAGAAGAGGCCCCACCCCATAGCTGAACATCGCCCCCCACCCGCCTAGGTCCCGCCCCACCCTAGACCCCACCCCTACCTAAGTTCCACCCCCGCCTAAAGTCTGCCCCCCCATAGCCAAAGCTTTTTTTTTTTCTTTTTTCCTCTTTTTTTTTTTGCGGTACGCAGGCCTCTCACTGCTGTGGCCTCTCCCGTTGCAGAGCACAGGCTCCGGGCGCACAGGCTCAGCGGCCATGGCTCACGGACCCAGCGGCTCCGCGGCACGTGGGATTTTCCTGGACTGGGGCATGAACCCGTGTCCCCTGCATCGGCAGGCGGACTCCCAACCACTGCGCAACGAGGGAAGCCCTCTTTTTTCCTCTTTTAGATTGGGGTTCTCTTTTACCTTGTTGATTCTTTGTTGTTGATTCATTGATATTTTTATCTTTCCTGATAAACCTTTTATTTTTCTAATTTTATTTTATTCTTTATACTTTGTTACTGTTCTGCTCCTTTTGGCTTGTTCTGCCCACATGTCTCCTTTTTTTTTTTTTTCTTTTTCTGTTGTAGTTTTACTTTACCTTGTTGCAATTGTTTCCATTATATTCTTATTTTTCCTAATATATTTTTATATCTTTATAATTTAATTTATTTTTTATTCTTTGATAATGTACTGCTCCTTTTTTCTTTCTTTCTTTCTTTTTTACCATGCCACACAGCTTGCAGGATCTTGGTTCCCAGGCCGGAGGTAGGGCCCGAGCTCCTGTGGTGGGAGTTCTGAGTCCAAAGTGCTGGACTAACAGAGAACCTCAGACCCCATGGAATATTAATTGAAGTGAGGCCTCCAGGAAGTCCTAATCTCAGCACCAAGACCTGGCTGTATCTAACTGCCTGCAAACTCCAATGCTGGATGCCTCAGGCCAAACAACAAATAAGACAGAAATACAGCCCCAGACATCAAAAAAAAAGAAACGACAAAAAAAAAATGTTATAGACATAGGAGCAAGGTAAAAACCTACAAGACCAAATAAATGAAGATGAAATAGGCAACCTACCTGAAAAAGAATTCAGAGTAATGAGAGTAAAGATGATCCAAATCTCAGAAACAGAATGGAGAAAATACAAGAACCATTTAACAAGGATCTAGAAGAACTAAAGAGCAAACAAACAGTGATGAACAACACAATAACTGAAATTAAAAATACTCTAGAAGGAATCAATAGCAGAATAACTGAGGCAGAAGAACAGATAGGTGAGCTGGAAGATAAAATAGTTGGAATAAATGCCAGGGAGCAGAATAAAGAAAAAACAATGAAAAGAATTGGGGACAGTCTCAGAGACCTCTGGGAAAACATTAAACACACCAACATTTGAATTATAGGGATCCCAGAAGAAGAAGAGAAAAAGAAAGGGTCTGAGAAATATTTGAAGAGATTACACTGGAAAACTTCCCAAACATGGGAAAGGAAATAGTCAGTCAAGTCCAGGAAGCACAGAGAGTCCCATACAGGATAAAACCAAGGAGAAACACGCCGAGACACATAGTAATCAAATTGGCAAAAATTAAAGACAAAGAAAAATTATTGAAAGCAGCAAGGGAAAAATGACAAAAAACATAGAAGGGAACTCCCATAAGGTTAACAGCTGATTTCTCAGCAGAAACTCTACAGGCCAGAAGGGAGTGGCATAATATACTTAAAGTGATAAAGGGAAGAACCTACAACCAAGATTACTCTACCCGGCAAGAATCTCATTCAGATTCAACAGAGAAATCAAAAGCTTTACAGACAAGCAAAAGCTAAGAGAATTCAACACCACCAAACCAGCTTTACAACAAATGATGAAGGAACTTCTCTAGGCAGGAAACACAAAAGAGGGAAAAGACCTACAAAAACAAACCCAAAACAATTTAGAAAGTGGTAATAGGAAGATACATATCGATAATTACCTTGAATGTAAATGGATTAAATGCTCCAGCCAAAAGACACAGACTGGCTGAATGGATATAAAAACAAGACCCATATATATGCTGTCTACAAGAGACTCATTTCAGACCTAGGGACACATACAGACTGAAAGTGAGGGGATGGAAAAAGATATTACACACAAATGAAAATCAAAAGAAAGCTGGAGTAGCAATGCTCCTATCAGACAAAATAGACTTTAAAATAGACTATTACAAGAGACAAAGAAGGATACTACATAGTGATCAAGACATCAATCCAAGAAGAAGATATAGCAATTGTAAATATTTATGCACCCAATATACAAGTACCTCAATATATAAGGCAAATGCTAACAGCCATAAAAGGGGAAATCGACAGTAACACAATAATAGTAGGGGACCTTAACGCCCCACTTACACCAATGGTCAGATCATCCAAAAAGAAAATAAATAAGGAAGCAGAAGCTTTAAATGACACATTATATAATATGGACTTAATTGATATTTATAGGACATTCCATCCAAAAACAACAGAATACACTTTCTTCTCAAGTGCTCATGGAACATTCTCCAGGATAGATCATATCTTGGGTCACAAATCAAGCCTTAGTAAATTTAAGAAAATTGAAATCGTATCAAGTATCTTTTCTGACCACAACGCTAGGAGACTAGATGTCAATTACAGGGAAAACAATTGTAAAAAATACAAACACATGGAGGCTAAACAATATGCTACTAAATAATCAAGAGATCACTGAAGAAATCTAAGAGGAAACCAAAAAATACCTAGAAACAAATGACAATGAAAACATGATGATCCAAAACCTATGGGATGCAGCAAAAGCAGTTCTAAGAGGGAAGTTTATAGCTATACAATCCTACCTCAAGAAAGAAGAAACATCTCAAATAAACAACCTAACCTTACACCTAAAGCAATTAGAGAAAGAAGAACAAAAAACCCCAAAGTTAGCAGAAGAAAAGAAATCATAAAGATCAGATCAGAATTTAATGATAAAGAAATGAAGGAAACAATAGCAAAGATCAATAAAAGTAAAAGCTGTTTCTTTGAGAAGATAAACAAAATTAATAAACCATTAGCAAGACTCATTAAGAGAGAAAGGGAGAAGACTCAAAACAACAATTAGAAATGAAAAAGGAGAAGTAACAATTGACGCTGCAGAAATACAGTGGATCATGAGAGATTACTACAATCCACTATATGCCAATAAAATGGACAACCTGGAAGAAATGGACAAATTCTTAGAAAAGCAAAACCTTCTGAGACTAAACCAGGAAGAAATAGAAAATATAAACAAACCAATCACAAGTACTAAAATGAAACTGTGATTAAAACTCTTTCAACAGGGCTTCCCTGGTGGCACAGTGGTTGGGAGTCCGCCTGCCGATGCAGGGGACATGGGTTTGTGCTCTGGTCCAGGAAGATCCCACATGCCATGGAGCAGCTAGGCCCGTGAGCCATGGCCACTGAGCCTGTGCGTCCGGAGCCAGAGCTCCGCAACAGGAGAGGCCACAACAGTGAGAGGCCCGTGTACCACAAAACAAAACAAATCTTTCAACAAACAAAAGCCCAGGAGCAGATGGCTTTCACAGGTGAATTATTTCAAACATTTAGAGAAGAGCTAACACTTACCATTCTCCAACTCTTCCAAAACATAGTAGCGGGAGGAAAACTCCCAAACTCATTCTATGAGGTCACCATCATGCTGATGCCAAAAGCAGACAAAGATGTCACAAAAAAAGAAAAAGAAAACTACAGGCCAATATCACTGATGAACATAGATGCAAAAATCCTCAACAAAATACTAGCAAACAGAATCCAGCAGCACATTAAAAGGATCATACACCATGAGCAAGTGGGGTTTATCCCAGGAATGCAAGGATTCTTCAATATACGCAAGTCAATCAACGTGATACACCATATTAACAAATTGAAGAATAAAAACCATATGATCATCTCAATAGATGCAGAAAAAGCTTTTGACAAAATCCAACACCCATTTATGATAAAAACTCTCCAGAAAGTAGGCATAGAGGGAACCTACCTCAGTATAATAAAGGCCATATATGACAAACCCACAGCCAACATCATTCTCAATGGTGAAAACTGAAACCATTTCCTCTAAGAACAGGAACAAGACAAGGTTGCCCACACTCACCACTATTATTCAACACAGTTTTGGAAGGTTTAGCCACAGCAATCAGAGAAGAAAAAGAAATAAAAGGAATCCAAATCAGAAAAGAGGAAGTACAACTGTCACTGTTAGCAAATGACCTGATACTATACATAGAGAATCCTAAAGATGCTACCAGAAAACTACTAGAGCTAATCAATGAATTTGGTAAAGTAGCAGGATACAAAATTAATGCACAGAAATCTCTTGCATTCCTATACACTAATGATGAAAAATCTGAAAGAGAAACTATGGAAACACCCCCATTTACCACTGCAACAAAAAGAATAAAATACCTAGGAATAAACCTGCCTAAGGTGACAAAAAACCTATACGTGTAAAACTATAAGACACTGTTGAAAGAAATTAAAGATGATACAAACAGATGGAGAGATATACCATGTTCTTGGATTGGAAGAATCAACATTGTGAAAATGACTATACTACCCAAAGCAATCTACAGATTCAGTGCCATCCCTATCAAGCTACCAATGGCATTTTTCACAGAACTAGAACAAAAAATTTCACAATTTTTATGGAAACACAAAAGACCCCAAATAGACAAAGCAATCTTGAGAAAGAAAAACAGAGCTGGAGGAATCAGGCTCCCTGACTTCAGACTATACTACAAAGCTACAGTAATTAAGACACTACGGTACTGGCACAAAAACAGAAATATAGATCAATGGAACAGGATAGAAAGCCCATAGATAAGCCCATGCACATATGGTCACTTTATCTTTGATAAAGGAGGCAAAAATGTACAATGGAGAAAAGACAGCCTCTTCAATAAGTGGTGCTGGGAAAACTGGGCAGCTACATGTAAAATGAAATTAGAATACTTCCTAACACCATACACAAAAATAAACTCAAAATGGATTAAAGACCTAAATGTAAGGCCAGACAGTAAAAGTCCTAGAGGAAAACATAGAACACTCTATGACATAAATCACAGCAAGATCCTTTTCGACCCACCTCCTAGAGAAATGGAAATAAAAACAAAAATAAACAAACTGGACCTAATGAAACTTAAAAGCTTTTGCACAGCAAAGGAAACCATAAACAAGATGAAAAGACAACCCTCAGAATGGGAGAAAATATTTGCAAATGAAGCAACTGACAAAGGATTAATCTCCAAAATTTACAAGCAGCTCATGCAGCTCAGTATCAAAAAAACAAACAACCCAATCCAAAAATGGACAAAAGACCTAAATAGACATTTCTCTAAAGAAGATATACAGATTGCCAACACATGAAAGGATGCTCAACATCAGTAATCATTAGAGAAATGCAAATCAAAACTACCATGAGGTGTCACCTCACACCAGTCAGAATGGCCATCATTAAAAAATCTGCAAACAGTAAATGCTGGAGAGGGTGTGGAGAAAAGGGAATCCTCTTGCACTGTTGGTGGGAATATAAATTGATACAGCCACTATGGAGAACAGTATGGAGGTTCCTTAAAAAACTAAAAATAGAACTACCATACAACCCAGCAATCCCACTACTGCACATATACCCTGAGAAAACCATAATTCAAAAAGAGTCATGTACCACAATGTTCATTGCAGCACTATTTACAATAGCCAGGACATGGAACCAACCTAAGTGTCCATCAACAGATGAATGGATAAAGAAGATGTGGCACATATATACAATGGAAAAGTATTCAGCCATATAAAGAAACAAAATTGAGGTCTTTGTAGTGAGGTGGATGGACCTATAGTCTGTCATACAGTGAAGTAAGTCAGAAAGAGAAAAACAAATACCATATGCTAACACATATATATGGAATCTAAAAAAAAAAAAAAAAGGTTATGCTGAACATAGGGGCAGGACAGGAATAAAGATATGGTCGTAGGGAATGGACTTGAGGACAAAGGGAGGGGGAAGGGTAAGCTGGGACGAAGTGAGAGAGTAGCATTGGCATATACACACTACCAAATATAAAATAGCTAGTGGGAAGGAGATGCATAGCACAGGGTGAACTGCTCGGTGCTTTGTGACCACCTAAAAGGGTGGGATAGGGAGGGTGGGAGGGAGATGCAAGAGGGAGGGGATATGGGGATATATGTATGCATACAGTGATTCATTTTGCTGTGCAGCGGAATCTAGCACAACACTGTGAGGCAATTATACTCCAATGAAGATGTTGAAAAAATAAATTTTCTTTAATTTAAAAAATAAAAAATTGACACTATATATTAGACGCTAAAAACAATAAAAGCAAGAAACTCAGGTGACTACGAACTGGAAAAAAAAAAAAGATAGAATGGAAAGTAAGACCAGGTATGCCTAGCCTAAACGCAATACATAGATTGTCTCACTGTGTGTATACATACAGTGTATGTCTTTGTGTATGAAATACACACTTTGGGTGTCTCGATAAATCACACAAGCACTTTAGCTCCAATACCTTCCTCTGTAAAGTGGGGAAAATACCTCCCCATGAGATTACTGGATATGTATTAGTTATTAAAACACTTTGTAAAGAAAATATCAATGCAAATTTAAAGTGTTAAGCATTTAAAAAAAATAATTAATGGCCTTACTCTATATTTCAAGGTCTCTATATTAAGCATAAATGTGATATGGAAATATCTGTGATTTCTAATGGTGATCTAGTCACATATTACTATGGTTGGTTGCCTGCTTTATAATTGAAGGAATGCTAAACTTCAGTTATAGGTTGGTGAAAATTCTATTTCATAGATTTCTTCCACCCCCTACTGTGTCCTTAACCTATTAAAAACTTGAAATACAATATTATACTGTAGTGAAAATGAATAAAGGAGAGATACTTATTTCAACATGAATGAATCTCATAAATATAGTGTCTAATTTAAAAAGTAGCTGTAGAAAATATATATTGTACCACTTAAGTAAAGCTTAGTTACCTGCTAAATAACACTATTTGTTGTTTGGGCATTCATACATATATGGTAAAGCATGAAGGAATGCATGGGAATGACAACAAATTCAGAATAGTAATTACCTCTAGGACGGAAAGAGAGGGATTTCTCCAGGGAGGGAAAAAGGGGGCTTCAACTTGCAATGATATATTTCTTAGGGTGACAGGTACATAGGTGCTGGTTATATTATTTTATATGTTTACATTTTATGTTTCCAGTGTATTTCCATATGTATGAGATATTTCGTAATCAATTTTTAAAAGAATGAATTAACTTTTAAAAACATGTAATTGAAGAAAAATTAAAGCCTTTACTTAAATATCAATTATAATATTCAAAATATTAATGCCCCACATATGACTAAAATACTTTGCTATATTCAAAATTGTGAAATTCAAAAATGGAAAGTGAAAATACAATAACTTTTTTCTCACCTATCATTCCCAGTTAAGAATTTGTTTAATTTTTGAAACTGGCTTCAAAATGCTTTTAGTTATGTTTAATATTCTTTCTCTTTATATTTTCTATTATTTGAGCTCCTAGGACTTTCCCAAGACATCTTTTCCAGATAACATTTAAATTTCATTACACTATTATTTGTTGATTAGAGCTGATAGAACCTTTTGATTGTAAGCAATGCAGACCCCAACTCAAATTAGTTTAATCCAGAAAAAGCTATTACTGGTTGAGAAAACGAAAACATCCAAAGGAAGTTCTGGCTCTGCGCACATTTTAAGTAACGCTACCAGGACTCCGTTCACTCTTTGTCTCTCGGCTCTGTTCTTTCCTGCAGAGGTATCACTCTCAGGCAGACCCTGTCAACATGGTAGCCTGTGGCAAGTTCAGACATACTTTATCATTACAGGATTGCGTCTCATGGATTGGCTTAGGGTTGTGTGCCAGTCCCTGAACAGTCACTGTGATGGAAATGCCGATGGTCCCTGTCAGCAGAGTGGGTAGAGTCAGGCCCGCCAAACCACACACACTGTGAGAGAGGAAGGGGTGTGTCCCCAAAAGAAAATGTACCAAAAGAAGGGAAAGTGAAAGCTAAGCAGAACAAACAACATATGTCCGCTGCATCAACCGAAATGCCTTCCATTGTTGGGCAGCGGAGGTTCATTCTGGTGTCACATATTTCTCTAGTAACTACAGCATGTCTGACAATATGTCTGAATGGATTCTTCTGCTTAATGACAAGAGCTGATCAATCCCGGTTTTCAGGAGCAGCATTCGTGGTAAGGTAAATTTCAACTTGATCAAGAAAAATCTGGACCATTGTAAAATAGAGACCAGGAGTCTCATGTTCCATAAAATTTAATAATAATAACAGTGTTTTCTATATATCAATATAGAAAACCTTGACACACCTAGGCTTGTAATCTATAAGGCATATTTTCTGAGCACATGACCTTGCTGGAAACTTTCACCACAAAAAAAACATTATCTTAGAATTCAACAGCTATTAGCGGTGCTCATAAAGTAAGTTTTCTCAACAGAGAGGATACAATTATAGATAATATCTACCCAATTTCTTTTCACAGTATTCAAGGAAATTTTCTAAGGAGATTCTCTACGTATAAATATTCCTCCCAAGGAGACAGGTAGCCAGAATTTTGCTTTTCAGGGGTTAAACTGAGGGAGATTAATAAATACAGATTCATTAAGTATTGTTCACGTACTGTATGCCAAGTAACATGCTAAGTCCTGGGGATATAAGAGTGAAGAGAGACAGTCTAAGCTCTCAAGGAGTTTGTTGTTTAATGGAGGAAACATACAGGCAAGTAATTATAATATAGTGTGATAAATAGTTTGATAAAATGAATAATTTTCATTGTGGTTTTTAGAATTGAGGTTCAGCAAGAAAAATAATGGAAAAGGATCACAGGTGTTGGGAATGCTTCAGTGGGGAATAAATGTCTTAGGGGAGACTTGGGCTAAGTCTTAAGGACAAGTAGAAATTACCCAAGTCCAAGCAGTGGGAGTGGAAAGGGCAACACAAGCAGAGTAAACAGAAATGAGCAAATAAGTAAAGATGTAGGCACTTCCTGGTAGGCCTTGAGAAGTGTACCTACTAAAATGTATCTGTCAAGTACCCACCGAGATTTTATTCATGTAATTGCCATTAATTATGTCTTTAAAACATTTTTAATAGGTTAATATTCCTGGGGGTGGTTATGGAAGAGATATTAGTCATCTGCATCTTAGTGTCAATTAGTTTAATCAGTTTGCTGCCCTAACACTTGGTCTCTATCAGGGGTCAGCAAACTTTAGTGTAAAGGGCCAGATGGTAAATATTTTTGGCTTTTCAAGCTATACGGTTTCTTTTGCAACTACTCAGCAATATAGTCATATTGTGAGAGCAGCCATAGGCAATACGCGACCAATGGACACGGCTTTGCTCCAACAGAACTTGATTAACCAAGACCAGCGACTTGTGGTAACAGAGCTGTGAGTTAAACCAAGGGCTTAGGATTCCAAAAACAGTGCCCTTCCTAGCCATGCTGACCCCAACAACAAACTTTGAACTCTGAATATCTGCCTGAACAGACAGCCCTTCCCCCTCTCTTAGTTTTCTCTCAAAGAGCCACCACTCAGAAGCTGTCTAAGAAATTCTATCTCGGTTTGGAAGATGGTGCTGAAGAGAGACGGGAAACGCCGTCCATCCCTCCTTGACTCATTCCCCCCCTTGGAGAGGAGGAGGTAGGAATCCTATACAACTAAGTGGCTTCTCTTGTTCCAGGGGTACACCTCCCTTTCAAGTCTATACTGTAAAGTATCAGAGGTCCTCCCCGCCGGCCTGGCCTATGCATGGCACACAGATGTGCACAGAAGTAAGTTTGGCTTTGTGCAGATTACAGTGAACATTCCATTCCAAGTCTGAATTTATCTCCCTCTCCTAGCACCCTACCCCAAATATACTAAATCATAGTTCGGGTTTAAGCCTAAAAGCCTATTTGACATATTACATCGCTGAAATATAGTACTATTCCACTGCTAAAGTTCTGTTAAGTCTCATGGTCTTGGACCGTGAAACTCACTCTGAAAAGAATAAAAATATTGAAGGACTAGGAATCCCAAGCCTTTTGGTAGGGGGAAAAAAAAGAATAAAACTAGCTACCTTTAATAATTTATTTCTCTAATGCTTTATCCTCATTTGAATTTGAGAAAATCTTAAAGGATTCAAGGGGACTTGTTCATGCCAAACAATTTATCTCTATGAATTCATTTTTTGTGCACTTCACATGTCAGAGAAACACACACAATAATGCCACCATTACTTGCCAAGTGCATGAACTTTGATCTCAAATGGGTCATGGGTCAGTTTCAAACAAAGCACTAAATGTGAAATGATAAGCAACTTCCATGCCTATGATATTACGAGATTTTATTTTTCACATAGTGGACACAATGGCATATTTTTGTCTTTATTTTTCAGTTAATGACTATAATGTGGATATTGCTCAAAGCCAGAGAAGGTCTAACAATTTTGTTGGAGACAAACTTCTCAGCATTATACAATTCAGTCTAATATATTTTATTTCCTAATAATTCAATGGACGTTTCATTGTTCATTGATATTAGAGGATTTAATGAGAGAAAGGCCATTGACAAACTTGCCTTATAATTGAAAATCTTAACATTTTAAGAGTTATAAAGAGTTATAAAACCGGTCACTATTAAAACACGGTTTGACAAAGTTGCTGTTGAAGCTGCAGACACTAACATGAAAAGTAATAATAATTTTTAAAGCCTTACCTTGGCCAAATTCTCTATCATTTATATACTTCATACAGGAAGTGTTAAATATCACACATTTTACATTAAATTTGAGGCAAGGTATTTTTAACAAGACCAATGCTGTAGCTTCAGTATTAAGATAAGTAAATGAACCTGGACCCAAAACTAAAGGTGCTCAAGTTCAGCTAATTTTGTAACTAACTGAATTGTCCAAATAGTGTGACCATAGCATTAGATTTGGGGATCATAACCAATTATCTCTAACAAAACCCCCAGTCCTTTTGCAAGAACTTCTAGCCTCTTGGTTCTGATTATTCTAGAGGACTTGTGAGGTTTTTTGTTTCTTTGTTTGTTTGTTTTTATGAGAACCCACAAACAGAAATCCAATAATATACTTCTTACCCAATTTAATAAGCCTACTAACTCTAAGTTCTATGCTCATTTAAAAGAAATGGTAGTTATGGTTACTTTTTAAATATTATTTTAGCACTTCATGAATTATATATATGACAGTTTGGCCAAATTGAAGGCTCTAAAATCATTAGCATTATTATTATTTTGCACTGGCATGGGACGCATGAGCAGCAAATGTGTGCAACCATGCCTTAATGGTGATGGGTTCTGTAACGCTTAAAGTTAGATTTCTCAGTTTTAAGACAGATTTTGTTAATGGCTTTGCTCATATTATATTCTTTAATAAGAATTTTAATGACATTGTTAATAAGAGACTCTCAATAAGATATTGTTCCTCCTTTCTGGAAGAACTCCTCGTTGGTTCACCAAACTACTGCCTGCAAGGTGGGCTTACAAGTTTTAAAATTCAGTTGTAAATATTTATTCTAGATAGTCTTTATCTGAACTGTTTTTGAAATACCGATGATGACAAAAATCTCCTTTCACTTTATAAGAGTTTAGAACTTAAGGTACACACAATAATCACAATAATGTAAACCACTAGCTGCTCGTTCTTTTCAGTAAGGGTAGCATTCAAGTCAAAGGTATTCAACAACTTATAACCTTTTTCTGTGCAGTATGATTAATTTTACATCTTTGGGGTGTCACAGGCTGAGAAAGCTGGCAAAAGACTACATTTTATGCTCTTATAATGCATAGTTCTCAGGTATTATGCTGAAATACTCCCAGAGTTATCCATGTTTTAGATCGACCATAATGTATTATATACAATATAAGGGTTGATTTCCTAACTCTCCTTTACTTTCGTGAAAATATAGTCTAGCTGCCCTGCCTTATTTTGCAGAAGCTCCTCCACTGGGTGAGAATTGGTTCTTCCAAGAGTCATTTAGAATGCCTGAGAGAGGATTTTCTCCAAGAATGAGCAGTTCAGAGGTTCCACATGAGGTGAGGTCAGAAAAGCTTCCTGGTCAGAAGGTCCAGAGAGCAGATGCCCCACAGGGAGGACACCACATGCCCCTCTGTTTAAGAGATCCATGTTCTCTGACCTGGATGGACAAGGTGATCCATGTACAGGGTGACACAGGCTGGTGAGTTATTGGGATCAAGCAGCTTTGCGTGCTGACACTAAAGCCCTAAACTTTGCGTGTCAACAAGCAGCACTTTCTGGGAACTCAGTGATGGGCTTCCCCACAGCTCTTCTTCCTGCCTCTGTTAATCATTGAACTCTCTTTTTCCGAATTTCAGAATGAGCCATGGTTTTAACTATAGGGTGGCCTGATAAAGGTCATCAATGGCCTGCCCTGGGATTTCCAGGTCAAAGGAAAAGAAAAAAAGAGGGGAAAATGACAACAACTGCCAACTTAATAGAGGTCTGTGACAAGTGTTATTGTTTGAAAAATAATGTTGACCTCAAAATGACCTTCAGTACAACTGTGTTCCCTGCTCCTAGATAAACGGAGCCTAGACTAAGCTATAACATCTAAAGGTAGGATGGAGCTTCTTTTATCCACCACATTTGAGTTTTGGTAATATTTGATGTATATGACTGGTCTCGATCGGGACAACTATTGTCCTGATCTCTATATAAAGCAACTGGTTCACTGAGATTTAAAGTGAGCATGTGAGACAGATTCTCTAAGAGAGGAAATCACATGTAAATCCTCAAAGACTTTGAAGGCTCTGGCTTAGTGACTGTACCTCCCAGTATTTACTACTGATAAAACTGGGCATGATTTTATTTTCTTGGAGGCTTTTATTTTGTTACAGTCACTTTAGGCATCTGAAGGTCAGTATTCTTTGGAGAGCTTGAAGCCAAAATGATGTGTTTTTTGGGTATTTTTTTCCATAGCCAAATTAGATACAAAACAAGGAAATCTGAAGTTAGGGAAGGAGAAAATCACATTTCAAAGATTCAATAATCAGAATAATTTTCCTAATTATCCTGGCAGATGAAATTTTAAGACCTCATGTGAGAGCAGAATATGTTAAAGCAACATGTGTTTTTTATGGTCAAATATACTGTTTGACCTAATTACTCAATTTAAATATATATTTATATATAAGCTGAAGTTCAGAGATGGAGAAAGCCCTGAGGTCACAGCTTACCACGTACCAGGCAAACGCTATATGATCACCCAAATTCCAGCGAGCTGTCCATTGCTGCTGAATTGTATTTTCTAAGTTGCTTATTCTTTAATGTTAAAGTATTATTTCTAAGTTGCTTATTACTGAATGTTAAATTATTAAACAAAGGTCAGGGAAATAAAAACACAATAAGTGTTTAGTAGATGACTTAGCGATCCAACAGCATAGTTTTACTAACATTGGTACTATAGTATCAGGCCATAAATTTAATATTTTCATAACATTCTATGATTGAGAAAACATTTGCAGACACAAGCACTCATTTTATTTAGCCCTCAAACTGAACCTATGAGGTTGGTATTACCATTCCATTCTCTAGATGCAGATGATGAGGCTCGGTGAGTTTAAGAGTACTCAACAGAGATTCACTCATTCCAACAATTATTGGTTGACTGCCTACAACGTGCCAAGCATAGCTAGTAAATTAACTTGGACTTAAATCTAATAACTAAATCTACTGATGGAAACATGGTTTCAGTATCTTCCTCAACATAGAAAAGCAGGCAGCAGCTTCTAAACTATTCGAGTTGCCATCTCAGCACCGTGCCAATCTACTACTGACAATCTGATAGCTAGAAAGCATTGGCTTTATCTAATGCCTAAAGTACTAATTATAGACAAAAATTGTGAGATTGAGATGAGAACCACCTACCCCCTTCCCACCACAGGCCTTTCTCTGGACTTACTCTCCTCTCTGCCTGTGTGCCTGTGTCCTACTTTTTCCACTTCAATTAACTCTTCTTTGAAAAGCAATCTGAAAAAAACGTAGGTTCTTTAAGAAAAAAAAAATAAATAAACCCAATTTTTAAAAAATACTGAAAAATAGAGATTTAAGCACTGATATGGAAGGATTATGGAAACTGTGGGGGAAATCTGTGTAACCCTATGGAAATAAAATTGAAAATAGAGGGGGGGATGTGGTAATTTTCCAGCAAGATATAAATAACCAAAGTTAGCCTAAAAAAAGAATGAAAAACTAAACAGAGCAGCAATCATAAAAAATAACTAAAAATATATCTTTAAGAAAAGCTACAGACCCAGGTAGTTATACAGATATATTTAGTCTTAAAAAACTAATGATTCATGTCACTTAATGTACTTTAGCTCATAGAAAAATGCATGAATCTCCATTTTATGCAGATAGCAATGTCTTATTCACAAAACCCAGTGGAGAGTACAAACCAGAAACTTATAAATCAGTTTTGCTTAGGAACATAGATGAAAAAAATCTAAGTAAAATATTATTAATCTAATCTAGCATTAAATGAAATGAGCAACAATTTGAGTTTATTCTAGGCATGCAAGGATAGCTCAATATTCTTTCAAGATTATTCAGTATAAAAATGAATATTGTTATGAATGTAACAATAGTATACTAAAATGAGAATTATCAAAATTTACCATCCATTCCTAATTTTAAAAACCTCCAAATAAAAAATAAGTAGAAGGAAATATGATAGAGACTGACACAAACCAAAAGCCAACATCAAACTAAACAGTAAAATGCTAAAGCCATTTCTAATGCTAAAGCCATTTCTATTAAAATCAGGGACAGTGCATAATATCCACATCAACATAATTAAACATAATTTTAGAGCTAATGTATTAGATAAGAAAAAAAATTCATATAAATATTGGAAAATTTAAATATTATTTTTTGAAGGATGTGGTTATAGACATAGAAACTCCAAGAAACCAATTTAGTAAGTTAATAGTATAAAAAAATGAATGGATTTGAGGTAATATACAAAAGCACTTAGTTTCTCTTTAAACTGGCAATAACCAATAGAATAACATAACATAAAATAACAGACACAGACCTCATTTATGAGATCATTAATTATGACAAAATATACATGAAGAAAAATATAAAACTGTACTAAAGAACATAAATCAAGACCTGAACAAACTGAATGATATACCCTGATCCTGAATGATGAGTTTTAACATCATAAAATCTTATATTTCCAAAATTAATATGTAAATTTAATTCAATTCAAATATAGATATTTTAGAGCTGAGTAACATTTTAAAGGTCAACTGAAAGCATCCAAGAATAGCTAAGAAGACTCTGAAAAAGAGAACTGTGATATGGGACTTGCCTTGTCAGATATTAAATGTAATATAATGCTTCTGTAATAAAATAATGAGTAAAAGAAAAACCACAAAGTATAGATAAATGATAAACGACAAAAGTAGCATTCCATTCATAAGAGAAAGTAGAGCTTATTTAATATATATAGTGCAAATACAGTAGGCTAGTCAGCTAGGAAAAAAATTCAAACTTATTTCCCTATCTCATTCTATATACAGAAATAAAATATTATTTATTTATTTATCATTAATTATTAAAGAAATGCAAATCAAAACTACAATGAGGTATCACTTCACACTGGTCAGAATGGCCAAGATCAAAAAGTCTACAAATAATAAATGCTGGGGAGGGTGTGGAGAAAAGGAACCCTCCTACATTGCTGATGTGAATGTATATGGTGCAGCCACTATGGAAAAGAGTATGGAGGTTCCTTAAAAAACTAAAAATACAGCTACTATACAATCCAGCAATCCCACTTTGGGGCAGATATCTGAAGAAAACCATAATTCGAAAAGATACATGCACCCCTATGTTCACTGCAGCCCTATTTCAATAGCCAAGACATGGAGGCAACCTAAATGTACATCAACAGATAAATGGATAAAGAAAATGTGGTATATTTATATAATGGAGTATTACTCAGCCATAAAAATGTATGAAATAATGCCATTTGCAGCAACATGGATGGACCTAGAGATGATCATACTAAGTGAAGTAAGCCAGACAGAGAGAGACAAATATCATGTGATATCACTTATATGTGGAATCTAAAAAAAAAGAGATACAAATGAACTTATATACAAAACAGAAATAGAACCACAGACGTAGAAAACAAACTTATGGTTAGCAAAGGGTGGGGGGGGCGGTGAGGGATAAATTAGGAGTTTGGGATTAACATATATACACTACTATATATAAAATAGTTAACCGACAAGGACCTACTGTAGAGCACAGGAAACTATACTCAATATTTTGTAATAACCTATAAGGGAAAAGGATCTGAAAAAAAAAAAAGATATACATGTATGTATAACTGAACCACTTTGCTGTACACCTGAAACTAACACAACATTGTAAATCAACTATAAGCAATAAAAATTTTTTAAAAATAAGAATGTAAGACTACTCTATAAAAATACTTATTATAACATTATAGTTGCAATTAGTTATGGTATATCCATTCTAAGTAATTTTGTGTAGCTGTTTAAAGAAAAAAGTAAGATTTATATTTGTTATTTTTTAGGAATGTCCAAGTAATGTTATGTGAGAAGACAACTGCCAAATAATGTAAAGAGTATCTTCTTATTTTTAAAAATCAGACAAAAAAAAAAGAAAAAAAAAATCAGACATTATAAGGTATTTGCTTTTATCTGGGCATTGAGAAAGGCTGTTATTATGTTTCCCCTGGGAGTAAAATAAAAGAGGTGGGTATAAAGGAAAACAGTATTATCTTTTAAATATATGGATTGTCCCACTTGAAAAAATTTAATTAGAAACTAAATACATACGCAAAGAAAATTTCTGGAAGATACCCAAAAGTGAAATTTGAGTATGAATAAGGGAAAGAAACTTTTCTGTTTGTTCCCTTTTGTACTGTTTGAATTTGTTTTTTGAACAAGGAGCATGTATTCATTTTTAAAAATATGATAAACTAATTCCAGTGATTGAAAGTAGCTTAATGTAACCCTTAAAGGAATATTTAAATTTTAATGGATGACTCAGAACTTTTTATCTAGGAAGGATAAGTCTATTTCAAATAGATCACCAGCACCAATAGGAGAAGAACTCATCAAAACATACCATACAGACCCATTAACTTGGTCTACCTACTCACAACTCCTTTCAAGTATTCTTGAACGTAAAAGCTTTGCTGTCAGGATTCCAAGGAGGCTGGGAGGGGAACATTTAGTATTAGAATAATAATCCATGAAATGTGGAGAAAAGAGGTTGGTAAACATATTACATACAACCATTAACACTATTCATATCACCCCACCACGTCATTTTTGTACCAGCTCGGTTAACAGATTGGAAAGAACCAGAAATCCTTATGTATCAAAATTATTTTTTGTTTACATGTCTCAAGGAAACCTAAAGTTGGTGATTGCATTTTACAAGAACACTGTGAAAAGCCATCTGTAGCTAACTTTATGTGACCAGCAGGAGGTAGATGTTGATCATACAAAGAATAGATGGCAATACTGAGAGAATAAATATTCTGCTGTTATTCCTGGGTAAGTCCAACAGGCAGAAATTACAATAACTAATAAAAGAAAAAAATCAATTACTTTTATAAGTCATGCTATAATATCTGAACTGGTTGGATGTGGGGAAGCACAAAGAAACACTTAAAAGTTATTTATTACTTGTAAGTCCTCAAGTTCAATTTTCCTCTTTACATTGTCTTAATAAATTACACATCAAATAAATACCACTGAAGAAAAAAAAAATAAGTAAAATGAGAGTTGAATGTCGGGTTGAGTAGAGAATTTTAATTGGAGAATAATGGTCCTTGTGATATGGATGACATTTTTAAGTAAAGTTATCATTTCCTTTCTCTCTCTCATCTCAGTCCCCAACACAAAGTGATAATTGCTTTAAAAGCAAAATACTTCTTGATACACTGATAGGTATTTTTTTCCCAAGGACTATAAGTAGCAAATTTCAACACCTGATGAATTGCTATTTCACATCTCACTTAACAAATTCGAATAGGCAGCTAAAAATCTCTTACAGGATATTCATTTATCTCACTTTAAAATGTTTGAGGTTGAAATCTGGCCCAGAAAATGGAGCAGAAAGATCAGGAAAGGGAAATTATATAACTGTCATCACAAATAATACTCTGTTCTTCTGGAACTGAATCATAGCATTTTCACCATGAATACCTATATTTCCTTCTCAGGAGAAATAATCATCAAAAATTTAGAAATCTAAATAAAATATAGACAAACATTGCACTCCTACATGTAATCATTGTGAAAGAGTTAAAAATATGAAAAAAATACACTACATAAGTTTTTTTTACAGAAATGGAATAAACACCTGCAACATTCACACAACAGACAGAAGATAATTGTGGTCAATTATATTATACTCCTACTCCTGAGAAAATATCTCACACTCCAGGAAATGAGTTCTGAGATCCTTCCTGTATGTGGTAATATGTCCCAGTGAGCCTTATTGTCTATTAAATGCCCTACTTTCACACAGTCTAAAAGTGAATATGCATTTTTATTGATTTTTATGTACCACACCTTCAGTTCCAAACAGACTTAAGATAGCTTTAAAAGACACATAAAGTGCAACAAGACCTCATAAATTAAAAGTCTGAGCAAAGGAGAAAGGAAAATATGGATGGGAGCATTAATGGAACCAGAAATAAGGCCAAAGAAAACATGTTATAATAACATCACTCTTGCTATTCATGGGCCACAGATTTGGTGCTAAACTCTCTAGCAGTGACTGAGAAAAGGAAGACATCAAACTCTAGCATATTCTTATGAAAGGGAAAAGTCCTAATGAACCTTCAGCATTGGCTTAAATTATTTTATTTGTAATAGTAGTAAAAATACAGTAACAGAGTAGATCTAACTCAGAGTGCTGACTATAATTTCAGGTACAATTCTGAATTCATTATATATATTAAATCATTTAATTCTCATAAAATCTAGTAAAGTAAATAATACTATTACCCCTTTTTTATAGATCAGGAAACCAAGGAACAAAGAAGTTTTTTAATCTTGCCCAAGATTAAAAATACCTAGGTATAGGTATTCTATCCCATACCTAGTAAGGGATAAAGTGAGATGTTACTAAATGTGTACTTAAACAAGTTAAAAATGCTATGGGCTTATAGTTTTTATATATTCATCCATATGAAACAAATTTGATTAAATATAAACAGAGCTACAAAAATAAGCCAGCTGACAACTTTAATTTTATATGATAAATGTTCTTTGAAACTGAATCCTGCTTGTAACAGTAATATGGAACTGAGTGCTAAGGTGAAAGTTCATTTACGTTTGGCATGCTACAAGTTGATGACTCAATTCTCCCTCCATTTTTCTCTAATTAGACTACTGAGAAACCTAGTTCATATGGTCTGTTGCGATACTGTTTGGCCTTCCTTTGGTGAGAAAACATCCTCAATGTGTCAAGCACACCAGCGTTCTTTTAACATTCCTGGCAACTATTCAAGAACTACCACTTGGGGCTTCCCCGGTGGTGCAGGGGTTAAGAATCCGCCTGCCAACGCAGGAGACACGGGTTCGAGCCCTGGTCTGGGAGGACCCCACATGCCGCAGAGCAACTAAGCCCGTGCGCCACAGCTACGGAGCCAGCTCTCTAGAGCCCACGTGCCACAACTACTGAAGCCCGCGCGCCTAGAGCCCGTGCTCTGCAACAAGAGAAGCCACCGTAACGAGAAGCCCGCGCACCACAACGAAGAGTAGCCCCCGTTCACCACAACTAGAGAAAGCCTGCGTGCAGCAACAAAGACCCAACGCAGCCAAAAATAAAAATTAATTAATTAAAAAAAAAAAAGAACTACCACTTGGCATCAACTCTATTGGGGGCAGTTTTCACTTATAAGATACAAATGATCCAAAATATGCTTATATTAATTTTTTTCCTAGAATGTCATTTAAATAAAAACACGATATTTAAGTATTCTTGTAAATAACTCTCAAGTTCCCTCTTTTGGGAAACACCGTTTTTGTAGAAACATATTTGACCATGTTCCTAATTTTAAAAATAAACAAATTGCTCATGTATTACTAATTTTCATACTAGACAGTTATTTCTCGTGGGAGGGACAATATAAAGAGGGCAGTATGGAATTAAAATAATAATGCTTTTGGCACTTCTACAAAAAGAAGATAAGGATCTTGAAGTTAGAGTGATGACATCACACTAATGGGAAACTCAATAAAAATAACCATGATGTTCTGGTTTGATTTGAGGATATATTTTTAAATAGAGGGAAGCCAGGTTTGGGGAAAAAAGTTTATGGCAATGAACTCAGAGATGTCAAATACCTGAATGCGTAAATCATATGTTGCTGGTTGAATACAGACCCATAGGCTGTATTTAAGAAGCTCTTGTATAGAAAGCTAAAAAGGCCAATAGAAACTGAACCTGAAAAGGCACAATCTATCTCTATTCACAGATGGGCTGAGAGAATATTCTTTGGAAGTGTGCCATCCAAGAATGTATATTTATACAATGTCATTAAGCTTGGAGATCAACAAAACCTTAAAGATTGATTATTATTTCATTTGTTTCCATTTTCAGTACTGTTAACAGGATACTTTCAAACAGACTTAAACAATTATAAAATGTATTATCTCACATAATAAGAAGTCCAGTGTAGTAGGGCTTGAGGGTTAGCTGATTTAGAAGCTGAAAGAAGTCTGGGCCCCATATTCTTTCCATCTTACTGCTTTGCCTTCCACAGTGTGGACTTCTTACAACAGGTTTCCCCAGGGATCAGAGCATGGGCGCCAGTAGTAATAAGGGTACATGATTCCTCATTCATATCCAGCAGAGAGCAAATGAGAGTTTCTCCCTCAATTATGCAATAAGAGTACTTCCTTTCAGTCCGACTTGGCCCAACATAGGTCTCATTACCAAAAGAATGCCACGAGCTGATTGCTTAAGCCAGGTTACTTAACCAATTCAGGTAAGAGACATTAGATCACCACAATTGCTTTACACTAGTTAAAGCCCATCTAGGGGCCGGGCTGGGTCACATTCCCTTAAGTCACATGGGTTGCATTTTGTGGATGCCTGCATAAAATCAGAGTTCCACTTTGAAGGGGGAAGCGGGGATACGAAGCTAGGTAGACAACTGATCTGCTAGCAATAAAACCTTTTCCTAAGAATGTCAAGGCAAAACATTTAGCATGGTGCCCTGATATACCTTGGATAGACTATAGGGGGCAGTAGTGGCTCACTTCTCAATGGATTTCTACCATGCTGTAGTGAGGGACACTTCTCCTGGAGAGGTGTTTTTAAGAGTCAAATATCACTTGCTATCAGTAAATCATAACTGGTATTTTCATCAGTGAAAATCACAGCTGCTTGGAGTTGAATGCATAGGAATAATGACTTGTTCCTTTTATCAGTATCGCATTATACGGCCTCTCTGCACCTCTGACTTCACTCGCAGAAAACTGTTAGTAAGAACAGTTTATGCATTTGATTAACATATTTTTGCTACCAACCGTTTGCCTGCTATATGCTATAGAATGAGTGAACAGGCAAAAGATACTTCTATGTAGGTATTCTATACAAAGCAGCATGATTAACATTAAACTCAAATGTTAAAAATGTTACAAAGATAAGCTAACAAACATGTAAACTTCTGATTTAATCAGGAAGACCTCTTGGATGAGTTGAACTCTGAGCTGGAGATGAATGAAGGGCAAGATAGAGGGGGAAGGTTTTCCCGATAAGCAAGCTACAGCGGACAAAGAAAGAATGCTGAGCAGGGTAGTGACTATTTGGGAAGATAGTAGTGGATGGGAGGAAAAAAGTAAGGACCATGGGACTAGTTCACTGATAACTCACATCAGATTCTGAATTACTGGGTAATGAGAAACCTAATGGAGGACACAGAAATAAAACTAGTATTTGTTCATTGCCTAAAATGTGCCAGACACTCTGTTGGGTGCTTAATGTATTTATTTATTTAATCCTCACAAGAACCCAGCAAAGTTTTATCATTATCATCTTCTTTCTATGGGTGAGAAAACTGAGGATCAAAGATGTTAAGTAAATTAAGATCACACAGCTAGTAATTGGCAGAAGAATTTTAGTCAAATCTGTTTACTCCAAATCCCGCGCTTCCCCACTGCCTAATGCTGTCTCTGAATCTTAGCATTCAGAATTGACCACAGGCTCTCAGAGGAAGATCTGGGAGACGGTACCCCAATAATCTAAAAGAGGAGCGTGGCAGCTAGCGGACAGGGCGTGAATGAAATTCTTGATTATGTAGATTTAGATGAAATAATGTACAGGTTACTCACACAAATCTGTGAGGCACAGTAACTAAAGTAACTCCAGGTTCCATGCTTGTTTAGTTGGTCAAATGATTCTGCTTCCAACCAAAATATAGAAGACAAAATGTCAGGAGTTGATTGTCACTGCTATCAAGGATAGTGATTGGGCCAAGTAACATTTGAAGGATATTGTTATGTAGCCCCATGGGTTATATCGCACAGATCTCTCTCCCTTAGGGACACAGCTAAATTCAAAGTTTCTTAACATGTACTTAGTACCCAACCCACTTAAAATTTGTTCTAATCTGGAAAAGAATTGAGTCGAATCTCCCTTTTTCTTGTATACATTAATGGTATAAGAAAGATATTTAAAAATCTAAATTATCTTAGTCTAACGTTTAGAGTTTAAACAAACCGAGTATTGTTTAAGGTCAACTGACAAAGAAAACAAACTAGAGGGTGAATATTTACATTACAGTATAGCACTCCATGAATTAGCAAGCTCTCCTTGTCAACTTTAAGTGCACATTCAACTCACAGTTTAATCTCATATCCTCTTTTGATGGCATATGTTACAGCTAAGGTTGGTTTACAGGTTTGTTTTTCTCAATAGGGAATTTCATGGCAGAGGTTCTGTTATTTGCCTTTTAAGAAAACCTCTTTAGTCATTTAAGATGTGCATGGTAAGTGCTTGTGGAATGACAGCATGTTTGTTAAATGCAAATGTAACATTTTAAATTAGTACTATTGGAAAGGAAAGAGCTCCTGGCTCCTCTGCTTTTTTGCTACATGACTCCAAACAAGTACTTTAACACTCTGAGCGTTATCAGTGATGCCTGCTGAACAGCACTGCTGTGAAGACAAACATAGTGATGAATGAAAAAACACCTTATAAATATTATTTATTTTATTAAATAAAGTTACAACTGTGCAAATAGTTTAGACACCGTGCTGTTCTACACCTTAGCCATGTCAATGAGTTAAACCTAGATAATTTACTCTGAAGATCTGAGAGCAAGTAAAAGACATGTTCTGTAGTCCAATTGTGCTATAAATTCAGACTGGCAACCCTCAGAAGATTCCTTCTTTCCACTGTACTGAAGTGTAATAATAATAAAAAGTGAAAAAAGATCCGAGAAACTAATACATGCTTTCTAGAATATCAGAGTTGTTTTTTTCCCCTTTCCCTTATCTGTTGACATTCCCTTGAGCAAAGAAGCTGACTATTTTTTTAGATTTTTGCAGTATATCCACTCTGTACAACTCAAGTCAATGATCGTGTAACTCCCAAATGAGTAAGTTTTGGACTAAAAACCAATGTCAGTGTTAAAAGTATAAGATATAAAGAAAGATCCCATTGGGGGAAGAACGGGCGGACACAAAGAAAAAGAATAATGGGGGTAGCTAAAAACTATTGCTTCAGTCTCAGCTTGGAGGTTGGGAAGGTAGGAGGAAATAGAAAAAATCAGAACGGCCATAATTCTAGAGCATCCAGCAACAGTTTCTACGATGGATTCTAAAAATGTGATCCCCTCAGATGCACATCCTGTTTCAATCCTCCATTCTTCTCAGATCCAGTGCAAGAAAGTATGTTGTCCACATTGTCTGCAAGAGCTACTTACTATGGTGCTGGGGAACCAAAAATAAATGTAAAATTAGTCAAAGGTCCACGTTGTTTGCATGCAGGTCCAGGCCATACTACAAAATCCCTATCTTGCCCTGAATCCTGACCAATGGACAACAGAAAAATATAAAGGGGGGATTGCATATCAGAAACCTTTGGCTGCCATGGTCCTGAGATTGGCAGCTTTTCTACCATTCACAAATGAACTGGGCAACAAATTCAACTAGACATTAAAACAATCAAGTTTAATTCGGGGGAAATTTTTAATAGAATCTGGGGATTTTATTAAATATTAAAATGGTTCTCTGAAGATTTGTTATTGGGCTTTAAAGGCTTGACTGAGGGACTCCTCCCACTCTCCACCCCCGCCCTGAGGGTGGTTATTCTGCTCTTAGTTCTTTGGGTAAGGAAATACAATAGACCAGCTGTTCAGAGCTCAAGTCGGGAGTCATACAATCATAGGAGTGAATCTGATGTACCTACTTACTAGCTGGTGGTGTTCAGGAAGTTACTTCACCTCTCCATGCCTCAGTTTCCTCATGTATCAGTAGAGATAATAATAGTTCCTGCCTCACAGAATTGTTGGGAGTGTTGCTGAGCTCTGTGAACCATTAATATTAAACACATTCCACGTCAACAGAGTAGGAAATCAAGGGGCTACAAATTTCAGAAAATATACCTTGCCCTGAAATCATACACCAGCGTGTGGAGCACAAAGGAAAGATGTTTGGTGAGTCTCTATCAGGAGTTACTGGATGGCTTCGATCTGTTACGGGAAGGAAACAGAAGTGACTGCCCCTCCATTTCCTGAGAAGGGCAGAGAGGACATAGGCTGCCCAGATCTGCACCTCCTTGAAAGGATATTTGTCTGAGCAACAGATTGTTTAAAGTTTTTGCTTTTAACTTTTAAAGCTTTTGAAGGACTGCTTCCAAGTGTGCTTTACAAACTCTGAGCCAGCCCTTGCCTTCAGGGGGTTTGAGGGAATGGAGCTTTGGACTTTGGGGCTTAGCAGAACATTAAAGGGACTGTACATCTCTTTTCTTATGCAGCCCCCAGGGAGGGAGGATCATCTCTCATTTTAAAAAAGCTTTCATTTTTCAGGGCCCCTTGGCACCTCAGATTCATTTTACATCTGAGTTTTATAGCTGTTATTTATTTTTTTTGGTAGTCTACATTTATCTTTTTTATGTTTTTGTTTTCCTCTCTCATTTCAGGTATTGGTTTTTGGGAATGCACTCTGGGTTAAGGAGCCAGCTAACACACACTAATGACAAGAATGTCCACTGTAAGCTTTTTAAATTGATGGATAATAGATCAGCAGACTACATTTAAAAGTCTTTTAAAAGACTACATTAAAAATTATTTTTCAAAGTCAAGGATACTCTACTTTAGTCATTTATTTTAACACATGTAATTTAAGAAATGTCAACATGTGGGTTGTTTTTAAATCCTTTTATCTGAGGCTCTCTAAATAAGCTTTTATTATGGTGAGCCCATGTGTCCAACTTACTATGTCAAAAACAGAGGTTCCAAGAAGCTAACAGAATTACCCAAGGTCATTTAATAAGTTGTAGCCAATCCAGACATGGAGTCCAAAACCTTTGACCAGTGCAGGGTCCTGTGTGTGCAACAGAATGACTGAAAATTTTTTCAGACGTGGAAATTTTCCCATTCCCATGCTGCAAGAGTCCATTTCAGGAATCTGGGAAAGAGCTCAAGGAATATCCATTGTCATACATATTATTTTTAATAATCCTAAGGCTGGTCGTTCACAGACCACACTTCAAAACCTGTATCTTTAAATCCAGTTCAAATCTCTAAGACAGTGAGTCTCAAACTCTGATGTCAGGAACGACTTAAACTTTTTAAAAATACTGAGACTCCCCCAAAGCTTTTGTTTTTGTAAGTCAAATCTATCAACATGTATTGTACTAGAAATCTGAATGGAGATGTTTAAAAAATATTTACATATAAATTCATTTAAAAATAATAATTCCATTACATGTTAACAAGCACATTGGTTATGAAAAATAACTATATTTTCCAAAATAAAATAAAAATTAGTGGGAAGAGTGGCAGAGTTTTACATTTTTGCAAATCTTTAAGACTGGCTTAGATAGAAAGCAGCTGGATTCTCCTATCAGCTTGTCCATTCATTCTCCTGCCATATGTTGCTTTGGGTTGAAGTATATGAAGAAAATCTGGCCTCATACAGATACTTAGATAGAAAAGGATAGACTAGTTTAGTAACCTTTATATATAATTGTGCATATTCTTCTTTGATACTATAGCAAAACTCAACAGGTGGAAGTTCCTTAAGGGTTGGTTGCAATGTGGAATCTGAAACCCCATCGGTGAACTTTTCATACTCTCTCACATTAAAATCCACTGCTCTCACTTGTATTTTGAAAATCCTTTTACGTATTCTGGATTTTATAACATTATATATTATTTGGAAAATAACATTTGGAAAAAATTGTTTCACAGAGTTATGCAGATCTTCCACATTTTGACATATTTTATTACACATATTTTAAAAAATTCATATTCACTAATATCACCACCAATATTGTCAGAAAAGTCATTAAGTATTGAGAAGCTGTCAAGCTTACAGTGGCAGATATGAATGTTCCAGAATCCTAATTATCACTTGGAAACTAGAATTTTATCATTGGCAATAAATATCTAAAGTTAGAACCTTGAACCAAGGTTTACTCGGTTCATTTTTGCAAAGTCTAAAAAGCCATATTTTACATGCCAGTTGTTCTTTCACATTAAATTTGTGTTCCATGAAAAAAGTGGCTAGTTCAGCTCACAAATCAAACGATTGCACTATTGCTTTACCTTGAGACAATCGTTGGACTTTAGTGCTTTATGAGCTCTTTCTGTTTTGTCACACAAGTTAAAAAGACATGTTCTCAAAGATTGAAAGAGCATACAATTAATGATTTTTATTGCTTCATCAGGGATGTTCTTAACTGAGACTGTTTGTTCATTTGTTTAACTGCAAGTGCTTAATGGTGAAGGATAAGTACTTGTGCAATTTGGTACTATTGCCTTGGTTTAGGCTCAGGTACTAGCAGCTTGCTTTTGCATTATCAAAGCAAATATCAACATTGCAAAAAAAGGCAAAGAACATCTTAGTATTTTTTTAAAACTAGTTTTGACCTTGCAGATCTCTGAAAAGGTCTTGAGGACTCCAAGGTCTGTGGATCACACTTTGAGAACCACTGCTCTACAAAAACAGTTTGGGGGCTTCCCTGGTGGTGCACTGGTTAAGAATACGCCTGCCAATGCAGGGGACTCGGGTTCAAGCCTTGGTCCGAAACGATCCCACATGCCACGGAGCAACTAAGCCCGTGCACCACAACTACTGAGCCAGCGTGCTGCAACTACTGAAGCCCACATGCCTAGAGCCTGTGCTCTGCAACAAGAGAAGTCACCACAATGAGAAGCCCGCGCACCACAAGGAAGAGTAGCCCCCGCTCGATGCAACTAAAGAAAGCCTGCGTGCAGCAGCAAAGACCTAATGCAGCCAAAAATTAATTAATTAATTAATTAAAAACAAAAACAGTTTGTGGGACTTCCCTGGTGGCGCAGTGGTTAAGACTCTGAGCTCCCAGTGCAGGGGGCCCAGGTTTGATCCCTGGTTGGGGAACTAGATCCCACATGCATGCTGCAACTGAGTTCTTATGCCACAACTAAGGAGCCCACCTGCCGCAACTAAGGAGCCCGCCTGCCTCAGTTGAGGCCTGGCACAACCAAATAAATAAATATATTTTTAAAAAACAGTTTGCTATTATTTTATATATAATCCAGCCTGGAAAATAAAAACACAAATTTAGCAGGCTGCTCTTATTTTTATTGGCTCATCTTCCCCTGAAGAGGAGATAAAATGATTACCATTCCCATGAAGCCATCTTTAAAAATCATGTGTCCTTCTAGAGCTGGCAAGCTAGGAAGTATGCAATGAGATGAAAACTCAACACCATTTACAGAGTGGATGATAACCCAAGTGTCAAATGATGGTTACAGTGTATGGAGGGTCCACATGCTATTGTTTTACTCTTGGTCCAATACAAAATGAGGGATTAAAAAGAGTTTGGGGTGAGTTTAGGTCACAGTGGCTCTTGAGGCTATGTCATCACAAAGGCAAACATATTCCTTAGCTATGCATGCACTGCATACCATAAGCAGTAAGGAGAAAACCTTCACCTATTGACATAAGTATTCTGAATATTGAGGGTTAAGGGAATTGTTATAGAAAAGATAATAATAATGTGATGCGGGAGAGAAAAATAAATTTCCATTTGTCCCTTAGGTGTTCATCTGCCAATGACTGGATGTTACCCTTGGATGCCTTTCTCATTTCAGTCCACAAGATGGAAAGGAGCTTCCAACTCAGAGTAAATTTTGAACAGGCTACGCAACTGCCTTCTAGCTAGAACTTTCTACATAGCCCGAACTGCTAAGAGCCTTCCAGTTCCTTCCATCTGACACAGTTTACCATACCCGGGAAACTTTCATATGTATTTTAGAAATTTCAGGATGCTTAATGATTTTTCAACTAGTTTTCAGCTATTATTGCCTTCAGTCTGTGGGTCACTGGTTTGGAGAGAAGGTACTGGATAACAGTGCTTTCTCATCTCCTCATTAACTAGTTGTCTGATCCCGAGCAGGTCTCAAGTCTCCCATCTCATATGTATAATGAGGGAGCCTAAACTCTAGCATGCACAAAATCCTGGAGCTGGAAGGTCTTCGGAGAATAGTGTCTACTTCAATCTCTTTGTTAGAGCAAAAACAGCCACTGCTAATTTACCACTCACTATAGCCAAGTGTTATCCTAAGTGTTTTGTACATATTCACTCACTTAATAATTAGCTTTACGAAAGAGACAGTTATTGATATTATAGTCAGTCCTGCTATAACATGATGCATGTGTTCCTAAAAATCACCAATCTATGCATTGAGATATAATACACAAAAACTTTTCAGTGGCATATTTTTAAAAAGAGAGAAAGCTAATAAAAATGGTAGCACAGTTTTATAGCTGTGCACTAGTTAAGAAATACACGATTTTACTACAATAAATATAGCACTTTACCTTGAAAAAGACCTGAAGCTTGCTTGTGGCGGTGAGCACCTGTACTCTCACCTTGCCACCCTATGTGCAGATAACTAAAGAAATACAGGAAAAGAGTGAGAGAAAAGATAAAGAGAGAAAAAGAACAGAGAGGAAAATACAAAATAGGCTGAGAAGAAAGAGGGAAAATTAACCAGAGGGGAGGGTGTCGGACTGTGGACAAGAGAGTGGAGCCAAGTTCTTGTGCCCCGTTCCAGACATAAAGTTTGCCAGCAACCTGTTTTAACAAGCCCTCAAGGAGATTTTGCACCACCCCAAAGTTTGAGGAGCAACACTGTTAGGCAAGGGATGATCATAATAGGCAGAGAAACTCTCAGTACTGGCTACAAAGAGTGAAAGACTGTGTGATCTAAGGAATGTTGGCTGTCAGATGATGAGAAAAAAATCAGTTTAAGCATAAGATCAAACACAGGTCATGTCGATAAAATGTTCTCAGAACAGAGACAGATTACTTGATAAAAATACGTTGGTTAGGGGCTTCCCTGGTGGCTCAGTGGTTGAGAGTCCGCCTGCCGATGCAGGGGACACGGGTTCGTGCCCCGGTCCGGGAAGATCCCACATGCCGCGGAGCAGCTGGGCCCGTGAGCCATGGCCGCTGAGCCTGCGCGTCCGGAGCCTGTGCTCTGCAACGGGAGAGGCCACGACAGTGAGAGGCCCGTGTAACGCAAAAAAAAAAAAAAAAAAATATCGGTTATTTGACAATCTACCATTAAAAGCCAATGTTTAAATGAAAATAAGAAATCAGTGATAATAAAATAGACCGAGGGGATGATTGAAAATCATTACTTTATCATTAGTGTGTAGAGTTCTGTGACTATAAAACCCCAGTTTTATCATAAGATGGCAAGAGTAGTTACAAGCCACACCTCATGGAGCACAGTATTTTCCTACCTCATCCTCCAGCACATCCAGCTGAAATATAAAGCACAAGAAATTCTGAAAACCAATTTGCCCCACATAAACTTAGAATATGGTAGCTTTGAATGGGTTATAAGGACTGGATTATCTCTTTTGTGAATACTTCAATTAAATAATTCACTTGTAGAACCTCTTTGAAAGTTTGTTATAGAGAAATACAAAACCTCATCCGTCTTTCTCATATGTAGCTGCTGATTAGTATTATTATCAACATTTTATACCAGAAAGTGCTTTTGGCTGCAAGGGAGAGAAAACCCCCATGCAGAACAGTTTAAGCAGTAAGAAAACCTAATTAGGAGCTCAGAGGTAGGGCATCTCCAAGCTCAGCACCTTAGGGTTCCAGCTCCCTGTGCCCTCCTTTGCGCACTACCTTCATCTTCCGGCTGGCAGCAAGATGGCTCCAGCTGTCCCCATTATCACATCCAGGCTTGACAATATCCAAAGGAAGAAGAGGCACCAGCTCTTTCTTGCAGCTCTTTTTTGGTAGTCTCCCAGAAACTCCCCAGCAGACTTCCCCTCTTGTCTTACGTCTAGAATTGGGTGACATGCCAATTGAGGGTCTTATTGACACAATACACACTAGATGTCTTCAGCAGATCTCTGGAGATTTATTCTGTTAAGAAGAGTAGACTTTGCCAGATTCATGGAACCTTAGCATCCTAAGTATCCCTGGGGCATTTGTCAAGTAGAGTTGGCATTTAGGCATTTTTATAAAATTATTGAATAGTGTCCCTTTTTCTGTTAATAAAGATACAGTCAGTTACAGTAAGGGTAAGTGTATAACTATGACTAGCTCAGACTAACCCTATGGGGTGGTACAGATGTTGGAAAGTCAACCACTATTATCACTACAAATAAGAATCTCCACTAACATTTACCATGTGTACTTTCTATTGTGCTAGGGACTATGCTAAACCCTTTGCATGTATTATATCAGTTAAAAATGAATCCAGAAGGTATGTACTTTTATTAATTTCATGTTACACCTGAGGAAATTTGGGCTGAGGTTGGTGAATCACTTCAAATTACACATGCAGTAGATGCTGAGCTAGGACACAAGCCTAAAGACTACCCCAAAGCTCAACTCCAAGGACCACTCTGCAGTATGGAGAGAACACATTTAAAATTACTCTGTAAATTTAAATGTACAATTCAAACATCAACCCTCATACACTGTTGGTGGGAATATGAATTGGTGCAGCCACTGTGAAAAACAGTGTGGAGTTTTCTCAAAAAACTAAAAATATAACTACCATATGACCCAGCAATTCCATTCCTGGTATGCATCCAAAAAAACCAAAAAACTAATTCGAAAAGATACATGCACCCTAATGTTCATAGCAGCATTATTTACAATTGCCATGGTACGGAAGCAACCTACGTGTCCATCAACAGATGAATGGATAAAGAAGATGTGGTGTATATGTACAATGGAATATTACTCAGCCATAAAAAAGAATAAAATTTTGCCATTTGCAACAACATGGATGGACTTGACAGGTATTATGCTAAGTGAAATAAGTCAGAGAGAGAAAGACAAATACTGTATGACAGAAGCCCCCAACCTTTTTGGCACCAGGGACTGGTTTCATGGAAGACAATTTTTCCACTGACTGGGGAGGTGGGCGATGGTTCAGGTGGTAATGCAAGCGATGGGGAGCGGCACATGAAGCTTTGCTCACTCGTCCGCCACTCACCTCCTGCTGTGTGGCCCGGTTCCTAACAGGCCACAGACAGGGGCTGGGTACCGCTGCTGCATGGTATCACTTATATGTGGAATCTGAAAAATGCTACAAGCTAGTGAATAAAACAAAAAAGAAGCAGACTCACAGACATAGAGAACAAACTACTGGTTACCAATGGCGAGAGGAAAGAGGAGAGAGGCAAGATGGGGGGGAGGAGATTAAGAGGTACAAACTATTGTGTATAAAATAAGCTACAAGGATGCATTGTACAACACAGGGAATATAGCCAATATTTGCTAATAACTATAAATAGAGTATAACCCTTAAAAATTGTGGATCACTAAATTGTACACCTGTAAATTATATAATATTGTACATAACCATACTTCAATTTAAAAGAGATTACAATATAATTACCAGGCAAAAGTGAAAAAAAAAAAGACTATTATCAAGGTAAATATGGCATAACCCTCAGCAAAAGGGAATGGAAAGATGGAAGAGGAGAAGAGACACCAAGTGAGCTTGCCCTGTTGTGTTAAATGCATCCATTCTTTCAAGCTCTAAAAGTTTAAAAGAATCTGTGTGACTTCTGTGATGTCACGGATAAGGGCAAAAGTGCCTGAAAACTGGAGAAAAGCAAATGCCTGAATTTTCAAGGAGTGAAAAAGAGTAGATTGTGAGCCAAATAATAACAGCTGACATTTATTATGAAGAAATATGCCTGGAATTGTTCCAACAATTTTACAAAGTAGAATTATTATTCTCTGCATGTTATAGATGAAATACTGAACTCATGGGGTTTCTAAAAGGATTAAATAAGTGGTTAAATAAGTAAAGTATTTAGAATAATTCCTGGCACATAGTAAAACCCTCCATAAATGTAGGCTATTATCGTTATGCAGAAATCAAAGTTCTCCTCTTTATGCCTGCAGTGTGTCATCTTTATTTAATCTATATTTATTTAATTTATAAGTGTCATCTGCTTTTCTAATCTTTTTATTAGCAATATTTTACAGCAATACTGTGTATCAAAGGAGAGTGCAGTGTTGGTAGATTCATTTTGCAGGTCAAGAAACAGAGGCAAGCAAATTAAGCAATGGATGTGACATTCTTTGATTTGGTTAGTAGTTGAAGCAAGGTTAACTCCACTAACAATAGGACACAAGGGTGCTTAAGGCTCCTCTCTATGACTCACCAGTGT
The DNA here is from genome assembly GCF_008692025.1 of Phocoena sinus. Classification (NCBI taxonomy): domain Eukaryota; kingdom Metazoa; phylum Chordata; class Mammalia; order Artiodactyla; family Phocoenidae; genus Phocoena; species Phocoena sinus. The sequence continues at coordinate 87,730,565 of NC_045771.1, forward strand.
CAACTACACCTGAATCCAGCCTCTTCAGCAGTCTGGGGCCTGGGAGCTGAATTCCTCAGCCGAGCTTAAACTGCTGATTTGTTATTTACTGAACTATGCTCTTTTTCTTCCCTTTGTGTTTCTGGCCATTGTCTGCAAGTAGTCATAAAAGTTTCATATAATGACAGGTAAGGGACTAGGAGAAGATGCAGGCATATGAAATCTGACACTCAAAAGATGTATTTGTCTTGCAACATGCTTCAAACAAAGCATTTTCCTGGGCATTGAAACAATAATAGTGGAAGAAACCCAGCCCCTGCCCATAATGCTAAATTATTTGGCACAAGAGTCATGTTGCCCACCTCATAAAAATAGGTGTGAGTTTGGTGATTAGACACACTTTAATAATTCGAGAATGAAAAATTTTGCAAATTCTGAGGTGTGAGGGCAGCGGTTTTATTTATTGATTTGGACCGGAATTTAGATCTCTTTCATTGCGGGTCTCATTAGCACACAATTTCCACTAGATGGCTGCAACAAATCTCTGGAGATTTATTCTATTAGGAGGAGTGGACCATGCCAGATTCAAGGACTCCTAGCTTTTGCAGGTTTCTCTGGGATGCTTATCAAGTAGAGTTGGCATTTAGTCATTTTTATAAAATTACTGAATATTTTTCTTTTTCCGATTGGTTAAGGTATTAATTATGAATTCAATTCCTTTCTCTTCCCCTAATTTTAAATCACTTCATTGTCACCTCAGATGTATTTGTTTACTAATGCAATCGAGAATCATCTGACAAGGCAACCCATACAACTGATCCCCTGATATGTGGGTACTATATGTGTGTAACCATGATCTGTACAACGCAAAATCAAAAGAGGAAAATTTAAATTTCCCCCTGATGTGAATTTATATTATTGAAACCAAGAAAGTAGGTCCTTTATCAGGGAAGAGACTGTTGGGTGGTCCTACTCGTGGCTCTCTTCACCTCCTGCCCCTCAGACTGGAGGAGTCAAAGAGCTGGCAGGTAACCTGGGAGTGATGGTAAAAGTGACCTACATACTCCTTCAACCACAGTTAAGTAATATAGTATTCCAACCCACCTAAGGCCCTTGGGTGGCAAAGGTTTATGACTGACTTTCTTCACCTATTCGTGTTGTCTCTGATTTCTACTTTTAGACACAGGGCCTTACTAGACTCTCAGGTTCTCCTGATGACCTCAGTTATCAGAAAGTGTTCCCCTGGGGCCCTCTCCCTGGGCCTTCTCTTGTCTCCCTCAAAAGTATCACCCCCAAACGACAGACCTCATCTTATGTTCTGCTTCTGCTGATGGTTGTAGTCACTCTATCTACCGTCAAGAGTCTCTAACGCCCTAGGGGAGAAAGTGAGCTTCAAATCCTTTGAGTGAATAGAAAGAAGGAAGAGATATCAAATTGAACTGGTCTAAGAGTGAAAACACCTAGCAAACATTCAAAAAAAACCCGAAAAAACTCACATCCCAAAGGATAATTCCCTTTAGGATATCTCCTGCATGCAGCATGATGCATTAGTGTCTGTCTCCTTCCCTTCGGTTACATTACAAATCGCTCCTTTCTATTCCCCCTCCAAGCACTAGAAAGAACCAGGTGCCATGATGGCATAAATAGGGGGATGGATAAAGAGAAAAGATAATTCTTCCTACAATATTATATCACTTTAGGAATCCCTACCTTAATGTGCATCATTGACTACAAAACAATTTGCTTTATTGCAACATTAAATGTATGTTATGTCCTTTTTCTACATATACAAACACATATGGGACAGAATAGAAGTTTCTGTGTGAGAGTATGTGCAGATTTCCTTCTTCCCCTAGTCTACCAAAAATATCCTGTAACTTCCAGGTTATTCCTCATCCCCTTCAGTCTTGTGAAGAGGATGAGTTATTTCTCACTGTCAGAGATGCTAACTTTATTTACACAATGAAGGGCTTAGAGAGAAGTGAGGTGGTAAGAGAAAGTAAGAACACTTTTTTTTTTTTTTTGCAAAGTTCAAAGGAAAAGGTGGCAGAGCAGATGTAAAGAGCAAGGGCAATGGATAGAGAACTATATATTTGTATTCCTTTCAGCTTTCCTTGTAAGAGGCAGGTAAGGAATGGAATTCCTTATAAAGTATTTTTGGCTATTAACTGTGCTTTTTCATTCATAGGTTTAAAAACAGCTTTATTGAAATGTAATTCAAATATCATGCATTTCACCATTTTAAAATGCACGATTCAGGGCTGTTTAGTATATTCACAGAGTTCTGCAACATCACCATTATTTAATTTCAGAATATTTTCATCACCCAAAAAGAAACCCTGTACCCACTAACAGTAACTCCCTATTATCCCCACCCCCAGCCCTTGCAACTATAATATACTTTCTGTTTCTATGGATATTCTGGACATTTTATATAATGGAATCATACAACATGTGCCTTTTGTTACTGGCTTCTTTCCTTAGCATAATAGTTTCAAGGTTCATCCATGTGGTAGCATGGATCAGTACTTCATTCTTTTTTATGACTGAATAATATTTCATTGTGTGGATATAACACATTTTGTTTATCCATCCATCCATTGATGGGCATTTGTTTCCACTTTTTGGCTGTTATGAATACTGCTGCTATGAACATTTGTGTACAAGACATATCTTTTCAATTCTCTTGGGTATATAGCCAGGAGCAGAAATGCTAGGTCATATGTTAACTTTATACTTTGAGAAACTGCCAAACTGTTGCACTATTTTACATTCTTAACAGCAATATGTGAGTATTCCAATTTTACCTTTTTACTGTCCATCGTTTAGACTACAGACATCCTAATTGGTTCATAGTACTATCTTATTGTGATTTTGATGTGCATTTCCCTTACATCTAATGATGTTGAGCATCATTTTAAGTGTTTGTTGGCCATTTGCCTATTTTCTTAGGTGAAATGTCTATTTATATCCTTTGCCCATTTTTTAATTGGATTATTTGTCTTTATATAATCTGGATACAAGTCTCTTATCAGATATATGATTTGCAAGTATTTTCTCCCATTCTGCGGACTGTGGAAAGCTTTCAGCCTTTCACCATTAAGTATGATGTTAGCTGTGGGTTTTTCGTAGATGATTTTCATCAGGTTGAGGAAGTTCCTTTCTATTGTGTGTGGGTGTGTGTGTGTTTATCGTGAAAAGGTGGTGGAATTTGTCAAAAATTTTTTCTGCATCTGTTGAAATGATCATGTGGTTTTTGTCCTTTATTTTATAATATGGTATATTATATTAATTGATTTTTGTACGTTGAACCAGCTTGCATTCCTGGGATAGATATCACTTGGTCATGTTGTATTATCTTTTTATATGGATTTAGTTTGCTAGTGTTTTACATATATACATGCAAAATCCTCATATATATATGTATATATGTATATATATACTCATAAGAGATATTGGTCTGTAGTTTTCTTGTGATATTCATGTAATTTATCTATCAGGACAATACTGACCTCACAGAATAAGTTAGGAAGTGTGCCCCCTCTTCTATTTGTAGGAAGTGTGTGAAGGATCGGTATTAATTCTTCTTCAAACATTTGGTAGAACTGACCAATGAAGCCATCTGGGCCTGGGAGTTTCCTGGTGGGAAGTTTTAAAATTACTAATTCAGTCTCTTCACTTGCCGTAGATTCCCTCAGATTTTCTATTTATTCTTGAGTCAATCTCAGTAATTTATCTTTCTAGGAGATTGTCCATTTCATTTAGGTTATCTAAATTGTTAGCATGTTTTTTATATGCCATGCACAGTTTCAGGCTCTAGGAATAGGGGTAAGCAAACAAGACTCTACCTTGCCCTTATGCAGCAACTATTCTCTCATAAGAGAGGGAGACAAGAAGTAAAACATAAGTTCTATAATATAAAATATGAGGTCAGGAAGACATTTGATTATAGAGTACAGTTTAATAGATGACAGCTTACCAACCCATTGGACATTATATTCCAATCATAAGTTAATAAGTTAATAAATGAATATAACATGTTGGTTGGATACCTACAAGGTTAAACAGATTCTCATAATGAATTTCCTTTCATATACCAAACCCATATAATGAATAAATTTGCATATGTATTTTATTTTTGAAATTAAAGTGGTCCACAGAGATATTAATTGGTCAATAAGATAATTCATTGAAGGGAGGGACAAATCAAGTCAAAACAGCTGTTTTCTTAAATGGCTAGTTGATTTGGTGGCACTGAATCCCATCATACAGTTTATGTGAAGTAGTTTATCAGTGGTCCCCCTTCAATTTAGTCAAAATGGTGCCCTACATAGATATAGCCTTGCTGAATGGGAGGCCATCTACTTGATAGACTGTATGTACTCTACACTTGTATCATAACAATCATGATTCAGAGCTCACCTCAGGACCTTGGACAGCACGTGGGTAAGCTCTCTCATGTTAGCACGTGCAAAAACATTAATTTTAATTACTAAATTATGCTAAATTCTTTACGAACACAATATCACTATCCATAATGACACTGTAAGGTAGATAATATTATTTTCATCTTTTTACAGATGAAGAAACTGAGGCTCTGAGATGCAAAATCTTATAGCTAGTAGGTGGCTGAGATGGAATTTGAACACAGGAAATTTGATTCCAAGCCAACATGTTTTTACCACTGTATTATCCTCCCTTACAAGTAACAAATTATACATGTAAAACGTCTTGCTTTGTCAGTTATTTGTGGCTAACCTCACCTCCTTCAAGTTACACTCATTAACAAAGAATAATGGAGAGAACAAGTCAAAATGGCTATCTTCTATCTAAACCACTTCTTAAATATCTACACATCCTTATCCTTGTTTGCATCCTCAGAGGCAGCATTTGCATAGACTTCATGAGAAGACACATTATGCTAGAACTTGTGATGAACTAGGATAACCCTGAAGGTAATGGGCAAAGTCAAACATTAGCAATTCCTAGACCTGCAGAAAATCTATGTGAATTTAATGGTACCCTAACCCTCTTCAACTAACCCAGCATGAAATCATCAGCTTTTTTCCATTAAAACATTTAACAAAAAGATTCAAAATACTGTACTTAATTATCTACAACATATATAAAATGCAATAAAAGTCACTCAAGCTATGTGTTTATATATATATATATATATATATATATATATATATATATATATAGTAGAGTGGCTCACTGCTAGTATTTTGGTCCCTTGGAGTTTCTTAGAAAACAAAGATGGGGTGACTAGAGTATTTCTAGAACAATTATGAACAGTCTTGCTGAATGAAGGCCTGCTCATTTATTGTTGCTCTTTACTTTTAACAAACTCAAAGTCTTTTATAGCAACAGAGAGGAGATTCTTTCCTAAAAATATTGAAAAACAACCCTCAGTATACATCCACCTTCAGATACTACTGGTAAGCAAATGAATCCAACTTCAAACATAAGGACTAAAACAAATTGAACAATCTGATGTCAAGCCACTTCTTGGGACTCTTATGTTGACAGTCTCACTTCTACTTTAAAGCAAATCAAACCCTGTGACTCGGTCAAGTGTACTGTGCTTCCATTGCCTGTGTAATTCACAATTACCATAATAGGGGCACTCGTTTCTCTGGCTGCATTATGACAAACACATGTGATGAATTTGTGGGGGAATGTTCACAAGCACCATCAGTCATTGTCTGGAGATTTATGGTCCACATATAAGATCAACGGCCTGGTGATCTTTTACTGCTGAGCGGCACCATCTATCTCCACCCAGGAATCTTAAAGATTTCTTGGATAATCTTGCAGGATCATCTTTTAAGAGGCATTATCCATGGCCTCCAACCCCCCTTTTCTTAAATTTTTAAAAATATTTATTTATTTATTTATTTTGGGGTGCGCTGGGTCCTCATTGCTACAGGCAGGCTTTCTTTAGTTGCATCGAGTGGGGGTTACTCCTCGCTGCGGTGCGCAGGCTTGTTGCGGAGCACGGACTCTAGGCACGCGGGCTTCAGTAGCTGTGACACATGGTTCCAGAGCGCAGGCTCAGTAGTTGTGGTGCACGGGCTTAGCCACTCCGCAGCATGTAGGATCTTTCTGGACCAGGGCTTGAACCCATGTCCCCTACATTATCAGGCAGATTCTTAACCACTGTGCCACCAGGGAAGCCCTCAACCCCTTTTGACTAAAGCAAAACTGATATAAGACAGCTATCCAGTGAGTCTCAGAAATTAAAGGACTTATTACAAATAAATATCCTATCCATGAAAATAAGCTTTTACTAACAGGTTTAGCAAAGGGAAATATATATATATATATATATATATATATATATATATATATATATATATATATATATGCTCCACAATATCTGAGGATTAAGTTAGACATGCCAATACCTACTCTGCTTATAGATTTAAGGATATAAAATGTAAATTCTGAATGCGGTAGGACTGCCTTGCTAAAATCAACCACCACTGATTTGAAAGATGGCCTGAGAGCTGCACTTAACTACAGCGACGGAGACCATGCTTACCAAATACCCATGTGCTCTCTCTATGGTAGTGCCTTTAAAAATTATGCTGGGTATAGAGTTCTTGGGATACTCTTTTCTAAAGATCAGCCTAGGGACTTCCCTGGTGGTCCAGTGGGTAAGACTCCACACTCCGAATGCAGGGGCCCTGGGTATGATCCCTGGTCAGAGAACTAGATGCCACATGCATGTCGCAACTAAGAAGTCTGCGTGCTGCAACTAAAAGATCCTGCATGTCACAACTAAGACCTGGCGCAGCCAAAACAAACAAACAAACAAATTAATTAATTAAAACTGGCACAAAAAGAGAAACATAGATCAATGGAACAAGATAGAAAGCCCAGAGATAAACCCATGCACCTATGGTCAACTAATCTATGACAAAGGAGGCAAAGATATACAATGGAGAAAAGACAGTCTCTTCAATAAGTGGTGCTGGGAAAACTGGACAGCTACATGTAAAAGAATGAAGTTAGAACACTCCCTAACACCATACACAAAAATAAACTCAAAATGGATTAGAGACCTAAACGTAGGACCAGACACTATAAAACTCTTAGAGGAAAACATAGGAAGAACATCCTTTGACATAAATCACAGCAAGATCTTTTTTAATCCACCTTCTAGAGTAATGGAAATAAAAACAAAAATAAACAAATGGGACCTAATGAAACTTCAAAGCTTTTGCACAGCAAAGGAAACCATAAACAAGACGAAAAGACAACCCGCAGAATGGGAGAAAATATTTGCAAACGAATCAATGGACAAAGGATTAATCTCCAAAATATATAAACAGCTCATGCATTTCAATATTAAAAAACAAACAACCCAATCCAAAAATGGGCAGAAGACCTAAATAGACATTTCTCCAAAGAAGACATACAGATGGCCAAGAAGCACATGAAAAGCCGCTCAACATCACTAATTATTAGAGAAATGCAAATCAAAACTACAATGAGGTATCACCTCACACCAGTTAGAATGGGCATAATCAGAAAATCTACAACAAATGCTGGAGAGGGTGTGGAGAAAAGGGAACCTTCTTGCACTGTTGGTGGGAATGTAAATTGATACAGCCACTATGGAGAGCAGTATGGAGTTTCCTTAAAAAACTAAAAATAGAATTACCATATGATCCAGCAATCCCACTACTGGGCATATACCCAGAGAAAACCATAATTCAAAAAGACACATGCACCTCAATGTTCATTGCAGCACTATTTACAATAGGCAGGTCATGGAAGCAACCTAAATGCCCATCGACAGACGAAAGGATAAAGAAGATGTAGTACATATATACAATGGAATATTACTCAGCCATAAAAAGGAACGAAATTGGGTCATTTGTTGAGACGTGGATGGAACTAGAGATTGTCATACAGAGTGAAGTAAGTCAGAAGGAGGAAACAAATATCGTATATTAATGCATACATGTGGAACCTAGGAAAATGGTACAGATGAACCGGTTTGCAAGGCAGAAATTGAGACACAGATGTAGAGAACAAACGTATGGACACCAATGGGGGAAAGCGGCGGGGGAGTGAGGGTGGTGGTGTGATGAATTGGGCGATTGGGATTGAGATGTATACACTGATGTGTACAAAACTGATGACTAATAAGGACCTGCTGTATAAAATTCAAAAATTAAAAAAAAGAAAACACCTAAAAAAATAAAGATCAGCCTACACTTTCATTAGGTATTTCCCAACCCCCTTTGCAATTAGGTTAGGGCCATATGATTAAATTGACCAGTGGGCTCTGTATGTGTCCCTTCCAGGCAGAGGCATGTAGGAGCTGGTATGCCTTCTCCATCACTCTCTTCCCCAGTGGGGGCAACCTTGAAGAACATGCACAGGTGTCACAGAAGATGGAGATCTCCCTGGCCAACACTAGGCTGTGATGAGAGTGACAAACTTTTATTGTGTTAAACCCCTGAGATTTCAAAGCTGTCTGTTGCAGTTAATTACTCTGAATAATACAGCCACAAATAGATGGCATTGAGAATTCTCACCACTAAGAACAAATCTTATTTTCACTGCCAAATTGGGCATAAATCAAGAAAGAAGTTTTTCTCTTATCAAAGGAGTTAAAGAGTCCTTGCAACTATTCTAGTTCTATGGTATTGCCTTTAAAAATTATGCTGATCACAAGGTTCTTTGGGTACTTTTTCCTAAAGATCAACCTACACCTTAATTACATTGTGAGATATGTAAAATAAAGATTCTGCCCAGTTATTCCAGTAATATTAGTAGGCTTGAAGAACAACATCTAATTCCAATACCCTGGGCTACATGTCGCAGGGGCTTCCAAACTACGGTACGCCATCTCCCCTGCAAGAGCTTTAATGTCAAATACTTCCTTGATCCATCTTTTTGGGCTGGGACCATCATATTAACCGTCTGCTTTCAAAAGCAGTATGGAGGGGGTGGCCAAACAAGAAGGGCAGAGGCACCCAAACTTTTAACAAGCTGCCATCCTGAGCTATCTGCCCATAAAGAATGACTTTTATGGAGAAATCTCATTGTTATTCCAGAAGGCATCTGTCACATTACCTTAGCCACAATGAGTGAAGCACAATGAAGCAACTTTTTGGAAGAAGACCTTGGCCATAAGCTACATTTGGCGACCCAAATGTAGCTTATGTAAGGGTTGTAAAAGACTGTCGTGTAAGTAAGAATACTGCCAGTAACTCATCAAAGGAAATCATACTCCATGAAATATGACTAAGATGTCTTGGTCAAAAATATATGTCAACTTCCTAAACCTACTCCAGATGGAGAAATCTCTATTTTAAAAAATGTCTCAAAATGTTTTCCCATTATTTGCTGAATTTTTGTGTGTCTTCTTTTCTTCCTTGATGACAGCCTTACTGCTGCATTAGAGTAGACAAAAGGGGATTCCTGACTCTGTGTGCGTGGAGGACACAACTAGGCTGGAGGGGGAGGGAACACATGTGACTAAGTATTTCCCGCTCCATTGGTTTCCGTCTTTGTGGAGAGACATCCATTGCAAAGCACACCTGGAATCTCTGACCCCTTCTTCATCCCCAGGAAAGGAGGGATTTTTTATCTGCTTATCTGACTTTAGGAGCCGGGACTGTGGCTCTGCAGCTTAGTCCCTCCTTCCCCTCTTTTCTCTTGGAGTTTGTCTGGTTGCAGAGAAAATGTGCCACAAGGTAAGTTAGTGGCAAAGGCTCTGCCCCTGCAAGGGGAGGTCACTGTTTTCTTGTGCTACCTGCGATGGATGGATAAGTTGGTCAAATTCTGGGGTTCAGCATTAGGAAATTCTCTCTGGTTACACACCTAAGTTACATCCTCCAACTCAACATTAATCAGCAATAAACCCAATACCTTTATCTTCATTTGCTTGACTCCTTTATCTCACAGTTCAGGACTTGGCATGGGGGGGAGTTGTATGTCAACCCAAGACAAAAATTCACCATCCGAACTAAGGGGATTTGTCTAGAAGACAGTTTCAAAGTCCCAAATGGGCCATAAAGTATTCAGATTCTCTGTATTAGTCAACTGACACCAACTCAAGCTAGAAAGAGGGGTGGGGAGGGAATGGAGTTTTTACGTGAAGATACAACAATATTCCATTGAACTCAGGACAGAAAAGCTATTGGACCTTAAAAGGGAACAGGAAACAGGAAATGTGAGTCCAGCTGGCTTCACTCCACCTCTTATCTTGACAACCCTCAACTTGCTTGCCTTTCTCTTTCTCTGCTTCTCCAGACCGCATGGGGTTTTATATGTGTGTGCATGTCAGGGAGGTGTCCACACTGATCTAATCAATTGCAGTCATGAGGAAAAGAATCATATAGACCAATATGTCTACTGTATCAATAAATCAATAATGTAGTTATCAGCTAAGAGTTAGAAACGGGAAACAGCTGTATGAGGTTTGGGGGCTAAGAATATAGTGTAAAATAGTCAGATGGGAGAGAGGGACTGGAAATTAACTATAACAGCACTGGTAGTTGGTGCTGAGGGTACCTGTGAGATTTGGGGTCCAGTACTTAGAGACCAGTCATCCCAGCTGCAGTTGTGTCCCCAGTCATGAACAGCTGCTGATGTGCAGACACAGCCTAGGCAGAGAGTGGAGTTTAACCTGCACCGTTTTGTCAGGTGAGTCAATCAGAGGAAAAGAAGATGTTGATGGTATTTTCTCTGCTATAGGTAATGCTACCACTGTTCCCTTTTGGCTACCACTTAAATACAATCTAGTAGGAGCCCCCTGACTTGCTCTTCTAATTTGGGTCAATTGCTTTCCTGGCCTGCTACAGAATTCTTCTCCTGGGATTTCTTTTTATTGTGCACCCGAATTAGTGCCACCATTTCTTGCATCCTACAACTCCTTTTGAATTACTTTTTATCTTATTTTGTCAGAAGAAAATTCTTTAGAAGGAATATTTTATATGTAAAATTTCTGACGCTTTGTAGATCTAAAATTGTCTTTATGTTACTATCACTGTTAATTGATAATTTGACTGGGTTGTAGAATTCTAGCTTGAAAATTATTTTTCTCAGAATTTTGAAGGCATTGCTTCATGCCAGTTTGATTTTTATTCCTTTATATAATGACTTCTTTTTCTTCCATGGAAGTATTTAAGATCTTTTATCTATCCTTGAAGTTCTGAAGTTTCACAATGGTATGTTTATTTATGGGTCTTTTTTTCATTCATCCTTCTCAGAATTTCGTGAGTAAATTCACTCTTAATTTAAAATAATTTAGTTCAGATTAATACTAACTTAATTTCAATATTATATAAAACCTTTTCCCCAATATATACATATACCCCTTTTTTCCTCCCTCGGTCTATTATTATCATACAAATTACATCTTTACATGTGTGAGCCCATAAACATAGTTTTATAATTATAGTTTTATAATTATAGCTTTATAATTATAGTTTTATAGATGTCTTTTAAAACAGAAGAGAAGAATTAGGAAAAAGATAATTTCAATCCAAAGATTCATGTCCTTTTAGCTCTGAGAAATTGTCTTCTATTATTTCTTTGATAATATCTCTTTTTTTTCCTTTCATGAACCTCATACTTGTGGGATTTGCCATCTCTCTGTATATTTACTCTTTTATCCCAACTCTTCTATTATTTCATCAATAACGTCTTTACTTTCCAAGAGGGCCTTCATGTACTCTGATTGCTCCTTTTCTATAGTACTTTGTTCTAATTTATGGATCTATTATATTTTATTAATTTACATAGTAACACTTGCTCCTGCGACAAAACTCAATATGTTAAAAAACGCATGGTGGGGCTTCCCTGGTGGTGCAGTGGTTGAGAGTCCGCCTGCCGATGCAGGGGACGCGGGTTCGCGCCCCGGTCCGGGAAAATCCCACATGCCGCGGAGCGGCTGGGCCCGTGAGCCGTGGCCGCTGAGCCTGCGCGTCCGGAGCCTGTGCTCCGCAACGGGAGAGGCCGCAGCGGTGAGAGGCCCGCGTACCGCAAAAAAAAAAAAAAAAAAAAAAAAAAAACACATGGTGACAAGATCTCTCTCATCCAGTTCCCAGCCCTAGAGACAACCTTGTTATTAATTTTTTATGAACCCTTGAGAGGTATTTCGTGACTTTAAAAAATACACGTACTCTTTAAAATACATTTTGAATCTCTTTGAAAATATAACTTCAGTTTTACTTTTCTTTTTCCATTCTCTTTCCTAAATTATCTCGCATTTATTGGGGATCAGATATCCTCTTTATCTTGAACTTTTGATTTCATGATTCTGGATTTCTTCATGTGATTCATTGTCCACCCACATGTAAACATGGACTAGATTCTTCTTTTTTAGGTAGCAGATACGGATTTTCTCCTGTTGCAAATGTTAGCATATTTTCTTGCTCATTTTCACCCCTGAGTAGAAAAGCTGCCTAGGAGCTCTCTTTATGTGTGTTAATGGTGGTAGAGCGGGAGTAGAAGTCATCAATACAACTAGGATAAGTGGTTGAGAGGTGGTCTGTATACTGATCAGGTGAATGAAGAGAGGCAAGTCTGCTCTATGTATTTACATAGAATCCCAGTTAATGCCATATTTTCCAGCTCCCTTCTCACTCCCACATCTGCCCCTGCCAACTCCAAGTTTAGAGTCCCTCTGGCTTTTGCTTGGGAGCTCAGTTCTTCCCACACTATTGTCCTTCTTTGCGTTTCCACAGAACTGTTTAGGACCATAGTTCCCACCAATTTGTAGTTGTCATTAATATCTTCCACCAGATGAAATCTCTCATCTGCTAGTGGTTCCCTCTAGTACATTATCCTTGGAAAAGTTCTGGGCATTGGTAAGTAATGTAGTTCAATACACCAATCAAGCCTGTAATGGCATTTGTTTAGTAACATAAAAGTAGAGCCCATGGTGGGGATGGGTACTTCTCTACAGAAGGATATTTTTTAATGTAAGGAGATTGTCAGTCTGTTCTTGTGGGTTTAGAGACATGTTTTGGGGGAGCCCTAGAACAGAGGAGGGAGAAGAAATGCTATTTTTATTCATTTGTTCCTACATCTTCCTCCATTTGCCATCTGGAAGACTGGTGTTTTCCCGAGAGACATCCGGTAACCCTGTTTGTTCTGGGGTTTCTCCTTAAACAATAAGGAAAATGCACTGTAGTTATTATTTCTTCCTTATGAATACAGCATCTTGCAATGGCTGCAGCACTTTGGATATTATCATGGTTTCATCTCCTTGGGAATATTTCTCATTTCCTATTTTGAGGTGCATTGTTTTCTTCTTCTGATAGAAGGACCTCACTCATCTAGGCTTCTAGCAACACTATAAAATTAGAAGGAAAAAAAACTTCAGAAGTGGCAAAACAGATGATTAACAGCAATGCCGTGGCATTATTAAGTTAAGGATATCATGCTGTTTACCTATTCACACATGCTTATTGATTTAATGTTTTGCAAATTTAGACCTGTTCAGTCTCAGCTGACATGCAGGTGCATATTCCAACCAGACTGATATTTATGCCATAAGTGAGAAATAACTTGATAATTTATGAGTGGTGAAACCCAAAGTCGAACAGGTTTTCCCTCAGGAAAGGAAAAAACACATGTGGCCCATTTTAGACAACTCTTTTCTTCAGCTTTTTCACTTTAAGAAAGTCCACACTGTCTGGTGGGGTTGTCGGAGGGAGAATTATGCAATTCAGTCAGCCCATGTTTTATTTCACAAAGAGTCTCTGAGAGAAATGTGCCTGAGGGACGGATTTTTTTTTTTTTTTTGCTTGCTTGCTTTTTCTCTGCGTCTGTGCAGAGGCTGGACCTACGCTAATGAGGACAGCCTGGGAGTTCAACGGCCACGTTTGGGATGTTCAGGGGTTGTCACTAAGTGACTGGCCCATGGAGATGATATACTGAGGGAATAATTAGTAAAATAGATCCTGGGCAACAGCTGATATGAGCATCTCCCTTTCTTTTTTTTTTTTTTTTTTTTTTTTTTTTTTTTGCGGTACGCCGGCCTCTCACTGTTGTGGCCTCTCCCGTGGTGGAGCAGAGGCTCCGGACGCACAGGCTCAGCGGCCATGGCTCACAGGCCCAGCTGCTCCACGGCATGCGGGATCTTCCCTGACCGGGACACGAACCCGTGTCCCCTGCATCGGCAAGCGGACTCTCAACCACTGCGCCACCAGGGAAGCCCCTCCCTTTCTTATATGCCCCCTGTTTGACAAAATAGCTAGAGATATCTGTTTCTTTTTTTTTTCTTTTAAAATAGGGGTATGAATTTGGTTACAAAGGGGCAAAGGACGTTTTTCTATTAGAGAGAAGGGCACGTATCAGTTTGGGGAGGAGAGGTTAGAGGAGAGTTGCTTGAAGGTCATCTTGGAAAGACACCCAAACACACTTGAACACAGGCATACATACACACTTGCACACGTACTCTTGCTCTCACATATGTGCTTAATGATGAGAAGGATGGGGAATTCTGAAGGTAAAAAAATGAGGCGCCAGCTCGTCAGTCCCCTTCTCCACAACCTGGCTCTTTGGAGAGGTCTGTGGCCGCTCAAGTGCACCTGAGCCATAAAATGGATCTAAGCTTGTGTCAAAAGTTGCTTACCCTCACAGCTGCATGGATCCTTCAGAGACCATGGGCTTCAAGGCAAGATATAAGCTGCTCTGGCTTTGTTCTGCCACCATCATGGAGACAGGACCAGAAGGCAGGAAGTTGATTCAAAGACTAAAGCTGGAAAAGTGGGGAAATAGAGGCATGCAATAGTCACTGGTCCACAGTAATTCTGGAAAGCGGGCAGGCACGTGTTAATTTCTTATGGAAGCCCAGTTCCGCTCCTTGGGAATGATTTTCTGTTGTTTTTGGTTCTTAGTTTAAGCTTATGGTGCTTCCATCAGAACAGTTCTCTTAAATATTCTGTGAGCTCTCCATGAATTCAGTCCTTTTAAGAAAGCCACAACCTCAAATCTCTTTAAGATAAGCTCTCTTCTACCTTAGAGTCCTTATGAAGCTGCTGTGTGACAATCCCTTAAGATTCTAAAAAGCCCCATTGCATAACAAGAGTCTGTAAGGCGTGCTTTAAGATCTTTAGAAAAATTTTTTTGCCTATTTGAAAGAGTCTCTGAGGTGCCATCTTACATCTTCTGAGGTTTTATAAAAGGATCCTAATGGCCCATCCTAGATTTGGTCTTTGCCTGGAAGCCGTTTCCTAATTGGAGAGTGGTATGCCATATTAACAGATCGAGAAAAGACATCTTTTATGTTCAAATATAAAAAGGCCTGGCTTCTTTATATTTATTCCAATTTTCCTTGAAATTGAACAATTGCTGTATTAGTTTTTTTATTTCTGTGCAACAAATTATCACAAACTTAGTAGCTTAAAACAACACAGATTTATTATCTCAGAGCATATTTTAGCTGGGTCCTCCGCTCAGGGTCTCACATGGCTAAAATCAGGCAGCTGTTATCTAGAGAAAGATCTGCGGGCAAGCTCCTTGAGGTGATGGCAGAATCATTTCCTTGAACGGTGTAACTGAGGTCTCTATTTCTTCCTGCTTTCAGCTCCTAGAGGACACTGTCATGTCCTTACTCTGTGGCCCTTCCAGAGCCTTCTCACACTTCAAATCTCTTCACAGAAAGGGACCACTCCCTTTTAGGGGCTCACCTGGTTAGGTTAATCCCACTAGGATAATCTTCCGTTGATTAACTCAGAGTTAGCTGATTAGGAACTCTAATCACATCTCTGAAATTCCTTCTGCCATATAATATAACCTAATCACGGCTGCCACACCAGGAGGTGGAGATCATGGGGGTCTGTCTTAGAATTCTCCCTGCCACAGTCATTTTTGGTTCACCTCTCCTCTCCCATTTCACCATAGGAAGCTAAAAACCCAAGCAGAACCATCCATGCTCTTCGTGAAGCATGAAGAAGCTCTTCTCCAGCTTCTAGTTATGTTTACTCTTTCCTTTAGCTCTTACTGAAAGTTTCCTTGGAGGGTTTTAGACTTCCGCTAACACTTTTTTCAAGCTCCTTTAGGTTTTTACTAACATGCTCCTTGTATCCCCTCCAGCTACCATGAACCATGAGATGCCAAAGCTGATGATATGTTTTGGGGTTTTCCTATGGCAGCAGTACCAAAATCAACTACGAGTACCAAAATATGCATCATTTATCCACAGTTGTATAGCAAGCCACTCTAAAACTTAGTTAAAGCAACAATCAATCTTTTTTTTTTTAAGCTCACAAATCTGCCGGGAGAATTCTAGACATAGGTCTGTGTTTATAAACCAATTAACACATAAGATGAGATGAGATTGCTCTGTTAGCTTAAAATTCTCTGGGCTAGAGGTTCTACTTTTTAGCCATTAAAAATTAGTTGTTTGGACCAAACTTCCCACTGAGAACTAGGAAAGCTGGAACACATACACACACATACACACCAAGGCAGTAAAAATGTGTGGGGAAACATCTTAGGGAGAGGGAGGAAGTCAAAAGAGGTGAGTCTGGCATTTGGTGCCACTATCCTTTCAAGAGACATGGCATTCTTACAAGCAGTAAATGAGAAGCTGAGCAGAACTTTAAGCAGACATAGGTCTAGGCGGCAAAAACTGAAGCTCAAGGCTTTCTATAGAGCAGGAATCTATTTATAGAGGTGAGTTGGGACCCCAAAGGGATATACACTGGAAGTACAGCCCTGCCAGATACTGACATCCAACTTCTAAACATTTCAATTTCTGGTTATAAGGTGATCTGGAGGCCCAAGCTCAAGACCAGATTCCAAAAGTAAAAGAAAATTCTCACTGAAGGAAGATAACATTATCTAGAACTTCATCTTCCTCTCCATTTTTTTTTTTTATACAGTGTCTCGCACCCAATCAAAAATATTTCGGCATTTGAGAAGACAGTACTTAACCAAAAGCCAAGATAATAAAACACATGGTAGATATTTATTATTTTGCCTGATGGAGTTATCAGACATGAACTTCAAAATAATATGTTCAAAGAACTAAAAGAACAAAACAGAGAATTTCAGCAGAGAAATAAAAAGAATGAAAGAGACACTTTAGCTGGTAAATCCTCATATTAATAGTAGCTGATATTAAGAACTTGATGATTAATACACTTGGCACAACTGTCATACATAGAAGAGTATGCCCAACAACTGCAGCACCACTTATCTAAATTGGACATATGCTAGTTCATCAGCTACTCTAACAAATTTCTGAAGATTAAAATTAGAGAGTATATTCTCTGACTACACTAGAAATAAGTTAGATATCCATAAATAACACTACCAATGAAGAAAACTAGAAAATTCCCATATGTTTGGAACTTCAACAATATACTTCTAAATAGTTCATGTTACCCAGAAGTAATCAAAATGGAAATTAGAAAATACTTGACCTGAATGATAATGAAAATTGAACATAGTAAGGTTTGTGTGATGAAATGAAAGCAGTGCTTCCAGTAAAATATATAAATGTCAACATACATATTAGACAAGCAAAGGGTCTTAAAATCAGTGATTTAAGTACTCATCTCAAGAAGTTGCAAAAATAAAATTAAATGAAACCTAAAGTAAGTAGAAGCAGGGAAATTATAAAAGCAGAAATTATTTTAAAAGAAAATAAATATAAAAGAAATTAACAAAGCCAAAACATTATTCTTTGGAAAGACTATGGACATTGACAATACCTTGGCATGACTAATCCATGAAAAAAGAGAGAAGGCAAAAATAACCAATAATAGAAATGAAAAAGGGATATTATTACTGGTCCTTCTGACAATAAAAAGATAATATGAGGATATCAGGATTATGATGAGAGATTTGCAATTTTAGGTAAAATGAAAAAATTCCAAGAACACATTAAAACTGACACCAAAAGGTAGAAACTGTCCAACTGGTTCTAAAATCTATATGGAAATGGAGAGGGAGGAGGGGGAATTGGATGAAAGCAATCAAAATGTACAAACTCCCAGTTATAAGACAAATAAGTACTAGGGATGTGATGTACAACATAATAAATATAATTAACACTCCTGTATGTTATGTATGAAAGTTGTTCAGAGAGTAAATCCTACAAGTTCTCATCACAAGGAAAAAAAATTGTTTTCTTTTTCTTTTATATTGTATCTCTATGAGATGATGGATGTTCATTAAGTTTATTGTGGTAATCATTTCATGATGTATACTAGTCAAATCATTATGCTGTACACCTTAAACTCAAACAGTGCTGTATGTCAATTAAATCTCAAAACTGGAAGAAAGAAAAGGTAGAAATTGACCAACTGGTTCTAAAATCTATATGAAAACAGGGAGAGCTAATAATAGCTGAGATACTTTTGAAGAACTTTTTCTTCAGAGTTGGGAGGAGGCACACTATTGAATATCAAGACTTGTTCTAAAGCTGTTACAATTGAGATGGTGATACTGGCACAAGGATAGACTAGTAGAGAACTGGAAGAGAAAAAAAGAGGAAAAAAATCCAGCAAAAGACCCACCCACATATGACACTTGACTTATGTAAAAGGGGGCACAGCAGAGAAGAAGGGAGAAGATGGTCTTGCAGCAAATGGTGCTGGGGCAATTGGACACCCACATCAAAGAGAAAACTGAAAATAAAATGCAGAAAATAAAATTTGACTATTCCCATGATCATGACAGGAAAAACCTCTAAACAAAAACACAGGAGTATTTCTTCATGAAGTGAGATTGGTAAAGATTTCCTAAATGGAACACAAAAAGCACTAGCCATAGAAGAAAAGATAAATAAATCAGAATAAATTAAATTTAGAAACTCCTGTTCCTAAAGTAAAAGGAACCAATAAGAGAGTGAAAGGCAAACCTCTTCTACTTTGTGGGAGAGGATGTTTGAAAATCATATAACAGACAAGGGACTTGAATCCAGAATACGTAAAAATAATTTCTATAAATCTACAAGAAAAACATAGATAATCCTACAGAAAGAAAATCAGATGGCCAATAAGCATATGAAAAGGTGCTCAATTTTATTACTAAACAGAGAAATATGCAAATCAAAACCCCAATGAAATAACACTACGTACCCACCAGAATGGCTAAAATTACAAAGACAGACAATATCCAGTGTTGGTGAGACTATGGAGCAACTAGAACTCTCATGCCCTCTGGGGAGTGAAATTGGTGCAATCATTCTGCGAAAATGTACATTACATGTATACATATCTTATGACCCAACTAGTCCTCTCCTAGGCTTACACTGAAGAAAAATGCTTGCTTATATGAGCCAAAAGACACATATGAGAATATTCACAGCACCATTATCTGTAAGAGCTAAGAATGAAAGAACCATAAAAACCAAAGTCCTATGAGCCATCATATGATACATACCATGTATTTTAATCATATAATAACAAAGAACATGGAGCAATGACAATTAAGGTGCAACTGCCACACATCATGGATGAACTTCACAAACATAATGTCAGAGCAAAATGTCACCCTCCCCCCAAATATATATACATATATTCTGTGTGTGTATATACATATATATTACACATGTATAAGTTGGTACCTAGCCAGAGATGTCAGGGAACCCTCTGCTAATCTCTGGAGATTTCTCTTTACAACTTCCTCCTCTGTGATACTCTGCTCCACAAATCCCATGCCATTTTAGCCTGCCAGAACCCACAATGAAACCTTCAGGCTCTGTTAGTTAGGGTTCTCCCTGGAAACAGCTTCCAGGGAAGCTGGGGCAATTGAAGGGTTCACCTCATTTGTTTGTCTCCTTCCATGGATAAGAGTCTTGCAACGGCCTGTTATCTAATGTCTAAAAACCACAGTTTCATATATTTCCCCCAGTTTTCTAGTTATTTACAGCAGGACCACAGTAATAGAAGTGCAAATATTTGGATTCCACTCCTGGAAATTCTGATTCAAGGTGAGACCCTGGTATCTGCATTTTGAAAAAAGTATATAAAAGTGATTCTACAATGTAGTTCCCAAGCTGTCTATGATGAGAAGAAGGCCATTGTCACTAACTGACAGGCCTACGGTTCCTTATTTGAAATACTGACGGTCACATTTACACACACTAGTTGCATTTAAAAATTAGCATATATTATCATTTCAATTAGTAGGTATTTATATATGTATGTTATTTTAACTCTACTGGGCATTCTGATTCTATGAATTTGAATTCTGAAGTGAAAATATATTCACCATTTTAAAGTATAGAATCAAGCTTGGTTGGCGTGTATGTTTAATTTTTTTAAATCAGGTTGGATATCCCTTTACAAATGACATCTCTGTTCAAGGATTTTTAAAATGTATTGATCTTTTATCATACACCATGATCAAGTGGGGTTTATCTCATGAATGCAAGGATTCTTCAACATATGCAAATCAATCAATGTGATACACCATATTAATAAACTGAAGGATAAAAATCATATGATAATCTCAATACATGCAGAAAAAGCTTTCTATAAAATTCAACACTTATTTCTGATAAAAATTCTCCAGAAAGTAGGCATAGAGGGAACCTACGTCAACATAATAAAGGCCATATATGACAAGCCCACAGCCAACATCGTTCTCAATGGTGAAAAACTGAAAGCATTTCCTCTAAGATCAGGAACAAGAAAAGGTTGCCCATTCTCACCACTGTTATTCAACATAGTTTTGGAAGTTTTAGCCACAGCAATCAGAGAAGAAAAAGAAATAAAAGGAATCAAAATCAGAAAAGAAGAAGTAAAGCTGTCACTGTTTGCAGATGACATGATACTATACATAGAGAATCCTAAAAATGCTACCAGAAAACTACTAGAGCTAATCAATGAATTTGGTAAAGTAGCAGGATAAAAAAATTAATGCACAGAAATCTGTAGCATTCTTATACACTAATGATGAAAAATCTGAGAGAAATTAAGGAAACACTCCCATTTACCATTGCAACAAAAAGAATAAAATACCTAGCAATAAACCTACCTTAGGAGACAAAAGACCTGTATGCAGAAAACTATAGGACACTGATGAAAGAAATTAAAGATGATACAACCAGATGGAGAGATATACCATGTCCTTGGATTGGAAGAATCAACATTGTGAAAATGACTCTGCTACCCAAAGCAATCTACAGATTCAGTGTCATCCCTATCAAGCTACCAATGGCATTTTTTTTCACAGAACTAGAACAAAAAATTTCACAATTTATATGGAAACACAAAAGACCCCAAACAGCCAGCGCAATCGTGAGAAAGAAAAGCGGAGCTGGAAGAATCAGGCTCCCTGACTTCAGACTATATTACAAAGCTCAAGTAATCAAGACAGTATGGTACTGGCACAAAAACAGAAATATAGATCAAAGGATAGAAAGCCCAGAGATAAACCCACACACATATGGTCAGCTTATTTTTGATAAAGGAGGCAAGAATATACAGTGGAGAAAAGATAGCCTCTTCAATAAGTGGTCCTGGGAAAACTGGACAGCTACATGTAAAAGAATGAAATTAGAACACTCCTTAACACCATACACAAAAATAAACTCAAAATGGTTTAAAGACCTAAATGTATGGCCAGACACTATAAAACTCTTAGAGGAAAACATAGGCAGAACACTCTATGACATAAATCATAGCAAGATCCTTTTTGACCCACCTCCTAGAGAAATGGAAATAAAAACAAAAATGAACAAATGGAATCTAATGAAACTTAAAAGCTTTTGCACAGCAAAGGAAACCATAAGCAAGACGAAAAGACAACCCGCAGAACGGGAGAAGATATTTGCAAACGAAGCAACTGACAAAGGACTAATTTCAAAAAATATACAAGCAGCTGATGCAGCTCAATAGCAAAAAAAACAAGCAACACAATCTAAAAATGGGCAGAAGACCTAAACAGACATTCCTCCAAAGAAGATATACAGATCACCAACAAACACATGAAAGGATGCTCAACACCTGTAATCATTAGAGAAATGCAAATCAAAATTACAATAAGGTATCATCTCACATTGGTCAGAATGGCCATCGTCAAAAAATCTACAAACAGGGCTTCCCTGGTGGCGCAGTGGTTGAGAGTCCGCCTGCCGCTGCAGGGGACGCAGGTTTGTGCCCCGGTCCGGGAAGATCCCGCATGCTGCGGAGCGGCTGGGCCCATGAGCCGTGGCCGCTGAGCCTGTGCATCTGGAGCCTGTGCTCCACAACAGGAGAGGCCACACGGTGAGAGGCCTGCGTACCGCAAAAAAAAAAAAAAAATCTACAAACAATAAATGCTGGAAAGGGTGTGGAGAAAAGGGAACCCTCTTGTACTGTTGGTGGGAATGTAAATTGATACAACCACCATGGAGTACAGTATGGAGGTTCCTTAAAAAACTAAAAACAGAACTATCATATATGACCCAGCAATCCCACAACTGGAAATATACCCTGAGAAAACCATAATTCAGAAAGAGTCATGTACCACAATGTTCATTGCAGCACTATTTACAATAGCCAGGACATGGAACCAACCTTAGTATCTATTGACAGATGAATGGATAAAGAAGATGTGGCACATATATACATTGGAATATTACTCAGCCATAAAAAGAAACAAAATTGAGTTATTTGTAGTGCGGTGGATGGATCTAGACTCTGTCATACAGAGTGAAGTAAGTCAGAAAGAGAAAAACAAATACCATATGCTAACATATATATGGAATCTAAAAAAAAAAATGGTTCTGATGAACCTAGGGGCAGGACAGGAATAAAGACCCAGACGTAGAGAATGGACTTGAGGACACGGGGAGGGGCAAGGGTAAGCTGGAGCAAAGTCAGAGAGTAGCATTGACATATGTACACTACCAAATGTAAAATAGATAGCCAGTGGGAAGCAGACGCATAGCACAGGGAGATCAACTCGGTTCTCTGTGACCACCTAGAGGGGTGGGATAGGGAGAGTGAGAGGGAGACGCAAGAGGGTGGGGATATGGGGATATATGTATACATATAGCTGATTCACTTTGTTATACAGCAGAAACTAACACATTGTAAAGCAACTATACTTCAATAAAGATGTTAATAAATAAATAAATAAAATGTATCGATCTTTTTTTTTTTTTTTGCGGTACGTGGGCTTCTCACTGTTGTGGCCTCTCCCGTTGCGGAGCACAGGTTCCGGACGCGCAAGCTCAGCGGCCATGGCTCACAGGCCTAGGCGCTCCGCGGCATGTGGGATCCTCCCGGACCGGGGCACGAACCTGTGTCCCCTACGTCAGCAGGCTGACTCTCAACCACTGCGCCACCAGGGAAGCCCTGTATTGGTCTTTTAAGAAAATCGCTGAGTTCACTTACATAGGGATTCTGTAATGTGTAGCCGTTTTTAGATTATGCAAACACACACACCATAACTTGAATACACTTATGTTTTTAAATATTACAATAGCATTAATAGCTAATATTTATTGAGCACTTATGTGCCAGGTACTGAACTAAATCCCTTATATTGATTATATCCTTTGAATTTCAAAACCACCATAAAACGTAGGTCTTGTCATGATCTCCTTTTATGAGGTTGCTATCTTGCCCAATGTTAGTACAACCACAAGTCAGCTCAAGTGTTTGAGATTTCAAACTGCGCTTGTAAATACTGTGCTACAAAATCCATGTAGAATCAGAAAAATTCCCCCAATATTTTGAATTAAAGTGAAACGGTGAAGGAATTTTGAGCAAACTTTCTTTTCTCAGATTAATAAGATTTTTAAGTTGACCTCTTTTATGGAAAGAAGTAGAGTAAAAAATTGGCAAATGGGAATTTTTCTAATGATAACCCTTTTCCTTCAAGTAAGCAATGACCTCTCAAGTCAATATTTACTATTATTGATTGAAATCTAAACATACAGTTAAGTTCAACTGAAAAAGGAAGTTTTGCCATATCAAAGAACTTTGATACAGATAAAGAAGAAAATGATTAATCCTGGGGGAATCAGAACTTTGATCCCATGTTTACCTGCAGGTGAACGGCAGCAGACACTTTATCAAAGAAGAGTCATTAAAAGGAATCAGCAATTTCAGGAATCTCTTGAATCAATGCATAGCTCTCCCCTTGTTTATAAAAGCCCATTTGTCCCGTGCAGACTGGCTGCGTTCTGTGCAGACATCCCACAGTACCACACATTCTCTGTTCAATAAAGCCATAAAGGCTGAACTCAAAATAGTTCAGCCATCAGGTAAGGTATTGTCCCATCTCCAAAACAAAGCCTCTTTTATTAACTTTCACTAAAAACAATAAGGCAGTCCGTGCATATGTGCATCAGAGACTGCCATAAAAGGAAAGGGCAGGGGATAATTTTCTATTATTTCTGTGTCCGTTCTTTGTGGTTTTTTTAAAGATACACCACCTTCCTCTCCTTTGCCCTTCCACACCCTAAAACATTTGCCTGTTTCATAAAACTCAGTTTAAAGAAACTTAGGTTAATTGACTCCACATGAATAGAAATGGTATGCAGGTTTCTATAATGAACGTTTAGGATTGTTCATCTTCTTCACCTCTTACAGCAACTGCAAAAAAAGTGAGAGACACACCGGCCTGGAAGTCTAAGGAGCACCTGTTTCATTTACTCGTGATATAACTTGAGCTGCTGCAAAAATTGCTTTTGCAAAAAAGATGAAAAATGATAAACAAGCTCCTCTTCCCAGAGCCATAGTAGCTTATCCATAACTATCACTTCATAAACAGTTTCAATCCAAGTCTCATCTTTTGGTGTCTCAGAGGAAAGCCTTGGAAACATGGTAGGAAAATGCATGCTTTGGCTCAAACTACTTGGACTTGAATCCCAACACAACCACCTACTAGCTGTGTAATCTTGAGCAAGTCACTTACCCATCCTGCGCCTTACTTTCTTATTGGGGAGTTGGGAACAATAACAGTACCTGTCTCATGAGTAGGCATTTTTTTGGGAAAAATTCAGCCATTGTTTGACTGTTTTCATGGTTATTGTGGTGATGAATTCTCTCAATACATATCAATTTATTTGAAACAGGATAGACACTATCTGATAGTTAAGAAATCTCTAGATCAACCATATTTGCAATATACCCTAGCTAATTTCATCCAGCCTCAAGACTCTTTACAAATCCCTCCTATATACAGACTCTTCCATAACCAGGTCCTTGTCCAAAAGGACCTCATGCATATTCCTCCAAATTCCAAAATTACTGTAGTTGTTGCCTGGCTCGCTGTTGTGGTTTATCACCTACTGTTTTGTATTCTCAATTATACTTCTTTTTATTTATGAGTTGTCTTCCTAACAAGACTGTGAGCTACTCAAAGGTAGAAACTTTAGTAGTTCTCTGATTCCTCTCTTATGCTTAGCAGCAGCAGCACCTTCTCATCGTAATATCTCCTCTTATCTCTTCAGCTAAGGCAATCCCCCCGAAGGGCAGACAGCACACTCAGCAGCTGGGGTAACAAACCTTCATTTCTGATGGGGGCCTGGGTGATACATCAGAACATCCACTATAATATTCAGGACAGTGTTAGTACAATAAACATAGAAGGTAGGGCCAGACCTTCCTGCACTTGGGCAGAGATTTTCTATCTGTCCTCTGTGAGCGTGTTGGGTGCAGATTTTCCTAGGGAGATGGATTGGGTGACCTCTGAAGGTTGACCTTATTTATTATCAGCCTACGTATGAATCAATAGCAGTTGAGAGGCTTCCTTGGGCAAATAATTATTGCCCTAATGAATCAAAATGTCAATGCTAACAAAACATAAGTATCTGTTTGAGCACCCCTGTTCAATTACAGGTCCAAGGAATCCACCAATGATTCCCTTCCCCAAACCACACTCAAGAGAAGCTGAAGAAGAGCTCAGAGCTGGCTCTAAACCTCTAAAAAACAAAACAAAACAAAATAAAAACTATAAGAAACGCTTGAGAAATAGAAGGTGGTTAGGTCTAGGGTGGGGTAGATGATGAGGCATGCTCTAAAGTCCCAAATGGGGATAGGCTGGCAGGGAATTTTCTAGTTGTGTCTTTTCTCTTCCCAACATTCCCTGAGCAGAGATCATTGCCTTCTCTGCCATAATCCTAGAGCCCTTAAGATAATATCTTAGAAGCTCTGGAAGCTGCAGAGATAAAGAATATCAGGTCTCAGGGCAGATGAGCTGGCAAGCACCTGAGCAACCTGCTCTTCCTCAAAGCACCCTCAACAGCTTTAGCAATGGCATCCCTGGGTAAAAGAAGTTCCTGGGAAGAGGGACTAAACTCCCAGGGTAGAAAGGATGATGCAAGGGTGACTTAATCCTGGATTTCAGCACGAGGGTCTCTTCACCACGGGTCATTTCCCCAAAACCATTTGGGATAGAACTCACCATCTTCTAACTTGAGGAAATGCTAGCCAGGGTCTAATAAGCTTTTGCCCTTCTCTCCAGGTAGACACCACTAGCTGAATATATAAGCCAGGGTTCCAGCGGAAAATGGTGGCATATTCAACCTGATAATTTGAGAAAAC
This sequence comes from Phocoena sinus, assembly GCF_008692025.1. NCBI lineage: Eukaryota > Metazoa > Chordata > Mammalia > Artiodactyla > Phocoenidae > Phocoena > Phocoena sinus. The sequence goes on from NC_045771.1 coordinate 87,757,021, forward strand.
TTTAATATTAAACTATTTATAGTTATGTAGGCAGCGTATACTGCTAGCACCAGACCTGAAAGGAGTTAAGAGGTATTAGAATCACAAGGAGAAAGTTGGGATTCTGATCTTCAGTCAAGGACACAGCCAACACCATAGGGAGCAAAGTGAGAGAATAAATACACTTGACCTCACATTCTCCCCTCCCACCATTCTCCTGATGGTTCTTCCCAGTGGCTGAACCCAATAGGAAGCCAGAGGGCAAGGGAACCTGTTGATGTTGTCTGTGTAGGTCAGCCTTAAGGGATACTGAGCAGGGTGGGAAAAGATGGTGAGTGGATCTGGAGGGATGAATGGAAGACCTCCAGAACACAAAATTAGCTGATGATCCCAAGGAACAAATAATGAGATATCTTACAAGGACAAACACTATACAATGAAAACAAATACTGAAAAACTTGCACCAAAAAAGCAGAATTAATGTAACAAAGATTTTAAATGAATAAAATTCAGAGATATGGGTTTCCCTGGTGGCGCAGTGGTTGAGAGTCCGCCTGCCGATGCAGGGGGACGTGGGTTTGTGCCCCGGTCTGGGAAGATCCCACATGCCGCGGAGCGGCTGTGCCTGTGAGCCATGGCCGCTGAGCCTGCGCGTCCGGAGAGCAACGGGAGAGGCCACAACAGTGAGAGGCCCACATACCGCAAAAAAAAAAAAAAAAAAATTCAGAGATATAAGGAGAAATATTAGAAACATGAAGCAGAGGAAAGCAGTTATGAAAAATAGGTAATTGAACATATTGTGATGGAGAATAATACAATAAATGGGTTTAACAGCAGAATGATTATAGTCAAAGAACAAATTAGTGAGATGGAAGACCTTCCCACAATTTTGGGTGTCCAACCCTTCCTTGGGTCCCTTGAGTCAAAGTAAGTTGCCTCTCTTCCTAAGCTAATTCTGTCACTGGCTACCACACTAACATACTTTAACACTGCAAAGCTTATTGTGACTAACAAATGAACGTAGATTATGAAAAAGAAAATAGTACTAAGAGCTAACATTTATGGAGGGCTTACTCTGTAAGTACAGCACCGTTTTAAGTGCTGTAAGTGTCTTAACACAGCCCTCAACAATCTTAGGAGGTAGGCTTATTCCCTTATTCCCATTTTACCTATGAAAAAACTGAGACACAGAAAGGCTAAGAAACTTATCCAAGGTCACACAGCTAGTAATTGGCAACGTCAATATTCTTAACCATTGTGACATGTTGCCTTATATAGAGTAAAACACTATAGGTATGTAGAGCATTATTATCATTTGGAAGAAATTAACATAAGAATTAGTGTCCATGTTACTGTTATTAAATAACTATTCTGAGATATGGGTTTTTTTTTTTTAAATCAGTATCTCATATAGAACCTTTCAAAAACTATTCATGACATGTGGTACTTCTAACCTATGATTTCAGTTCTCTGACTTTAAATACTTCTATTACCTGAATCCAAATTAACTTTTACAGTGGCCCCAGTTTTTAGGGATGATTGCTATCAGTATTTTGGCTTATACAGCTACAGAGCCACATACAGTGTCTGTCTCTCTGTTATGCTCCCGAAGTAAGAAATGTTCATATTCTGATGTTTTATTATCAGGAAAGTCAGTAAATGATCTACACAGAGTTCACACGATATTGATAGAATACGATCGCATCATCTGAAATACATTGAGTCTCACTATTGAAGCTGTAAATCAAAGGGACAACACTTGTGCTGCCTGGTTCTCCTTGCAAGAGTATCTCTAAATTCATGTTAAACATATAAACGACTTTCTCAAGATTAGCAAATCAGATTCTGGTGAATCCCAATGCTTATCGAATTTATTCCCAGCAGAGGTTGGAAAGTTGCAAATTAAGTTTTCCACCCCTTCCTCTTAGCCCTCCCTGCAGAAGAATGAAGGGCGAGTCAACTTTTTGTTAAAGGAAGTACTCAAGGGAGAGAGGCTTTTTCCTTCAGGCTATTCACTCCCTGGTGTCTGGTTTCCTACAGAGTGCTAAATATTGGTGGAAATCTGTTAGATGGAGTTTGTGCATTGGGCATCCTGTACAAGGAACAGGAAATGAAATTACCACGTCATTTCACATAAACATCAAGTTGTCACCAAGAAGGCAACAACCTGTGCCAACATTAGATGTGAACTAGTGACCCCTAAGGAGCGTGATGGCTTTCGATTTAAGAAAGGTTATGAGATGGGTGAGGAAACCAAGATGGCCAGAAAATACTTGTTTCTCTTGCAGTATAATATCTGAAATTTCATGGTTGGAGTTTCACTCCTTAGTTTCACATTTTGATAGGTTATTGAATTGCAATTAATCTAAGGAGAGGAGACATTTAAAATATTTTCAATTCTTTATTATCTTATTGGGAATGAGTTGCAGATTCTATGCTGTATGTTTTAGAAATGGAAATAAAGAATAAGAATGTACCTCTGGAAGGAGCGATGAGGGACAGGAGCTTAGAACACACCCAGTGTTGTCCAACTCCTGTCTTGCACTGCCATGTCTGACTGGTCAGTGTCTCACTGAGTCACTCAGTCACTGAACCAAAGGGGAATCGGAGGGGCCTGGCCACCCCACAGGAGTAATTGGGAAGAATTCTTCCATAAAGAGGAAATCACGGTAGGCCTCAAGTCAAGTGAAGAGGGAAAGGGAGCCCCTGATGACATTGTGTTTTACTTGGTAACAACCAGTTAGATCATAAGCCAACACGTTTGAGCAGCCATAATGAAGTAACTGCTCTGGGCAAAGTTCTACTTGAAGGTGGTGAAGGAAGAAGAATGGAATTAAATAGAAATAGAAGGACTGGTTGCCCTCGTTCTTTGAAAATCCAGTAAGAAAAATCATATAGACACACAAAACAAGGAACAGCAATTCAAAGCAACATGTCTGTTACTTCAAATTGATAGAACAAAGGCAAAGAGTATGTAAGTGAAAGTTGGATCTGAGCAAGACTGATCAGAGAGCACTTCCTGCAGAAAAGCTCCGAGCCTCACCAAAAGGCAACGTCAGACATGAGGCATCAGGGAAGAGGTCATTCCCAGGTGTTTTTATTTCTTAATAACTGCCCAATATGTACAAATGAGAGTAGACATTGGTTACACGGGCCTCTGGGTTTCAATTACACTGTTCGAATAGAGGCAGTTCTTCAATGAAACAAGCCCCCCACTGTCACTAAAACTACTAATGTAACTATGGATTGCAGCTATGCAAGGTTTTCCTAAGTCTACCTACCTCTGTAACCTCATAATACCTCATATGTATCCCTTCCATTGTACTTGCAATATTATAATAATCTGTTTATGGCTGTTTCTCTTAAGAGTTTGAAAGTTCCTCAAGTGCTAGGATCATGTCTTCTTCATCCTAGTAACCCCAGTACCTGACATATAGAGTATGGTACATAGTTGGCACTCGATAATACTTATTTATTCAATCAGTATTAACCCCACTTGCCTTATGTCAGGTGGCATAGAGAGGTGAACAGGATCAATGGCATTCTAGCTCTGATGGCACATATATGCAAAGCCTGACAGTGAGAGGGTAAATGGATGAAGGAGTAAAGGTTTCCATATTCAGGTGCTGTAGATGTTGCTCTGTAAGGCCTTTCTTACTTCTTGAAAGAGATAGAACTCTTTGGTTGAAAACTTGTCTCTGTCTTACCAATAAGTGTGTCCACAGAGGTCCAAGGCAACCGTCTAGAGCAGAAAGCTTTGTTGTTGGAAGGTCAGAAGAAGGCTGTCATGGGTAGATGGCCTGGCAGGGTGAGAGGGTGCAGGATAACAAGGCCCCCAGGTCCTGAGCACCAAGAGGGCTGCTTTATCAGTCTTTTTTTTTTTAATAACTTTTTTAAAATTAATTAATTTATTTTTGGCTGCGTTGGGTCTTTGTTGCTGTGTGTGGGCTTTCTCTAATTGCAGACAGCGGGGGCTACTCTTCGTTGCAGTGCATGGGCTTCTCATTGCAGTGGCTTCTCTTGTTGCGGAGCACGGGCTCTAGGCACTTGGGCTTCAATAGTTGTGGTGCTTGGGGCCAGTAGTTGTGGCTTGCGTGCTCTAGAGCACAGGCTCAGTAGTTGTGGCGCACGGGCTTAGTTGCTCTGCGGCATGTGGGATCTTCCCGGACCAGGGCTCAAACCCGTGTTCCCTGGCATTGGCAGGCAGATTCTTAACCACTGCACCACCAGGGAAGTCCCTGCTTTATCAGTCTTAAGTGGGATTTGTCTATACAATATTTTGCCTACGCTGTCTCTACTTTTCCTAGTTCCAGGTTCAGTCAGCTCATCAATCCTAGTTACAAAATGTCTACTACTCATTTATGTGCTGTTTCTCTCAAGAATCTCATGCTGTGAATTTCTAGCTAAGTCTAACGTTTCTGTTTTTACTCTCTGAAGACTGTCCTAATAAAAATTTTTCCCCGCAGCTTGGAAAATAAAGTTTGCCATCAAAATAATTGTTGCTTGCTATTATCATCTAATCCTGAGCAGCCCTGAAACTTTTCTAAAAAGAATTTTAATAGGAAAGTAAAGCATGTCTTAAATTTATAAAATAAAATAATGACGGTTAACAATTGACTTATCATAAAATAATGGATTTTGCATTTGTCATAACTGAGTGGTGACAGACATTCCAATCTCTAAAGATGCAGAGTTTTAAAACAGAAATCACTAAATTCTGTATAGCATTTTATAAATTATCTCTTGCTTCTAAAAACCAACCCACAAAGTATTTACTACGTGACAAATGATAAAACTTTAAGGAACTCTTTTTTCTCCTTTTCCCAACTTTATTTCACGAAAAATTTCAAGTAAAGTTGAAAAAGAGTAGAGTATATATTCAGATGCCCCCCACTTAGACTGAACCATTGTTTTGCTAACTTTGCTTTATTTATACATATATAAAAATATTTCTCTCTTGTTGAACCATATGAAAATAAGTTGCAAACATCATAAATTTTATCCTTAAATATTTCAGAATTTGTCAATTTAAAATAATGATATTCTTCTTTTATAGCCATATCATTTTCACCCTAAGAAAATTAGAAATTCTTCCCTAATATTGTCTAATATTTAGACCATGTCTAAATTTCCTCAGTTGTCCCATAAAAAGTATTTTTTGTTTTTTTATTAAGATATAATTCACATACCATAAAATTAACCATTTCAAAGTGTACTTTTTAGTGGTATTATTATATACCATTACCACTATCCAATTCTAGAATATTTTCATCCCCTCAGGGAAATCCCTTACCCATTAGCAGTCACTCTTCTTTCTCTCCTCCCTCCAGCCATGCCAACTATTCATCTTTCTGTTTCTATGGATTTGCCTATTCTGGACATTTCATACGAGTAGAACCATACAATATGTGGCCTATATGTCTGGCTTCTTTCACTTAGCACAATGATTTTAAGGTTCATCCATGTTGTAGAATGTATCAGCACTCCATTTCTTTTCATAGCTTAATAATTCATAGCTGAAAAATAAAACTCCATTGTGAGGATGTACATCTTGTTTATCCATTCGTCAGTTGACTGGACATTTGGTTCTACTTTTCGGCTTTTATGAATAATGTTGCTATGAACATTAATGTACAAATTTTTTCTGTGGACATATGCTTTCAGTTCCTTTGAGTCTATATCTAGGAATGTAATTGTTGGGACATATGGTAACTCTAAATTTAATATTTTCAGAAACTTCCAGTTTCCAAAGCAGCTGAACCATTTCACATACCCACTTGTAATACATGAGGGTTCCAGTTTCTCCACATCTTCATCAACACTTATGACTGTCCATCTTTTTTATCATAGCCATCCTAACATGTGTGAAATGGTATCTCATTGTGGTTTTGATGTACATTTACCTAATAACAATGATGCTGAGAACCTTTTCACGTAATTATTGACCACTTAAATAGATTCTAGGAACACTATCTATTCAAATTCTTTGCTCATTTTAAAATTAGGTTGTCTTTTGTTGTTGAGTTATAAATGTTTATTCTGGATATCAAACTTTTATCAGATATATGATCGGCAAATATTTTCTCCCATTCTGTGGTTGAACTTTCACTTTCTTGATGCTATCCTTTCAAGCACAAAAGTTCTCATCCTTGATGATGTTCAATCTATTTTGTCTTTTGTTACTTGTTTTTTGGTGCCATTTCTAAGAAACAATTGCCTAATCCAAGGTCACAATGATTTACCTCTAAGTTTTCTTCTAAGAGTTTCATAGTTTTTGCTCTTACATTTAGGTCTATGATTAATTTTGAATTAAAATTTGTATATGGTGTGAAGTAGGGATATGACTTCATTTTTTTGTACATGGATATCCAGGTGTCCTAGCATTAGTTGTTGAAAAGACTATTCTTCCCCATTGAATTCTCTTTCACCCTTGTCAAAAATTAGGTGACCATAAATGTATGGGTTGTTTTTGGACTCTCAATTCTGTTCCATTGCTCTATATGTCTAAACATATGCTAATTTTATGCTAGTCTTGACTATTGTAGCTTTGTAGTAAGTTTTGAAATTGTTGCGTGTGTCCTCCAACTTTGCTCTTCTTTCTCAAGATTGTTTTGGCTATTCTGGGTTCCCTGCATTTCCATATGAATTTTAATATCAGCTTGTCAATTTCTGCAAAAAAGACAGCTATGGTTTTGATACAGATTGTGTTTAGTATTTTTAAAACTTACAAAGAAAGTGATAGCCAATACGCTTTTCTAAGCAAAGAGGCTTTTTAAGGACAATCACTTTTGACTATTTTAATTGTTTCAAAGGACTAAATGCAGGGTATTTATTCTCATTTTTAAATAACTTCATTCATTTTGAAAAAAAATTACATTAAATACATGCAAAACTGAATTTCAAAGAGTGTTCATGAATAAAGATGTGTGCTGCCGAGTAATCTACAGCACTCTTACCAAGAACTAGTGCTCTTTAATCAGCAACTCTTTTTAAAAAAAAGATAATTTTGCAAGGGATTTTTTTTCTTTTGAAGAAATCTGATTGCTAATTATTAAAGAGAGTACTACATAACTCCAAACAACTAAGTGAGGAACAGATTGAAAGATGAATTTTCAGAGAATGAAAATTCAAAAAGCAACCACCACATTTCAATCTGTTGGTATAAGCTCTTAAAATGCTACTTCATAGAAGACTGATTGCCTAGGAGTTCAGTTAGCAATACTGTCAAAGAAGAAGATTTAAAAATGCTTCCCCTTACGAGTTTGGTGCCAAACTCGTGCAATTGATTTTTTCACTGCTCTTTATCTTCCTCAATGCCTCCTCATCACTTACCCCACCTTCTCTTCACTGAGTGCTTCCTTTTGGGGGGAATTTCAGGTATTGATTTTTTTTTTTTTTTTTTTTGCAGTACGCGGGCCTCTCACTGCTGTGGCCTCTCCCGTTGCGGAGCACAGACTCCGGATGCGCAGGCTCAGCGGCCATGGCTCACGGGCCCAGCCGCTCCGCGGCATGTGGGATCTCCCCAGACCGAGGCACAAACCCGTGTCCCCTGCATCGGCAGGCGGACTCTCAACCACTGCGCCACCAGGGAAGCCCAGGTATTGATTTTTTAAAGTATGTTAAAATAAAATTAAAATACATTATTGCTTAAATAATTTATTTTCTTACATCCAGGTCACTGATGACCCATTCTACACCAAGCTCTTGAGTTACATCCTGGAAAAGTAGCAAGGACCTGGCTGGGGAGTGTATGGATCAATTCAGGTGGGTGTGCACATGAATATCAAGGTAGGATGCTATTCACCCTCCACTGACTATACAACAAGACAGACTTAGGTGTAAAATTTCCTAATAATAAAAATGTTTTGATACTTCTAAGACAAATTCATCTTCAATAGGACTTAAGCTTGATTAGACAAATTAATTTTTTTCTATGTCAAATACTATGTAATAGAAGAAATAATACTCAAATATATATGTCATAACTGTGAATTTTGCCAGCTGCAAAATTTCATATCAGATAGCTTCTTCATGGATTATATGAGGCAAATTTTAATGTCAAAGTGGCAATTTTCAATCACTCAGTTTGCTTCTGAGTTACCTACCTTCTGTCAGAAAGTCTGTTCAGAGAAGGAAATTCATCTTAATACAACTAAACAGGAAATGTACATAGTCAGGTAAATCTAATAAGAAAACTCAAGTAGCATATTCCAAAGCAAATACAAGTGATATTTTTCTTACCTAGTATTTTTTTTTTTCTGCGGTACGCGGGCCTCTCACTGTTGCGGCCTCTCCCGTTGCGGAGCACAGGCTCCGGACGCGCAGGCTCAGCGGCCATGGCTCACAGGCCCAGCCGCTCCACGGCATGTGGGATCTTCCCGGACCAGAGCATCGAACCCGTGTCCCCTGCATCGGCAGGCGGACTCTCAACCACTAGGCCACCAAGGAAGCCCCTTACCTAGTATTTTTAATTCTCTGATCCACTAGCCTCCATGTATTATCCTAAATTACCAAAAGTTGAACATATGTAGATTCAATGTGTTTGGGCTTCAAAAGGTGATGTGTTAAGTCAAATACCCACTCACACAAAGATACATTCACCCTCACTAGTTTTACTGAAAGGTTTAACCTGCCAGTTGGGTGCAGTTTCTGAGAATGTCTTTGCTTAGTGTGGTTTGAAACAACTCAAGCCTGGGCTCTCCTTGCTTCAAAATCCTTGTAGAAAATTACTGCAATAAAGTATAATTTTCCAAAGAATTGGGATTATAATGCTTCCATATTTTTAACTTGTAATTTGGTACTATTAAAGAATGTACTCTATGAAAGTAGCTTTGAAATTATTTTTTTACTCTGACACATATAAAAAAATACATTTTACATTGCAAATCAGTACACACAGGAGTATGTGTATGTGTGTACATGTGTGTGCGTGCAACAGAAGTTTTATGAAACAATACTTGCCCTTACTACATGCAATGCATTCTGATATTTTCTGTTCTATTTCTTTAATTTTGTAAAATTGCTGAGTAATCCACCCAACTGATTTCACAATTCAGTAAGGGACCCCAACCTTCAGTTTGATAAACACTGTTTAGAGAAAGACAGTCTTATCACATCAAAGTAATCCAAGAATCGAACCTCAGTTTGTTACCTGATAATCCCAGCTTTGACTCAGCTGCTACCCCACTCTGAGTAACAGAGATGGCTTCTATTCTTCCCTGTTTTCTTTCTTCTGTAATAGTCTCAGATGCCACATACTGCAGGCAAATACAAACATGCCAAGAGATAAGACTAAGCAATCATGTAGCATCAGTCGCAGACTTTAAAAAGAATCTATCATCTTGAACATAAAAATCTATAAAATTGGTGATTATGTAATCAGCAATCAAGAGAAGGGCAAACATTGAAGGAGAAATAGTCCCACGAAAGCAAAACACATATAATATTCTACAATCTGCCTCCCTCTAGACTAATTTTTTATCCTCTGTCCTTCCTACTGTCAAATTTTTTGCTCAGTAGGTAGAATACGGTCGCCTCCTTTGCCCTAATGTCTGCTTTCTTTTCCATAAAGTTGCTTTTTTCTCCGACACATGGCAGCCTTCCATGCAGTCTCTCTCCATCCTTCTCTAGCATTCTCTGAATAATGGAAGCTCTTTTATTCAATCCAGGGCACTAGCTCTCACTTGACTCCTCACCCACTAATCAATCACTCATTGCCCAAGGATTCCCAGTAAACTCTGGCTCCCCTTCCTCCCTGCCGGAACATCTTTTCAGCTTTCATCAAACAAAGGCACATGACTACATAGCCAACCTAGATAAGAACAACACAAAACAAGAGGGGTTTAAAACTTTTTTACTTCATTACAGACAACGTCGTTGTCTATTGGGTAGATATTAGCCACTGTATCTACGCAGCATCAGATAAAGATTTGATTTGATTTACCCAGGGACTAGGTGGAATTAATTTAGCCATAGGGAATTCCCTGCCCCAGCCCTGGCTAACGAAAAATTCCCTTTAGTGATCTTGGCCTTTCTGTTTAACTGCACATATCTCCTTGCTAGTGGGGCTGTGTCACTGTTAATCTTCCATCTCATCACTTGTGGTTATTGTTAATTATTTGTACTTTTCCTTCAGTGACTCTCTTATTACTCATATGACCAAAGTAAATACAAATTAAACTTGTAACCTAGAGTGGAGTAGAACTAGACCACCAACTTTCTGTCCAAAAATGTTGTTTCAGCATCTGCCATCTCATCTTTATGGAAGTCATATTTTATATCATTCCATCTAAAAAAAATGGACTAGATAACATTTAATATCAGGTGACAAAGCTCAACAGAGAAATAACCTGCTTGACTCTTTTTATATTATTGTTTTTCCCTGATTTTAACTAACAGATACCTACATATATATTTTTTCCCCAATATTATATAAAGGTATAAAGATAAAAGTGAGAATCAACCATCATTCCACCACCTAGAATAACCACCGACAACACTTTGGTACATATCCATGGAGATGTTATTCTCATAAATATGTCACATACACATTAATGCAATATTTAATATTTTAGAAAATCTCAAAAGCAGTTCCTTTTGGGTGGTTGGACGAGGCATAATTTTTTTCTACTTCTTTACCTCTTTCTATGCTTTGCACATTTTAAAATAATGTCCATGCATTGGTTGCAAATCACAATAAAAGAAAGTAAAAAACTGAAAAGATCAAGCAAGGGGCTACAGTGAGGAGAGACGTCATGTGGCCAGATGGAGGTTGGGGCAGGCAGGGCACAGGCATGGGAAAGGCGTGCAGGTGGGACTGGGGACGGGTGTGCAGAGGAAGGAAGCCCCAGCTGATCACACCTAATTCTCAGTTCCTGCTGTTGTTCTCTCAGAACTTTCACACTTGGGCACCTTCACAGTCACTTGCACATATGTTTATATTTCCCAGGACTTCACTAAGAGCTGATAAAAAGAAAATTACCTAGATCTTTTGCCAATGTCAAGAACTGAGGAATAATTTATATGTTTTCCCTTAACTTCTGCTGTTTGGATCATTATGAAAAACTTTGCTCATAGATAGGATGTAGCTGACAGGAAAGATGTGATGATTATCTGTGCTCTCTCCATCAGGCTTGGAGTGGAGGAAGTGCACACATCTCTGCAGGCCCGGACTGACTCCCCGTAGGCCACTATTGCAATGCAACTCTATTAAATTACACTCCTTCGCCAATCCCAGGAAAACTCCCCTCTTTCCCTAATGAAGCATCTATCACCCTTTCCACACTGAATCTACAGCCCGTTCCCTCTCCTGCACCTTCATATCTCAGCCCCATCCATCTCTTCCCTTTGTTTTACTCTAGGAGGGAGGCATGTTATATATTGCTTGTGTAATGCTTTAATCATGGATTATGGGTTGCTTTACAGCTCCCCGAATGCCTTGGCAAAGTCTCTATATAAATAAAAGTATTATTATTAAAGTCAATTAATCAGAGGCACAATTCACTTTTCAGTGTCTGAAACCTTACTGATGCAGAAAAGCCTTCTTGTTCACCTCCAGTGAAACAACATTTTTGGGAATCAGTAATATAGAACATGGGACTACAGAGGTCCTTAATTAGATTGTGCTTTGCACATACATATGGATGCATTTCTTTTTGTTGACCTGTTAAGGATCAGTGATTGATCAGCAGTGAAATAAGACACGCTACTGAGTAATTATGTTTAGGAAGTGCTAGTGAGGCTTGTCACATAATTTGCAAGCTATTTTAATTCATACTCAGCAGAAGAAAGGAGAAGCAGCTCCATGTATAATTAGAAATCTCTCACCCACCTCAATTTCTTTTGATAGATTCTCTGTCTGGAGTAGCTAATTCTTTTTTCTTTTTTAATTTTAGTAAACTTTTTATCGAAGCATACATATACATAGAGAAAAGTGCACAAATCATAAATGAACAGCTTATTAAGTTTCACAATGGAAACACAAAAAAAGTACTACTCAGCTTGCCATGGGAAGTGGCCTCAGTTCCGCCGGGGGCAGCAGTTCCACCATCAAATACACCCCCCGACTCCTCCTCCAGCAGGAAGAGCTATAAGCACTGAAGCCCTGCCTTTGCCTTGGTTCCACAATGTCTCAGGCCCCCTCTCAGCTGCATTGCCCTCTCCTCCAGTTCCTTCTTCTCTCCTGCTTCCTACTTCTTTTACTCCTTGAGTTAGAACTGAAGTTGCTGAGAGCCCTCATCTCCTCTCTGCCAACACCTATTCCACCTGAGCTTCCATTGCTCACTATCAGAAGGTCACTGCCTGGGTCCTACGCCACAACGGGGCAACTACCCCTTGCTTTCCACTGGCCTAGGAATTCCCCATCATGCAGGCGCTGAGTCCTCCCTTGCAGTGATCATGAAAGCACAAATGGCTAGTTCTGTGATGTACAGGGTCTGCATCCCTGTGATGTTTCCTCTGCTCTTTGCCGCTATGATTGCTAAATAAAGCAGATTTATAATATTAAAAAAAAGTACTACCCAGCTCAAGTGATAGAATATCATCACTCCTAAAAGGCCCCCTCACACCACCTCCCATTACTACCCTTACTCAAAAATAATCCTGACTCCTGTCCCCAGATTAGTTTTGCCTGTTTTGGATGTTTCTATACATGCAGTCACACAGGATATAGTCTGTGTCTGCCCAATGATCTGGTTTTATGGTACTTAGGTTTTTTATTTATTAAGTCCCTGCCATGAGGCAGGAATCATATTAAGGGCAGGGACTATAAAGACCTATTTGTGGTGGTGGGATGAATTGGGAGATTGGGATTGACATATATATGCACTAGTAAGTATAAAATAGATAATAAGAAGCTGCTGTATAAAAAAATTAAATTTAATTTAAAAAAATTAAAAAGACCTATTAGAGACAGTCCTTGCCCTTGACAGCCTTTCCGTTTTGGGGAATGGGGGAAGACAGACCTGCACACAGATGGAGGCGGGTAACTGCCAGTGGGTCTCTGAAGGAAGACAGCGGGGCTCCAGGCAGGTGGGCTTCAGTCCCACCGGGGCTCAGTAGGTAGATTAGAAAGACTTCTCAGACATCTATCTTGATACCGATTTTAAATTTTAAAATTATCTAGGGACTGGAAGACAGAGTAGGACGGCACAGTAGTGGTATTTGGGCAAGTTAATCTGAGGGCCTCCCTGGTGGTTTCTGGGTAGGGTCCTGCCTTTTTAGTTCATTCCATCCCTCCTCCCTTTCCTAGTTTTTCCACTCCCTGGCCTCCTTAACTTTCACCTCCTCTCAACTCTCCTCCTTCCCTCTTTCTTGGTCTCCCTCCCATCAGAATCTGGAGGATCTTCACCCACATCTGCCCTGGATCTTTCTCTCCTGACTTTACCCTTGCTTCCAGGCTGAGCGGAGACAAAAGACTGGAGCCTCAGCACTCTTGAGGCCCACAGGTCCTGCCCCCTCACCTTCCCACATAGGCTTCCTCAGGGTTAGTGTGTCCACAGCACTGCTGGCAGCTGAGGACTGAGCAGGTGGAAGGCACAGATAGAGGGAAGGATGGATGTAGGTGGAGGGTGAACAGAGGGATGAGCAGAACCATTTCAATCAATTCTTTTTGGTTTCCCGCTTTGACTCCCGTGGTCAATCAAATTCAGTTTGGCTGATTTAATATTTATTGTGCTCCTTGTACCATCACCAAGCACTATTCAATTTCAGGTGCTGAGATGGCACAGTTAGTCTTGTTTCATTTTGGCTCCAGCAAATCCATCCTTCTCTCCGAAAACCCAAAAGGTGGTTTGTGGGGATCGCGCGTCCACTGAGGGGTTGCTGCCCTTGTGTCTCCTGCCAGAGGGATGTTGCCTGTTCTGTGTCAGTAGGAGACCATTTAAAACACCAGCAAGGGACCTGGACCTCCTGCTTCATCATTATGCCAAGAATCCCCAGCCTGTATTTCTTTTTCAACTGATTCTGACAGGTTGGTTTTTGTATTTTGCCCACTGGCAGCCTAAATTGGAAACTTGGCTAAAAATGAACTGGCTGAAGTTCAATCCAGACAAGATGAATGTCCAGGGTTGGTAAACTATAGAAATTGGAAGAGATACCCTGGTCTCTCTTTACACAGGGTTTTCCACAAGGGGATGTTGGAGGAAGGAATGTCAGAGGAAGGAATGTGACTATCATTTGGCAAGTGTTATATGGTGTTGAGGCAGAGTAGTGGGATGGTGGACATTAAAAGGGCTTTGGATCAAACCATCTGAGTTAAATCCTGGCTGCATCAACTAGCTGGGTGACGTTAGGCAAGTTGCTTAAACTCAAAGCCTGTTCTCCAGTCTGTGGTTTGGGATGGTAACGCAGGCCTCAAAGGTGAAAGGCTGCAGTCAGCTGGATTATGCATGTGGAGGGCCTGGTGTGAGGTCTGGCACAGCTCCTCCAGAGAGTTGTGTCTTTACCTCTTCTGGATGGGATTCTGTTTTTAAAACCAGAGGATGCTGATGTCAGGGCCCTAGGCTAAAAGCCAGAGTTTTTGAAGGGGCTAGATTTCAGGTCCGATTGAAGTTAGATTTCAAAAGGGGCATGGCTGAAACTCCAAAAATGTAGCTCTTCGGTTTGCATTTCCGTTGAACAAATCTTACAAAATGCCAAATGTCTACCATTCCCTTACCTCTACAGCAGAGAGTATGTGCGTGAGGATCTTCCGGCCTTGGTGAGCTGTCACCAGAGTCCAGATCCTGAATCACAAGAGGTACTCCTGAAGAATTATCTTCTTGTGCTTCTTTGAGCTGGGAATTCCAGTAAAACTTGGAAATAATCATTTAACCCATAGAGCAGCTTAAACCGCTTAAACTGCCATTGGGAGGTAAAATCCACCAAATAAGAATCAATGGCATATAGACACTGATATACATATTTAATAGATGATATGGTATGATAGCTTGCTGGGATTATTTGTTATTGTCTCAAGGAAAGTATGGGAGAATTACACACATGTATCTTCTGTGTAAATAAAAGTATAATATTTTTATACCATAAAACACTTATTAAGAGCCTGTATTATACCTGGAATCATGTCTCATGATAGACTCAGAGATGGGAAAAGATACAGGTCCATCCCGAAGGAGGCCACAATCCAGTGTTTGAATTCATGGCTCTTCAGTGTAGTTTTTACACACAATAAAGAGAAAAGTTTCTCTGAGGAAGCACATTTCTGAAGTTATAATGGTAGAAAAAAAGATATGAGACCAAGACAACTGATTCCTTTTTTCTCTTATATGCTACATCCCCATAGCTCAGGAAATCTTGTTAGCTCCACCGTAAAAGTATATAACTAGACTCTACCGACTTCTCACCACCTCTCTTGCTACCACCCTAGACCAAGTCATTATCATCTCTCACCGGGAACAGCCTCCTAACTGATCTCCCATCACACTCCATTCTAAACACAGTGGACTGAATGGCCCTTTTAAAGCCTGCCACCCCTACACTCCTGGCCCTATGCTCTGTAGTTTCCTATTTCACTCAGAGTAAAAGCCAAAGTTGCCCCAGAGATCCAGGTTGCCATTCCCTCTCCAGCTTCCTCTCCAATCACCTCCCCTGGAGCACCCTGCTCTAGTACACTGGCCTCCTTGCTGCTCCCTCACCCATCCTCCCAGCTACCCTAGCCCAGGGTCTTTGCACTAGCACTTCCCTCAGCCTGGACCATTCTTCCCCCATAAAGCGACATGACTAACCCCTCATCATCTTCAAACTTTTACTCAAACGTCACCTTCTCAATGAGGCTTACCCTTACCACAGTATTCTAAATGGTCACACATACACACACACCCCCAACCCTGGCACTCCTAACTTGCATTTCTATCACTGATTTACTGTTTTACATTTGTGTAATTTGCTTGCTTATTATATTTATAGTTTATCCTTCTCCTTCCACCAGAATGTAAACTCTATTTTTGTTATTTTATTCACTATTCTAAGCACCTGGAACATTTAACAATACATGTTTGTTAAATGAACAATTAATCACATAACCAGGGTAGGCACATACCTTAGAAATAATCTGACCTCTCCCATCTGACACCTCAAACTTTTCAGGAATTATGCATCGAATACAAAAACTGAGAACAATCTGTATTTCTATGCTCTAAATGAAGTTCTGCTAAGAGTGCACTTCTTGGCAATGGATTAATTTACACAGTTCAATTTGATTTCAACCGCTGGATCTAAAATTATCTGCAGTGAGGGACCCTTTTAATTTTTTTAATTAAAAAATTTTATTGAAATATAGTTGATTTATCATGTTGTGCTAGTTTCAGGTATACAGCAAGGTGATTCAGTTTTATATATGTTCTTTTTTAGATTCTTTTCCATTACAGATTATTACAGGATATTGAGTAGAGTTCCCTGTGCTATACAGTAGGTCCTTGTTGGTTATCTATTTTATATATAGTAGTGTGCATATTTTAATCCCAAACTCCTAATTTATCCCTCCTCTGCCTTTCCCCTTTGGTAACCATAAGTTTGTTTTCTGTGTCTGTGAGTCTACTTCTGGGGACCATTTTTTTTAAGAGAAAAAAATACAATCTGCAGTAGACCAATACTTTTAAACATTACAGTAAAAAGTATTACAAGAAAAGTAAAAATAGAAATTTAAGAATTAAGTTAATAATAAAATATAATGTACTACTATTATGTTCAATGGAAATATAATTATCAAAATCCTGAGCATCTATTCTTTTTTTAAAAATTTTTTTTATTTTTGGCTGTGTTGGGTCTTCTTTGGGTCTTCATTGCTGCATGCGGGCTTTCTCTAGTTGTGGTGAGAAGGGGCTACTCTTCGCTGCGGTGGGCAGGCTTCTCCTTGCAATGGCTTCTCTTGTTGCAGAGCATGGGTTCTAGGTGCACGGGCTTCAGTAGTTGTGGCACGTGGGCTTCAACAGTTGTGGCATGTGGGCTTCAGTAGTTGTGGCACACGGGCTCTAGAGTGCAGGCTCAGTAGTTGTGGCTCATGGGCTTAGTTGCTCCGCGGCATGTGGGATCTTCCTGGATCAGGGCTCGAACCCGTGTCCCCTGCATTGGCAGGTGGATTCTTAACCACTGCACCACCAGGGAAGTCCCCTGACCACCTATTCTTTTTTTTTTTTTTTTTTTTTTTTGCGGTACGCGGGCCTCTCACTGTTGTGGTCTCTCCCGTTGCGGAGCACAGGCTGCGGACGCGCAGGCTCAATGGCCATGGCCCACGGGCCCAGCCGCTCCGCGGCATGTGGGATCTTCCCGGACCGGGGCACGAACCCGCGTCCCCTGCGTCGGCAGGCGGACTCTCAACCACTGCGCCACCAGGGAAGCCCTGACCACCTATTCTTAATTTCTATTCTTACACCATGGTTGGCAAGTAAGGACAGTTGGAGAAACATGCTTTGAGAAGCACCGGACTAGATAGACTCTGCTTCAGAGTTCACTCTGCTCTCCTGCCCTCCTGAGGCTCTCAGCATGCCTTTCCCCTTGCACCCTCAGGTTAACAAGGTTGGCTTATGTGTTTTGCTAACTTTGTCCACAATCTCCCTCCAAGGAAGGCCTCCAGAAGCCTCCTATAGAATCCTTGCACATTCTAGTTTAACAGAAGCCTAGTGAGCTGATCTTTGGAACGTACTGATAAAGCCTTATCTTTCCGAAGTCTTTTATTCTTCTGTTGGGGAACAGCAAGGCCACCATTTTCAGTTGATTTTATAGTTGATTATGCTCACTTTTACTAAAAACATACTCCTTAAAATGCAATATGTTTAATACAGTTTGTATATATGGTACTTGAGAACATCTAAAAATAAATCAAAAATTTTATCCATATTTATGAATGTAGTGGGGCAATATAATCCTTATTTTACAGCAGTTAATAGTCTATTGCCTGGATACAGTAACACTAAGAATTGTATCTATTAAAGAGATGTGACCATTTTAAAACTGCTGAAAAAGTGTTTTGGGGGATGAAGTTGAAATATAATTCGGAAAATAAAAAAGGTAGTAAACTCATATTTTTCTAGACATTTAAAAAATCTGACACATGCAACAATGTGCAGCAATTTCTTCCCTTAACAATACCCTGACTGAGCTTCTGTAAACTTACCAGGCATTTGTTTTCAGTTTATGTACCAGATTTCTCCATGGAGATACATCCATAACATGAAGGCATTCAACACAGAACATGACATGCAATGCCTTTATTCTGCTAGTTTAATTAATGCCGTGGCAACTGCCTGGCAGAGACGGCAGTGCAGAGGAGGCCTCTGTAGGGAACTGCAGGTTATAAGCAGTAAGAAAACCGTCAAACTGTTCCTGAGATCCAGCATATCAAAACTCGAAGCTTTTTTTGCAGCATCACTGGAGATAAATTCCAAGGAGAACAAGCAACTTGAAAAATTGGGTTGTTTAGTCTAACAAAGAAGAAAGTTAGTAATGATACAAGTCGTCATTTTTTACACATTTCAGATTTCTAGAAAATGGTTTCCCCACCTTAAAACAAAATTCTGAAACTAATATAATATTGCAAATCAACTACACTTCAATTACAAAAAATCCTAATATCCATTCAAGCTATATAAGTTCTCAATGCCCTGAATACTTTGCTTGAGGAATTCGAGTTTCTTTCCTCCCTTCAAGGGGAATATTGAGCATCAACACGGTGCTGGGTATAGTGGTGAACACGACAAAGTCCCTGCTGCCATGAGTGAGCCGGGGGCAGACAGTGAATGAACCATCAGATACAGGATGGGTGGATGATGAATGAAGTGGAGGTGCCATTGCACACAACAGGGTCAGGGAAGGCCTCTCTGATGTTGGAGCTGAGACTTAAGTAAGGGAGGGACTGAGACCACTAAGGAAAAAGTTCCAGGCCATCGGGGCAGCAAGTGCAAAGGACTGAGGCAGGAGCCTGTTTGCTGGGCTTGAGAAAGAGCAAGAGGCCGGTGTGGTGGGAGCAGAGGGTGCCAAGTCCAAAGTGGCTGAAGGTTAGGTGAGAGTGTTAGCCAGAGGCCCATCACGTGCAGAGCCCCATGAGGGTTTGTAAGTCTACGAGACAAAGGCCTCTTTCATATAACAAATGTCTTCAAATGGCCCTTTTACTCTCTTGTAATAAAAACCTGTAGATAATATAGCCTTCACTAATAATTTTTTAAAATTAATATAATGCCCCAACTCCAGGAAGAAGTAGAAGGCCTACAGTAAAATAATTCTTTCCCAGCCATACCAGAAACTATAATGAGTTAATAGGATCCTTGCACCTGGATATCAAATCACGGTGCATCTGACAATGGACTGATACCAGTGTGCTGGCGACTCAAGAGCATCGTGTTGCCGTATAGAGATTTTCTGAAATGGCAAGTACTCTTGAAGAGTTCTGAACAAAGCAAAGTACAAACATTCCCTGAGGTTGCATTCTTGGATAATTAGAAGTGTAGCAAAAGCCTGTAAAAATTAGTTTGTGTTTATGTGTAAAAGGGACTTAGGATCTAGGCTTGAGTCATAATTAATAGATTTCAGGACTTTCAAAGGTCTTCCTGGATGCAGGACACTTTTGCATTGTGGGAAACTATTCTGAGCATCGTACAATGTCTGGCATTCCTGCCCCACTCACTAAATGCCAGTAGCACCTCCACATACTTCCCATAAGCCCCCCAGTAGACAGTATCATCTCCTTGGAAACCACTGTGATAGTCCATGACAGAGGCTTTGGGTTTTGCGAGAAGGTGTTGGGGGTTTTGAGCATGGATACAGACCAGTGCTGTCCCACAGAACTTTATATAATGATGAAAATGCCCTATATGTGCCCTGTCCAATAACATGGTTGCTACCCACAGGTGGCTACTGAGAGTTTTAAATGTGGCTGTGCAACTGAATTTTTACTTTTATCAATTACTTAAATTTAAATAGGCACATGTGGTTAGTGGTTGCCACGTTGGACAGAACAGTTACAGATGATATAGATTCCTGAAAACCAGTTATTTCTTTTGTAGTCATCCCTCCCCACCTTACTTTCATGATCATTTATTTTTTATTCTGTGGATATAACCACATTTGAAAACCTAACTCCTTGAAAGAGTTGGACTTGGACCACTGCACTGTCACTTACGTAAGGGCTAATTAAGTAAAAAATAATGGGGCCTGATACCCAACACCTCTTACCAAACATGGGCTAGCAGTGAGCTGAGCCCATCCCCCAAATGAATGTCTGACCTGTAAGCGAAATCACCTGAGGGACTAAAGTGTTCTACGAACCTGAGGTTTAGAAGACAAAGCTATAGCACAGTGAGGACTGAGAATGGGAGAAAGGGGCCAAGACAGGAAGCAGAATGATGCAAGAGAACAGCTTAACCTGAGGAAGGGGGTGGGCAGCCTTTAATGTAATGATACAGCATGCTCAAATCAGGGGGCAGTTATCTCCCTACAGTTGCTGTGAACTGGGTGGTGCGACTCCAGTTAGGTGAGCTTCCTTGCCGACTGGACCCTCCTTCACTCTTCCTGAAGAAGAAAGCATTCCTTGTTTCCAGACTTTGCTCAGCTGTTTCCTCGCCTTAAAATCTTACCAGGTCTGCAGTGTCCGGGCTACATGCCACCGCCTCCCCCTGTATGCTGTCACCACACAATGGACTGTCTTTAGTTCATCCAGTTGGATGAATCACCTTCCAACTCCTTCACTCTGTGTGCCTCTATCACAGCATTTACCCCAACCAGGTAGAAAAAGGCCTCCCCTCACTCCCCAAGTGGATGTGACCCTCCCCTCTCCTGAACCCTTTGACCCTTTCCTTGGTCATAACGTGGTGTGTGCATCCTGGTCCCGTCCCCCTCTGTAGGGTGCCTAGCCAAAGTGGGTGCTTGATGAACAGCTGTGAATGGGAATTTAGCTACTTTTCCCCTTAGCAAAGAGTCCTCAGGTGCTAGGTGTATTAACAGCCCCCTCAAAGGTGTCCACACCCTATTCACCAACACCTGTTAATATGCTGCCTTACATGGCAAAAGGGACTTTGCAGATATAACTGATTTAAGGATCTGGAGATGGGGAGATTATCCTGGATTATCTGGGTGGGCCCACTGTATTCAGAAGGGTTCACAGGGAAAGGAAAGGGGGAGGCAGGAGAGGCAGAGAAGGAAATGTGATGACAGAAGAGGAGGTCAGATTCAGAGAGGGATTTGAAGAAGCTATGCTGTTGGCTTTGAAGATGAAGGATGGTACCAAAGCAAGGAATGCAGAGAGCTTCTAAAGCCTGGAAAAGTCAAAGAAGCAGATTCTCCCCTAGAGCCTCCAGACGAACTCAGGTCTGCCAACAGGTGAATTTCAGCCCAGTGAAACCCACGGACTTCTTACCTCCAAAACTGTAAGACAATAGAACTGTGCTGTTTTAAGCAGCTAAAGTTGTAGTTGTTAACAGCAGTGATAGGAAACTAATACATCCCATCTGCTCTTCAGCTATCAGAGGGCTCTCCCTCCAGGGCATGTGAGCTCCAGGGCAACTTCAAGGACTACTACTTTGAACTACACCATTGTCCTCTCAGCAACGAGGCATGCCCACTGCTCGCCCAACCTCCTAGGTCCTTCTGAGTGTCTCCAAAGGGGTAGAGACACCTCCCACCCTACCACCACCGAGACCAAGGCTTGCTCACAGAGGAAGGCCCTATTTAAGGAAAGCCTACACTTGAGAATGAATAGTTTTCACTTAATACATTGATAAACCCAGAAATGTTTCCAAACTGTGTGCCCTGAGTCTGGGCAGAGGTGGGACCTGGCCTTTGGGGTATCAGGGAGCAGGCAGCTTCCTGCAGAGGAGCTGGTATCCTGACAGTGCTGTGTGCAGGTTAAGGAGGCTCTCATTGACTTGACGTGCTCCCAGAATTCCCTGACCCCCATCACAATCTACTGGCATTGCCTGTCCAGTCGCCCTCCTTCCTGCTGGAGCAAACGCCTGTGCGTGCAGGGTCCGAGTCTGTCTTATTTGCTGCTGCATCTCCAGGCTAAGCATGTTACCTGGCTCGTAGTGGACACTGTACACCTATGTTGAGTGGATGAAGCCACTACCAGGTGTATTGCCTAGTATCAAAGAACTATCTGGGGGCTTCCCTGGTGGCGCAGTGGTTGAGAGTCCGCCTGCCGATGCAGGGGACACGGGTTCGTGCACCGGTCCGGGAGGATCCCACGTGCCGCGGAGTGGCTGGGCCTGTGAGCCATGGCCGCTGAGCCTGCGCGTCCGGAGCCTGTGCTCCACAACGGGAGAGGCCACAGCAGTGAGAGGCCCGCATACCGCAAAAAAAAAACAAAAAAAAAGAACTATCTAGAACCAGCACTCATGGGCAACTCAGAAAGGCACACTAGTGGGGTCTCTTCTCTGGGATGCACCCTTCAAGCCACTGTAATCTGCCTTTTACCCCTTTCTAGTCTTTGTGATTTGACAGCTTATATTCTTTCCAGTGGACATTCTCTTCATTGGCATCCATGACCCAAATTTCTCTGGTGTTTACTTGGGCCTTCCTTTTCTTTTCACTATTCCTCTCCGCAGGGTTTGATCCATGGTCAGGACTTCAGCTGCCACCCAGAAACTGATGACTCCCAAATCTACCTCTAGCTTGGAATTTCTCCAGAGATGCTCAGCAACTTACAAGTGCCTGACAGCGGTAGAATAGTCTTGAACAATACAAAGTAATAGATGACAAGGCCCTAAATCATTTAATAAAGTCAAATGGTTTTCTGGCCTTGTCACCTAACAAGGCTGGATATATTATCCTGATTTTTCAAACAAGTTCCTCACTCGAAACTGGTTACCTTAATTCTATATCTCATTTAGGCTTCTGTGGACATAAACAACTGTTAAGTAAGCATCCTCATTTAAAAAATCCTTCATCAAACAATAAGCCAGAAAGATAGTCACCGATTCTCCTAATGTGGGAACAGGTAGAGGAAAATTCTGAAGGAACGGGATCAGCAGGAATAATTACATGTCCTCCATACAGAGCCCCACACTCCAGCCCCAAGCATAACCTACTTGGACAGCTACTGTCCCCCTATGTGATGATAAAGTCAATTACCTGCTCTCCATTACCCAGCATATATTTTGGCATTACAGTTTCCCGGGTCTTCTTGCATTCAACACATACATATTCAGTAGACCTGGTTATTAAGATACTGTCTATAAGTGACATGTCTGAATTCATCAAGGATGTGGCTGGATGATCCTTTTAAGTGACTCTGCCAGTTGGAGAAACACTCTGTGATGGATGTTCCCATCTTTGTTTTGTTTTTTTTTATTAATGTGAATTTGGTTGTTATTTGTTTGTATCAGTTATTTTCCACCTGTAATATTTTTCTGTCCATTTATAATTTAATTTTACTGCTGACACTGATTTGTAACCAGAATAATTATCAAATGTCATGAATGCACCATTAACCCCAAGAGAACATTTACAAACCTAGTTCACACACGAGTCCTAACCTAAGCCCCAGACTCCACTGAGCACTCCTCAACCTTCAGTACGCTGCTACTGAATTGCCCTTCTATGGGATTAATATTTTAATCAATATACTTTTGATGTATTAATTTATAATAACTAGTTTGGGAAAGGCTTTATTTCAGATTTTTTTTTTTTAAATAGACAACAATTTTTCTTATTAAGTTTGTGAATCTACAGCTACAAGGCTAGGACGTTTAAGAAATAATTTTCAAACCCTTGCTGTGTTCTTAATAAATCCATTACATCGTCTCAACATTACAAGTCATAGATTTTTTTTTTTTTTTTGGCTGTGTTGGGTCTTCATTGCTGTGCAGGGCCTTTCTCTAGTTGTGGCGAGCAGAGGCTACTCTTCATTGTGGTGGCTTCTCTTGTTGTGAAACATGGGCTCTAGGCGCGCGGGCTTCAGTAGTTATGGCACGCGGGCTCTAGAGCGCAGGCTCAGTAGGTGTGGCGCACAGGCTTAGTTGCTCCACAGCATGTGGGATCTTCCCGGACCAGGGCTCGAACCCATGTCCCCTGCATTGGCCCACGGATTCTTAACCACTGCGCCACCAGGGAAGTCCTAAGTCATAGATTTTTAAAGTAGTAAATTATGCTCAACACATTTTCTTCCTTTCACTCTCAGCATTTCAAACAGTCAGATTCTCATGACAACTGAACCCCACAGGGTCCCCACTGGCTGCTCATGACTTATTGAAAACCTAGCTGAGATTGACTGTGGGGTCACAAGCTTCAGCAGAGGCCGCTCACCATGACCTAAGTATTTCCAACGGGAAAGAAGACATGCCTGGCTTAAACCTGTCAGCAAGCTCACCCCCTCCCCGTACATGAACTTTCTGGATGGTACTCCCCCTCTGGGAGAGTAATCAAGAGCAAAGCTTCAAATGAGAAACAGACTAGCTCCTCACCACAAACATTTTGAGGCCCCTTAGAATACAATGTAATGCAAATGTGCTGACTCTGCATTTGGCAAAGATAAACTAAGAGACCCTGAAATTGATGGCTGTGGTGTCTGCAGTCCCATTAACTAGGATTTCAAGATTTATCTCAAGGATACAACCTGTGACATATGCAGTTGCTAGAGAACACAGTATTGAAGATACACTGACCAACCTAGCCTCACTAAAATTGTAGCCATGGTATAATGGTACACTATGGCTTGGGTTTGAAATGTGGCTCTGCATCTTGATTAGCCGTGCCTTGGAAATCCCTCTTAATCCCTCCAAAGCTTTGGTTTCCTCACGTACCTCCCTGCAGATTTACTGAAAATATAGCAGGGTTTTTAGAAGTGGCAAATTTAAACCTAGCGTTTTCTTTTCCCTCTTTTTAATTTTTGCTTTTATATTAAATTTTTTCACTTCTACTTTATTTTATTCTGTTCTATTATTTTTACCACTGAGCCAGTGATACTCTTTGACTCAGAGATTATTTATGGTCTAGAACAAAGAATCATTGGTAGATTTGAGGGGTTTTTTTTTCTTTTTGAGGTAAAAATAAAAACATAATAGTGAAGTGCATAAACTGCATAACTCTGTAGTGTACAGCTCAATTGAATTTTTCTATACACCAGTGTAACCACCACCACCTGGATCAAGATACAGAATATTGGGACTTCCCTGGTGGCACAGTGGTTGAGAGTCTGCCTGCCGATGCAGGGGACACGGGTTCGTGCCCTGGTCTGGGAGGATCCCACATGCCGCGGAGCTTCTGGGCCTGTGAGCCATGGCCGCTGAGCCTGCGGAGCCTGTGCTCTGCAACGGGAGAGGCCACAACAGTGAGAGGCCCGCGTACCGCAAAAAAAAAAAAAAGAAAGAAAAGATACAGAATATTTCCATCACTCCAGAAAGTTCTATCATATCCTCTTTCAGTTAACAACACAATAATCACCACATTTGGAGGTAACCACTATTCAGATGACCATGAATTAGTTTTTTCTGTTTCTGGTTTATTTCACTCAACATAATGGCTATGAGATTTATCCATGCTGTTCTGGGTTCTAAGAACATACAATTTTTAAATTCTTTCCATTGATAAATATTTGGTCATTTTCAGTTTTGACTATTATGAATAAAGCCACTATGAACATTCTTATACACATCTTTTGGTGGGCAAATACACTCAGAAGTTTTGAGCATATCGCCTAGGACTGGAATTGTAGTGTCTTAGTCTGGTTTTGGTATCAGGGTAATGGTGACCTCATAGTATGAATTTAGGATTGTCCAATCCTTTTCAATTTTTTAGCATAGTTTGAGGAGGAAAGGTATTAGTTCTCCGTTATGTTTGGTAGAATTCTCCTGTGAAGGTGGCTGATCTTGGACTTTTGTTTGCTGTGAGTTTTTGTTTTTAAATTACAAATTTGGTCTGTTCAAATCGTCTGTTTTTAATTGATTCAGTCCTGGTAGGTTGTTATGTTTCTAGAAATTTGTCCATTTCTTCTAGGTTGTCCAACTTGTTGGCATACAACTACTTGTAGTATGCTCTTATGATTCTTTTTCATCTCTGTAGTATTGGTTGTTATTGCTCCACTTTAATTTCTTATTTGGGTCCTCTCTCTTTTCTTATTGGTGAGCCTGGCTGAACGTTTATCAATTTTACCTTTTAGAAAAGCCAGACTTTGGTTTCACTGATCTTTTCCATTTTCTTTTTTTTTTCGTCTCTATTGTATTTCTTTCCTTTCTGATCTTTATTACTTCCTTCCTTTTGCTGACTTTGGGCTTTATCTGTCCTTTTTCTAATTCCTTTAGGTTATGGGTTAGGTTGTTCATTTCAGACTTTTCTTATTTCTTGAGGAAGGCTTGTATCACTATAAATTTCCCTCTTAGAACTGCTTTTGCTACATGCAATGGGTTTTGGAGAGTTTTAGTTCCATTTTCATTTGTCTCAAGGTATATTCTGACTTCTTTGATATCTGCATTGACCCATTTATTTCAAAGTAGCATGTTTAGTCTCCAGGTTTTTGTTCTTTTCCCTTTTTTCTTTCTGTAATTGATTTCTAGTTTCATACCACTGTAGTCATAAAAATGCTTGATATAATTTTTATCCTCTTAAATTTGTTGAGACTTGTTTTGTGGCTTAGCATGTGATCTATCCTGGAGAACATACATGTGCATTTAAAAAGATGTCTATTCTGATGTTTTTAGATGGAATGCCCTGTAGATATCTATTAAGTCTAACTGGGCTATTGTGTCATTTAAGAGCACTGTTGCCTTATTAATTTTCTGCCTATGTATGTGATCCGTCCACTGATATCAGTGGGGTGTTAAAGTCCCCCACTGTTACTGTATTATTATCAGTATCTCACTTTATGTCTGTTAGTATTTGCTTTATATATTTAGGTGCTCCTGTATTAGGAACATATATGTCAATGAGTATAATATCCTTCTCTTGTATTAATCCCTTTATCATTATATAATGCCCTTCTTTTTCTTTCATTATAACGTTTGTTTTAAAGTATACTTTAATCTGATATGACTTTGCTACCCCTGCTTTCTTGTCATTTCTGTTTACATGAAGTATCTTTTTCCGTCCCCTTTCACTCTGTGTCTTTAGCTCTGACACCAGGCTCTTGTAGGTGACATATATTATAGATGGGTCTTATTTATTTTTTTAATCCAATCAGCCATCCTATGTCTTTTGGTTGGAGCATTTAGTTCATTGACATTTAAAGTAATTATCGATAGGTGTGTACTTACTGCCATTTTATTACTTGTTTTCTGGTTGCTTTTGTAGTTCTTCTCTTTTCATTTCTTCTTTTTGTTCCTTTCCTTGTGGTTTGATGATTTTCTTTAGTAGTATGCCTGTGTTCCCTTCTTTTTAGTTTTCCATTGTGGTTACCATGGGATTCATACGTTATTCTGTATTTACTTGTTTTAAACTGGTAATCAAATATTTAAGTTCAAACACATTCTAAAAGATCTACATTTTTTACTCCCTCCCTTACACCTTGTGGTTTTGATGTCATATTATACATCTTTATTTTTAGTCCTTAACTGTTTAATTGTAGTTGCTTTTGTAATTTTTTGTCTTTTAATCTCCATACTGCCTTATTGAGGTGGTTGATCCACAGTCCTTATCATATATTTGCCTAAGTGGGATTTTCCCTTTCCTGTAGATTCTTACTTCTTTTCCACTTAGAGAAGACCCTTTAACATTTCTTTTAGCGTAGGTTTTGTATTGATGAACTATTTTAGTTCTTGCTTATCTATGAAGTTCCTTATCTCTCTTTTAATTCTAAATGATGATCTTGCTGGGTAGAGCATCTTAGGTTTTTCCCTTTCAGGACTTTGAATATATCATGTCACTCCCTTCTGACCTTCAAGGGTTCTGCAGAGAAATCAGCTGATAGCTTTATGGAGACTCTTTACTTTTCTCTTGCTGCCTTTAGAATTCTCCCTTTATTTTTAACTTTCGCCATTTTAATTATATGTCTTGGTTTGAGTCTGGGTTCATTTTGTTTGGGACCCTCTGTGTTTCCTGTACCTAGATATGTTCCCTTCTTTAGGTTTGGGAAGCTTTCAGCCATAAATTCATCAAATATATATTCAACCCCTTCCTCTCTCTTTCCCTTCTGGGACCCCAATGATGCAAATGTTAGTATGCTTGATGTTGCCCAGAGATCCCTTCAACTGTTCTCATTTTTCCTGTTTTTCATTTTTTCTGTTCTGAATTCCATTATTCTATTTTCCAGATGACTCACACACTTCTGTACCATCTAATGTGCCATTAATTCCTTCTAATGTGTTTTTCATGTTAGTTATTGTATTCTTCAGCTGTTTCTTTTTTATATTTTCTAGTTCCTTGTTAAAATTCTCACTGTGTTCATCTATTCTCCCTAATTTCTTTAGCATTATTACTAATGAACTCTTTATCTGGTAAATTGTTCATTTGTTTCACTAGTTGTTTTTTCAGGGGTTTTCTCTTGCTCTGTCAATTGAAACAAATTCCTCTGCCTTCTCATTTTGTTTAACTTTCTCTGTCTCCATGAAATTAGGTGAAACAGTTACCTACTGCAGTCTTGAAGGAGTGTCCTTGTGTGGGAGTGACCCTATGCAGTCTGCGTGTGCCCAGTTACTCTGCGGGAGAAGCTGGATCTGATGTGAACACAAGTCGCATCTTTCCCCAGGATGTGCAGGCAGCTATCACCTTGGTAGGAGGCAGTACTGGAGATAGAGGGGCTAAGGCCAGAGGCAGGTGTGAGCCACAACTTCTCCTCTGCTCAGTGGCCATCACTGCCCTATCAATGAGAGTTCTCTTTAATTCCTCATTTGCATAGAGGTCTTTTTTTAAATCATAAGTGGATCTTGTCAAATGATTTTCTGCATTAAATTAATCGTGTGGTTTTCTTCTTTAGTCTATTGACATGGTGAATTATATTGGTTGATTTCTGAGTGCTAAATCACAATCCTGAGAAAACTCCACTTGGTCATAATGTATTATTATTGATACTTTTATACAGTTGCTGGCTTTGATTCAGTAATAATTTGCTGAGGATTTCTGTGTCTGTCTTAATGAAGGATATTGGTCTGCAAGTTTTCTTGTCCTATCTTTGTCTGGTTTTGGTATCAGGGTAACTCTGGCCTTGTAAAATAAGTCAAAAAGTACTCCTCTTCTATTTTCTGAGTTTGTGTAGAATAAGTATTATTTATCCTTTAAATAACTATTAGAATTCTTTAATGAAGAATATGGCTATTCAGGTTATCTATTTCTTCTTGAATAAGTTTTGGTTGGCTGTGTTTTACAAGGAATTTGTCCAGTTCGTTTAAATAATCAAATTCACGGGCATTCAGAATATTATCTTTCAGTGATTACATTCTATCACACGGTAATGTGTGTGTTCTCTTTTTCTTGATTAGCTTGAACAGAGGTATCAATTTTGCTGATCTTTCCCGAGCAGTAGACAGATTTCCTTCTGTTCCTTTAGCCACTTCTTCCAAGGACTATCAGGGTCTCATCTGCCACTTCACAGCTTTCTCATCGTCTACTCCTCAAATTTCTCCCCTAAGAGGCATTCTAGTGTCAGCCGTTGAGTGAATACATTTTTTCATACACACTATATAAGTATTAGAGATAACATATATGAGTTGTCTATTACAGTGTCAAGCACATAAATGTTCACATGGTAATTATCACCTTTACAATCACATAGTTTTAACAGTGAAAAGTGAAAGAGGAAAAGAAAAACAAATGTCCACCTCAAATGGCAATATGTGTCCAGTAATCCCTTGAGCTTTTATCCTCATCTTCCTTACTCAGGTAGCTCTTATTTATTGTAATGTAACGATGGACCCATATTTATAGTTTTAATCATTAGGTAGGCCTGTCAGTTTTACTCTGTTCTGCCTCCTACAACTTTCTTACTAATGAATTGTTTATGATGGGGATTAAAAGAGAGTCAGTGCAAACCAATCCAGCATCTGGAGCCACAACTCCAAACATGTCCTCTACTGAGCATGATTCAGTGGTGGACTTATCATGATTAGGGTAAAAAAACCACAACACAAGATAGATGGATATTTCCAAGAAAATAAAAGAAAAGCTACCAAATATCACACACTTAGATATACTTAGAAGGAACCTTTATTTTAATGATGAAATTCAGCATTTTTTTTTTTTTTTTTTCTTTCTGCGGTACGCAGGCCTCTCACTGTTGTGGCCTCTCCCGTTGTGGAGCACAGGCTCCGGATGCGCAGGCTCAGCGGCCATGGCTCACGGGCCCAGCCACTGCGCAGCATGTGGGATCTTCCCGGACCAGGGCACGAACCCGCATCCCCTGCATTGGCAGGCGGACTCTTAACCACTGTGCCACCAGGGAAGCCCAGCATATTATCTTTTAATTAATTTTTACTTCTGAAATGGAAAGAATGCAAATTCCTAGTAGTAAGAACAGCTCTAAAAGAATGGATTTTGGAAATTAATTAACATAATCTGTGAACTCAGTATTTACAGGTCATTTTGTCATGGCTGGGCATCACATAAATTGCTATATCTAAATCTATGACCCACTCACTCCATTCCTGTCATTTTTCTTTTTAATGTTGCAAAGATTTTTTGAAATTTTAGTATTAAAGTTAGTAATTTAGTATTTGCAATTTCAGTATATAAAAAAAGAAAATTTCACTTTTATCATGAATCCCTTCTTCCTATGGAAACAAGTAACTGAAGATTCCTTACAGTTTAGAAACAACTCCCCAGGGAGGGGGGTTTACCTTCTAGAGGGGCTCTGAACGCTCCTAGGCAGGAGCTCAGTGGGAAGGTAGTTTTCTGACTCAGAAGAGCTGGCCATAATTC
The DNA here is from genome assembly GCF_008692025.1 of Phocoena sinus. NCBI lineage: Eukaryota > Metazoa > Chordata > Mammalia > Artiodactyla > Phocoenidae > Phocoena > Phocoena sinus. The sequence continues at coordinate 87,787,765 of NC_045771.1, forward strand.
CTTCATGTACACATTTCCTTTACACATTCCCATTTAGATACTGACAACCCCTGAATTTTTATCTCCAACCTGTGTTTCCACCCTGAACTCCAGATTTACCTAACTGCCTCCTTGACATTTCCAATTTGATACCTAACAGAAATCTCCAACTTACCATGTCCACACATGAACTCCTGATCTTATCTCCCCTACACATTTCCACATGTTCACGTTAAAAACCCTGGAATCATTCTTGACTCTTTCTTTCAAAACTGACACCCAATTAATCAGCAAATCATGCAGACATTTCTTTTAAATTATATCCTAAATCTGGCAACATGTCACCACCTCCACTGTTAACACCCTGATCTGAGCCACCATTATCTCTCACTTAGATTTTTTAATAGCCTTCTACTTTTCTTGCTTCCACTCTATTCTCAATATAGGTTCCAGTAATCCTTTTCAAAAAAATCTAAACCAGATCATGTGACTCCTCTGCTCAAAACTCTCCCCATCTCACAAAGAATAAGAACCATGGTCCTATATCCACTCTATTTTAGATTCTTTTTCCCATATAGGTCATTATAGAGTAATGATAAGAGCTGTGTATTACAGTAGATAATACTGTGCTATACAGTAGGTCCTTATTTGTTATCTATTTTATATATAGTAGTCTGTATCTGTCAATCCCAGCCTCTCAGTTTATCCCTCCTCCCACCCCCACTTTCCCCCCTGGTAACCATAAGTCTGTTTTCTACATCTGTGACTCTATTTCTATTTTGTAAATAAGTTCATTTGTACCATTTTTTTAGATTTCACATATAAGTACTCAAATATATGCCCAGGAGGATTGCAGGATCATATGGTAGGCCTATTTTTAGTTTTTTAAGGAACCTCCATACTATTCTCCATAGTGGCTGTATCAATTTACATTTCCACCAACAGTAATAGGAGGGTTCCCTTTTCTCCACACCCTCTCCAGCATGTATTGTTTGGAGACTTTTTGATGATGGACACTCTGACTGGTGTGAGGTGATACCTCATTGTAATTTTGATTTGGATTTCTCTAATAATTAGTAATGTTGAGCAACTTTTCATGTGCTTTTTGGCCATCTGTATGTCTTTGGAGAAATGTTTATTTAGATCCTCTGCCCATTTTTTTTTTTTTTTTTTTGTGGTAGGCGGGCCTCTCACTGTTGTGGCCTCTCCCATTGCAGAGTACAGGCTCCATACGCGCAGGCTGAGCGGCCATGGCTCATTGGCCTAGCCGCTCCGCGGCATGTGGGATTCTCCCGGACCAGGACACGAACCCATGTCCCCTGCATCAGCAGGCGGACTCTCAACCACTGCGCCACCAGGGAAGCCCCTCTGCCCATTTTTTGACTGGGTTGTTTTTTTTCATATTGAGCTGAATGAGTTGTTTGTATATTTTGGAGATTAATCCTTTGTCAGTCGCTTGTATGTATAACTGATACACATTGTTGTACAGCAGAAACTAACACAACATTGTAGATCAACTATACTCCAATAAAATTTTTTTAGAAAGAAACAGTTAAAATATGCAAATGCAATAAAATATTTACAACCTATTAAGAAAGAACCAAAGTCCTTCAATGCCCTGCAAGGCTACACATGACCTGGCACCCATCACCTCTCTGATCCCATATCCTACCAAGGTTGTCTTTGCGTCCTGTATTCCAACCATATTGGCCCCCTTGCAGCCAGAACTCCTGTGCTTTGGAGGAATGGAGAAAAGATGTTTGATGAGGGTATGTGTATAAGAAACAGTCTGTCACACTAACTCAAATTTTTAAAGGGCATAAAATATATTCCATCTGCATTCCATGTTTTTATTTTCAGCCTATTATGCTCTGTGTGGTGATTTAAAGCATGCTTGCAAATTCTGTGACACTCCTTTTATCAAGAGGTGGGTATAATAATTCCCTTTCCTTTAAATAAAAGGAGGACTTAATCACTGCCTTAATCACAATACTGCAAAAGTGATGCTATGAAACTTCTGAGGCTTGATTAGAAAAGGCCATGCAGCATCTGCTAGTTTCTCTTGGCATGATGACTTTCGGAACCTCGTCACCATTCCGTGAAGTGCAGAGAACACATGAAAGACCATGTGTAGGTATTCCAGGTAGGAGCCATTAGCCAGTGTCAGCCTCCAGACAAGGGTGAGGAAACCAGCTTTCATGTGACTCAACTCCAGTCTCAAGTTGCCCCAAGGGATACCACTTTGAGCCAAGCTCTGCTCAAACTGCAGATTCATGATCAAAATAAATGATTGCTGTTTTTGCTTTGTCATCCAGATATAGATAACGGAACGTCCTGTTTCCACACCATTTCTGATTTCTATTTCCACAAATTAGCATCTACTTCACTGCCCTCCTCCTTCCATACTTCAACTTTTGTCTCTCTCCCCTCACTTTGGTGCTTCTTTTGTTCTTTCTCCCATTTTATTATGATGACAAGCATTTTAAATAAGCAATTCTACTGAAAGAGACATATTGGCCACACATATTTGAGAATCGGTTTTTGATGTTATAGCTTTGAAATATACTGCTTTTCATTATGTTGATGTGGTTTCACATCTTTATATACTTGGATGTAAGTAATTTACAAAAAAAAACAAAACCGTTGTCACTCTAAACATTTTTGATGAAATACCAAACTTAAGTCCTACCAGTCATGTTGCACAAGGCTGCTATGAGAATCATTAATCTTCACCTGATCTGTCCTTTCTTTCTCAATATAAAAGACACAATTACCCCTTTTCTTTAAACTACCAGAACAATATAGTAACTAAAGTAAATATACCAAAACTTTTACTTACAGAGGCTATCTCTGAATGCTGTTAACTGGTGATTTTTACTTCTTCATGATTGCCCCAAATTTCCACAGTAAACATGTGTTCCTTTTATAATAATTAAAAACAGACTTTTAAATTATGTATAATAGCATTATAAAAAAAAATTCTAAATTGTTTTCTCTTTAAACAGGGGTGGGGGTCTTCTCACATTCTGGGTTTTTTTTTTTTTTTTTTTTTTTTTTTTTTTTTTTTTTTTTTTTTTTGCGGTATGCGGGCCTCTCACTGCTGTGGCCTCTCCCGTTGCGGAGCACAGGCTCCGGACACGCAGGCTCAGCGGCCATGGCTCACGGGCTCAGCCGCTCTGCGGCATGCGGGATCTTCCCGGACCGGGGCACGAACCTGTGTCCCCTGCATCGGCAGGCGGACTCTCAACCACTGCGCCACCAGGGAAGCCCCTGGGTTTTTTTTTACAGTTTAACCCAGAACTTTTATCATAAAGAAATCAGGCGACCTGCCCAGGCTGCAGGGAGCTGTGGGCAGTGTCCTCTTCTGTTCAACATTTCCAAAGTTTTATTCTTACCTAAGCTGGGGAGTTAGCTCTCCTAGTCTAGTAATGTAAGAAAATTTCTTTTTATTGGTAAATGTTTTATTTCTCCCACATAACCTTCACTTACAATATCACAATTTTAAAAAATCGATTTTTTAGATCTACTTATTTTTCTCTGTAGATCACTTCAGCTTAATTATTATGGTTTTACACTCACAGGCATTTGTAGCAGCTGCCTGTTTTATCCTTCCTCAAGCCATGTGGCTCTTTCCCATGTCTTCCCATCCTCTCGATGACTAGGCTTTAGTTATCAATATTTTTCAATTAAAAAAAGAAAGATTGATGTAGAAAACAGCAGGGGTTTCTATTTCAGCATCCTTTCTCATGGATGCTTACAGGGTTAGTTCATCTCTGTTCCTCTAAGGATCTCTTCATTTCCAGCTGGATGAATCCCATGAACTAGGATGGCTGAATGTTCCTTCCCAGAGAAAGTGAACCTAAAGTGGTTTCAGAAATTCTAGGGTACACATAAGCCAGTGCAATGCCTCTATTATTATGAAAGTTGGTCCAAAGTGATAAAATCATGTGTTTGGATCTAACATTCTCCACAGAACTAAGATGCTAAGTGGGTCTGGTTTTTCCTTTTGGGACCAAATACTAAATGGGACTTGGCCCAGGTCTCTTATTGCCACTTCTTATACTGAAAGGGATGGGGTTTATATGAATAGTGGAGAACTCTTATTTGAAAAAATAAAATTAACCTGCAGGTCTGTGGTGAGTTGATTAGCAATAGTTATGACCACCTTCTCAATTCATTTCAAGATGGTTTCTCCCTCACTATGTCAAGAACAGTTTTCACCTCTATTCTGGTGACCCCTACATTAATGCTTGGCAGTAACTCTGATCTCTAACTAGATCCAGCTACACACTTGACACTCCACTTGGATAAGCACCTCAATGGCACACGTTCAAAACTGAACTCATGATCCTCTTCATCCCACAGACCTAGTCGTTCCCTCAGGATTTCCTATTTCGAGGAACGGCTCTCCCAATGCTGATAGCACCTGTCGTCCAGGACAGAAATCTGTCTCCTTTGTCCACTGCTGTATCTCCTACTCCTACACCCAACACAATGCCTGACACATAGATGGTACTTAGTATTTTTTTTGATGAATACCGAATAATTTTATGGGAACTCCCATTAAATGGGACTCTCAACTTCCTCAAAGACCAATGAAACTGATTATGGTTTATCCAAAACCCCAAGCGAATCTCTACTGCCTCTAAAGTCCACTCTTTTCTCATGCCAGAGCTACCACTATTTACTCAAACAGCTGAATGCCTCCTAAAATCCCATCATTATTGTGCATCAACATGCAGTTAAATGAATGAATTGATTATAATTTTCTCTGCTCTACCAAATTTCTACTTCTCAAACTGTGCTTCATGAATGTGTCACTGCTGGAAAATGAACACTAACTATGCACTGAGGGCATTTAACAGCAAATTTGAGTGAAACGTTGGTATCTTGATAGGAAAGATTTCTTTGAGCTCTACCAAGCATTTCTGAAAGCAAATTGTGTCAGCAGACTGAAATTACATACAAAATTATCTAAACTATTTTACATATGATACAGTCACACTTTGTAGGAGATGAAGCTTTCAAAATGTAGGGGATGAAGCTGAATAATATCAACCTCTGGTTAATTACCTCCAATCTAAGTCTCTGCTCATGGAAAAAGGCGTAAGATGCAACTATGGTACTCAATAGTGTGAGACTTCAGGCAAAAGCAGAGGATGCTACTACAGCCCTGGTCACATACATGGGCAGCTGTGGCATTTCATCTACTATTTTAGAGACTGAGTACTTAATGCGATAAGGGATGCATTATTCCTGGACTTGGTCCATTACTTTTCTTTTCTTTGCATAGTACAAGCAGAGTAGGGCATACCTTGGAGTAACAAAGGAGGCTTCTTCTTATGCTGAGCTTTCCTTGCTCCAGACCACCTTAATTACATTAAACAGTTGTTGGTTAACTAAATCCGTCGGAGGTATACCACTAATTGTACAGCCATCACACCTTGAGGGCAAACACTGTAACTCCTCAGTCACCTGCTCTCTGATTGATCATTCTCAGTTCATGCTTTTGACTATTCAACAAGATCCTGAAAAATAAGCAATGAAACCTACATGTGAATTAGAACCCAGGAGAAAATCCTTCAGTTCTAAAAGTAAGAATCCAAGGTATTGCATCCATTTGAATAATTCAAAAAATTTTAACAAGAAGTTTCCTAGATAGGAATAGATAAGAGTACCTCTTCTCTATTTAGTTGGAATGTTGTCACATTCTGTCACTTAACTCCTTTCGAGGTCACAAATATTTCATGATAATAATAATAGCTAACATTTATTGAGCACTTACGAAGTGTCAAGTACCTTACTTAGATCGGAGTTTCTGAAACGTGGCACTACTGATACTTTGAACCAGATAATTCTGTTGTGGGACATGCATTTAGGATGGTTAGGAGCATCCTAGGTCTCTACCCTCCCGTACCTCACAACCAGTTGTGATAACCAAAAATGTCTCCAGAAATTGCTAAACATTCTCTGGTGGGCAAAACTCCCTACAGTTGAGATCTACCACCTTAAATATATCAACTTATTTATTAATTCTCTAAACAGCTGCATGAGGGAAGTTTTACTTTCCATTGTATAGGTGAGAAAACAAAAGAGGCACAGAGAGATTCAATAATTTATCTAACATCACACAGCTCCTAGAGATACAGCTGGTATTTGACAAAGGTAGTCTGACTCAAGAGCCTCAGCTCTTAACTGCTGCCCTAGAGACTTGACCCCTTTTTGACTTTTTAGGGCTTAATGAAAAGAGACTTGTTGGATCAGAATCCCTTCCAGAGTTACTGAAAAGGAACTGTTTCAGCAATGAAGACTGATTCAGGGATTGAAACTGACTTGAAAATAAGAGGGGGAATAAGGTCTCCTCCTTACTATGTATATCTGAGTCATGGTAATGGAAAGAAGACATTTTTAAAATGCAGGATCAACCATGTATAAAAAAATCTAAAATCCCACAGCCTGGTAACTTTGTTCTTCTACCACCTAAATCATTTTTAGATCTAGGTAGAATAGATGCTTAATATAATTTAGACACCTCCTCTTTTAACAGAAATATCTGGCCCACCAGCCAGCATCATTCTCATCATTAGATTCCCTCCTCTAATTGGTGACTTATATCTTCCAATTAGAAATTTCATTTGCAGATAACCCTTGTTAAAATGCTAATATCCACATTAAGCTCTGTTAGTCTTCGTTTAAATAAATTAATCAAGTTAGTTAGTGAGTCATTTAGCAAGCCATTAGTAAGTAAATTACAAAACATAAAGTTCTCATGGCCCAGTCAGAGGCAGGGAAAATCTGGTTACAAGGTGTTTTGCAGGGAAGCCATACGTAGGGCTGGTGGCACAGTGTGGGGCAGTACAAGATAAGCAAGGTGCTGGGCCGGGGACAGGTGGCCAGCAGTGAGAAGGCAGCGAGAGTCACATACAGGAAACGTTGCCTCCTTTCTGTCTTCCCCAGTTCCCTATTTGACAATCTCTGTCCCCCTTCATATTCCAGAGTTCTTCCCTCAAAAGGCAGACTGGTCCCAGGCTATCCAAGAAAGCTGCACAGCAGACCTGCCACTTTATAGCAAACTACGAGGGGCTGAAAATCCCCGAAGTGCATTGCTCTTCCTTGAATCAGCTACTCAAACTGCCTTCTACTTGAATGATACACAGATTTCTACGTGCAGTAAGCCTAAGCCTGAATTTGCAATGCACATGGCTTTCCCTGGTCCTGGCTTCTACAAACATCTGTGGTACACAAAATTTCACCATCTTCCATGGGACAAGAGACACAGGGTGAGGGTGCTCCATGCTATCTTGTGTAGGCAGACAAAAAGGAATTTCATTCCTTCTCCCCCTACTCAGTACCTCTAAATAAATGCAAGTAGACAACTACTCGTTTTCTTTGATCCAGAAAGTGTCAGTCACTACATTAAAAGGCTTCCTATTTGGGGGTGCCTATTGTGAGAATTTTTCTTCAAAAAGAGAATGAAAGAATAAAATGCAACTGAAATTTAAACTAGGCTCCATAATTAAGCACTTTAAAGCTGCTCAAAATAATTTTCAAGCATTTACATGCTAACAGAAAATGTCTTAAAAAATATGAATAGACAAGAAAATCAGACCCAAGGTTCATAACTGATATAACAGGAAAAAATTTTATTGTGGAACTATTAAAGGCCAATGATTAAAAGAAGGAAAGAAAACCATCATGCAGATTAAAAAGCTATGTTGGGTAGTTAATTGCAAAAGTGACCAGATAAACCTCACCTAAGCATACTGCAGTTCTCAAGTAGGCTTAGAGGTGGAAAGCTGCCCTATATCTGATCAAACTACCTTGCCTTTTGAGAAAATCAGGGTGAAAGATAAGCATATGCAAACTTGGATCTTAAAAAAAAACAAAAAACTTCTACTTATTCTATTTTGCAACTATGATTTTTTAAAGTGGTGGCCTTAGGAAAATCTGCTTTGGCAAGCAACTGCAGAGGCTCCTGTGGAGAGGAAGTGAAAAGACTGGGCTTATATACAAGGGCTGCTGGCACATTCAAAGTGCAGGGGATAGTTCACAGAGTAAAATGTAGTCCTAAGTAAATGGGTTTCGGGCAATTTCAGTGTTAAGATAACATCATTAAGAGAAGAACAGATTGTGCTCAAACCCTGCTGTTTATAATTAACACGTTCCTTCCAAATACTCCAGGGTCCCTGGTAAATAGTCTTCTGCTCACATTCACCCAGACCAATCAGAGTATTTTCATCAGATTCCATGCTGGGCCAGCACCTGTCTGGACAAATCCAATAGAGCCAAAGAACTCCTCTCCCTGGCCAACTGAGTAGTTGGATGAACACAGCTTGGCTTAGTCATTGTCACAGTGTCCATATGGCTTTGAAGCTTGTTTTCACAAGAAATCATACAAGTATTTTATTATGTCAAAGTTCACCGTCCTATAAACAAAAACAGACAGTATGTTAGCATCCTCACCGCCCAGACTGCTCAGCTTTGTATGTATGATTCAGAGAATCACACGCAAAATAGCTCACAACTATTGCTAACCAATCCTAAGATACTGTCAAAAGCATCATGATAGAATTGACATTATTTTTTTTAAATGTCACTAGGAACAGAGTTTCTTTAAAAAGTTTTTTTTCCCCAACGCATAAAGTTTGCTTTTCTAAAAAAAGGAAACGAAGTTAGAATTATCCAACATTCTGTATTTCAGTTATACTACAGAAAGTTTGGATTTCATCTGAAAGCTATTTGCTTTTTGTCTAATAACCAGAATAAAGTAATTAGAGATGCAGAAGTATTTAAATCTTCTTTGCTTTTGAACATTGTTTATCTTCCAAAACACCTGTTTTATCATTACATAATGCATAGCTCATCTGTCCTCATTTGTAGTTTTCATTCTTTTCAGTCTTTTAACACTGGCTGACCTGTGTGTGTATTGTAACTAAATCTGTATGATACAAGAATACGATACAACAAACAGACGATGTGAATGTATATTTTTGTACTCTGATGGCAGGCAGAATAAAATAGCAGGAGACAGAGACATATAATTATTTTCCTTTCTCTAAACTCATTCTTCACTATAAATATTCAGACTTGGAGGTTTATTATTTGAATAAATGGTCAAAATAATTAGATATAATGATCTAGCAATAAGTATAAAATTAAAGCATTAAAGTATTCAGTTCTACAAAAATAATCATCCATGTGAGAACAGCCTTTAAAGATGCACTAATTGCATGCTCTTATTTATTAAACCATCATCAATTAGTGTTTTTGTCTATCATTTTGTAATACACTTTCTAAAAAAGTTTCTAAGCAAATGACTGACATATCAAATATTTTTAAAAATCTGGAATGGGGAACTATAGATACTGCTTATGAAAACACATTTTAAAATAGCTCAAATGAGATGCTATGGCTATTGTGGTACCTAATGATGGAATGAAGAGTACTTTAATTGTTTCATTACAATAGTGTCTCTTTAAAGAACACTAAAACTTTCCAAATTGTATAAAAACACTGTCAAAACAATTCTGTTATCATTAGCAGTAATAAAACAACTAAATATAGTTACTAAAATAAAAACTTATCTCAGGCATAAAGACACAAAAGGTATGGTTATTATATCATAAAGCTGTTTATTTTTATGTCCTTTTCTTTCATTCAACTCTAGAGCCCCACCAAATTTACTAGTAACAAGGTACCACTAACAAATCATTTTTTTAAAAATCATGAAAAGATTTTTCATGATTGGTTGAAAAGATCTTTTTTAGAGGATTTTAGAAGGAAACAGACATAGTAGGCTATTTTTAATCAGAGGTAAAAAGGAAGGTTGAATTTGTATCTCTCTCCAGGCACATTTCCCCACAATGATTTTGGGTCTTAAGGTTATAAACCTAAAGTGACAAGGTAAAGTGAACTTAGTGTTAAGTAAGTTTTATTGTCTTTTGGATTTTCTTTTTTTCTTTTTTTTTGCATTGAGTGGAAAAGAAAAAGTTTAGAAGAAGCTAAGATGAAAACAATTAAAATTCCAACACTATGGGACCAGAAGGCATTATGTGATAGACTATTACAAAGCCATATAAAATGATCAATATGAAGCCATAACTACAATATTAAGAGAGGTAAGGAGAAAAGAGAATTGCAACTATGTTGTGATAGCTACAGAGAAATGTTTGTATAATGGACTAGTACTAGAACATAAACAAATGAAAACTCTGTGATTTGTTAGTGGTAGGACTCCTCCATCTTATCTAATAATCTATTTAACACTGCAGCATAATTTATGCAATAAATTTTTCTTTTTAGAATGAATGGACTGACTTAAAAATACTAAGCAATTTACACTAAAAACACTTAAAAACACTAAGCATTTAAAGGTTCACTACATTCCATTTCTCTGCTTTGCCACTGGGAAGTACTCAAGTAAACTGAATCATAGTTAAGATTTTTGGACTTTTAAAAAAACTAAATTAATTGTGAAAAGAATATGTAAGATCACTCCTCTAAGAAACATTTACTGCCCAAGATGTATGACTACCTTTCTCTATCATCCTTCCATCCCCCAGTATAAACAGGTGACTTACCCAACTGATCCCCACATATATTATTTTAAGACACAGCAGAATTTGATAGAATAACCACAGGGCAACATCAAAACTTAAATCACACATTCCAAAGATAGTTTTTAAATACTACAGGAGATTCTCTCTCTCATAGAACACAAATAATTATTTTCTAAAGTAAGCATCTAAAAAGAAATAGGATAAACAAAAATAATGTTGGTGGCACTCTGCCTAGGAGTAATTCTTAAACCAGAATTTAGAATACTTTAATACAAGTTAATTACATGGCATATATCTAAGGATTTAATTTTGCCTTTATCCTTTTATTTCACTTTGTTGATGCTTTTACTACATTGAAGTACTTTTTTCTCATGGGATACTATTTTATTTCCTTTTACTTTTGTAGGCAGTTTGAGTTTTTCATTTTTAGCTTGGTTCTTCAGACAATTTGCAATCATACAACTTTAAGCTGCAATCTTAAGTTATTTTGTAGCGTCTACCCACTGACTGTGGAGGGAAAAAATTAGAAACTTTAACTACCGTCAACATTAAGAACCACCCAGGGACAATATTTAATACACTTCTTGTCATCTGTCCTCTCCCATACTCTACCTCCATATTCTGTGCTCCTTTCTGGAACCAGCCTCCTAATGCTTCTCTGTCCAAATCTTTCCACTGTTCCTTGGTCAAGAACATTCTCTATGTCCTCTACCTCTTCCATGAATGAATGGTTTTCTTCCTCTTCCAGGCTTAACTGAAAGTTGGCTCCCCCTGAAGGACCAAGCCTCTTCTTCAGATCTTTCCAGTGAGGTTAGACTCTACTGCAGCCCAGGCAGTCCTGGCAGGTGGGCTCGGTGTCCCTGTGCAAAAAGCTCTGCTCCTCTGAGTCTCAGACCATTCCACTAACCACCCTTTATCCCCGTCACCACCTCTTAGTCAGCTAATAATGCAGCACCCCGTTCAGTCTTCCTCTCTATTCCAAGATCTACCTCAGCTTTAGTGACTTCACTGCACACTATCCCTCTCTCTTACCTCCAGTGGAGACAACTAGTTTACAAACCTCTCTTCGCTTTCTCCTGATCTACAAATAATTAGAGTATTACGTGCCAGGCACTGAACTATTAGCCCTCTACTAGCTTTACTTCCTTCCTTCCCTTCCTAGCTTAGACTCCATGGTTTGTCACTTCAAGCATTCATCTGCTAGCATCCACTGAATTCACCTGGCAAAACCCCAATCCTATGTGATTTCAATTACAGCCCTTTGCTGTCCCAGTACCTGGCATATGGAATGCTGTTGGAGAAGATCACAAGTTTCACAGATTGCTGCCACTGTAAATTCAAGGTCAGGAACCTCAACCGGGCCCTCAACACTAGCATCAAGTTGCTTTCCTTGTCAGCACTTTCTCCCATTCCCCACAGCAGCTATTTCAAATATCCATATTCCTCTCAAACTGCTAGTACTTCTGTCCTTAGTCTCAATATTGCCTCCTCCTTTACAGGCAAAATAGAAAACATCAGATCAGACCTTCTTCAACTTCTTGCCACCAAATCTCCCAATTCAGCTCCATCTGAATCCACCTTTTCCTCTTGTTATAATGCAAAGGGATTCCCCTCTCTCATCTAAGCCTATTTCTTTAACCAATATTTCTAAATCCCATGTTCTACACCTTTTCAAGGACTTTGTGCTTTAAATTAATAGCTCTCTTTTGTATCATTAACTCTCCTTCTCTACGAGTTCTTTCCTATCAGCATTTAAATATGCTCAAATCTTTATGCTCACAACCCCACAATCTGGTTAGTAGGTAACAATCCTCTCTTCCTCTTTATAGCAAAAATATTCTATAATGTAGGCACATGAGGATAGGATACAAATCTGTTATACTTCTTGCTATATCCCCAAAGCCTAGCATAGGGATTATAATGGACAACACAATAAATCTTAAGTGAATAAAAAGCATCCTATTTACTGCATCAACTTTCTTATAAATACTACTTCAATGCCCTATAACCTGACTTCTACCTCACTTTATCCCTGAAAGTGTTCTTGATAAAGTTACATGTGACTGCTTTACCATTAAATCAGATACACTCGGCCTGATTTCTTGGCAGCAACTGACAATTTTGACCATTACTCCCTTGCCTTAGGTTTTTCTACCTTTCTTGTATAATACACAACTTTTTATATAACTGTTTTATCCACTTAAGCTTGTATCCTGAGTGTTTTCCTGTGTTTTTATCCTTCAAAATTATGATTTTAAATAACCGCACAATGTTTTTTTTGTAAGAATATATAATAAATTACTGATCCATTCCCTTACTTTGGATATTTAGGTTGTATCCTGTGATCTAATTGTTCATTCTCTGCCACGGGTGTCTGGAACTAGGGCTACCTACTTCATCTTTGCTAACTATCCTCGGGATCTCTGATCTCCACCAAACCTCAATTTGGAATGAAACTCTGTCTCCTTAGTAGCTCCCTTCTTCTTGCCGGCCCCAGAGTCAAGTCCACAATTGTTTCCTTTCATCTGAAGTTTTACTACTAATCATGATTTTTAAAAAACATGCAATACTTTGGACATTTGGTATATATTGAGTTTAAAGTCTTGTGCTGGGTTTGAGTAAGGCAATGACTGACAGTCTCTGCTCTGAGTTTCATGGACTTATACTGTAGGGAGGAAGTTCTAATTACTGCATTAATTACTTACGTAAAATAATGATAAGTCTCAGAAGATATGGGGACCTGTATAACTGTTTATAGTGTGTGTGTGCAGGCGTGAGCGATGGGAGGTCATTGTATGTTTGAGATGGCTTCTTCAAGGAAGAGACATTTAAACTGAAATCTAAAGGTTACGCAGCAGTTAGCTAGATAAAGGAGAGGAGGAGTTGGGAAGTGCTGCATATGCAATGAATAGTGTTATATGAAGAACTGAAAACAGCCAGAGCGGTTAAAGTGCAAATACCTAGGGGAGAAGATGTGCATGGCAGGTATGGCTGGGCATAAAGGCCAGGGCCAGGTCACTGGGGCCTCGCCGGCTCTTTTAAACATTCTGTCTTTTATCCTAAGAGTTATGGGAAACTATTGATATTAAAGACTTTTAAGTAGGAAGGTGATATTAAATTTTTATAAGATCATTCTGGCAATAGTGTGGACAACAAATTATAAGGGAATAAGAGTAGACAGAAGACCAATTAGGAAGCTACCAGAGAAGAGATGATGGTGGCCTGGTCTAGAGGGCTAATAGAACAAATGACAAAAGTGAATGAATTTGAGATACAATAGGAGGGACCCAACAGGCTCAAAAGGACTAATGCTTGGATATTGCGAGTGTGGGAGTGAGAAATGTCAAAAATAACTCCCAGGTTTCAGGCCTGTGCAACATGGCAGACTGAAGTGCTAGTCACTGAACCAGGGAACACTGGAGGAAAGCTGCATCACTCCTTTTTTGTTGGCAGGCAGAAGCAGAGGTAGGAATTGCTGAGTTCAGTTTTGTAAATACATTGATATACGTGGGAAACATCCAATAAAGGTCAAGAATATTAGAAAAAAGGTCTGGCCTTTAAAAACTGGGGAGTAAGATTAGTGCATAGATAGTTGTTGAAGCAGGGGTAAAGCTAAAATTACCTAGGAAAAAATATAATATGAAAAGAAAAAAGAGCCAAGCCTCAAGGACCAGCTACATTTAAAGGTCAGGTGGATAGGAATACACTGGCAAATGAGCTTTAGAAGAAACAGCCAAAGAATAAATATGAAAACCAGAAGACTGGAATCATGGGCTCTAGGGGAAGAGAGTTCTGAGAGACAGAGAGAGAGAGAGGTCAACCGTGTTGGGTGCCTGAAAGAACAGAACAGATAGTCTGAGGACTGCAAAAGGTTCTGGTGAAAGGGAGGAGATGGAATTCAGAGCAGAAGTGGAAGAATCCACCTTAGACAGTAAGAGGATCCTAACCTACTGATAAAGGAAAGACAGAAGATGGGCACCAATGTAGGTAGCTGAAGAAGTTCTCAACTGATAGTCTCGATTTAGCTCTGTGAAACAGTGAATACTGAACAGAGTGAATACAGACATTAGGACTTGTGGTTTGAATAGAGTCAAGAATCTAGGTTGAAAAGAAACCTATGAACTACATGCTCTACTGTTCAGTACATGAGGTGGAACGGCTGGGAGGCTGGTAGAAGATAATCAGTCATAAGGAGAAGAGGAAAATAGAGCCAGATTGCAAGAGTCTCAAAGAAACCCACATTTTCACAAGAAATTGGGGGAAAGTAACAATCTAGAAATGGCAACAAGAAAAAAGGATAGCACTTAAAGAGCATCCAACCCTGAGGGACTGGGGTTTGAGAAAGTAAGAAGCTACCAGTAGAGATAACTCTAGGGAAAGTATCTCCAGGTAAGAATCAGGTTTTCATTAAGGCAGTGACAAAGAATATTAGGGAAAGATAGAAGGATGGGGGAGGGAGGGAAAAAATGGCAGGTTAAATCATCAGAAAAGAAGTACAAAAACATCACTGGGATGAGAAGGTGGATGAGGGCAGATGTGGAAAGAGGGAGGTGACTGTTCTTTGGACACTGCCCATGGAAAGTAAGAAAGAGTAAACACATGTAACAAAGCAAGTTAGAGTTCCCAAGTTCTACGGCAAAATTCCAGGTCTACAATTCCTGCTCCCTTCTGAGGTTGTAAATGGAAGTGCACTTCTCTGGAAGTGTTTAATATCAATGATGCTGTGGATTAAGCAACACACAGTTCAGTTCGGTTCACTGCATATTCATCATATGGGGCACTCACAAACCTGTCCTGTACGTGATTATGATGGGGCAGAACTCAACACATACACAGTCATGACAAAATCCCTGAAGTAAACATTCAGCATTCAAAAGTTATGCCTTTGACAGAGGCTCTTAAGATACAGAGTTTTAAATACCATTATTTAGAAACAGAAAGTTCCTGCTTTATGGTCATGTGGAATGCATTCCAAAAAAGTTTCTGCTCAATTTCCTCAGTGTAAAAGTTTGCCCAGTTTTATCATAACAACACATTTCAAAACCCTCATTTCAAGTTTCAGAGTCTACATGTCATCAAAATGTCTCAATACCTGCTTCACAGTATCACAGAACTTTTAATTCAGAAGAGACTTCGGGGCAGAGGCTGCCAAGCTGTGGACTTCAGAAACTTTAAGAAACTGTAAAATTCATTAGAGGAGATCTGCAAATCCATACCTATGTCAAGCACTGGTTTTAGGCTGAATAATGTTCCATGCCTATATATTATTAATTTTGAAATATACAAAAATACTTCCATGATTAATTTTAAAAGGATTTTAAAATGGAATCATCATATTCAAAAAGGTTGGGAAGACACTGCATTATGGCCTGTCTTATTCCACCTACCAGGCTACCCACACACTACCTCTTCTACTACAAGTCTTGACAAACTGTTATCCAGTTGCAACCATAATGGCTGGAACATTTTGCCTAACAGCAAGTACACCTCTTCATGAGGAAACTCGTTGCATTTTTAGATAGCTTTCATTTTGACAGACATACTTTCCTCCCTTGAATTTCTAATGCTCTAGAATTATCGAGAATTAGTTTCATCCATTTTGCACATGACAGCCTCTGAGGTGGTTACCATATCCTTCCTAAGCCTTTTCTCTCACACCTTGCCCCTCACTCACAGATGTGACATGGTTCCTCATTCTACTACTCTCCTCCTGCCCCCTCAGCATGTACCCATTCATTAATGCCCCCTTTTAAAACTCCAAGCACAGCACAGCATACCACATTTGATCTGCCTATGGCAACACATAGTAGACCTATTATATCCCTTGAACAAGACACCAAGACTGTTAAAACCCTGCAGTCATCTAAAATACTTAGAACTTAAGCCAGGTCTCTTCCATCTTGTTTTAGTACCTATGAGGTTTTTTTGTTTTTTTTGTTTTTTTAATTGAGGTAACAATGGTTTTTAACATTATATAAGTTTCACGTGTAATTGTATTTTGACTTCTGTATACACTACAGTACATACTAGGTTTTTGTAGTCAACTGCCCATTAAATCCTACCTACTATGTGACCATTATTCCAGTCTGTTAAGGTCTCTCAGAATCTTGATTTTTTGCCATATAACATGTTAGCTAATTCTCCCAATTTTATGTCATTTGTAAATTTAATGAGAGGGTTCATTCTACAGTGAAACTTATGCATTCTTGGCACTAAAATGACCTTTTCTTGCTTAAATGACTAATGACATTACATTAGAAAGAAGATTAATTTTTATATTTAGTATATCATTTACATAATTCAAGACATTTAAGTTAACAATTATTCTACACTTACCTAGCAATAGCTCTGATGAAGTCCAGAGATACTGTGCATTTGTATTTTGGTCCATCAAGCTGATCATCATGGCCAACCAGGGTTAATAGCTGAAGAGTCACTAAAGAGGTAATCTAAAAAAAAGAAAGCATTTTTATGAGAAAATGGTTTAATCAGATTACATGATGCCCTTGTTTCTGAAACATTTTATACTTTGATAAAGATATATAACTGAATTCACAAGGACATCTGCAAAGAATATGACTACTTTGAAATCTATATATACAAATTTGTACATATGCTTAAAGTCTTAGTTAAACCAATGATCAACCTTTAAGGACTCCACTAGAGACAAATTTATTTCATTTAATGACACACACATGACTGCTAACCTTTAAAAACTATAAACAAAGGACATTCCTTCTCTCCATAAAAAATTTATGAAGTTTCTATCTAAATAGCTCAGAATAGCAAATCTGTACTCCCTTGAGAACTGAGCAGTTAAAATGTGAAAGTGGGCCTTTTTCAGAGTTGGGTATCTGGTTAGGTAAGAAATACATCCTTCAGACCTGGACTTAGTCTTCTTTTAAAACTGATCACCAACTAGGTAGTCAGGAAAACACCGGGTGGATTAATATTGGCAAAAGCAAAAGTGTATCTTGATAGGTCAAAATCAAAATAACTTCACATGCATAAGGCCAACAAAAGTGTTAAATGCTCTGAAATCCAAGAAAGAAAGCTGACCCAAGAGCTGAAATTCTTTAAGTAGCCCATTCTCTTCTCCCAATTTTTTATTCTCATCTCCTGCAGGCCAACCAAAAAAAGAAGCCAGCAATGGCAAGAAGATCTGGAGACTTGGTGACCTGTAACTGCCTGTGGCAATATAAGGGATAAGAGTTACAGTATCCGTAATACCTAATCATGTGTCTTAGGAATAAAAAAATGCTCACTTAACTTGAGATCAATACCTTGAGATGCAGTAAACATTCTGAGTAATAAAAACAGTAATAGTAGTAGTGATTTGCTTCGTACCAAGTACCTATACACAGCATCTCATTTATTCCTCTTGACCCTACAAGGTGGACACTATCATACTCATTTTATAAACGAGCCTTAGAGACGTTAAGTAACTTTCCTCAGATCCCAGAACTGGAGGTGGCTTAACAAGAATTCAAACCTAGAGTCCTTGCTCACCATATTATGCTGCAAAGACTCCACTATGTTTCCCATTACAATTTTTAAATTTTATTATTTTTATTATTTTGGCTGCGCCACACAGCTTGCAAGATCTGTTCCCTGACCAGGGATCGAACCCAGGCACGTTAGTGAAAGCACCAAATCCTAACCACTAGACCACCAGGGAACTCCCTCCCATTACAATTTCACAGGGAAAACTGTTATGCAGTGTTCAGTCAGCTGTCATTACTTTATAAACAATTTTTTTAAATGAACACATGGATAGATTACCACAGTATTTTATGTATATAAAATACATTTAGCAAATATAAAATATTTTTTCAATTAGAAAAACATTTTGTATCAATAGGTCGAAATATGAAGCTCTGCATTCAAAAGGCTAAGACTTTAATTTCTAATATTACAAATTACAAATTACATTTTTGTCTTTTAAGACAAAAATGTCTTGAAACTTTTTTTTAAGTAAATTTATTTATTTTTTGCTGCACTGGGTCTTTGTTGCTGTGCACAGGCTTTCTCTAGTTGCTGCGAGCGGGGGCTACTCTTCATTGCGATGAGCAGGCTTCTCATTGCAGTGGCTTCTCGGAGCACGGGCTCTAGGCATGCGGGCTTCCGTAGTCATGGTTCGTGTGCTCTAGAGCCAAGGCTCAGTAGTTGTGGTGCGGTTGCTCCGCGGCATGTGGGATCTTCTCGGACCAGGGCTTGAACCAACGTCCCCTGCACTGGCAGGCGGATTCTTAACAACTGCGCCACCAGGGAAGTCCCGAAACACTTTTTATAGATGTTCTATGTGTTGAAAAGAACATGTATTTTGAAGCTTAATGTTACACTCTCCATTCTACATATATATATTAGATCAAGCTTGTTTGTGTTGTTGAAATCTTATAAACATTTTTTATCTACTTGAGAGAGGTACTAAAATTCTCCCCTTATAAGAAGTTTGTCTTTTTCTCTTTATAATTGTTAGTTTTTGCTTTATATTTTTGAATCTGTTATTTGATGCATAAATTTAAAATTATGTTTTGCTGACAAATTAAATCTTTTCATTATTATCTAATGGTCTTTTTCAAAAGTAATGGATTTGCCTTAAAGTGTGTTTTTTTCTAGTGTTAATATACCTATATCAGCATTCTTTTAGGTGCTTATCTTTTTTCCTATGTACTTTTCATCATTTTACTTTCAGGTTTTGTATTTTCTTAACTTTAGATAGTGCTCACATAAACATGTAGTGTGATTTTCTTTTTATAGTCAGTCTAACAACAGTCCTTTTGGCTGGACTATATACTCCATTTGCTTTCACTGTAAAGATATTCTAAAATTTTATTTCTACCATTATGTCAAGCTTTCTGTTTCTCCTTCTATGTGTCTTATTCCTTTCTTGACTTTTTTTTTTTTTGCGGTATGCGGGCCTCTCACTGCTGTGGCCTCTCCCGTTGCGGAGCACAGGCTCCAGACGCGCAGGCTCAGCGGCCATGGCTCACGGACCCAGCCGCTCCGCGGCATGTGGGATCTTCCCAGACCGGGGCACAAACCCGTGTCCCCTGCATCGGCAGGCGGACTCTCAACCACTGCGCCAACAGGGAAGCCCTCCTTTGCCTTTTATTGAACTGAATTATAATATTTTGAGGACTTCCCTGGTGGTCCAGTGGTTAAGACTCTGTACTTCCAACGCAGGGGGTGTGGGTTTGATCCCGGGTGGGGGAACTAATGTCACACATGCCGTGGGGTGCAGCCAAAAAAAAAAAATTAATCCCCACTGAGATGTAGACATTCGAGAAAACACTTGAAAAAGATAGAAAAAAGGTATGAATTATAATATTTTTTCATTCTATTGTTTTACTCTATTACCTTGGAAATAGTTTTATACTCTAATTTCCATTTTAATTTTTTCTTCAGCCCCCAAGCTATTTTAGAATTCTTCTTTAATTTTCAACTCATAAAGTTCCTCTAGTATTTTTTTGATTTTTTTTTAAGGGGGGGATATCACAGAATATGGTCTGTATACTACCAATCCTTTGAAATTTGATGAGAAAGCTGGATTCTTCAGGGGGAAAGAAGAGGGCACAGGGACACGAATGCCACTGTGGCAAAGAGTGAAACTGACCACAGTGGTCACTCTGCCTGTCCTGCCTGCCAAGCCCCTTCCCTCTTTGTCCCAAGAATGTCTTCAGCTGATGGCAAATGAGTGAAAAACATGCCCACAAAATGGGACGACCCATCATAGGCAAACAAGGTGGAGTGAGACAAGAGTTTTCTCTTATTTATACACACACTTATATCCTATCCTCCATTTTGTCTCTTGGACTGCAAAGCCTAAAATATTGACTATGTGGGCCTTTTACTGAAAAAGTTTGCCAACCTCAGCATTAAAAAAATTGCTAGATTCAGATAATTAATTTAACCAATGTAGAAACTGAGATGTTCAGTGACTTGTCCAAAGTGATAATGACTAGATAATGATAGAAACTTACTTGACTAGGATTTAGGTCTCCTAACTACAATTCCAAAACTTATGAAAAGCATGACTAAAATGCGATCATAGCTGAGAGCTAACTTCTAATAAGTTGTATTATAATCTTGCCTGAATAAAGAATGTGTTAAAAGAATGAGGATGATCTGTAAAAAAGGGAGTGTTCAAGAGAACAGACCTGTCAGTGTGCCTCCAGCCAACAGGACCAAGGGATCCTTACCCATTAACTTGGAAATCTGGTATGTGCTGTAAGTACTGTGGAGGTGTAGTTGTCCAGCTGTCATTCTGTTAATGATTTTCTTAGTAATGTTTTATATGCACATATGAGTAAAGTTGATGAAAAGGTAAAAACATGTCAAGTTACTCAGCATTTTTATAAATGTGCTCCCATTTACCTAGTTTAGGAGTTCAGTTAAATGAAACAGAAAATTAAGTTGGCTGTTAAAAATTTGTGAAATAAGGCTTCCCTGGTGGTGCAGTGGTTGAGAGTCCGCCTGCCGATGCGGGAACGCGGGCTTGTGTCTCGGTCAGGGAGGATCCCACGTGCCGCGGAGCGGCTGGCCCCGTGGGCCGTGGGCACTGGGCCTGCGCGTCCGGAGCCTGTGCTCTGCGGCAGGAGGGGCCGCAGTGGTGGCAGGCCCGCGTACCGCAAAAAAAAAAAAAGAAAAATGTCTGAAATAGTATTGTGCTCATTAAATGAGGTCATCTGTAAAGCAACTTAACACAGTGCCTGTAACACAGTTAGTATTCAATAATATGAGCTACTATTTATATTATTACCATGTATTAGCACTATTTTTTAATTTCAAATTTAATGAATAGGTTTCTTTTCTAACAGCCCATTAATTTACTGAAAACTCACTATATTTTATCTGAGAACAGTTTCACACATATATATATCCTATAGCTTTCTGAATAATGAGCCATGCTTGTTTAGAAAATAAAAAATAAAACTATCTGCAGATTTAAAATATCTTTATGAGATTTATAAATATTGACAACAAACTATTGGTTACCTGTGGGGGGAGAGAGAAGAGGGGAGGGACAAGAGTAGGGAATTAAAAGGTAAAAACTACTATGTATAAAATAAATAAAAAATAAACTACAGGATATATTGTACAGCACAAGGAATATAGCCAATATTTTATAATAACTTTAAATGGAGTATAACACCCCAAAATATTAAATCACCATGTTCTACACCTGAAACTAACATAATATTATAAACCAACTATATTTTAATTAAAAAAATACTTCTGAACAGGTCAAGAAAAGTAATGTGCACATATATAAATTACTTTGGAGAAACACTCAATGTGTCAATTTCACCAGGAAATGATGTAGATTAAAAAAATGAGTTGACCAATAAAACCTGTATGAAAAATATAACAAATTAAAAGTTATAATGGCAGATTAGACCCAGATGTAGAGAAAATTAAGGAATATGAGGATAGTTCTGAAGAAATGATACAGAATGCAAACTAAAGAGGTTAAAAGAGAAAATATGAAAGAGGTTAAAAAATAGAAAAGACAAAGTGAGAAGATCTAACATATTCCTAATCAAAGATCAAGAAGGAAAACAGAGATGGAAAGAAAAGGGCAGAAGTAATATCTGAAAAGACAATGGATGAAAATTCATTCAAAAAGATAAAAAACACCAAATCACAGAATTAAAGGACCAAATAAATATAAACAAGGAGAAATCAAAAGAAATCCATACCTAGACACATCATAGTGAAAGTACAGAACACCAAAGATAAAAAGTTCTTAAAAGTAGCTAGAAAAGGAAAAACAGATTATCTTCACAGGAATGGCAACTGGACTGACAGCTGTTTTAAGAACAACGATGACAGATAATTGAGAAGCTAATTTAAAAAAAAAAAATGGTGCCAGGTACCAAAACAGTAACAGAATTTGCTGTTTTCTCAGGTTTTTTTTTTTTTTTAATGAAGTGTGCTGGATGTCTCTAATTTTGTTCAGATGCCTGCAGAACCTGGAAAAGCTGTTGCTGCTATTGATGCATAACATACTGCTATTGGTCTTTTTATATAAATAAATAAATCTGTCTACATATATATATAATTTGAATTTCTGGAAACTTTAGCTGTGCTGTCAACTTTGGAGAAGTATCCCAGTTGTACCGTGTTGGGTTGGCATGGTACAGAAATCAACAGCCATACTGGTCTAGAAATGTTAAACATGATTTTCCATTTGTACAGGGGTAATGCACTGTATTAAATATGTAAGGTCTTACCTACATCGGTTTGATTACAGAAACTAATAAAGTATTCTCTAAAAAAAACAAACAAAAAAAGAACGACGACGACAGACATAAAATAGCGGTGTATTTTCAACATACTGAAGAAAGTAACTGTTAACTCAGAACCGTATGGCCAGAAAAAACAATCGTTTAAGACTGAGAATGAAATAAAAGGCACATTTCCAAACTAAGAACAACCAAAGGTTTGCTATCAAAAGATCCCTATTCACTCAAATTCCTAAAATTGCCTCCAGGTGAAAAGTAAAGGAATCCAAGTTGGAAGGTCTGAAGTGCAAGAAGGAATGAAGAACAAAGAAACTGGTAAATGTGATGGTAAATCTAGATTAATTTGCCTGTTTAGGTGATAACAATACTATATTATGGGTTTAAAAATAGGATTAAAGTGCACAATACCAGTAATACATAAATTGGGAGTGGACAAAATGAAGTTAGAATGTCCAAGGTCCTATGGTATCTGAGAGAATAAAAGTACTCACTAAATTTTGACTTTGATAAGTATGAATGTTATAATAGTATAGTAACAACTAAGAGAATAGAAACAAGTGTATGTACTTCTAAATTAGAAGGGGAAACCTGAACTAGAAAAATCCAAAAGAAAGAAGAAACAAAAATAGGTAAGACAAATATAAAGTATATAACAAGATAATAGATATAAACAAAATTACATTAGTAATTATATTAAAAGTTAACTAACTTTTGCAAATAAAAGGCAAAGATTAAGCGACTGAAAAAATAAATCCAACTATATACTGTTTAGGATAGATACATCTAAAACAGAAGAATATGGGAAGGTTAAAAGTCAAAGGACAAAATGAGATACATGAAGCAAACTAAAGAGAAAGAAAAATGATGAAGGTGTCTTCATGCAGACAAAAGAGAATTAAAAAGAGATTTAAAGAAGGGCTCACTGAGTAATGACAGAATGGAGGCCCTGAGCTCCTATCTCTCACAAGCTGAGTGGCTTGAGACCTTTACTATGAAGGGATGAGACACAGAACAGGATGAACAGCCAAGGAATAATGGAATCTTTGGGGGAAACTGAGTACTGCTGCAAGTCAGGACAAACTCATTTTCCTTCCCAGTTTAGAAACAGGTAGGGATCATGATGAGAAAGTAGGTCTGAAAGTTTAATGAATGGGAGGCTACATAGAAAAGAGGTGACATCGTCTCCTATGACAAAATATACTCATTAACTTCATTCCTTTCTATCTTTCTACCAGGAATTCATTTGCTAAAGTAGGTTAGTAATAGACATTTGAAACTCACAGATTAATCTCCCTTTATTATTAAAAATAGATTTCTTTAGTAGTTCTTTTTCTTTTAATATAGAAGACATTACTTACATTTTACTTTCCCACTGGCATTTCCTTATACTATTTCTTATAACTTCTACTTTCCTGTGATTCAAATACTCTCACATATTTAATTCAATTCTTTAATCCAAACTGTATGCTATATTTACTCTTCTTCCATTTTCTTCATAAACACAAAACCATTAATCTAGTTAAGTTAGAATTTAAAGAATATTTTCAGATATCTGTCTTATTACTTTTACCATATTAGTTACAGCAAATTACCAAAGGCAATTAAGTTGAAACAGACAGTCCCTTGAATCACTTTCAGTTCTACCAAGATTCCATGATAAATGAATCACATAAATTACACAAAGGATATAGTACCACTTTAAGATGTAGCAGTCAAAAAGCATTACCAAAATATTAGTAAGATGACTGCTCAATTTGTTGGGGGGTGGGAGGGTAGGGTCTGATTTAGGAGAAGCTTATACACAAAAAATCTAAACCAAAGTGAAAACAAACTGTAATGTTATTTTTCACATTAAAAAACACTAATTTCAGAGATTTTTTTTTTTTTTGCGGTATGTGGGCCTCTCACTGTTGTGGCCTCTCCCGTTGCGCAGCACAGGCTCCGGACGCGCAGGCCCAACGGCCATGGCTCACGGGCCCAGCTGCTCCGCGGCACGCGGGATCCTCCCGGACCGGGGCACGAACCCGAGTCCCCCAAATCGGCAGGCGGACTCCCAACCACTGCGCCACCAAGGAAGCCCTCAGAGATCTTTTACTCCTTGAACTTACCATATGAACAAAACTAACATACAAATACATAATTTAGGAGAATGTTACATAAAGCAGTGTACAAATACCAACAACTTAAAAGTACTTTGCCAGTTTATGAAAATAATGTGGAGTAAAACTGAAAAAATCAAATACAAAGATTAACTTATGGGTTCAACATTTTGAATCTCAAACATATTAATTTATGCCTAGATGAAAAATTCTGGAAAAAATATATGAAACTTTTGGAAAATTATTTCTATACATGTGTAAGTACCAGAATACCCACCTTCCTCTCCATTATTGAATCCTTAAAATTATCTAATTTTTATTTCCCACTGCAGAGCCATGAAACTCTTGAGGACTTGGTCTAGGTACTGTGCATTCAAAGATGAATAGCATCATGGAAAATACTGATTTACTTCCTTGCCCAACATTAAATGTTCACGACAAAATGACGAGGTCACATCTGCAGGCTGGCATTAATGTCTAAATATTTTGATATGGTCAGTAGGATTATGGCAAAGTCTGTAGACAGTAAGGGTACTCAGGACCAGACTCAGTTTTGTATGTGAGTGTGTGCAAACATAAGATAGAGGTGGAATCAGAGTCTTTCTCATCTGCTGCAGCAGCCGAGGATTTAGTAACAAAAACGACACACAAGAGTCACTACTGTTGTTAAGACCCCAAATGAAGGAAGCGATTTAGTTCCAGCAAATAAGAATTAACTGGAATATTTTGCAGGCTATAAAATTGATGTCTTAGAGAAAGATTTAATCTTTGTTGGGGCAAAGCTCTCTAAATAATGGCAAAATATATTTGAAATCTTTTTTAGCACTGACCAATTTACAGAAAGCTTTTCATCCAACTGAGCTAAAATAACTCTAAAACATATTTCATAAACAAATACTAACAACAAGCCTAGCCAGAAGAAAATATATCAAAAAAAAAATACAGGAGGACTTCTGGTCCAGATAACATGGCACAGATTCATATTTACGGTTCTTCCCTGCTAAGTGCAACTATAAACCCTGGAAATAACCTAAATAGCAACCAAAGGACTCTGAAAGGTGGAAAGAGGAAGGCAGACTGCTTAAGGACCCAGGAATGGAGGAATAATGTAGAGGCAGGAAGTCTGAAGAATCCCCACCCAACAGCACAAGGTGACCCAGGCTCAGCATCTCCTGACACCCAATCCAGAATAGAAAGCTACCCAGGTAGGCTTATTTCTCTCTTGGACTGAACAGGAGTCCTGCCCAAAGGCTGGCAGTTGTACGTTGTGTATCTGGCAAAACTATCCCTCGTGAATGAAGTGGAAATAAAGACATTCTCAAATAAGGGAAAACTAAAGAATCTGTCACTAGGAGACCTACCTTTGAAGCATGGCTAAATGGAGTTCTTTAAACAAAAGGGAAATAATAAAAGAAGGCACCTTAAACATCAAGACAGAATAAAGAACAACGGAAAGAGCAGAAGTATGGATAAAGGAGACTATCGCCTCATGAGTTTTCTAAATCATCTTTGATTAAAAACTGACACCATCTGATAATCAAGACAATGATATTTAAAAAGTGGGAAAGTTAAAATAACCTAAACGTAAGTAAGGTTATCGTATTTCATTGGAAGTAGTAAAACACTGATACCACTTACAGAACTAAACATTGCAATTACCGTATTACCCAGAAATTGCACCCTTTGGGCATGTTCACACAAAAACCTGTATATGGACATTCATAGTAGTTTTATTTGTGATAGCCAAAAACTGCAAAGAACCCAGATACCCTTCAATGGGTGAATGGTTAAACAAACTGTATATTCCATATCATGGAATACAACTCAGCAGTAAAAAAAGAATGAACTATTGGTACATGCAACAATTTGGATGACTCTCAAAGGAATTAATTACGGTGAGTGAAAAAAAAGCCAATCTCAAATGTTACATACTGTATGATTCCATTTATACAAACTCTTGAAATGACAAAATTTTTAGAGGTGATTAGTGGTTGCCAGGGATTAGGGGAACAGGCAAGAGAGAGGTGGGTGTCATTATAAAAGGAGGGGTCCTTGTGATGGTAGAACTGATATATCGACTGTGGAGAGAGATACACAGACCTACACACAGAATAAAATTTCAAATAACCAAACATGCAGACATACACAAAAATGAATACGTGTAGAAGTGGAAAATTTGATTAAGATCAGTAGATCGCATCAATGGCCATTTCCTGGCTGTGAAACTGGGTGAAGGGCATGCAGCAAGAAAGAGCTCTTATTATTTCTTTCAACTGCACATGCATCTACAGCAACTCAAAAAACTTTCTTAATTAAAAAATAACACTGTTAAAATACACAAAATATAGAGGGCTTTGAGAAAGACCTTATCAACTGCCAGAAGGCATTTTATCTCAAAATATTTAAGGACCTGTGAAGTAGATACTTAAACCTACTCATAGAAATAAAAACATTTTTTGACCTTTATTTACAGGGATTTTAAAGAAACTATTTGATAAAATATTGCTCAAAGTGGGCAAGTTTGAGAATATTATTTCAATATTGATAGGTCACTGGGGTGAGGCTATATGGGTTTTTTAAAGTTCATAGATTACAGATTTTCCCACTGAAAGCCAGATAATTAGTTGTGACTTGTGGTTCAGCCACAAGGAGGATTTGTAGCTGCTGGTTTCATGCTGTGAGTCCATAAAAATACCACAATGTTGCTCCAAACCTGTGGCTAGTACAACTTATCACCTCCTCTAAAGCATAGAAGGATTACAGCAAAACTGCTATTATATAAATCCCAACCTCAGTGTTCTACATTTCCCCAAATTCTACCTTTTATTTCTATTTTTTTCAATGGTGAAAGTTTTGTTTTTGTTTGTTTGGAGGCTACAGCAACCAAATGCACTTCAAAACTTATTAAATACTAAAGTGTTCCACTATAAAAATTATTATGAAATAAAATTATGAGCTAGCCCATCAGGACTGGAATCCTTGGAGATCAATGCCTCATTTCACAGATGAGAAAACAGACATCATAAAAGGATGACTGGCATTATCAGCCCCTAGTCAGTCACCCCTAACAAATTAATATGTTGGACATGTTAGCAGATGTTTCAAATTATTAATCCAAAAGTCCCAATGAAAAAGAATATAACATATATACCATGCAAGAGGTTTACTAGAAAACATTTTAGAGTCGTGACACACTTTAAATTAAGTACTTAATCCTAAGAATATTTAACATATTAAAAATGCTTAGCCAAAATAATGCTTCATTTTGGGTGCTCATGAATATTAGAAGGTGGTCTGCCAAGACTATGACTACTGTAGTAAAGATCCCAGTCAGTGCTTTTATCTTTTCTTCTACTGCTCTTCAAAGTTCCTGAGAATGACGCATATGTAACTGGCATTCACTCCTGAATGGTCAGTTCTACTGAATATCAGTGACCATGGGTAATTAGTAGTATAGGGAGTGGAACCTGTTATTGAGTCCAGGTTCTACAGATTAGATATAGACATCGACAGATCTGTATCTACAGGCTATAGATACAGGTGTTGTACTAGGCACTTTATTTTATTTTTTTAACATCTTTATTGGAGTATAATTGCTTTACAATGTGTACTAGGCACTTTGATTCCTTCAGTCCTCACAACAGCACAGCCATGAGTTAGGCTCTTTTTCGAGAAAAGGAAACATCTTCAGAGAGGTTAGTAAATATTCAAGATCACTGAGCTAATAGTGGTAAGAGTTACACTGGATTTGAATACCATCTGAATTCAAAGCTTATACTCCTTACACTACCCCAAAGGGAGATGCAGAATATAGGGAAGAGATCATCTTATTGAGACAGACTAAGGAAAGCATTACAGAAGAAGGCACCAATAAGGAAAAGTGAGTAAAAAGAAACTCTGAAAGCATTTCACAATGAAAGGGGATACTGTGAGTCTGCTGGAGGTTAGAAACCCAGCAGCAAAGGCACTGCAGATAAAACAGAGGAAAAAACTTAAATGAAATTGTAGCAAAAAGGATAAAGAAGTATCTCAACAAAGGCAAATGTCCTGCCCCAGGGATACAGGTAATAGCCTTAAGAATTAACAATCAACAATCCTGTGAACAAAATTATCAGATATGAGAGGTTTGATATTACCAAAGTAATATTAATGTGGAATTTATTAACCTTATGACATTTAAACTTTTCATAAGTCAAACTGCATATTATATTAGACATAAAATTACTGTTTTTAAGGTTTAATTTTTAAAAGATAAATTAAGGTGGAGGAAAAAGCACAATTTCTTAAAATCTGAAATTATTAGACAACACTGAAAATGGTATCCCAAAGCAAAACTTCCTATACATTTGTGGATTAAAGATAATTTACCAAAAAAATTCATGACTATAAATCATACAAAATATATAATAGTTGAATAAATTAAAAGTTAGCATACACATTAAAAATGTTAAAGCAAAGATATGAAAAGGTCTTTCCTGAAACACTGGAATAATTGTCAAGAAATACCATTTTAATTACCTAAGTAAATTTAAATTTCTGTGGGGAAATTATTACTCCTCTTCTTGGTTTCTATTACCTGTGAAGACATATTCCTTCGCCAATAATTTTCAGACTTTAGGGAAGTATACACTGTTTTCCACAGCTGTTTTTGTTGTCTATTGTATCAAGCTCAAATTCAAATGAATGAAATTCAACTGACAAAAAATTAGCCTAGAAAATGGGTTTTTTTTTTCAAAGTGAGGGTTTAGATTTTGTGCTAGGAAATACAGAATAAAGTTTAAAACGAAAGTTGTACAAAAAGTCAGTCTCTTTACCTCTAAGTTTTAGCCATGTTTCCATTGATGTTTCTCCTCAAAATATAAATTCTGGTTTTTACTCCTTGGTTTAAAATCAACAAACAAAACTAAAAATCTGAAGCATCTTACTATCAAAGAGAATAGTATTTCCGTAGTCTTTATACACACACACACACACACACACACACACACATATACATACATAAACATATAAATGTAACATATTGACACTAATTAAAGGATTTTATTTTACTTTAGCTTAAAATAATCAGTCTACCTAATTCAAAAGCCAAAATATTTATTTTTTTCTAGCACCTATGTCATGACTGAGGCATTCACAAAGAAAAATAAAAGCTAAAAACCTCCTTAAACGTAAAATGTTTTAAAATTTACATCTTTAATGGGGTTCTACAATACTTGCTTAGTTAATCTTTGCTCTGTGTACTATTATGTTCTTTGTTCTCATCCATCTAGGGGATGAGCTGATTATTTATGTCTTAACAATAGGAGTTCATGTACCACAGGGAGGATTTTTTTTCTTAATCCGAGAGGCAGTCACTAACAAGCTTCAGCTGGAAGTGCTTGATGTTAAAACAGTGTGAACCTGTTCCTGGGCTAATAAACTATGTTCTTTCTGCCAACAAAAGGAAATCAATTTACAACTGTAATTAAATTTTAACATGCTCATTATTTTTATACTTTCATAGGTTAGTATATATGTCAACTGATTTGTGAAATATCCTATCCTGCTTGTTTTGGAAGAGCTTTACAATCTGAAACATTAAATTATTTAAATAAAAAAACATGTCAGTGTATGAGGTCCACCCAACCCAACAAGCAACACATTTGATCTGATTTCAGGCAATGTGATAATTCATGAACATATAGCATATATCAAGAAGAGTTCAACCGACATTTTTATGCATACAAAGGAGAGGTGGTGAGTGCAGCAACAGAAGGGAGGGAAATACTCTCTTTTATTTTAACTTATTTTAAAGTAATTCAACTTAAAAATCATCACAGTGGGGCTTCCCCAGTGGTGCATTGGTTAAGAAACCACCTGCCAATGCAGGGGACACAGTTCAAGCCCTGGTCTGAGAAGATCCCACATGCCGTGGAGCAACTAAGCCCGTAAGCCACAACTACTGAGCCCGCATGCCACAACTACTGAAGCCCATGCACCTAGAGCCATGCTCTGCAACGAAAAGCCACCACAATGTGAAACACGCACACCGCAACGAAGAGCAGACCCCGCTCGCCACAACTAGAGAAAGCCTGCGTGCAGCAACGAAGACCTAATGCAGCCAAAAATAAATAAGTAAATAAATTTATTTTAAAAAAGCATCACCGTGAATTTGTATTAAAAAAAAAAGGGCAGGGAACGAACGGACTGTTACTCTTCAAAACACTCAGATAAACAAAAAGTGATATGAATTTTTATACCTAGAGGAACTAAAGATAGTACCTCTAACCTCTGGAACTTTTTAGCATACAGATGACTGCAGATCTTTAGTATCCAGGAAGACCTTAACTTCATGCTTAGAAGAATGGGAAGTCATTCATTCAATGAGTGAATCCCATGTTCAAGGCACAGTGCAAGAGACACAAAAATGAAGACAAAGTCTGTGCCCTCAAAGAATTCAGGGTATCAGGTGAGACAAACATATAATACAATGGCAATAACACAATATAAGTGCTATACTAGTGATATGGATAAATCCAATTACCTGACTTTAGAAAAGGTAATGACTAATAGGAAGGGAGGCAAAATGTGAATTCACTGAGAAATGGCATTTGGGGGGTGGACCACGAAACGTAAAAGACAGTTCAACAGTGGGGAGGACGGCACATGTAACAACACAACAAGGAAAACGGGTGTGCTTTCAGTGAGGAAAGCACCTTACTGTGAATGGTGTACAAGATGAATAAAGACAGTGGCAGAAAACAGTGCTAGTCTCTGAAGGGCCTCACAAGAAATGCTATGAAATGTAGACTTGGTTCTGTAGATAACGCAACTCACTAAAAAAGCGTAAGCAGAAAAATAAAATCATATTTATTTTTTAAGATTTTTGCTGATGACTGTATGCAAAATGAATTTGAAGATGTCAGTGTCAGGGAGACCAGTTAGGACAGTGTTGCAATGGTCTAACTAAGAAGTAATGAAGCTGTGGATTTAAGGCAATGGCAGTGGAGGTGGGAAGATAGGAATAAGTTTGAGACATTTGTGTTTAGGAAGAAAAACAGACTGGGCTTGTTGAACAACTAAGTGAAGGGAAAACAAAAGAGAGTTCAGAGACAATTTTCCCATTTAACTAAACTGAAAACTAGAAACTGTATTATCTTTGTTTTTCTAGTACCTAACATTGTGCACGCCACGAAGTATGTGCTTAGTAAAGGATGAACAAGTAAATGACAAATTTTGAAACTTAGGTAAGGATGCAAAAAATCACAGGAAAAGGTTTAGGGAATACTTTGGTTTTGGATATATCAGGTGTTGATAAACATGGCACATTCAGGTCTGATTGTTCTGTTGGCAGTCTGGGTCCAGAGATAGAGAAAAAGGACTAGAAATTCAGAATTCAAAAGTTATCAGCAAAGGATTTCCCTGGTGGTGCAGTGGTTAAGAATTGGTCTTGAAATGCAGGGAAAGCCGGTTCGATCCCTGGTCGAGGAACTAAGATCCCACATGCCCGCGCACCGCAACTACTGAGCCCGCACGCTCTGGAGCCAGTGTGCCACAACTAGAGAGAAGCCCACACACCGCAACAAAGAGCCCGGGTACCGCAACGAAAGATTCTGTGTGCCACAACTAAGACCCAACACGACCAAAAAAATAAATCAGTAAATAAATATTAAAAAGTTATCAGCATACACATAGCATTTGAAGCCAAGGGAATACACAAGACACTCCCAGATAAACCTAGTTCCCCTTCTTATTCCTAATTATTGGAAATTCAGCTCTCCACCACTATTCAGTGGCCAAGGTGAGAGAACACCTTAGGTTCCAGAGGTGACTTGGGAACAAGGACCATAATTTCTCATCTAGGGGAAAGGACAAGGACTTGGTGTAGCACCAGCTCATGAAAAATGTCTACTATGGGCAGATGAGGCCAATATCCTCCAAAAGACTCAGATTAGTTGTGAGCTGACAAGGAATCAGGACAATTTCTCATTGGAAACCCCCTTAAGCATCAACATGTCTTTTAATCAACTTTTTACAGAGTATTTTAAAATGTAGCACACATTTCCATAATGTAGATTTTTTCCAAATCATTTAACTCCTAAATTGTTCTTATCAAAACTCCTATCCTCATTAAAACAATCCAGTCATAAAGCTCTAAGGTATGCATTTGCCTATATAGTCTCTGTACTAACAGATTTACTTGGATAGTCATGTATAAGCACATACCCATATAAACTTTTTTGTGTGTGCTTTCAGCAAAATATTTGCAAAGTCAAATAAAATTTATTGGTGTTCAGTATTTTTCCCCCAAAATTGTGAAAAGGGTATACATTTGGTATATTTATTAGAAAGGTAGTCATAAAATATTGCCTACAAAAGGTTCCAAGATATTATTTTATTCAACAGTTGAAAGCATAATTTATGCAGTATATCTACCCCTTAGGCAGTATTTTACATGTCACCCTTAAGCAATGGTTCCATTTCTCTAGAGTTCAGTAAACATGTCTACTGCTGGGCTAATACATTCACAAAGGCAAAGTGGTTACACTGAAGAAATTTAACACCAGATTTAGGGAAGACAGGAGAAAGGTAGGGGTAAACACTGTCCTTTTACAAATGAAAATGAGAAAGATTTTATCCCTGGGCAACAGAGTAAAATATAGTTGTGCTTTTTATTACCCTTGGTTATACTTAGTATTCCTTACAACAATAGTGCAGCTGGTGAAAATCTTAGTTCAACTTTACTCTTTCCAAATATGAAGCACGACAAAACGGTTTTTAAAAAGTCTCCTGAAATAGACACCTACTACAGAGTGGTCTGAGAGGCAGAATGGTAATACATCCACACCAAGGGTAGTAGGAGATTTCAGAATCTAATTTACTGCACCAGTGGAGACAGAGCATCACGATGGTAAGGTTCTTCCCTGCTAGAGAAGAGCCCGCCTCTATCAAACAGCACCCCTGCTGACCTATTCATCAGCAAAGTAGGCATTAAGTAAGGCTCTTGCACTATCTATGGAATGGAATGCCTCACAATTTCAGTTGTCGTTAAGAAAAAAACATAGTAAGATTATTAGAAAATGTTAGCATTTCGGATATTTCCTGTGATTTACATAATTTACCTTAAAGGCATCAAGCATTTCAGTTGTATATTATAGAGACATTGGAATGCTGCTACAAGTCAAATGAAACACAGAAAAATTGCAAAAGAAGAACTTTTCACATTTTCTAATACTCTGGTAACCAGGGAATTTGTTTTCAGGAAAACTGCCCCTTTTGTTCACCAACTTCATTATCTATAAACTAATTCTCATACTTAAATCACTTCGTATGAATATCTTATATAGCTAGATTTTAGGATATTACGTTTCATGTTTACAAGGTTCAAATTCTTATCTAAGTGATATATGCAAAGGATAGTATTTCATCAACTATGATTTCTGAAGTTCCGTGATTATCATTTGATAAATATAATTACCTTTTAAAAAATATAAATCAAACAACTATAGTTTATATAATACACAAACAAATTTTTTAAGATAAAGATGTTTTATAAGTCTATAAAATGAGTTTATTTGGTTAAAGTGCTTTTGGTTAAAAATCTACAAAAGTAGTTTGAAATACTGCATATAAAAGAGTGACATAATAACTTTTAATCATAAGGTATCTGAAATGTAGCCATGTAACTTTAAGAAAAGCCACTTAGTTTATATAATATCCTATGCATAATACACTACTTATTGTCCGTAACTTAAGTTTCAAGTTTTAACTGATTGTTTGATACCAATGTCATAATTTAATTATTAACCAAATTTAGTTATGACATAGGCATCAAACAATTGTGCTCCATAACACTAAGTTCAAGGAATGTCAGAATGAAAATTTCAACAAGTAGGTTTGTTATTTTACTTGGAAGAAGACATTTAAATATCTATATTATCAAATATCATGGACTACTGAAGTGAAAAATCCTATTTTTATATATTCACTTTACAAATTTAAGTATTAGTTTTCACTTCAAGTATTTAGGTATTAGTTCCTTTAGCACGAATTTTTTTTTTTTTTTTTAACTCTTGTATAATCTGGAAGTTGCACACAATACTAATGAAGGGCAGAGGAAGCCACAGACTGACCATAAGGTCCTTGAGGGCAAGAACTGCATTTTCTTGACTTTTGTATTCTCTTTACATAACACAGAGCATGGAACATAATAGGCCCTTAATAAACATCTGTTAAATGAAATTTTAAGCAAAGAAAACTTTAATTCCAGCTATGGGAAAAAAGATCAATACTGACTGTGAATTTGAAGCTTGAATTAAATTACATTTAAACACTTTTAATTATATAAATACAGACAAAATCCCTTCACCTTAAAAAAAAAACTGAAAATTATATAAATGTTCTTTCTATACATCTACCTATAGCTGAAGAAAAATGCCAAATCTGTTTTTGGTTGAATATATAAATGTAACCTGCCCTAAAATTTATAGCAAAAACATCTTCCTACAGCTATAGTAAACTAGAGATTAAGCGTCTACTTCAAAAACTTCCACACGTAAAATAACTAAATCATTTTGCTTTCTGATTAATGATAAATTCATTTCAAAAATACCAAAGTAGGGCTTCCCTGGTGGCGCAGTGGTTAAGAATCTACCTGCCAATGCAGGGGACACAGGTTCAAGCCCTGGTCTGGGAAGATCCCACATGCTGCGGAGAAGCTAAGCCCATGTGCCACAACTACTGAGCCTGTACTCTAGAGCCCGCGAGCCACAACTACTAAAGCCCGCACACTCTAGGGCCCATGCTCCGCAACGAGAAGCCACCGCAATGAGAAGCCCGCGCACCACAATGAAGAGTAGCCTCTGCTCGCTGCAACTAGAGAAAGCCTGCGTGCAGTAACAAAGACCCAACACAACCAGCCAAACAAACAAAATTATTTTAAAAACCCAAAATAATTAAATATATCCTTACCATAAACCAACACTTAAAAGAGCAAAAAGCATAAGGTTAATTAAATGCTATTACAATTAATGCAACACTTGTGGGAAAAGATCAAGTTGATTTATGACTAAAAAATTAAACTGATATAACAAACGTAAGTCCAAATATATTCTAATATATAGTATCATGCTGTGAGTTCAAAAGAAAATGGAAATGTGTATTTTTGAAAATATATATATATTACTACACTTAGCTCCATAATGCTTATTTATACTCTTGAAAATAAATTTAAAAGGATATTTTAACTTAAATTTTTTTCTTATTAAATTATGCACAACTAAATAGGAAACGATTCAGAAATTAAAAATTACTGAAAAATACAACTTGTCGATTTGGTACACAGAACTAAAGAACTATGCTCCTTTTCTCATTTTTCACTTGTTTCTTGAAATTAATTCAGAGTGCACTGTTTCTTACAATTAATAAAAAAGAACTTCTTATTTTAAACCTCCCAAACTGTAGAATTACAGTGAATTACCTTCAAAAGTAATTTCTCAAAATGCTAACTGATCAAATAAAATCAATAATATGTGATATAAGTATATGTGTAATTGAATGTCCTTAACTTTTTAAAGATAATTTTCCTTTTAAAAGTCACTTTAGAAACCTGTACCAATAATTTCAGAAATAAACTCTTCAGCAATTTTATCCTCTGGGAAAATATACAGCAATATGGCTTAATATTTCATTTTATTTTATTTTTATTTATTTATGGCTGCGTTGGGTCTTCGTTACTATGCGCGGGCTTTCTCTAGTTGCAGCGAGTGGGGGCTACTCTTCGTTGCGGTATGTGGGCTTCTCATTGCGGTGGTTTCTCATTGCGGAGCACGGTCTCTAGGTGCATGGGCTTAGTTGCTCCGCGGCATGTGGGATCCTCCCGGACCGGGGCTTGAACCCATGTCCCCTGCATTGGCAGGCGGATTCTTAACCACTGCGCTACCAGGGAAGTCCCACTATTTTAAAATAAATGATATATCTGACAATCTTAAAGAACTGTTCTCCTACTGCCTTCACCTAACTACAAGAGTATGGAGGGGGTAGGCCAGGTTGAGTAAGAGAAGATACAGAAATATCAAAACAATGAAATAAACAATTCAAAAGTTTCCAAACAATTTATCATTTTTCTTCAAGACAAAAAAAGATAAATGAAAAGCATAACCTGGTTTTAATATACTTTTGAAAAAAGGCAATTCAATATCTTTTAAAGATAATAAATGGTCTTCAGAAATGTATCTCATAACTAACTTTTGAAGGTAATACCTACACAAATTACCATTTCTTGCTTATAAATAAATGGTATTCTATTTATATTCTACCACTTATAAATAAATGGTATTCTATTTACATTCTATTCATGCTGACAGAAGAAAGAATGAAAACACCAGAATTAATGATTCATCATTCATGAAGTTTAGGTATATATAGAAAGGCTACATTTTTTTATTTGAATAAATTTTTTTAAATGACCCATGATCATGAATGTAAAATTGTATAAGGATTTGGATAAGATGAAATTATCTTAAAGGTCTAAGAAGAATTTAAAAACTATATTTCAGTTCAATAAATTTGAGCATTAACCTATTGTAAAATGTTAAATGTGCTATTATTCCTTTACTTTTTTATGAGACTAAAAAGTTAATGAGTAGAATTTTATCTAAAATTTAGTAAAGAATAAAGAAATTGAGAAGAATGCCAACTACAATACACTACTATTACTCAACTATTATGAATTTGACTATTATTCTCAATTGGACTTTTAATAATATTAGAGATTCCTTAAGCTACTATTTTTATAACTTCATGACAGAATAGATTTAAACAGATTTAAATGAATGTGATGGAAATAAACTTTTGCTTCAAAAGGATTTTTTTTTTTATAATTTTTTTTTGGAACTTCAAAAGGATTTTGAATGTATATACCACATTTAATCAATTTACTATATGTGAAAAATTATACATAATTATGTAACTGGTAAATGAAGCTATAAAATAACACATTACTGTAAAGCAAATCCTTAAAACAGTTGCAGTTAGACAAAATGAATAGAAAAATAATACTTTACCATCTTATATAGACATATTATAACCAATAAAAAGCAATTTGGTTCCAGGTGGAAGATATTCATGCAAAACAATTCCTTACCAATTTTATTTACATTTTCATGAAAGTGTAAAAGTGTGAGCGTGCGCACATAACATTAAATATCTTCAGGCAAATTTGTTTTGCAAATAAACTAATGTGTTAAATTAACAAACAGCTCTCTCTAAATATCAAAGACAATATTAACAAGTAAAGCTAGGTTTTCCTGCTCGTTTTAAAGCTAGAATGCAACAATATTGCCATCTAGTGTTCATATCAAGTACTTCCAATACAAATGTGGTCATATTCTTGTTTTGCACTTAAAAAATTAAGTGTGTACAGGTTAAATACAAATTGTCATTCCTATGGGCAAGAGTACAGTTTTGATGGATAAATAAAAGGAGAAAAATAGAAAACGTCTCTAAGAGATAATGGGAAGAAAAAATATAAGGCACGTGGGATAAATACCTTTCTTTTGGATGCAATTTCTGCCACATTTTGTTTTTAAACATGGTATATGTTATCTGATTTTCTTTGGTACTCTACTGACCAAACAAAAGTAAAGGTAAACTTCCTAGGGCTAGTTATACAGTCACCCCTCAGTAACTGCTGGAGATTGGTTCCAGGATACCACCCACCACGCCTCCATACCAAAACCTGAGGATGCTCAAGTCCCTTATATAAAACAGCATAGTATTTGCACATAACCTATGCACATCCTCCCATACACTTAAACCTTCTCTACATTACCTATACTACCTACTACAATGTAAATAGTTGTAAATTCTATGTAAATAGTTGCCAGTGAGGCAAATTCAAGTTTTGCTTTTTTGAACTTTCTGGATTTTTTTTTTTCCTGAATATTTTCAATCTGTGGTTGGTTGAATCTGTGGATGCAGAACCTACGAATATGGAGGGATGACTGTAACTATCCCTTTGTACCGCCCCCCGGCCCCACCTCTGTGTCCCAAATGAAATCACTGAGATCAAGTCCTACATGATTTCTCATCAAATAAACGTAAGTTCATTTAAAGCAGTGTTTTAAATACACAAAATTTATTTTGATTACTGCTAGTTAGAACAGATAAAGAATAAAAAGACTGAGGTTGTTAACGCTGAAAAGAATTTAGCTTCATTAAAAATTAAGATACATTTGGGGCTAAATTGTTTAATTACATTATAGGCATTATTGAAAACAAAGACTGGTGACATTGTTCATCTATAATCAAAGCCTCAGAGTAGCTAGTAGATCTCTAAATCAGCAGCCTATCATTATTTTTGATTGTCCATCCCTATAAACCTAGACCTGCTGCTAGGAAATGCTCTACCAATGTTAGGTACCATATGTAAGGTGTGACGTGTGGTGGTGGCAGTATTAGTACTACATCAGAACTACAATGACTGCTACTACTGCTACAGTATAACCCCGGTTACTTTCAACTAATCTGGTGTGACACTTCACAACTGTGTCTTGCTTTTTTTCCTAGTCCCACACCTTTGGTCATATTATCCTCCCTCTTAGAGCTCTATAAATTCTATCCATTGGAAACAAGATGTCAGCTAATTTTACTATTATTTTTCCTTTTTTATTTACTCATTTTTGTACAACAAACATGTCGTATATAAATTAGAAACATTTAAAGAAAAAAATCCTCCTGATTCTCTATAGCCTGGCCCCATTTTTCACCTTTCCGGTGATACCTTCAAGTTCTCTCCTCTTGTCCAATCCAAAAGTGATCTTTCTACTCTAAACTTCTCAGCAGCACTATCTAGCATTCACTTACAGCCTTACAATATTACTTCTATGTACATGTTTTTTTATCCCCCTCCCAGAATAAATTATAAGCTCTCTGGAAGAAAGAAATGCACATTTATTATCCTTCTTTGTGTCTCCCACAAACATAATTTTTGGGCACCCAAGAAATATTAATCACATGTGATACAAACACCTTTCTGCTCTGTTTAGAAGCACTGTCTCCTTCACTTCCCTAGGCTTTAATTCTCAAAGATTTACTCATTTTGTCATAGTGGGAAAATCAATCTCTCTGAGGCTCAATTCCTTACAATAAAGATCATAATACCTGATGTCTATTTCAGTTATTGCAACAGCAAAAACAAAACAAAAACCTCACATGTTATATGTAGAAAGCTACTAACAAAATGTAGTTTGACTAAAAATTAATTTCAGACAAAAGCATCTGAATATGTATATACACATGCATACACACACACACACGGCAAAAAAAATCCCTGTAATAGATTAAAACTGAATTAGATTTTTAAAACTATCAGCATTAGGGCTACCATCCACCTACTCATCTAGCTAGTTATTTACATAACCTAATAACTCACTAGACTACCCTTCTTCAAAAATGTAATAAACGTAGACACAATTTTCTATAAAGTTGACTTATATAAAAATTATCTAACTTTAATGTCGAGCACACTGAGAACATAGCTATTTTTGGTCCCCAAAGACTTCTTTAAATGAAGAATCAAAAGTTACTATCACGCATTAGATTACAAAGTCTAATATCCATTCAGGAACCAAATTTATTTGAAGTGAATTAAAATGTAAATGCTATTATTTACATGTTTTTCAACCTAAAAACATATACATAAAATAAAATGCTCACTGAAACATCTGAGGTGACTGTTTTTCAATAAATACTAGTTACATCATTTGGTTTTTCTTCTATCCATTCATACCATGTGCTAAGTGCTGTTTTTCTGGACCATTTAAGAAATCTACTGTAACTGCATTTTTAACAAATAGGTTTTTCTTAAATGTCACCTAAAAAAAGAACCTTAGCTACTTTATAAATGTCTTATTTCCTATTTTTATGCTACTGCTGCCATCTAGTGAAAATTTTAAGAACTTAATCAATTTGGAAAATACATCATGTTTTAAAAAATGCATACTGTCGGGCTTCCCTGGTGGCACAGTGGTTGAGAGTCTGCCTGCCGATGCAGGGGACACGGGTTCGTGCCCCGGTCTGGGAAGATGCCGCAGAGCGGCTGGGCCTGTGGGCCATGGCCGCTGAGCCTGCGCATCCGGAGCCTGTGCCCCGCAACAGCAGAGGCCACAACAGTGAGAGGCCCGTGTACCGCAAAAAAAAAAAAAAAAAAAAATGCATACTGTCAACCTGCAAAGTATATATATGAGGAATAAGAATATTATGGATTATTTTCTTATAAATACATTTCTAAATTTTTTCATATTTCTATATTATAATTCATCAATTTAATCATGAAGCCACTTTTTTATTTAATCAGCAAGATAATTATAATCATTTAAAAATTCCTGTATTGAGAAAAGAAAAAGACCAGAAACAACAAGTTGTTTCTGTCATCAAATTATACCTTTAAATATATGCAATTCAGTAACACCCTTGAAAATTGTATATTTGCAATTTCAATTACTTACCAAGGACGTTGTTCATTATGTAGTTAAATTAGTAACATATGCTGACCAAAAATCTAAATGCCTGGAACTCTACTGATCAGATTACCTGAAGAATTCCATAAAGGTAAAGATGATACATAATAACAGATCATTAACATTACCTGGGAGAAGATATTTGCTGTTGGAGCAACTCTGCTATCCACAATACTATATAATATTGCTAATAATCTGTCTAGTGGAAACGGTTTTGGTCCGAGGAGATGATTGCTTGTCTATAAGAAAAAAAGATCA
This sequence comes from Phocoena sinus, assembly GCF_008692025.1. NCBI lineage: Eukaryota > Metazoa > Chordata > Mammalia > Artiodactyla > Phocoenidae > Phocoena > Phocoena sinus. Next base: position 87,829,407 of record NC_045771.1, read on the forward strand.
TGGATTTTCTTCTTACAGCAGAACACTCACTTTCTGTACTATAAATTCCAATAACAACATACTTACATTGTATATAGTTCCCCAAATAGGCTAATAAATCTAACTTGCAATCTCTAAAAGTTTACCTGATATGATCATGATTTATCTTTCAACATTTTCTTCAAGATGTTCTGATTTACATCAACAAATATTAAAGGACTCACAAGTTACCCAGTCTAGGCCCGAACATCACCCCTATTTTGCTGTTGTAACCGGATGTTAAGTGACTTAGCCAAGTCATTTGTCAAGACAGTGTACAACCAAAACAAGGGTCTAGGCCCTAACCCCTAGACTAGAACTTACTACTAACTCCTCACCATTCCTCTTTGTGCCACTGCCTGAAAAATGTATTTGTTCAACATTAATAGTTCTAAAAAGATCAGTTACAGTAAATACTAGCTTAGAAAATGAATGCAGTGTTTCATAGTATGTGAATAAGCTGTCAGTCAGAAACAATGTAAAATTTATTAAAAATTTTTAAGATTGTAAAATGTTCATACTTGTCTACAAAGTCAATGGTACAATTACTTGTCATTAGAAAACTGCAGTGCTCAAGGGTCTATAGATAATTAGATAATTCTATTAGATAATTTTAGTAGCAATGTAATAATTTAAGTACTCTATATGAGCAAGGGCAAATAAAATGAGAAGCTTTATTTACAAGCATGGGAATAACTATTTCTTTAAAAGAATGACTGTAAGTAAAAAAAAAACCTACTCAGAATTACAAAATGAAGTATTTACCTCAGCTATTTATATCTAAAACACAGTTTAGAAATCATTTTCCAAGTCTCAAAGTTTATATGCTTTTCTTATTAAATACTTCAAACATTTAGAAAAGAGATTCATAAATACCAATGCAACCACCCAATTTTATCACATCCAAACATTATGCAATTTGTACAAAAAAAGCATTAGATCACATTACAAACTGAAGCCCCCTTGCATCCTTCCCACATACCACTCTCCCCTTCCCTCCCTAGAAGGAACCACCATCCAGAATCTGGTGTTTTTATCATTTTCATGACAATTTTTGAACTACTACTGCTATATATGTGTCCATAAACAATATACAGCGTTGTCTGCATAATCTAATATCTCAAATAAATGATATCATTTTGGACATAGCACTCTACCAAACTGCTTTTTTCCTTCAACATTGTTTTTGAGATTTATTCATTTTGATACATGTAGCTCTAGTCCATTTTTAAATTACCCTACAGAATTCCATTTCATGACAAATCAGTCTACCCTAAAAAATTAATCCCCATAATTCATCACAAAGAATACTGTGATGGCCAATTGTGTACATTTCTCCTTGCACACGTGTGAACTTCTCTGTGGGAATGCAAACTTCTCTGTGGGAATGCTCGATTAAAGGAGGGGGCAGAGAATGCTATGTGTTCATCAACACTGCTTCTTCTTGGGCACATAGGAAGACTACATGTCTCAGTCTCTCCTGCAGTTAGATGGACGCCATCCGATTGAGTTCTGGCCAACGGAATATGGGTGGCAGCGATGTGAGCTACTACCAAACCTGGCCTTTCAAACCACTGGATCCTTTAGTCTTCTTTACCTTTGGTGACAACTTAAGAGGCCACCATGTTTCACTTGACATCACTATACCACCATAAAAAAGGCCCACATAACTCATATCCAACTGTGTCGTGAGCAATATATATATATACATATGAGCAATACAACTTTTATGTTAAGCCACTGAGGGTTAGGGAGTTGGTTTTTCACTACACCACTGTCCAGCCTATCCTGATCAATGTAAAGTACGTTCACATATTAACTTTATTAGGTATGACCAACCTGCAGAACACGCAGCCTCTTATTCTTCCACATTATCACCAACACTTGGAATCATCAGACATTTTTTTAGTTTTGCCAACCTTAGAGTGTAAAATAATACCTCAGTGCTGTTTAAAGTTGCATTTCTCTCATTAGTGAATGAGGGTGATAATCATGTTACATTTGTTAGACATTTCCAGATCCTTTTTGTATCGTTTATCCATTTATCTACTGAATTTTTGCCTTCTTCTTATTAGTTTGTATGAGCTTTAAAAATCCTAGATAGGGGCTTCCCTGGTGGCGCAGTGGTTGAGAGTCTGCCTGCCGGTGCGGGGGACACGGGTTCGTGCCCCGGTCCGGGAGGATCCCGTGTGCCGCGGAGCGGCTGGGTCCGTGAGCCATGGCCGTTGAGCCTGCGCGTCCGGAGTCTGTGCTCCGCAATGGGAGAGGCCACAGCAGTGAGAGGCCCGCGTACCGCAAAAAAAAAAAAAATCCTAGATACTAATCATTATCAGGTGTATGAGTTTAAGAACAGTGGTTAAACATCATGGTAGGCTTTGGATTCAGAAGTCCTGGAATTGGATGCTGGTTCTACCACATTAACTATGTATTCTTGGGCAAGTTACTAAATTTCTCTTTAATATTCAGTTTCCTCATCTAGAAAATAAGGACAATGACAGCAACTACATTTATTAGGTCATTGTGAGAATTAAGTAAGATCATATGTGGAGCTTAACAATGTTTGGCTTATACTGCTCAACAGCTTTTATTATCATCATCATGATATACTTGTTTATATGTATTTTCTTTTCTACACAAATGCCTTGAAAACAGGAGACGTTTTATTTACCTTTTTCATCCCTAGCACTTGGGATTGTTAGTTAAATAAATGAATGTATGAAAGGATAATGAAGGAAATTGTATTAGAGGGAAGAAAGAAAAAAATAAAGGTAAATGTTGAGCTATCTAAATGGAACTGGTGTCCCTGTCCTCATTAACACTTAGAAGTGAATTGAGGTTAGTAAAAATTACCAAATTCCTGAAGTGTTGGGAATAAAGTGGGGGGCAATTCAGGCTGAGAATCACACTGTGAAATGCTGCTGACACTTTTCTGATTTTCACTTTTTATTTTGTGATTAGAAAACACATCTCCAATTTAAAATTAAAGTGTTCTAGTGCCATGGAGGGCATATGACATTTATCTTCTTCACAGAACTGATTCTGTATGCTATAAATGCAAACTGGCTTCCCACCTAGAGAGAAAGCCAAAGTGTGAGAAATACCTCACTAGATTCGCTATAGCTTATTAGACAGAATGAAAGTCTGTACGAATGGAAGAAATAAGCGAAAAAAGAAACCAAATAAATGAGATAAAATGGAATGAAAACTGGTATCAAGCCAAACCAAGAAAAACAGAGATGGGAAAATAAACTTAGAGTTATAGATATTTATACCAGAAAAACTAAAACTAGGAACAATTAAAAGAAGTTTAATTGTGGGGAATGGGACTATGAGTGAGGAGAGGAAAAATGCGCTTTTTCACATAAACTAAGTGGCAGATAATCTGGTATCACATACATGCATTAGGTGAACTGAAAAGCAAAATCTTAAAAAATGAGTGTCAACTGAGGATATACAGAGAAAAAGAATTATCAACTGAAGATACATAACAGATTTAAAACAACTGTTATGATTATTATTCTTGTGGTTTGCTTTTAATGGTTGATGCCCTAATTGAGAGCTTCATGAGAGCAGAGACAATGGTTATTTTGTTCTCCACTACGTCCATAGCATCTAGCAGAGTGCATGGCATAGAGTAAGCATTCAATAAGATTTCAAAAAGAGAGGGAACAAAAATACAAAGAAACTACCTAAGCGTACACAGATTTTAGTAACTAAGCTCAGATTTTAAAATGACATGAACCAAAAACAAAAGAGGCTAACATAAAAGTCAAATCTATAAGAATAACATCAGAAGAACTAGAGCTCACCTAGGACTAAAGACAACTTCACAGTGTCTTTGTTCATATGGTTCCCTCTGTCAAGACTGTCTTCCTAGACTTGTACAAATCCACTCATTCCACAAGGATGGTCTAACGTGCCAGCTCTTTCACAGTCCTCACTGATCAGCACTAATATATCTCCCTCTACAACATTCTTAGTTTTCTCTGTCTAAAGAATAAGGCCTAAAATTTTTAGCTTTATGTTCATTCTTTGGTTTCCTTCTTTCATTCATTCAATTTATTCATCTGTGCAATAAACACCCACCAATTACCACCAAGTGCCAAGATAACAGAGGTGAAGAGATGGGCTTTCTTACCTTAACTGGTGAGTAAGGAAATTCCCTGACAGTTTGGCCTCAATTGATTTTTCTCTGAAACTCACCATACACTCCAGCCAATTTCATTATTTCTTGTATATACCCTATACTATCTTACCTCTGTTTCTTGGCTCAAATCATTTCCTCAACTAAAATGTCTTCTCCTCCCATCTTTGCATATCTAATCCTCACCATTCCTGAGTGCCCACTCAAAATGCAAGCCCTACTATACATCCTTCCCTCCCTACCTCAGCCAGAAGTACTCTCTCCTCCTACCCATCCTTTATGACCCAAAGCAGCTACATACATACGAAAGAGGGTACAAAATCAATGATCTGCCTATAGTGGAGAGCCTAATCAGAGATGTCTCAGTGAAAGGGCATACTAGAAAAGTCTTTCCATGCCAAGCAAATGGATTTGGTGAGGAAATCTGCCTGCCAAACTCTAGCTCTGTGTGAATGGGAGAAAAAAAGGCTTCCCTGAGACTTTTAACTAGAAGCCAGAGCTAATACTGATGTGGGGGCAGAATTCACAATAGCTTTGTGGTCTGCAAGTTCCCAGGCTGAGAACTGAATTTCAAATGATCCCAGGTTACCAGTGTTCACAAGTGCTTGCAGAGAAGTACGCGTAAAACCTTTCAAAGGAACACATCTCAGGCCTCAAAAATTCAAAGATTAAGTTCAGCCAACAATTAAAAATAATAAAATGTTCAGGAAACAGGACATTATGTGCCCAAATCAGCAAAAATAGAAAACATGGAATTAGACTAACAAGGACTTCTAACACTGAAATATAAGACACAGAATATTAAATAGGTTTTTTTATGTTAAAGAAAAATATGACTAGGGAAAAATATTAAAGTGATCAGATAGACTTGAAATGAACCAGTAAAATTTCTGAAGATTACACATAACATTACTGAAATTACAAAATTGATGTAAATAGCAGATCAGACAAAGGTGAAGAGAAAATAAGAACAGAGAACTGAAGAAATTACCCAGAATACATCACACAGAGATGAAAGGGAATGGAGAATATAAAGACTTAAAAAACACAGATGGTAGAGTGAAAAGGTCTATCATAAGCCTAACCAGCGTCTCAGGAAAACATGTCAGAGAGAATGGAGGAGAGGCAATATTTGAAAAGTTAATGACTGAGAATTTACCAGAATTAAATAAAGGCATCATTATTCAAATTTAGGAAGCAAAACTAATGCCAAGTAAAAAGAAATTCAATCCCAGATACACTACAGAGAAACTGTAAGAAGACTAAAGTAAAAGGAGAAGAGAACTTGAAAGCAGCCAGAGAAAACAGAGGAATAACACAGGAATAAGACTCACAGCAGTTTTTTTTTTAGCAGTAATAAAGCCAGAAGACAGTAAAACAATGTCCTCAATTCAGAAGCATATACTGAGCAAAACTGCTTTTAACAATGAGAGTGAGAAACAAAACTCACAGCTTCTATAGTGCAAAGTTTACAGTTCTAACTTCTCTATCTTCTGCCAGGAGAAACCGCAGTGGTTAAGATGTACAAGAGAGCTGAACAGTCTAAATGCTCCTTTTGGAAATTTCAACTTGCCCCACACCCCTACCTTCAAAGTTGCTTAGTGTTTCTAATTCCTAAGCTTTTCCAGATTCCTTGGGTCAAATCAGCTTCTTTTGGGGGTTACGTTTTCGCCTTCTCTGATGTGCTTAGTCACCGACATATCTATCTACTAGTCAATTCCAATTTTATAGATCTCTCATCTGCTTAGTCCTTATTAGTTTAACCTTTTTAATTTCTTCAATGCCATCTTTGTGGTGTTTCAAAGGGGAAAGGAGGAAATTAAGCTATATTTAATTAAAAATTCCAGGGTGACCTTTTTCATCTATTAATTCACTAGAAAAATTTTGTGAACTCCCTTTTATCTCTAGAACCAGCTCACCTGAATTGTGCCTCCCCAATCACTGTATCCAACATAACAAAACACTACTACAGCATTATGATGGTACTATATCAATACAAGTAACTTCTTACATCCAAATGACTATGTAAATGCATACAATTATGCATTTATCAACTTCCTATAATATTCTAAATTTGTAAGTTTTTCCCATTAAAGAAATTACAACATAAATACCTTTTCGTGTTTCTTTAGAAAGTTGGTTTTCTTGATTTTCCCATGATGCTGCAATCAAGCAAAATAATTTTTAAGATGAAAGATAGTATTCCACAAAACCAGAAAGCATAATTTGTTTAAAACATGACACACGTAAGAGTAACTTATGTATCTTAGGCTTTTTTATTTTATTCTATTTATCACCTAAAACATCACCTTAAAATACCAACATATTTTAGGCTTTTTAAATCAATTTTGATCGTATACAGGATTACTTGTGCATGTAAAGAAAGAGGTCTCAAAATAAAAGTGATATTTCCTAAAAGAACTTATATTGATTTATTACAGCACATTTATTTCTATAAAAACAAAACTTCCAAAGATAAACGGGTTTTCAATTCATTCTGTAAGGCAGGCTGTCAATTCACATAAAATTGAGAGCATTTAGTTAAGCACTTGGGATTCAATAGTAGGGAAAAAATATAGATGCAGTCCTTGCCCTCTTGAAACCAAAGACTAGTGGTAGAGATAGGCAAAAAATAAACAGACAAAAATGTATTATATTTAATAATAAATCAAACAGCATATTATTTGCTTTCAAGAAGAAAATTCTAAAATGAGATTTCTCCAACTAATATACATGCAGAGAGCCTCCTGAATGTTCTGGATAATGATGTATGGAGTACATGATACTATAGTAGGAGCTTCAGAACAATAAAGGAGTTACTACCCTTAAAATCATTCCCATCTCTCATATTTTTAACAAAACCTTAGTTAAATTTTTTTAAATGTAGAATTATTACCTAAGTAAGGTATATCTGAACTCTTCTTCTGTGAAACTACCTACTTCACCCATTCAGGCTGTGATCTTAAAGTGAGAAGTCAAAAATAAATGATTAAAGGGGGAAAAAAAAAGAACAGGTGGAATTTAAGCATGTAGAGATTGGAGAGGAAGGAATTCTAGATGGAGAAACCAATGTAAACAAAAGCTTGGGGAGTTAGGAAAAACAGCTAAGTTCTGGAAACAGAAAAGTTAAGTTTGAATTTTTTTTATTAATCAGCTTGTAATTGGACTTGCTCAGGATGTGTAGCAAAATATATCTGGTTGCAAGGATAATTTTCACCCACTTGACATAATGCCTTGGTAAGAGAGTGAGTGTTATAGGGAGAACACCACACAGAGCACCCGAGTTCACTCTGGAGGAGAGTTGGTCTTTGCTTAGGTGGAAGGTGATTGAGGTAATGGCTCACGCATCCTAAAGAAACCCTTTTGGGAAGTTTAAGTGTGAGGAATGCTCCATTGATGGATGAAGTTCTGAGGGCCTCTAAATTTTCTTATCAACATTCATTTCAGGAATATTGTTTTTTGCTGTCATTTTCAGACTAACTTGTCTTTCAAAATTCAGCAAGCAATGCTACCCCCTCCATGAAGCCTTCTTTCCTCAACACTTCCCTGCAAGTTGTTTATCATATCATGCTTACTAGACACTAATACCACCCCTCTTTTTTAGCCTGTCTGCTCCAAGACTGTCCCCACCCCAAAAGTGGCACTCACTTACCCCCAATATCCTAAAGAAAGTTCTCAAATAACACTGTTGACTGGCAAAGGTAAAGTGAGAAATAAAGAATAAATGATTAAAGGAAAATAAACAAACAAAATCTTTAAAGAATGAGTCCTAAATACATATTCAGCAATCTCTTATTCTAATCTCTATCCCTTACAAATTTACAGGTGTTGAGGAATTTCAAAATATTCCCTAGATCTGCAAAAATAAAGTGAAAAAGAAATAATGATTACCTTAAGAAAAAACCTTTTGTCAGTTCTTGCTGGATTATAAGAAGCGAGGTATGCAGCAATGAGAATAAACTTAGAGTAATATGGAAGTTCCACGTGAGTATATGCCGAGAGACCTAGACAACAAAATACTTTTATGAAGGTATTTAACGGGCTACCATTAGATTTTAAGTATCTCTTACCTTTTTTCACTTATCTTTTGACTTCCATATGGTACCCTCTAGTCAAAAGATTTTAAAGTGCCCTGAGCTTAAAGTGCCATGATAATGACGGTGGTGGGGAAAACATTATCGTTAATGATATGCTCTGCTCATTCTGTTATTTTTGTTTGGCTCCGCCTCTTCTAAAGTCCTGCCCTTCAAAGCCACACTCTCCATTAAACCTTCCCTGATGCTCCCCTACCACACCAAAAGAGAAAATTTGTCTCTACTGTGAATTCCTACTTCGTGTATCTTACTTACGATCCATATAAATTTATACCTTATATAAAGAATTAATTAAACATAAGTGATATTTCTTACTAAGCTACAGTGTTCACTGAAGGAGCCAAGTCTAATGTTTTTTTGTATCCCTACAGTACCTTGTACAAATAACTGAATGAATGGATAAATAAAACAACAGAGTCAGTCAAGCAGCAATGATTTTTATGGGAAGGGAAAAAGGAATCTGATATTTACTGAAATATCTAGTATGTGTAAGGTGCTTACATAATGATTACACAATGTGCTAGGTGCTTTCCTTAAGCATCTCTGAATCTCTGCAGTAACTTAAAAGTAGATATTCTTTCCATTTTAGATAAAGACACTGAGTTGGGCTCAAGGCCACACAGGCAGCAGAGCAAATTACTGCAGATTTTTTTTAAACTCTAGTATCTATTTCTTTCCATTACAACACACAACTGAAAATCACTTGTATGGTACTTCAAGCATTTAAAAACCAAAACAGGGACTTCCCTAGTGGTCCAGTGGTGAAGAATCCACCTTACAATGCAGGGGAAACAGGTTCGATCCCTGGTCAGGGAACTAAGATCCCACATACCGCAGGGCAACTAGCCTGCGCACCACAACTACTGAGCTTGCGCGCCTCAACTAGAGAGTGTGCCACAAACTACAGAGCCCATGCACTCTGGAACCCAAGCGCCACAACTAGAGAGAGAAAACCCAAGTGCCACAACTAGAGAGGAGCCCGCACGCTGAAAGATCCCACATGCCTCAATGAAGATCCCGCATTCCACAACTAATTCCTGGCACTGCCAAAAATAAATAAAATAAACAATCAATAAATCTTTAAAAATAAATAAATAAAAATAAAAACCGAAATGGAATCTCAATACCACTTCATTTCATACCACTTCCCCCACTGACCCAACTAACTGGCTAGTGACCCAACTTTTATATAAGAGTATTTTAGATAGTTGCTTTACTTTTTTTTAAAGTAAAAGTAAAGTTGACCCATACGGGGTGGGGGAATGTTAGGGGCACAGACACCCCTCTCCTCCACAGTAGAAAATCTGCATATAACTTTTGACTCCCAAAAAACGTAACTAGTAATAGCCTACTGTTGACTGGAAGCCTACTGATAACAGTCAATTAACACATATTTTGTATGTTATACGTATACCTACATATATATTATGCATTCATGGCATACCTAACTTTTTCTTAATTTTTCTGATATTTCTAGGCTATGCAGTTCGTCTGCCAGTTTTTTCAAATTGTTGTGTATCTCCAAAACATTTTCCAATACATTTATTGAAAAAAAATCCGTGTATAAGTGGACCCATGCAATTCAAATCTGTGTTGTTCAAGGGTCAACTGTAGTTCTGTTGGGATAAACCCAAAGTAAGTTTCTTTAAAGAAAACAAAAGCACAAAACTTCCAAAATATAACCAAATGAAATGCATCCCCCAAACTACATTAACATAAAATTGAATTTTATTACATAACTCATGAAATACATATATACTGAGATAACATTAGGTATACAATTGATTGTTTTAACACAAGCATTTAAAGAAATATAAACTGCTTGGTTTTCACATGATATAACCCAACATGTAGAAACTGGTATTCAAACTTCATTTCTTCCTATTACATTGGTGTGTTGCTTAAAAGAAAATCATTAATTAAAATATCATGGTAGGGAATTCCCTGGTGGTCCAGTGGTTAGAACTTGATGCTTTCACTACTGGGGCCCAGGTTCAATCCCTGGTCGGGGAACTAAGATCCTGCAAGCTGCGTGGTGCAGGAAAAAAAAAAATCATGGTAGCTTGCAAATTATCTTTTATAACACTACTGACTGATGTTATCTTTAGTGTTAACTTAATATCCTGATTATTAGTAACCAATTAAAGAAGTGTCTCTGGTAATTGTCTCAACACTTCCTTTGATACCTTTCAGTTGTCCTGGATCTGTGTCATCTTTCTGTAGCTTTTCCCACTGGGAACTGAAAAAAAAATGAAAGAGGAATGATGGATTGAAAACATATAAAATCAATGTACTGTACTTAAAACAAAGCCGTAGAAAAACTAAAACTTTTTTATTTAACAAAATACATTTAATTTCTTCATAAATAAGACAAATAACATATACATGTTGGTACCTCTACAAAATCATTTAGTGTATATTAGAACAATATAAACTTATATATCAATGCCCAAATGTTGAATTTTTTAAAATCTCTCTTCCTCTGATAATTATAAAGCTATCAAAAAGCACCAACAAATAAATAACATCACCTACCATACAATAAAACTCCCAATATTCCAGTTATCATATTAAATACAATTGTTATACACCATTTCTAAACTCCGTAACAATTTCTTAAAGTATCATTGCATCAGAAAACTGAGGCCCACAGGTTAAGTTGCCCAAGGACACCCAGCCAGTCAATAACACAAACTCTGCAGGCATTCTACAAGGATTCAGCTCTTAGTTCCACTACCAGGGAACAAGGTTGGAGACTTTTTCATAATCTGTCCAAATTGCTTATAAAAGCTGTAAAACCAACATATATTCCCAAAAACAGTTTACTGAGTGAGCATCTAACCTTCTATAGCTTTATTCTCCTTTTCTTCATTCTGCTTATCCCAATTTTATTTATTTATTTATTTTTTTGGTACGCAGGCCTCTCACTGTTGTGGCCTCTCCCGTTGCGGAGCACAAGCTCCAGAAGCACAGGCTCAGCGGCCATGGCTCACGGGCCCAGCCGCTCTGTGGCATGTGGGATCTTGCCGGACCGCGGCAGGAACCCGCATCCCCTGCATTGGCAGGCGGACTCTCAACCACTGCACCACCAGGGAAGCCCTGCTTACCCCAATTATTTAATCTCAATTAGAAAATATGAAATATGTGATGATTATTGTTCTTTAATTTAGTAAAAATTTTATTATATACAGGTGAATGGAGGTTAGGGGTAGCAGGGAAAACAGCTGAGTCATTTACTGTGAAGAAACTTCAAATGGACCAGGAGGTATCACCAGGCTTAGAATGCCATTTCTCTGCTACACTATTGGAGAGTCTCACTGGTCCTTTATGTCACAGTGTGACAAAAAGGTAACTAAGGGCATTATATATGCTATTATTATAAAGGAACAAAAATGCAAACTGCCCTAAATACCAAAATTTTTTTTCAAAAAGACAAAGAAAATAACCACATAGGAAATTCTGCAAATTAATACAACAGTTAATAAAACATATATATTTCCTATCAATAAATATAAATGGGTGTACCCCATTAAAGAAAAAGTTTTCAGAATGCCTCGGTAAGGCAGGAGGTCAAATTAGCAATGCTTATTTCTGTGTTCTATACCTTTTTGTGAAAGAAACATACTAAAGATTATATATTAATTGCATATATAAAGATGTTACATTATATATGCATCCTTGTAAAAGAAAATGAGTACAAATCAGAAATTATATATGTGCTTAAGAAAGGAATGAAAGGAATAATGGGGTGTGAGACTTCTTTGAGTACTTTTTTTTAATAGTTTTAGGTTCTAAATTATTCTGACACCCTCTTTTACCTGTACAGCAAACAATGAGTTTATTCTACTTTGCCCTTTCTCTTTCTCTTCTTTTCCCATTTTTTAACTTTGTAACTGTGTTATTCCCAATCCTGTCAAAGTATGTAACATATACATAGTATTCTTCTACCCTCATTCCCATCTTTTCGTTTTGAGCTAAAATTAATCAAATTTGGTGCTCATCATTCCTTTTGCTCAAGTCTCCCCAGTCATCTCCATTGCACCAGCACTGTCACTAGCAGACTCTTCAGGAAGTGTTTATGAGTATAGTGTTCCCTGAGTTCTCACATGTTTAAAACTGTTTTTCTATAGCCACGATACCTGCATGATAGGTTGGCTAGATATAAAATTCCTTGGCTTACACATCCTCTCTCAAGTTTCTTGAAAATGTTGCTCACTTGTTGTCTTGCTTTATTAGATTCACTTTCCTTTGTAAGTGACATATTTTTGCCTTAATTTCCATCCCTTGCTTCATTCTTCACCACCAAGCCTCCAGATGCCATGTCCTTCCAAATCACCTCTCCATCTCCCCTCAAAAACAGTACTTTCCCAAATCTGCCTTGTTAATTCTTGTCTACATACTCTTGAAACACTTCCTTTTGATTCTTCAGTAGCCAGTGCTCTAATCCTTCGGGTCTCACTTGTTCTCAGTATTATCCCACTCAGGGTTGGACTCTCTTTCTGGAGGTGATTCATTTGTATTTCATCACTACAAGTCGACCCCATCCCCTGTCGCCACTGTCCTCTCCTCTTTTCCTTATAGTCTTTGCTTAACTTTTCACTTCAGCATAAGCCCCAGCGTTGGCTTTGCTGGCTTCAGTTATTTATTTCACTATTTACATATAAACTGAAGTTTACAGTCAGCTCTGTAGACTCCTAGTCATATTGCAGGCAAGGGTTATGAGTGATTTTATTTGCTTTCCTTACTGACCTTGTGGAGGGTCAGTAAGGAAAGCAAATACTGACCTTGTGGAGAGAACTTGATTTAGGTGGCCAACACTATCCTATGGGAAACTGGAAGTCCTTCTATTACTATGTAAGAGTCACTTTAACAAGCATCCAAATTTTTCTACCTTTAAAAGATCAGATCACAAGCTTTTCTATTCTGTGACTTCCAAACATTGTCATTAATTATTAAAAAGAGGAATAATAATATCTTTGTAATGTTTCTACTTATTTAGAAACTATTATATTCTTATAATCAGCTAATTAAATCAAGCACAAAGTATAGAATAAGGTATTCATGAAAGAAAAATAACAAAATTGGTTAGAAAGTGAAAAAAGACAAAAGCGTTGATGTTTTTAAACTTCCTATGTTGCTTTGTAATGTAGGCTAAACCTAACACCTATAAGGCACTTTATTATTCACAAATCATCTTCACATATATTACTGAAATCTTTTAAGGACTGTTAGAAGAGGGATCCGAGGTCTAGAGGTTTTAGGTGAATTGCTAAGACCTCATAGGCAGAAAACGGCTAAGCTGGAAATCAGAACTATGTTCTCACTACTCTATGTCTGTGCAACCATGTCTCCTAAGCAGCTTCATTACTATGAAAGTCTAATAACAGACAAATGTAGATTTATGACTTGACTTATACGTTTCTTTAATAATCAATTTTTTATTATACCATTCAAATATCTAACATAAATATAAAAAACAAAGCTGAAACTGATTTTCCTGTAGCTTTCCAGATTTTAAAAAATTAGCAATTATTAGAAATATGCCTTGTGTAACATACTGGCTAAAAATTGTCCTTCCCAAAATAATAAGAAATGATTCAAAGCACAAGAGTTTTTGCCCAATGTGAAGAAGGTAAAGGAAAACATGTACATTTTAGTGAATATCCCAAATATAGAAAAAACACATATACTAAATAGAAAATTACCTTGATATTTCCCTGAGATAAACAGTTTGCATGGCTTTTTTCAAATGAGGTTCAATATTTCTCCAGAGTTTGCGAGTATCACGTTCACTTGCTACTCCAAAGAGAGAAAATTTCAATAATTTAAAATTACAGAAACTTTTTTCAAAAGAAATATTATTATAGTAAAATTATAGTTACCTTCTCCTTTAACAACAGGTTCACAATATTTAGGAAAATTAAGTACTGCCTATAAACAAGGAAAAAAAAGAAAAAAGCACTTATCTACCACAATTAATTATTTTTCAAGTAAAAATTTTATTAGAATTCAGGCAATTTTATTTCAATATAATTGGCTCAAGTAAAATGTTATTATAGTTTATTACTACAACAATAAAACCACAATTATCAATAACAACAGTAAAACAATATGTAAAATATTCCTTAACTGGCTAAATCCTGCCTAATGTATCAGCTTCTAAATATAAAGAAATATAACAATTCCCAAAGCAAATTTAAAAGCACATACATAGGGGCTTCCCTGGTGGCACAGTGATTAAGAATCTGCCTGCCAATGCAGGGGACACAGCTTCGAGCCCTGGTCTGGGAAGATCCCACGTGCCACGGAGCAACTAAGCCTGTGTGCCACAACTACTGAGCCTGCACTCTAGACCCTGCGAGCCACTACTGAGCCCACGCGCCTAGAGCCTGCGCTCTGCAACAAGAGAAGCCACCGCAATGAGAAGCCCGTGCACCGCAATAAAGAGTAGCCCCTGCTCGCCACAACTAGAGAAAGCCTGCGTGCAGCAACGAAGACCCAACGCAGCCAAAAATAAATAAATAAATTTATTATATTAAAAAAAGCACATACATAGAAAAGATGCCTAAAAAGAATATTCTGCAGATGATTTATTAAACTCTTAAGAAATATGCCACTTACAAACTTTAAAACAAATAATAATATCCATCTGAAGGAAAAAGGACAACATATATTTATTATCCTGTGTTCTACATACTCAGAAAAATAGAACACTATACTATTTTTTCTCCAATGCTTAAAGATCACTTCTTATATTTATTAGTATTACTAGTAGTAGTAAAGACTTAAACCATACTTCAAGCTTCAAGTTTATGAATATGATGTAACAACATAAAAAGCTGTAACCTCGTCCCTAAATAAAATCATTCCTCAGTGAAACCCAAAGGACTTTATAAAAACCATGTTTAAATTTCACATTTTCTTTTCCTACTAATAGTTTCTCTAAATAATTCCTCCTTCTTGTACTTTATAATCTACTTTGAAATGGCTGCCAGCACAGATTCCCACCAGGTTTCAAGGACATCAGTGCTAAGGAGTAGAAGCTACAAGTTATTTCCCAGGAAGGACAAAGGATGAGTATTTGCTCCTGACTCCATCTCACACTGAGACCATGCACTGATCCTCGCTCCTCTCTGTAAGCCCCCCTGTTGTCATTTCCCTTGGGCACCAGGAGTCTCAGACATACAACTTCCAGAGAGATGTTAGTGATGAGCTTGAACTAGAACAGCTTGTCTTCTGTTTTTTTCCCTACTCAGAAGATGCTTGAAACGTACAACTAAATCAGAAGAGGCCTAAAGTTTAAAAGTTCCACAACATACTAAATGTGAACACAATTTTTTTTTTGCAGTATGCAGGCCTCTCACTGCCGTGGCCTCTCCCGCTGCGGAGCACAGGCTCCGGACGCGCAGGCTCAGTGGCCATGGCTCATGGGCCCAGCCACTCCACGGCATGTGGGATCATCCCGGACCGGGGCACAAACCCGTGTCCCCTGCATCGGCAGGCGGACTCTCAACCACTGCGCCACCAGGAAAGCCCCAGAACACAATTTTAAATGGTCATTTTCTCCTACATTCTATCTCAAATACACACTGAATCCCTCTAAGTAATACTTTTCAGAGCAAAGAAAAGAGCAAAGCAAAGAAAATGTACCAAGAGATATAGAATCTGTTCCTTTGAAAGCAACTGTTTTCTAGCCTTAGATATATTACCATTTTCTCTTACATGGAGATAAGACCTTAAGTATTAATAAAAGGTTCTAAAAGTGAAACCAGATATTCTTGCCTCCTCCTTTTCAGATCACCACAACTAAAGTAGAAAGGTAAAAATTAAATTAAATATGAAAATTAAAGTAAATACAATTATTTTCCAAACTGCCTATGAAGTATAAACAGCTATTCTAATGTTTTTAACTTTTTTTTTTTTTTTTTTTTTTGCGGTATGCGGGCCTCTCACTGCTGTAGCCTCTCCCGTTGCGGAGCACAGGCTCCGGAAGTGCAGGCTCAGCGGCCATGGCTCGTGGGCCCAGCCGCTCCGCGGCATGTGGGATCTTCCCGGACCGGGGCACGAACCCGTGTACCCTGCATCGGCAGGCGGACTCTCAGCCACTGCGCCACCAGCGAAGCCCTTAAAAACTTTTTAAAGTAATCTTTTATATAAATATTCAAAGTAATCCTTTATATAGATTCCTAACTCAAGGTCAGTGGCTAATGAAACACCTATATAAAGCTTCTGACCATATTCAAATTCATCTAGATTCCAGACCACTATCAATACATACATTAACCTGAAACAATCTGTTAACAAAAAATTAACAAAAAGATATAAAATTGCTTAAGTTTTCACACCACCTTTCTGTTAATCTTCATTTTAATTTTAATAAAGTTCAACATTTTCTGCAATTAGAGAAAAGAGAGAGGAGGAAATTAAAAAAACACTCCTAACGATGTATGAAAAGAAACAACTAAAAAGACAAAGGTCTCTGATCAGGTCAAAGTTTGTACTAACCCACTGACTTCTATATTCTTAGGGTGTATTTGCTCCCAAAGGCCATATCCAAATTTCCAGAATAAATTTTCAGCTTCTAGCCTATCTCACACCCTTTCTTCATGGAAAAATATTAAAAGATGAACATTTTTTTTAAGCAAAATGAGCACGGACCAGATGCCGGAGCTCCTTCAAATCTCGACAGACGGTATAGAAAACTCCAAGAAGAATGTTAATGTAGGCAGCGTAGAAATCAGCCGAATACTCTGGAGGATGATCATGGGACAGAATCTTTTGAAGGTTACCTGTTCACAGGACACAAATGAACAGAAATGACTGACCCATCACCCTAGTTATATCTTCTAGCATTTTATAACAAAGGTTTAAACAATAAATACACAGGCTCAGCAATTATCAGGAACAATGAAACAGTTACAAGATTAGAATGCAAAAGTAACACAAGTTTTGAAACTGAGGTAAAAGAATTATGAACCTAACATTCTAAGAAAAATTACTAAATTTTACTTAAGACAAATACGAAGCAATGACATCTAAAGAAAATCACAAGAACCTTATAACAGGCAACATCAATATCAAGGGCAAAAAAATAGTATGGATTCCACTTATTTTTCTAACAATTAAGTAAATCAACTAGATAAAAATAAGCGGTACTACATAAACTACCACCAAAGTGGAAAATGCTCATTTTTTGTAAAATGGAAAGAACTCATGATTTTTTTAATGAAAATCTTCATCTTTACTATGTCATTCCCTTTTTTATAAAATGTGTTTTCTTCCTACAACTTTGGTATCTTTATTTCTCTTCTACCTTAAACTCCTTATACAGTATCACATGTTTAGAGTCCTAACTTATATTTTATCCTGCTAGAAATATATGTAGAAGCACAGCTAAAACTAAAAAGAAACCACCTATTATTCAAAATTTCCCGGTTATAGCACATAAATCAGTCATTCACTCATTCCTTATTGCAATTCCCTCTGACTTCTTGATGCAATGGTCTCTTTTAGACTTCTCAGTTAAGAGCTCTTTGAACATGACTAGTACTTTAAGCCCAGTTCCATAGGATTCAAGACTTTCACAATACTTACAAGTGAAAATTCTCATGGGATATTCTGATCATGTCAATTTCCTTTGTCTAAGAATCCCTTTAAGTGAGTATTTTTACCATGGACAGCTCTCCCATTTACCATCAGCCTTCATTTTAACTACTGTCTTATTCCTCACAGTCAGTTAGATATAGGTACATAACAATATATATGGCCTATCAACAGATACTAATATACAGAAATTTAGAAATAGCTATATTAATGGGATCTTTTAAACAGGGCAGTTGGCCAAAACCAAAAAAACAAATAAACAAACAAAGGCCCAAAAAACATTTCAAAGCCTATTCTCATGCCTAGAATGCTATCCTGAAGGAATTTCAGATAGAGACTGTTACTAGATCTGTATTTTAATATCACAACCACTGAAAAAAAATACACAAAGTCCAAAACTTGACTTTGGAGTCTATGTATTTTTACATGTAACAGGAGTTTTAAATTTAATGTTACTAAGCTTTTTAAAACAAATATTTGATACACTAAAAATTTCTAAAGGTGCCTTAAAACTTAGAGATAAAGATATTTATATATTGTATTGGCCAAAAAGTTTGTTTACGTTTTTCCATAACATGTTACAGAAAAACCCAGAAAACCCCAAAAGAACTTTTTGGCCAATCCAATAAAAGCTGACAAATAACTGGATAGATGAAAGAAAGAAGGGAGGGAGGCAAGGAAGAAAGGGATCAATGGTCAGACAGACAAACATACATAGGCAAAAAGGTGGTCTCTAAATGCACGGATGAGGAAACCTGGAAACCAGTTAAGTCTCCAGCTTAGACTGCACTCCTAAGCTCCTCCTGACTCTCTTCTGGATATCCCTTCCAGGTGACACTCAGTACCTCCTAAGAGAGTTGATTATATATGACCACTGGCCCACTTCAGTTCTGACTACAGTCTTCTAAGAATTAGAACTCTCACTGGGTTGCAACAAAAGTAGAACAGCTGCTTAGTTATACAGGCTACAGACAAATTCTCAGAGTACAACTCAACATTAAGGAAGCCATACCAGCTCTAACAGTCAAATTTACTAAAAATCCCATCTCTAACAGAAAGCTGAAAGCAGTGTACTAGCAGGTCATAAATAAAGGGAAGGAGAAAGCACTTGATGGGTCCCCTGCTGTATTAAAATTTCACTATCAAAATACGGTCTAACACACCAAGAACCATTTCTAACATGGAGAGGGACTTCTGTTGCCAGTCATGAGGGAGTAAGAGGGTCCAGAAATACTCTCCTATAAATAACTAAAAACTGGACAAAATATAGAAAACAATTATTTTCAGACATCAAACAACAGGCAACAAAGGACTGTGATACATGAGAAAAGTGAAATGAGGTGAGTCTTACCATCAGCCAGGCTTTCTAACTAGAGGTAATTTTAGAACTGTGGTACAGGAGAATTCCAAAAGGAGCCCATTAATCTCAGTGAGTTGATAAGACAGAGATCAGAGAAGAGAGAGCTAAGGTAGCTAGAATGGGCAGGGTAGAATACATGAGAAAAGGAAGCTATGCAGAGAAAGAGCCCCAGAAATCTGCCTAGATGTTGCCCTTGGTTCTTAGCTGAATACCAGTACTCATATGCATAGAGTAAAACCTCAAAAGGACAAGCAAGAACAACTTCCGGGGAAAAAACAATTACTGGAGAGCTGTTAAGTCAAACAATTTCCAGAGTGCAGACAGGGCTATAAACTGTTCATTTTGCCACCAGTAAGAATGGAGAAACTATACTAAATACATGGGGCATTCAGCAGAGAACCCAAAAGGACTATATCTTAGAAGTAGGGCTAAAATTAGCCCTGGAATAAAGGCTACTCTAGACCCTCTCTCCAAAAGAGCTTAAAAATAATCTCAAAAGGGTCACATGTATCTTCAAGTGATTTAAATGCTTAACTAGAAAAGAAGTCCAACATGCAATAAAAAATTTAATACCTCTCATTCAATCAAAAATTACTAAACACATGTGAAAGTATAATGGATACCCATAATAGAGAAAAATCAGTCAATAGAAACATCCCCACAATGAAAGAGGTAGTAGAATTAGTAGACAAGAACATTAAAACAACTAATATAAACATGCTCACATGCTCAAGAATATAACGGAAAACAAAAGCATCATGAGATTGGTAATGAAAATTCCACTGGGTTGGATTAACTGCAAATTAGACACTTGTAGATAAAAAGGTCACTGAACTTGAAGACACAGAAACAAAAGCTATCCCAAGTAAAACACTGAGGACAAAAAATGATGTAAAATTTAAATAAATAAATAAGAGATTCAGCAGGACAATATCACGAGGTCTAACATTCATGTAACGTGGTCCCAGAAAAAGGTGTGGGGAGCAGAGTCGGGGAGAACAACAGGACACAGATAAAATATTTTTAGAAATAATGGCTGAAACTTTTCCAAAGTTAAAACTATACACTCACATATCCAAAAGGCTCAACAAATCTCCAGCAGGATAAACAATAAAAGATATCTTCCACCTTGCCTTTTTATTTCTGTAAAGCCCAAATAGTAATATATTATAAGGTTTATAATAAATGTATATGTTAAATGTAGGACAAAAATAGCACAAAGGTTGTGAGGTGGGAAATTATAAGTCATTGAGATTTTCAGATTGTTAACTAGCGAATAACTTAACTTATTCTGATTGATTCAATAACTAAACCAAAAACCTGATCAACTGCACTATAATCCACCTGAAGAAAAAAAAACAAAAAAAAACAAAGCATTACCAAAAGATGAGCAGTCTACGTGTGGGAGAGAGAAAACAAGAAATCCAAATTAGGGCCCTAGTGATACTGCTAAGAGGAAAGGGTGTCCTGAACATCAGATACCATATTTCTACAGATGACATATGTACCAAGTTATGATTGGATGACTTAGACACTAAGATTATCCTTTTGCCCTGGTTCCATGCTTACTTATTCTGACTATAATTTGGCTTATCAATTAATGCTTCCTTTTTGAACGTTTTTTTGTATGATTATGATGCTTCTGAATTATTTTTTAAAAAACCTAATATGTTAAAGGCTCTAAAATTTAATAATCAGATGAACTTGGCTCCACATTATACACTTTTCAAAAATCTATTAGCTTAGGGCTTCCCTGGTGGCTCAGTGGTTAAGAATCTGCCTGCCAATGCAGGGGACATGGGTTCAAGCCCTGGTCGGGGAACATCCCACATGCTACGGAGCAACAAAGCCAGTGCACCACGTCTTCTGAGCCTGCGCTCTAAAGCCATGAGGCACAACTACTAAGCCTGCATGCCACAACTACTGAAGCCTGCGCACTACAACAAAGAGTAGCCCCCACTCGCCGCAACTAGAGAAAGCCCGCGCCCAGCAACAAAGAAAACACAGCCAAAAATAAATAAATAAATTTATTTTTAAAAAAATCTATTAGCTTACACTTTCTAAAATTAGCAAGGTCACTTTATTTAATTATGTCCTCAAATTCTCTCCATCTCTGCAGCTTTGTATCCTTATTTTTTATAAAATTTAATCAAATTCTACAATTCATTATAGCATACTTTAATTTCAACTTCACCTGAATACCAGCATTTTTTAATAATTTTTCACTAAAATGGGTCATGAAAAACTTTAACATCTAATGGTCACAACAGAAGTACAAAGAAATTCTTTTTATGAAATCCTTTGATTTATTCATTTTCTTCCTACCCTTTTCTCTTCTCCTTGTGATTTTTCGTATAAGAGGAGCTATTAAAAATTTAAGGGTTCCCTTCATCTATTTTGGTTTCCTTTTTGTTATCTCAATTATCAAAGGCAGGAGGTGTTACCTGATCGCTGTTCTTGTGAAAACAGGCAAAAAAGTGTTAATCTTAATAATGAATGTTTGTAGCTGATCAGTTCACAGGGATAGTGTTTCAAGGCCAAGGTCAAGGAATGTTATATTTTCATAGCCTCTAACCATCTTATGCTTCAGTTATGATCTTTGAATCTGAACTATCATATTTGCACAGTAACAGCACAGTATTAATCTACAAAGCTACTCAGCAACAAAAAAACTATTGTATTCGTCCAAAGATAAAAATTATTAGGATCTATGAAATTTAAGATTAAACACAAACCAAAAATAAGAAACACAAGGGCTAGCACAGTTGCTACTGTAAGAGTTACAGTAATGAAAAATGAGATTTATAAAATCAAAAGATACATTCCACATAGTACTTAACTCAAGTACATGGTATATAAAGATTTCAGTACAATTTTAATGTGCTTTGCCAATCTAAACATCTCACTTGTATGGATGTAACAATCCCACTTATATATACATCTTACTGTAGTGACTAAAAAAATGTGAAAATACACCTTTATTTACAAATATGTGAGAACTGCTCTTTCAAAAAAACATTAATTATACAAGAACCTCTATAAGTGCAGAAATATAAATATTTTATTTAAGATTGGCAGCAAACCATAATAGATTAAAACATCCAAGTATTCCCATTTGAACATGCTAGCTTAATCTTTCAAACAAAAAAAACTATTTTACTGAATATCATTTATCAAAACAATGTTTTCAAATTTACCTATGCTATAATCAGGAAAATACAAGACAAATGGCTCAAAGCATCCAGTATTTGGACGAAACTTTTCCCAAACAATCTCGCTGAGAAAGATAACAGTCACATTTCTGTCAGTCTGTAAAAGAGAGATAAATAAAAGTAACTTTGCATTAAAAAATCTTAATCAGAACAGTAATTCCATTTGAATTTTTCTTTCAAAAGAAATCCAGCAAAGTTCCAACATATAACAAATTATTTGCATACTAATAAGCCATATTTAGAAAACCCAATCAAGGAGTTCATCCTTGTATGCAAATTTTCAAACATAATTACTTAGAATTTCCATAAAACTTTTAGGTTAATCAACAATTCAGTTACCCATGAATACTAGGACAGTCACACAACGACTAATTTTATAGAAATTAAGAAACACATCTGCTTGAACGATTAAGACAAGAACTTTTTATGGGAATTTTCAAAGAAATCACATGCTTTACATCAATAAACCAAAAAAGACAAAACTTAACATCTCTCATTATTAAAATGGCTATAGTACCCAGAGAAAAGAAAATATCAGTTGCATATTTTAATGTATATTCAAGATGTTGAGTATACATTAAAAACACAAACAAGTGTGAGTATCCAAAATACCAATGTTAAGTAAACAGAAAACTTTTGAAATATATGTAGAAATTATAATTAGTATTCCAAAAATAACATTAAGAGAACAAGCTCAATGTGTATGTTATCCTTCTACAGAGTGGCCACAAATGCTAATTCTAATGCTAGAATTTATCTATAGACACCTGGCATTTTCAACACAAATTTTAATATTCCCATGTTCTTTTGGACCTCTCCCAAGTTGACAAAACAAGACATATTTGTTTTGTTCTATAACTATTCTTAGGACCCAGTCTCATATATAAATTACACTATACTTTGATGGTGATTTACTATTTATTGATTTCTAATTTATGTGTAACCTTATATTCCAACTTTCATTATTTAGAGAAATATACTTCTGGCTAACAAAGATAGCTGAGTTCAATAAATTAATAACTCCACAGAAAATGTAGCATCTTTACGAAAGAAAGGAAAAGATTTTTACTTTCAAATGCTTTTGTCTTATTAATTTTAAGAATCCTTCAATTCATTTCCATAGGATAAAAAAATATGCTCTAAACACAATCTTGATTACAAAGCATTGAGTTGATTTTGCTTTAAAATATGATTACCCAAAAGAATTTTATAAAGTCTGTTAAAAAAAAAATATTGAGAGGTTAAAAAAAATAGAGGCATTTATCAGTCTAAAAGGATTTTAAGGACTTCCCTGGTGGCTGAGTGGTTAAGAATCCACCTGCAGAGGATACGGTTCGATCCCTGGTCCATGAAGATCCCACATGCCACTGAGCAAACTAAGCCTGTGTGCCACAAATACTGAGCCTGCACTCTAGAGCCTGTGAGCCATAACTACTGAGCCCACACACAACTAATGAGCCCGTGTGCTGCAACTACTGAAGCCCACGCAGCTAGAGCCCATGCTCCGCAACAAGAGAAGCCACCACAGTGAGAAGCACGCACACCGCAACGAAGAGTAGCCCCCGCTCGCCACAATTAGAGAAAGCCCACACGCAGCCACAAAGACCCAACACAGCAAAAAAACAAAAAAAAGTATATTAATAATAAATTAACATATATATATTACAAAATAAATAAATAAAACTATTTTAAGTTGGGTAATGTTCTCATCTGGAAGTACTTTCAGTGCACAGTGATACCTATCATAATTTAAACTTCATTTTAGTCTAAGTATTTAATATAAAAAAATGTGAAAAGCTTTTGCTATATTTCTCTTAAATGAAATACACATTTAAAAATCAAGTATGCTTTCAGAAACATCAAAACAACAATTTTCTTTTCTGATGGAGTTGAGCTTACTATGAATCTTTTCATTTTCTTCAAATAACTTCCATAATTAAAACTAAAAAAAAGTGAAAGGCCTACGTACTGTGACAGGATGCATGATCAAAGGTCTAAGTACTGTGACAAGATAAAAACAGTGGGGTAAGTTTTACTGGAAGGGCGAGAGGACAGCAAGAATGCACTCTGGCTACCAGAGAGGGAGTCCTTGAGCAAAACAATGGGAAACAGTGGACGGATTTATGCAAACAAACACAACAAAAAATAAATTAAAAGAGAGAAAGAGACCTTTACTCAATGAGGATGGGTCCCTGATGTCAGTAGTAAAATGCCAAGAGTTAATCCATCTGGGAAAGGCTAGACTGCATGAGGAAACTTCCACGATAAGTCACCAACAGCTACACTTACTCTTCTCTTGTCCTCTCCACATCTGCCCCTCAAGACTATTACTAAAAGGATTTTAGGAGTCAGCCTTAGGCACACAATGATTTCAGTGGCAATCAGTTGAGAACTTCTAGCAGTTTCTCCAATTTGAGTAATATACTTAACTTTTCAAAGGTGGAAATGCTCTAGGCACTGTCTCCCCAAATATTCACTTAATTTTTATTATAATGTTCCTTAATACTTAAATAATACAGACATAAAACTAAGTAAGTATAAACTATTTATGCTCAAGGTACTTATAAAGTCATAAAACCAAATATTTTTATTTATAAGTTAAATATAAAACTATAAAACCAGTAAAATTTAAATTGACATTATTTGAATATGATGAACATTACTGTTTTGCCTAAACTAAATCTTTGCTCACTTCATGAATATGGTACTAACAGGAAACAGCCACAGTCCTTTTGAGTTTAGCATTCCTATAGCAACTAGTATTGGTAAAAATTGAATTCTCTCACCAATTTCCTTTATTCAAACCACTACAAACTACTGCCTGTTGTTGCCATCATATTACTATTTGGCTTTCACCTGACATATACATAGTAAGTCTCTCCCTGTTCTTTT
The DNA here is from genome assembly GCF_008692025.1 of Phocoena sinus. NCBI lineage: Eukaryota > Metazoa > Chordata > Mammalia > Artiodactyla > Phocoenidae > Phocoena > Phocoena sinus. The sequence goes on from NC_045771.1 coordinate 87,854,730, forward strand.
CTCATTAGGCCATGACAATCACAGTAGAATTAGTGTTATTCAGTGCCAACACAATTTTAAGTTGAAACACAAAGCTCGTTCCAAAAACTGAGCAGCTATGAGACAGAACATCAGATGATCCAGAACAGACCTATCATTCTTTTTTTAGATTACTGAAATGAAAATTTTAAAATTCATGCAGACAGTTCAAAGTCTAGCCCATCCCCACAATTTACTCTAGCAAACACCTAAAATCTTTTAATAGAAAGCAGTGTTAGCCACTTCACAATCAAAAATAAAAGCTAAAATAGTTGAAGAATAAGTCTTATTAAATCACAAATTGTTTTAACTTTGAAAAAATCCTCAACTTCACATGTAATAGAGAAATGCATATCAACTTTATATTAAGAGATTATTTCTCACCTATCAAATTGGCAAAATGAAAAAATGTGACAACACAGTTCTACTGATTAGGCCATAGGGGAAAAGAATTCATTCATCACTTACCAATTCTTGTAACCTAAGAAATCCAGGTAAAAGATATGCTTCCATATCTCTTAGATACTCTGCTTTATCAAGAACCTTATGAAAAAAAAAAAGCAGTGTCAAAATTGATTTTAAAAGCCCTTTAGCAAAACATTTACATAATATAATGCAAAATTATCTGAACTTCCCATGTTAAAAAAAATGGAACTTATGAATTAATTTTTTAAACAGTATTTACATTTGTGGAAGACATTTCAAATAGGTCAAATAAGTTAAAAAATGAACTACTAACAACATGTTTCAACCCAGATTTTAGAGAATGGGTCACAGTTATACTAAAATAGGTTTGTTTTAAAGATATACCATCAAAAAGATAATGAATGAAGATGCTCTAAGGACCTTTTCTTATAGGTATACAAGAAATAAAACTATGTGCATTTTTAATTATATTTAGTAAAAGATAAATGTCTACCACGTACCAATAATTACAAAGCTTTCTGACCTGAGAGATAGAAGAAAATTCTGAATTTCATCATATAAAACTTTTCTTGCTTGAACTTTGTAACTCGATACTAAACCCTGTTTAACTAGAAAACCGATCATGTTAAGATTAAATTTTTTTTTTTTTTTGCGGTACGCGGGCCTCTCACTGTTGTGGCCTCTCCCGTTGCAAAGTACAGGCTCCGGACGCGCAGGCTCAGCGGCCATGGCTCATGGGCCCAGCCGCTCCGTGGCATGTGGGGTCTTCCCGGACTGGGGCAGGAACCCGCGTCCCCTGCATCAGCAGGTGGACTCTCAACCACTGCGCCACCAGGGAAGCCCCAAGAAAGATTAAATTTTTGTTCAGTGTTATGATAATGCTACTGGGATTATGTTGCAAATTATAATCATTTAAATTAGGAATAAAATTAAAATGCAGGGAACATATTATTTCCCTGAATAGTCCAAATTGTTTTTTATGTTTTATTGATTAATAGATAGCTTGAAACAATGTATGAGAGTAATCAACTTAAGATATTTCATTCCTAATTCATTTAGACAAAATAAAGCTAAAATTATTTACCACTAAAAAGATACAAATTAGTTTCTCCACTATGTATTCTCAATTGCAATTTTCCCATCAATTTCCATTTTAAAACTCTCTAATACATGACACAGATTAATTCAAATAAACTGGCCCATTTGTATGCCCATTTTAATGCAAAACACAAAGTTGAAGCAATAAGTTAATAGTTCATTCTTCTGACTGGATACAATTAACCAACTGTAATTAATGGTTTTATGGTATTTTAATAAATGATCCTTCTTCAAAAGCAATTATCAGTGCCCGCTTCAGCAGCACATATGCTAAAACTGGAACGATACAGAGAAGATAAGCATGGCCCCTGTGCAAGGGTGACACGCAAATTCGTGAAGCGTTCCATATTTTTGCTAATTCACTTTGTTATACAGCAGAAACTAACACACCATTGTAAAGCAATTATACCCCAATAAACATGTTAAAAAAAGAGCAATTATCAAATAACTAATATTCAAAGAAGTTAAAATTTTAATTCAGTTCAAACATTTTAAAAATAATTTACCTGAAGATATTCTAATAGACTTGATTTGTAAGCTTGTTTACTGACTAGAAAACATTCTCAGATATCTTTCTGCATTATTTCCCAAGTGCTGAAACTTACCAATTCATATATTAGCTAGCTGAACGTTCTACAATTTACTCTAAATAATGTTCTATGCTAAACACCTGCAAACTTTTCCACCCTAATGTTTAGTCATCTAACAAATAACTTACTGAATGCCTACTTTGATCCATTGGGCCTGAAAAGTGAGTTGGGTCCTACTTATTCCTCATGGCTCTTTGCAGAATATTGATTCTCCCTCTTCCCTAAAGACACAACTTTGAAACTCTACTTGTTGGAATCATCCAACACTCTGGGGTCTTTCCTCCTTGGTCTTTAAATATTATAGCTTCTGACTATCACATCTCTAATATAACTCCTGTAGTTTTGGATATTTCAAAATCCACATAAATGACCTCCTTCTGATATGGTAGACTCATTTCCTTAAATCCCTCTCCACCAGTGATCTTGTTGCCTATGCTACCCAGTGAAAGATCAACTTATTTCCTACATCACTGGTTTCTCAAGTGTAGTCTGTGGCCCCCTGTGAGGTGAGGGCAGGGGGGTGTGCTGTTTCTGATACTCTTTAGGAAGTTGGTGAGGTCAAAACTATTTTCATAATAATACTAAAAATTTATATGCCTTTCTCATCATGGTGACATTTGCACTAATGGTGCAAAAGCAATGGTGGGTTAAACTAGAGTCATCTTAGCATAAATCAAGGTAACAGTGCCAAACTATACTAGTAGTTATTAATTCTTCATTATGTACTTGCTCTTAAGAAAAAAAAATTAGACTTTTGCTTCTAAGATGGAGTAGATGCACTTTTTCCTCTTCCTCCTAAGTAAAACTAAGAATCTTGAGTATTACATATAAAACAAATGGGGCTCTGAAAGGTGGAAAGAAGGAGGCAGACCAGCTAGGGACCTCAGGACCAGAAGAATGACAACTCACTTCAGAGGGGGAATTGTCTAAGTTGTCTTTTTGCCTCACATATCCCATTTGTCGAGCTGAAGAAGCCGGCAACACAGGAAGGCCAAGCAGCACAGACCACAAGAGCCCCAACCAAAACCTTACTTTCTCTAGCCAAAGGACCAGGAAAGGGGCAGCTTAGAGAAACTTCCAGGACTATGCACTCTCCAAGTTTTCTTTATAGAGGACATCAGTACATCACTGATTTCTTGTCTCCTCATTTCTTTTTTTGTTTTTGTTTTTGTTTCGCGGTACGCGGACCTCTCACTGCTGTGGCCTCTCCCGCCGCGGAGCACAGGCTCCGGACGCGCAGGCTCAGCGGCCATGGCTCACGGGCCCAGCCTCTCCGCGGCATGTTGGGATCCTCCCAGACCGGGGTACGAACCCGTGTCCCCTGTATCGGCAGGCGGACTCTCAACCACTGCGCCACCAGGGAAGCCCTTGTCTCCTCATTTCTTCATCCCCTAAACACTGGAGCACCAGAATACTCGGTCACTGGCCTCACCTCTTTTCTAACTCACTTACTCTCTCGGTGACTTAATCCTGTCTCACAGCTTTAAGTACTACTACTGTATGCTCAGAAGTCCAAAATGGTATCTCCACGTTGGACCTCACTTGATCTCAGACTCAAGCATCCAAGTGCCAACTCAACATCTCTACTTGGACTTAACATGCCCCAAACCAAATTCCTCATCACTCCTTCTCCCCCAGCAAGACCCCACCTGCTGCAGTTTTCTCCACTCAGATAATGACAACCTTATCCCCTCAAGCGCACAAAAACTTTTTTTGAGTCATGCTTGACTTCTTTCTTTCTCTCCTCCTCCACACTCACTCTATCAGAAAATTCTGTCAACCCTACCTTCAAAATATATCCAGTCCATATCTTACCATATCCATTGCTACTACCCCGGTCTAAGCCAACATGTTGTTTGCCTAGATTAATACAAATGCTTCATAACTAGTTGTATTAGTTTCCTAGGGCTACCATAACAAAGTACCACAAACAGGGTGGCTTAACCAACAGAAATTTATTATCTCACAGTTCTGGAAGCTAAAAGTCCAAGATCAAGTTATTGGCAGGGCCATGCTTCCCATGAAGGTTCCAGAGAAGGACCTGTATCAGGTCCCTCTCCTAGCTCCTGGTAATCCCCTGCCTTGTGGCAGCATAACTCCAATCTTCATGTGGCATTTTCTCTATGTGCGTGTCTGTCTCTAAATTTCTTCTTTTTATTAGGACATCAGTCATATTGGATGAGGGGCCCAATCTACTCTAGTATGACCTCAACTTAACTAATTAGAACTGCAACAACCCCATTTACAAATAAGGTCATATTCTGAGGTAGTAGGGGTTAGAATTTCAACATACGAATTTTTGGAGGAAACAAATCAACCCATAACACTAGCCTGCACTAGTGTACTCTTGTACTCTTCGTCTGATTCTCAAATGAAGAATCAAATGTACCTGTACCCTTCATTTGATTCTCAACATTACCCCTCTCCCCCTTACTTAAACTATATTCCAGCCAAAATGGCCTCCTTCATATTCTTTGAATACACAGGCATGCTCCAGTCTCCTCTGTATGCTCATGTAAATCTCTTTGCTTGGAATACTCTTTTTTCAGATATTTTCATGACTTGCCCCTCGCTTCCTTCAGGTTTCAGCTCGGTTATCATCATCTCAGTGAGATCTTCTCTGCCTTCCCCACTTAGAAATAACTAGCCTCCCCCGCCCAGGGGATTCTCCCTTACTCTAATGTACCACATCTGACATACTACATATTAACTTGCTTACTACCTATCTTCCTCAATTAGAGGAATTAGCCACAAGTGGACAGACACTATTTTGTCTCTGTTCCATCTCCAGTATCTAAAATAGTGCCTGGCACATAAGAAGTACTCAGTAAATATTTGCATAAATAAATGAACAAAATTAAAATGTGGAAGGAACTGTTTTATACATTTAAGGAGACGCAAGAATGCATAAGATGTGGTCCCTTCAGTGAGTATAAACTTAGCCATTATGAGAAGGTATTATATTAAATTTTAATTTCAATTCCAGAGATAATCATTTTTTAAAATAAGGTTAAGGTGTTATAAAATCTCACTAATGTAAAACACGTTATATATTTTCAGTTGTCTGCTAGTTATTTTCACATTGATGTAACAACTAAAACTTAAACTTAGCCAACCTAAAATCAAACAATTCATCTTTCCCAGACCTGCCCCATATATAATTGACAAGTTTGACCTTTGCTCTCTCTTCCATTTGTTCTTTTCTGCATCTTCTGCCCCAACTCTAGTCCAGGCCCAAATTTCCTCTAATGGAAACAGTTACAAGAGCCATCTAGCCTATGTCTTTCAATCCCCTCAAATTCACATGCCTTCATAGCAGTCTTCCTAAAGCATGTTTGTTGCTCTAGTCTTCACTACGTCCTTGCCTCTCGCTGCCTAAGAAATGAAATAAAGCTCGTTAGTATGGTTTTCAAGACACTCCCTGATCTACCCCCACCCACCTTTCTACTCTTCTTTCTCTTCCTTCATACTTTAAACCCACTAAGACCAGACTATTTGGCATTCCCTGGCCTCCATTCCCATCTGTATGCCTTTGCCTAATTCCCTCCACAGGAAATTCCTCTTTTTCAGTTTCTTCCTAATGATACCCGAATCATTCCTTTGGATCTATCTCAAATGTTACCACCTTATGAAGCCGTACCAGATATGCCTGAATAAGTGCTTTGCATATCATGGTTATTACTAATCACATTCTATATGTAGTCATATGTGAGTACGTCATAGCTTTTCTACTAAACTGAAGCTCCCTTTAGATAAGAACTACATCTACAGACTCATAGATAAGAGAACTAGTGGTCAGCAGTGGGGAGAGGGAAGGAAGGAGGGGCAACATAAGGGTAGGGGACTAAGAGGTACAAACTACTACCTATAAAATAAATGAGCTACAAGGATACATTGTACAGCACAGAGAATATAGCCAATATTTTATAAAAGCTATAAACGGAGTATAACCTTTAAAAATTGTGAATCACTATGCTGTACACCTGAAATTTATCTAATGTTGTACATCAACTATACATACCTCAATTAAAAAACTATACCTCAATTAAAAAAAGAAATATATCTAAAACATTTTTATGTTGCATAAGCACCTTGTACAAGGCACTGTACATAAGTCTCAAAAGAAAAATATGGAAATTGATCTAATAAATCAGTTTTCAAATAAGAGATGACACTTACAATATACACAGTCTGATCCTTGAGACTTTCAGCTTTGGTTATTTGTTTAAATAAGCGAACGAAGTCATTAAATGTTTCACAGGTTATTTGAGTAGAACATTCACCCTCTGAAGAACTAAGATGATTCAGTTTGTTTAAAATTTGTTCCAAAAGCAGCCTCAAGGTAAAGCATTCAACACAATTCACAAAGACATGTGGAAGCTGAAAACAAAAACCAAAAAAGTGTAAATAGAAAACACATATCCACAACAAGGGCTCTGCTGGATATCCACCATTTGCCCTTCTAAATCTATACCCCACCATTCTCCAAACTGCTCTGTGCCCCAGGAGGCTGACCACTACAGACTGCATCGCCCAGACTCATTTTCTAGCTCTTGCTGGATTCAGCCAAAGGGAAGAACCAGGAGACAGAAGCAAAGTGGTAAGAGAAAGAAGGTGAATATTCATTCCCTTGACTCCCACCCCCATCCCACAGCTTGACAGTGGCTGCATCTTCTACCAAAGGCAACAGCTCGAGTTGGGCAGCCTCTCATCAAAGGCTACACCTCTTGCTGGGGCCTGATTACAGCTCCTTCCTGTTCCATTCAGGTCTGAGAGAGGTAAAGACTCTCAGCACATCACCATCCCTTATTGGTTCCCTTAACATTTCTTCAACCTTTGTAAAATATTATAGTCCCTCCATTAAACACACTTTAATTATTTGAGTTTTCATGTTTCCTACAGGGATTGAAAGCAAACCTGTATTTCCCACTAAAGAATTCTTACAAAGAAACCCAAGAACATGTGAATGTTAAAATTCTTAGTGGGAATTTCTTACTTATAATTTTAAAATAATATTTTTAATCATGGACACACCTAAACCAAAAAAACATTTTTAAGAGTTAAAAACAGAGTAATCCCCCTATAAGGACTTAGAACTAGCTCTTCATTTAGAGAACAAAATGGAGGTAATTCCAGAAGTAACAAGGAAAAAAAAGATTTATAAATATAGTCTGTTCTCAAAATGAAATCACAAAAGCAGTACTCATCACTCAGAGGAAGAGAGCGTGTGGCATCTGGCACAAATAATGGAACCTATAACTATTTTTAGCGACATTCTATAAATCTCACCCAATAAAGAGGCTTTTCTTTCTCAGAGTAGCAGTGTAACTAAGGCTACATTATAGTTACTTAGGCACAATTTCACCAGCATTTTCTGACCTCCTTTCCCCCCACTCCTTTATGAACTACAGTCCACAATAGCTCTGTTAAGACTGTCTTGTTTACTGCTACCTGTGTGCTATCCATGACCTTTAATGGCAGCATACTCTAAATGTCTCTTTGTGTACCTATACCAAAAGTGGTGATAATCATCATTACAATGTTTAAGCAGCAACAAAAATCAAGATACATTAAAAAATGAAATACAGCCCTTAAATATGGAACTTCCATATTCAGTTTTCATGCTTTTATTCAATATAGATATTTTTGGACACTTCATGCAGGGAGTTCCAAACGCAAATGCCTGAGCAAGGACCTTGTACACTCAGGTTCTGAAGCCTGGTATGAACCTCAGGCATCTGTATTTTAAAATGCACAGGCAAACTTCAGGATCAAAGGCTAAAATCCCTAAGTTGATATATGCCAAGAACTGTGCTGGGAATAATCTCAAGAAACAGTTTCAAGCCAGGGAAACACAAACATTTATCACAGCTGAAAGGGATAAATATTATGACAGGATTAAGCACAGAGTGCTGAGGCTGTACAACAGAGGGACATCTAACACCGCCTAGAGAGTCAAAAAAGGCTACCCAAAGTGTAAACACAAGAAAACATAGCAAAATAAATAAGCATTTGCCAAATAATAGGGTAGAAGAGTTGGAGTGAATGAGTACAAGAAAGCCATTCCAAGCAGTATGTGCCAAGGGTTGAAGGTAAGAGACAGCAAGAACTGTAAAATAGTTCAGTATGACACACATACTCTGAGCTAGAGTTAGGACCGGGGGTAGCAAACTACAGCCTTTGGGTTAGCAATCTGTTTTGATATATACAGCCATGCCCATTTAGACAGATACTGTCCATGGCTGCTTCCACACTAAGGAGGAGTTGAGTGGTTGTAATATAAAGTACCTGGCCCGCAAGCCTAAAATATTTACTATCTGGCCCATAAGAAAAAGTTTGCCCATCCCTGGCTTAGGATATGAAAGAGGGTGTGGCAATAATCACGAACAATAGCAGCTAAACTTTATTGAGTGCTTACTATATACTAAGTATTGTGGTAAGCACTTTTCATGTATTAACTCATTGGATTCTCACAATGTCAAATGTTGTCACTATTAGCCCTACTTTTCAGATGCAAAAGCACTACGGGGTGAACCCAGAAGAAGAACATGAGTCTGCCAGACTCTATCTCAAATTCTTAGGCATTACGTTAAGAAAGATAAACTGAACTCAGCTCATGAAGGGTCTTATATATCAGGCAAAACACCCGAACCTTTTCCTAAAGATCTGATTTAAGATTTTCATGGACTACCTGCAGGGTGGAGAACAGGCTGCACTTAGGAAACTGTTGTGGAAATAAATGAAAGAAATAATGGTAAATGAAACTCAAGTAGCAGCAATGGCTATGATTCAAGCTACATGGAGTCAAGACATTAATGATACAGAATCAACAGGATGTGTTTACTGTTCAATTTACTAAGAGTGAGGATAAAGAAAGAGTAAAGAACAAGTTTAGACAACTGTGTGAATGGTGAAATTCACTGTTAGAGGCAATATGGGAAAAAGGGCAGGGTAAAGGTGACATATTTAGTTTTGTACTTGTGGAGATTCAGACTTACCACTACCAATATTTCAAATATGTACAATAATGGAGAAGAAACAGATTTTAGTATTTTTAAAGAATGTATTATTATGTGTGTTTTCCCCCAAATATTATCATCCAATGAAAGTCAGAGAGAGTAATTTGGCTCAACTTAAAAAGTACATTCTAACATCAAGGCTCAAGTTATTTAACAATGCCTTCTGAAGCTTAGTCTTTGAAGGTCTTCAACAAAAAGTTGGTCAGAAATGTTTTATGTAGAAGATATTCCTTCAGAGAAAGGTAAACTAAATATCTCCCAGATCCCTTCTATTTCTAGGAGTCTATGAATAAAAATCAATTAACACTGAGTTTGGGATATTCTTACCTCTAAAGTTTTCAACAAAGTTTGTGTTACATAGGTCTTTCCACTGGCAGTATGTCCATAAATAAAAATGGATGGAAAGCTGAAATGATGTCTCTACCAGAGAAAAGACAAATATCAGTCTGCACATACAAAACAGAAAATAAACATTCATCAATTTGTGACAAACTTTTCCATGATAAAGTAAATTATTCAATCCAAATGATTTCAACAGTGAGCATTTAGTGGATTCATCATTATACCTCAAACCTACTTGAATTCAACTCTACTCTTTCTCAAAATTTCTGGAAAATCACATTTGGCCTATCTATTATATATATTACTATACATATATATATTCAACCCTTTTTATTATTATACAGGTTTATATATACAAATGTTTGTATTTTCAAATTTGAGAGATTTAACAGATTTTTCAAGAATGATTTTGACCATACTTCATTTTTTTCTTAACCCTTTTTTATAGAATCTAAGCCCACAGGCTGCAACTTCAGTCTACATTCTAAAGCTTTTAAACTAAGCATATGTAAACACAGGACTAGAAAGAATTTCAAGAGTCCTCTGTTCTAAGGAAAACTTACAGGATACTTCTGAATTATGCTTACTACATTTACCTTGGCCTAAATGTGTACATTTCATCATTGTTTTCAATGATCAAATCTACACAGCATATATTTCAAAATACATATTCCCAAGATTCTCCTGAAGTACATTATGAGTCAGCAGCCTAGAGAAAAGTAAAAATTGTCAAACACCCCTATATTGGTCTGGTCAATACTACAAATATGTTTCATTCATTCAATGAACATTAATTAGACAGCTGCTAAATGCTGAAAACCATAATGCACTAAAGAGTACAAAAATCAGTTAGAGATAAAACCTGCTTTGGAGGAATTCACATACACTTAAAAAATAATTATAAGAAAATTGGATGATGCAATTTCCATGAAAAAGTAGAGTCTCTATGATCATCATCTACCACTACAATAGTACAGTTGACGCTTGAACAGCACAGGTTTTGAACTGCTTGAGTTCATCTATACATGGATTTTTTTCAATAAACATATTCGAAACAATTCTGGAGATCTGCAACAATTTGAAAAAACTCACAGATGAACCACTTTGCCTAAACACATAGGAAAAATTAAGTATGCCATGAAGCGTAAAATATATGTAGATAATAGTATACCCTTACAAAGGCATAAGGTGAATGATATTTAATATAAAATTAATAATGTGTTAGTTTTCTGTTTTATAACTTTGCTCCCAAAGGATTACATTACCATACATACCATATGGTATGTCTGGGCCTCCCAGCCTCTCCCCTCTTTCTCTCCCTCTCCCTTCCTCCCTTCTTCCTACCCCTTCTTCCTTCCTATAATTGGAGAAACTGTGTATTAGCCTATCATCACAGGTAAGTGATTTTTCAAAAAATGTAACCATGTGTTTACAATACTGTATTATGAATATGACTGGAATACTGCACACCATGAAACTTTATAAGGGTTCATTCATTAGTATATAGGTAGGCTACCATGAAGGAATTCTATCCATAACAGAAGGCTACCATAAAGCAATCATATCACTGCTTCTTTGTTATCAATGTATGAATCATTATACTTGTAAATAGATATGAATTTTTTTCACATTCTTTTCATTTTTAACGTCTAGTTAGTAATACGTATAACAAGCCCAGTGTTTTGTATTATTAAGACAATACTGATGTAGATATTGACAGACGATTCATCTTATAAACAATGTAAACTAACAGTATTGATAAATACAGTATAGTACTATAAATTAGTTCTCTTCCTTATGATTTTCTTAATAACATTTCGTTTCCTCTAGCTTACTTTATTATAAGAATACAGAATATAATACATATACAAAATATGTGTTAATTGACTGTTTATCGGTAAGGCTATTAGCAGTTAAGTTTGGGGTGAGTCAAAAGTTACACACTGATTTTCAACTCCACAGGGCGTCAGCACCCCCAATTCCCACATTGTTCAAAGGCCAACTGTAGTCATAAACATTTATTACATTCTAGCCACCAAGTTACAAATTTCCTTTTAGCAAGACAAATCAGGAACTCAAATTTATACAGGAAAATACTTTCTAATGGCAAATGCCTATAGCAAGAGCAGCCCAACAGATTAAAAATGGATGTTTCATACAGGGATTCTTTTCTTAAGTTTATACATAACACTCTTGTAAATTAACTAGCTCAAAAATTCTGTAACAAGAATTAAACGCATGCTTGCTGAGCATCTCTGCTAATACAATACTATATTTCACCTTGAAAGAGAAGCACAAGATACCCTTCAGGACACTTTTCCAAGCTACACTAAAACTCTCCTTTCCTGGAATCCCACCACACTTATCTGCATCCATTATTTGGTGCTTAATAATATTCCACCTTACATCATCTTTTCTACTGTTAACTAGAACTGTATTGAACTCTTGCACTGTTATTTAACCTTTCACCTTCATAAACCTAACATAAACTGTAATAAGCCAGGATCGGGCACAGTGCCTGGAACAGAGAAGGTGCTTACTAAATATTTATTTGCTGAATACATAAACGAATCTGCTAAGAAATATGAACCAGTTTTTTATAGATCTTTGTATCTCCTACATGCACAGCACCTTACAGAAAAGTGCTATTAAAATTGTTAAATATGACTTCTTCCTGTGATTTACACCAAATTGATATCACTCATCTCTATTTGCCAACATTCATTTTCAGGAGGACCACTTCTGTTTGTAGTGATCTGGGTTTGTCTACTCCAGGGAAGGAATGCATAAGGTACAACTAAGAAAATGTTTCAGTGATAATATTGATAACTACAATTAAAAGCATTATAACTGGGCTTCCCTGGTGGTGCAGTGGTTTAGAATCCGCCTGCCAATGCAGGGGACACGGGTTCAAGCCCTGGTCCAGGAAGATCCCACATGCTGCGGAGCAACTAAGTGGCCCGTGTGCCACAACTACTGAGCCTGCGCTCTAGAGCCCTCGTGCCACAGCTACTGAAGCCCACGCACCTAGAGCCCCTGCTCTGCAACAAGAGAAGCCACCGCAATGAGAAGCCCCTCACGGTAACGAAGAGTAGCCCCCGCTCGCCGCAACTAGAGAAAGCCCGCGCACAGCAACGAAGACCCAACGCAGCCAAAAATAAATAAAGTTAAAAAAAAAAAAAGACCCAATGCCTTTAAAAAAAAAAAAATCTGATATTAAAAAAAAAGCGTTATAACTAGAATACTGACTGAGGGTGCAGTCCCTGACCTTAGTTCCCTAACTAATGTGCCCTTTTAGAAGGAGGGTGGTACTTTTCCACTAATACTTCACAGGCCACCCCAGACTGCCACCCAGGTAGTTGGATGAAAGCAGTACTTATGAAAGCAAACCAGAGGTGTGAGGGAAGAACGTGAGTGTGACCCTAAACTCTCATTTACTCTCCTTACAGATGAAATCCAAGTGTGATCAATTCCAAGTCTAATTAATGAGTCTGAAGCAAAAGGCTCACTAAAGGCCACCAGAATACAATCAAAAACAGATTAAGGCAATTATACCCCAATAAAGATGTTTAAAAAAAAAAAAAACAGATTAAGTATGGAATTGATGAATGCTACCTCCTATGGAAAGGACTCCGCAGCAGTGTTCATCCAGAGGAAACATTTAACCTCTTCTCTTAGGCATCACCTGATAGTCAAGAAGCCTAGACTAGACCTCTTCTGTGCTTTAACAACGCTGGAAAAGCCGCTGAAGTTTTAAACCTGAAGCACCGCGTTGGCCCTCACAGGTCTTGACAACTACCCACCCACACAAGACTTACACTACCTCAGTGAAACGTGGGGACTCACTTTGGAGTAAGTAACACTGGGCAAACACATCTGTTGTATAAAATCCTGTTCAGCTGGGGTAAGAAGCAACTTCGAGTTGCTCTGGACTAACACCCTCTCAAAACCGTGGCGTGCGTAAAATATCACGTCCTGGGCCAACGAGCCCTAGTGCAGGCCGGTCCTTCCCGTGCAGTTTAAGAGACCGCTCACAAATTACTTTGGGTGAGGAGTGGGAGAGACCTATAACACCCCCTACTTCAACGCAAAAGACGGTCTACGGCCCCTCAATCAGAACGAAAATTTAAAAATTGGAACATGTCGCAAGACCACGGAATTGTTTGCCTCCGGGATTTGGAAGAGAAAAGATATCTGGACTACAATACCTCTCCAAACAGGGACTGCAAGGTGGACACTTGGGACTCGCGACAAAGCACCGTGTTTTCCAGGTGAGGCATGCTGGCGGGTACCAAAGCACAGAGCAGCCAGCGGCCCGCTCCGCGTTCCCAGACACAGCCCCACCCACGCTCGGGTCTCCGCGCTCCCGCCGGAAACCGGACTCTCGGGCTTGTGGGAGGAGCCAGCGTGGCCGTGCGTCCGCGTGACGTCAGTGCGCAAGAGGAGCGTCGGACCCGCCCTAGTCTTCCACAGCCTGAAGCGGTAGGGCTCTGAGCGGCGTAGAGGGCTTTCTGGAGCCCGCTTTGTGGGGGTTGGGCGTCTCGGGCTGCGGCCTTTGCCACCCAAAGGTCGAGAGGGGGATGCAGGGATGGGCGAACAGAGAAAGCGCTTGAAGGGGCTAAGGGGGCCCTGTGGGCTCCACTAAGTCGAGAACCTGTGGGTTCGGCTTTCCCGCCTAAAGGCCCCAAATTTAGAAACCGTGAGTGCTGGGGAGCTTTGTCGTGTAGCCCCACCCAGGAGGGGGAGGCGGTCGTGGAGCCGAGGCCCGCCTCTTTACAGGGACCTGAGGAAAGCGGGCTCAGATAACCAATATTCTCAAAAGCTGCGGGTTTTTTTCCTGAGGAGGATGTGGAAAATTGGCGTCCGGTGCAAAGAAAAGACTGATGGAGTCGAGCAAACAACTTGGAATTACTAGTCTTACTCCAAGCCTGAAAACAGATCTGGAAATGCCTCTCCCTCCTCATGGGAGGAAGTTCTAGTGTCAGTTTCTGAGGGCAACAAGAGTGAAAAATAATGCTACCTTTAGCATAAGGCTTTCCGTTCATTTTTTCGCGGAACGCGTGCTAGAAACCAGACGCTAGAAGATTCTGGAAATAAACAGATATAGGACTAGACAGAAATGTATGGTGAAAATAGGGTTTGGGATCCTGAAGCTGCTGGGTTGGGGCCATTGACTCAACAGAGAGACCTTGGAAGAATCATTGAAACATTCATTTTGAACTTTAACTTCTTTATCTATAAAAGAGAGATAGTAATAGCTGGGTTATTGCTAGGGATAAAAGATTATATACTTAGTGCCTGATGTACATAGATTTAAGTCATGGATATCAGAATCTTGTATTTGTGATAGCCAAAAGGATCTTTTGGTAATCGTGGTCTCCTATAACTTATCCGCTAGTCAAAATTATATATTGAAAGCAATTCAACTGCAATTGCCTAAGTAAGAAAGAATTATAAAGGGTACAATGGCACCATCCATCAAATCTTTTAGTGTTTCTTCCTAAGGGAAGCTAGCCCTTGACCACCCTCTCAAGACGGGGTTATACATTCCCATAACACTGTATTTTTATAGCATTCAACAAAATTATAAGTAAATTATCTAAATGTTAGTCTCTGTCTCTAGCTGCTTTGTGAGGGCGGGAAACCTTGTCTTCTTCACAGCTCCATTTTCAGTGTATACTATACTGGCTGGTACATACCTAATAAGCAGTCAGTAAGTAATTATTGACCTGAGAGGAAGTGCCTTACTGCCTGGACAGGTGTAGGGAAGTTTCTCAGAGGAGGGAACTGGGATGCTGAGACTTAAGAATAAGGGTTCAGGGCTTCCCTGCTGGCGCAGTGGTTGAGAGTCCCCCTGCCTGTGCTTCGCAACGGGGGAGAACAAAAAGACAAGCTAAAGACATAAAAAGGACAAGTAGGCAATCATATGCCAGGGACTGGCAAGTAATTTTTAAGAATAAACCTAGAGTGGCAGGAGGTCAGGCTGAGGCAAGTGTATGTTATGTTAAGAGGATTGGACCTTGTATAGGCCACAGGGAGCCAATGAAGAATTTTAGGCAAGCAAATGACAAGACTTGACTTTTAGGAAGTTCCTTTTGGCTACAGCATGGAAAATAGAATCAATTTGACTCGTTAAAAAAACTATTGCAAAGTTCTAAACAATAAATGATAATGTCCTAAACTAAATCAATGGGAAACAAGGTGACAGGGAATGGCAATTAAGGTTTATTAAACATAATGTGGCAGGCACTGTGATAGATACATTATCCCATTTAAACTTTGCAGTATAATAGATTTGCAAATAGAAAAAGTAGCTGAAATTTATCTTACAAGTAGTGTATACTTGAACCTAGGTTTGCTTCACTCCAAAGTCCTAAATCTTTCTACTACATCATACTGGGAAGAAGCTGAATCTGAGAGAGATTTAGAAGTACATTTAATAGAAATCAGTGGCTGCTTAAATGAGATGGAGGGGGAAGTCTCTGAGAGTAACGTTTAGGTTTCTGATTTAGCTGATTTTCGGCTTTGCCAGTAATAAAATCAAAAATAGGAGCAGGCTTATAGATTTGGTGATATCTATACAGGATTTAGTTTTATCTTTAGGACCAAGGTGAGTTTCTCACATTAAATTTGAAGTGTCTACAGGATAACCAGATAGGTCCAGTGGAAATAGAATCTTAAGCTCCCAAAGAGAGTGGCCTAGAGAAGGAGATACAGAAGTTATCACCACATAGGTAGTTGAGCCAGTCCTCTGGATAAGATTACACACAGAGAATACATGTTTGTTACACATTAAACCTGCAAATAATCCTTTAAAAAATGTAATAGTAGTAGATGAAAGTTGGTGCTCAAGTACTGTAAATTATTTTTTCCACAGAAAGAATGTGTCTTCAAAAAATATTCCAATAGTAAAAAGCTCACTGAAATCCTTTACAGCATATTTAATAGCTGTAGTTTGGGACCAGTTGTATTAGAACTCAAGTTTTAGTTGATGGAAAAAATCAGGAGAACCTACAATCACAAGTAGATTGTTTCACTAGGTTTTCCACTTATCGGAATTAGTTTTATAAAACAAAAATTTGGGTAATACATATAGCGCTAGTTTAAGGAGTATGAGAAAATAATGTGGGAACAGTTTCCTACAGAAAAGAAAAAGTGAACACATCACAAGCCATGCATCACCAATAGTTATGCACGAGGGATGTTTTAAAGAGTCCTGAAAATTGCCAAGTCTATCAATATGAAACATAAGGAGCAAAAAGTATAGTTTTTGTATGTTAAAAGGGTCTTTAACCATAATTTTAATCTTTTAAAGTTAAAACATTAAGCAAATAACATGAAACAACAGGAAAATTTATTTTTTATAACAAAGCTCAAATAACTTGTTTATAAGTGTTTATGAGCCAAAAAAAGTAACCTAATGAAGCTAACTTTACTATCTTTATTTTTAATTTTTTTAACAATACCTCTGTGCTCTTTTAATCTTTGGTTACTTATTCTGTAGTTTTTAACTTAATGATTTGTTTACTAAACAAACATAGAAGCTTTAATCCTAAAATACTCGGTGATAAAATGGGCTTTCAAGTTAATTGTTTTTCAATGCCATTTTGAAAGTCTGGTTTACATTGTGATGTACTGGCATTCCAGGACTAATAAAATATAAATTGTTTAAAAAGTAATCAAACAGAAAGAAAATCTTTAATAATGGTTGTGGAACTTAGTCATGGCATCAGATAAACTAGCGGTAAACCCAAATATAGATGGAAATTTTCAAGAAAATTTTATTATAGCCAATTAATCTAATTCTATGAAAGTAATTCCGGTTCATCCCCCTGCTCAAATCCTTCTCATTTCCCCTGCCAGCCAGATCCTCACAATGTACAAGACCCCATAAAACCTGCTCCCCACCTCACCCTTTACTTTGCTCACCTCATGTTTTGCTTCTCCTCCTTAAGCTTGCTCTCTTTCAGCCACACTGGCCTCCTTGCATTCTCTGGACTGTGCTGGGCATGCTCCAGCTTCTTGTGACTCTGCTCTTGCTATTCCTCCTGAAATCCTTTTCTCAATCTTAATTCGCATGGCTCACTCCTGATCTCCTTTAATCTCTGCTCAAATGTCACCTTACTAAAGGAGCCTTCTTTGACCACTTAAGTCTGTGCTGTCCCCCATTCCCCTTTTTTTCTTTATTTTGATTCACAATACTTATTCACAGTACTTATCATCTACATATTTTACTTGTTATTGTCAGTCTCTCACACTAAAATGTAAGGCCTGTCAGGAGCTCTATCAAAAAAAGTTCCTGGTGCGTAGTAGGCGCTCAATAAATATTTATTGAATTAATTAATGACTTCATTTATCCCAAATGACTAGCACGAGCTCTGATACAGAGTACATGTTTAACCACATTTGGTTAATGAAATGAATTACTAAGGAAAAACTACTGAAAAATTAAAACACCAAAAAAACCCCCAAAAGTTCTAGTTTTAGTTGCAATGATGATTGTTTTCTGTGTCTTTAAATATGGCATCCCACCCTTATTCAGCGGTCTGATTATTGTAGTTTTAGCCACATTGAAGACTACCCTAAACCCAAAAGAAAGAATGAAATGGTTGTTGTGCAAAAAATAAATAGGCATATAAATAAATTGGGTTAAAATCCAGGCAGTTTACTCTGAAATGAAGTTAACTTTAGGTCTTTTGGACATTTACTCTTAAGGAAGTTTGAATGTGAAGGACCAGCGTGGTCTTTAGAAATTGGATAGTATATCCTCAGTACCATGTTAGACATTTGTGAAAGTCCCCCCAGGTGGATGAGGACATTGTTTAGGGTACTATCTGAAAATAAACCAAATATTGACTTTTTTCTAAAGTAAACATATTTTAATAACATATAACTACTGATTAAATAATAATTACCTATGTTCACATATTCATATTAGGAGAAAACATGAAGTAGATCTGAAAGCAATGTCATACTTGGGCAGATTGCTGTGTTATTGTATGTACCTTCTCTAACCTTAACTCTAATTCAATCTAAGCATGATGTCCACCTTTCCTGCTCCCTCCATTTACCACCTGTGATAGGCAGAATAATGGCTTCCCGAAGATAGCCATGCCCTAATTCCAGGACGTGTGAATATGTTAGATTACATGGCAAAGGGGAATTAGGTTGCAGATGGGAGGAGGTTATCAGCTGACTGTGAGATGGGGAGATTAGACAGTACTTATCTAGGTGGGCCCAGTGCAATTACAGGCATCATTTCTAGTGAAAGAGAGAGGCAGAAGAAGAACCAGAGAGATGGCAGTGTGAGACTTGGTCTGACCTTGCTGGCTTAGAAGTGAGAGGAATGGGGACGGGAACCAAGGAATGCAGGCAGCCTCTAGAAGCTGGAAAAGGGAAAGAAATGGATTCTTCCCCAGAGCTTGCAGAAAGGAATGCAGCCCTGCTGAAACCTCGAAATGAGTGAGACTCATTTCAGACTTCTGACCTTCAGAACTCTAAGAAAATAAGTTTGTGTTGTTTTAAGCGACTAAGTGTGTGGTGATTTGTTACAGCAGCAAAAGAAAACTAACCCTACCTATTACATGAGCGTTCATTCTGATCTTTTTGCTAGGATAAAAATTTATATGTACTCCAGTGATTAGTAGATTTGGCCCTCTGGATCTGCAGGTTCCACATCCGTGTATTCAACCAAGCTCAGATTGAAAATATTCAACAAAAAAAAAAATTTCAGAAATCTCCAAAAAGCAAAACTTGACTTTTCCAGTCTCTGGCAGCTATTTACACAGCGTTTACATTGTATTAGATATTATAAGTAATCTAGAGGTAATTCAAAATATATGGGACGTGCATCGGTTATATGCAAATACCATGCCATTTTATATAAGAGACTTGAGCATCTGTGGAACTAATCCCATGAATTCTGACGGACTACTGTACTCGTATTGATTAGTTTCCATAGTAATCATGTTTGGAAACAACCCAGGGATATTACGTGACTAAAATGGATACTTCTCTCTTTCATCAAGAGTGAGGGCCATAATACAATATACTCTGAAGTATAATAACTTTTTTATTGCATCAAAATTATGGAACAACGCTATTAAAATTACACCAAAATATAAAATGCAAAAAATGGTGGAAATTCAAGGAAGAGTTGACAAATCCACTACTACAGCAGGAGATTTCAACAGAGTCTCTGTAAATTACTGTCAGGTTAAGAAGACAAAAATTATAAGGATATAGGAGATTTGAAAAAAAACATAATTAACAGGCTTGATTTACCACACAGACACCTTTCTAAGCACATGCAGAACATTTACTTAAGTTGACCACCATGTACACGGGTATAAAACAAGTCTAAACAAATTTTAAAGGATTGGTATCATAAAAATCATATTTCTCATTATAATGCAATCAAAATAGATGTCAGTACTTAAAAGATAAAAAATTCATAGGTTTGAGAATTCAAAAACATGCTTTTAAATAAAGTTAAAGAAATATATTTTTAAAAATATTTAATACTGAGTGATAACAAAAATAGCACATGTCAAAACTTGTAGAATGCAGTGAAAGCTGTACTAAGAGGGAAATGGAGGCTTAAAAGCTGGAAATTAATGCTGAATTCAACTTAACTAGTAAGACTTAAGAATAAACAAAAAGTGTAGGAAGAAGGAGAAATAAGGATAAAAACAAAACTTATAAAATAGGCAACAAATATCAAATAGGGAGAATCAATAAAGCCAAAAGTTTGGTTTTGAAAAAAGTTAACATACCAGAGGTACAAATTAATAATAAGTGGGAAAGTTTTCATAAATAAATATACAGCTAAAATTACAAAGAGAATACTATCGACAAACTTTATGCTAATAAATTTAGTTCTATGGTCTGAATGTTTGTGTCCCCCTGCCCACACCCCATCACCAAATTCATGTGTTGAAATCCGAATGCTCAATGTGATGGTGTTAGGAGGTGGGGCCTTTGGGAGATGCTTAGGGCATGAGGGTGGAGCCCTCCTTTTGGGCTTAGTGCTCTAATAAAAGAGGCTCCACAGAGATCTGCAGCTCCTTCCTGTGCACCTGCAATTCCGAGATGGTCTCTCTACACATTCTTGCCTCTCCCCCAGAGACAGAATGCTGCTTTTTGTGACTTGGTACTTGCTTGTCTGCCTGGAGGATGGTGGAGTATCCTCTGTTGTCCGTTTCTGCTTCAGGCTTAGGTGGGCCATGAACCTCAGGAGTGGTTTTTTTCTCAATAAAACTGTCCTCCTCCCCATAGCAGCTAAACTCTGTGGTGTGTCTTTGGGGAATCTTGTGTGGGAGAGTATTTCCTGCTCCATTTCTAGGAGTAGAGGGGTTTTCCTTTCATTCTTCTCCAGCTGTAGTTTTAGCTTTTCACATGCACCGTGAAGGTGACAGCGTTTGCTGCCTTTCTTCCAAAGGCTTAAAACTTTTGTTTTATACAGAACAAGGGTCCAGGCAGTGCTTTTTTTCAGTTCCTAATGCCCACCATTTCTCAAAGTTCATTTCCCAAAGGAGAGGTGGCCACTTCCTTTCCTCTAGACTTGCACCTCCAAGGGAGGCTTTCTCTGCTCTGCCCCCCATCTTCCTGGTGGGCATCCAGTAGGGGTCTGTGGAGATGAGCCTGTGAGTGAGTGTGAACTCCCCTTGTGTCTGTGGCTCTACGTTAGTCACAGTCAGCCTTTAACAAATTATTTAAAATTTTAGCTGAATGTTTTTGCCTGCTTGTATGACACGTATCTTACCCTCACCTCCTATTTTGCCACAGGTGAGTCAGGGCTCCCATCCCATCTCTCCTTAGAGGAGCCTGTCTTTCCTGTTGCCAGGCTACTTGGTTTCCCTATGATCTTAGCTCTCCGATGGGTTACAGAAAAATTATTTTTTTGGTTTATCCTGCTTTTTTTGTTGTTAGGGTCTTTCCATATATTATGCTCTTTCCATAATTTTACAGTCTAGATAGTATAGTGGAACTCAACTAGTTATTTTTAAAATCCAAGCTCATGTATGTTCTCTCATCTCATTTTCCTTTTAACTCACTCTTTCTGCCCTTGGTTTGAACCTTCCATCTGAAAGCACTTTCATCATTGACTTAGGCTGCGTTTTCTAGGAAACCAAATCTAACACATCTGCCTATCTTAAGTGCAAGCCCCAATGCTATGAAACTCCCCCAATTTTCTCAACAAAATTTTCTAATCTCTCAAGTCTCACAGGATTTATCATTTACACTTGTTATAGCCCCTAAAACTCTCAATCTTGTATTATGAATATTTGTGCCTATGGTTTTTCAGGCACCAATTGGATGAAAATACCCAGATTCATTTATTAATTCCTTCATTCATTAGTCTAGCATTTATTGAGGACCTATCATGCCAGAGTTCTGGGGGAATGAAGTGTGACCAAAAGAGACAGTGTACCCATCCTTGTGAAAATTGGAATCTAGCAGGGAAGACAGGCAGTGAAGATGTATTGATTTGGCCAAAAAGTTCCTTTGGGTTTTAAGTAAAAAGACACATTTTTCATTTTCACCAAGAACTTTATTGAACAACGTATTCATGGTTTTGTTCCACTACCTTCTGCCAGTTTTCAGGCAACTTCATAATTCCATCTTCCCAAAACGTTTTTCTTTAAATTAATTAATTAATTAATTTTTAGCTGCATTGGGTCTTCATTGCTGCGCATGGGCTTTCTAGTTGCAGCGAGCAGGGGCTACTCTTCATTGCGGTTCACAGGCTTCTCATTGCAGTGGCTTCTCTTTGTTGCGGAGCACGGGCTCTAGGTACACGGGCTTCAGTAGTCGTGGCATGCAGGCTCAGTAGTTGTGGCACACGGGCTTAGCTGCTCCGCAGCATGTGGGATCTTCCTGGACAAGGGCTCGAACCTGTGTCCACTGCACTGGCAGGTGGATTCCTAACCACTGTGCCACCAGGGAAGTCCCTTCCCAAAACTTTTTATCTTTTTGAGCAAAGAACTGTTCCAGGTGCCTTTTACAGTCTTCCAGGGAATTGAAAGTTTTTCAATTAAGAGAATTTTGTAAAGACCAAAATAAATGGAAATCCGAATCCATTGTCTGGTGAATATGGAGGATGAATCAGAACTTCCCAGCAAAGCTATAAGAGTTTTTGCCTGGTCATCAAAGAAACATGTGGTCTTGCGTTATACTGATGGAAGATTATGCTTTTTCTGTTGACTAACTCCGGACGCTTTTTTTCAAGTGCTGCTTTCAGTTCGTCACACTGGGAGCAGTACTTTGCTCAATTGTTTGGTTTTCCGGAAGGACCTCTTAATAGAGAACTCCCTTCCAATCTCGCCATATATACAACACCACCTTCTTTGGAAGACTGGCCTTTGGTGTGGTTGGTGGTGGTTCATTTAACTTGCCCCACATTCTCTCCCGTTCCACATTACTGTACAGTATCTACTTTTCATGGCCCATCACAATTTAAAAAAAAAAAAAAAAAACGTTTTCATCACTTTTAAGTAGAGAATCGCATGCAGAAATACCGTCAAGAAGGTTTTTTTCTCTTAACTTATGTGGAACCCAAACATCAAAGCAATTAACATAATAACCAAGCTGGTGCAAATGATTTTCAGTACTTCATTTGGATACTTTGAGTACGTCAGTTATCTCCCACGTGGTACAACGTTGATTGTTCTCAATTAATGTCTCAGTTTGATGGCTATCAACTTCAAGTGGTCTACCAGACCATGGAGCATCGTCCAGCAAGAAATCTCCAGCAAGAAACTTCGCAAACCACTTCTGACACATTCGATCAGTCATAGCACCTTCTCCGTACACTGTACAACTCTTTTCCTTCTCCGTACACTGCACAACTCTTTTTTTTGCGTTTCAGTTGCGTTTTTACCTTTCTTAAAATAATCATAATATGCCAAAAATGTTGCTTTTTTCTTCCATCTTCAATATTAAAATGGCTACACACAAAAAAATAAATAAAAATGGCTACACGAAAATTCACCAATTTTGATAAGTTTTTTTAAAATGCACACTGTCACATGACAGCTGTCACAATACAATCTAAGAAAATTGTTTTGAATGAAGTTAAAGACAACTAAGCTCAAGTAGAGCCATCTTATGGAAAAACCGGACGATCTTTTTGGCCAACACAATAATTAGGTTACTGCGTGCTACAAATGCCATCTTATTAAATAACAATATTAATATAAATACTTACAAAATGAATAAATGAGTAGTTGAATAAATGTGTTAGTAATAACCCCTTCTCCACAATTTTTTCCCTCTTCTTTATATTACATTTAGCCTAAAATATAATGTTTCTTATGGTTCCTGTCACATTATTGAGAATTTCACTGTATATAGCCCCAGGGAATATATTTCGCAAAACTTTTTCTTTGATAAATGGTCAAAAAGTACCTCTTTTTAAGTGTTGGGCTTTCATTACAGGACCACAGTTTTCAGTGCTTCATACTCTCTGAGAGCTACTAACATATATTAGAAGTCTTTTTTAATGTTCCACTGAACAGGACCAATATTTTGAAATTCACATTTACTCAAATTCATTTCAATGACATAATTTGAAAAATTATGCCACAAAGGAGAAAGAAAGTAATAAGGATATGTAATGAAACTATATTCAAAAGTAATTGATGTCATGAAATATAAGAAAATCCAATATCAGTGTGAAATTAAATCAATATTAAATTGAAAAAGCAATTCAGTTACTTTTCCACTGCAATAGCCAGATCCGTTATTTTTACATTACTTTTTTTAAAACTTTCAATATTGCATTTCTGAGGAAAATTTATTGGATAGGTTAATTTAACACTTCTGAAAAGACATTATATTCACTTTTACTAGTGAATATTCATGATTATATTCTTATTCACAAGGCAAATAATGAAGCATAGGCTCTAGAGTTAAACAGACTTGAGTTAGCATCTTGGCTCCAACACTTGTTAACTGTGACCTTAGGCATATTATTTTTCTAAGCCTTTTTTTCTCTCATCTGTAAAGTGGGGGGAAATAAAACCTACCTTACAAGGTTGACATCTCTGTATCTCCAGGATGAGTTGATTCCCCACTCATACTGAATTTCCCCAACAGCCTGACTGTCCTTCATTACAATGCAAGCACCACAATGTAAGGCAGAGATATTGCTGTCTTTGTTCAATACGGTGATATCTCCAGCTCCTAGAATAATGACTAGCATGTATAAGGTGCTCAGCTAGTATTTATCAATTAAATGCATGTGATGTGTTTAACACAGTGCCAAGCACATGGAACATACCCAATAAATATCATTATGACTGTAATTATCTTGTTGATTAATTAGCCTGACCAAAACCACATTTATCTTTCCCTGCTGCTCCCACAGTTGTTCCATCTCAGTAAATCGGCATTACATTTTTTTGGTTGCTTAGGCCAACAATTTTGAAGTCATATTTATTTTTCTTTTTTCTTAATACCTCACAAATCCATCATAAATCTTGGCTGTATCTTCAAAATATTGTTGGGAGTCACTCCTCCATGTGTCTC
Source organism: Phocoena sinus (assembly GCF_008692025.1). Classification (NCBI taxonomy): domain Eukaryota; kingdom Metazoa; phylum Chordata; class Mammalia; order Artiodactyla; family Phocoenidae; genus Phocoena; species Phocoena sinus. The sequence continues at coordinate 87,879,754 of NC_045771.1, forward strand.
TCAAATTTCTGCATGTCTTATGAGCAAGACACTGACTGCCCTTTTTTCAGGACTATCTCCTCCAGGATGTTTAGCCAGTAAACAGCTTTGGAAGATATAGTGTCTCTCTCTGGCGCAAAGGGGCAGCCAAGCTTTCTGTCCAGTATGATAAAGATAATATCTCTCTCAGGAGTAAAGTGCAGGCATGTTTACTACTCATTATAAAAGATCCAGGTTCCCCAAGCTCAGGGTTCCCTTTCATGTAACAAAACCCACTGCATGGGTCTGTGGATATTGGGGCTTGGGCCACTCACACAAAAATGCTGTGATTAGGACATAGCATCAAAAATGCACATCATGGAAGTCTTCCTAGAGAAAATGACATGATATAAATGCTGAAATATAAGTAGGAGTTAGCCAGGTGGATTAGAAGAACGTGTAAAGGTCCAGTGCTAGAAAGAGCATGAAAACATTAGAAAAGCCACAGATGTTTCAGCAGAGCCAGAGTGTTGTGTACAAGGTAGAGAGAAGGAAATGGAGGAGGAAGGCTAGGGGAGCACATAAAAATAATTTGAAGAGGTAAGAGTGTCCTGGGTATAAAAGGTCATGTATGCCATAACATGGAGTTTAGACATAATCTTGACGATCATAGGGAACTATTGAAGGATTTTGAGCATGGATCTTTGCATCTTGGAAAGATCACAGTGGCAGCAGTATTGAGAACCTTAAACAGGCAAGATTGGAAACACAGAGACCTTTTAAATCTCTGATTTAATAAACTGGCTTAGAGTTTTTGTGAAATTTAAATAGGGAATGGCAGAAGCAGGGTCAGATAAAGATTCAAATCTTGCAAAAGTTGTGATGTTTTCAAGTTTCCCCCTGTGTACTTCAAAGAAAAGCTATATTAAACCATAAAAATATTTGCAAGGAAATTCAGTTATGTTCTGATATTGTCTTATGTTGAATATAATCTTTTTTTGATATATCAAATATTTTTTCTAATTTTTTTCCTTTTAAAAAATATTCCAGGGCTTCCCTGGTGGCACAGTGGTTGAGAGTCCGCCTGCCGATGCAGGGGACACGGGTTTGTGCCCCGGTCCGGGAAGATCCCACGTGCCGCGGAGCGGCTGGGCCCGTGAGCCATGGCCGCTGAGCCTGCGTGTCCAGAGCCTGTGCTCCGCAACGGGAGAGGCCACAACAGTGAGAGGCCCGCATACCACAAAAAAAAAAAATAATAAAATTCAGGTGTTTTAGAGAAATTATTGGTCAAATATCAAGGGAGACTTCCTCCTACTTGTCAGGATGTAAATTAATTACCTAGTTTGAAAGACTCAGGACATTGTGACAGAAATCAAAGAGTTCTTTATTTAAAAAAGGCTTTTTTCATTTCTCTTTAACATTTTCTTTAAATAATAACCATGTATTATCTACACACTGGTTTCTCAGTTCTCTACTCGTGAGATTTCTCTCTTGGAACTGTCTCATAGTTTTATTAATGAATGCCTCTCCTGTCACAGAAATAGCTGATAAAATGATGCCCGTTTACAGTTAAACTCTGGACCTGATCTGGTCACTGATTCCCTGGGTTGAGGCAGGTGTATTCAAATGAAGTGCCTCTCTCTTTTATGTCTGAGATGATTGACAGTGAGAATGTCTGAGTACAACTTTTCCTTTCTTAATTTGGAGCACTGAAAGGTGGGCTTCCTCTATTGTTTACTAAAAATTTACTAAAAATATTACAAAGTAACAAGTATGTAAAAATTCCCATGGCTGAGAAAGATAAGATTTTGAAGAGCATCTAATATTTTAATATCTTACCCTTGCAGTAACATATCAATTGTTTCTTGGGAACAGGACAGGGCAGATCTTTGTCTTTTGGTGTCCATTCATCAAGTTCATCTTTTTCTCAGATGAGGGTAGAATTCTTAAATGACAAATACCCAAGAGTCTTGGCTGGCAAGGTGGGAGTTTCTGAGGGCTCCCTGGGACCCCATACTCTGCTAGTGTCGTGATCCTGTGATGAAGTTAGATAATCCAACATCAGGAAAAGGATATGAAGAGAAATACAGATTAGAGAGCTATTCAGATGGTAGAATTGACAGGTTTGTTTGGTTAAAGAGAGGGAAAAGACAACAATGCCTGTCAGGATGCAGGTCGTGGCCATCACTGAGGTGAGAAATACTGGGGGAAGGGGTTTGGGGAGGAGAGAGAAGATGAGTTCTGTTCTGGGCAGGCAGAGTTTGAGGAGCCTGAAAGACAACCAAATGGTCACGCGCAGTTAGCTAAATGGTTCTGGAGTTTAGAAAACCACTTGAGCTAAACACTCAGATTTGAGAGTCATTAACATCTAAATGGCAGTTAAATTCACGTATTAAGTGAAGTCATTCAAGGAGCATGGATAAAATAAGACTAAAGAAGGGGAACATGTATGTCTAAAAAATATCTACATTCAGAAGTGAGCAAACAGAACAGATTAACAGATTGAGAAGGCAGCCAGAGAGAGCACAGGAAAATTAGGAGTGAGGAAAGAGATGTCATGAAACTAAGAAGGGTTCACAAAAGAGAATAATCAGCAGTGGCAAATGCTCCGGAGGTCAAATGAAAAACACACAGCATGTATCATATCATATATGCTGCTCTGTAGACTACGTTTTTCCTTACAAAATACTGCAAAGATTTTTTTTTTCATTTCAATAACTGAAGATCTGCACTGTAAATTTAAATAGCTACATGTAGCTGCTACACAGAATTCAATTGTATGGGTGCACCATAATTTAGCCAATCACCAAATGAACCTTAAAATTTTCCCAATTTTTGCTTTTATAAAAATTTTTATGAATACCTTTGTATATACATCTTGACATGCATTCACATATTTCCCTATGTTAAAATCCTAGAGTTGGAATTATTAGGTTGTCACCCATACCAGCCCCTGAGAGCTGATCCTTGCCTTGATTTTTCTGTGTTTGTTACAAAAGCACCTGGTATTTGACAGAGACGTTTTGCAGCTGTGCTTTAAGAGCTAGGCATGGTCAACCACCCTGAACTGGCTCTGACTTGACCACAGGAAAGTGCTTGCACGAAGGAGACCTAGGTGTGGCTAAAGGTTACCTATGCTTCATTACTATGCTAACATATCTGCTCAACGGGGGGATCTGTACTCTGCTAGGCCTTAAGAAGTGTGTGCAAAGAAGCATGTAGGACTGCAAATGCCCCAGCTGCTCCTGGAAATGTCTACCCCTTTCCTAGAGTCCTTATGACATCTTCCTCCCTTAAAATTCCCTTACTCCCTTCCGTCCCAGGAGAAGGTGTTTTTAGAGCACAAGTTCTCCCTTCACCATTACTTAATCAATGAATAAAGTTACTGCTGTGCTATACCGAACCTGGTTTCATTTGATTGGCATTTGTGACTCCAGGCAAAGAATCCATTGAGGGGTCACCGACCCCTTGGGGATCAGTAACACAGTCAAAATATCTACAGATTATTTACCAAATTGCCTTCCAGTAATTTGCTCCAATTAGCTAAACTTAGGATTTCTGAATTAAACCAGGGAGACTGGAAAGGGGTGGGTGGTCACAAGCTAGTAATGCCACCTGATTCTGGGCAAAAGGAAATGAACATCCTCTCTAGAGAAAAGCACCTACGGACAGAGTCTCCAAGGGTGAAGATCTACCAATCCTAGGGCCTGCTGCTGCAGGATAAATTGCTGCACTGACCGAATAGGAGGCAGCAGGCATGCCCTCCCCATTCTTGAACAGTATGCGGGAAGCCAAGGCACATTCTCCGAGCCTGAGGCTGCACCATCTGGAGTCAGCATGCCAATTTAGGAAAATCCCTCATTTGAGCGGCTGGATTGTCAAGGAAGGGTGTGTTTCTGGCTCTGGGCAGGTATTTGCAGGCAGCTGCAGCTGTAGGGTAGGGAAGAAAGCTAGAAGACTGATAGAAAAACAAGTTGCCCTGGGGCTGGGTAAATGGGAAAGAGAAAAAAATAGAGCAGTTTTTAGGGAAAGAAGCCCTCCTAGAAGGTCAGCAAAGAAGGAAGAAAGCCTTGAAGAAGACAATGAGGTAGAAGGCCCTGGGGATGGGAAATTTGATTCCCTCTAGGGATCAGGACCTTTGAACTTGCCATCCAAATGCACAGCCTCCCAGTCAAAGAAGGTGAGGGTGACCAACCCACGCCTCTACCCAACCACCCACCCGGCTCTAGGGCCGCCCTGCAAATCCAGGCCAGTCCAGAGCCAGAGGATCACCTTGCTGGTTCGGACTGTTAGGACTAGAGGAGGATGAGGGTGGGGCTTGGTCATCTATGCCCTCCCACCCCGACCCCTGGGGTTGCTGATGCTGAGGGTAAGGGGGCAGGTAGCACTCCACTTACCACACTTAGTTTGTGGATTTTTTGCTAAACCATGAGAGTTCAACACATTGCCGTGCTGACGGCTTTTACAGTGGAGGGCCAAGTCTAACCAGAATGCAGTCCGAAATGGGCAAGAGTGGGTCGGACATTAAGCGAGCAGTCTCTGCCCTTGGCCACTCTGCCCTGGCAGAAACCCTGGTTACCAGGGAAAGAGGGCCACAGAGGATGGCTGGAAGGACGATTCAGATACCAATGGCTTCAGCTAGCTCTGCAGCTACTCGCCTCTGCCTCTAGATGTCGCCCTTGGAGTCAGCATAATAACTCCTGGATTCCCTGAGAATGTCGGACTCCAACAATAGGACATGGAATCTATTGTACCTTGCTCCTCAGGAGGGATGAGAAACCCTGACTGATTGAACTTAGAGACACATCCCACCCCGAAACTGAAGGGCTGTAAGGTGGGAGTGAGTGGCAAATGACTGCTCTCTCTTTCTTCCTGTGTCAGATATGTAGGAGACCAGAGGTTAGCAACTGGAATTATGCTACAGCAACTGAATCATCAGAGACTGAGACTTCTGAGACTCCAGAAGTCTCTTTGTTGCCTGGACAATAAACTAGTTTGGGTCAGGAGCTACCTCCAATCCCCAAAGAAGGTGCTGCACCTTCTTATTGACCCCAAGACCTCCAAGGTGCTGGATAGCTGAGTTTCCCAGAAAACTCTCTCTAAATAGCTGATACCTGCATCATCACTTCCTGGAAACTAAGTCATCTGTGTTTGTCCCACTGAGATTATTCTCATGCTTGCTCAATAAAAAAAGGAGAGGGGATGAAGGGGGTGTCTCTTCACCCCCACAGAGCCCACAGAGATGTAGATCTCTATGGGGTGGAAGAAGAATTGAGACACTCAGGTCCTTGCTTGGTATCCTTGGCTTGTGAGTGTCCCCCCAGTAAAGGCTATTTCTTACCACGTGATACTGCAAAATTCACCATTATCTACTTTACCACGCTGTGGAAAAGCAAAAACAAACAAAAGATCATAAAAACAGCCAGAGAGAAAAGTCTAACAAGAAATCACAAATAGACTGACAGCAGACTTCCTACTCAACAATGAATACTAGGAGAGGAAGAATATTTCTGAGAGCTGAGAGAAAATATCTATCTCAAATTGTGTGCCAAGAAAACCTTCTTTCACGAATGAGAAAATAATAAATTTCTCTTGATAAGTAGACACTTAGAGAGTTTGTCACCAATGGATCTATATTTAAATTACACATAAAAGCTGTACTTCAAAAAGAAGGAAAATTATATCAGAAGAAAGGTCTGAAAATGCAAGGAGCAATGGTGAGGAAAGAAAATGGTAAACATAGCTGAATCTAAAACATTGTCTGCAAAAAAATAATGATGATAATAGTAATAGTAATAATGTCTAATTTAAGGGTATTAGAAAAAGACAACTAAAACATGGGACAAGAATGGCATGCAAGGTGGCATGGAGTTGACAGGAATCTAAGTGTTCCAAAGACCTTTTTCAGAGGGGAGTAAAGTTAACTTATTAACTTTAGACTTCAACATATGTTGTTCTTTAAATATATTGCTTTCTATAAATCACATCTTAACTTCTTTCCAAAAGGAAAAATAACATGTACATCTGAGGGCTTCCCTGGTGGCGCAGTGGTTGGGAGTCTGCCTGCCGATGCAGGGGACACGGGTTCGTGCCCCGGTCAGGGAAGGTCCCACATGCCGCGGAGCGGCTGGGCCAGTGAGCCATGGCCGCTGAGCCTGCGCGTCTGGAGCCTGTCCACAACAGTGAGAGGCCCGCGTACCAACAACAAACAAACAAACAAAATTAACTCAGCTTCTATAGCCACACCTTGATAGTTTTCAGAATGCAGGCAGAGAGAAGAACAAAAAGAAGAGTTCAAAACAGCAGAAAATCCACAAATGTGTATTATATAATAAAAAAAAAAATGTACATCTGAAAGCTTAGGAAGTGTATAAAGTGAAAATGTCTCCTTAATTCTGTCATTTATGCTCTCCACGTGGAATTTTTTGATTACACATGCACACACACATGCACACAAGCATAATCAATTTTTTATTTTATTTTTTATTGAGGTATAGTTAACTTACAATATTATATTAGTTTCAGGTGAACAGCATAGTGATTCAAAATTTTTATAGATTATACTCCATTAATAGTTATTATAAAATATTGGCTATATTCCCTGTGCTATAAAATATAACCTTGTAGCTTATATATTGTATACATAATAGTTTATACCTCTTAATCCCCTATCCCATCTTGTCTCTTCCTGCTTCCCTCTACCCACAGTAATCACTAGTTTGTTCTCTATATCTGTAAGTCTCTTTCTTTTTTGTTATATTCACTAGTTTCATTTTTTTAGGTTCCCACATATAAGTGATAACATACAGTATTTGTCTTTATCTGACTTGTTTCCCTAAGCATAATATCCTACAGGTCTATCCATATTTTTGCAAATGGCAAAATTTCATTCATTTTTATGGCTGAGTAATATTCCATTGTGTGTGTGTGTGTGTGTGTGTGTGTGTGTGTGTGTGTGTATACACATGTTCTTATCCATTCATCTGTTGATGGACACGGTTTGCTTCCATTTCTTGGCTGTTGTAAATAATAATGCTATGAACAATGGGGTGCATGTATCTTTTCAAATCAGTGTTTTCATTTTCTCTCCAGGAGAGGGTATATATCAAATCAGTGTATAAAGAACAGATGAGCATCATGATCAGTGACCAGTCACATCACTACTTTCAAAGTCTGTCTGTAATTTGTCACTGTGCATTTGTTACTAAGTTCATATACAGACAGCAAAGTATGTAGTTGTGCTGCCTTCTTGTCTCTCAGTGATAACCCAACCCACATGACATGACATTTTACAAAAATGAATACTCAGAAGAGGGAATTGGTCACCAAAGATGAAAGTGCAGCAAGGAAATGAAAAGTGATAGCATTGGGAGGGAAATTTGAATCACTATGAATGGAGTTATATAAGAAATAGCTGTGGGTATGTTGACAATGCCACCATTCAAGAAACTCTTGACATACAACAGAGGAACTTTGTGAAGGTGAAGGCATTGACATAAATAAGGAAAGTGGTTGTAATGAAAAAAAAAAAAAAAAAGATGTCCCAGAGAAAGTGACATTGGCAAAGATCTTCACCTTAAAGAAATGCTCAGGAATATTTCACAACATCGATAGCACAAAGGATGAAAGTCAATAACATTTTTACACACTAGTAATAAACAGTATAAAATGTAATTTAAAAAATTATTTGCCAAAACAACAATAAGTTCCTAGCAATAAATCTTAAAAAATAAGCAAGGCTTTTAAGGAACTGTGAGCTTATCACTCTAAAAACATATAGTACATGTATGAAAACTTTTAACTATTTGGTCCCACCTGCAGTCGCTTGGGAGCAACACCAGGGAAATCCTCAGGGCCGCTTGCAGGACGACCTAGGGGTTGGGGAAGCAGGATGCGAAAAGGCCTGATATGAAGCTGGATGTATGTCCAATCAGGGAAGCCCTCAACCAGGTGTTGCTCCTCTTTCACAACACCTTCCAGCCAGACAACGATGGAATGATATCTGAAGCATCTACTGGTGGCTTCTTTATATGGGACATACTACGACATCTTGGGAAGCCCTTCCTAAATCCTAAACACTCTCATATGATTACTGAGGTTCATCTTTCACCTGTTTTTTTCTCAAAGACATAACACTATTGAATGGTCCCAGTCATGGAGTATAATCGCAGTTATGGAAGACTTTGTTCAAGGCACTTTGTACGTATTTATACTGCTATTTGCTGTCAGCCCAGCAGCAGAGAACATAGATCTACTAAGTGTTCAAAGCATTCCCACTCCCGCATCTAGTTCCTGCTCCAACATTCCAGCCCAAGCCAAGGGGACACAGACGGGTCAAGGGTCTCAGGTAGAAACAAATGTAATTGAATGGTTTGTTTTGAGTTATATGGAGCCACACTCAGGCTCTCACCTTTACCCCATGTCCTACCTCTCTTTTTGTCCTACTGGGTCATCCTAGAATTTTCTGAGAGGAGATTCTTCCTCATCAAGAAAAGAGGAGAATAAAATGGTTGGGAAAGGAAGAAATATGGAGAAGTGAAAAATGTAAAATATAAGGCATAAAAAATATAAATCAAACCGTAGGTATCAGGAGTGAGATAGCAATATATCTAAAACAGCAGCCAAGAAATAAAGAGAGAGAGAGAGAGAGAGAGTTATTGGAAAATTAATGATGGCAAATATGAATCTACACCCTCATATATACAAAATATTTACCTTACTTTATTTTAAAAAATCTAATTTAGTATGAGTTTGGTCCATGACCAGGTTGACAGAAAGCTCAATCTCAATCATACTGGAACCCCCCTAACCCCACCCTAATCTTATGAAGTACTCCAGGGAACTTACAAAATATTATGAGTGGCACTTCCCATCTTCAGTCCACCTTGGTTACTATTAATATTCATATTATCCTTGCTAGACCTTTGAAAAGCTCTTCTACTTCTTGGGCATGTGAATATTTTTGACCTCTGATCAAAATCAGAATGCTAGGTGGTGACCGTCTTATCTTGGGCTGCTATAACAAAATACCATAGACCGGGTAGGTAAAGAACAAAAATTTATTTCTCAGAGTTCTGGAGGATGAAAATTCCAAGATCAAGCTTGGAAGATTTGGACCCTCCTCTTGGCTTACAGATAGCTGCCTTCTTGCTGTGTCCTCACATGAAAGAGAGAGAGAGAGAGAGAGAGAGAGGGCAGGCTCTGGTCTTTCTTCTTCTAAGGACACCAGTCTCATCTTGGGGCCTCACTCTCATGACCTCATCTAAACCTGATCAGCTCCCAAAGGCTCTACCTCCAAATACCATCACACTGGGGGCTAGGGCTTGAACATGTGGGTTTGGGGGGCGGGTACAAACTTTCAGTCCACAACAGTGACCATGCAGTCAACCTCCCACCCAAGTTCTGCCACCTTTCCCATTCAGCCTTAGGTCCCCACTCCCTGTGGAGCCTGCTGACCTCCAAATACTTCCAAGTCTTTAGAAAATCCACTTTCTCTCTTTCTGTCTCTCACTCCTCAAAATCATCCACTTCTCTCCATTTCTTCCTAATGTCATCTCCTCAAGGATTTCAGCCTTTTGGGAAACAAATGTCAGTAAAGGAGGTTGCCTATCCAGAGGCAAAGAAACATAGAGGATCTGGGGGATTGGGGAAAATGCTGAGAGAAAAATACAAATTAATATCTCAACAAATTATCCTTTCACATTAAAAGTCAAAGAAACCTTGTGTAATCTCAGCCAGGCTCAGCACCTTGATTAGGCAACAGACCACATAAGAATGGGTGCCTGCACTTCCCAGACTTAAGAGAAAAGCAGTAATGAGTGGAGACCTCTGATCAAAATCCCCAATTCACAGTGTTCCCAATGCAACAACCTCAGCAGGTGACTGGCCAATCTTAGATAAATAGCCAGGTTCTGCAGTTGGTACCCAATGCATTACATATTAGCTATTGTCTACAATACATGTCTAAAATCTAGAAAGCTTGGAAAACTGAAAGTTTTTTTGGTAATCATTTGGGAACAATATCTGGTCTGATATTACTTAAAAGTCTTCATAGTCTTCATTTGCCTTATTTCATGTGAGTAGTCACATGTTTTGCTGGTAAGATAATAATGTGCTGGATAATAGGGTGTTGTCTCAGACTTGCAGGGGATATTAAGTAGTATATGACCCATGCACCATATTTTCTTTATCAAATCAGAAACATTCTGAATTCCAAAAGACTAAGCCACAAGGGTTTTAGAAAAATGATTGTGGAAATTGTATACTTTGATCTTACTGGCTCATGCACAGAACTGTTCCACAACAGACTCCTAAAGTCACTTATTTCCAACCACAGGGACAATACAACATTGAGCAGATGTGCAGGGTAATCACACTTGAGGTTGATTAACCTGAAGGCCTGGTCTGTCCTGAGGGCAGACAGGGAGCAATGAATCATGAGGAGAGGTAGCATGTGGCCAGGGCTACCTGGCTCTCTGTGTGGTGTGTTAAGTCTGCTGGGCAAGGAAGCAATAAATCCAGGATAGTAATAACTCCCTCTCTGTGGCTGGGCTTTATTTGCACACTGGGAACTAAATTGGAAGCTGAAGCTTTGTTCTATGTCCTTGAGATGGAAGTGAAGCGTAGGAAGAGACGGGAGTGGGCAATTGCTGTTAACCCAGCCTGAAGCTTGTTAGCAGAAAGGGAGCTTTGAGGGAACACAAATCTACATCTTGCGACTTATCAAGGGGTTTTACCAAGTAGAGACCACAAGCTTATTAGACCTCAGTTTTATATGACAAAGAAGATGTAGTTGGGGAAAAGAAAGCAGTAAGGAAAATGAAATAGGAAGGCACTTCAATAGGAAATGGTTTATTCCTTTACACGAGGAGACCAGGGGTAATACACAAAGAGGAAATTCTCTAAGAGGTAAAGATGCAGGCAAGAATCCAAGAAAACCAAGAAGAAAAGTACTTTCAACATTCATGGGCCTCCTTGCAGCTACTTCACAGTATGAAAAGACATCCAGGAGTTATTTTCACAGTTTGAGGAAGCATCCATAATGTGAAGTCTTTTTTGTATAATAAAGCATAAATGTGAGCTGGTTCAAATGCTTTGGTAAACAGAAGAGGTATAAATAAGTAAATAAACAAGTATAATTTAAGGTTATCTGTCACAACCTGTAAGAATCTGGATTCACATTATTTTTGTTGACTGGCCTGAGATGAATGGTGCCATGTAAATGGTAATAATGACTAATAAAGATGTGCTATCACTATTCCTAGTTAGCTTTATAGAGAAGTAACACTCACCAATGCATCAATCAAATTTTCTGGGTGCAGACACCCACAGTATGGTCTGCCATCATAACAGACTCTTCTTCCTGAAAAGTCAAGGCTCAAGGGGAGGAGTGTGGAAGTTTAAAAAAAATAAATAAGTGCAAGAAAGTCAGATGATTAAATTTGATTTGTGACATTACAAACAGTTCTGGTATCCTGAAGCGTCACATTTTGGTTCTTTCCTGTGTCAGAGCACAAATGTAGATTAGAGATGTTAGACAAGTGATAATACAATGGCCTCAGTGATCTTTCTTAAGTAATTGTTTCTTGCCTAAATATTTCATTCTGTATAGAAAAGGCATATTTCTCTCATTAATAAAAAAACTACAGAGATAAGTCTCATTACCCCTGCAGATTTTTGTCTACCTTCCTCTTTTATATGCTTCAGGATAATTCATTAGTTTGTTCATTGTTTTTCACAGGAACACTAACGAGACTAGCAGACTCGAGATCATTTGTCTAGGAGACTGATGTCTTGGTAAGTTTTCATTATGCTCCGATCACTCTCACCCTTTGGTGGGAAATGCAGTGTTATGGGAGAGCTGCAAAGGTGTTGTATACAAGGTCTTCAAATGCATATATTCAATTCATTGTTCTGGGGGCTCCAGGGCAGTGGCTACAGAAGGGAGAAATATGCGTAGCATCTGTTCTCAAATGATTGATGAAGACCTTCGGGGAGGGATGCATGGGTACAACCAAGTAGACAGAATAGGGGAGGCAAAATAGTAGACAGTTTTACACCCAAGAAAATAACTATTTTTGAAATGTTAGAGTAGCCTGTCAGCCTTGACATTTTTTTTTTTTAGATTTGGAGGAAACTGGGGTGAGTAATTGCAGGCAGTGACTGTCCTTGTCAAGATATTTCCGTATTAGAGAAATACACAATATGTCTTATTTAGAGGCACCTCAAATAGAGCCATGGGGACAGCCATCAGTTGAAAAAGGTTCATAAATTCGGAACAGTCAGGCAACAGTGCTGAAGCTAAAAGCTGGCAATGTCCGTGACAAGAGAGGACATTCTGTCATCCTAAAGCATGGACCCTGCTTGAAAGCAAATCTGGACAGAACGATCTGGAAAGAGATATAGTTCTTGGAATTTGCAGTCAAATTGAAGGGAGGGCACAGAGGAAAAGCCTACTAAACTTCTGGGCATTAAATAGTCATTTTTAAATCCTATTTGCTTTAAGTTAATGGAATAAAAAGTAGTTTGGAGGGGAGGAGAAAGATTCTTTCTTTAGGCTCATAACACAGTTGGAATCCATTTTTGCTCAAGTGTAAATCTAATGAAATGGTTGAAGCGAGGCAGCTCACTGTCTAAGCAGCCAGTGCTTTTATAGGCATGAAGCTGAAATCTTAACTGCCACACAATTTGGAAAAATGAGAAAACTTCACCCATGAAAGATTGTAGGAAACAGATATGTATGAATTAAGGTGCTAGTTGGAGGGACATAATCATCATTGTTTAATTTCATAAATAGAGAAGCAGTTGGATGCAGCTGCCCTCTGGCATCTTGTCCAGATTTATGGGTGCCCAAACAGGCATCCTGAATTCTAATGAAGACATGTGGTCAGAATAACTGATTGCACAATCTTGTTACGTGTGGTTTTTGTTTTGCTTTTTAAATTTAGAAGTATCCCTCTTATTCTTACCACACCAATGAAAGGAACTTAAGAAAAAAACATATATTTATATTTTTATGTAATCACATGCTTAAACAGATTTTCAGAATATATGAGAAATCTAAGGCAGTTTGTTTCCTCTAAAACCAGGTAACATAGTCTTCCTTCCTCCTTCTCTGCTTCCTGCTTCCTTTATTCCACTCTTCTTTCCTTTGCATTTTATATTTAGGATATGAAATCTCTGTAAGTGAAATGTGAGAACTATGTGAAAATTAGGCTAAAATGGAAAGCTTTATTTATTTTGTTTAAGATAGCTTTATTCATCAGCTTTCTTAAACAAATAGATGTGATTTTTAAATACTAGCACCATATCTTAGTCCAGATGTAAGAATACATTTTTAAATTAATTAATTTATTTATATTTTTTTGTTGCTGCACGTGGGCTTTATCTAGTTGCTGTGCGCGGGGGCTACTCTTCATTGCAGTGCACGGGCTTCTTATTGTGGTGGCTTCCCCTATTGCAGAGTACGGGCTCTAGGCACGCCGGCTTCAGTAGTTGCAGAATGCGGGCTCAGTAGTTGTGGTTCGCAGGCTCTAGAGCGCAGGCTCAGTAGTTGTGGCACATGGGCTTAGTTTCTCCGTGGCATGTGGGATCTTCCTGGACCAGGGCTCGAACCCATGTCCCCTGCATTGGCAGGCGGATTCCTAACCACTGCGCCACCAGGGAAGTCCCTGGATGTAAGAATAATTTTAAAAGTCGTGTCTATAAAGGAAAACCAAAGTATTAAGATGTCAGCTGACTACATTGGAGTGAAAGTATCTGCCCACATGTGTAAATTTTCCCCTTCTTATTTAATGTTCAGTGTAATGGAGTCCAGTTTTCATTCCAGCTTGAGCCAATCATATCATAACCAGCACTCAGTGCTTGAGCGTGGAGAATGTTACTTGATCACTTCTCGTGTACTGGGTTTGAAGAGGGACAGACTAGAGGCCAAGAGATCCATTAGCATCTCACTCAGCTCAGTTCTTGAAAGTGTGGCTCTCACTCCCATAGGCAATGAAAATGCAATTGAGAGCAACATTTCAGGACACAGGTGGCACATGTGTATTTCTGGTTTGCTGTCTAGCTCCTCTCACCTATCATGCCAAAGGACTATCTTATATCAACCAGGGAGCTCATGGACAAGTACTAATCACTGAACCCCACTTTGCATGCCAGGCAATGCTTTAAGGATGGGTGGCCTTAAAAGGCTATGTTTACTGGCCTATATTTAAGCACAGTAATTAAGGAGGTCAGGGCTCAGAATTCTGGCTCTAGACAAGAGAGGTCATATTCAGCATTATACACTGTTACACACATGCTTTTCTAAAAGGCCAGACTCCACAGGGAGCCTTCCTCAGAGACCAGTTGCTATACTGATAAACATCTTAGATGAGCTCACCAGAATAATAAATACAACTTCACCCAGGCAGATAGGAGTAGACTGTAATCTCAGTTTCCTTATCTGTAAAATAAGCATAATAACCGCTCTCCAGGCTGCCTGACAGTTTCTTGTGCTAGCTAAATGAAAACATATGAGTTCGCTTCATAAAAACTAAAGCAGTAAACCAGTGATCTCAGCCAAGTAGCCCAGAGACATGTTTGGTTTGATAGAAGAATGTGTTTCATGTTCTCTAATTTGGGTGCCTTCAGATGAATGATAGTCCCCAGCAGGTTTAACACCTGGTATAACATTAATTTATATAAACTGCCTGACCCTAAAGGCTTTTGACTTTATAATTTTGCTTATGCAAATCTAAGATATTATTATTAACAGTGAGAAACTTCTACTATTACAATGGTGCATGCATCAATGTCTAATAAATTATAAATAAATCTCTATATGAACTGTAAATGCACCCCATCTGACTATGAACTCACTGAGGAGAAATGTAATATCTTATTCATTATTATATCTCCAAAACCTAAGATAGTGTCTGGGCATTGTAAACGCTCATTAAGTATTTATTGGGCCTAATTGAGACAGATGGTGGGGAACCTGGGTCATTGTAATAGGGTAGATGTTAAAGAGCAGCAGGATATAGAAACGCAAAAAAAGAAAAAAGTTCTAGAAGTATAAAAAGTGTCAGGCTTCTCTGGTGGCGCAGTGGTTGAGAGTCCGCCTGCCGATGCTGGGGACGCGGGTTTGTGTCCCGGTCCGGGAAGATCCCACATGCTTCGGAGCGGCTGGGCCCGTGAGCCATGGCCGCTGAGCCTGCGCGTCTGGAGCCTGTGCTCCGCAACGGGAGAGGCCACAACAGTGAGAGGCCCGCATACCAAAAAAAGAAAAAAAAAAGTGTGGAAATTAGTGGTCAAGTAGAAATTGGGCTTCACTCCTTTAAAGAGAAAGAAACAATACTAAAACAACAAATATTGAGCATCAAGGGGACACTGGGACACATGCAGGATAGTTTAGACTCCAGAATATGAGGTTCCGAGGAGGGGAAATGGAGTAGGTATTTTAAAGACAAAAAACAGAACAGGGTCTGTCACATAGTAGGAAAGCCCATCTGAGTGTTGCTGCTTGGTGGGCAACACCTGAGCTTGTTGGCTAGGCAGGTACTAGCCTGGCTGGAGGTGGTCTGTTGCATATGTTAGGATTAGGATTTAGGATTATGACGTCAGGTGCCTCTGCCGCCCACATAAGATACGTGTCTTTGATCTGTATGCAAGTGCCCAAGTTGGGGTTTTGTCACACAGTTCTGTCTGCGCAGGTGGCCAGGTCATGGTTTATCAGCCTCCAGTCTTTCTCCTTCCTTTAGCTTCACGTCAGCAATTCACTAAGGTCTTTGCTCTCCCTCAGTAGTGTAATAAGCCACAGCCGGGACTAGAGTAGACCTTACGTGTGCCATACCCTGGACCATTGGTCTAGATGCATTTTGGCTTCCAGACTGCAACTTCTTCCTGCCTCAACTCTTATTCCATTGGGTCTGTCTCTCCCTTAGATCCCCTGCTTGTTTTTCAAATTGAATTAAACTTTCAACTCCAAAGACTCATGCTCATCGTCCCATGGAAACCTCCTGCTTCATTCATTCATGCCTACGCATGCCCTTTCTTCCATCAGGCTGTTCCTCATACCCTCATATTCTTAGTGAGTCGAGGCCTATTCTGTTTTTCATTTGCAATGGTTTCCCCACTTTTCTTTACCGATCATTTGTAGTTTTAATTTAAATTAAATATTTTACTTTTGCAATGTGGGCTTCTGTGTGGTTTCATGGAAGTTCTGGCATAGGAATGCATTAACTCAAAAAGTCATTGCCCCAAGCATGGCCTACTTATCTGGAAAAATGGCTTTGTCATTTTGGAAAGGACACACGTCCTATGGTGAGAAAGGGAAGGGATTCCTATTTTGGCCATCCGTAAGAGGGTAGATATAGCAAAATTGCCTCACCTGAAGCAGAGGTCCGTGAACCAGGGCCTGTTGGTCACGTTCAGCCCACTACCTCTTCTTGTAAATGAGGCTTTAGTGGAACACAGCAACATCCATTCTTTCACATATTGTCCGTGGCTGCTTTCATGCTACAATGGCTGAACTGAGTAGTTGTAACAGAGACCATATGGGCTGCAAAACCTAAAATTAAAATTCAGTGTCCAGTCATTTACAGATTGTTTGCTGACACCTGACCTTGAGTTTTCTTGATAATCTTAGCTTGTCTGGTCCCCTCCATTACATTGCAGCCTGCTTAAGCCCATACCTGTTTCCCTTGCTGCAACTTGTAATACATTCCACACAAGGAAAGAGTTTAATTTCTGATTGAATGACAAGCATTCATGCAAGAAACATTTTTTTTAACGTCTTTATTGGAGTATAATTGCTTTACAGTGGTGTGTTAGTTTCTGCTATATAACAAAGTGAATCAGCTATATGTACACATATATCCCCATATCTCCTCCCTCTTGGGTCTCCCTCCCACCCTCCCTATCCCACCCCTCTAGGTGGTCACAAAGCACCAAGCTGATCTCCCTGTGCTATGCAGCTGCTTCCCACTAGCTATCTATTTTATATTTGGTAGTGTATATAAGTCCATGCTACTCTCTCACTTCTTCCCACCTTACCCTTCCCCCTCCCTGTGTCCTCAAGTCCATTCTCTACGTCTGTGTCTTTATTCCTGTCCTGCGCCTAAGTTCTTCAGAACCTTTTTTTTTTTTAGATTCCATATATATGTGTTAGCATACGGTATTTGTTTTTCTCTTTCTGACTTACTTCACCCTGTATGACAGTCTCTAGGTCCATCCACCTCACTACAAATAACTCAGTTTCGTTTCTTTTTATGGCTGACGTCTAAGAAACATTTTTAAGTGCACCAAATGAGCAGGAAAATCCAGAGATGATTTCTATTTTATGTGGTGGAAAGGCTATTTCCATGCCTTTTCTTCTCAATACATTGATTCTTTTAAGTTTTACTCCACAGGGGCACCATGATAAAAGCATCCCAAACTGTTGAAAAATTTTCAGGAGACATAGCCTCTTTGAGGAAGGGGACTCTGGTTCACTGGACCAGCCGTTGTCCTACTGCAGTGTTTGGCACAGAGGAGATGCTTGACAGATATTAGTCAAATGAGTGATGAATAAATGAGCTTCCTCTTCTGCAAATAACTTTATTTAAAATATGTTGTTTGAAAACATATGTAAACTTGAATTTCACAATGTTCGTAGCTAGACAGTTAATTAACTAACACGCAGGCATATGTTTGTTTGGAGAATGCCAACATATTTTACAGGGAGATCATCTAAAAAGCAAGCACTGGTAAAAGAAGCCCATCAGGCCAATTCTCTGTGTTATGAAGACCCCTCCAAATAACAGTATGATAATCAAAATGAACTTTGGCAGCCTCCATTTAAAAAACAGATTGTGTTTCAGAATTACATTTGTAAGTCAAGACTTTGACTTACATTTCCTCATAGAAACAATGTTATAAGGAATGGCTAGAATAGTCCAAAGAAACCATTGTGGCAAGCAGGCTTTGTTTGGAGGAAAACAAACCTGGGTTCAATCAATCCTGGCCATGTCACTAAACAGCTGACTTGGGCAAGTTATTCTCCATTGCTGAGCTTCTGGGGTTTGTTTTTGCTTTTGCTTTTGTTTTTAAATCTGTAAAGTGGGAAAAAGTAACACAAGGATTTTGGGGAGAATTAAGTATCATAATAATATACATGAGTTGACTTTCACAATTCCTGGCACATATTAAATATTTTAAAAATTTAGTTTCTCTTTTGCTAGGTAGTAGTGAAATTTATATTTGAAACCCTTCCTTCCTTTCAGCACTCCTCTTTCACCTCTAGTACCCTCACCCCCCTAGAGATCAGTGATTTAAATCCTTTTCCAGGTCTATCTCAGTTCCCAAAGTACTCCAAGCCCCAGAATAATTAAGTCTCGTTTCTCTAATGCATCTGATCTTGCGCAGGTGTTAGAAAGAAAGCAATCTGAGTGAATTTCCTTACACTCCAGGGTTAATGGCTCACCATTCTTTTACTCTCCCAAGATTGTTAACGTTTTCGAAAGGGACTACTAGATCACCCAAATGAATCTCTAGCAGTCGAATTAAAATGCAGGCAGAGGAGAAGTGCCATTCCATTTCACCTATTAAAATGATCTCCCCACTTGTCACCCTAGTGGTGAGGTGGGAGGCTGCTGCTGGGGTCAGTTCTTCTAAGTCTGGGTTTCTGTGGATAAAGAGGTCTGAAAACACCCTGAAATTGTACATGAGTAAACAGAGGTACATTGCTCTGGGGAGAAGGTCTTCAGCTTTCATCAGATCCCAAAAGTGATACCTCGTGACTCCAGAATGGTTAAGGATCTCTGCTCTAAACTCCCTGATTTCACAGTTTCTCCCCTGCCTGTACTTCTGAACCCTTAGATACGCTAAACACTCAAGTTCCGATTGTCTTCACCACAGGAATCTGAGAACTCTTAGTGACTGAGCAAGGGGATGGCAGGCAGGGTATGAATAGCACTGGCTATTTTCTCCATAGGAATTTTTTTTTTTTTGCGTTACGCGGGCCTCTCACTGTTGTGGCCTCTCCCGTTGCGGAGCACAGGCTCCGGACGCGCTGGCTCAGCAGCCATGGTTCATGGGCCCAGCCGCTCCGCGGCATGTGGGATCTTCCCGGACCGGGGCACAAACCCATGTCCCCTGCATCGGCAGGCGGACTCTCAACCACTGCGCCACCAGGGAAGCCCAATAGGAATTTTTTAAGACAATATTTTTCCTTATAAAAGTGAATTCTCACTAAAGACAATTTAGAAATTAAGGAAAAATGGAAAGAAAAAACAGGAGAAAAGCACTTGTTCTAAGCTTATGTGCAAATTGCATTTATTTATTGAATGCAGAAGAACATCGCATTAGTAAAACATGATGTGGTAGAGATTTCATATACTATTCAGAATTAGTGTATTTTTTCCAGCTTTATTGACGTATTATTGACAAGTAAAAATTGTGTATATTTAAGGTGTACAACATAATGATTTGATATACATATACATTGTGAAATGATTACCACAAACCAGCTAATTAACACATCCCTCACCTCACATAATACCAACATCATATGGTTGTCATTTATGGATAAAATACAGTTCTGGCACATGGTTGGCACCAATAAATATTAGTTATTTTGTTATTCTCATGCCTGGGTTTCATTATAAGATCGAGATCGAGACTTCCTTCCCTGGTGGTCCAGTGGTTAAGACTCCGTGCTTCCACTGCAAGAGTCACAGGTTCGATCCCTGGTCAGGGAACTAAGATCCCACATGCTGTGTGGCACGGCCAAAATAAATAAATAAATAAAAATTTAAAAATTAAAAAAAAATCTAGTTAGTGATAACTACATTTCAGCTATTGTGGAGATTAAAGATACACCTGTATAACACTTGACACATAGCTATTATTATTTTGGTTATTAGTATCGTTATTATAACACTTTATAACTTTAATACCAGTGCAATATCCCATTGATATGAAGGCACCGTCTTTCACTTAACCATTCCTCCATAGCCGGCATGTAGGTCGGGAAACATCCTTGGTCCTTTTGCAGGGAGAGGGGGCAGCAGCTATATATAATTTTGTATTTAGGCTTATTTCTTAGTATATAGTCCTAGAAGTGAAAAGTAGTGTTCAAAGTACTTTATTTTTAAAGGTGATCTTACTTAAAGTTATTTTAAAATATATTCATATTTTAATGATTTACTATATGTTGCCAAATTAGTTTTCAAAATTGTATGATATCACTTATAAGTGAAATCTAAAAAATAATACAAATGAATGTATATGCAAAGTAGACACAGACTCACAGATATAGAAAACAAACTAGTGGTTACCAAAGGGAAGAGGGAAGGGGGAGGGGGAAATTAGGGGTATAGATTAAGAGGGTCAAAAACCCCAAAACTGTTGCAACAATTTGCCACTGGCAGCGATGTACAAAAGATCTACTTCACATCATCTCACCAGCAACAAATACTGCTTTTAAGAATAATTTCTCTTAATCTGATAGGAAAAATGATATCTTGTAGTTATTTTAATTTGTAATTGCCACTTATTGATAACAGAATTTTTTTCCTACCCATTTGTTGACCACCTTCAGTTATTCTTTTGTAAATTGTTTAAATGCTTTGTTCACACATTTAATATGGTCTTAATGTTTTTATTATCAACCTCTACATCAATTTTCTTTTTTTTTAGAGATTTGTCAGTTTAATAGATTAACCCAAAGAAAACAATAATGTAATCACACTTCTGTAGGTGCAGAAAAAGCATTTGCTAATAACTAGTACCCAGTCGTAGTTTTTGTTTTTATTTTTAATTTTTTACCGTATTTATATAGTAAGAATTAGGCGTTTGTTTTGTTTGGCTAATATTTTACCCCTACTTCTTATTTATCTTTTAAGTCTAATGGAGTGGATTTTTAAAAGTAAATTTATTTCTTTTATTTTATTATTTTTGGCTGTGTTAGGTCTTCATTGCTGCGTGCAGGTTTTTCCCTAGTTGTGGCGAGCGGGGGCTACTCTTCAGTGCAGTGTCCATGCTTCTCGTTGCGGTGGCCTCTCTTGTTGCAGAGCATGGGCTCTAGGCACGTGGGCTTCAGTAGTTGTGGCTCACGGGCTCTAGAGCGCACGCTCAGTAGTTGTGGTGCATGGGCTTAGTTGCTCTGCAACATGTGGAATCTTCCTGGACTAGGGCTCGAACCTGTGTCCCCTGCATTGGCAGGCGGATTCTTAACCACTGTACCACCAGGGAAGCCCTAGAGTGGATTTTTTAATGGCCAAAGTAATTTTTTAAATGTAGTTAAATAATTCCATTTTTTCTATCCATGTTTTAAATTTAGTATTCCTCCTCCTTCCAGAAATATCCCATTCCCAGTTCTAGTTTTTTTTTTTTTTAATGGTTTGAAATTTGTATACGTGGCTCTAAATGTACCTTAAACTTATTTTGATGTATATCTGAGAAGTAAGAGTCTAAATTGTGGTTTAAATTACTAACTCACCATCTCAGACCATTTATTAAATAGTCCTCCCTTTTCCCAATTAGATGTATCATTTATAAAATGGGTGCCTAAGAAGCAAGGACCAGTGGTAGAGTTTAAAATATGGAGGGTTCTGAAAATAAATTTTTATTTCTAGAGGTCCCAAATGCAACTACCTGCAGGGATAGGCAGGTAACATGAAACATAAAGTGACTGTGACTATGGAGTCTGGAGCAAAGCACAGACTTCCTGCCCTTCCTAAAGACATTCAAATTCAAAATGCTGGATTTGTCACTTTCCTTTTCAAGTGAAAAATGAGAAGAGAACCTTCCTATGTTACTTGCAATGTTTAGGCGTATTTTATACTGAAAAGTAAAGAAACCTATATGTTTAGAGATAATGAGTTGAAATTAAGGGTTTTCTTAGGCTCTAAGTCTTAGAGATGTTCAGGATTTTACCTTTTACAAGGTCACAAAAATGTTCTACCTGAGACCCTGAGCTGACTGAAGAGTCTTCAGGCCTCTGGGACTTGCCACCCCTCTGATACCCCCTAATCCACCAAATTTTCTGGAGTCTGTGATCAGGAAGCCAAGAAGACTGGGTATGAAGTTATCCATTTTCCATGTGGCCAACCCTGAGCCACATTTCTCCTGGGCCTGTGTCACCTGGCAAGCTGTGCTCAGTCACAAAGGGCAAATCTCCATCCTGATCAAATTGGCCTGTGTATCAGACCTGAGATAAAAGAGAGGGGCTTGCCATGGCTTTACAAAAGACAAGTCATTCTACGTTGCATAAAATGTGGAGAGTGCCAGGGAAACCTCCTGAGGAAAAACAACTTCAAACGGAAAGACCAAAAACTAGAAGGAAAACCGAATGAAAAAATAACTCTGTTGTCTTGCTAATATTGGAGGATTAGGGGAAGGAACATATTTACCTGATTGGAATGCTTAAGCAAGTTCCTTTATTCATTCATTCAACAATTATTTCTTGAGCTGCAACAACTGTCCTCGCCTGTGGTATGGGAGATAACAGGAGAGAGTATCTAATTTTTTTTCTTTAGGTGGTAAAAATGTAACTGGAAGATTGACAATTCACAATATAGTGATTGTTTTATAGGGAGTATCTCAAGGTTTGATGCGAGTCAGAAGAGAAACGTCTAAGTCTGGCTGGGAAATAATGGAGGCTTTTTCAGAGGATGATGCTTCTGCGCTAATACTTGAATAGAAAAGAGATTGTCATCACTGACTTTCCAGGGCTTTATCTATTTGAAACTAGGTGCCAGTTATTAGCATGGAAGAAGTATTTCCTCTCCCAAATCCCCAGTAATCAATACTTTAGTGAATTTCTTTGTGCTTATATATTATTTTCTTTGTATTGTT
Organism: Phocoena sinus; assembly: GCF_008692025.1. NCBI lineage: Eukaryota > Metazoa > Chordata > Mammalia > Artiodactyla > Phocoenidae > Phocoena > Phocoena sinus. Next base: position 87,902,530 of record NC_045771.1, read on the forward strand.
TTATTTTAAATCAGAATGTGTACCACATAAGAGTCACTTCAGCTGCATATAACAGCCAAACCAAATTAGCAACATATCAAATTTTAAAAATCGTATGGGGGAGGGATGGATTGGGAGTTTGGGATTAGCAGATACAAACTATTGTATATATATTCTTTTTCATATTCTTTTCCATTATGGTTTATTATAGGATAACGAATATAGTTCCCTGTGCTGTACAGTAGGATCTTGTTATTTATCCATTCTATATAGTATATATAGAATGGATAAACATATATATATATATATATATATATATATACACACACACATCACTTGGGTGTACAGCAGAAATGAATATAACATTGTAAATTTTTAAAAATCATAAAAGTGGCTTCAACAAAATAGGAGTATATATCTTTGAACTTCTTTCTCTTGTAAGGAAGTCTGGAGGTAGGAAGGTTAGGGTTGATATGGCAGCTACATGGTTGTCAGGGGTCTTGGTTTCTTCTGTTTTGCTGCTATATAATCCTTGGTGTGCTGTTTCATGGTGCAAGATAGCGGTCAGAGTTCCAGCTCTCACACTTCAGCCAGCAGAAAGAAGGAAGGGAGATGGAAAGAGAGCTCTCTCTCCCTTTTAAGGATATTTGGTTAAATTCCATAGATAATGCAGTTTATGTCTCATTGGCCAGAACTTCATCACAAGCTTAGAACACGTGGCAAGGGAGGCTGGGAAATGTTGTCTTTTATCTAGCTAACAATGTGTCAAACTACAAATTGAACTTGTTACTAAAGAAGAAGGGGTGAGTTGATATTGGGGGGCAACCAGCAGTATCTGCCACAGATTGTCAATTCTTCTGGACTTGAACACATACTACCTGAAGACCACATCACATCCCATAGCCCCAGAGGGGCAGCCTGGTGGAGCAAGGCCAGTAGAGTAAAAGTTTTGTGAAAAGTGGATTCTGTAGAAAATAAGTTTGGGAAAAACTGTGTTACAAAGTTAAACAGGTTTCTTTATTGCAGGACTTCTCAGAATCATTTATTTGATAATGTCCATTAGGCATCTCTAAAGGGTCCCAGGGGAGTTCTATAACAAATTTCCCAAATATATTTAACAAGTAAATAATTTATTTTAAAATATCATTTCTTCCCAGGAGTTTTTAATGGGCTTAATGTTCCACAGGACATATTTTGAGTAATGATGATCTAGTGGAAAGATTAGGGCTTTGCAGCCAGACTAAGATATAGTAAATCCCTGCTCTTTTGCTTACTAGTAGTATATCTCTTGCAGGTTGCCTTTGAATATAGAATAAAGTAACATTAGAATTAATCCAAGTTTAGTGCTGGCAAATAGCATGCATATTTTTTTAATATAAATAGACTTTAATTTTTAGAATGGTTTTATTTTTTAAATTTATTAATTTTTAAAATAAATTTATTTTATTTATTTATTTTGGCCGCGTTGGGTCTTCGTTGCTACACACAGGCTTTCTCTAGTTGCGGTGAGTGGGGGCTACTCTTCGTTGCAGTGTACGGACTTCTCACTGCAGTGGCTTCTCTTGTTGCCAACCACGGGCTCTAGGTGAACGGGCTTCAGTAGTTGTGGCACGCAATCTCAGTAGTTGTGTCTCGCGGGCTCTAGAGCACAGGCTCAGTAGTCGTGGCGCACAGGCTTAGTTGCTCCACGACACGTGAGATCTTCCCGGACCAGGGCTCAAACTAGTGTCCCCTGCATTGGCAGGTGGATTCCTAACCACTGCACCACAAGGGAAGCCCAATAGAATGGTTTTAGATTTACAGAAAAATTGAACAGCTAGTGCAGGGAGTTCCCATATATCTTCTTTATCAAGTTTCTCCCATTAGTAACTACATTAGTATGGTACATTTGTTATACTTAATGAACTAATATTGATGCATTAGTATTAACGAAAATCTATCATTTACTCAGGTTTCCTTAGTTTTTACCTAATATCCCTTTTCTGTTCCAGGATCCCATCTAGAATACCACATTACATTTAGCTGTCACACCTCCTTAGGTACCTCTGAGCTGTGGCAGTTTCTAAGATGTTCTTTGTAAAAACAGAGTTTTAAGGAGTTCTGGTCAAGTGCATTGCAGGATGCCCCACTATTGGAACTTGTCTGATGTTTTTCTCATGATTACATTGGGGTTATGAGTTTGGGGGAGGAAGATGACAAAGGTAAAGTCCATTTTCATCATACTATGTGAAGGGTACATGCAATCAATATGATTTTTTTTTTCAATATGATTTTTGACTGGTGATGTTGACTGTGATCACCTGGCTGAAGTAGTGTTGGCCAGGTTTCTCTATTGTAAAGTTACCCTCTTTCCCCCCACTTTTCATATTGTACTCTTTAGAAGGAAAATCTCTAAGTGAGCCCACACATAAGAGTGGAGTTACGCTCCCCCTCCTTTGGGGTGAAGAAGCTCCAAACTTATTTGGACTCCTCCTGCATGGGAGATTTGTCCCTTCTCACCAGTTTGTTAGTTTATTTATTCAATCACTGATTTATATCAGCATGGACTCACAAATACTCATTTATACTTTGGGTTATAATCCAACAGTATTTTGTTGCTCAAATTGGTCCCGCTTTGGCCATTAGGAGCTCATTTACTTGGATCCCCTGCCGCTTTGACATAACCCCATTGATATGGGTTGTTTTGTTTTACGAATTTCCTTACTTTCTGGCACTGCAAGATGCTTTAGGCTTATCTCCTAATATTTCCTGCCCCAGTTCTAGAAGTCTAGTCCTTGAAGCTATCTCTTCAAGGGTCTCTGTTCCTTTCATCGGAGAATGGTATTAGAAATCCACACTGAGTGCTAGATGTGCCCGTTGCTGTAGGAGTGTCATTTCCTCAAGTCTCTGTCAGCTGACAGACCAAAGAAATATATATGCGCATACTAACCCACGTATATACACATATCTGTAAATATTTCTATATGTAGCCATCTTAAGTATATGAAGTTAAACATGAGTTCTTAATGATGTTTCCAACTCTACTCCATCACCACAGGATCATTCTAGCTTTCTCCCCTTGCTAATCTGTAAATTTCTGCATCAGCAGTAAGAAATCTGGCTCCCACCACCTGCCATTCATTTACTTAATTGTCTAATTCCAGTGAACATGTATAGTAATCTTTGAATTGTTAACCCGTACTCCTGAGGGAAACAACTTCATAGACTAGAGTACATTATTTATGCATGGTTCCTTTTGCCTTTCATCTTACATTCATTTCCAAAGTTACTGAGGTCAGTACCTTTCCCTGGACTCCATTCAGTGAGGTTGTTTCATGCATTTGTAATACAATTAGATTTTCTTGTCACAGTCTTCATTTTTCCTGGGATCTTCCAACCTCCTAAATGATTTTTTTTAATTTATCTACATCAAAAGTCACTCCTTGTATTATAGAATTCTGTGGGCTGTGACAAATGCATAATGTTGTGTATCCACTATTACAGTACCACACAGAACAGCTTCACCACCTTAAAATTCTCCTGTGCTTCATCTATTCATTCCTTCTGTTCTCCCCTGAACCTCTAGCAACCACTGATCTTTTTTTTGTCTCTATATTTTTACCTTTTCCAGAACATCATATAATTGGATTATAATTACAGAAAATCATATAATTAGAATCATAAGACCTGTTCATACTCACATCTTTCACTTAGAAATATGCTTTTAAGATTCCTCCACATCTTTCTGTGGCTTGATAGCTCATTTCTTTTTATTGCTGAGTAATATTCCATTGCTTGGATGTACCACAGTTTGTTTACTCATCACCTATTGAAGGACCTCTTAGTTGCTTCTGCGTTTTGGCAATTATGAATAAAGCTGCTATAAATATCCCTGTGTGGGTTTTTGTGTGGACATATGTTTTCAACATGACTGGGTAGGTACCTAGGAAAACAATTACTGGATCCTATGCCAAGACTATGTTTAGCTTTGTAAGAAACTGCCAAACTGTCTTCCAAAGTTTTTATGCCATTTTGCATTCCTACCAATGATGAGTGAGTGTTCCTGTTGCTTCACATCTTTGCCAGTTTAGGGTTGTTTAGTACTGTCATTTTCTTTTAAAATTTCACCCATGCTAATAGATGTGTAGTGGTATTTCATGGTTGTTTTAATCTGCAATTCTCTAATGACAAATGATGTTGAGCATCTTTTCATATGCTTATGTGCCATATGTATACATTCTCAGGTGAAGTGTCTGTTTACATCTTTTGCCCAATTTTTTATTGGGTGGTTAGTTTTCTTACTGTCGAGCTTTAAGAGTTCTTAGTATACTTTTTTTTTTAATTTTTATTTTATGTTGGAGTAGAGTTGATTAACAATGTTGTGTTAGTTTCAGGTGTACAGCAAAGTGATTCAGTTATACGTAGTCATGTATCTATTCTTTAAGAGTTCTTAGTATACTTTTGACAAAAGTTTTTTGCCAAAAGAGTATAGTCATAGTTGGGAGGTATTCTTTTTATATACAGTTAATACTGTAAAGAATTCTCACTAAGTATTGTTGACTAGTATTGTTCAAGCAGATCATACATAGCTATTGACTTTTAACATAATTATTTTATTCTGAACTTTATCTAATTATCCAGGCTTTTCTGATTAATTTCTTCTAAGTATTAACTCTTCCATTCACTAAAGTTTTTTTTTCTTCCTGTAGAACAGCTAGAAAATAATATAATCTATGTGTAAGGATAAAAACTGGCTGAAATTGTATGAGTAATAGAAGGGTAAAATCAGACCTCCACCTCCAAAATAATCTACTTCTACTGTATTCGGTCATTAAAAATAGGAAGATAGAATTAGAGTAATCCAAAAGGTTCAAAAAGGCATTTAAAAAATTGCTTTGCACAGATAATAATAATTTCACTATACAGCCTTCATTGTAAAGTCAAAGGAATAGAGAATAAATGGTAAAAGTCCAGGAACAGTTGATAGTGGCAATTAATATTCATAACAACCGTTATATAGCTATAAAATATTACTGGTTGTTATAGCTAGTATATAAAATCCAATTGACTTCCTTAGAATTAGTGTAGCAATGTTATTATAGTCTGAAATCATGTTGTAAAACTGTAATCATGCTAGCCTAAATAAAATGAGAATTTGCACCAGAAAAATTCGTCCATTTACTTACATTTTGCATTTGACTTAACTCAAATGCCTCCTAACTAAATTGTACATCACATAGTCCTATCAGTACAAGCTTAGTAAGAAATGGAAGCATCAGCCAAGGTTCCATCTACAGGATATCATAGAAAATGCAAAGATTATCTATTGTGGGACTATCTGGTTAACAAGAAACAATCCTGTAGGCTACTTTCTGGGATGGGGGACATGTAGGATCAAGGTCTCATAAGGCAAAGCAAAATACAGAATCAAAAGAGTTAGTTAGTTATGTCTTTTGAGTTGACTGGATGGAGTAAACTGTATGGTTCAAGTAATGCATTAGCATTCTCATTTGTACATGACTTTATGGTTTTCTATGCACCAAATCAAATGGAAAAAAATGTTGAAATAAAGGCTCTCAAAACAAGGAATTAAGAGATTTGGCTCCAAATCCAAATGCCACTTACTAGTTGTGTAAACTTGGATTATAAAGTTTAAAATAGTGGGCTCTGGAGGCCAGCTCTTGGACTTGAATTTTCTACATTTCTTTCTCCCCCAGTTCTTCTCCCTTCCCTCAAGTCTACCTGCCTTTTCGTTTCTTTCCTATCAACATGTCCTTTAACTTCTTTCCTCTCCCTCCTGTTTCTCTCTCTTTCATCTCTGCCTTCCTTCTCCTTTTTTTTTTTCCCTCTTACTCACTGTTCTCCTCTGTCTTTCACCTTTCATTTCTGAAATATATTCACAGGTTGCCCTTTTCAGCCATTCTCCAAATGTTAATAAAATAGTTAAGTATACACAGTTTCAGGTCTTTCGTTAATGTTTTTGTTTTTCTTCCTTACCACTAAAAACTCATGTCACAGAAGTCAATTATGGAAGTGGCTACAGGCAACAGAATCTCAGAAAAATGGAGAAAATCTGGAATGGGCTATCTGAACTCATTGGACCTGGTGGCTCCTAAAATCCAGCTAATAACAATAGGTAGATTCTGGCATCACACAGCACACACATAGTGGCAAAAGAGCTAATTAAGTTAGGTAATAACAATTAACACCTACAGCCACATGGAATAAAATGCCCATTGAAGGCAATACTTTGAGTGACCATGTAGCTGCTACCATAGACAAAAATAGGAAGGTTGTGAGGGCCTTAAGGGCTGTAGGATAAGCTGTTTGCTTCTAATTGCACTGGGTAGCTTAAAGAAAGAGAATAAAAGCCTCAACTTATTAAATTCCCAGCTCACAGAAAACCATGGAATGTCCATAGTTAAGACATAAAAGTCTCTAATCAAAAGTAATTACAGGGCTTCCCTGGTGGCGCAGCAGTTGTGAGTCCGCCTGCCGATGCAGGATAAACGGGTTCGTGCCCCGGTCCAGGAAGATCCCACATGCCGCGGCTGGGCCCATGAGCCATGGCCACTGAGCCTGTGCGTCTGGAGCCTGTGCTCCGCAACAGGAGAGGCCACAAGAGTGAGAGGCCCGCGTACCACAAAAAAAAAAATAAATAAATAATTACAGATTATTCAACATAATACTGGAAGTCCTAGCTATGGCAATCAGAGAAGAAAAAGAAATAAAAGGAATGCAAGTTTGCAAAGAAGTAGTAAAACTCACTGGTTGCTAATGACATGATATTATACATAGAAAACTGTAAAGATGTCACCAGAAAACTGCGAGAACTAATCAGTGAATTTGGTAAGGTTGCAGGATGCAAAATTAATGTGCAGAAATCTGTTGTATTCCTATATACAAACAATGAAAGATCAGAAAGAGAAATTAAGGAAACAATCCCATTTACCCCATTGCAACAAAAATCATAAAATAGCTAGGAATAAACCTACCTAAGGAGGCAAAAGGCCTGTACTCAGAAATCTGTAAAACACTGATGAAAGAAATCAAAGATTACATAAACAGATGGAGAGGTATACCATGCTCCTGTATTGGAAGGATCAATATTGTGAAAATGACTATACTACCCAAAGCAATCTACAGGTTCAATGCAATCCCTATCAAATTACCAATGGCATTTTTCACAGAATTAGAACAAAAAATTTCACAAATTGTATGGAAACACAAAAGACTATGAATAGCCAAAGCAATTTGAGAAAGAAAAATGGAGCTGGAGGAATCAGGCTCGCCAACTTCAGATTATACTACAAAGCTACAGTAATCAGGACAGTATGGTACTGGCACAAAAACAGAAATATAGATCAATGGTATAAGATAGAAAGCCCACAGATAAACCCACACACCTATGGTCACCTAATCTATTACAAAGGAGGCAAGAATATACAATGAAGCCAAGACACCCTCTTCAGTAAATGGTGCTGGGAAAACTAGACAGCTACATGTAAAAGAATGAAATTAGAACACTACCTAACACCATACACAAAAATAAACTCAAAATAGATCAAAGGCCTAAATTTAAGATGGGACACTATAAAACCCTTAGAGGAATACATAGGAAAAACGCTCTTTGGCGTAAATCACAGCAAGATCTTTTATGACCCACCTCCTAGAGTAATGAATATAAAAACAAATTTAAGCGAATGGGACCTAATTAACTTAAAAGTTTTTGCACAGCAAAGGAAACCATAAACAAAATGAAAAGACAACCCTCAGAATGGGAGAAAATATTTGCAAATGAAACAACAGACAAAGGATTAATCTCCAAAATATACAAACAGCTCATGCAGCTCAATACCAAAAAAACAAACAACCCAATCAAAAAATGGGCAGATGGTCTAAATAGACATTTCTCCAAAGAAGACATACAGATGGTCAAGAGGCACATGAAAAGATGCTCAACATCACTAATTATCAGAGAAATGCAAATCAAAGCTACAATGATATATCACGTCACACCGGTCAGAATGGCCATCATCAGAAAATCTACAAACAATAAATGCTGGAGAGGGTGTGGAGAAAAGGGAAGCCTCTTGCACTGTTGATGGGAATGTAAATTGATACAGCCACTGTGGAGAGCAGTATGGAGGTTTCTTAAAAAACTAAAAACAGAACTACCATATGACCCAGCAGTCCCACTACTGAGCATATACCCAGAGAAAACACATGTATCCCAACGTTCATTGCAGCACTATTTACAATAGCCAGGACATGGAAACAACCTAAATGTCCATAGATAGATGAATGGAAAAAGAAGATGTGGTACATATATATATAATGGAATATTACTCAGCGGTAAAAAGAAATGAAATTGGGTCATTCGTAGAGATGTGAATGGACCTAGAGTCTGTCATACAGAGTGAAGTAAGTCAGAAAGAGAAAAACAAATATCGTATATTAACGCATATATGTGGAATCTAGAAAAATGGTATAGATGAACCTATTTGCAAGGCGGTAATAGAAAGGCAGATGTAGAGAATGGACGTGTGGACACAGTGGGGGAAGGGGAGGGTGGGATGAACTGGAAGATTAAGTTTGACATAAATATACTACCATGTGTGAAATAAATAGCTAGTGGGAACCTGCTATATAGCACAGGAAGCTCAGCTTGGTGCTATATGATGGCCTAGTTGGGTGGGATGGAGCAGGGAGAAAGGTCCAAGAGGGAGGAGATGTGTGTATATGTATAGCTGATTAACTTCGCTGTGTGGCAGAAACTAACACAACGTTGTAAAGCAATTATACTCCAATTAAAAAAAAAAAAAAGACTATCCAAAGTAGAAAATCAATCAATAAATAAACCTTGTGACTTTCAAAAAAAAAGTAATTACAGGATCACATACCAGAAAAATCAAACTCAAAATTTGATTCTCTGGATTGTTTTTTTTATAACAGTTGAATTCATGACCAAGCCTATTCTCTTATAAGAACGTTAAGGGAAAGAATGAGACCCCAAGAATGGGAATTTATGGGAAGATATGAGTGACTCAGAGTCCTCCAGAATCCCAGACTGCCCCGAGGCTCCTCAGGGAGAAGCACCACTGGCTCCTCTGCCTGAGGCTCCTCCTGCCTCATGGGAAGATCCTGTGATTATCTCACCTCAATTTCCTTGCAAGGGGAAGGTGATTCTCCTCCTGCTACTTGTACCATCTCCCATTGTCTCCAGGCCTTTTACCTGCTCCCAGTGAGCCCAAATATAAAGTCAAACCCAAGAGTCAGAGACTCACACATCATAAGAATTGCCAGGGTTTGCTAATTTGTGTTGATGAATGAAAAGAAGAAAGGAAGGAAGGACGGACAGAGGGGGGAAGAGAATATGTATAGTAATAGATTCTAAGAGATAGAAAAAAGGAGGGGGGATAAATAATTCTAGATTGGGCTAAATTGATCAATATGAGTGCACCTAACAGAGCTTCTGGATTAATGTTTGAGAGAATTACATGGGTATTATTTGCTTGGTTGGTTGACTAACACCTAGGCTCAGCAGCGGCTACTGTGAATACTCACCAAATCCCCCTGTGATGGCCCCTGGACCAGCAGGTAGACAAGATGACCAACCTGAGGCTGTCAGACAACTTACTTCCTCTATCAATCCAAGGCTTACTCAGTGGGCTCATGGAAAACATAACTAACTCAGCCAGGGTCAGATTCTGTTGCTTGCAAAGGAAAAATCTAATATGACATTCATCTTTAATTTAAAAAATTAAACACCAGGTGTATTAGTGAGGGTTGTCTAGAAATCAGAACCATTAGGATATCATACTATTACGGAGGATGGCAAGTCCAAAATCCGTAGGGTGGGCTGAGAAGCCGGAGACTCGGGAAAAGCCTATGATAGCTTTCAAGTTCAAAAGCTATCTGCCACAGAATTCCTTCTTGCTCAGGGAGGTCAGTCTTCTTTTATTCAGGATTTCAATTGATTGGATGAATCCCATCCAATGGAGGCCACTCTGCTTTACTCGAAGTCCACTGTCATAAATAAAACATTTTAAAAAATGTTAATCTCATCCAAAACATTCTCACAGAAATATCCAGAATAACGTTTAACCACAAACTGTGGTCCAGCCAAACTGACACAAAATTAACCATCACACCAGAAAAATAAAACTCTTTATCAGAATACTGAGAACCTGTATTTTAAATTAAGAATTATTTCTTAATTCTTAGATGTAACTCAAGAAGTAAATGACTAAGGGCAATGTAATTTGAATCCAGTTTAAAATGTTGAATTTAAATGTACCAGAATTCCCTACTATATACTTTTCTAAATTGCTTGTTCTAAATATTAGTGGTTAGAATTGGAGGGCACCAGTCTATCATGCTTACTCCCAATTCTTTTCTCTCGGTCAGTATGCTTTATTCAGAGATTGCAAGCAGGTAAACTTGGTATTCATGGCACACACCTAAATAGAAGCCTGTGAAAGATAATGGGTAAACATTAAGATTCCAAAGTTCTGATCCATAGGGTCATCAGGCTATTGATCTTGCTTGTTTATACTTGTCTTGCCAATTGAAATCCTATGATGTGTCACCTCAATGTGTATTACTAGACAATAACTGCAAAATCACAGAATAGATCATCTACTTCAGTGAAAGGCAAACAGATAAAAATGATTGAGATTTAGAGAATGATTTTTTCCCCTGACAAATGGAGACTTAACAGTGAAAGCATATTCTTTTTATTTAATTCAGTCAAGATTACTTTTTCATGATATTAGGGTGATAGAGGCTCCGCAGATAATACTCTCATAAAATTTCTCTACCAAATATATACACTCAAATGAGATATAAAAAGAATCAGTGAATTATTCTGTCGAAAGAAACTTTTTTATAATAAAAATCTGCAGAAAGAGATAAATTAACTCTATGCATTATTATGTAATTATTTCACCTCCCTTGAACTGAGAATTTCAAGGACTCTGAGAGCTGGACAAAAAGCTACTTAGTTTCACTGAAGGTTTTATAAGTCTCCCCTTTAAATCAAGCATGGATTTCATGTTCAAGATGGTTATTACTTAGTGACTCACAACAGGAGGTTCTGAGCCACTAAAAGAAGTGGTATACTAAACACTAGTTACATACCAGGCTTCCCATGTCAGAACCTACAAATGCTCCCCAATCCTGCCTTTCCACAAGCTTGACTATTCTAGAAAGTGTCATAGAAGTGCATATATAAATTTATCTTTCCTGGTACAACACCTAAGAAAACCAATAACTTGTTTATTATTTCAAATCATCTCAACAGTTAAATGATAGAGCTGGGTAAGGCACAGCCAAACATCTGTATCTACTTTCGTCTATGCAATTTGTGGCTCATGCAGTAGATGGCAGTGTTTTAAAACTTCCTGCATTTGCAAATCAGGACGATTGGATGATTACCTTTAATCAGGCTATTTATATTATATGTAGATGAGGCTCTGCAAAACAGTCATGCTTTGATTCTCACGTTTATTATTTCCTGGGCAAATGCTACAAGGCAGTGAAACTTGAATTAACAAACATTTTCTGTGTACTTTAGAGGTGCCAGGAGTTACTTGAGGAGTGCCTCAGGAACAGGAAAAGTCAGGGTTAAATTATGTTAATAACGGTCTTCAGCAGAGACTCATCCAGCCCAGATAACATTAAATGTGTTTTTCAAAGAACCTAATACTGAAAAAAGAGTTTATATCTTAAATATTGGGCATTCAATAACCCCAGGAGAGGAGAAATTATTCTCTCCATTGAAAAATATTTCTGACGCTCAGATTTGCTTTGGAAATCTTTAGAAAATGCTTTCGGCTGAGTATTGTGCCACATCAGTAATATGTCTGTTATTTATTTTCATTGACTATTATAGACTTGTATGGCCCTGGCTTAAACCTTCACCTAGAAGCAGTTACTTAAGCTTTGCTTTTTTTAAATCACTCTGTTTACCATATAGCTACAATGGAAATAAAATGTTCTCCATTTTCCCCCAAAATAGGTGGAGGTTCCTATACTTGGAGGAAAATAGATTCTCAAAGGCTAGTAATAAACCAAATTATCTCCTGATAAACGAAGCATTTTGTGGAATCCACTCTTCTCCAACTTCATATTTTATTGTCCTCCAACACTTCCTGAATGCAGAATATTCAACAGCCAGTTATGGGGAGTGATTCTGGAAACTCTGCTTCATATACACCCAGTATGTGTTTTTCCCATTTTAGATCAATCCCTGTGTCATGCTCTTGGCTCCACTTCCTCCTGCTTTCTGAGGACTTTTGTTCCATTAATTATCTATTTTATCTTCTGTATCCTCAACCTTTCCTTTTTCACTGGCTTCCTCCCCTAAGCCTAGAAACATGCTCAACCTTGTCCATCCTAACAAAAATTAAAATTAAATGTCTGTTCCTTGATTCAAAACCTCATTTTGGTTATTGCCTGTATCAGTCAGCTCAGGATGCCATAACAAAATACCATAGACTGGGTGGCTTAAGCAACAGGAATATATTTTCTCACAATTCTGGAGGCTGGAAGTCTAAGATCAGGGTGCCAGCAGGGTTAGGTTCTGGTGAGAGCCCTCTTTCTGGTGGCTTGCAATGGCTGCCTTCTCTCTGTGTCCTCACGTGGCAGAGAGAGATACCTCTTCTTATAACGCCACTAATCCCATGATGAGGGCTCTGCTCTCATGGTCTCGTCTAACCCTAATTACCTCCCAAAGACCTCATCTCCAAATACCATCGCTTTGGGGTTTGGTCTTTAACATATGAATTGGGCATGGGGGGACACAAACATTTAGTCCATACCATTGTCCCATTGTCCTTCCTTTGCGACTTTTCAGATGGCATTTTGGAAAGAACAACGTTGGCTATCTGCTGCTCTTCCTCATCTCTCATTTTCCCACAACTCTCCACAATTTGGCTTCTGTCCTCATAATGTGACTGAAATCACTTAGATCACCAGTGTCCTGCCTATTAAATCCAAAGATTCCTCTTCAGTTCTTATCTTACTTGATCTCTCTTGAGTTGTTCAATGCTGGTGATCATTTTATTTCTTCTTGGCTTCTTCCTCTGGTTTCTATAAAATGATGCTCTTTTCTGTCTCCTAACACTCGAGTTTCTTCTACTCAGTCTCCTGTGGATTGTCTTCCTCAGGGACCCCCAATGTCAGGGTTCCATCCTTGGTGTGCTCCCCTTCATAATCTATATCTCTCCTTCTACTTACTCCCGTGTCTTAAATATTGCCTCTGTGGACCTCTCTGCCATGATGCAAAGGGAGCTCCTTGCCTTGCCAGGCGACATGTATCATTGACCTAGTTAATTAAATAAGTATTTTCTCAGGAATTGAAATCTGCCTCCTTACTGATTCTGGGGGGTTTTGTTGTTGTTGTTGTTGTTGTTGCAGCAGCAATATAAAACAAATATGTCCTCTCACTTGTCCAGGAAAACTCTTAAAATATATTTCAAGAGCTTTATGATGGACTTTCTTAGTTTTCTCTTATCAACACTAAGTAGTATATTACCTTCCATTGTTCCTCAATAGGTATGGTTTCCAGGATGCTCCAGTCACCTCTGGATACTTCACTGTTTGTCAACGTCTTTCTTAAAATGTGCCACTAAAAAAAATCAAATATAATACTCCATAAGTTAAGGAACTGATTGTCTCATGATCTGGACACTATTCTTTTTAAGATAGGATAATGTTCTATGAGATGTTTTCATGAAAAACAACCTGTCTCCAAACCACACTTCCAAAGCAAACTTTTTTTAATGAAAAATACATGAATTATCACTCATTTCTATTAAATTTCACTCTACAGATTTTTAATCCAATATTCTAGCTACTAGAAATAATAAATTGTAATATGGAATCTATTGTGTAGTTTCTTTCTGTTCAATAAATCATCATTCCTAATTTCACATTCTGAAATTTGGATAATTTTGCTTTCTGGGAATTTATCCAAGTCACTGAGATTGTTGAACAGGATGAAGTCAAGGAAGAGCTTCTAACACGTTATTGAAGATGCTGCCTCACTTGTAGAGCTGAGTGCTTTACTCAGGATTTGCTCTGGAAGAGGGCTGACCCACACGCTGTCATTCATAAGCACCAGCTGTGTTTGTGCAAGCCGCCATAACTCACCAACCATGCTGTCATGTCAACAACCCATACATGAAGCTGTTGTGGAAATCTTCATCAAATGTGCATTGAAACTTGAGATATGTTAAATGTCTATGATGTTTCTGTGTTCCACCAAATCGTAAGTCTTATGCAAAAAGGAAAAGATTAGTTTAATATTACTGTCTCACTGAAATCATTTTTATAGCCAATGATCACTACACTTTCTATTAAATACTCTGTTTTCATATATCCAAAAGTTTTCCCTTGTTCTTGATTTTTATTTCAATTTTCAAACAAATTTTAATTTCCCTTTCCCTTTCCTTTCCCATTTGTATACTTGCCTTGTGTAGTCAGGACAGGTCACTGGCCAGAGAGAATTCCTCTGTTAGAAATTGCTTCATTGTTCTGGGTATTTTGCTGACACATTCCGCATCATGGTTCATTACAGTGATGGGAAACTCTCTATAGCCTAAAAAATATAGATTTCTCCTCTGAAGTAGGTCTTACCATTGTGTCACTGGAGAGTCTCTGAGGATATAAAAAACTATGCTTTTCTATCGTGCCTTGCATATGAGAGCCTCCCAAGTATGTTAGTGAGATTCAAAGTGTGATTTTCATTCAGTATTTTAATCCCAGACACATGAATATAACATATTTCAGGAAACTCTGATTAGCTATATCATGGGTTTATTTCGCACTCTGTTACAAACATTCCAAACACTTTGATTGGAGTATAAATCCTTAGCCTCAAGATTTTTCCACATTCCAAAATATTGCCTCAAAATTGATGGTTGAGGAGTCATTCCTCTCAATTGTCACAGCTTTCCAGAAACATCTTAGCCAAGCATATGCACGTGTATAAATGCCATCACCTTTCCGTTTTGCCTCTTCTTGACTTCCCCTGATCTACTTGTCATTAGGGCCTTACCCAGCAGGGCATACTACTCTAGCCTCTCTCTCTCAGCCTTCTGAACACCTACTACCAGGCTGCATTTCCCCTGGGGTTTCTCTTTTACTGTCTCTTGCTCATCACTAACAACCTCCCATCCTCACTGTTGCTGGTCCATCTTTTATCTTCCCAAGCCTACATAATCAAACGCCATAAGCAGCATTTGCAGTTAGATTGAACGTTATCTACTCCGAAGTTTAAATCTTCCAGGTGTTTGCCCTTGATTTCTAGCTGTGAAATGAGACACTTTGATTCCTGTGAAAAGAATTTCAGGTCAGCAAGTAGAAGTAGGTTTTGCTTTGGGTGAGGGAGTTATTTTCTTCTGTTTCTGAATCAGATTATGTCTAATGTTGGCCCCGAAGTCATTTATTTAGGGTGCCTGAGATAAAGGAGAGCTTTGTCAGAATGGGCAGTAAGTCTAGGCCAATCCCTTAAAACAATGATTTCAAGAAAACTACAAAGCAAAAGTTTAGGGAAGAAAAATAAACACATTATCCCCCCTCCCCAAATCTGGTCATATGTAGCAATTAATTTGACCAGTTATGTGATTCTTAGATTGACAGTTACCTTAATCTACAGAGAGGTCCAACACAAGGAATCACAAAAGATCTCTAGGGTAGAGTGAAAACTGAAGTTACCATTCAACATCTAGAATATTCCAAAGGGAACCAAACGACACATACTTCTTTTATAATTTGGGGGACTGTGATTAAGTCCCTTAAGAACACAATAACTGCATTGAATTATACATTTGTTTCACAAATCTCAGGAATTATGAGTTATTCAATAGCATAGTGAGCAACACTTGACCACAGTTGATTCTATATGTCTGATGGAAGCACAAGTCTCACAGGAGGTCAGTGGTAATTTCTGAGAAAATGATTAAGTTATAGCTCTCAGCAAGATTGGCTGAGACAGAAAAATGTTGGTCCCTCTGACAGGTAGCCATGTTGAAGATCAAAAGATGACTCTTCCAACCAAAAATTAGGGTTCTACTGTAGCAGTCTACATAATGAGAAACAATTTGGTGATTCCCCATACAAGACCAATCTTATTCAGGAAAGAGAAAGGCCAGGAACTATGAAAACAATCTTTCTTTTATAAAAAATTAGTCTACCTCTCAAATTGATTCATCATGAAAAATGCAGTATCTCATCTGGAAAAATCAAATCTGAACTTTCAGCATTTTAAAGAGGTGGTACATTAGTCAGGCTGACATTAGTAGAAGCAGAATTAGTTGGTTGCTCAGATGTAAAACTAAAGGAAAGAAGGCCATATAAAGTATTAATATAGATTTTCATAGGCACAGTGAGGATCCATGATTATTACATATAAGGTACAGGGAAGGCTAGTAACTTGAAGTACACTATACTATTATGATATAGGGATAACTAGGAACTTCATATTTGTTTTGGTTTATTCATTTTTGGAAAAGGAAATAAAACCTAGATTGCTGGAATTTCTGTAGATCTCACAAAATTTTTCTGCTTAGACATTTTGAGCAAATATCTCTAGAAATAGCCTTCCCTAGAATGGTAGTGAGGAGCTGCACCCGTAGATATATTTATCTTCATTCATTTACAATGGCATATCTTCAAGGAAATTGCAACTGGAAAAAAGTATGAAATGCATTATATAAATACACAAGTCCAGTTTCAGCGAAACTGGTATTCTGTCAGAAGGTAGGAAATTGTCTAGTGATCAAATAGAAATGAACGGATCACTTGTGGACATATCTAATTCCACTTAGTTAAAGCAGATGGCCTTCTCAGCTCCCCCACGATCACTCAGTATCTTCCTCCTCCCCAACTAGGGTTAACATCCATAGATTTTAAAGGGTGATGGCCTACTTAAACTGTTTCTGTTGCTATGGTGTTAACGTTTGCACTACCTTTTTCAGAAGTGGTCCAGGAGTTGGAATGTAGAGGTTCTTTAGACCTAAACCTCATGGGAACTTCAGAATAAGTAACTTGGCATCTCCAACCTAGCATTAAGATCAGATAGTGCTGATCTTACTTAAGAATTTACATTGTCTTCAAACCAAAGCTGTGGCTTATTGGGAAGCAGCAGCAGGGTCCACAAATTGAATGGCAATCAGAAGGCTGTTGAAAGTTTTTAGTAAAGGAAGACCATGAGGCAAGGAGCACATATTTTATAAGATTCAAACTGTGCAAATGGCAGTATTCCCTAGGGTGTTCCTCTGTCCTGTGGGGAAAGAACAGCTGATCACAAACGGACGTTTTGTGTCCATTTGTGATCACACAAATCAGATGGGCTCATGCACTCAGGAAGTAGCAATAGCAGAAGCAGTAGCAGCAGTAGTAACGTGAATGTACAGATTTGAATGCTGGTGTCTGTGTGGTACTTTACATAAACTTACTAAAGAAGTACATCTCAAGTTGTGCGTGAAGTTTATTCATTTAAGAAAGTGGCATCACAGGAGTATTTTATCTTTCAATAATCTGTGCTCTCCTCTGATTTAAAAACAACCTAATGTTCTCAGTAAAAATCCTGTATTTGCATAGGAAAAAGCCCTATTTGCATTGGGTAAGTGTTCAAATATGGAATATCATGGCAGATGACGAGAAGAATAGACAAGGTTGATCCATAATTCCCATAGGCATGGAATCAACATTTTCACCTCTTGAAAGGATAAAAGGAAAAGGAAAAAATATATTTAGCAATGTCCTGGCATTTGCCATTAATTGTAACTTAACCCAGTTGCATATTTAAGAGCCGTTACAGTCCTTCAAGATTTATGTAACACAGCAGTATGATTTATTTACAAAGAGTTCCTTTGATGTGCTCTTTGAAACAGTCCAGTAAAGTCATATCTCTTCCATCCAAATAACGTTTGATTTGAATTCCAAATTCAGTCCTGGAAAGGAATACAGGGAGTCAAGTGCATTTGCTTTGGACGTGAGCCATGTGCAGATCCCAGGCCTCTCAGGACTGATGGCAGCTCCTCTGTTCCCTCTGGGCCCAGCAGGTCTCCTGAGGCTGCCTTCTTTATCAGCATGGTACCCTGCATGGTGTGGACACTGTGACTTTCCACAGTCCAGCATCCAATCCCTATCCTGTCATCTGTGTTCCAGTTTTGCTCCGTAGAATTATATTCTCACCTTCACTGGATATAGACTTGATGGGTATAACAATCAAGACATACTGCCATCCCCTGGTCAAGGGGTAAGACTGTGACCCAAATTAGGTCATCAGAAGTTTTCTTCTGGGATTTTTACTCTTTTTTTTTTTTAACATCTTTATTGGAGTATAATTGCTTTACAATGGTGTGCTAGTTTCTGCTTTATAACAAAGTGAATCAGCTATACATATACATGTATCCCCATATCTCCTCCCTCTGCGTCTGTCTCCCACTCTCCCTCTCCCACCCCTCTAGGTGGTCACAAAGCACCGAGCTGATCTCCCTGTGCTATGTGGCTGCTTCCCACTAGCTATTTTACATTTGGTAGCATATATAAGTCCATGCCACTCTCTCACTTCCTCCCAGCTTACCCTTCCCCCTCCCCGTGTCCTCAAGTCCATTCTCTAGTAGGTCTGTGTCTTTATTCCTGTCCTGGCCCTAGGTTCTTCGTAACCACTTTTTTTTTTTATTCCATATATATGTGTTAGCGTACGGTATTTGTTTTTCTCCTTCTGACTTACTTCACTCTGTATGACAGACTCTAGGTCCATCCACCTCACTACAAATAACTCAATTTCATTTCTTTTTATGGCTGAGTAATATTCCACTGTATATATGTGCCACATCTTCTATATCCATTCATCTGTCGATGGACACTTAGGTTACTTCCATGTCCTAGAGATTGTAAATAGTGCTGCAGTGAATATTGTGGTACATGTGTCTTTTTGAATTATGGTTTTCTCAGAGTATATGCCCAGTAGTGGGATTGCTGGATCATATGGTAATTCTATTTTTATTTTTTTAAGGAACCTCCATACTGTTCTCCATTGTGGCTGTATCAATTTACATTCCCACCTATAGTGCAAGAGGGTTCCCTCTTCTCCACACCCTCTCCAGCATTTATTGTTTGTAGATTTTTTTGATGATGGTCATTCTGACTGGTGTGAGGTGATATCTCACTGTAGTTTTGATCTGCATTTCTCTGATGATTACTGATGTTAAGTATCTTTTCATGTGCCCCTTGGCCATTTGTATGTCTTCTTTGGAGAAATGTCTATTTAGACCTTGTGCCTATTTTTTGATTGGGTTGTTTTTTTTTTGATATTGAGCTGTATGAGCTGCTTGTAAATTTTGGAGATTAATCCTTTGTCAGTTGCTTCATTTGCAAATTTTTTTTTTCTTTCCAGTACGCGAGCCTCTCACTGTTGTGGCCTCTCCCGTTGCAGAGCACAGGCTCCGGACACGCAGGCTCAGCGGCCGTGGCTCACGGGCCTAGCCGCTCCGCGGCATGTGGGATCTTCCCAGACTGGGGCACGAACCCGTGTCCCCTGCATCGGTAGGCGGACTCTCAACACTGCGCCACCAGGGAAGCCCCGTTTGCAAATATTTTTTCCCATTCTGAGGGTTGTCTTTTCGTCTTGTTTATGTTTCCTTTGCTGTGCAAAAGCTTTTAGGTTTCATTGGGTCCCATTTGTTTATTTTTGTTTTTATTGCCATTTCTCTAGGAGGTGCGTCAAGAAGGATCTTGCTGTGATTTATGTCATAGAGTGTTCTGCCTATGTTTTCCTCTAAGAATTTTATATTGTCTGGCATTACATTTAGGTCTTTAATCCATTTTGAGTTTATTTTTGTGTATGGTGTTAGGGAATGTTCTGATTTCATTCTTTTACATGTAGCTGTCCAGTTTTCCCAGTACCACTTATTGAACAGGCTGTCTTTTCTCCATTGTATATTCTTGCCTCCTTTATCAAAAATAAGGTGACCATATGTGTGTGGGTTTATCTCTGGGCTTTCTATCCTGTTCCATTGATCTATATTTCTGTTTTTGTGCCAGTACCAGACTGTCTTGATTACTTTAGCTCTGTAGTATAGTCTGAAGTCCGGGAGCCTGATTCCTGCAGCTCCATTTATCTTTCTCAAGATTGCTTTGGCTATTCAGGGTCTTTTGTGTTTCCATACAAATTGTGCAATTTTTTGTTCTAGTTCTGTGAAAAATGCTAGTGGTAGTTTGATAGGGATTGCATTGAATCTGTAGATTGCTTTAGGTAGTATAGTCATTTTCACAATGTTGATTCTTCCAATCCAAGAACATGGTATATCTCTCCATTTGTTTGTATCATCTTTAATTTCTTTCATCAGTGTCTTATAGTTTTCTGCATACAGGTCTTTTGTCTCCTTAGGTAGGTTTATTGCTAGGTATTTTATTCTTTTTGTTGCAATGGTAAATGGGAGTGTTTCCTTAATTTCTCTTTCAGATTTTTCATCATTAGTGTATAGGAATGCAAGAGATTTCTGTGCATTAATTTTGTATCCTGCTACTTTACCACATTCATTGATTAGCTCTAGTAGTTTTCTGTTGGCATTTTTAGGATTCTCTATGCATAGTATAATGTCATCTGCAAACAGTGACAACTTTACTTCTTCTTTTCCGATTTGGATTCTTTTTATTTCTTTTTCTTCTCTGATTGCTGTGGCTAAAACTTCCAAAACTATGTTGAATAATAGTGGTGAGAGTGTGCAACCTTGTCTTGTTCCTGATCTTAGTGGAAATGGTTTCTGTTTTTCACCATCGAGAACGATGTTGGCTGTGGGTTTGTCATATATGGCCTTTATTATGTTGAGATAAGTTCCCTCTGTGCCTACTTTCTGGCGGGTTTTTATCACAAACGGGTGTTAAGTTTTGTCAAAAGCTTTTTCTGCATCTATTGAGATGATCATATGGTTTTTATTCTTCAATTTGTTAATATGGTGTATCACATTGATTCATTTGCGTATATTGAAGAATCCTTGCATTCCAGGGATAAACCCCACTTGATCATGGTGTATGCTCCTTTTAATGTGCTGTTGGATTCTGTTTGCTAGTATTTTGTTGAGGATTTTTGCATCTATGTTCATCAGTGATATTAGCCTGTAGTGTTCTTTCTTTGTGACATCTTTGTCTGGTTTTGGTATCAGGGTGATGGTGGCCTTTGCGATTTTGACTCTTGAACTGAGACTGATACAAGGAACTGGCCCATTCCAGTGATCAGTGGTAACACTTTGAAAATATTATTCATTGGTTCTTGTTACTGAGGTCCCCAGCCTGCTCTGGCCCCTGTCCTCACTGAGTATTTGCTGACTTGAGTTTGCAAGTCACCTCAACAACACTCTTTTCTTTTTTCTTTCTTTCTTTCTTGCTTGCTTAAATTAGCTTTTCTTTTTTTCTTTTTTCTTTTTTTTTTTTTTTTTTTTGCCTCTAGCCTGCAAACAAAGACCCCTACTCACTGAGCTATGCCTCTCAGCCTGGAAAATCTTTCTCTTTGGAATATCTGTCCCCAAGGCCAATCTTCTCCATTTACTCTGCTCTCCTCACAATCTCTAATTGACACCTGGTGAGTGTCCCAAGGACTGCAAAGTGGAGATTCTTCAAGAGAATATAGTAGGGAGAGGAAATGAGATGAATAAGAATTTTAGTTACAAATATTTAGTATTTTAGATGTCAGATTCCTTTTTTTCTAAGATTGGAGGTACTTCCTTACACATCTGAACCACTGATATACCAAAATTGGATCGTACTTCATCAGCAATTCAAATAAAGATATTCATTATCAACCATCAGCAATTCAAATAAGCACCTGGCACCCCTCCAGAGAACTCTGCACATCCTACTGTTCTCAGGAATGGTTCCTGAGACGATTTCTCTCTAGCAAATTGTGTAAAAGGAGGCTTAGGTGGGAGACTTCCTTCAGGGATTTCCTGGAAACCACCTTGGTGAGAGCCAACTGTACCCCCTCAAAGCCTTCTTTTTTCCCACCCTTTGTCCTATACTTTCTTGTCCTTCAAAGTCTTCCAACTCCAATTCCATATTATTAACTTTTCTTAACATCAAGACTTCTGATTTAGGGTACAGAGGGCTCTTGGAGTCTCTTTTTCCAGAGACGTTGTTTTCCATTAATTTCTAAGTTCACTTCTTTTTCTTTGTCTTCTTCATCAACCTCTTTGACATTCCAATATGTTTTCCAATGATGTTGGAACATAGTAAAACTTCTCTATCATATTGAAAATAAAGAATATATAAGTCCTCATTACAAATCTTAAAGAAATGTTCTTTAAACTATTGATCAAAATTCATTTGTAGGTTATAAAATCAATTTAGTAAATTGTATCCAAGATTTTTTAAAAATAAAATTGTATAGAATAAAGTAGAACTGAACAGAAAATATCACAGTACTTCACTCATAATAATACTTTTTTAAATGAAAGTTTTATTTCCACAATGCATAATTCATAGTCTGGTCTTTTTGTACTAGGTCAGGACCCAACTGGGATGTCTGATTGACACTATCTCCTCTCCTCTTCCACTCTTTGAGAAGACTAGCATCTCTGCCACAACCTCCACCTTACCTTGAAGCCTATTGAAAGACGCAGTATATCACTTACAAGATGGTATAACATTATGAGCTTTGTCCTCCAAGCTCGGTAAAAAATTTGCCAATATAGGGGATGAGGGGATTTGGGAAATCCTCTTTCAAGACAAAAATCTGGTTAGCAAAGGTATAGTCTTGCTGCCTAATCCTATTTTGCATGTCAGAAGCTGAATCTCACAGTGTTATCATGTTCTTACTCTGCATTCTTTCTTTGAAGTTCCTAATTTCTCAAACATACTCTTTCACCCACATTTGGATACCCAGGCTCAATGGAGTGAAGGTTAAGTACCCAGGAAGGCAAAAGAGAAAAACACAGTCATTTAACAACTATTATTAGGTTATACATATAAATGCTTTATGCAGTACCAAGCTCATAATAAGTGTTACCATGCATCTCTGAATGACAGTTTTGACTTGATGGCCTCTAAGTTCCTATATAACACAAGATTCTCTCATTCTAAGAACATCTGTACCATTTCCTCTTTGAACACCCCCACCTATCACTCTCTCCACCTTCCCAAGGGCCAAGTGCCCTTCTGGTGTTTCTATTGAGCTTTCTTTCTTTGGTCAATGTCCCATCTACTGCTCTTTGAGAAAATTGTTCTAAATAACTTTCCCTCTGTGCATTGATCTCTGCTTCCAAAGGCCCCAGCAGATAATGGGATAAACTCATCTATGCTAACCTCACCTCAGTTTTCCTGCTTTAGTGATTCCCCTTAGCTATTCTTCACTTTCTTTCCCTAACCCTTACCCAATCCTCAGTCTCCCTAAGTTCATTAGGAAACCTTTCCTCCTACTTCATTGAGGTTCCTCCCTTCTAACTCAAATCATTGAAATAGCCAAGGTCCTTCTTGCTAATTCTGCCCCTCTTTCTCCTAAAGGCTGAGCCCTCTACCTAGACTCAAAGTCTCCTGCCACCACTCTCCTCTGTATGCTCATTTTCTTCCTCTCTAGTCATTTCTTTCTCTGTAGACATACTAATAATGACTTTCTAGAAAACTATCCTCTACAACTACCCTTTCTTTCCTCCACTTCCAAATTTCTTGGCATTCTGCATTTTCTGTTTTCTTCTCTATCAATTCCTTCTCAATTTGTCTATTTTTAAAAAATTTAAATAAAAATTATATATTTTAAGGTGTACAACATGACGATTTGTTACACATAGACATAGCGAAATTATTACTACAGTCAAGCTAATTAACGTTTCCTCACATAGTTACTGTTCGTTTTTTTTAAAATGAGAACACTTGAAATCTACTCTAGTAAAAAAATTCCAGTATTCAGTACAGAATTATTAACTATAGTTATCATGCAATGCATTAGAGCTCTAGACTTATTAATCCTACATAACCTCAACTTTGTATCCTTTGGCCAACATCTCCCCACTTCCCCCACTGCCCATACCTGGTAACCACTGTTGTACTCTTTTCTTCTGTGTATTCCACTGTTGTAGATTCCACATATAAGTGAGATCATTCAGCTTTTTTCTGTCTGTGTTTGACTTATTTCACTTAGCATCATATCCTTCAGGTTTATGCATGTTGTAAATGGCAGAATCTCCTTTTTAAAGGCTGAATAATATTCCATCGTGTGTAAGTATGTATATATATATATATATGTATGTATAACACAATTTCTTTATCCATTCTTCTGTCACTAGACACTTAGGTTGTTTTCATTTCTTAGCTATTGTGAATAATGCTGCAATGAAAATGGGAGTGTAGGTATTTCTTTGAGGTATTGATTTCATTCCTTTTGGGCATATACCCAGAAGTCGGGTTGTTAGATAATATAGTAGTTCATTTTTTGTTTTTTGAGGGAATTCCATACTATTTTCCATTTAGATTATAACCCACTGAGATATGAACACTGTATACTGAAAGGTCTCATATGACTTTTTTTTTTTTGTGGTATGCGGGCCTCTCACAGTTGTGGCCTCTCCCGTTGCGGAGCACAGGCTCCGGACACGCAGGCTCAGTGGCCATGGCTCACGGGCCTAGCCGCTCCGTGGCATGTGGGATCTTCCCGGACCGGGGCACGAACCCGTGTCCCCTGCATTGGCAGGTGGACTCTCAACCACTGCGCCACCAGGGAAGCCCTCGTATGACTTTTCAATTGCTGATCTTTTCAGTTCTCATTCTACCTGATCTCTTTATAGCATTTGATGCTGTTGACCGCTCTTTCTTGAAACTCCTTTCTTCCCTAACATGTTAATTAACACTTATTCATTCGGTGAATTTATTGAGTACCTACTACATGCCAGGCACTGTTCCAAAGCTGGGATAGATATCAGTGAAACACAACAACAGCAAAAACCTCTGCCCTCATGGAACTTACTTCTTAGTAGTGGTGGAAATTTTGGCTTCCTGGCTTGTATAAATCTCCTCCAAGTTCTTTCACAGTTCTTCAGACTTTTTTTCAGCTTCACATTCTCTGTTCCTTCTTTACATGGTTATGCTCTCCCATGGTTCCTCCCATGGACCTCTTCTCTTAGTGCTTTGTCTGCTCTCCCAGTGTGATTTTGCCTCATCTCATAACTTCAGTTTCCACCTACATAACATGAACAATCATGTTAATATCTCTGTCTTTATCATCAGGTCAAACTTCTAACTACATTGGAAATGTCTACTGGTATGTCCTACATGATCCTCAAATTCTAGTATATAAAATACGATTAATAATCCTTCCTCCCAAAACATTTTCACTCCCCTGAACTGGTTAGTAGCAACACCATCTACATGGACCCATTAATTAAAAGTTTCAAGTCAGCTTTAATTTCTTTTCAATCAAAAATTTCCATCAATTTCAAAAAAAAATTTTCCATCAATTTCATTTACTGAGGGTCATTCTCTATCTTTACTTTCACTATTTGGATTTTGGGTCTCAAATCTTGCCAGTTGTCCTATTGTAACAGCTTTCTAACTGGCCTCCTTGTCACTCTAATGTCCGATTTTCAGACTGAAATCAGAGTTCTGTTGAGACAGAAATCTGATCATGACATCCTTTGGCTTAAAAATGGCTAATGGCTCCTCACTTCCTATAGGATAAAATCCAAACTCCTCACAGAATACTTAAGTCTTTCAGAATCTCTATAAACCTTGTTTCCCACCAAGATGCCCCACCCTTCTACTGGAGCCACACCAAATTTCTGGCTCTCACATCAGCCAGTTTTGGTGCATGTCACTCTCTCTGACTGAGAAAGGAGAAGATAAATGATCATCACCAAATGTCCACTATGTGCCAGGCATTGTGCTATCTACTTCCTCCTCCTGTACTCCTAGAAATTTGTTATTTTTCCAATTTTGAAAATGAGAAAAAGCATGCTTAGAAAAATTTAAAAACCTTGCTCAAGTTCATGGAATATTTAAGAGCTAGAACCAGGATTCAAACTCTAGTCCTTGATTCTAAAGCCCAAGTACTTTTCACAAAATCAGGCTGTGCTCTGGAACTCACCCTCTCTCTGTCCTTCAAAATCCGGTCTAAAATGCTATCTGCTGGGATTTCCCCGGTGGTCTGGTGGTTAGGATTTGGTGCTTTCATTGCTGGCTTCTCTCCCTGGCCAGGGAACTGAGATCCCGCAAGCCGCGTGGCGAGACCAAAAAAACAAAAGCTACCTCCTCCATGAAAATTTTTCTGATTCCCAGGCAGAGTTAGTCATTCCCTCCTCTGAGTTCGGGTGCCAGAGTGTACACCTCTCTGTGGCAGTTCTCGTGACACTGTATTGTAGTTATGTAAGCATCTGCCTTCCCCTCAGCCTGTGGGGAAAAGGCCACATCCAGTTCAGCAGGGAGGCCAGCTGGGGAGGCGGAAACAGCAACTTGCCAAAGGAGTTGAATCCCATTTCTGTTATTTATTAACCATGCAACTTTGGCCAATTTAATACA
This sequence comes from Phocoena sinus, assembly GCF_008692025.1. Lineage (NCBI taxonomy): Eukaryota > Metazoa > Chordata > Mammalia > Artiodactyla > Phocoenidae > Phocoena > Phocoena sinus. The sequence goes on from NC_045771.1 coordinate 87,929,005, forward strand.
CCTCTCAGAATTTCTTCACCTGCCCAATGGTGATCATAATACTGTAGGCAAGGTTTCTGGAACATAGTGGGCTCTCAGTAAATGTTGGAAAAAAAAAACTTGTAAGAATATTTGTAGTCCTTTCAAGACATAAATTCGCATTTCATGGGATCTTCCACAGAACTTTAAAACTGGGGTTTTGGGTATTTGTGGGAGACTGGAGGGAAAGGTGGTTTTGGGGGGGCAAAGCATACCGTTTTCCCCTCACATCCCCACCCACGTATTTTGGTATCCCCAGTGCTTGCTTTAGTGGGATAGGCCTGACCTCTTGTGGAAACTACTTATTCTTGGATCTGTTTAGCACCTCTTCATGAGAGCCAGAACCCAGCCCTGTGCTAAGCAGGTGTTGAGAACATACCCACTGATTGACTAATTTGTTAATCGAAAACTCTTAGCTTTATAAAGAAAAAATAATGTGTCTTTTATTGTACATTCATGGAAAACACTCAGTAATAGACTTTGTTTAACAAAATGTCTTTAAAAAAATGTATCCCCCAAATCTCTTTCATAAAGCTAATTATTGTGTTTTAATATTTATGGGAATCTTTCTAAGTAGATTGGAAAGGATTTTGCATACAGATTTATAACCTATATAGTGTGTTCAAGTCAATTAAAGTAAAATTCAATGAAGATGCAACCACCTCCGAAGTAGGGTGCAGCAGATGTTTAACAGCTCACAGTGACACCTCACAGCAGTGTAAGTTAAGCAGCAGTTGATGAATGAAAATGAAGAATTCCATTTTCTATTTAAGCTACAGGAGCAACAGAGAGAAGCAGAATGTAATTATCCAAATTAGAAATTTTCTGTGACACTGAGGTCACCAGCTCTGCTATTCACAGAAGGGCCAAGGGATATTTATCGATCGATCACATGCAGCGAAGAACACTGCTTTACGTCTCTGCTGATGGACAGCCCCCTCAGGCACATGGTCTCCAAACACTCCAGCGATGAAAATTCATGACAAAGATGGGGAGGTGCTTCAAGACTTCAAAAAGGCAGTCCCTCACTCCTGATTCTCTTACCCTTGAGCTCAAAATAGGGCTTGACCACCAGCTTGTCTACTGAGTGACACAAGCAGAATACAATATTAGTGATGAAGCCATCGTGTATCTTTTTATCCAGTGCAGTAGGGATGTTACTGCTGTTCAACTCGATCCTGAGTCTGGGTGCAGTGGAAACATTCTGACCTCTTCATGCTGTGATTTTCACGTCCCCTGCTGCTGAAGACTAAGGGATACTGAGGTGGGTCAGGATTTCATCTAGATGTAGAGATGTGATTTGAAGAGAGTGACTACACAATATCAAAGCAACCTTACAAAGAGTAGAAAATATCAACCATGATACTGAAACATGCCTGGCCAGAGAACTGAATATGTTTTCCTTTCTTCTAGTTGTGGGTTTGTTCTGCATCCGCAAGCTGGCTTAATCGTCCTGCACGTACCAACCATATGCCAATATAACAATATTGCATTTAATTTAAACACTGGATGAAATAAGTTTCCAGATAGAAATGAAAAAGAACAGCCTCTTGACTTCAGTTTATGTGGAACTGAATGATAATTTGACTCAGTTTTGCCTTAATCTGATAGAATTCTAAAATTAGAAACAAGCAGACACATGTTAATGGATTTGTTGCTGGGTCAAATTTCTACATCAACTAGCCATTGTAATGTTATTATTTAATTCATTCATTTTGGTAATGGCTGCTTGCAAACAACTTACTGATACATATAGAATTCACAATTACTCTGTCCCTACGTGCTGCAGAAAGGACATCTCCATGGTCTGAAGGAGAGGGAGCCAGCAGTTTCTGTTTTACCTCTAAATCACAGTCTATTTAGATGTTGTTATAACAATTTTATCTAATAAGAAATATAAAAAAGGCTGCTTAGGTATTATCCTATGACCTCACCTCTAGCCTATGGATTGCGGGGATTAAATACTGAGATATTTTCCACCTGTGTAAGAAAGATGGCGGTCCTCCAAGAGGTTTATATGCACCTGATTTTCTGAGGATTAAGCAGATACAAATCAACGTGTTTATTACATACTCACTGTGTGCACAAAACCGTGCTGAGTACTAGGCAGATATAAGAGGAACACAGTGATCTCTTGAATCTTTACAATATCTCAGGGATCTAAGGAGATAAGAAGGAAAACTAAGAAACAAGGGTCACACAGAATATGTATGGTAGAACCAGAAATCATGTTAGAATTTCTTTTAGTCTGGGGCTGCCCCTCAGAAGCAGAGTTTTGAATTAGTTCTTAAAGATCTCAAAGGGTTTTCAAGAACCGACATAAAGAATAATAGGCTAGTGGGAAGCAGCCGCATAGCACACGGAGATCAGCTCGGTGCTTTGTCACCACCTAGAGGGGTGGGATAGGGAGGGTGGGAGGGAGGGAGACGCAAGAGGGAAGAGATACAGGGACATATGTATAGCTGATTCACTTTGTTATAAAGCAGAAACTAACACACCATTGTAAAGCAATTATACTCCAATAAAGATGTTAAAAAAAAAAAAAGAAAAGAATAATGGAACCATGAAGGTCACCTTCAAGACAACAGAGGAAGAATCATTACTGGTCACAGGAAGGGGAGACTAAATTTGGAGACCAAGGGGGCGGCTGTCATTTGTCTCCAGACTGAGATTTCTTGTGTCAGCTGACAAACTTGATTCCATCAACAGCCTCCCGCTCCTGTAACTGCCAATCCTCTCCCTAACCACTGGGTCTTACTCAGCACAGAATCTGATCCACTCCCGAAGTCTAAACTGATCCTATAAACAAGGAAAATCTTACCTGAAGCCTGAGCAGCCTCTACCTATTTCTGTATCTCTCAATCTTTCTCCTACCCTTCACGGCCAGCCTCAGAGAAGGAATTGTCTGCATTGATTGCCCCTGCTGGTTTATCTCAGTCTTGCCTCAGGCACTAGCAACCTGGCATCAAGCTACTGAGATTGTCTTTTCAAGACCACTAATAACCACTTTCCTGTCGTTCAGCTCAGTGCTGCAATAATCCTGGGGACAGTGTCCTCATCTTGAATGTCTCTCTTACCACTGCCCCCATGACACTGCCCCTTCTAATCTTCTCCCCCATCTCAGACCACCTATTTGTGGTTCGCTTCACAGGCTCCTCTTCTTCACCCCAGACTCTCTTCTTGGTCCTGTCACTTTGTCAGTCTTCCAGAGCACCATGGAAAACGGAAATTATCTGGAACTCTGAGATAGTCACATGGGTTGGAACACTGATTCTTTCACTTATTAGCTACGTGGTCTTGACCTCTCTGACCCTCGGTTTCCTTGTCCTCCGTAAAATGGAGCTAATCATGCATAACTCAGCAAGTACTTGTAAGAAATAAATGTGAAACCATAAGTAATGAGAGGATCTCAGATCTGCCACATGGTATGTGCTCATTAAATGTTCATCCTCCATCTACCACCTCTGAACCAATGATGTCTTAATTTACGTCTCCAGCTCAGACCCTCTCTCAGTGAGGGTATGTACCCCATTGGGGCCTACAAGTCACCTTAGATCCTATCTTCTACCTCACTCCTAGGTGGGGTCGCATTATCCTGAAAGGTCTTGAATCAATTATCCTCTCATTTCCCCACTACGACTCCAGCCTCACTCTGGAGCATCTTCATCCTCTATCTGGACTGCTGCAGTAGTCTTCCAGCTGGCCTCCCTCCCCTCATCCCCACCACTTCCCCGCAACTCCATCTCCCTCCATAGCTACCATCGGGAGCATCTTCCCTACTGGAAAGCCTTCGCAGGCTCCCCATGGCCTAGGGAACAAAGCTCACATCTTTGCATGACGTACTGCAAAGCCTCGGAGTATTCATCTTACTAAAACTTTCACCTTTATCTCCAGCTCCTTTCCACAGATATCCTGCCCTCCCTTCTTAAGGATCTACCAGTAAGTTTCCTAACTCAACTCTCCTTACATTCTCTCTGCCGTTTACACGCCAATCCCCCTGTTGGATGTACTCCATTCCCTCTTTTTCATCTTCAAACCTCAGCTTAGTTATCACCTTCTCTATGGAAGAATTATTCCCTAATATTTCCAATACTTCCACCCTTTTTTCATTGTTCAACTCAACAATGTTTATTGCTTTATTCAATGAATACTTTTTGGACACTGAATTAGTTACCTATCACTCTATAGCAAATTACTCCCAAATTTAGTGGTCTAAACAACAACATTTATTAAACAATATTTCCTGTGGGTCAGGAGTTTGCACACAGCTTAACTGGGTTCTCTGACTCAGTCAGAGTCTCTCACAAGGCTTCAGTTAAAGTGTCATCTAGTGCTGCAGTCATTTTTTTTTTAACATATTTATTGGAGTATAACTGCTTTACATTGTTGTGTTAGTTTCTGCTGTATGACAAAGTGAATCAGCTATATGTATACATATACCCCCATATCCCCTCCCTCTTGCATCTCCTTCCCACCCTCCCTATTCCACCCATATTAGGGAAGTTTTCAACTATAATCTCCTCAAATATTTTCTCAGTCCCTTTCTTTTTCTCTTCTTCTTCTGGGACCCCTATAATTCAAATGTTGGTGCATTTAATGTTGTCCCAGAGGTCTCTGAGACTGTCCTCAATTCTTTTCTTTCTTTTTTCTTTATTCTGCTCTGCGGTAGTTATTTCCACTATTTTATCTTCCAGGTCACTTATCCGTTCTTCTGCCTCAGTTATTCTGCTATTGATTCCTTCTAGAGTATTTTTAATTTCATTTGTTGTGTTGTTCATCATTGTTTGTTTGCTCTTTAGTTTTTCTAGGTCCTTGTTAAACGTTTCTTGTATTTTCTCCATTGTATTTCCAAGATTTTGGCTCACTTTACTATCATTATTCTGAATTCTTTTTCAGGTAGACTGCCTATTTCCTCTTCATTTGTTTGGTCTGGTTTGTTTTTACCTTGCTCCTTCATCTGCTGTGTGTTTCTCTGTCTTTTCATTTTGCTTAACTTACTGTGTTTGGGGTCTCCTTTTCACAGGCTGCAGGTTTGTAGTTCCCGTTGTTTTTGGTGTCTGCCCCCAGTGGGTAAGGTTGGTTCAGTGGCTTGTGTAGGCTTCCTTGTGGAGGGAACTGGTACCTGTCTTCTGGTGGATGAGGCTGGATCTTGTCTTTCTGGTGGGCAGGACCGCGTCCGGTGGTGTGTTTGGGGTGTCTGTGAACTCTCTGCTAATGGGTGGGATTGTGTTCCTGTTTTGCTAGTTGTTTGGCATGGGGTGTCCAGCACTGGAGCTTGCTGGTCATTGAGTGGAGCTGGGTCTTAGTGTTGTGATGGAGATCTCTGGGAGAGCTCTCGCTGATTGATAATTACATGGGACCGGGAGGTGTCTGGTGGTCCAATGTCCTGAACTTGGCTTTCCCACCTCAGAGGCTCAGGCCTGACACCCGGCCGGAGCACCAAGACCCTGTCAGCCACATGGCTTCCAACATGGGTCCTTCTGGCTGGTGTGGCTTGTGCCAAAAGGAGACCAAGTTTGGTTCGGAAGCAAAGGAAAGCTTTATTCTCAGATTAAAGAATGGAGACTTGTGAGCTCAAGGTCTAGAGCACACTCTCTCCCGACAGGTGGTCTGCAGTCATTTTAAGATTCAACTGGTGAAGAATTAGCTTTCAAGCTCACTCATGATAGCAGGCTTGGGTTCCTGGAGAGCTATTGGACCAAGAGCCTCAGTTTCTTGCTGGACTGTTGGTCTAAGTTTACCCTTAGTTCCTTGCCTCTCCATATGCCACACCACAGTATGGCAGCCTCCTCCATCAGAGAAAAAGCAAGTGAGAGAAAGAGAGAGAGGGAAGTTACAGTCTTCTATAGCCTGATCTCGGAAGTGACATCCTCATCACATTTACCATAAATTGTTCATTAGAAGCAGGCCACTAGCTCTAGCCCACATTCAAGGAAAGGGAATTGCACAAGGGCATGAATCCAGGAGGGGAAATCATTGGGAGCCATCTATGAAAGGCACTAATCACTGGGCTAGGTTTCTCCTGCCATTAAGGAACACCCAGTCTGATAAGGGAGGGAGATGTGGGTCCAAATAGTTGCAGCAGTTTGGAAAGTGCTGTGATAGAGTAGTACATAAGTGCATCAATTAGAAAGGTGCTTGGCTGCAATTTATAGCAAGTCCAATTACAGTGGCTTAAACATACAGGATTTTAGTTTTCTCACCTTATATGAAATCCAGAGGCAGGTTCTTACTGCCATTGGTTCAGTGACCCTCAACAGAGAGGTTGAGATCATTGTAATTTTCTCCATCGTTAATTCATGCTTTTCTTGCTTCTGCATGACTCCATAGTGGCTACTGCACCTCCAGGTATCATGTCTAGTGTTAAGGCAAGAAGAAAGGGATGGGGAATTAGGCTTTCTCCTCCTAGAGCTTTGTGTTTGTATTTGGGAAGGATGCTCTCCTCAGAAGATTGTCCCTTGGAGGCAATGACGTGTCAATTAAGAACATGGATTTTGGAGTCAGACTTACCAGGTTCAAACCCCACCTCAGCCGTTTATAAGTTGTTTGACTTTGTTCATGTTACCTAACTGATCTGTATCTGACTTTTCTCATCTGTAAAATGGCTTTACCAATTTACGTCATAGGATTATTGTGTGGATTAAAGCTTTAAACTTGTATAAAGATCTTAGCACCTGTGTACACTTCATGTATCTTGTCGTATTATTAATTTTGTACCTTTATCCACTAGCCAGAACTAGGTCACATGCCTACCCTTAGAAGGGTCACTGACTAACAGGAATGAGATTATATGACTGTTTTGGACCAGTGATTCATACGCTAGGGCTGGACAGGGACCTACCTACCTACGATCAAGGAATCCCACCTGCCAGCTGAACAAATTGGGCTCTATTACCAGGGAGCAAGGTGGCAGAAGGTAAAAAGGCTGTTGAGAAGGCACAGGTGTCTTGGAAACTGTGGTAGACAGAATAATATTTCCCCAAAAGTATCGATGTGCAAATCCCTGAAACCTGTGCACATATCACCTTATATGGTAAAAGAGACTTTGCAGATGTGATTGAATTAAGGATTTTGAAATGGGAAGATTTTCCTCGATTATTGGGGTGGGCCTCATGGAAAAACAAAGGTTCTTATAAATGAAAGAGAAGCAGGAGAGGCAGAGGCAAAGGATGAGGTGTGAAGCCGGAAGTAGATGCCACAGTGATGTGATTGCTGTCTTTGAAGATGAGAGGCCAAGGAATGTGGGCAGCCTCTAGAAGCTGGGGGAAAAAAAGGAAACAGACCCTCCCCTGGAGCCTCCAGAAGAAATACAACTCTGCCAACAATCTGATTTTAGCTTACTGATACTCACTTTGGATTTCTGAACTTCAGAACTATAAGAAAATTAATTTGTGTTGTGTTAGTCACTGAGTTTGTAGTAATTTATTATAGCAGCAATAGAAAACTAGTAGAGAACAGGAAGGTGGAACCTCAACTCTCTCTCTTTTCTACTTGCATCCTAGGCTTATCTTCACCATAGCACTGTCCCATCGCTCTGACGAGACCAGGAAGTCTTTAAGGGCAAGAATGGTCTTGTTTCTTCCTGTATCCTCAAGGCCAAATACATTTTATGACACATAGTAGCTGACACTTAATTGAATGTTTTTAAACAAATAAATGGATGAATTATTAAAGAAGTCTCTCACCCACTAACAATTTGTTAAGAATTATAATAAAGGAGGTAAATTAAAATCAACTTCTAAACTCAATCAGCAAAGGTAACTGGATCCATAACAATATAGAATACATAGGACAGGATTTTAGGACATCAGAAAAGAAACATGAAGCGTCCTAACACTATATGGTGTGGTGTGTGTGTGTTTGTGTGTTTAAACTGCTAACACCTTCCTTCCTATGGTGGGATAAAATTACTGGAAAATAGAGAGTGAGAGGGAGACAATACCAAAAGCCAAGAAGGAAAGGGAAAATAGACTCTTCAGATCTCAAATAACATTTTACCACAGTAATTAATAAAATAAGAAGCATTCCAATTAGGTAAGTTTCCCCAGACTGAACCCATATGTAAGTAAGAATTTAAACTATTGAATATGTTTCCAATATTGCTGCTAGGTTACAATATAGGTGGTTTTATGAATTGATAGCTTAGTATATTAATCACTCCCAATTGGAAGCGACCATTTCTTCCATGAAAATCACAAAATGGAAAGTTTGTTCACTTCAACCGCCAGGCTGCTTAAAAACTACTGATTTTCTACCAACTGATGCTCCAGCAGATCTCCAACCTCTTCAACACGGAGGGCAGCCGTGCTGCCTGGAACAACACCCTCCTCCATAAACTTCCCTCTAGCCTTGATCTGAGGCTGCACCGACTGGAGCAGATGAAATAAGACAATCTGGATTACTGCCATTTGGGACTTGCTGCCTGCGAGTATTTCTGCGGAATCCATCTCTACCTGAAGGAAAAGGAATACAGCCCCTGTGCCTGGGAGGTTGTCAGAGTGGAAATTGAAAGGTGCCTTTCCCTCATGTAAGAATCCTCGAAGAAATGTCCAGAAATAAAGAATATATTTTTTAAACATCTTTATTGGAGTATAATTGCTTTACAATGGTGTCTTAGTTTCTGCTGTATAACAAAGTGAATTAGCTATATATATACATATATCCCCATATCTCCTCCCCCTTTTGTCTCCCTCCCACCCGCCCTATCCCACCCCTCTAGGTGGTGACAAAGCACCGAGCTGATCTCCCTGTGTTATGCGGCTGCTTCCCACTAGCTATTTATTTTACATTTGCTAGTGTATATGTGTCCATGCCACTCTCTCACTTCGTCCCAGCTTACCCTTCCCCCTCCCCGTGTCCTCAAGTCCATTCTCTACGTCTGTGTCTTTATTCCTGTCCTGCCCCTAGGTTTTTAAGAACCATTTTTTTTTTTTGCGGTACGCAGGCCTCTCACTGTTGTGGCCTCTCCCGTCGCGGAGCACAGGCTCCGGACACGCAGGCCCAGCGGCCATGGCTCACGGGCCCAGCCGCTCCGCGGCATGTGGGATCCTCCCGGACGGGGGCACAAACCCATGTCCCCTGCATTGGCAGGCGGACTCTCAACCACTGGGCCACCAGGGAAGCGCAAGAACCATTTTTTTTTTTTTTAGATTCCACATATATGTGATAGCATATGGTATTTGTTTTTCTCTTTCTGACTTACTTCACTCTGTATGACAGACTCTAGGTCTGTCTACCTCACTACAAATAACTCAATTTCATTTCTTTTTATGGCTGAGTAATATTCCATTGTATATATGTGCCACATCTTCTTTATCCATTCATCTGTCGATAGACACTTAAGTTGGTTCCATGTCCTGGCTATTGTAGGTAGAGCTGCAATGAACATTGTGGTACATGACTCTTTTTGAATTATGGTTTACTCAGGGTATATGCCCAGTAGTGGGATTGCTGGTTCATATGGTGGTTCTATTTTTAGTTTTTTAAGGAACCTCCATGCTGTTCTCCATAGTGGCTGTATTAAAAGAATATTTTTTATACTCATGGGAGGAAAAAAATACTAGTTTTCTTAAACTGTTACTAATAGGAATTTTAGACAAGAACTGTAACACTTTCAGCTACCAAACCTGGAATATCAAAGTTACTTCCCATCTGTTGTGCATTTAATTCATTTATTTAACTCAAGCCACTTTAAATTCAGTTGAAAATCAGGAATAGATACACTTAGCTGAAGAAAAAACAGCACCTGTAATTATTTATAAAGGTCATGTTCATAGTCTTATATTACTTCTTACACTTTTCCTTCTCTAATTTTATTACTCAAAAAGAGGTATTTGGTTAACCAGTTTAAGTTTGGTGGTAGTGGAATTGGGGAAAAGATTTTATGAAAGCTAGAAACCTCTTTATTTATGAAAGAAAAAGTTGATTTCTGAGCCCAGACATTGAGGAAATCAGCTTGGTTTTATTCCTGCTTTCCCATCGGAGTGCATCCCAAATTTGGGTACAGATTATAGATTTGTCACTCCTAGTCACAAAGGAAGATCCCTTCTCATTTCACTTGGGAAATGCTTCCTGTAGGACTAGAGATTTCTGAATAATGGGAAGTGGAGTAGTCAGTATATTTGCATCCCAAGGTAAAGCCTGGGCCCTGAAATCTGATACAAATCTAGATTTGCCACTTACTGATGACCCTCACTGCGTCTCAGTTTCCTTCTCTGTAAAGTTGGACAATGATAATAATAATAAAACATGTATCATAGCGTTGTTGTGTGTTTCTAATTTATTGATTCATATAAAATGCTTAAATAGATCCTGATTTACAGAAGGGCTATAGTAAGTGTTAGCCCTTATTATAATCTGTGGCAATTCTGAATGACCTAATGGTTACTCACAGAAGTTCTCTATAATTTACTTAAACAAATCATAGAATGTTTGAGGTGGAAAAAATGTCTTAAAACTCCCCTGGTCCAATCCCTTCAAGCCCTCTCGACAATCCATCTTTTTCACACAGTACTCAGAGTGATCTTTCTAAAATGCCGACGTGCTCGAAGACTCACCCTCCCCGATGTAAAGACCAAATTGTTTTACCTGGTTTAATGCTCTAGCTGCTCCCCTCCCCACATCACTCATCGACAATTCCAGTCTGTTTTGCCAAGATCTCCTCTACCTTGGGCCTTCTCAGGAGCTGTTGACTTGCCTCAAACACCCTTCTAGTCCTCTCACTATTCTAACTCCTGCTGAAATCAAGGTGGGGCCCCTCCTAAGTGCTCACAGAGGACTCCTGTACTTTCGTCACCAGCAGTTACTACCCCATCCTGCTGTTGCCTCTGTCTGTATCCGGCTACGAATCCGGCTACGAACCCCATGATCCTTCTATGGGAAGGATCGTCTCCATCTTCTCCTTAACTTTATCTTCAAGACTAAGTTCGGTGCCTGGCATGTAGTAGGTGCAAAATATTTGTTTTGTGAATGAATCAATAAATCAATGACTTTTTCACCAAGTTACTCAGAGCAAAAATGGGCTGACAATTAGAGTCTTTCTTCCATAGGCATTTAATCAATCTTTTGGACAAATTGGAAAGGCTTTGTTCAGCAGTTATTGAAGTTATCAGAAGAAATATTTCTCCAAATACCAAACTTAAACATTCTTATCAAAGAAAAAAGCCCCAGGATTATATTTTAGATTCACTCAATTTTTTTCTGCCTATTCTTCACCTCAGCTTCTCATAAACATGAACATGTTTTCATTTCTGGATGATTTTATTCTTCCCACTTGACAGATAACCATCTTTTTTTCTTTCTGTGTGTATGTTTAATGGAGCTTAGATTAACACAGATATTTTTGCTTGACATCTTCAATTTCTGAAGCTTCTTATTATAACCAAACATCTTTAATTTAATGCTATATCAGCCATTAGGAAAGAAAAATTTTTATGATGGGTGAGTGTATGTCTCATAGTTACTATTGTGAGAAAGAGAATAAAAATAATTCACCTGATCTCACAAATGTGCTGAAAGTTTTACTTTAGGCAAAGACTGCCTCTCCCCTGTGCAAGGATTGAAGGGAGAGCCTCAGAGGGTCTGATGCTATGTATAAGCCATTCCATTCAGCCTTCACATCAACTCTGGTGGAGGGAAATGGGACCCTGACACTCTGCATTGCCAACAACGCCCTTACCTGTCGTCTTCATCCACAGGCACAAACTGTCCTGCCCGCTCTGCTTTAATAATCCCGAGACTAATTTCATTATGTTCATCTCTGTTTACTTTAATTATTGGCAGAAGCCCAGGATGCCTCTCCTCCCACCCACTCTAATTCCCAATCTAAATCTTCCTTTTAGATTCTACTTCATGCCTTTCCTTTCCACCAGCAATCTGAAACTCATGTTCCACTATAAGAAATTCTCCTCAGTCTTCTCTGAACATTTCCTTCACCTTCTTGCCCTCATTAAAAGGTGGTAATCCCCTCAGGCCTCTGCTTCTGCTTTGGTCCTCTCAAATGGAGGCTGTTTTCTCTCCCACACTCCTGTGCAAGTGGGATTGCAGGTTGCCCTAGCTTCTCATTGTCTTTTGTAGATGGTAGACCATTCTTCCTCTTTCCTCCCTCCCACAAAATACCAGCTTAGAACTTTGAGTCATCAGAATCTACTACCCACTACCTCACTGGTTGACATCACCCACCAACTCCCCCTCATTATTTAAAGACTTTACCTCAGGCTTTATTTAAGGTTCAGGTTGCCCATGAAACAGACTCTCAGTGAGATATTTGTATGCAGGAGACCTATTGGGAACTGCACTATGAAACAACTCTTGTAAAGCAGTGAAGAAAGCAGGATTTGACTGAGGAGAAATTGATCCATGATGTAGTTGCAAGAGAAGCTTCAGCTCATTTCAGGAGAAGCAGTGGAGTTGGGATGTTCCTTCAGATTGTCCCCAGTTGATGGAAGGGGGCCAGGACTTCGTACTTCATCATCACTTTCACGCTGGAGTTTGTGTTTTCAACCAAGGCTTCCAACATACTTAGCATTTCTTGTTCAACCAGTCTGATGAACATGATCTCATTGATACATGGATACAGTGGACCTATGTGATATTCTACAGAATGTCCAGATGCTCTAGGTCCTTCAGACTATGACAGAGAAAAAGAGAGTTAATATAGCCCTGGATGAAGGCATAAATTGTACTGTGGTCTATGCCACATTTATATAAACTACTCCTGATTCTTCTTCCTGATAGGGATGAAAAAGAATGCATTTACCAGATCAGTGGCTGCATACCACATACCTAGGCTGCATTAATCTGCCCCAGCAAAGATGCAACATCTAATACTGCAATTCGTACTTGGTTGAGTTTGCAGTAATCTACCTTCATCCTCCACAATATATATTTGATTTTGTAGGGACCAAACTGCTGAATGACATGAGAATAAGATGGGAACTACCACCCCTGTATCCTTTATATTTGTAAGAGTACGAGTAATCTTGGCCATTCCCTCTGGGAGGGACAGTATTTTCTATTTATTCTCTTGGCTGGGGGAGAAGGACTCCTGAAGGCTCAGTCCTGCTGTTACTGTTGAATGCTCTCACCTCCAGAAAACTCACCTCTGGTCTCTATGTGGAGGATTGACTGAAAATTTTGTCTCCAGAGGGGCAGGCAGCCCAGTGCAGGGGCAGGAATTGCAGCCCCAGCTGCATGTCAGACTATTTGTGATATCAATTCTAGAACTGGCCATGGTATGTATCCATTACTGTTAGGTCATAGCCTGGCTGGATTAGAAGATTTATGGATTTAGAGAGGGTAGGTAGATGAAAGAGCCAACTTGTGGAGGACTTGAAAGCAACATAAAGGGAGTTGCAATTGATCCAACTAACAGTGAGGAAACCCTGGAAATTTGTTATGCAGAACAATGAGTTGATGAAAGCAGGGCTCAATGACATCAATATCCTGGCTGCAAAAGGAATGGAACATGGCAATCAACTGGGCCAAGTATGATGGAAAATATTACAGTAACAGAGGCATGAAGTGATAGGGTCATGAACAAAGGTGTTAGCTGTAGGAACTGGAAGAATGAAATAGGAATAAGATACATTCGAAAAAAGATTTAAAAGATCTTGATAATGTAATAGGATCAGTGGATGGAGGAAAGATAGTTATTCAAAAGCGATTCCACCTTTTCACCCTGAGTGATGGAGGAATGCTATTTTCTTGAAGGTAATTCAGAAATGAAGGAGGGGGTGGAGAAGAAAAGGGGGACATTCAAAATAGAGGAGGATGAGCTTGCTTTGGAAATGTTGAGTGTGAGTTGATGGTAGAATATCCTGTTGGAATTGTCCCTTAACAATTGTAAATCTGAAGTTATGGATTCAGATAAACATTCAACAAAACTAGAAACGTTTAAACCTATAAGAGAACTTTTACTGAGATCAATTAGAATATATTCAGGTGCTATAGTGAGGAATGACAGTGGTAGCTTTTAAGAAGTTATAGAATGTTTGTGAAGTTTACAGCTGGATAATATTTGGAAACATTATGTCATATCTCCCCAAACATTGGTACCTGCCCCAAACACACACACGCAGCATTTTCCTGTTCATTTCCTCCAGTAGACTATGTGCTTCATTGCCTAAGGGAGAGTAAGGGGCAAGTAGAAAGTACAAAAGTGGTTTATAGGACCTAGTAATCTAAAAGCATAAATCCATTAGAAGTGGTATAAGCAAGAAAAGTGGGCTGAAAGAAACAGAAGGGAGAGAGGGTCTCCCTCAGATTAAAAGAAGACGCTCTTGGGATGATGGAGAGCTGAGAGGCCTATAGGTTTCTTTATGCTTTATTTCCTGATAGCACACAGGGACTGCTAGACCCCAGAGAGAAATAACTGGATGGATTATCCAAGGCAGTGGTGCTCAACCATGGCTGCACATGAGGTAAAATCTGGAGAGAATTTTTTGTGTTTTAGTTTTTATACCAATACCAAAGTCCACCTCCAAAGATTCTGATTTAAATGGCCTAATTTGGGCCCAGGAATAGGTATTTTTCAAAATCTCTCCAGCTAATTTTTATGGGCAAAGTTGCTGGTCTAGAGCAGAGTTTCTTAGCTTCTGCACTATTAACATTTTGGATGGATAATTCTTAGGTGGTGGGAGGGGCGGGGGACTGTCCTTGTGTTGTAGGATGTTCAGCAGCATCCCTGGCGTCTACTCACTACATTTAAGTAGCACCCACCCATTCTAGATTGTGACAGTCAAAAATGTTTCCAGATATTGCCAAATGTTCCTTGGGGACAAAATTGCCCCAGTTGAGAACCATTGGTTTAGGAAAACCGTAAACTCTGAGGTTCCTGGCCTCATCCATGAGTGACATGAAACTGCAGAGAGCTGGTGGACCTGTAGGACATGGTGGCCAACTCAGGGGAGATGACTGAAGACATGAGCATTGCGAACCAATGACTGATGATCAGAGTATCCTCCTGCTTCTTCTCAAGCCTAGTGCTACTCATTGTGAAAGCTTCTGAGGTCTTGGCACAACTTAGAGGTGGGGATGGAGGATGGGGGACTGGAAGAACTCCAAAGGAATTAGCGTGGAATTTCCTCCCAACTTGGTAGTATGGAGGATAGAATTAAAGATGAAATATTAAAAGAAAGAGAGGGAAGAATAATATTCATCGTGTTCCTGAGTTTGTGAGCTGACTTTTATGTCTTATACAAGTTCATGTCATTCTGTCCTGTGAGTTATCAGAAATATATCACACAAAGCTCTACTATACATACACCTCCATGAAAATCCTGCAGTAGACTGGAAAACCAAAGCAAACTGGCTAAAATGGAAGCAGAGCTGTTGCAGTGACTGGCTAATAAGTCCATAGGAGACATCTAACCTTATCCAAAAGATATATTAATGATGTTACAAAATAATTGCTGGAAAACAAAGACCTTTGGGGGCATTTTCAGCAGCTAGAGCAATCTAGCATGTCTTGCCGGGGTCCTCCAAACTCTCTTGCTGCCTGGAAGCTCAATGATCTCAGTTGAACAGCTCAGAACTCAGGTAGACAACTGAATGAGGCATCCTCTTCCCTAAGGAAGAGAGATTATTATTCCCCCAATAATCCAAGAAATTCATCGGACCCAGACAGCCTGTGCCCTCTTTCAAAGAACAAAGTAGTTTCTGTGGTGGTTTACTATACCCAGGGCACCATGTGATGACTCTGCAAGCTGTGTCTCCTGAGTCCCTTCAAGGACCTTCTTCTTTTGAAGTGAAATTTCTGAGGTTTGAAGGTTTGGTGCCTCTTGGTTTCCAGAGACAAATGAACTGAGATTGAAAGTTTGGAAAAGATGGGAACAGAGCTAGTTGGTGGAGCTGTGACCAGAGCAGAAGTGGAGCCAGAGTGGAGTCAACAGGTTGCCTCAGGCACTAAAGTTATGTTGGAGTCAAAGCAAGTGGGTCACGGGACAGTAGTAATACCTCCTCCTTCTTCCAATAGAAGTTGGAGCTGGTGTGGCGAGGGAGGTAAGCCACTTCCATGATCCGTCCTCCTTACTAGGACCACAGCCTTTGTCCCCTCAGTCTTACCTAGCTCAGTTCTGGAATATACTAGAAAAACAATGAACTTAAATGAATCAATCGGGTATTCAAAGAGTTTACCTCCCAAGTACGTTCGCATTTTATAGAGGACTCTTTATGGAATTAAGTATTTATTCAGACCTACCTTCCTTGGACTTTAAAACAAATGAAAATGCAGACTTGAAAAGAAGTAAAAACAAATTAAAAAATTTTAATTTATGTTTAAACATTGACAAGTTGACAAAATTGTAGGGAACTGTCAGACACATTCTGAGAGAAAGCCTGGTCCCAAAGAGGTAAGGAAAGTCACTGAGCCCCAACGCTGCTTGAGGGCATTTGCCATGTTAGAAAAGATACCAGGAAGCTTGAGCTTTGATTCAGCAGCCTCAGGGGTAGGGAGACAGAAATCAAGTTCTTTACCAGAAAATTCTGCTAAATGTTCAATAATGAAATATTTCAATGATGAAATAAAGCAGATACAAACTCTTCCAAAGAATAGAAAGAGAAAACATTTTCTGACTCCTTTTGTGAAGTTAGTATATCCTTGATTCCAAAACTCAAGAAGGATTGTAAGCAAAAGGAAAAATAGAGGCGAATCTCAACACATGAAAATAGTTGCCCAGGAACTAAAAACCCAGGAATGTGAGATTGGGTTAACATTAAAATCAATCAATGTAATTCATCACAACAAAAGATTAAAGTAGAAAAATCATGTGATCAACCCAAAAGAGGAAGAAAATACAGCCCAAATGTCCATCAACAGTAGAGTACAATGGAATACTATACACTAATGGTAGTGAGTTAACTATAGTTAATTATTACAACATAAATGAATCTTGCATATAATGTTAGCAAAAGAAGGAAAACGCCTATAATTCCATTTATATAAAGTCTTTTAAAATAGACAACATGTAATTATATTGTTTAGGAATGCATACACAGCTGATAAAACTATAAAGAAAAGAAGTCGTTACTGTAAATATCAAGAATGCTGTTACCTCTGGGAAAGAGAGAAGGGGCTGTTAATTGGATAAGATAAATAGAGGATTTGGGGGAGTGCTGTCAGGGTTTTATTTCTTGATTTCAGTGATGGTTTCTCAGGTGTTTACTTAGTAATTACTGTAATTGTTAAACTTTATTTATGACTTATGTACTTCTAAATATGTATCTTGTATTTCACCCCTCCCAAATTTTTTTTTCTAAGAAAAACTTTCATGACCCACAGAAATAAAGCTCTAATAGTGGCATTTCAAGCACCATGTCTGACAAGTATCAGAAGAGATATTTTTGGGTAAAGTAGGCAGACTCATCATCCCTTCAACCACATTAGACACACAATTTATCTATTCTGCTGCTCGGATGGGCAACCTTGCCCTCCACAATCTACCACACTAGCCTGGAAAACCTAGTCCTGGTCATTTATGCAGGAGTTTATTGATTTAACCATAATCTTTCAGCACTAGCCAAATCTGTTGTTTTATGATTTTATATTTTATGGTTAGTTCAACCATAACACATCATAAATTTAAATTGAAAGCACAGTAATTATTTTCATGTCTTTTAAAAAATTTGAATTACACAAACCAGTGAACATGATCCCAAAGCAAGTAAGATGATTATTCACGCCTTGTAGTTTTTCTGGTTATGGGTCATAAGAAATAAGAAATAAAATACATCCAAAAAGTCAATAATAGAAAATAAAAACACAAAACTTATTATTTTTTTTGAATGATAGCAACAGCTCATCAGTGAAGAGCCTGGGTGTTGTCATGGCAACAGTAATACAGGAACGTGAACCTCTAGCCTCCAAGTCTTCTTTTTCCTTTTTCTAGTACTGGCACTAAATAATAAAGAATGGTCCCAGACGATGTGTAAAACCCATAATGTTTATAAATTAGTCTCAGTAAACAGATACAACAACCTTGAGTTTCTAAACAAATAACATGCTGATGAATGTTAAGAGAGTAGAGACATCTCTGATGAATGTACAATGCATCCACGTCCCATAAAATAAAATAATAAGCATATGGTTGGGTTTACTGGTGGCCTCTCCATATCGGGCCTGATTAGCATGATGTATACTTTCCATTGCTGAATTTTGCTCTATCCTTATTACACTTTACTGTAATATCTCTCATTTCAGCCCTCCTGTATAGACTTTCATCCACGATCTCCAATCAACATACACTATCTGTTGTACGATAAATATGTAGTAGAGGATACTGGTTAAGATAGAGCTTGGGACCAAATAGACCTCAGCTCAAATTCTAACACTCTCACTCATTTATTGAGCAGTCTGGGGTGAGTTACTTAACACTTCTAAATTTCAAATTCCTCATCTGTAAAATGGAGATAACTATAATTATAATCCCTCTTATAGGGTAGTTGTGAGACTTAAATGAGATAATGTGTGTAAAAGGACTTAGCGCAGAACCTGGCTTACATTAAACACTTTAAATACTAATTTTTTATTATTATACATGAAATACTGTCTATGGCTTATAATCATAGATATTTCAAGAAGCTTTTTAAAGTCACAGAAAAAGTTTTCAGCCACATTTTTTCTACTTCTGTTTCTGTTCCTGATTTAGTATGATTTATTTCTCAGTTAATGCTTGGGAGCACTATTCAGAGACCACGCAGCCAGGTTTCCTCTGTAGCTCTCACTGCGCTCTGATGCTTCTGCTTGAGCCCAGTCTCAATCATAACTAAGAGTGACAAGTTCTGAGAGACAAGGCTTAGTTTAACTCCTGTTTTGGCTGTAGTTTGGTAAGTGAGATAAATAGAGGGTATAAGCATGTCACGTCTATGAGTATAAAAAAATAGGAGATCGGGCAACAGCTGGCAAAAAGCTCAAACCAATAACGATAATGTGAGGTGACAATCCCACAGCAAGAATTAGTCCAAAATGTGCAGAAAAAGCTTGGTAAGGTCTAATGAGTAGAAGCAGAATTACAGTAAGGCTTAGAGTGTCCACTCATTCTCCTGTAGAAGGCTAAGAAAGGTCATAACCAGCCAACTAAGGTCACAGTCATTTGGTTGCAGAGCTTTTAAAAGTATAACAGAGTGGGATTTGGAGAACAAAGGGTGTGTCTTGATCTCAAAATAAAATCTTTACCATCAGCTAACAGCTATGGATTCGGGGTATAGACTTGAGCCAAGTTGCTTGCCGTAAAAAAAAATTAAATTAAATTAAAAAATTGAAGTATAATGTACATACAGAAGCAAAGTATTCTGTGCACAATTTAATGAATTTTCACAAAGTGAGCACACTCATACACCTAGATTTAGAAATAGAACATTATCTACCTTAGGCCACTTCCCAGTCATTACTGCTTTCAGCAGTAACCATTTTCCTATCCCTGTCAATTAGATCTGCCTATCTTTTAACACTGTAAACAGAATCACACAATATATACTTCCGTCTCTGGTTTCATTTCATCAACAATATTCTTGTGAGACTGTGATATTGTGATTTACAATAAGAAATATATATTTGGTCTTCAACCCATTCCTGACACACAGCTCCTAAAACTCTTGGAAATGCCTGGTAAGAGCCCAAAATGTGTCTTTTGTTATGTTAATGAGGTGACTTCTGGAAAGTTCTTTGGTAATCTAAGGATGGGGGCTGGTTGCCAGGGGAACCAACCATGTGATTAGAGGGTTGGAACTTTCAGTCCCACATCCCCAATCTCAAGGGAGAGGAAAGAGGCTGGAGGTTGACTCAGTCGCCAATGGCCAATGATTTAATCAATCAGGACTGCAGAATGAAGCCTCCATAAACCCCCAAAAAGACAGGGCTCATAGAGTCTCTGGGTTGGTGAACACACGGAGCGTCTGGGAGAGAGCAATGCTCCTGGAGAAGGCAGGGCAACTCTGCACCCTTTCCCCATACCTTGCCCTGTGTATCTCTTCCATCTGGTTATTCCTGAGTTATATAGCCTTTTATAATAAGCCAGTGATCTTGCAAGTAAAGTGTTTCTCTGAATTCTGTGAGCTGCTTTAGCAAACTAATCAAACTCAGAGAGGGGTTCGTTGGCCCTTCCAGTCTATAGCAGGTAGGTCAGAAGCACACATGACAGTCTGGACTGGCAACTGGTATCTGAAGTTGGATACCAGGCAGTCTTGTAGGAGTGACCCCTTGACCTGTGGGATCTGATGCTATCTCATCAGACGCTATCTGCAGATAGTGTCAGAATTGAGGTAAATTGTAGTGTTTGAGAATTTCTTCTTGTTGTGTGGAACTGCCCCTCCCCCGACACACATTGGAATTGGTGACCAGAACCTTTAGAGACTCACCCATGTTGTGTGCAGTTGTGGTTTGCTTATTCTCATTGTTATAGACTATTCCATTGCATGAATATTAAATAAAATTTTAAAAATCCATTAACTGTTGGTGGGCATTTGGGTTATTTCCATTTGGGGAGTTTTACAGAGTGGTGCAATAAACATTCTTGTATGTGTATTTTGGTATACATTTATACAGAATCCCCTGCATTTCTGTTAGGGGACATACCTACGGGTGGAAATGCTGGATCACAGAGTATGCAAGTGTTTAGCTTTAGCAGATACTGGCAAACCAGTATCTTCACTTCGACAAAGTGGTTTTGCCGAATTGCACTCTTGCCAGCATAATATGAGACTTTCAGATGCTTTTCATCCTCACTAACACTTGGTATGTCTGTCTTTTTAATTTTAGCCTTACTGGGGGATATGCGGTGGTATCTCACTATGGTTTTAATTTTTATTTTCATTTTTAAAAATTTATTTATTTAATTTATTTATTTTTGGTTGCACTGTGTCTTCGTGGCTACGTGTGGGCTTTTCCTAGTTGCGGCGAGTGGGGGCTACCCTTCGCTGCAGTGCACGGGCCTCTCATTGCGGCGGCCTCTCCCACCAGGCGCGTGGGCTCAGTATTTGTGGCTCGCGGGCTCCAGAGCGCAGGCTCAGTAGCTGTGGCGCACGGGCCTAGCTGCTCTGCAGCATGTGGGATCTTCCCAGACCAGGGCTCGAACCCGCGTCCCCTGCATTGGCAGGCGGACTTTCAACGACTGCGCCACCGGGGAAGCCCTATTTTCATTTTTTTTTAACATTACCTGTTTTTATTTATTTTTATTGAAGTATAGTTGACTTACAAAATTGTGTTAGTTTCAGGTGTACAACAAAGTCATTCAGTTATATATATACATTTTTTTCAGATTGTTTTCCATTATAGGTTATTACGAGATATTGAATATTGCTCCCTGTGGTATACAGTAAATCCTTGTTGCTTATCTATGTTACATATAATGATTTGTATCTGTTAATTCCATACTCCTAATTCATCCTTCCCCTCCTCCCTTTCCCCTTTGGTAACCATAAGTTTGTTTCCTGTGTCTGTGAGTCTGTTTCTGCTTTGTATATATTCAATAGATTCATCACACTGATCAGGGTTGTTCTTCACCTGGTGAGCTTGTAATAAAACTGCAACAAACCTGAAGACAACAGAAGTGGGAAGGGGAATGTTTTTTTTTTTTGTCCTACCTGGTTACATGGAGATCTTTCTTGCAGCTTTGGTTGTATAAGAGATCTTCTACTACGTTTCCACTGGTTTTCTGTGAGACTTGTTCCACATGTATGTTTGTGGGAGAGGTGAGCTCCATGTCCTTCTACTCCACCATCTTAACCCCTGACTCTGGAAGGGGAATGATTTGATATGGTGAGAAGTAGTCTTAAAAATTGTAAACTGACTCATTTCTTTCAAGATTGTTTCACACACACCATCTTTCCCTAAGGGTCATGCAGATTGGCCATCTACAATGAAACTGGAAGCAATGAGTCATGATACATACAATGCAAGCATTGGACTTACTGAGCACTTTTTATGGCCAAGCACCTGTTCAATGCTTCATGTGAATTATCTCTTTTAACCTCCCCAACAATCCTCCAGAATGGGTACCATTTTGTACCCATTGTACAGCTAAAGAAACTGAGCCTTGGAAAGAATAAGTGATTTGCCCACAGTGACATAATTAATAAATGGTAAGCTAGGATTCAAACCCAGGTAGCCAGATTCAGGATCTGGCACTCTTTATTCACAATATACTATGCTCTCTTTGCATCCTGTCAGTAGACGTTTAACGTTTGAGGGGAGACTGGAGCAGGGCTTTTCAAGGTGTACTCCAGAGAGAAATTAGTTATATGCCCCCTATCACAAACATGATAACCTTATCAGCTTAATTAGCAGCCATGTTGCAGAGAATCCACGAAGTTCCTCAACTTGCATATATCTAGTAAGACACATGCCACAAACATGCAAAAGTAAAATCAAGACCCTAAACAATTCCAGACACTTGTTCAGAAGAGATGTCGCTGCAAATTCCTTTGATCAGTTATTTCTATTATCCTTGTCATAATCTTTTAGCTGTTTCTCTACTGATCACAAAATTATCATTGGCTTAAACCCTGTATCGCAAAAATTAGAACAAGACAATTTAGTAGATTTAAATAGCATAAGATAGGAAAGACTAAAGAAGAAAAAAGGAGTGGACAGAAATAAAGTATAGAGTTGGGATCTAGACTGGGTGAAAAGGCATAAATCCTTTATATTACTATGATTTCTCTGTGACTTTTTAAAATTTATTTTTTATTGAAGTATAGTTGAATTACAACGTTGTGTTCTTTGTGATTCATTTGTGTGCTGTTTTGATGGTTGCTTTGCTCTATTCCATTATTTAAATGGTTGATTGAAAAACACTTTATCAGTGACCAAATATTCATTCTGATTTAGCGATCTTTACAACCTAATCTGGATATCTTGTCACTTAAGTATGAATCTCTTTTGCTATATGTTCCAATTATCTCTTGATATGTAACAAACTACCCCAAAATTTCCTGTCTTAAATCAATAGCAATCGTTTATTCGGGGGCAGGGCTTTGCTGAGGTGGCTCATCACTGCTCCACATAGTACAAGCTGTGGTGGCTCAACTGGGGGCTGCAGGGTCCATTTTCAAGGTGGCTCCTACACTTGATGCAATATGGTGCTGGCTGTCAGCTGGGAGTTCAGACAGGGCTGTGGAATGGGGGGGTCTCAGTTCTTCATCTTGGACTTTCTCGTGGCTTGGTGGCTGAGTTCCAAGTCTAAAAGTCAAAAGAACCAGGCAGCAGCTGTTGCCTTTTATGGCCTCAGAAGTCACATAGCTTCATTTCTGCTGTAATCACATGCCTTCCTGGACTCAAGAGGAGGGAACACAATTACCACCTCTCAACAGGAGGAACATTAAAGCCACACATTATGAAAAGCATGTGGGATGGGGAGATATTATTGTGGCCAGTTTTGGAAAGTGCAACCCGACACACTGTATGCGTTCATTCATTCATTCAATAAATACTTATTGATCACTGGATGAGGAGTTAAGTTGTCAGTGGTGAGGAAAAATATACATTTACTATCTGGTGAGAGAAGTAGGCATTATTCAAGCATCACATAAATAGATATATAATTATAAGTCTGATAAATAGTGCAAATAAGAGATCATGAGGGAGTATAACGAGGTCTAAGAGGTCGGTAAAGGCTTCTTTCTGGAAGAACAAATAAGAGTGAAACAAATAAGGTTGAGAAAGTTAAATTTCTCCAAGAGCATTCCATGCACAGAGAACAGCATGTGGAAAGGCCCTGTGGTAAAGGGACAGGAAATAGTAAGAACAAAGACATGAAGGCCTGTGTGGCTGAAGAAGTGAGTGAGAAGGACAGAGTCAAATAAATTGAGATTGAAGAGGCTGGTAGAAGCGTCCAGACCAGGACATTTTGCCTTTAGTCTCAGAGAAGTGAGAAGCCACTGAAGTGTTCTAAACAGAGGCAATGGCCTAATCAGATTTGCATTTCAAAAAGTACGCTGTCCTCAGTGTGAAGGATAAATGGGAGAGGGTGAAAGCAAGGAGAACAATGATGTGGCTGTTGCAGTAGTTCAGGCAAGAGGCTATTCATAACTTAGCCTGGTGGTAAAGGAGAGAATTGAACAGATTCAAGAAATAGATAGGAGATCCTGCATTTATTTAGGTCTCTCCTGAACCACTGGACTCCGGTTCCTCTAGACTAATGGGGGTCAAATCTTTATAACCTTTGAATCCATACCACTTAGCCCAGCATCTGGAATTTAAGAGATAATTTAACACTGAGTATTTGTTGGATGAATGGATGATGGATGGACGGAGGGATGAATAAGAAAATGGGCACATCTCTCTTCAGTTCCAAGTTCCCTAGTTCTTTCCTGCCTTAGTGCCTTTACTGGTTTTGCTGCCTCTTCTTGTAACATCTTCCCTACTTGTTCTCACTTCTCTCTATCCCCTCATCAATCCATCCCTCATCAAGGGAGCTTTCTTGGATTTAAGGCTAGTTAGAGGCTTCCCTTCTGTGCCTTCAGAATGCACCTCTATCCGATGTTGGAACTTACCACAATGCATTGCAATACTCAATTTGTCTCTCTTTTACCTGATAGTGTGTGCCTCCTCAGTCAGGGACTGTAACTCGCTTACATCCATAACTCCAACAATTAGCACACTGTACAAACTACAGGAGGCACTAATTAGTATTTGTTTATGTCAATGAAGAAAGGGAATGAATCCGATGTGTATAAGACCCCCAAATGCAAAGGTATCAGAGCTGACATTCTGTGGGGGAAGATTAGGAGTACAACTAGTCTTCTTCCCCAAGGGGTTGCCATTGCCTCTGCCAATGGAAGAGACCAGAAGTTTGCTGGTGAGCTGTCTTATTTATTTATTTTTTTAAGAACTCATTCTTTTTTTTTTTGATCTTCACTTTTTATTTTTAACTTTTTTGGCCATGCTGCACAGCTAGCGGGATCTTAGTTCCCTGACCAGGGATGGAACCCGCGCTCTCAGCAGTGAAAGCCTGGAGTCCTAATTACTTTACCACCAGGGAATTCCCCAGTGAGCTGTCTTTGTTCCCTGCTCTCCCTCCCCAGTGTCCAGCTACCCCTCCACCCCTGGCCAAGAATCTGCTTCAGCATTTGAAGAAATACTCAACTGAGATTTTAGAATTCTCCATAATAAAACACAGTAGGAATGAATCAAGCCTGAAAATTTGTTAAAAGCAGGGGTTTTCAATGAAAAAATGTATTAAGTAGAATACCCCTCCCAACAGAATAATTAGTTGGAGCACTATTTCATGCTTTTAGTGAGGAGACTAATGAAATATAAATGCTCATGAAACTGCAGAATACTGTCAGGTGAAATGTGTAATGATTTAGGTCAGTGTTTCTTTTTAAAATATTTTATTTATTTATTTGGCTGCGCCAGACCTTAGTTGCGGCATGCAGGATCTTTAGTTGTGGCATGTGGGACCTAGTTCCTTGACTAGGGATTGAACCTGGGCCCCCTGCATTGGGAGCATGGAGTCTTAGCCACTGGACCACGAGGGAAGTCCCTAGGCCAGTGCTTCTTAAACTGAGATCCACACAACACATTCTTCAGCATTTTTGAGTTCTGTAGGAGAATTTTTAATTTTAAATTAGATGATAATTTAAAAGTTAATACAAGCATATTTCAAATTATCTGATACACTTATTGTCTGCTGAGGAGATAGGCTGAAAGACTGCACTGATGAACAGTTTTAGATCATAGGAGGGCTCCGTATTTATGATTGCATTTATGCTGAAGGATCCACCAAAGGGTTTAGTTTTAAATGTGTTGGGAAGAATGTCCAGCCCTACTACACATCCTGATGTCAAGAAGATAACATTTATCCCACAACTACTATTACACAACTCTTATTGTGTAAGAAAAAAATTTCACTCTTCTTTTTTACAGTGATAATTTGCAATTGAAAATCATTTTCATAGAATAAAATGTTGATTTCTTATTTAGTGACTATGATACTGTCATTTGAAAATGGTACATAAAAGACCTGTACTCAGAAAACTATGACACTAATGAAAGAAATCACAGATGACACAAACAGATGGAGAGATATACCACGTTCTTGGATTGGAAAAATCAATATTGTGAAAATGATTATACTACCCAAAGCAATCTACAGATTCAATGCAATCCCTATCAAACTACCAATGACATTTTTCACAGAACTAGAACAAAAAATCTTAAAATTTATGTGGAGACACAAAAGACCCCAAATAGCCAAAGCAGTCTTGAGGGAAAAAAATGGAGCTGGAGGAATCAGACTCCCCAACTTCAGACTATACTACAAAGCTACAGTAATCAAGACAATATGGTACTGGCACAAAACCAGAAATATAGATCAATGGAACAGTATAGAAAGCCCAGAGATAAACCTACACACTTATTGTCAACTAATCTGTGACAAAAGAGGCAAGGATATACAATGGAGAAAAGCCAGTCTCTTCAATAAGTGGTGCTGGGAAAACTGGACAGCTACGTGTAAAAGAATGAAATTAGAACACTCCCTATCACCGTACACAAAAATAAACTCAAAATGGATTAAAGACCTAAATGTAAGACTGGACACTATAAAACTCTTAGAGGAAAACATAGGAAGAACACTCTTTGACATAAATCACAGCAAGATCTTTTTTGATCCACCTCCTAGAGTAATGGAAATAAAAACAAAAATAATAAAATGGGACCTAATGAAACTTAAAAGCTTTTGCACGGCAAAGGAGACTATAAACAAAGTGAAAAGGCAACCCTCAGAATGAGAGAAAATATTTGCAAATGAATCAATGGACAAAGCACTAATCTCCAAAATATATAAACAGCTTGTGCAGCTCAATATTAAAAAACAAACAACCCAATCCAGAAATGGGCAGAAGACCTAAATAGACAACTCTCCAAAGAAGACATATAGATGGCCAAGAGGCACATGAAAAGCTGCTCAACATCACTAATTATTAGAGAAAGGAAAATCAAAACTACAATGAGGTATCACCTAACACCAGTCAGAATGGCCGTCATCAAAAAATCTACAAACAACAAATGCTGGAGAGGGTGTGGAGAAAAGGGAACCTTCTTGCACTGTTGGTGGGAATGTAAATCGATACAGCCACTATGGAGAACAGTATGGAGGTTCCTTAAGACACTAAAACTTGAACTACCATATGACCCAGCAATCCCACTACTGGTCATATACTCAGAGAAAACCATAATTCAGAAAGATACATGCACCCCAATGTTCATTGCAGCACTATTTACAGTAGCCAGGACGTGGAAGCAACCTAAGTGCCCATCGAAAGACAAATGGATAAAGAAGATGTAGTACATATATACAATTGAATATTACTCAGCCACAAAAAGGAACAAAATTGGGTCATTTGTAGAAACGTGGATGGACCTAGAGACTGTCATACAGAGTGAAGTAAGTCAGAAAGAGAAAAACAAATATCGTATATTAACGCATATATGTGAAATCTAGAAAAATGGTACAGATGAACAAGTTTGCAAGGCAGAAATAGAGACACAGATGTAGAGAACAAACATATGGACACCAAGGGGGGAAAGTGGGAGGGGGTGGTGGTGGGATGAACTGGGAGATTGTGATTGACATATATACACTAATATGTATACAATAGACAACTAATAAGAACCTGCTGTATAAAAAATAAATAAATAAAATAAAATTTAAAAATTAAAAAAAGAAGTAAATGATACAGTACACCAGAGTAATATTTTGAAGTAATAATACATAATAGAGTGGTCTTTATGTGTAAAGTCACTCATTTATTCTTTTGATATCTGCAATATGCCATGTACTACCGTTCTATGCTTTGGGGACACAGCAGTGAATCAGAAAAAGTTCCCGGTCCTGTGGAGCTTACATTCTAGTGAATGATGTCTAAGCACCAAGTAAAGCCAAAGCACATTATGGTCCAACTGTGCAAGGGAGAGTTTTGCAGTAGTTTGGAGGGAGAAAATTGGTGAGATAATTGAGTTGCCACAGGGCACATTGTAGTCCAGGCATTGCAGCCTCTAAAAAACCCGTGCCAGATCAACCATGGCCAAATTTATAGTGAGAGAGGACTTCTTGAGTTGATCTTGTCTTTATGCCTATCAACTTGTATTAGTATAAGTGAATAAATAATATTTAAGAAGGAGATTTTCATTAGGTGGTATCTTTAAGTTTCTCAGTTGTGTCCTAGAAATGTTAATTTGAATTTTATCAGTTTGGTGATTTGACTATATTTAATTTGTAGATGACTTTTGGATTGATAAGTATGAGTAGGTTTCAAAAGAAGTATAAGAATAGGGACTTAATTAAACTTAATTTGGTAAACAGTTCTATTGAAGTATAATTTATATGCCATAAAATTCAAGCATTGTAAATGTGCAGTTCCAGGATTTTTTTTAGTAAATTTCTACAGTAAATTTTTTTCTAAATTTCTACAATACAAGGATCCCCTCCCAATTACCTTTTTATAGCCACACCCACTTCCCTCAGATACCCACTCCTTCCTTAACACCTAACAGCTGTTAATCTGTTGTGCAACCATCATCATAATCCAGTTTTAGAACATTTAAATTTCCCCCCAAAGTTTTCTTGTGCCCATTTGAATCAATCCCTGCTCCCACCTCCAGCTGCAGGCTATCACTAATCTACTCGCTCTAGGTATTTTCCTTTTCTGGAAATTTCCTATAAATGGAATCTTTTGCACCTGGCTTCTTTATCTTAGCGTAATGCTTTTAAGCTTCATCCATCTTGAAGCATGTATCAGTAGTTTTTTCATGTCTGTGGTTGAATAAATTATGTTGTACAGATAAAAACACATTTTGTTTATCCATTACCAGTTCACAGATGTTTAGATTGTTTTCTAGCCAGTCTGACAATCTCTGTATTTTTATTGGAGAGTTTGGTCCATTCACTTTGTTTTTTAAGTTTAAAATATGTATATCTTTACATAGAATTTTTAGAATTAAACTTTTTATTTTGAGATAATTGTAGATTCACATGCAATTATAAGAAATAATACAGAGATATTCTTGTGTACCCTTCATGCAGTTTTCCTCCAGTTGGTAACATTTTGCAGAACTATAGCACTACAGCACAACTAGAATATTGACATTGATACAGTCAAGATACAAAACATTACCATCAATACAAGGATCCCCTCCCAATTACCTTTTTATAGCCACACCCACTTCCCTCAGATACCCACTCCTTCCTTAACACCTAACAGCTGTTAATCTGTTCTCCACTTCTATAATTTTTTTAATTTTAACAATGTTATATAAATAGAAGCACAAAGTATGAAATCTTCTGGGAATTCCCTGGCCATCCAGTGGTTATGACTCCACCCTCCCACTGCCAAGGGCCTGGGTTTGATTCCCTGGTCTGGGAACTAAGATCCCACAAACAGTGCTGTGTGGCCCCCCAAAAAGTATATACAGTAATCTTCTGGGATTGGCTTTTCTTCACTCAGCATAATTCATTCAAGCTACTCCATGTATCAATAGTTTGCTTCTTTTTTGAAATTGCTGAGTGATATTCAGTTTGTTGTTGTTTTTTTTCTCTTTTTGGCTGCATTGGGTCTTCCTTGCTGTATGTGGGCTTTCTTTAGTTGCGGCAAGTGGGGGCTACTCCTCATTGCAGTGCATGGGCTTCTCATTGCAGTGGATTCTCTTGTTGCAGAGCAAGGGCTCTAGGTGTGCGGGCTTCAGTAGTTGTGGCTCATGGGCTCTAGAGCGCAAGCTCAGTAGTTGTGGCGCATGGGCTTAGTTGCTCCGCAGCATTGTGGGATCTTCCTGGACCAGGGATCAAACCCGTGTCCCCTGTGTTGGCAGGCAGATTCTTAATAACCAGGGAAGTCCCAATATTCAGTTTTGAAGGACAGCTTCCCTGGATATAGACTTCTTGATTCACAGTTATTTTTTTTTTTCAGCATATTGAATATGTCATCCCAATGCCACTGGCCTCCATTGTTTCTGATGAGAAATTAGCCATAGATTGTATTGTTCCAGTGTTCCTATGAAGTGTTTTTCTCTTGCTGTTTTCAGTTTTTCCTCCTTTTCAGCTTCAGCAGTTTAACTATGATATACCTAGATATGGATCTCTTTGTGTTTGTCCAAATTGGGATTTATTGACCTTCTTGGATATGTAATGTTTTTCTTCAAATGTGGACAGTTTTCTGCCATTATTTCTTCAGATAAACTTTTTGCCCCTATACGGGACTCTCATTACACATCTTTGGTACACTTGATATTGTCTCACAGATCTCCGAAGCTCTGCTTATTTTTCTTTAATCTTTTTGTTTTGCTTTCCTCTATCTTCTTCAGATTGGATACTTCCTCTTGGTTTATCTTCAAATTCGCTGTTGCTTTCTGGTATCATATCAAATCTGCTGCTGAACCTATCTAATGAATTTGTCATTTCGGTTATTGAATTTTTCAACTCTAGAATCACCATTTGGTTCTTTTTTGTAGTTTCTATTTCTCTATTGAAATTTTCTATTTGTTATGTAATAGTTATTATACTTTTAGGTAAGTCTTAAACATGGTTTCCTTTCATTTTTTAAAACATATTTTTTAAATATATTTTTTTATTGATCTGTAGTTGATTTACAATATTGTATTAGTTTCAGGTGTACAGCAAAGTGATTCATATATATATATATATTTCAGATTATTTTCTATTATAGGTTAGTATACGATTTTGAATATGGTTCCCTGTGCTACACAATATATCTTTGTTGCTTATTTACTTTATGTATAGCAGTTCATTCTTTTGTATGGCTGAGTAATATTCCATTGCATATATATACATCTTCTTAAGCCAATCATCTGTTGATGTATGTTCAGGTTGCTTCCATGTATTGGCTATTGTAAATAGTGCTAGTTATGAACATGGGGGTGCATGTATCTTTTTCAATTACAGTTTTCATCTTTTCCGGATATATACCCAAGAGAGAGATTGCAGGGTAATATAGTAACTCTATTTTTAGTTTTTTAAGGAACCTCCATACTGTTCTCCACAGTGGCTGCACCAATTTATATTCCCATCAACAGAGCAGGATGGGTATCTTTTCTACACACCCTCTCCAGTAGACTTTTTGATGAAAGCCATTCTGACCAGTGTGATACCTCATTGTGGTTTTGACTTACATCTCTCTAACAATTAGTGATGTTAAGCATCTTTTCATGGGTTCAATCTATATGTCTTCTTCGGAGAAATATCTATTTAGGTCTTCTGCCCATTTTTTGATTAGGTTTTTTTTTTTTTGATATTGAGTTGTATGAGCTGTCTGTATATTTTGTATATTAACCTCTTGTTGGTGTATGGTTAAAACATTTTAAATAGCTGCTTCGAAGTTTTTGTGTGCTAAAACCAATATTTGGGCCCACTGGGGACTTCCCTGGTGGCGCAGTGGTTAAGAATCCGCCTGCTAATGCAGGGGACACGGGTTCAATTCCTGGTCCAGGAAGATCCCACATGCCCTGGAACAACTAAGCCACAACTACTGAGCCCGCGTACTGCAATTACTGAAGTCTGCGTGCCTAGAACCTGTGCTATGCAACAAGAGAAGCCACTGCGATGAGAAGCCCGCTCACAGCAATGAAGAGTAGCCCCTGCTCGCTGCAACTAGAGAAAGCCTGCACGCAGCAACGAAGACCCAACACAGCCAAAAATAATAAATAAATTAAAAATATATATATATATAAAATAAATAAAACACTATTGTGTCAAAAAACAAACAACATCTGGGCCCACTCAAAGTGACTTTCTACTGACCGATTTTTCTCCTTAGTGAGGGTTAGACTTTACTATTTCTTTGCATGTCTCTTTCTTGTTGCTGTTGTTGAAAACTGAGCTTTTAAATAATAAATTATAGCAACTCTCGATTCTCATTTCTCCCTCCTGAGGCATTTTTTTTCAGTAATTTGCTAGGACTTAGCTTGCAGATTCTGTTTCCCTCATGGTGTGTGGCTGCTAATATCTCTGCTCAGTTTTTATTATTATTGTATTTATTTTTTAGCCTGCCTTCCTAGAGTTTTCCCTTAAGTGTGCATAGCTTTGTGGTCAGGAAATGATTTGGGTAGAGACTGTGCTCAAATACATCAAACCTGTAAGGCTTCAATCCTCTGACAATGGATTCCTCCAGCATTTCTCAAGTCTTCCTCAGCTTTTACTTTCCATCAAATACTTTTTTGTCTCCTCTGAATGTGCATGTCATTCCTTGGCCGGAGGTGTGTGGACAGCTTATCTAGCTTTTCTATGGCTCTCTCATTTCCAGGGTATCCCTATTGGGCCTAGGTTCAATCCCTGGTCAGTAGATCTGTCCACGGTGGGAAGGTCATTCTTCCAGAAGTCCCTGATCGGGTAGAGTCAGGATGAAGGGCTTTCACAAGGCCCAACTGTCTTGCCTTAATCATAGTCACTCCTTGAGTGGGAGTCCTGCAAACCTCACAGCCAATAAAAAAAAAAAAGACTGGTGAGTGGGGTGAAGTACTTATTCAAAATGAAATAGTCTACAGCCTTAAAACAAAAATCATATATGCATATAGTCTTCCCAGGAAGTCGAACTGTTTGAAAAGTAAGTTGGTATTAAAGTTTTATCAGAGGATGGATGTGATGGATTTGATTAAAGTTCTTAATTTTTCACACATTTATTTCCTGGTAAGACGATTATATGCCCCCAGCACTTTCACTTTTGGCTTTTTCTTATGACATGCTTTGGCCAATGGAATATGAGATGACATGCTGCATGCTATATTTGAACAGAAGTTTTTAGATACAGTTTTATAATTTGCCTTAGCCTCTTACACTTCTGTCCTTATGCCAAAAACATGCCCCAGATAGGAGCTGCTCCTTCAACTTGGACTTCAGAATGAGAATACAAGCAGACCTTCAGTCAGGTTTACTGCCTGGACCTTGGTTAGCCAACCAACAACCATTGTGTGATGTGGGTTAAAAGAAAATACTTGTGTTTATACCAAACTGAGAGTTTGGTTTGCTTCTCTAGCAAAAGCTGACTAAAATCGGCATGAAAATGTGCCCCTTCGATAAAAGTACTGAATTATCAAGATTAATATTTTTGTGTCACTGTAGTAGTAAAAGAAAGCATCTGGGTGGGTTTTCTTCACATTTAGAGGGGTGTTTGGGACTATAAGACTTAAAATATACAGTATGTGGCTTGGGGGAGAGTCTCACCAAGGCCGAACCTGAGATTTGAGAGACTCAAGTGATTGTCTAGTAGGAGAGACAAGTTTTGTGGATAAAGATGCCTGTAGCAGGGAATTCAAGTAGCAGTTTCAAATATGAGCCCAATACTAAAAATACAAGTGTAGATGTTCCAAATGAAAATGTTGATTTTCAGTCAAGGTGCATCTTGAATGGGAAACTCCGTGAAGCAGGTTCAGAATGAATGGCAGATAGAATTCATTTTTTTTTTTGAAGATCAGGAAGACCAATCAGCACTAACTTGAAAGAGAACAGAACCTACACACTGAACTTAAAACTTTAATATAATAGCACTCCATGACGGGCTTAAAAAATCATCCCTCAAGTGATGGTCACGTTTTCATAGTATTTTATTCAACAGAGGTTACTACTTACCTTCAGACAGAATTGTTCTGAAATCCTCAAGGGCTTAAAAGGGTTAACAGAGAGATAGCTCTTCTAACATAGGCTGCTGGAGGTGTTCGGCCTTATAAGAAAATAACCTATGGTTTTAGCTGGTTCTGGAAACATGAAAAGAACTTATAAAAGGGATAACTCTTACACAGAATCCAATTCAAACTAGAGGAAAAAGGTCAGGAAAGAGAATGACTTATATTTCTATTTCCCACTTTTCTCTGTATGTGGAGTTCCACATCTCATTGCAAAGTGGTATAAACCAAGGTGCAGTGAAATCAGAGCCTTGTGATCATTTGATCTTGATTTGTATGGGGCATTGAAACACTCCATCCATCTGATTGCCAATGCTAACGTAGTGACTAAGAAATGCTTCATGATTTCTGTAAAGCTCTTAAAAAAAAAAAAAGGATTGGGGGAGGGGCAGAGGGAAACCCTTGGTGAGTGAAGAGAGCTTGATTTTTAGAATCTTTATATTCTGGAGTGGGATCTAATATTGGCCCTAATCATTGATTAAGTAACAGATTTTAGAAATCACGTTTTTCTCCATTTTCCAAGGTCATAGCAATGACTCACCTGAATACTAAGTACCCACTGCCTGAAAAATTATAACAATCCTCAGAAAGGATTCTCAATTTTAAATAAAATGTTTGCATCATCAGAGTCTGATATCTTTTGTTAGGTCTCACGTCATTTTTTTTTTCAAGTACTGCGTTTTATCGTTTTTTTTTTTTGCAAAGTCATCCTGGAATAGTCTTTGTAGAACAGAATAGAATTTTACTGCAGAAAGGGACCTTAGAATTCCTCTGATGTCCCTCCCCTCTTCATCACCATAATTCTAGAAATGAGGAAGGGACCCCCAAGAGCCTTGGTTTCTCATGATTAGGTGAAGACGGTGCTGGGTTTGGATCCCAAGTCCCTTGCCCTCCAAAATATTTATACTCTCCCAAGCCGTCACAGATTAGTTTGGGATCAAAACATTTAGTCCTTTTACTCACCAGGAATCTTTTGAGTAGTGTTACACAGTCCAACTATTCTTCCTCTGTTTTCTCTTTTATAGCCCTAACATTAAAACACAGTTTGGGGTAAAACTGGGTCTCACTACTGACCCTTTGTGGCAGTAAGAGAAAAACATTTTTAACAGTGAAGTTTGAGATTTGAGTGCTCAGTGTTTCTAATTTGATGCTGTCAATGCCACTGACTTCTACTAGTTATTTAGCACATATGAATCATGTTATAGTTT
Organism: Phocoena sinus; assembly: GCF_008692025.1. Lineage (NCBI taxonomy): Eukaryota > Metazoa > Chordata > Mammalia > Artiodactyla > Phocoenidae > Phocoena > Phocoena sinus. The sequence continues at coordinate 87,963,856 of NC_045771.1, forward strand.
CAAAATACTTTTCTATCAATAGTAACTTCTTAGCATGAACCAGGCTAGATTTATTATTTCCTCTTCCCCCAAACAGCTGTCCTGGTCACATCACATTTGATGAATGTAATTAGTTGCCCAGATGCTTAGCTGTCTGAGCTCCTAAAATCTGCATGGTGCCAGACTAAAGCTTTAGATTAAGGATAGGGACAGTCTTATCTCTGGGGTTTCTGGTTGCCAAGGGCAAGGTTGGAGATGGGCAACGGGGAATTTGGGAAGAAATAGAAGGACAATCTGCATTCATCGATGGCAACAGAAGAGTTTACATGTATTCCAGTTCTTCCCTGATTCCAAGAGTCTTGGGAGATCCTGCTTCACCCTGGAAATCTTTTGTAGTGCAGGGAAGGATAAAAGTGGGCAGAAAGGCCATTGGAAGGGTTCAGTCACCCTTGACTGACCCCTCACCTCAAGGAGCAACAACTCTGATTCTCAAGGGGAAGGGGTCACTTTAGGTCAGCAATACACCAACACTGGTCTGTTCCTAGTTGCTGTTGATAAGAGGGGACACCTTGAGTGTGTCCCTTGGCATAGTGATACTGAGCATGAACCCAGAGGCAATTCCAAAACTGAAATAAGAATAAGGCTCTCCTTGGGCACGACTCAAATAGAAAAGCTCTTTGAATCACGACATTTGAATCTGAGTCACTTGCCAGTCTTTTTCTTGGTCCTGTAAAGTCAATTTAAGCGCTGAGATCTAAACCAGGCTTTTTGATTCTCAGCCTTTCCCCTCTCAGCAACCTTCCATCTCAACCACCCTAGGGGAACAGTAAAATCTCTTTTAGGCACTGATTTTAAAGAAAGACCACTTTTTTTTTTTTGCGGTACGCGGGCCTCTCACTGCTGTGGCCTCTGCAGTTGCGGAGCAACAGGCTCCGGACACGCAGGCTCAGCGTCCATGGCTCACGGGCCTAGCCGCTCCGCAGCATCTTCCCGGACTGCGGCACGAACTCGTATCCCCTGCATTGGCAGGCAGACTCTCAACCACTGCGCCACCAGGGAAGCCCAGAAAGATCACTTTATACAAGCAGGTTTGGGGAGATTTGAGGGCTTGGAAGAGTCACTAGAAATTACTGTCAGTTCTTGCTGTAAAGCTATCTCTGCCCCTGGGACACATGGCCTGCCAGATGGCCCCATAAATCCAATTACCCTCACCTTTCCTCTTCCTCCTTCCCTGTTAAAACACTTCTGATTTTCTGATTTAACAGCAATTTCAGGGGAGTTAAAACAGATGCAACCTAACAGAAGTCCTGACCCTCCATTGCCACCAGTGCACTGACGGGGCATCATCACGAATTACATTTTTAGAGACTTGCAAGTGTTATATTGGGCTGGCTCATATTTAGGTCATCTTCCCTCCCCATCCCCCTCCCCAATCCCTCTGATTTTTAAAAGACCTTCTGAGAGTCTACAACCAGATTTATAAGAAGTTCTTAGTCATCGCCTAAACTCTCAGGTCTCATGCTACTGTTTAACGCTGTCCTCTTGACTTCCAAAGCCCTGCCTAGTGGACCTTGAACTTCACGCCTGTAGGAAAAACTGAATGTAAGATTCCAACACTCACCCTTTTAAATTCTTTCCCAGTTTCAATCCCTTCCTTAGCTTCTGCATCCCACATCCCTATTTCCACTATCTCCCCCCTCTCCCCATACAATCGTAAATCTTCAGGTTATTAGATGAGGGGCATGGTTGGTCTTCACCACTTAGGGTGTGACCCCTCTTCCATATAATAGCCACTTATGTAGCCAAATGCCTTTTGGAGCTTTCCTTCCTTGGTCCCCAGTAGCCACCCCTCCAAACCGAACCATTCTGAGTGTTCTTACCTCTTCCTGCTAACTTCATGTTCTACCTGGTATCTCACGTTTCTCACTGTCCTATTAAGAAGCTGGGCAGATTGGGCATAATGGCAAGACAATGTCAAGGAGCTTACGTATGTTTCTGCGTTATAATAAGGTGTGTGATTAAGTGTAGATTTAAGGGTCAAATTCTAACAGAACTCTCTCCCTTCTGCTCAGAGAATTCAGCAGTCATATGGTTCAAAATGGCCTTGTTACCAAAATCTGATGCTGCCATTGGACATTCCGGTTTCCCTGCTTTGAGCAGGGGTTACATGTTTTATATCAGAGTCAGAAGGAACCAAAAAAAATAACAAATAGAAACAAAGAAAGGGAGTTTGAAAGGCAGGGACTGTTAAAAGAGCAACAGAAAGACTGCAAAGTGAAAACATTAAGCTAAGGAAACAGCACAAAGTGCAGGCGTGTATAACAGCAATGCCACATGAAAATGTAAGGGGTTATATACGGATAATTCAGAGGAAATTACTCTGAAAAGAACTTTCTGGTTAGTTGGACAAGGAACAAAAAAAACTATCTGCTGTTGTCGTAGTATCCTTAGCACCCAGCCCAGTGCTGCCAATGAACATTTGTATAAGAATTAGAACACTGGCCAAAATACCAGATGTTTTCAGAAAAACTATACATTTCGGTGACACAGCCACTTCTATGCCCCACAGGCCCCATCTATGGCAGGATTTTTGGGGAAAATGACCTGACTTAAAGGAAAGTATAGGGCATCAATAGGCTACAGTTCATCTGGCTGCATGGGGGGCGGGGCGGTGGGACGCGAAGAGGAAATAAGCTCTGCTGAGCTGGTATGAGACCACACTTGAGGTGTGCCTTTTACGTTATTGTCTGCCAGTTTCCTGGCCAACTTCTGTCTCCACTTCGTCGACCCGAGGCCACCGAGGAGTTAGCCGGGGACGGTGTTCTGTGGTTGTCACTGGGAGCCTCTTGGGGCAACACGCCTCTATTTCCTTGGCGTCTCTCGCCTTTACCTGCCGCGCTGCCCCTCGCGCGTCTGCAAAGATGCAGAGGTCGAAGCACGTTGCCGTGCGGTGCTTGAAACGCTCTCAGAACGAGCCTCCGGCGCCCGGCCACTAACACCAAACGGGATCCTGGGATCGCCTCTAGGATCCCTGTGGGTGCTCCTGCCCCCTCCTGAAGTCCCCCCTCCCCAACTCTAGGCTTGCGTCCCCGGCCCACGCCGGCTACTTGAGGGTCGTCCCAGGGTCGCTGAGGTCCTCCGCGCCGCTGGGCTCGCGGCGTGAAGGGAGGCGGAAGGCGGGAACCGAGGGGGGGCGCCCGAGCTCGCGCGCCACGCCGCCCAGCGCGGGATTTGCCGCCTTCAGCTGCAGCAGCTGCAGCGGCGGCGGCGGCGGCGGGAAGAGGGGCGGAGGGCGGTGAGGAGGGCTGCAGCCCGGACCAGGAGGGAGGGAGGGGGGCCGGGAGGCTGTGCCAGGCGAGCCGGAGGGGTGCTCGGCGCTCCCCCGCCCTCCTTCCGGGAGCGAGGATGCAGACTCTGGAACTGGCGCTGCTGGGCTGAGGCGGAGGCAGGGGAGTTGCAGCGCGCGCGGCTCGGTGAGTGTGTCTCCTGAGCGCGGAGAGGCGGGGGGAGGCGGAGGACGAGGAGGAGGAGGAGGAGGAGGGGGAGAATGCCCGGAGCCGCCGCCGCTGCCGCCGCCGCCGCTGCCGCGATGCTCCCGGCTCAGGAGGCTGCCAAGCTGTACCACACCAACTATGTGCGGAACTCGCGGGCCATCGGCGTGCTGTGGGCCATCTTCACCATCTGCTTTGCCATCGTCAACGTGGTGTGCTTCATCCAGCCCTACTGGATCGGCGACGGCGTGGACACCCCGCAAGCCGGCTATTTCGGGCTCTTCCACTACTGCATCGGCAACGGCTTCTCTCGGGAGCTGACCTGCAGGGGCAGCTTCACGGACTTCTCCACGCTGCCCTCGGGAGCCTTCAAAGCCGCCTCCTTCTTTATCGGCCTCTCCATGATGCTCATCATCGCCTGCATCATTTGCTTTACCCTCTTCTTCTTCTGCAACACGGCTACGGTGTACAAGATCTGTGCCTGGATGCAGCTCACCTCCGGTGAGTGCGCGCTCACCTCCGCGGAGGCGGGGGGACCCGGGGCGCTCGAGCCGGGGAGGGGCGGGAGTGGGAGGGACTGGGGGGCTGTGCGCTCCGCTGGGGGCCGAGCAACTTGAATCCGCTCTGGCGGGAGCCCTTGGAGGCCGGAATCCCCGGGGTTCCCCAGCTTCGACACCAGCGCCTCGTCCCGGGGCTTTCGAGAACCTCCAAAGTGTGGGGCACGCCACCCAGAGGGACGCGATGGAGGCAGGGCGGTTGCTGGGCCGAGTCCCCTACGAACTAGAGATGGGGAGAAGCGGGGGCTCAGGGCGCGAGCTGAGTGACTAAGCAGGAGCTGGCAGCGAGGCAAAAAGCGGATTTGGAGTGATTGTAGTGCAGGGAGGGTCAGCCTGCTCTGTGGCTCTCTGGGACGGTTTCAGTCACCGCTTCTTGAGGGTGGTTGAGAGCTGGAGTGAAGTTGCTTGTCCCGGGAAGTTATAAAATTTTTATCGTCCATGTGGAGGTGAAGAAATTCGAATTCCGTTTTGGGTTTTACCCTTTTAAGAAAAAATGTAGCTAAGAATGTTCCTTCGCAATTCCCCAACGTCACGTCTTCAGTTTGCTTCCTTGTCAGAGCAAAGGTCCTTCCATTTCATCTTTAAACAGAGAAATCTTGAGGGAATCAAGATTTCTCAAGATCTCAGTTTTGGGGAAGTGGCTTTAGGAAGATGGGCAGAGAGGAAAGCTTGTTTCATTGGTGTTTCTGAGCACTCTTTGCCTGTGGATGATAGATGGTTGCTAGCTGGAGAATATGAGAGTACTTTTTCTGAGCATCAAAGTTACTTTTAACCCAGAAAGGATGGGGGTGCATTTCCTGGTGGCTTTGGAGAATCCTGAAACAAAACTGACTCCTTTCCCTACCTCCTGTGATCCCGATTCCCTTTCTGCTAGTCACCTTGGGTGCCCTGCCTTCTAAAGGTAGACTCCATCCTCCAACACTTGACACCCTCCTGTTTTTGTTTTGATTTTATGGATGGTCTGGTTGTGAAGGGATATAGGATGTCTCAGGCAGCCACATTCTCATGTGTATTTTGTTTTATTGTGTAGTTCTCTTTCCTAAAGGTGTTACCTTCAAGATTTTGTAGTTTTTCCTATGCTTGGGAAGGTTTTCTGGGGAGTAGGGCTTTGATCCCTGAGTTTACCAGAATGTTACAGGACGATTAAGTCCTGAAGGGGGCCGGACAAGAGCATTAAGTTCATGATCTTATACTGCTAGTTTACTATAGGAGAAGCTTGTGGGGGAATGAACTTGTTTGGAAGTATTTGCTTTGTATTAGGTATGCCTCAGCTGGTTTTGATTCGCCATATACCGTGAACATGTGCACATGAGAGGCAAGAAATGTACACCAGTAGAGAACACACTCCCCAGAAAATATACCATTATTCTTCTGAAATATGAGTTTTCTGCTTTTCCTTCTGTCCTTCCACTCCCAGCTTCTTGAAGCACCCCCCCCATTTTTATATATAATGTTGTCTTTTATGGCCATTTCAAGAGCAGACTAACTTTGAGATTTGGAATGAATTCATATATTATTGTTGTTCTTGGCCCTTAGCTCTGGTTTGACTTTGAAGATAGCAGGACGTTGAGGATGCAGATGCTTTAGAAAAAAAGAATTGGCCCTGCACAGCTAATTTTAATTTTTCTAAGTTAAATGACCTATTTAGACTGGTGATTCAAATTAGATTCTTTTTCAAAGGTCTGAAAGTAATTTGCAGGTGATTTCTCAACATGTTATAAGATATTTTATTTTTATGAGATTTTGTGCTCTAAACCAAAGTTGTTGTTGTTTTAAAAAGGAAAGAAAACTATCTTTGGTAAAGAATTACTATTTTGAAGTTAATACAAACTGCAACTATTACAATGTTTTTTTCTTTCCTCTTCCTGGAATAGAGCACACAAAAATCATTTATTCTGCAGTAGTGAAATATGATGTCATGTTTTCAGAAGTTTGACATCAGTATACTGTCCTGTTTCCCATATACCAATGTAAAATGTAATGATAGCCTTTGTACTGATGAAGATATAAGCACATTTACTTCATTTTTGGAGAAGTCCAGATCCCTAAGTCTCTGGCGTATTTAAAAATCTTTATTTTCAATTTATTTGGTATTTTATTTCTAGGTAAACCACAGAAGGACATGATCTTATTTATTACTGAAGTATATTAATTAAAAAAGAATTGATTATGAATCAAAGTCAATTATATTAAGAGTTAAAGTCAGTTTTATTCACGGATGTTTTTAAAGGATGGGATAAAGAAGGTATATCTGAAGAAAGTCTTGTTTAACGTGCTTTTAAGGTTTTTAAAGTCTCATGACACTAACAGTAAATTTAACATAATGTATTGTAAGTTACTGTCAAAGTTTAGTTTCTAACCTTTAGGCTATTTCTTTTTAATGTTAAGAAGCCTTCTCATAATTTAAGTGTACCTAGGCCTCTCAAGTGTAATTTTCTAACTATTAAGATGAGCCTTAATGTGCCGTTTGCTTGAGACTGTTTAACCTTCATTAGAAGTCAAATGATTAAGTTGTGTATTTAGTTATCTAAGCATTTTACTAAACCTCGTATATCAGAGCCAGGTGGAATATCCCATATGAAATGATACACTAAGATGATGAAGCAGGAGACTTTCTTGTGGCAATACAACATCAAGAATTATTCTTTTTATGATTCTGAACAATGAACTAGAAAAAGTACTTTATTTATTGGACCTGAAAATGATGTTGCTTTCTACCTAGATGTGCAAAGCGCACATAATTAATGGTGCTATTATGAACACCTGCCCTCTCCGTGCTCTCCCCTCTGAATCATCATTAACCTCAGTGGAGTGAAACTACAGAATTAGGAGCTAATATGTCACACTTCTTCCAGATGTAATCCTATACTTAGGGACTATGCCAAACATAAAGACTGAAGACAGAAAAAAATGTATAAAATAAATAATAACAATTAGAGATGCAAAATTTCCCCAATTCACAGAGAGACAACTTCTTGAGAAGAGAGATGTTTCTTCTCTCTGTATGATTTCTCTACTAATAAGAAAGAGGTAGATCTGTACTTGTCAAGCAGGGCAATAAAGTACAGATCTTTTTTTTTTTTTTTAAATCAGGATGGCAAGGGGATTTTGTCTTTCTGGGAGCTTGACTCTCTGCTTTCGTGTATTTGTTTTCAAATCAGTATTTCAGTCTGTTTCCAAGTCTATTAATAGCCAAGTTTCATAAAGGTGGGGTTTTGTTTGTTTTACTGACTATCAACCATGTCTTAAATTTTTTTCAGAGACGCAAGTTTTACCCATTATAGGCCAATGAAATCTTTTATTTTTTTAATAAGCTAAAGCATTAAGGCAGAATTTAAGGGTTTTAGACATCCACCACAGACTTTTTGGTGGAAAACTGCAGATGAGGAGGTACTTGGTTTCATCTGTGAATAAGGGGCACCGGGTCCAGTTAGATTTCCATATTTGGTAGGGATAAGATAGGAGGAGGAGGTTGCATTCACCAGATCCCTATCTCTGGTCATTCTGAGTGTACCAACAGGAAGGGCCACCAAGATGGTGAGGCTCTGTGGCAAGGGTTAAGGGCTGAATTGCTTAGTTACCTTCCCCAGCCTCCCAGCCTTAGTTTTCCCCAGCTCTTTTTAATCAGCTTGTTTTCTTAAATTTTATACCTTTGTCATTTAGTTGAGATGAGAGTCACCTGAGGTAATTACTGCATTTCTTAGCCTGCAGGAAGAGCCTTGGCAATGTTATACCATTCTCTCAGGGCACCTTGCTCTTTTCTTATATATCTTATCAGCATTTGAGATTACAAGTGTGTTTGTTTGTTTATTTGTTTAATGTCTGTCTTTTCCAGTATACTGAAAGTTCTTTAAATCCATGTCTGTTTTGCATATAGCATAGAAGTCAAGATCATGGACACTAGAGTAAAAAGATGTGGGTTTGAACCCTGGCTCTGCTACTCATTGACTGTATGACCTAGGGAATTAATTTCTCTGTAATTCAGTTGCTCATCTGCAGAGTGAGCATATAATTGTACTTACCTCAGGAGATTGGTGCAAGGATTAAATAAGCCAAGGTATACAGGAGAACAGTGTCTGGCACATAGTAGGCAAGCAGTATAGTTGTGTTAGGTAGGGTTACTGTTATTATGTTATTATTACTACTGTATCTTGGCACACAGTAGCACGTATATGTCTGGCACATAATAGGTGTTCATTTTTATTGAGTTAATGAATAAAAAAATGAATGATTAATGGCATGAAGAATGAAAAGAGAAGGAAGTGATTTAAAATGTCCCACATGCCATGTTGAGAAGTGAATACCATATACTTTGAAAGCCATGATGCTCATCTTTCTCATTGGTTTGTGGCATCAGCAGTAATTGCACTTAAGGAATTCTTCCAAAATTCTTTGATGGCAGTGGTTATGACTTGACAGCCTAATTCATGATGAGCTTATTCCCAAATGGAGGGTTTTTCTGATGCATAGGTAATGATCTTTATTACAATGCTAGGGTATAATTAATTATATCTTAGGATTCAGCAAAATTTCCCTTACCTTTTAGTTTCTCATGAAAAAAAAATCATGTTATTCAAAATGGAGGTTTTATGTAAGGATCAAAAGGTCAGACTTTCTTTCATAATAGAAGGGACTCCTGTTCCAGGTTGGGTTTCCTTGCACGCCTAAAGGAGCAATCTGGACAGAAGAGGATATGTCTTCCAGGCTTTCCTTTCTTCTTTCTGGGTGTCAGAGCAGATGTGCTCTTCTTGGACGTGCATGCTGGCCCAGATGGGTGGCCCAGCATGTGCAGAGCTCTGATGGGGAACTCTGAAGAGAGGACAAGGTCTGGATTTACTCAAGTTCAGGACTATCATCACCAGTTCTTTATCTGGGTGGTGCTGAGCATGTGAGAAAGTGAGGTCTTGCCTCTTGGAGCTGCTAATCCATCCTAAGTTCAGAGTTATGGAATGGCCCTGAAGAGGGTTTTTTCCTCTGCCAGTGCATTTCAAATACTCCCCCAGATTGCAGAGAAGAATGTGTACCCTCAGGGAAGGCAGTTTTCATTTTCTTATAACACATTTCACTTATAAGAATTTTCGATTTACCAAGCCAAACTTACAAGAAAATGATTTGAAATGAGAATCTACAAACTGTTTTTTTTTTTTTTGCTTTTATGTAGTATGACAAGGACTATGACAATGAAGAGATGTTGGAAAACATATTAATGTGAATATCAAATGATTTTTATAACAGTGAGATTTTAAGTGAACATTTGTGAAAAATAACAGACCTCATATAACCCATAGGTATATTATTAGGTGGTTTCTTTTCTTGGTGTGAGGCTCCATATGTAACAGCTTTTTTCCATTGTAAAAATGTTAAAAAGGTGCTTGTATGCATTTATAAATAATATATATATACACATACATACATAACCAGAATATGGTATCAGGTGCTTAACATGAAAATGATTATTTAGTGATTGGTGCTTCTGTTTGGTGTGGTGATATCATGCAGTAAAGAGAATCCAGGTGGCCAGGCCAGTATGTTACATTTTATGTACATACCTTAGAAATCTTAAAAGTGAGTAAAATTTTAAATGAAAAAAAAAAAACAAAAAACCCCAAACCCAGCAGAGCATACAGCTATAGTTGCAGCATGTGGCTCAGTGCCCTTCTGCGTGTGGTGTGAGGAGATAAACTATGGGGAGAGGAGTAGAGAGAACTTCAGATCGCACTGGCATGAAGCAAAGAACACTCCAGGAGAATTCTAATTTGGGGGCTTCGTAGCATGATAACTGGGAGAGTTTTAAAGTGCAATTTCCATAATATATTTGAACTTTGGGGGTCAGCACCAACTTTAATTAATGTGATTTTTCATTATAATGAGTCAAGTGGAGTTTTTATTTGATATGAGGAAAGACCAAGGTGCTGACCTTTATTCTTAATAATAACAAGAAGATATTAATAATGACAGAAAGCTAAGAGGCTAAGAGGCTGGTTCACATATCAAATAGTAGGTAAGTTATTTGATGATTTAAACATAAAGCTGTTATGAAAAGTCATTAGGGCATTTTGAGGAAGGAAAGAAACAACACCATCCTCCCCCAGCATCCTAAATGTTTACATAACTAATATCATGCAGCTCTCAAATTATGATTACGATTCTGTGACGCTTGTACTGCACAAGGTCACAGCACCATCCATAGTTAAATTGTCCTAACTGTAATCTTGAGCACATTTCTCATTGTTTCTGCTAAAATAAAACAGAAGAATGAGTAGCTTGCAAAAGGAAGATAAATAATTTTTTTGATCAATATAGACATGAACCATATCTAATTACTATTGAGCAGGGTGAAAAAAGAAAGCAAACTTTCTTGAAATGGAGTTGCTGGCATGGAATTGCAAGAATGGGTCTCTCGTGCCTGGATTCTGATATCATTCCTAATGAAACCAGGTCTGCAGTAGTGTAGGGACTGTCTGTGTGTCCTTAATAGGAGAAAAGATCCTAAATGATAGGCTGTGTGAAGTTAGTCTAATTGCATGAAATTTTGAGATTATGACTTATCAATGAAAGGGCTAGTGGAAGAGTAGTGAAAGGTAACGAAATGAATAATAAATAGTTGTAGATCAGAAAAGAGGCCTTAGCTCAAAGGTAGACATGCAGAACTTAACTAATCAGAAAAGTTTCACACTAGAAAATGATGGCAAACAGGAGCTTGAAGGGAACTCAACTTTGACTTTAGTATGGAATGCATCATAGGCCTGTTTACTTAAGTGTCTGGAAACTCCTGCGGTGGGGTGCTTTGTATGGCCGTTTTTTGGTTTCAATGAAGATCAAGAGTGAGGTTGTAAAAATCAGAGTGGGAAATGTGTATCATCATTGACAGGAGGCTCAGTATTTGAAACACAGGCAAATGGATCCAGATGTGAAGAATGACAGGGACATAGAAGAGTGACAGCAAAAATAAATGAAGTATGAATAGAGAAGACATGAAGAAATTCAAGGTTGAAAAGCCTGTGAAATTTGATAACATCAAAAGCCCGTTGAATTTGATATCATCAATGGCTTAAAAATGTATTGACACAGGATAAGCAGAGAGCTGGAATATGCATTACAGTGCAAAGCTGTGTGCAAATCCCAATTGTCAAGAAAGAAAAATTATGGATCCACCCCCCTGTAGGAAGTTGCAGTAGATTCTAAAATCAAGCTATACAAAGACAGATGATAGAGGTTCTTATATGGCAGATGCAAACATAGAGGATTAAATAAGTCAACCTAAGAAAGAAAAGGTCATTGTAAAATTTCATAAATAGCATTCCTCCAGTTTCTCTTTGAAATTCTAGTTCCAGATTGTGAAGCTAAATTGATTTCTATAATGCCTTTAGTGGGGAAAGGGAACTTACAGTGAGCATTTAGGGTAAATATATTTGCAGAGCATTTTAAGAACATATATAGTTATAAGCTAGATTAATTGAATTTATCTAAATTTCAGATGATTAATAACCAGCAATATTGTGATCTGTGTAATGCTACATATTATTTAACTGAATGTCCATGTTTTAACCAGTTGACTGGACAAGATGTAGTACTGACTAGTTGGCATTTTTAGAAAACCTTCATAGAGAAAGAATTGCTGTACTGTAGCATTTTACAAACCATGGTTGGTGACCCTTTGATAGGTCATGATATCAGTTTAGTAGATAATGCTCAGTGTTAAAGCTTGGATTAAAAAAGAATAGAAAATGTGAATGCAATGCAGATAATAAGGGTTTTGTGAAAACTTTATTTCCTAAAATATTTACATATGTGTATGTGGACTAGATTGCAATGTATTGCTTACTATGGGCTGTATTCAAAATGTGTGATAGATACTATTCCAGAGAAAAGATGATGTAGTATGAATTTAGAAAAATAATTACCTCTTGTTTGGAAAACTGTGAACGTTTGCACCAATTCATAGGTAATTTTGCATTAAAGGGTAGATTAGGTTTTTACCTATACTTAATCTAAACAATTTGAGACATTTTTCTTATCTCAGTTCCATTAATGACTTAATGCTAATGTACCCCAATTAAATTGTGGGTTGAATGAAAATAAGAATTATTTTTTCTAGATGTGATTTGATTGACCATTTATGTGAAAAAAAATGACATGGTCATAAAGCAACAATCTGTCTAAGCAAACATTTAAGTAAGTATGATTAACCCAGTGCCAAGTGAATATAGACGCACAGGCTTTTAGAAGTTGGAGGGATATTAAAAATTATTTAGCAGTCTCCTCGTTTCCTCGATAAAGAAATAATAATGGTAAATACTATTAAGCAACTACCATTTGCAAAAACCTTAGTGTATTTAGTTTGTATATTTAACCTTCACAACAAACCTACAAGGTTAGAATTATTATATACATTTGCATATGAAGAAGTTGAGGCTTAAAAAATTGTTCAAGGTCACAGAGCCAGTAAATGATTTGAACCAAAATCAGACTCTCCCCCGTCTGACAGAATATTTTGCGTCTGAGGCTGAGAGAAATTGTCTTGCCAAAATTACACCTTGATAGAGTTGAAACTAACACATCTGATTCCCAGTGCAGTGCCTTTTCTATCACTTTCTTTTTCCTCCTAACTTAAATGTGCATTTGCAATATTTTGTATCAACATGAAAGGAAGGATCTGGTATTTACAGGGAAGATATCTACATGTTTATCAGACTTCCCTCTTCAAGCATACTTAGGTGTGATGAGGTACTCCTCATCCTATCCTTCTCATTTTCATAAGCTAGAGCCTGAGTGGTTCTTTACCCACCTTGTCCCCTTGGTTATATCTCAGATCTCCTTGCTGTTATTCTTAGAGTGTGAATTCCTGTAGGAACCGCATTACTGGCTCTGTGTCATCCATTTCTGCCCTGCGTCAAATGTAGAAACATTCTTAATAGGTTTGCTTATTGATGGCAATGGTGAAGGTGGTGATGGTAGACAGGATCACCAGGTCACAGACACAGTTCCAGAAAGGGTAAAAATAGACTTGGGCAGCTTTTGGAGGCATTAGGGAACCGGGTGTAGATTTACATCTTGACTTGGCTGCTTATTGGCTGAATGATTTTGGCCATGTCGTGTAACTACTCTTGACTTTCCATTTTCTTGATGTCATTTTTCTAAAGTTAACATAATTGTATTTTGGATATGTAAAAAGAGGCTGTAGGTTATGGACATTAAAAACATATCATCTGCTAACCAAGTGTTGCTGTGCCTTTATCAATAAAGTGAATATTAGGAAAACCGTCAAAGACAGGGTGAAATTAAAGGAGGAAGCAAGTAGGGAACAATTATAGACAGATATCTAGAGTTAGATTTCCTCAGTATAATGAGACTTTAAATAAAAACACCTGGGACTTCCCTGGTGGTGCACTGTGGTTAAGAATCCGCCTGCCAATGCAGGGGACACAGGTTCGATCCCTGGTCCGGGAAGATCCCACATGCTGCGGAGCAACTAAGCCCGTGTCCCACTACTACTGAGCCTGCACTCTAGAGCCCAAGAGCCACAACTACTGAGCCCACGTGCCACAACTACTGAAGCCTGCACGCCTAGAGCCTGTCCTCCGCAACAAGAGGAGCCACTGCAATGACAAGCCCACGCACTGCAACGAAGAGTCCCCCCGCTCGCCGCGACTAGAGAAAGCCAGCATGCAACAACGAAGGCCCAACACAGCCCAAAATAAATAAATTAATTAAAAATAAATAAATAAAAACACCTGTGTTCTTAGGATTATTGAATTAATGCATGTAAAACACTTAAAACTGGACCTGGCACACAATAAGCACTCAATAAACGTTAGCTATGATTGGCATTGTTGTTATTACTACTACTAAAGAGAGCAGGGCTGGAGAAGTGGTTAGTATTCAGAAAACTTAGTAGACAGAACAATTGGACTCACAATACACAACTTAAAGAAGGATAATTTCATTTCACAACCTGTATATGCCAGACCTACCTCATTCTGAGGATCAAGAAAGATAATGGCTGTGAAAGCCTTTTGGAAACTGCAGTGTTATATAAATGCCATTGTGATTCCTAGAATAAATTTTGTACATTACTAAGAAAACACCATATTCAGTTAAGAGTTTAATTTTGTGTTGACAGGGTCTAGCTCTTCCATTTTATTTGTCTACAGCAGTGACTCAAAAGTAACAAGAATATATTTTGGAGATAATGTTGAACTATTTAATAAGTTCAACTGAACTAACCTGAAAAAAGAAGCCATGTTTTACAGGCAATGTGGACCAGGCAATCTTCTGATTGTGTCAAGACCTAAGCACTTAGGCATTCTTGCTAAGTTTCCCGCCACTGACAGAGAAATATCAGGTATTACCCTCTTCACAAAAGAAAAATTGAATATTCTCTATCTCTGATAACACCATGTAACAGGAACAAATCAGAAGAAGCATTTTATTCTGTGTTATTTTACAGGTAACTGTAATATATTGAAAATTAGGTTTCTCAATATGATATCTGTGAATCTTTATTTTTCCTCCTAAAGAAAATAGTGATTTAAGATTCTCAGCTTTATGCTCAAATGAAGATTGTGTTGCTCTGTTTTTCAGTAGCATGTTAATTCCTTGTATTTCTTTAGCTTTTCTAAAGAAGGCTTTAAAAAAGCTCAACATTGTTTCTTATTAATAGTCTCCTTTCAGAGTCATGCACCAAAATGTTCATTGCAGCTCTATTTACAATAGCCAGAAGATGGAAACAACCTAAGTGTCCATCATCGGATGAATGGATAAAGAAGATGTGGCACATAAATACAATGGAATATTACTCAGCCATAAAAAGAAGCGAAATTGAGCTATTTGTAATGAGGTGGATGGACCTAGAGTCTGTCATACAGAGTGAAGTAAGTCAGAACGAGAAAGACAAATACCGTATGCTAACACATATATATGGAATTTAATTTAAAAAAATGTCATGAAGAACCTAGGAATAAAGACACAGACCTACTAGAGAATGGACTTGAGGATATGGGGAGGGGGAAGGGTAAGCTGTGACAAAGTGAGAGAGTGGCATGGACATATATACACCACCAAACATAAAATAGATAGCTAGTGGGAAGCAGCCGCATAGCACAGGGAGATCAGCTCGGTACTTTGTGACCACCTAGAGGGGTGGGATGGGGAGGGTGGGAGGGAGGGAGATGTAAGAGGGAAGAGATATGGGAACATATGTATATGTATAACTGATTCACTTTGTTATAAAGCAGAAACTAACACACCATTGTAAAGCAATTATCCTCCAATAAAGATGTAAAAAAAAAAGTCTCATTTCAGGTTTAAAGTCATCAGCTTATTGTAAAATGAGAGTATCCATTTGTTATGACTACATCTATGACTATGACCCAAACTGCTGGATTGAATAATGAACAAATGAACATTCTCTGTTCTACATTGTATCAAGATCCCTTTGGTGGTGAATATCCAGAGCTGAGGTTGACAAGAGAACTCATTGAATAAGCATTCTGGATCAGACCATTTGCTTCTAGAGATGCTGGTGAAGAGATGCTGGTGAGCACTGCTGGGCAGCCTCCCAACTGCACCCTGCAGGGGATGGTGAATAGCTCTGCTCTTGCAGACCTCTCAGTCTGTTGGAAAGGGCTCTCTAGCAAGATGAGCTGGGATGGGGAAATGGGCCAGGATCTGTCCAGCTCTGGTTCAGTTTCCTGAAGACCCCTCCATGCACTGCAAGATGGGCTCTAGAGGGAGCTCCAGCCCTGTCATCTTCTCAGAACTTTCCTTTTTATAGGGTCAGGTCCAGAGTCATTTTCCCCCTGACACTATGTGTAAGATAGCATTTTAGAGCATGGAGGGTGGAGGATAAAATATGAAGGCTGAAAAAGAATAGGCATTCATCCAAAATGCAAGCAGTAGACGGGAACACTCATTTACCTATGAGGAAAAAGCCAGCTCCTCCTGGACTTTCTTTGCAGTCCCTTGCCTTGATATAAATTCTTTGAAATTACTCTCTATAACTTATCTGACTTGTTAAGAAGCTGTTGTGACTTTCCACTGACCTACTCTTTTTAGAGGACTCATTGGGATGGTCATTCTCCCCTCTGAACATTTTGGCTATGGTTTCTCAGCTTGAAGATGGACACTTTGGAATAACTTGGACATCCCCAGAGAATTGGCAGGTCACTGGAGACCTGCTAATAGTAGGTTACTGTAGAATTCAAAAGAAGTTGAGGCATACAGAACTGCAGGATTCTAAATAGCTGTTTGATCTTGGTGGTCATGAACGATGCATTATGGTTGCAGGTTTCGTCTCTGTGTTACTGAACCAAACTTGGGTCCACTCACCCACTCGAAATAAAGCCAATCTGCTGACACCAGGTTGTGGTGAAGGAAAGTGCAGTGCTAACTGTAGGGCGCCAAGCAAGGAGTTCAGGACAGCTACTGCTCAAAACACCTGAACTCCCTGATGGGTTTCAGTAAAGTATTTTTAAAGGCAAGGTGAGGGAGGGGTGTGCATGTGATCAGCTCATGCACAATTCTCTGATTGGCTGATGGTGAGGACAGGGCGGTGTCACAGGTTAACTTTATCAATCCTTAGGCGCCAGTAGGGCTGGGGGCTATGTGCTCATGATCATCAAGTAGTTAATTTCTTCCATTTGGCGGTGGTTTTAGCATCTGTAAAACAACTCAGGAAATGTGCATCAGATATTATTATCTAGGTACTTCAGAGAGGAGCTACAGCAGAGGATATGGGGGAGGGGTCTGTCCTGGGAAGATTCCATAGGGTTCTGCTTGGTTACATCTGCAGCAGCCTGTGTTTTGAAATTAAAAAAAAAAGTAGAATTGGAAATACCATTTCTTGGGAAACTTGAGGGACTTTGCAGAATTTAAAAATAATGTTTACAATAACTTAGAACATGGACCCCAGCCATAAGCAAGTAATGCTTCACATGATCAGAATGAAAAACTGGGCACCTAATTTCGTTACTAGTGCCTACCTACATATTCCAGTCTCCATTTCCTTAAACACAACAGTAACGAAAAAGAGAATGAATGAGTGCCTGCTGTATTCACACATACCTTTCTCCACTGGAAGCCACTCAAAAAACACACAAATTTCGTTCTTTTCTTTTTTTCTTGAAAAAAAAAATGGAAGCTGACCTCAGTCTGGTTTCTATTTTGTCTCTTTGGGAACCAGAAGTACAGAAAGTTCTTTAGAGGAAAACTTTCAAAAAGCACACTTCCCTGCTCAATATCAAGCCTTTTTTTTCCATCTCGTGCTCAGAAAGCATCCTTTTTAATCCTCCTCAGATTTCCCCCTCATTAGCGCCAATGTTCCACTCTGTCTCCAGTGCCCTCTAAAGTGTCTGTGCCTGAACAGACCAAGCAGAAAATCTGGAACTGTCTGGATATTGTGGTTCAATAGAGCACACTAAGCATTGCTGTGGGGTCTCTTAGAATTTTGGGGCTGAATTTAACGTGCATAGAACAAAGGGGAAGAATTCTGCAATCAATGTGAGTTCATTTGATGAAGGCTGTTCCTTTCCTTTGTGTACTGTTAAAGAATTGATTTTTTTACAAACGGTTTCTAAAAGACCAACCTAAAGATGCGGGAGGTGGTCCCTTTACACTGAAGTTTTAATTGTGATAGATTTACTCAGGAAATAGAATGTCTCATATATAATTTTTTCTCTCTAAGTCTCACTGGGATGTGAGCAGTTCATTTGGAATTTATTCCCAAATGTGTTAAACTATGACCTAAGTTTAGTGTAGAAATATGATGTATATGAAGGCAAGCATGAACTTGTACAATGGAAGATAAGGTGATTTAAATTTCTATTGTAGTTACAATGTTATTTAGACTAGCCATCATTCTGGATTTGTTTAACATTTGCAGAATGAATCATTGTTTCAGTTCATCTGCAAACATGTTATGAATAATGTTTTATATTGTGTGTATGTGCCTGTGTGTGTTTGTGTATAGAGTTTAAAAACAATAATGACCATTTGTGTATCTGCTATCCACTTTCCTGGTTATAACCACCCAGAGGTAGCCACTTCTCTGAGTTTTGTGTTATTACCCTACGTTCCTTATAGTTATATCACTGACGTACATATCCCGAGTAACATGTTGTTTAATTTTTGTCTTTTTCTGTTTTTAAAGGAAATGTTTTTAATATTTCACTATTTAGCATGACATGCTGTAGATTTTTTTTGCAAATACTATTTATTAGGTTAAGGAAGTTCTCTTGTATTCCTACATTGATAAGGAGTTTTTAGATTGTGAATATATATTGAAATTTATTGAATGAATTTTCTGTAGCTATTGAGGTAATCAAATGACTTCCAACTAGTATATATTGATGAGATGAATTACAATACTGGATTTTCTGATTTGAAATATTGCATTTTTTAAAACAAAGCCAACTTTCACATACATTGTGAGACTCAGCAGTCTCTAATATTTTATTATTTTTAAAGTATTTTCATGAGTAAGGCTTTTGTTTTTTTGCATTGTCATACTATCATTATCTAGTTTGGGTATCAGAGTTATGTAAAATTCATAAAAGGATTTGAGAAGTCTCTTTCTTTTCTTTGAAAGAATTTGTGAACCATTGGAATTACCCGTTCCTTGAATGTTTAATAGAAATACCTTGTAAAAGTGTCTGGGCCTGGTGTTTCCTTGAGGAAGATTTTAAACTACTGATTACATTTCTTTAATTGTTATAGAATCATTCAGGTGTTTCATTTCATCTTCAGTCAGTTTTTAAAGATATATTTTTCTAAGAATTTGTCCATTTCATCTACCCTATCAAATTTACTGGCATAAAGTTGTTCATACTATACTCTTAAAATCGTTGGAGTTGTTCATTGGCATCCTGTTTTCTTTAGATAAATTTTGCCAAAAGTTTGTCAGATTTATTAGTCGTTTTTTTATTTTTAATTTTTTAAATTAGTCTTTTTAAAAGAACCAACTTTGTTGTTCCTCTCCATTACATTCCTCTGTTCTATAGCATTGTTTTGTTTTTGTTTTTTTTTGCGGTATGCAGGCCTCTCACTGCTGTGGCCTCCCCCTTTGCGGAGCACAGGCTCCGGACGCGCAGGCTCAGCGGCCATGGCTCACGGGCCCAGCTGCTCCGCGGCATGTGGGATCTTCCCGGACCGGGGCACGAACCTGTATCCCCTGCATTGGCAGGCGGACTCTCAACCACTGCATTACCAGGGAACCCCTATAGCATTAAGTTTTATTTTTATTTTTTATTTCATTTCTTCTATTTTCTTTGGGCTTATTCTTTTGTTCTTTTTCTAACTTCTTAGTTGGTTACCGAGCTCATTGATTTTTAGCTGCTACAAACTTACAGAAAAAATGGCTTATCCATAATGAGACTTTTGAAGAGATCGTCTTTAAAAGTTTTTATTAGGAATTGCATGCAACCATCTCAAGTATGACATAAAATGAAAAAATATATACATTCATGAAAGAAAGTTCAAGTTACTGTAAAAATATTTACAAATATTCTAGTGGCAGGTTTATACAAATTCACTATATTTAATATTGGATATATATTCAATATATTTAATACTTTATAATTTATTTTTCTTATATAAAGTAAATATAATGAATGTTTTTACAAAGTTACATATAAATGCTCCCAAATACTCTCCCATTTATTCTAGCAATTGATATTATAATAATTTCATTCTCGATGTGTATCGTAGTATGAAAAACATGAGAAAAAACCCTCACCCACTAAGGGTCAGTTGATGCCACCAAGGTCATTGTTAGCTTTGGTGTTCAATTTTTTCTCTGAAAATTTTCTTATCTGTATGGATTTCTCTTACTTTACTATTGCTAAGCCATGCACATTAAAAATATTTTTGAAATTTTATCCAGCATTTTTAGGTATTCTATTTGGGATATTTTGTGGCGGTGCGGAGGGACATTTGATCTGCCGTGTTGCCCAAAATGTAAATCCTATGGATAATATTTAGTTGACATTGCTTAGTTCTATGACCACGTGGAACTAAACTTCAAAGTGCCCAGTCAGCCAATTTATGCCATTGCTAAAAGTGGTACATGATTGGAGAAGTGTAGATTGATGCATGCAAACCAGTTTTAATTTCTGAACCCACTGCTCGAGACTCATGAATCTCCCGTGGCAAACTAGCATCATATTTTTCTAAGATGAGCTATATATTAGGAGCAAAGACGTGAAGGTCTCCACTTCCAGTGACATATGCATGTAATGTAGATTTCTCTTAGTTTTTTTTTTTGACCCAAATTTTACTTTTTTTATTGGAATTAAAATCTTAAGGTGTGGTATTTTAGTTTCTCTTTTTGGTTTTTTTTTTTTTTTTTTTTGGTTTGTTTGTTTTTTCTCTTAGTTTTAATATAAAAGTACCAAATTAAATAACAGAAATACCGTGATTGAGTTTTTAGTTTTTCTTTTATTCTTTCATTTATTCATTTATCCTTCCTTATTGTGTGCCTGTTATGTGTTCTAGAGATGATATGAAGACTAAAATGCTTTTTAATATTAAGGATCTCTTTGTGATTGGTTTTCTTCTCAGGATTGGAAAGAATATTGCATTACTAAGAAGAAGAACATGGAGGCAACTCTATCATACTAGATGAGTGCATAAGCTCTGAAACCAGAATACCTGGGTTTGTGTGGTGGCTGCTTCATTTACAAGGTCATTGTATGACCTTGGACAAATTCTTTAGCCTATCTATGCCTCAGTTTCCTCATCTGTAAAATGAGGATAAAAATAGTACCTTTCCGGGCTTCCCTGGTGGCGCAGTGGTTGGGAGTCTGCCTGCTGATGCAGGGGACACGGGTTCGTGCCCTGGTCGGGGAAGATCCCACATGCCGTGGAGCGGCTGGGCCCATGAGCCATGGCTGCTGAGCCTGCGCGTCCGGAGCCTGTGCTCCGCAACGGGAGAGGCCACAACAGTGAGAGGCCCACGTACAAAAAAAAAAAAAAAAAAAAAAAAAAAGTACCTAAGACACTCATAAATGTTAGATATTAGTTATCACCTTTATGATGGCTGTGTCATCATCATCACTCTAGAAAGGCAGTCCCAGAAGAAACAAAAAGAAGTGTAAAGAGCACAGTGTGTTGCTTTTCTATAAAACTCCCACATGACCTCGAAATTTTATTTCTCTTTTAATCTAGAAAAGGAATCTTGTACATTTTGAAGCTGTCAATTCATTGCTACTCCATTTTTTGTTGGGTGAGGTTAGCCCTTTCCATTCTAGGCCTTTGTGAGGATTTTATGATAGTGAGAGGAGAACAAAGAAAGATGTGGAACTTCCCTCAAGTGGATGCCCTTTTAGCCCTCTTTTTGGGTTTGAAGATTGGGATCTGTAGAATGACATCATTAGGGCTTGGACAGGAAGTGTAGCAGTTAGCAATTTAGCTCCTTGCGCCCTTCTTACTGGGAGCCTCTTGAGGACAGGGATCATGGCTGTTTTATTCACCACTGCATTTAATGCCTAGGATGCTTGTTGTTTTAAGTTTGCTTTACCTTCCAGTGCATTAAACGTATGCCACAATACAAAGCTCTATCCTAGGAATTGATCTAAAGACAATTTCACAGCTCTTTTTAGAGAAGGGGTCAACATAGGGATTTCCGCACAGAGTCAGTACAACTAGAGATCCTACCACTTTGTATGATTTAAGCTCTCCTTAAGAAAACAGGTCCTATTTTTATTTCACATTTCAAAACAATGAACTATGAACCAAACTTGATTATGCTTTACTATCTTGTGTGTAGGAATATGGAATGACACATTCTAAATGGCTCACCTTGACAAGAGAAATTTGGCACTGAACAAATAGATGTTTTATTAAAATCAGATATGTGGGCCCTATGCTTTGTGATTTTTGACCTTTAACACAAAGAATGAAAATGTTACAGAACTAAGTAAACATTAACATATGTGGGTATAAACCTTGTTTTTAAACAGACTGTTTTCCAAAAGAAATTCTTTTAGTTCTCAGCCTTCAAGGTAATGACCATAAAATCTGAGAGTAGAGCAAGATGGGATGATCTAGAAGACAGAAGAGAGCAATACGGTTCAAGGAGCTAGACAGATGGGTCTGTCATGTGACAGAGGCAGAAGTAATCTTCTGTGGTCTCTGCCATCCCTGCTTCAGTTACGGACATTTATATAACGGTAGCAAGAGGAGAGCTGATCGGGTAAAGTCTAATCAGGGAGCAAAATAATCTCTCTTAATCCTCCTCTGCCCCATCCTCCTGCTCTTCTTTTCAAATTTGGCTTGACATTCAAATTCTCTGGGAAGGAAGAAAAGCATGAGTATATAAAAAAGATAAAACCTGTAGAGGTAGGGAAAGAACATTTTATTTGGAGGCTCACAGAAATACACAATACTGAAAAATTAATTCAAGCCTCCTTCAAAATACAGTAACATCAGTTTGCTGCTTCCTAGGGCAATAATAAAGTGGTGTCATAAGCTATCCTTCATAATCCTGTTTTTTTATAAAATGATTTTTTTACCTTTTCATTGTTATGAGTTCTTAGAAGACATCTAAATAAACCCTCAGAAATAAGAAAGATGTGTAGAATCTTGGGAGTAAAGTAGAGATGGGAAACTGGAGAAAATTGTTGGGAAATGAACTGTTCTCAACGATAAACCCCAGACATACAAGGGAGCCCTTTCATGATATTGCTCAGTTACATTGTTCACAACGATTATTTAAGAAGAAGCTCATTGTCTTTGATTTTGAAATGACTTTGTGATGTCTGGCTGCTATGCTAACTGCTCTTTTATTAAAGAGTAACATTTACAGTCAATTAAAATTGTCAACTTGTTGGCATGCGATTCTCGATTTCCCTTACATTTACCCTATTTTCTGACTTATCACATATTTGATATAATCTTACTTTCTGGAAATGCCTAAGTTTCCCTTTGCTTATTTATATGTTAGATTAATATTGCTGTTATGTCTCAATAAGGATTCAGTGTTACTGCAAAGCCAGCTCCTTTTGCCTGCAATAGTACCACTTACCGAGAGCTCACTATGTACCAGGTACTGTTTTAGGGTACTGCATTTTGCCTGATTTAATTCTCACAAAATCCTGTGGGTGCTGCTACTGCTGTCATTGTTATTATTATTATTATTACCATTTCACTAATGAGGAAATGGAGGCACAGAGAGATTAATAAATCGTGTCTAGGATTACACAGCTAGAACTGTGCTGTCCAATACAGTAACCTCTAGTTACATGCAGCTAGTTAAATTTAAATTAAACTAAATAAAAAATTCAGTTCCTCAGTCACACCAGCCACACTCGAAGTGCTCAGTCGGTCCACGTGGCTTGTGTCTACTCTATTGGACAGTGTAGAACAGAAGATTCCTATCATGGCAGAAAGTTCTATTGGGCAGTGCTGTCGTGAAGCCAGGCTTGAAGCCAGGTGGTTTGCTTCCAGGGTCCACGCTCAGAACTGCACTGAACTATCTTATTTTCCCCCTTCCAGTAACAGTCAAGGGACTGTTACCGAGAATCTATGTGTTGATGTTAACCTAAAGGATAAAGGGAAGACTCATGACTAAAGATGGAATGGGACATTTATTCATTCATTCCACAAATATTTATAGAGCCCCTGAGGAGTGATAGATATTGTTCTAGATGCTGTTGATGGTGCAGCAGTGAACCAGACAGATGGATTCTCTGACCTCACAGAGCTTACCTTCTGCTGGGGGCAGACAGACACACACAACTAAATATATAATATATCAAATGCAGTAAGTGCTGTGGAGAAAGCAAAGCGTGGTAAGAAATGATGATGGGGAGTGCTGATGAAAAGTCTTTCTGATAAGACCCTATTTAAGAAGAGACCTGGGAGAAAGAAGACATAGAGAGGTGGGAGAGGAGCAAGCCAGGCAGTGGGAGTAGCAGTGCAAGGGCCCTGAGGCAGAGATCAGTGGGTTCAGTTAACCTGTTCAGTGCCACCTAAGATGGCAGGCATCCACAGAAATTCCTTCTCTTCCCTGTTGTCATATCTCATCTCTTCAGCCTTTCTCACCCTTGGTGTGATGTCACCTTTCTTTCCCAGTTTCTGTACATTTTCCTTTGAGCCAGATATTATTGATTTTGTAGTTTGCAGACTTTGCAACACAAAGCAAATCTTGACACCCCTCTATGATTAACCTTGTCTCAACGGGATTACAGGATCATATTTGTTGGAAAAGTCTTTTGGCTTTTCTTGGCCCCCTCCCGCCAATAAATATAGACAAGCCTACCAGATCAGAAGTTACTATATGTAAAGCCAGGCTGATAAAATTCTTCTTAGAAGAAAATTAATGGGGGGGAGGGATAAATTAGGAGTTTGGGATTAACATATATACGCTACTATATATAAAATAGATAATCAACAAGGATCTACTATATAGCACGGGGGACTCTACTTAATATTCTGTAATAACATATGTAAAAAGAATCTGAAAAAGAATAGATATATGTATTTATAACTGAATCACTTTGCTATACATCTGAAGCTAACACAACATTGTAAATCAACTATACTCCAATATAAAATAAAAATTAAATTAAAAAAAGAAAATTAAGATGAAAAGAAACGAAATCATAGTCTAAAATTTTACTCCTGGAATCAACAGACTTACGATTTTAATTGTTAATAGTTTCATCAAACATAGAAAATGAATCCCAAGTCTCTGAGTAAATTTAAATTTTTTAAGACAGCCATCTTGACACCCCCTAAGGATACATTCAGCTTCTCATTTGCCAAGTATTTGGAAAGCTTTAATTCGTAAGGCAATTCCTAGGATTTCCTGTGCACCCTCCCTTCCTGACTATGGCACTGTTCCTTACATCCTATAAGTCCAAGTCCATGCTTTCCTTTTCTCTAAGATCTAGTACAAGTGGATGACTACTCCCCTTTCTTCTTATTTGTGAGGACAAAGTAAGTTAATGAATTAATATAAAGTATTACTTTTATGTTTGTATTCCAAGCAATTTACATGTAAGTTACTTTTACATGCAAAATTCTTTGAATACTACCACGTACCTGCTAATAGCTGTTATCATTATTACCCCTAATAGTCTATTCCCTTTCTCTGCTTTGTTTAAGCAGGTCTTGTCTCTAGCATACTACCCTTTCTTGCTGTAGCCCACCCATGTCTTCCATCCTGCCCCTGTACCCGACAACTCGTACATGGAACATGTCTCCTTTGGTGAGCACTGATTCTCCTCCTAATTCTCCTAATCTATCCTGCACGTTTCAGGAGTTCCTCTACCCTGAAAACCCTTTAATATCCTGTACTAGGGCACTGTTGAGATTTCACCTGTTTCTAACCTAAAGGGAAGGCCTCAAGGCAGAAGACAATGAGCCTGTTTCTCCAGAGGTGGAGCTTTCTCCAATCTTTACCCTCAGTGTAGGGGGGATCATGTGGGCCCAAAACCAGGACTCCAGCCACGAGTCTGGGTCCCGTGAGTGTGGGCAGGATCCAGGTAGAACCAGCCACATGCTCCTGGCTAATCTTCCAGTAACAGTTGGGGTTCCCCAACCCCATTTAAAAACAATCTAAAAAAGCTTGAAAGTTGGCAGCCGAGAGGAGGTGAGCCTCCAACTGCACTGGATAGGCGCCTGATTTCCGTGGGGTGCCTGTGACGGCTACACAGAAAGGCTGTGTTTCCTCTTCTGTTCTGGATGCCTCACAGAGGCTTGGAAGGGGTTGAAATGTACTGATTTCTGTTTGCAGTGGATTTGTGAGGAAGCACTAAAAGCTCTGACGAGTTCAGGAGAACGGTTTATATTACATATGTATGTAATATATATATAATTTATATATGGGTATATATGCACATCTATCACACTGTCACACTATGGGCCACTCTGTGAGGAAGGGTAAGATAGATATGCAGCAGGAGACAGTGTTGGAGAAATTCACCTTTTAAAGCTACCTGAGCTTATAGGCAGCGGCGCTGAAGAGGGGTAAATTAGCGTGCGCCGTGCTGCCAGAGATGTTCGATGAGACTAAATGAGGAACATAATATGTGGGAGGGATCACAGTTTTCTCAGAACTTCTGTCATTGAATCACATTAGTTTTTTTTTTTAAACATCTTTATTGGAGTATAATTGCTTTACAATGGTGTGTTAGTTTCTGCTTTATAACAACGTGAATCAGCTATAGTTCTTTTTATTTATGTTTCCTCAGGCCTTAGTTTGGGTCTGTGTCTCTGATAGATACAGTGATAAATTATTCATTTGTACAGTATATATGCAGAGAGAGAAGATTCTGGATGGAAGAAGTATTTGCAGAGTGAGAGTAATTCCTGTAAGATAAAGGATAATCCTTTCAAACTACCTAAAATCTGAATTATTTCACCTTATTTTCTTCCTCGATGCCTGGTTGGCCTGGAGTTAAGCTGTGAGCATCAGTGCCTAATAGAGCGGGAGCATGTGCTTCAAAGGGTGCGCAGAACCTGTATAAACTCCCAGCGATAATCGTTGTTGCCATTTAAGGAGCCCTGGGATATAACGGTGCTGTGCTGGGTGCTTTATATGTGGCACCCTGACTTTTCTTAACAGTCCTTCAGGATAGATTTTGTTATTTGCTCATGATGTCACTGAAGCTCAGAGAGGTTATGCCCCTTGTCCACAGCCACCATGGTAAGTGCAAAAGCAAGGCTTGATTCTGTCTCTCTTCTTTGATATATTTTTTCTAGTTAGTCCCTTTTTCCCTCATTTCCCCCTCCCATTGCCTTCCTCACCCACTGACAAACCATTGTAAGGAGTCTGAAGTGTATCCTTTCGATTGTATGGATTCTTGTAAAAAAAGACTTCTCTTTTGTGTTCCTCTATTTTTAATTTCGGTAAATGGTATTCTGCTATAGATTTCTCTCTCTCTTTGTTATCCACGTATCTAGTTAAAACTTTTTTCTGTGCAGCACCAGGTTTTGAAGATCCATCCATTGGCTGTAGGGACTTCTGGTCCATTGTTACCAACACCTGCTCAGTACTCCACAGTGGTATCCACCATATTTCATCTGGTGACACCCCGATTGCCTCTAGGTCTCCACCCTGCACTGAGCATCTTGTCCACATCCCTTGATGAACCTGTGTGGGATTGTTTGGGAATTGCAGGACTGTAGGGCACACACATGCTAACTTTGACTGTTTTGGGTCACTTTGCCATTTGGGCAGGCCACTCCAGTCCACATGTCCACCTGCAGGGCAGGAGTGCTCCTGGACCCTCTCATCTCCACTGGCATCTCCAGTTTTCTCATCTTTTTGTAATTTTCGAATTTTGGTCAGTCTTTATGTGTAATGTCATATCTCCTTGTTTTAATTTACATTTCTCTAGATTTTTAATGGTTTTAAAAAATCATCTCTTTATATGCTTGTTAGCTGAAATTTTTCTGCTGTTAAACTGTGTTCCAGTTCATGGGGTGAAGTTCATGGTCAGAGCTTTGCGCATCTCTCTGTATAAGCATTGCCCATTCAAAATATGATATAAGCCACATATGTAATTTCAGATTTTCTAGTAGCCACATTAAAAAAAAGGTAAAAAGAGACAGGTGAAATTAATCCCAATAATGTATCTTATTTAACTCAATAGATATGTTTTTGTTTCCATATGTAATTGATAAAACAATTGTTCGTGAGATATTTAATATTCTTTTTTCCATAATAAGTCTTCAGAATCCTATCCGTATTTAACAAAGAAAGCACATCTCAGTTCGGATGCTAAATTTTCAGTGACTGAAGTGAAATGCCACTTTGTACAAGTAAAGTTTTGTTTAACAGAAAAATACTTTACATTGTTTATAAAATTTTAGATATGTCTGATTATTAGAAAGCCCTTCTTATATTGAGCCAAAATCTGCTTCTCTCTAATTTCTACTCATTTGTCCTAATACTGCTTTCCACGACCACACATAAAATGTGTAATCTGTTTTTTTTTTTTTATTGGAGTTCAGTTGCTTTACACTGCTGTGTCAGTTTCTGCTGTACAGCAAAGTGAATCAGCCATACGTATACACATATCCTCTCTTTCTTGGATTTCCTTCCCATTTAGGTCACCACGGAGCACCGAGTAGAGTTCCCTGTGCTATACAGTAGGTTCTCATTAGTTATCTATTTTATACATAGTACTGTATATATGTCAGTCCCAATCTCCCAATTCATCCCACCCCCCGCCTCCCCCTTGCTATCCATATGTTTGTTCTCTACATCTGTGTCTTTATTTCTGCTTTGCAAATAAGATCAACTATACCATTTTTCTAGATTCCACATATATGTGTTAATATACAATATTTGCTTTTTTCTTTATGACTTACTTCACTCTGTATGACAGTCCCTAGGTCCATCCATGTCTCTGCAAATGACCCAGTTTTTTTCGTTTTTATGGCTGAGTAATACTCCATTGTATATATGTACCACATCTTCTTTATCCATTCATCTGTTGATGGACATTTAGGTTGGTCCCATGTCCTGGCTATTGTAAATAGTGCTGCAGTGAACATTGGGGTGCATGTATCTTTCTGAATTATGGTTTTCTCTGGGTATATGCCCAGTAGTGGGATTGCTGGGTCATATGATAGTTCTATTTTTAGTTTTTTAAGGAACCTCCATACTGTTCTCCATAGTGGCTATATAATTTACATTCCCACCAACAGTGCAGGAGGGTTCCCTTTCTCCACACCCTCTCCAGCATTTACTGTTGGCAGATTTTTTGACGATGGCCATTCTGACTGGTGTGAGGTGATACCTCATTGTAGTTTTGATGTGAATTTTCTCTAATGATTAGTGATGGCGGCACAACATTGTGGATGTACTTCATGCCATTGAACTGTATGCTTTAAAAATGATAAATTTTATGTGATATCTATTTTTACCATTATTAAAAAATAATCAAATGTTACTGTCATTTAACAGTGCTCTGCATAGCCAACTGCAGAGGGCCCAAATTGGAACACACCTGTTATTGTGGGTTGGTTAAGTGTAATTTAAAGTGCCAATTTTTTGTGTTTACCTTTGTTTAAGCAAGGGATTCAGGTCCTTGACAAGGGGCCTCAGCTCCCTTACACACTTGAGATGGACATTGTTCAAGCCTATTGTTCTGAATCCCCAGCTTATAATGTGAGGGCACAGGCAGGCTTTGCTTAAACAGCTTGAAAGCATATTGAGTAGTAAAGATAATACAGAATTGGGTGGCTTTCACAGAGCCAGTGATGAAGATCTGCAGATACAGGGAGCTTCTGTTCAGAGTGCACCGACTGGGAAGACGGTCATGAATCTCTGGGCTGTCAGAAAACTGAGGTTTAGCTTGGCTGTTGTACTTGGGTTCCTGGGAATATTTTACTGCCATGGCTCTTTTCTTCACAGTAAATGCTTTTCAGGCTTGCTTTTTATTGGGAACTGTGATGTGTGGGTCCTTTCCTCTGTGTATAGCATGAGCTCTCACTTGCTGTACGGTGGATGTCAGCATAATGATCCTTTTGCAGTGGTGACAGTTCAGAGAAATGTTTTTCACATTTGTTGCTACTGACAGACAGAGATGAATTCCCAGCTAGAGTTATGGATCACCAAGAAAATGGGTTCTGACAGTGCCCTGGGGCCAGGGAGTAAAATGGGCCTTCCCTGGAAGAGGCTGCGTGGAGCATATGTTCAGAGATGACGTGCAAAGCCACACAAAGAGGGCCAGCTCGGGATGTCCTTCTGTTCGTGTTCATGCTTCTTCCTTCTCAACTGGAAACAACACATTGCATGTCTAATGTTCTCAATACAGAGATTTCTCCTTGGAAATATTTTCAGGTTTTTTAGAAGCAACATTAAGTATTTGAAGTTGTGAAGGAAAAATTTATTTACTGGCATAAGCGGGACTTCAGACAACTCAAAGAATCTTTAGGAGGTCCTATGTTGGGCTACCTTTATGTCATTTTTACAAGTTGAAAATGAAATTTAAAAGTTACTATTAACCATCATATATGATAATTTCATAATTGCTGATTTCAGCCTTTAAAAAACAAATTTTAGACAAAATAAGTTTTTTGAGGTGTGAATGTTCCCATCCTTAACGACTCAGTAAACATATAAAAAAGCTAAGTACAATTTGATGTGGTCCTTTCCACAAAACTCAATCAGCAAACTTACACATCTCAGGCCTCCTTCTGTTTATTCAGGTCTCTGAGTGCTGCACGTACGGACCTAGCAGCAACTTTATACTTACAGAGGGAGAGTTCTGCCCGACTGTATCAACCGTGGCCACCGTTAAGGTCCAGGCTTCAGGCTGGCCTATCTCTAGGGGACACCTATTGAAAGATGATTATTTGAGTGTGATGTAGTATGTTGGATGTCTAAGATGTGCAAGGCACTCTTTACACATGATTTTACTTTTTTAAAAAAATATAATACAAATATTTTTTCTGTCCTTTAATTTCCAAAGTGCATTCATTTACATTTGACTGACTGACAGTACCTGAATATTCTTTTACAATAGGCCAGGACATCTATGTCAGAACCTTTTTTTTTTTTAGATTCCACATATATGTGATAGCATATGGTATTTGTTTTTCTCTTTCTGACTTACTTCACTCTGTATGACAGACACTAGGTCCATCCACCTCACTACAAATAACTCAGTTTCATTTCTTTTTATGGCTGAGTAATATTCCATTGAATATATGTACCACATCTCTTTTATCCATTCATCTATTGATGGACACTTAGGTTGCTTCCATGTTCTGCTATTGTAAACAGTGCTTCAATGAACATTGTGGTACATGACTCTTTGAATTACGGTTTTCTCAGGGTATATGCCCAGTAGTGGGATTGCTGGGTCATATGGTAGTTCTATTTATAGTTCTTTAAGGAAACGCCATACTGTTCTCCATAGTGGCTGTATCAATTCACATTCCCACCAACAGTGCAAGAGGGTTCCCTTTTCTCCACACCCTCTCCAGCATTTATTGTTTGTAGACTTTTTGATGATGGCCATTCTGACTGGTGTGAGGTGATACCTCATTGTAGTTTTGATTTGCATTTCTCTAATGATTAGTGATGTTGAGCATCCTTTCATGTGTTTGTTGGCAATCGGTATATCTTCTTTGGACAAATTTCTATTTAGGTCTTCTGCCTGTTTTTGGATTGGGCTGTTTGTTTTTTTGATATTGAGCTGCATGAGCTGCTTGTATATTCAGGAGATTAATCATTTGTCAGTTGCAAATATTTTCTCCCATTCTGAGGGTTGTCTTTTCATCTTTTTGTGGTTTCCTTTGCTGTGCAAAAGCTTTTAAGTTTCATTAGGTCGCATTTGTTTTCTGTTTTTTTTTTTTTTTTGCGGTACATGGGCCTCTCACTGTTGTGGCCTCTCCCGTTGCGGAGCACAGGCTCTGGACTTGCAGGCTCAGCGGCCATGGCTCACGGGCCTAGCCGCTCCGCGACATGGGGGATCTTCCCGGACAGGGGCACGAACCCGTGTCCCCTGCATCGGCAGGCGGACTCCCAACCACTGCGCCACCAAGGAAGCCCCCCATTTGTTTATTTTTGATTTATTTCCATTTCTCCAGGAGGTGGGTCAAAAAGGATCTTGCTATGATTTATGTCATAGAGTGTTCTGCCTATGTTTTCCTCTAAGAGTTTTATAGTGTCTGGCCTTACATTTAGGTCTTTAATCCATTTTGAGTTTATTTTTGTGTATGGTGTTAGGACCTGTTCTAATTTCATTCTTTTACACGGAGCTGTCTAGTTTTCCCAGCACCACTTATTGAAGAGGCTGTCTTTTCTCCATTGTATATTCTTGCCTCCTTTATCAAAGACAAGGTGACCATATATGCGTGGGTTTATCTCTGGGCTTTCTATCCTGTTCCATTGATCTATATTTCTGTTTTTGTGCCAGTACCATACTGTCTTGATTACTTTAGCTTTGTAGTATAGTCTGAAGTCAGGAAGCCTGATTCCTCCAGCTCCGTTTTTCTGTCTCAAGATTGTTTAGGCTATTCAGGGTCTTTTGTGTTTCCATACCAATGGTGCAATTTTTTGTTCTAGTTCTGTGAAGAATGCCATTGCTAGTTTGATAGGGATTGCATTGAATCTGTAGATTGCTTTGGGTAGTATAGTCATTTTCACAGTGTTGATTCTTCTAATCCAAGAACATGGTATATCTGTCCATCTGTTTGTATTACCTTTAATTTCTTTCATCAATGTCTTATAGTTTTCTGCATACAGGTCTTTTGTCTCCTTCAGTAGGTTTATTCCTAGGTATTTTATTCTTTTTGTTGCAATGTTAAATGGGAGAGTTTCCTTAATTTCTCTTTCAGATTTTTCATCATTAGTGTATAGGAATGCAAGAGATTTCTGTGCATTAATTTTGTATCCTGCTACTTTACCAAATTCATTGATTAGCTCTAGTAGTTTTCTGATAGCATCTTTAGTATTCTCTATGTATAGTATCATGTCATTTGCAAACAGTGACAGTTTTACTTCTTTTTTTTTCATTTTAACATCTTTATTGGAGTATAATTGCTTTACAATGGTATGTTAGCTTCAGCTTCACAACAAAATGAATCAGTTATATATATACATATGTTCCCATATCTCTTCCCGCTTGCATCTCCCTCCTTCCCACCCTCCCTATCCCACCCCTCCAGGCGGTCACAAAGCACCGAGCTGATCTCTCTGTGCTATGCGGCTGCTTCCCACTAGCTATCTACCTTACGTTTGGTAGTGTATATATGTCCATGCCTCTCTCTCGCTTTGTCACAGTTTACCCTTCTCCCTCCCCATCGCCTCAAGTCCATTCTCTAGTAAGTCGTGACAGTTTTACTTCTACTTTTCTGATTTGGATTCCTTTTATTTCTTTTTCTACTCTGATTTCTGTGGCTAAAACTTCCAAAACTATGTTGAATAATAGTGGTGAGAGTGGGCAACCTTGTCTTGTTCCTGATCTTAGAGGAAATGGTTTCAGTTTTTCACCTTTGAGAACAACGTTGGCTGTAGGTTTGTTATATATGGCCTTTATTATGTTGAGGTAAGTTGCCTCTATGCCTACTTTATGGAGCCTTTTTATTATAAATGGGTGTTGGATTCTGTCAAAAGCTTTTTCTGATTTTGAGATGATCATATGGTTTTTCTCCTTCAATTTGTTAATACAGTATATCTCATTGATCGATTTGCCTATAATGAAGAATCCTTGCATTCCTGGGATAAACCCCACTTGATCATGGTGTATGCTCCTTTTAATATGCTGTTGGATTCTGTTTGCTAGTATTTCGTTGAGGATTTTAGCATCTGTGTTCATCAGTGATATTGGTCTGTAGTTTTCTTTCTTTGTGACATCTTTGTCTGGTTTTGGTTTTCTGGTGTTGTTGGCCTCGTGGAATGAATTTGGGAGTGTTCCTCTCTCTGGTATATTTTGGAAGAGTTTGAGAAGAATAGGTGTTAGCTCTTCTCTAAATGTTTGATAGAATTCACCTGTGAAGCAGTCTGGTCCTGGACTTTTGTTTGTTGGAAGATTTTTTTTTTTTTTTTTTTTGTGGTACGCAGGCCTCTCACTGCTGTGGCCTCTCCTGCTGCGGAGCACAGGCTCTGGACGTGCAGGCCCAGCGGCCATGGCTCACGGGCCTAGCCGCTCTGCAGCATGTGGGATCCTCCCGGACCAGGGCACGAATCCGTGTCCCCTGCATTGGCAGGTGGACTCCCAGCCACTGCACCACCAGGGAAACCCTGTTAGAAGATTTTTAATCACAGTTTCAATTTCAGTGCTTGTGATCAGTCTGTTTATATTTTCTCTTTCTTCCTGCTTTAGTCTTGGAAGGTTGTGCTTTTCTAAGAATTTATGCATTTCTTTCAGGTTGTCCATTTCATTGGCATATAGTTGCTTTTAGTAATCTCTCATGATCCTTTGTATTTCTGCAGTGTCAGTTGTTACTTCTCCTTTTTCATTTCTAATTCTGTTGATTTGAGTCTTCTCCCTTTTATTCTTGGTGAGTATGGCTAATAGTTTATCAATTTTGGTTATCTTCTCAAAAACCAGTTTTTAGTTTCATTGATCTTTGCTATTGTTTCCTTCACTTCCTTTTCAGTTATTTGTGACCTGATCTTTATGATTTTTTTCTTCTGCTAACTTTGGGTTTTTTTGTTTTTCTTTCTCTAATTGATTTAGGTGTAAGGTTAGGTTATTTATTTGAGATGTTTCTTGTTTCTTGAGGTAGGCTTGTATTGCTATAAACGTCCCTCTTAGAACTGCTTTTGCTGCATCCCATAGGTTTTGGGTTGTCATGTTTTCATTGTTATTTGTGTCTAGGTAATTTTTGATTTCCTCTTTGATATCTTCAGTGATCTCTTGGTTATTTAGTAGCATATTGTTTAGCCTCCATTTATTTGTATTTTTTACAGATTTTTTCCTGGAATTGATATCTAGTCTAGAGCGTTGTCAGAACAGATACTTGTTACAATTTTAATTTGCTTAAATTTACCAAGGTTTGATTTGTGACCCAAGATATCGTCTTTCCTGGAGAATGTTCCAGGAGCACTTGAGAAGAAAGTGTATTCTGTTGTTTTTGGATGGAGAGTCCTATAAATATCAATTAAGTCCATCTTGTTTAATGTATCATTTAAAGCTTGTGTTTCCTTATTTATTTTCATTTTGGATGATCTGTCCATTGATGAAAGTGGGGTGTGAAAGTCCCGTACTCTGATTGTGTTACTGTCGATTTCCCCTTTTATGGCTGTTAGCATTTGCCTTATGTATTGAGGTGCTCCTATGTTGGGTGCATATATATTTACAATTGTTATATCTTCTTCTTGGATCGATCCCTTGACCATTATGTAGTGTTCTTCTTTGTCTCTTGTAATAGTCTTTCTTTTAAAGTCTATTTTGTCTGATATGAGAATTGCTACTCCAGATTTCTTTTGATTTCCATTTGCATAGAATATCTTTTTCCATCCCTTCACTTTCATTCTGTATGTGTCCCTAGGTCTGAAGTGGGTCTCTTGTAGACAGCATATATATGGGTCTTGTTTTTGTATCCATTCAGCCAGTCTGTGTCTTTTGGTTGGAGCATTTAATCCATTTACATTTAAGGTAATTATCAATATGTATCTTCCTATTACCATTTTCTTAGTTGTTTTGGGTTTGGTTTTGTAGGTCTTTTCTTTCTCTTGTGTTTCCTGCCCCGAGAAGTTCCTTCATCATTTGTTGAAAAGCTGGTTTGGTGCTGCTGATTTCTCTTAGCTTTTGCTTATCTGTAAAGGTTTTAATTTCTCCATCAAATCTGAATGAGATCCTTGCTGGGTAGAGTAATCTTGGTTGTAGGTTTTCCCTTTCATCACTTTAAATATAGCCTGCCATTCCCTCCTGGCCTGCAGAGTTTCTGCTGAAAAATCAGCTGTTAACCTTATGGGGATTCCCTTGTATATTATTTGTTGCTTTTCCCTTGTTGCTTTTAATATTTTTTCTTTGTATTTAATTTTTCATAGTTTGAGTAATGTGTTTCGGTGTGTTTCTCTTTGGGTTTATCCTGTATGGGACTCTCTGTGCTTCCTGGACTTGATTGACTATTTCCTTTCCCATGTTAGGGGAGTTTTCAACTGTAATCTCTTCATATATTCTCTCAGACCCTTTCTATTTCTCTTCTTCTGCGATTCCTATAATTCGAATGTTGGTGCATTTAATGTTGTCCTAGAGGTCTCTGAGACTGTCCTCAAATCTTTTCATTCTTTTTTCCTTATTCTGCTGACCAGCAGTTATTTCTACCATTTTATCTTCCAGGTCACTTATCCATTTTTCTGCCTCAGTTATTCTGTTATTGATTCCTTCTAGAGCATTTTTAATTTCAGTATTTGTGTTGTTCCTCACTGTTTGTTTGCTCTTTAGTTCTTCTAGATCATTGTTAAATGTTTCTTGTATTTTCTCCATTCTGTTTCCAAGATTTTGGATCACCTTTACTATCATTACTCTGAATTCTTTTTCACGTAGGTTGCCTATTTTGTCTTCATTTATTTGGTCTTGTAGGTTTTTACGTTGCTCCCTTGTCTTTGTCTGTAACATATTTTTTTATTGTTTCTTTTTTTTTTCATGGGTTGTTTGGCCTGAGACATCCAGCACTGGTATTTTCAGGCAGTTAGATAGAGCTGGTTGTTGGTGCTGAGATGAGGACCTCTGTCAGGGCTCACTGTGATTGATATTCCCTGGGGTAAGGTTCTCTGTTAGTCCAGCAGATTGGAATCGGAGCTCCTGCCACAGGAGCTCAGGCCCAACCTCCGACCTGGGAACCAAGATCCCTCTAGCTTTGTGGTGTGGTTAAAAAAAAAAAAAGGGAAGGAAGAAATAAAAAAAGCAGTATAGTATCAAAGAATTAAAAATAAAATAAAATTAGAAAGATAAAAAATATATTAGGAAAAATAAAACTATAATTGCAACAACTCCAACAAGGTAAAATGAAACCACAGCAGAGAAAAGAAAATAAAAGGGGGAGGGGGCAACAAGCCCAAAGGAGAGATCACTTCCAAAGTATAAAGAATAAGATAAAATTAGAAAAATAAAAGATTTGTTAGGAAAAATGAAAATATAAAAGAATCAACAGCAATGAATCAACAAAGTAAAACAGAGCCCCAATCTAAAATAGGAAAAAAGAAAAGAAGAGAAAAAAAAGCCTTGGCTATGGGGGTGGAGTTTAGGTGGGGGGGGGTGGAACTTAGGCAGGTGCGGGATTTAGGGTGGGTTGGGACCTAGGCGGGTGGGTGGGTGATGTTTGAACATAGGGCGGGGCTAGGCGGGGCAACATTCAATCGTGGGGCAGGGCCTATACTTAGGACCTGTGCAGAAGGGGAAAGGAGGGCCTCTGGAGCGTGGAGTTCCGGAATTTGGAGGTCGGGCCCTGAGTGAGGGTGTGTGGGTGGAGTTTAGGCCCAGCTCGTTGGAGGGGGTCTCAGAGGGGGGTCTCCGAGTGTAGAGGTAGGGCCCTGGGTGGGGGTGTAGGGGTGAGGCTTGGGCTCTGAGCAGCAGGAGGGAGGCTCCAGGGCAGAGGATTAGGCCTGGGAGCCCAAGAGGCTCCCTGATGCCTATGTGGACAGGGAAAGTGCTGGCCCCGTTCCCTTCCATTCCTTCATGCCCCTCACCCACTGTCTCCCCCAGGGTCTCCCCTGTCGCCGCTGTACCCCTAATGGTGGGTGGGTCCCGCTGGGTGTAGGAACTCCTCCCCTCCCCCAGCTTCCCCTCAGGGGTGCTGGTCCCAGAGGTCCAGCCTTTACTTTTGCTGCCCCGTCCCTTCCTCCCACTCCCTCAGGACCCACACGGCTGGAGGGGGCCTTGGTGGGCAGAGGATCAGGCCTGGGATCTCAACAGGCTCCCGGGGGGCCCAAGTGGGCAGGGGAGACCTGGCCACCCTCCCTTTTGATCTTCTGCCCTCCCATTGGTTCCCCAATTTCCCCCTTTGAGCGTGGGATCCCTTCCCCTCCCCAGCTGCCCCTGAGGGGCGCCGGTCCCATCCCCCCTCCACTTTTCCTCCCCCCTCACTCCCCCCCATGCCCCACATCCAACGCGGTCACTGGGGGTTCCTCCCATGCCCTCAGGTGTCCGTGGTCCCCCACTAGTGCCTGGTAGGTGCCCTAGTTGTGAGGAGATGTGCATTCTGCGTCCTCCTAGTATGCTATCTTGACTCCGCCCCTCTGCATATATTTTAAAAATCTCTTTATTTCCATTCCATCCTTTTAGAGGAACTTTATTAATACAACATCTGCCCTTCTTCTTGTATTCCCCTCTCTTGTGGAAGGCATCACTATCCAGTCACGCAAGCCAGCTCTCCTTTGTCATCTGCCTACCAACAGCCATCAGGTGCTAACAATACATCTTCCTAAATCTCTCTGGAATTGATTTCTTCCCCATTAGAGTTCCCTTTTGCAAGTCCATTTCTTCATAAGTCTGACATGTGAGCTCTTAATTGCTCTGCCGCAATTTTTTTTCTCCAGTCGGTGGTCGTAACAGCATCAGTTCCAGCTTATCACCCTCTGCCTCCATGTTGAATATTTGCCTTTCCTCTGATTTTACTTTTTCTAACAGTCTTGTGCACTATGCATATCATAAAACTGACACTCAGAAAAGTGAATAACTCCCTCAAAGTCACACTGATAGTGTCAAAGTTGACTTCAAACCCAGGACAGTCTGATTCTCAAACTCTGTTACTTTGCTCTGCACCATTCATTTTTTTAAAAAATTAATTTATTTTTGGCTGAGTTGGGTCTTTGTTGTTGTGTGCGGGCTTTCTCTAGTTGCAGCAAGCTGGGACTACTCTTTGTTGTGGTGCGCGGGCTTCTCATTGCAGTGGCTTCTCTTGTTGCGGAGCACAGGCTCTAGGCACGCGGGCTTCCGTAGTTGTGGCACTCGGGCTCAGTAGTTGTGGTGCACGGGCTTAGTTGCTCTGCAGAATGTGGGATCTTCCTGGACCAGGGATCAAACCCGTGTCCTCTGCATTGGCAGGCAGAGTCTTAACCACTGCACCACCAGGGGAGTCCTTGCCTTGCACCATTCTAGCAAGGTTTTTAGCCAGAGCTAATGTCTGAGTCTGTTCGAACTGCTATAACAAAATACCACAGGCTGGGTTGCTTATAAACAACCGAAATTTATTGCTCACAGTTCTGAAGACTGGAAGTCTAAGACCAGGATGCCAGTATGGTTGGGTGAGAGCACTTTTCAGGGTCACAGACTTCTCCTTGTATCCCTACATGGTGGAATGTGCAGGCAAGCTCCTGGGGCCTCTTTTGTAAGGCAGTAATCTCATTCATGAGGGTTCTACCCTCATGAATTAAGCACGTTCCAAAGGCCTTGCCTCCCAGTGCCATCACCTTTGGGGTTTAGGATTTCAACATATGAATTTTGAGAGGGACGTAAACACTCAGCCCATAGCATCTAGTCACCAGAAAACAAGGCATAGAGCACCTACAGTTTTAAAGGAGACAGGGCAATCCAGGGGATGTTTCCTGATAGAAGACCAGGGCAATGGCAAGTGATTTACTTGAAGAGTTTCTGTTCTCTTAGAAAACACACCTTAAGCATAACCTCCTCTTTGGAGCCTTGTGTTCCCAGGTATCACGTCCTACGGTTAACCACACCCTCCCCAGTGCTGGCTGTACACCCGCCCATGTGTCTATAGTCATACTTGTCATCATTTATGGTGTCTGGCACAGAGCCTGGCATAGAATTTAAGACCTGAATGAGTGTGTATTGAATTAATCAGGTGAAGGCATCCAGGTGCATCTTGGACGAAGGGAAGGCCAGAGGGAGACTGGGCAGGGGAAGTAGGAGACCAGGGACGAGCTAACTGGACTTGAAGACAAGCCACCAATTTCTATGCCTGAGGATGGATCAGCTGGCACCTGAAATATAAATGCAATGACAGACTTGAAGATAAAATCCAGCCTTTCCATTCATAGTATTTTTAGCTTTAGGGAAGTTGATTTCCACAGTGGATATATATTTTTTAAATAAGTGCTTTCTGTCTTGTGTGTGTGTGTGTGTGTGTGTGTGTGTGTGTGTGTGCACTTAAATATTTACATACATTCTTGCCCAAGATGAAAACAATGAAAGAGTACAGAGAAAGACTTCAGGGAGAGTGAAAATGGGGAGATCATCTGCTCTGTAGACTCAAAAATCCCCACTTTGGCCTCTAAGCTAATAACTGGGCAACTGTAGAGCCTGTGGGCCAAATCCCTCTTGCTGTCTGTTTTTGTACAGTTCTACAAAAACTGACCTAAGAATGATCTTTACATTGTTTAGTGGTTGAAAAAATTAAAAGAAGAATATTTATGACTTGAAAATTGTATGAAATTTAAATGTCAGGGTCCATAAATAAAGTTTTATTGGAACCCAGCCACGCCCATTCATTTATGGCTGTTTTTGCTACGAGAGCAGACGTTGAGTAGTTGCAACAGTGACCTTATGGCCCACAAAGCCTAACACATTTACTGTCTGGTTGCAGAAAAAGTTTGCCAGTCTCTGCTCTAAGGCACAGTAGTGTCATCCCCTTTTAAGGCTGGTGGGAAAACAATAGCATTGTTTCAGGAGCCTTCTAGCAGAGCAGACTGATCGCATTTATAGATTTCTATTGATTTTTATGGTGCAACTTTAATGTGTGTTGGCATGAAGGGCTGGAATAATTGTACATTGTGAAGGTACATTCTAAATAGCATCTGGAAAATCTCTCATGATTGATCTGGGTAAAAGAACTTTAATTTTTCAATTGCTTTCGAACTTTTCCATCTGAGAGTGGGCACTGAAGAGAAAGGGTGGGATGGGTAATAGCAGCCCTTTGCCCCACACTACCTCACAGGCTGCCGTGAGAATTTATGAGATAATGTATGGGCAGTGTTTGTGCTTCTTGAGGAAATGCGGCGATCAGTATAAGACATTATTTTTAATGGCACACAGAGGGCCCTGAGGTAATGATCTTCATCTCTGACTCACATAATAATAGGTTTCTAGTAAAACAATTCAGATTTGATGATTAAATGTGTGTTTGTAATGCGGCCAAACTAGCATAGAAATCTTGGAGCCATGAGGGAGACTATTGTTTCTTCAAGATACATAAATCTGTCTTGATTTGTAGAAAGACAGTTTTGGGGAGGCGCTCCTAAAAAATAAAAGTGAGGAGCAGGGAGATTAGGAGAAGGAAGAGGAAAAGCCAATAGAGGGTGTTTTCCTGGGATAAAATCCAGGCTTTCTATTTTTCTATCTCTTTCTATTTTTCTATTTATCTTTCTATTTTTCTATCTCTTTCTATTTTTCTATCTCTTCAGGGATAGTTAACCTGTGGACAACCTGGTCTCCATCTTCTTGGGACCCTCTGAGGCTCTGGGTAGAGTAAGCCTCGAATTCCTAAGGAGGTTGGAATTAGTTGTGCCAGGACCTTTGCCTAAGTAATTTTGTTTAAATCTGAAAAAATCTGGAAAAAAAAGTATCTTTTTTTCCAAGAAACCAAGGAGTTAGTATAAATTACATAAAGTCGCCTAGCTGGTAAGTTTTAGGCCAAGGATACAGATCCACGTCTGCCTGACAGCCCCGCTCATGCTTTTTCCTCTATGCTGTGTAAGAATAGAATTGCCTCCTACTAAAATTTTAAGTTTTTAATTTGTAATGTTGGGAGGATGAGTGTATGTTGGGAGGTCATGTTGCAGTAACAAATAACCCTCAAAATCTCAGTGATTTTAACCACAACTTACTCCTCTCACCACATGTCCGTGTGGGTGGCAGGGTGGCTTCATGTGGATAGCGTCCTCCCTTGGGGATCCAGGCTCATGGGGCAGCCGCTATGGTGGGGCTGGCTCTAGGGTGAGGCCAGCGAGGCACCACTGGCACTCACTCTCAGGGTCCTACAAGAGCCAACCCTGCATTTACATGACCCTGGGGATGAGTGTCTCCTACGTTTTATACTATAGGCACCTCGCCTCATTTACCATAGTTCGGTCCAAGGGGCAGAGGGAAGAGGGCTTGGTGAAGTACATGTAGCCTCTTAAAGCTTTCACCAAGGGTTGACAGGCTACTTCTGTTCACATTTCATTGAAAAAGTGGGAAGGACATCAGATGTTGGTGAACGATAATAGAGTCTCCCAGAGTAGGCTTGATTTAATTTATTTTCACAGGTTTCCTCCTTTTCTTGTTAATAGGTTAACTAGTTTAAGCTATTAAGGAGGTCATTATGGCTTGGAATATATTTAATTCAGATGTTGACTTTCCTATGTGGACTCATGAAAATTCAGAGAAACCAAGTGCTGTAGCTGAAGGTTCCTATATTTCAGTCTTAGAAGCAGAGTAACAAGGAGGATGTTCTGTAAAAGTTCCTGCCCCCAAATCAGCAGCCCAAACCTAATCTTGGGATTTAGCCGTTTCCTAGATGGCCTGGAGACAGAGGAGACAGACAGGCAATTATTACTCAAAGATTTTTGTATTGAACATGTAATAAGAGCCTTTGGCAGTAAGCACAGTTTGATAATATTACAGCATGATGATGGTGGGGGGCTTGTTTACGAGTGGTTGCCCTTTTCAGCATGTGTTCCAGCAGCTCCTTTTGTTGTGGGCTGCATTTTTCTCTGTGAGCTGGAAACACAACCAAACAGGATAAATGTAAAAGGAACATTAGCCACACACACAAACACACACAGCACATGCATTTTGAAGAGGTTTTGCCAGAAGAAAAATGGCTTTGAACAAGTAATAGCAAAGCTGATAGTAGATAGTAGATTTTTATGTCTGCTTAGCCCTGTTCAGAAGTCCAAAGAACCCAGATCATCTACCAAACTTCTACTCTTGTCTTGGGGGCAAGTTCTAGAAGTGGAAAATGGTGCGGCACAGTCATGATTAGAAGTTAGGTGTTGGGGAGAGAGAGCAATGTTAGGAGGAAGGGAATCACCGGCGTGAAGAGTTGTACCATCCTTGTGTTTAGGTACGCTCTCACATGCACAAATTATGTAACTTTGCTTTCTTCACTTGTAAGATGAAACTGGAGGAGAACATTGTAGCTCGAAATTTGGCAATGAAAATAAAGCAAGGGATTGTCAGTTTAGAGGGACAGCAGGACTGAGAAATTTCTTTTTAGACTAAAAGAGACTTCAGAGTATTTGTACTTAGACTGAGAGAAGGAGTTAGTTGAGAGAGTTACTGAAGGTGCAGGAGAAAGAAAATTTCTGCTGTAGCAAGGTTGTGAAGGAGGTGGGAGAGAGTGACATCAGGAGATCAATGTGGAAGATTCAGTCCAGAAAGGTGAGACAGGCTGGAGCGGGGCCACAGTGGGTGGAGATACGGGTAGTGAACAGGATGAGGTGGTGTCAGGAAGATAAAAGGCTTCATGCCAGCTTGGTCATCTGCCTAGGATATGTGGTCAGGAAGGGGAGATGGACATAGTAAGGAGTAGAGAAAAAGTTTGGAACAACTGTGTGGAGCGGAATCAAGAGAGTTACCAAGAGGGGAATAGAAACATTTTGGAGCACCTCAAGGACTCACATGAAATTGAACAACAGGAATGGTGGTGTACTCAGTTACCATATTTTTCATACTTTGACACACAAGGACAAGGGTGGAGGGAGCCCGAATGTAAGACAGGGCCACCTTGGAATGACTGCCCTTGGCAAGTTGGCTTGGGAGAAAAACAGAAGAGTCTGAAATTTTCTGTGGTCTTTATGAGGGAGTAGAGAAGGATCAGTTGGAAGGAGAGGATGTCTTGAACACGTAGGAAACACTGGAGGCAAAACAGTACTCAGCCAAGATGCTCTAAGACCCGTGAGTGATTGAAATAGAGTGGAAATTACATTCTCTTTTTGAGAAGCTTGAGGAATAGA
Organism: Phocoena sinus; assembly: GCF_008692025.1. Classification (NCBI taxonomy): domain Eukaryota; kingdom Metazoa; phylum Chordata; class Mammalia; order Artiodactyla; family Phocoenidae; genus Phocoena; species Phocoena sinus. The sequence continues at coordinate 88,007,190 of NC_045771.1, forward strand.
GAGGGCAGAGGACTTGACTATGAGCCCAATAAGGCCAGGGCCAAAAGCCTCTGTTATTTTGATATCCCAGCCCTTAGTATATTGTCGGGCGCAGAGTAGATGCTCAGTCGATCTTCTTGGAAGCAAAGTAAGCTGAATGCTGTCTATGATGATGGCAAAAGATGAAATCAGGAAAAAATTTCTGCAGTGACCAGGCTGTAGACCAGAATTGACACATGAAGTTCTCATCTCATTCAGAGGAGATGACCTAGTTTCTCCTGCCAAGTACCCCATCCATGGCTTTCCTTTCCTCTCTTTATGACTGGCTCCACCATAAGGGGTAATTTCCCTAACTATACCAGCCTTGCCTCCCACTTCTATAGGAAGTTTTTCTGCTCTCACCCTGATACAAAATTATATCCTTCTGCTTGCCTGCATGAGTACATTTTATGGTCATGGCTTTGACTATATTCTTGATAAAGAGTCATTTCAGGAGATTCAGTAAATATGTACAGAGAAATGAGAACTCAGCTAACTTATGTTAGAGATGGGTGAATCCATTTGTGGATTGTTGAATTTTGCAAAATAGCCAGGAAAGAGAAAACAAATCAAACAGCCAGCACTGCCGAATGTAGGTTTTTTTTCATTTATTTTGCCAAGTGTGGATGGTTGTTAATTACATATTTATGAAAATACTTCATAGCTTTGTTGTGAATGTCCTGAAGCATGTTTTCTAAATGTAATGAAGTCTGGACTGCCTGGGGCCCTCCTGCCCCATTATTTTGCTATTAAAATTTATCTGAGAAGTGGTTTAAGTTTGCTCTGGAGTTTGTGGGTTAATTATATTGGGGTGCATTTAGCTAGGTTCTGATGATCAAACTAAAATATCAGAGAGACTTTTTTAATTTTTGAGAGGTTCTATGAAGTTTCTACCTTTACTGCATACAAATAACATGTTTGATCATCAGAGAGAACTATTTCGATGCTGAGTTCTGGGAGCCTTATGGGCTATAAATGTCAGGGTAGCCCTTTTATTTCCAGCTTGGAGATTAAATGCCCTGTATTTAAGTCGTCACCTGAGTGAACATCTTCCTTATTCTCCTGTTTCCACATTAGTGAATTGGTGTGTTGTTACACTCAAGCTTTGTCTTAAGATGGGATTCAACTTTAACCCCTACCTAGTATTAATGTTAGGTCAGGTACAATGGGCTGTTTATGGTTTGAGGATATAGATTATTAGATTTTAAGCAGGTCGAAGAGGGAGGCTGCTGTCATAATGATGACCACAGTAAAATAGAGTGGAATTGGAAACATCAGCACAATGGATATGTGTTTTCCAACTTGGAAATTCTAGAGCTATTCACATCATGTTAGAAAAAGTATGTTTTGGTTTATTTGTTGGTTTTCGTTTCTGGCTGCCCAGGCAAATAAAATTGAGTTTTTGTGACTTGCAGATGAAAGTGGCCGTTGCTGAGGGACTGATGGGACTTAAGGAGGGGAGAGTATCCCACAGGAAAAATTTTTTAGAATTTCATCTAAAGATACAAGGAAAACATTTTATGTCTGTAATGGTTCATTTACTAGAAGTAGCTATATCCCCAGTGCTTACTTTCCCCCTTGTACTTCTGAACTTTAAGCCTTTAGCCCAGAAGCACTTAGAAATTTGTCATTGTAATTCTTTGGCTATCATTTCTTGCCTGTGGACCCAGCTTTCGTCTCATTGGGCATTCAGTGCTTTGCTCGGTTGTTTATCCATACAGAGCAGTGTTGAGTGAAGCTGTCAGCTGGTTAGCAGCGGGGCATGTGATTTAGGTATACTGTGGAATTCAGGAGGGCTATATTAGGACACCTCGCCAGGCAGCCTTTGCTGTGGGTCCTGCACTTTATTTTCCCCAGCAGGACAATTTGGGTTTGAATAACATTTTCCTTGTGGTTAAAACCTCCGTCCAGCTTCTTTTGAAAGAAAATGTGAGGGAGAAAGGAAGAAAGGGACCTGAATGGTTCAGTTTGGGACTTTGAAGGCTCCGATTTTAGCTTAGCAGGAAGTTGCAGGACCTTGGCCAAGGCAAGATGCTTGTAGACACTGACCTACCTGAATGGGGTGGGGGAGGTGGGGACCCACTTCTCTGGTTTGCAGTCTGTCCCTTTATGTTCACCAGCACTTCCTGACTTTCATTTATTTCTTTGTTCCTGCCGCTGCCTAAGTCTTTCCTCTCCTTTCCTGTCCCTGACTCCCAGCCCCAGTATCTTTGTCCTGTTTCGAAATATGGTTGGGGTGTGTGTGCGCGCGCGCGTGTGCGTGTGCTGTTTTGTTTTTCTTTGCATAGCACTCCCACACCAATGGTTCTATGGTTTCGGTATGGATGCCTCCATACCAGCCTCTTAGAAGGGCATGGCCAGTTTGTTCTGCACTGATACCTACTATGTGCCAAGAGCAATGTACATACAATGTTTAATTTGTGGTAGAACAAAGTAATATAATGTAAGAGTTAACACTTACATAGCACTTACTACGTGCCTGGTGCTATTCTACACACCTCCTACATATTAACTTGTTTTATATTCACAGCTACCCTATGAGGGTTATATCTGTCAGGTCTATCTACAAGACAGAAACCATACCATTTTAATAGCTTTGTTAGGTATAATTTATATACCATAAAATTTATCCATCACAAGTTTATGGTTTATAAGTTTACATCATAAGTGATTTTTAGTAAATTTATAGATGCGTGCAGTTGTCACCATAATCCAGTTTTAGAGCATTTCCATCACCCCCCAGAACTCCCTAGAGTCTGTTTACAGTCAATACTTGCTCCCATTCCTAGCCTCATGCAACTACTCATTTCCTCAATATCCATATAGATATACCTTTTCTGGATATTTCATAAATACGGAATCCTACAATCTGTGGTGTTTTGTGTCTGGTGTCTTTCACTAGCATAATGCTTTCTTTTTTTTTTTTTTTTTTAATTAATTAATTAATTTATTTATTTGCGGTACGCGGGCCTCTCACTGTTGTGGCCTCTCCCGTTGCGGAGCACAGGCTCCGGACGCACAGGCTCAGCAGCCATGGCTCACGGGCCCAGCCGCTCCGCGGCATGTGGGATCGTCCCGGACCGGAGCATGAACCCGTGTCCCCTGCATCGGCAGGCGGACTCCCAACCACTGCGCCACCAGGGAAGCCCCTAGCATAATGCTTTTGAACATCACACACGTAGTTGCATGTATCGGAAGTTCATTTCTTTTCATTGCTGAATTGAATTTTATTATATGGTTATACTGTTTTTGGTTATTAATTCCCCAGTTGATGGACATTTACATTTTTTCCAGTTTGAGTATTATGAATAATGTGTGGGCATATGTTTTCATTTCTTTTGGGTAGATACCTAGGACTGGAATCACTTGGTTATATGGTAAGTTTATGAATAACTTTTTAAGAAACAGCCAAACTATTTTCCAGTGTGTATGTACCATTTTACATTCCCATGATCAATGTATGAGAGTTCCAGTTTCTCCACGTTTTTGTCCATACTTGGTTTTATCTGTCCTTTTGACTATAGCATTTCTAATAGGTGTTTAGTGGTATCTCATTGTGGGTTTGATTTGCATTCTCAAAAAGCATAATGATTTTTAGCACTTTTTATGTGCCTACTAGCCATTCACTTATCTTATTTGGTAAATTGTCTATTCAAGTCTCTTGTTTGTTATCTTCCTAGGTTTGAGTTGGAAGACTTCTTTATTTATCAGATACATAATTTGCAAATGTTTTCTCCCAGGCTCTAGCTGGTCTATTCCTACGTCAGTTATTTTAATAGAGAGAATTTAATATGAAGAATTATTAACCATGTTATTAACCTATGTGTTAACCATGTACTGAAGAACTGAAAAGGCAAAAAAGGAATGCAAAAGCTTCATGGAGGCACCCACTGCAAGAAGTAGCAAACACCTCTAAGGATGGAGGAACAAAAGGAAGAGGTTAAAATTATAAGGCTTAGAAGCTTAGGGAAGGAGCTTGGTCCTCTAAGGAGAGGATGCTGCCCAGTTGGTACCGGTGTCTATGAGGGGATACGGTGAAGCTAGTTCTTGGAGTTGGACAAACTGCAAACTGGAGTTAACTGCAGCTACTGGAACTAACTGCCACTAATGGGAAGAAGAAGAAAGATTAGGGCAACTGAAAGGAAGATCAAGAAGCCCCTTTTTCCTCCTCCACCCTTCCGTTCTCTTCCGCCCTCCTCCCGCCACATTGGCAGAGCCAAAAAGGAGGATAATGACGAAGTAGAAACGTGGCTTGCAGAATCCTAGCCCCAGCATCAAAGAATAGAGTATGAAAGGGAGAGTTTGAAGTCTCCCTTCAAGACAATAGCTTAGGGACTTCCCTGGTGGCACAGTGGTTAAGAATCCTCCTGCCAATGCAGGGAACATGGGTTTGAGCCCTGGTCCGGGAAGATCTCACATGCTGCAGAGCAACTAAGCCCGTGTGCCACAACTACTGAGCCTGCGCTCTAGAGCCCGCGAGCCACAGCTACTGAAGCCTGCGCCTAGAGCCCGTGCTCCACAGCGAGAGAAGCCACGGCAATGAGAACCCGAGCACTGCAACGAAGAGTAGTCCCCGCTCGCTGCAACTAGAGAAGGCCTGGGTGCAGCAACGGAGACCCAACACAGCCAAAGATAAATAAAGAAAGTAAAATAAAATGAAAAAAGAAAATAGCTTAGTGACCAGCATGTGTAGGTGGTACTGTTATTCCCTTTTAACAGATGAGGAAACTGAGGAACAACGGAGTAACTTTCTCAAGATATTCAAGCTGATAAGGAACAGAGCTGGGATCTGAGCTCACATATCTGGCTCCAGAGTCTGCCTCTCTCATCCAGCCACATGTTTTCATAAAACATGATTTGCAAACAATGCTCCTTCCTTTTTTGAACTCTTGGATCTTGGTGGTTCTGTGGTCTTGTCAGTTGAGAAAAAGCTACCATAGTTCTTCTGAATTCTTGAATGCATAAGAGAATTATAAAATTCTAGACCCTAATGAGAGAGACCCCAGATGGTGAGCTTTGGCTCCAATCTTCAAAAGAAACCAATCCACCTGGATTATTGCTTTTTAAAAAATAACTCTGTCTCTCACTTTCAGCTCTCCACTTCCTGCAAGATGAGAATGGTTTACTAACAAGGGCATATGTTTTTTTCTCCCCCAGAATGACCCACGAGGGATGGGAGAAATTGACATTAGAGGAGAATCATTTGGATATGGTTCTCTCTGAGGGAAAGAGTCTAATTCACTTGATTCTGTGTTTTCCAGTTGATTATGTCTTTCTCTCCTGTTTTTTAGTTGCTTTCTGGTTCTCTGAGTCTCAGAATATGGTTCACTGTTTTCACTTTGGACTTGAACTTGTTGCTTTCATTCCTTAACTTGCAAGTTCTAGAGTAGTGATATTACCATGACTTTCCCCAACTGAGAAATTAGGCAAAATTTCCCTTTTTCCAGATGACTCACAGTATGGATGCTACACATACATAATTGGTTCATAGGCTGTGTGATACTTTTATGCTTAGAATTTGAAAGTGACATTAAAGAATACTTATAAGAGTACAGGAACATAATTTTGCACAGACAAAATAGTGTTGCAACAAAATAAAGTGAGCTATTTCGCTTTATTTTGATATGCACATAGCATATGAATGTTCCCCGATTCTATGAATATACCTGTAAGATTTATCTAGACCAAAAGTCTGAAGACCAGAATTATCTCACTTCACATTGAAAACATCAGAAAGGATAAAAAATTTTGGTGGGTGGATTGCTAATGGCCAGTTAATTCCTTTTTTCCTTTCAGTGAAAGTTGCAGTCCATTTAAGAATAATCTAGCTCTTTCAGAACCATTTCCTCTTTGGTGATAATTTGTTCCTCTTCCAAACAGCCATTAAAAACATTATGAATTCAGCCAGAGTAGTCAGGACCTAAACATGACTTTAGTCTTTGCTGGAGGTACTCAGACGTCCACCCACAACATAAAAATCCAGCCTCTAATGGCCTGGGCAGTGTTGAGGAAACTACTTTCTCAGGTTCACTTTGACTTGTATGATTTTTTGTCCTTTTCTGGTCAGGGAGCCTGTGAAATGGAAATTCAGGGTTGTAGGTTCTGAATATATGATGTTGCTGTGGGACCAACAGGAGCAGTAAATCTAATACTTGCATCTGAGTTTTAGCATAGTTTTTTTGCGGTACGCTGGCCTCTCACTGCTGTGGCCTCTCCCATTGCGGAGCACAGGCTCCGGACGCGCAGGCTCAGCAGCCATGGCTCACGGGCCCAGCCTCTCCGTGGCATGTGGGATCTTCCCGGACCGGGGCACGAACCCGTGTCCCCTGCATTGGCAGGCGGACTCTCAACCACTGCGCAACCAGGGAAGCCCTTAGCATAGTTCTTGATGCAGCTTTGACTTCAGTGTTACGGGATGCTGTTCACATCCTATTCATCCTAGGATCAGCCAGTTGTGATTTTAGTATACATTAACCAGTGAATGGTGGATAATGAATTAACCCAAATAAAACGCTCCGTGCCTGTCACTGACTATACTTCTGAGTAAAGGAAAATGTCTGTGGCTTAAACATGCAAAAATTTTTTTCTTGAGAGATGCTTTTTAAGAAAAACACTTCCACAGGCAAGTAAGTCTGTGAACGGCTGCATGCGTTCATCCTCTACTAATGATTCATAAAGCACGCTAACCTATTAAAGGTTCTGAGAAGTCCCACAGTACATAATGCTGGTGAACTCTGTTAATCCAACATGTTCTACTTATTCGACTGTTAGACCTTTTCCTCCATGTAATATCTAACGGAATAGTGTATCCACTGGCATATTCTGCCTTAAGCAGAATTTTCAAGACAACAAGGTGCTTGAAATTTACTTGGAAATAAGATCAAAGAAAAAAAGTCTTATTTGCACAGTATCACATTTCAGGAAAAACTGTGAAATAAATGAAATGAATTTTTAGTTGGATGAACCTAGGAAACACTTGGTTCAAAAGTATTATATATGTTTTAATATTTCTGAATTATTTTTGCTTTCTATTTATTGATGGTGTGTTATAACCTGCTCCCAAGCTGGGAATAAACATGTCTTGAATATCTGTTGATTTGGAGGGTAATTCTGTTATCTCTGAATGGGATATTAAAGCTTCTTTGTAGAATAGGTATGGGGGTGGGTGGGAAAACTGGAAATTAAGACACAGCACGAGAAGTACTAGGTGGGGTTTGTCTGGGGTATTAGAAACACACAGAGCCCTGCCTTGATTTAATGGGATGGTCTTGTAACCAATTCTGATGAATGGCATCAGAGGGACTAACGCTACTGAGAATAGTTTTGGAGCCTACTAGAAGTGCGGGTTCCTCCACCAGACTGTGAGCTTCTTAGGATGGTCTTTACGTGTGTGTTTTTTTTCTTTGTCTCTTAGATCCTAGCACAGTGCTAGGCACATGATAAACAGGAAATTATTTTTTTGAGTCTTTGATGAATGACTAGAATTGGAAGCAGAGTGTTTTGACCCCACCTGTCATTAGGATCATTTTTTTATCCCTTACTAATGCTATTTGCTTTGAGCAAGAAATACAAACTATTAGTTTATTTAAAGTTCAATTCATAATGAATTTTATCGGTAGAAATAAAAATTCAACGTGAAAATGAAAGTGATAAACACTGCACATGGTAACATTTGGTATGTTTGGCAAACTAGTTGTAAGACCAAATCTGTTTGGTAAAATTGAAATCTGTAAAAACTGACCTGGGAAAAATTGGACTTGATGAAAAGTAATCAAAGTAATATAAAATTAACACGACTCAAAATTACACATGGCTAAATTTCTTATTGGCTAAGAGTTCTTGACAGCATTTACATTTGTAAGACTTGACCCCAGAAAAAATAAATGGATTTGGTAGAAACAATGTGTGCAAAGGAAACCTCACAGCCACTATCGTGGGTCCTCCTCTTCAGTAATGGGTTTCTGGAGGCAAGCCTGCACGGGCTAGTATTTTTCTCACTTTATTTGCCAGAGCATGCATCATTACAGCTGTCTAGCAATCCTGCATTGTCTTACTATTATCATAGCTGCCTGCCTTCATCTTCTGTGTTAAACTATACACAAATAAAAAGTATATATTTTCAGGTAGTGCTAACTGTGATGAAAGAAATGTAAGGAAGTTTTCATATAGAACTTTTCAGTGTATCATCAAATGCCAAGAGCCTGCAGGAAGGGAGATGTTAGATGAGATCTCTGAAGCCAGTCATCTCCCCCAGTAGGGGCAAGGGTAACATTGGAAGCTGTCTCCTTTCCATTCTTCTGATAATATCCCTGCTGCTTTTCTTGGGATGTAGGTTGTCATGGTGATAAGATAGGGCTGAACTGGCAGGGGGTTGTGAAAAGTTGCAATATGAGAAGGAATTTTTGCTCTATAAAAGCTTTTGTCAAAATGTGCTCCTTGGTTGGACATCAGGAAGAAAATAAAGTTGGTGAAGTGTCTGCCGGGCAGTCTCTCTTACTCTGGGCTGGCAGGGAAGCTGTGGCTATACTCCTCATTGCTAGAATATATTGGTGAATTATGCTATTTTAGTCATCTTACCAGTAGTATTTATATATCTACAATTCAGAATATGTAGTTCTTTCCTTAGAAGTTCTAGGAGTCCTGCAAAGCAAGTTAGCATTGTTGTTAGTATGTAGTACACCTGAGTTATGACTTTAAATTTTTGATATATTATGTAGAAAGCTTACTTTTCTTGCTGGAAATTTTGCTTGGTAAGGGCAAAAAGGAAATAGCACGAATTGGCTACATTTCCCCAAATATCTGGACATTTTCCAGTTCCCAGCTAACTCCATTAGGACTGCAGGAAGGTCGGATATATCCCCGTTGTTGTGGGTGGCGGGGGACTGGATTCGCCATGACATCTTCTAAAGTTCCATGCCTTGTTCAATCACAGGATGGAAGGGAGGAATTTGCTGACTCACCTCCCATCCTTGAAGGTGCCTGATTTAAACCATCCTTAGGAAAGGTGACCCAGAGAGGGATCACGGGGTGCCGATAATGCTGAATACCTCTTGCAAAACACACTTAATGGTTAAAGTGTCCTTTTGTTTCCCTGCTTATTTGTTACTTGGAGGGAGACATAACTCCATTCTTTACAGGAAAAGGAAAGAAATCAGGTTTTGATGTGTCACCAAGCACACATAGGTAGGAGGAAAACAAAGAGTTTAAGGAATGAAGCATTTCAAACCAAATGCTTTGGAAAAGCATCTCTTCATCACAATATCTTTATTTTTTGGAATCAATTATTAAAGAGATGACAGAAGCCTAATTGCTTGGAATACTTAAAACCATCTATTGGCTTTTCTGAAGAATCAACTCGCACCTGTGAGAACTGGGTCAATTAGCATAAGTTGACTCTTTCACCATTTTCTGTGACAGTTGGCAAAACAGTGACTGTGCCATGTTTCACTTTTATCCCCACCCCAAATCATTGCAGTGTCTTCTCAGCATTACATAACCCCTGGGAAGGACAAATCTGCATATTAAAATATAATAATGCTTTCTGAATTTTCCTGTGTCTTCTCAAGAATAAGAGCTAAGTTTTTATTTGCCTTCAACTTAGAAACCTAAACTTTACTTCTCTGTGGCTTCTTCAATTCTTGTAAAAATTCCGTCTTGTGAAAATAAAATGGATGGAGCACTGCACTAGAATTCTGAGCTTTCCTGAAAGAAATTTACTCTCAGCTTAGTTTTTTTTTTTGCAGTACGCATGCCTCTCACTGTTGTGGCCTCTCCCGTTGCAGAGCACAGGCTCCGGACGCGCAGGCTCAGTGGCCATGGCTCACGGGCCCAGCCTCTTCGAGGCATGTGGGATCTTCCTGGACTGGGGCGCGAACCCGTGTCCCCTGCATCAGCAGGTGGACTCTCAACCACTGCACCACCAGGGAAGCCCCTCAGCTTAGTTTTAAAAAAAATATCAACTCTTTGGGGGTATAATTTTCACATAATAAAATGACTTACTTCCAATGTACAGTTGAGTTTTGACAAACTGTGCACCTAACACACACTATCACAATCAAGAGGTAGATGATTTCTATCACACCCAAATCTTTCCTTTTGCCCCTTTGCAGTCATTCCCCTCATCCTTGACCTAGGCAACCACTGATCTACTTTCTGTCATTGTAGATGAGTTGACATTTTCTTGAATTTCAGAGAATTGGAAACCACAGTGTGTACTAGTCTTATGCTTCTTTTGCAGAGCCTGCTTTTTAAATTCATCAAAATGATTGTTTATCAGTAGTTCATTTTCTTTCATTGCTGAATAGTATTCGGTTGTATGGATATACATTTGTTCATCTGTTGATGAGCATTTATGTTGTTTCCAGGTTTTAGCTGTTATGAATAAAGCTACTATGAGCATTCATGTACAAGTCTGTGAATGCACATACTTTCACTTTTCTTGGGTAGCTACCTAGGAATGGAATTTCTTGGACATAGGGTAAGTGCATGTTTAACTTCTAAGAAATTGCTATACTGTTTTCCAAAGTGGCTGTGTTACTTTACATTCCTAGTGGCAACGTATGAGAGTTCCACTTTCTCCACATCTTCATCACACTTGTCATTGACATTGCTTTGAATATAGCCATTCAGTGGATGTATGATGGTATCTCATTGTTTTAATTTGCATTTCTCTGATGAGTAATGATGATGTTAAGCAACTTTTTATGTGCTTCTTGGCCACTAGTATATCTTCTTCAGTGAAGTGTCTTTTCAAATCTTTTGTAAGAGTTTGGTGTGAGAGCTCTTCATATATCCTTGCTACTAGTCCTTTGATATATATATATAGATCTTGAATCTTTTCTCCCAGTCTGTGAATTGCCTTTTTCATTTTTCTTAACGGAGTCTTTTGAAGAGTCCAGTTTATCAATGTTTTTCTTTTATGCTTTGGGTTCAATTTATTCTTGTCTCCCAACATATCATCCAGTATATTGCTCCTGAATTCTGAAACCAAGCACCAATTATATCAGGCAAGAGTGCTGACTTTTATTTTATAAACTTAGCATAGAAGTTTTGAAAGAAATAGTGCCAGATGGCCCGGAGATACAGACCTTGCTCCTTCTTGCCAACTCAGTGCAACCAGGTCCACTTCTAGGGCAAACTTGTAAATCCAGATTGATTGGCAGGTCCCTGAAGCTGCTGCATGACAGAGCCAGGTGTCCAAATTGATAACTCAGGGAACTTGAGGTAATTTGGGGAAACCTTCCACAGTTCCTGGGCGTTCCTTTTTGAAGGCTGGCCTGAACCAGACCAAACTAACTGCCGATGTTGGAGTATTTCCCTTGTAAGTTTGTAAGTGTGCCTGTCCATTATTGATGTTTTCTCGAACATGAAAATGGAGTCCCTTCCTTATTCCAAGAGGCTAGTAAAGGGGTTTCTTAAGGATCATGATATATCCGAGAGAAGTACCATATCTGAAATAATAAAGTGCTTCTTTTTTAAAGTCTTGGACTAGTCAACTATTTTAATTGTCCAAGTAAGGAAGCAGAACATCTGAGGAGGAGGGTGGTATAATAGACACATTGGCTAATGGACTTTCCTGTAGGTTCACCAGTTAATGAATGCTTCTAGGACAAGATCTAATAGAGAAGAAAGCCACTGAACTATCAGGGAAGAAGTCACAAAAGTTCATGCATATGTGTAGATCCATTCTGAACTTTAGGGGAAACAGAAATGGTGGGTAAGGGGATGATCTGCTATGTAGAGGAAGCAATGGATGTGGTTGAAGCCACAGTCTGTGACCCTCAGTTACAGTGCTGTCCCAGGTTTTACCAAATCTCATGTTTATCATGATGGGAAATGCCATATTTGTGTAGTTATTGGACTGGTTATATGAAAATTCTCTGACTAAAGCAGAGATATTGAATTCTGCTGATGGCATAGATTTAATGGGAAGAATACTTTGTGTGTGTTATTATAAATCCTTATCTGTTTCGTTATGATACATATCATATTCTTATTAGTAAGCATAGTGGTTAAGAGCACAGCATCGAACATCCAGAATGATTGCCTTCCCGTCATAACTCCATCAGTTACCGGCTGTGCGACCTTGAACATGTAACTATATCGTCTCTCAGCCTCAAGTTTCTCAACCTCAAAATGAGGATATAACAGGACCCATCTTATAGAATTTTCTTGTGAAGATTTATTCAGATAATCCATGTGCACAGCACATGGTGAGTCCTTTAATAGACATTAACTATTATATTATTTAAAATAATATCCTTGTATATATATACATATACATATATACATATATATAGAGAGAGAGATAGAGAGAGAGAGAGAGAGAGAGATGAAAATTAAGAGTTGTTAGAGGTGGAGATGAAAAACCATAGTCCAGCACATGGTAATTGGTATTTCTAACAAGGTTCAAGAAGAAATGGAACATAAGCAAAATTCATAGATATAAATAGAAGAAAATGTTCCAGGGCTCAAGAAGACCTGAATCTACTGAAAAATTTTATCATTTTTCAGGAAAAATTAATGAAAATAGCTGTAGTCTAAACATATCTGTGTGAATTTCAAGAGTAAAGGAAAATTCTGGCAAGCATTCAGTAAGGGAAAGAAAAGTTTCCTACAGTAGAATAAAAAGTCAAGTAAGTCTTAGACATCTCCATAAGATGAAGACCATGTATCAAAAGAATTTTAGGAGAAACATTTGTGACTGAGGAATTCTAAACTCTATATGCCTGAAAGAATCAGAAAGACATTCTCAGATTTAGAAGGGCTTAGAAAATATCTCATTTTTATATAATCCTGAAAATTTTCCTTACAGGCATTCTCTAGCTAAGAAAGAAATGAATAAAAACAAAGAAAACAAGAGAGGGGAATTCATGTCATAAAAGGAATAACTGAGAACATTGAAATCAGTTGTGCAGATTTAATCCTTAATTGTTGAAAATTTGTTTACTGAGAATGTAATTGTAATAAATAATTCTTGAGACAAAATAATACTAGTTTATGATTTATAAGCTTGTTAGAAAATCCTGAATTATTTAAAAAAGTAGCAAGTGTGAGGAATAGTAAGTAGAAAGTAGTAAATATGTTCATTTTTTAACCTCAAGAGAGGGAGTTGAAAAGTACTGTTTCACTCTCCTGCTGATAATTGGTGTCATAGGCTCAGTGTGTTTTTTAAAGCTGAAGGATACTTATAAGTAGAATTAGAAATAGAACTATACCTTCCAAAAAGCATAGAGACTGCAAATAGGCATGTATAACAGGGGAATTTTAAGGCATATAAGTTATACTGCAATAGAGTTGTTTTTCTTTGCCATGCCGAGTGGCATGCAAGATCTTAGTTCCCCAACCAGGGATTGAACTGTGCCCCCTGCAGTGGAAGCACAGAGTCTTAACCACTGGACCATCAGGGAAGTCCCAAGCTGTTTTTAAAAAGTATTAAAAAATTAAATATAATCCATGTTGCAAAAATAGACTGTGAAGGAAATATTAAAGTACTATACAAAGTAAAAAAAGTATAAAGCAGGATGACAAGGTTAAAATCCAGTGTTCACATATGATTATATTCACATAGGACTATAAGTTAAATTGGGTGCCATTCCTTTACATGCTGACCAAAATTTACATATCAAGTCGATTAACAAGAGAGTTCAATGAAATACTGTAAGAGCAGACGTAAATAGGGTGACTCAAAAAGGTCTACTACTGCTGAGCTTCTAGCCTTTCTGCCTTATACATTAAACATTTTTCTTTTCCATATTTCCATGTCATACTATTCATAATACATAAAGATTGATGACCATTATCTCTTTATTGTGGACTATACCCACCTAATCTTCTTTGCCCCATTTGTTGTTTGTTGCCTTGCATCATGTTTCTTTCCTGTCTTTCTCCTCCTGCCTTCCTCCCTTCTTCCCTTCCTCTGTTCAACATGCAGCTATTGAGTGTTTACTGTGTATCAGCCACTGCACTTGTTCTGGATATGAAGTTGTTAGTAAAACAGTTAACGTCTTTACTCTCATGGAATTTAGAATCTAAGGACAAATTAAGATTCCTCTTTTCACTATTTGCCAATGAATCTCTGCTCATGCATTAATATAAAACATTTTTATAAATGAATAATGGTAAGTAGGTTTTGACTTTAAAAAAATATCCCCCCCCAAAAAAAAATCCAATCTCCTTCATTGAAAGCTTGGTGTTGGGTGAAATATTACTGCTTCCACTGGAACAGATGTACTGGAATGATGAGAGACACTCATTTGATTAAAAATACCAAAGATTGGCATAAAAATGTCAACTCTTATTCATCATTTGAGCAAGACTTAGGAAAGAAGTTTTGAGGCGGGCGAGAGTGTGTTTTGTTCCCCACTGTGTGTCTCTAGACTCTAGTCTGAGATACTTAGCTCCTCCTATCTCTGCATACATTCATCCTCTTACTATATTGTAGCTCCTCTTAATTGTCTAGGGCGGTGGTTCTCAAAGGGCTTTCCCCGGACCAGCAGCATCAGCATCACCGTGGAATTTTGCTATAAATGCACATTCTCAGGTCCTATCCCATCTCTACTGAATCAGAAACTCTGGGGGTTGGGGGTGGCGGCAGAAGTTTGTATTTAACAAGTTCTCTGGGTGATTCTGATCTGGCAGGCCTCAAACTTGCTGCACATTGGAATCACCTGGAGAACTTTACTAACTCCTGCTGAGTGGGTCCCACCTCCAAAGACACTGGGTTTAATTGTTCTTAGATGTGACCTGAGTACCGAGAGCTTTGAACTTGTTTGTGAAGAGAGGTTTGAGTATCACTGACCTAGACTTTTGCAGACCATTGTTCTCTTTCTGCCCCACATCTGACCATAGTTTACATATCCTGTGTCCCATTTCCACATGCCGGCTTCATTGAGATCTTATTGTGGGGAGATGATATGCAAAGCACATGCCTGGGCTTGGAGACAGATGGCCCTGATTCCTGCTCAGGGCTCTGGCACTTACCTGCTGTATGATTGTCAGCAGGCTACCTCACTTCCTTACAGTTCAGTTTTCTCATCTGAAAAATAATAATCAAAATACTCGTTACATTCTTACCATGTGCCAGCCACTCTTAAAGGGAGCTTATCTGTAATAATTAATCTACTGCTCACAGCAGTGCTCTAAGTACATTATTTGCTCCCTTTCACAGATGAGAAAACCGAGGCACAGTGAGGCACTAGGACATGACCGAGCCAGGCTCCCATGTTCCTGACCACCATACTATAATGCCTCATCATAATGATAGTAAGAGTTGGACCCGGGGAGAGTTTTGGGAACATCATATATAGTAACAGGATCATATGTAGTCACAAATGTGAGAAAACCCTAGTAGTACTTTAGTAACTGTGCTTTTCTTCCCCTTTCTTTTCTCTTGTGAATTGTGCATGTTTTAGTGTCAGTTCTAATTGAGGCTCTTGTCTAACCCAGTGACAATGGCATGGAGGTTTCAAGTGCCAAGACAAACTATGGCTGGGGTCTTTGACATAGGATTGTCAATATCCCTCACAAATTAGTGGCTTCTTAATCTGTTTAGACATAGACTGGCCTTGTCAATCATCATTAAAGTTAATTTTTAAAAACAGACATGCTGATTGGCCCCTGTGAGTGTACTTCCTCTAACCAGATGTTCAGATAGTTGAACCAGCATTTGAAGATCTTCAGTCTCACAGTTTATGCCCTAAGATCTTAGCATTTCATTAGCATTTGCTGATGAAATACACAGCACCTGGCTTCTCTTTCAAAGTGTTTCTATGAAGGAAATGGTCTTTTCTCCTAAAGAGCAACATTTAAAATTCATTTGATTTCTACATGGAAAAATGTTGCTCTCAGGAAACCTGGACTTTGTTGTGAGTTTGCTGCTCTTTTTGACAGGTGTTTAAAGTCTGAAGGT
This sequence comes from Phocoena sinus, assembly GCF_008692025.1. Lineage (NCBI taxonomy): Eukaryota > Metazoa > Chordata > Mammalia > Artiodactyla > Phocoenidae > Phocoena > Phocoena sinus. Next base: position 88,023,118 of record NC_045771.1, read on the forward strand.
AAGATTACAGGAATTGCTATCCCGTTTTTTTAAAAAAAGCTATAAATATGCAAGAAAGCAGTGGCACTCTTTTCTCTCTTTTCTCATCGGGGGAATGGAGAAAGTCTTATGGACTCTCATTAAAGGTTAGTTTTGAATCTTGAATGTCAGTAGGGCTTGTTGCTGGGTGTCTTGTGGAATTATTTTTGAGCATGTCATCAGTTGTCTGACCTCTAGCTGTAGCCTCTTTCAGCACTCAAGAGGGCATCTTGTGAATTCAGGAAGTGTGTTAGACATGAGTATTATTCACTTGACTTTTCCATCTGCAACCTATGTGGGTGGGAGAGATGGAGATGAGAGACATTTTGAATAATTAGAGCAGAGTATGTGGGGAGAATAAGTTAAATAGTGGTCAATAATGATGGCAAAGGAAACTAAATGAAACCAACCACTGAAGGTGCTGAGGATGGGAGAAGGAAAAGACCTAGTGAATAAGCGTGTCAGGAAATGTTATCAACTCCAGGGACTAAGGGAGATTAAAGAAAAGATATAAGAATAGGGAGATCGAAGACTAGACAGAGGGTAAAGGGGAAAAGAGAAGGATCAGATGTCTTTTTAGACAATTATTTGGACACCGAATGTGACGATAACCTGTTCGATGCAGATATAATAAATACAAAACTGAGTGGCAGAATCAAGATGTGATGGTAAAATGAGATGCCTCCTGGAACTTGGGTTGGAGCAGCTCTGTTAAGTCTGTATGAGGGACTTGAATGAAGCCAAAGTAAGACTAAAGAATGAACATATCAAAAGAGGGGTTGTCGGGCTTCCCTGGTGGCACAGTGGTTAAGAATCCACCTGCCAAGGCAGGGGGCACGGGTTCAAGCCCTGGTCCGGGAAGGTCCCACACGCCGTGGTGCAGCTAAGCCCGTGCGCCACAACTACTGAGCCTGCACTGTAGAGCCCGCAAGCCACAACTACTGAGCCCATGTGCCACAACTACTGAAGTCTGCATGCCTAGGGCCTGTGCTCCGCAACAAGAGAAGCCACTGGAATGAGAAGCCTGTGCACTGCAACGAAGAGCAGCCCCTGCTCACTGCAACTAGAGAAAGCCTGCACGCAGCAATGAAGACCCAAACGCAGCCAAAAATAAATAAATAAATTTATTTCAAAAAAGAGGGATCGCTCAGAAATGGCACATATTAAAAGGGGAATTAGTGAAAGGGATCTTGGTGAGAACCATTCAAACTTTGCCCGGGAGAGGGAAGTCTTTTTGCATCAGAAAAGTAAGGAGCAGTTGGGAACTTAAATCTTAGTTACATTTTGCACTGAGGAATTCTACAGGTGACAGAGAAGTTCTACAGGTTCTAGAGAAGTTGGGCCTCCAGTTTTCAGGCTGTCTTCACTCTTACTGCTGGAATTGATCTCTGGTGGCCTCAGCCTGCAGCACCTTGAAGCAGGAGAGATTGAAGTAAGGCCACAGCAGTGAGAGCCCTGAATCCTAGCCACTAAACCAGTGGCCAGTGACAAGGCCCTGGCTTGTCAGCTTTGTAGAAATGAATTCCCACAAAGAGGTGGAAAGTGGTGAAACATGTAGAGTGTTTATCAGGAGGAAAAATGGTATATGTGAATAGACTCACATGGGTGGACTCAGAGAGAGAGTTGCGCCCTCGTGGTAGTTTGAATCAGTTATATGGGGCAGTTCTTCTGGGTTTCCTTTGGCCAGTCATCTTGCTTTGCCTCGTTCTGAGTCCGTATTTGGTTTATCTCAGGGTTCTCCCATGTGTGTGCGCACATCTCTTAGCCAAGATGGATTCTAGTAAAGAGATCTATGGGTAGGTTGACATCACTTACTGTGGGATGGCGCCCCCTCCCTTTTGACCTCTGAGGAGCCTTTCTGTGCATGTGTAGTTGGGAAGGTCTCCTTGACCTCCAGAATGAGAACTATGTGGTCTCTTACCTGGGCGGGGCTTAGCTTCTCCTCCTCTTCGGCTTGGTGTATCTGCCCGCAGGGGACAATCTCCAGCTGCTCAGCCTGGGGCTCATCAATCTCCTGCCTCAGAATGGTCCACTTGAAAACTTGAGCAGTTAGATATTGAATGTCCAGCTTTCTGAAGTGGGGGCTGTAGGCCTCTGCCACTTGTGGAACCACTTTCCCAAACCCTGTCCCCTTCTTACTCTTCTCAAGCTCAGGGAAATCATGTTCTGCCAGGTCAGACCACTTCCTTTTCTTGTTTAAGCATTCATCTCTCTCTCTCTGTCCCAACTGGGGCCCTGCCAGCCTAACTCCTTGCTGGGCCCAACTTTCCAAACAAAGACTGGTGGTGGCCCAAAAAAGTACGAAGAAGATGTTTATTCCCTCCCTTTCTTTAACCTCCCCACTGACTCCCTCCTCCAGGTAAAAAGGGTCTTGGGTCTTTTATGGTGAGGTTACCTTTCCATTATTTCTAGTCTCCTAAAACAACAGGAACAAGGCAGAGGCTAAGTTTTAATAGATTCTCAGGCCTCAGTAGCCCAATGTCATTAAAAATTTCTGTTTTATAACAATTCTTATTGTCCTGTTTCTGTGCTCACCTGACAAACATCTCAAAAGGATTTATCTTTCCATCTAGATCTACCTACAGGGAGAAAATTCACTAGACCTGCTGATATAATTATTGTGGTCCTCATGGTATTTATAGTTCTTATTGTAAATTAATAAGTTGGCTTTCTGATCTCTCTGAGCTGGGTTAATGAGAAGCTGTCTGAGAGGTGTGGCCCCACTTATGTGTTGACAGACTGGCTATAAGCTGAGTCTGCAAATCCGAAGGCCAGACTTGGCACCAGGGTAAAATCACCAAGATAATGATTGCCTCTCTAGAAGGCATCTTGGTAGGCTGCCAGCATTCCTTTCTTGGTAACACTTGAACTCCTGGGGAGGATGGACATTCATCATTTATGCATGCATTCACTCATTCATTCATTTATCCACTCATGTACCAATTCACTCATTCATTGCTTCAAGAAATAGAGGGAGTTTTACTTTAATGCTAGGATGAGCTAAGGCAACTGCACTTTCTTACCTACATTATAATACTGTGAACTATAAGTTGTTTTACATTGAAGATTAATGCATCAAATGTCATGTTCTCATTTTTGTTACTTTTAGTAGAGGAGTAAGTTTTAAAATACTTATTTTTTAAAGTTTGAAGGGAGGAAGAACTTTGGGAACGAACCTCTAAAAATTACATCTCCATAACAGCAGTGAGAACACTGACAAAGTTTATCAAAATCAACTTTTTCAGAGCTCTGGAAACTAACCAAAGGCTTACAAAAATCTGAAAAGCATTTATTAAAGAAAAACATCTGAATCTCATTAGAAACAGTGAGCTTTATGGCATTTTTACTTGTGCTCATCCCCCTTCACCCAGCTCTGTGGTAGCCTTGAATACTAGCAGCCTCACAACAATTGTAGTTGTGAAAACCAGCAACCTAGTAGCCATTGGAGAGGGCTAACAGGTTTGGAACTCTCCAAAACATCCTATCTCCAGAGTATTGTCATTACTTGACCTTTCCCACAGTTCCCTGAAAAAGCTATATTCATAGGGCACTGTCATTATTTGACCTGATTTGGACCTCACTGTCTAGGAAAATCACTATCCCTGAGGAGTGTGTAAAAAAATAATCGTGGTAATTACTTAATATTACTGCTGCCTGAAGCTACAGTGCCAACTAGGGTAAACAAGAGCCTGGTCAAAAACTTAAAAAGAAGATGTGAGAAGTAAGATGTCCATAGGAGTTTTTGAAAAGCTCTGCCATGGTCTTGGGGATATAGAAGGCTACATATATGTGCAAGGCTATGATCATGTCAGGAAAGACCAGAGAATGTCATAATTTACCATGTCTGGCTGATTTTGAGGCTCTGTAGAAGCAGGAAGTGAAGGCACTAGGCAGAGTTATAAACTTCCAGTGTGTTGCAGGTGTGTCCCAATATACACACAGAGCCCCTCAGTAAAGGCTGGGAAACTAAGTTCAAGGCAATTAAGAAAATCCCTGTCGAATCATTAGCTGACCATTAAGCTAACTGAGCAGAGAATTCTGTAGCTAGAAAGTCTGGGGTACAGACTTTATAGAATTAGTTCAGGAAAGTCACTAAACAAACAAACAAACAAACCAACAACAACAGAAAAAAAGAAGAGTAACAACAAACCCTGGATGGGGATGAGAATCTGATTTCCAAAGTTGCCACATTATATTACTTAAAATGTCCATTTTTCAACCAAAAATTACAAGACACACAAAGAGACAAATAAGTATGGTTCCCACACAAGAAAAAAAGCAGTCAATGGAAACTGTCTCTGAGGAAGCCAAGATGTTGGGATTACTAGACAAAGACTTTAAATCAGCTATATAAATATATTCAAAGAACTGAAAGAAACTATGTCTATAGAATTACAGGAAAATATGAGGATGATGTCTCACTAAACAGGGAATATAAATAGAGATTATAGAGATCTGAACAGAAATTTTGGAACTGAAAAGTACAATAACTGAAATGAAAAATTCACTAGGGGGCTCAAAAGAAGATTTGAGCTGTCAGAAAAAGAAAAGCAAAACTGAAGCAAGCACAATTAAGATTATCCAGCCTGGGCTTCCCTGGTGGCACAGTGGTTGAAAATCTGCCTGCCAATGCAGGGGACACGGGTTCGAGCCCTGGTCTGGGAAGATCCCACATGCCGCGGAGCAACTAGGCCCGTGTGCCACAACTACTGAGCCTGCGCGTCTGGAACTTGTGCTTCTCAACAAGAGAGGCCGCGACAGTGAGAGGCCCGTGCACCGCGATGAAGAGTGGCCCCCGCTCGCTGCATCTAGAGAAATCCCACGCACAGAAACGAAGACCCAACACAGCCAAAAATAAATAAATAAATAAACAAACAAATAAATAAATAAAATTAAAAAAAAAAAAGATTATCCAGCCTGAGGAACAGAAAGAAAAAGAATGAAGAAAAATTATCAGAGTCTTAGAGACCTGTGACATTATCAAGCATATCGATACATGCATAGTAGGAGTCACAGAAGGAAAGGTGTGAGAGAAGAAAGTGAAAAACGAGGGACAGAATATTTCAAGAAATAGTGGCAAACTTGCCCCCAAATTGATGAAAAATACCAATCTGAACATACAGGAAACTCAGTGAATTCCAAGTGGAATAAATTCAGATGTTTACACCTAGACACATTATAGTCAAACCATTGAAAGACAAAGACAAACAGAATCTTGAAAGTAGCAAGAGAAAAACAATTCATTTTCTACAAGGGATCTTCAATAAGATATACAACTGACTTTTCACTGAAACTTAACTAGAAGGCTGTGCAGTGACATATTCAAAGTGCCCAAAGAAAAGAATGTCACATCAATCCTTCACAAATTTATGTAAAATAAAAAAGAAGTGAATATTTCCCAACTCCCTCTATGAGAGCAGTATTATCCTGATATCATAAAGTCAGACAAAGACATCACAAGGAAACTACAGACCTATATCCTTTATAAATAGACACAAAAATCCTCAACAAAATACTAGTGATGTAATATATCTTATTGATAGAATAAAGGACAAAAACAACATGAGCATTTCAATAGACACAGGAAAAGCATTTGATAAAATATTCTTTCATGATAAAAAAAACAACAACCTAGGTATAGAAGGAATTCCTTCAACCTGATAAAGAAAAATATGAAAAGCCTTCAGCTAATATCATACTTAAGAGACTATTAAAAGCACTAAAAGACTGAATGATTTCCCTTTAGGATCAGGAACAAGACAAGAATGTCCACTCTCACAACTGCTATTCAACATCCTACTGGAGGTTCTAGTCAGGGTAACAAGGCAAGAAAAAAAACAAAAGTTATCAGGATTGGAAAGGAAGAATTAAACTTTCTCTATAAATGATCTTATATATAGAAAAACCTAAGGAATCCAGAAAAAAAATAGAGCTAATGAATGAGTTTATCAAGGTTGCAGGATAAAAAATTAATATACAACGATCAGTTGTATTTCTGTACACTAGCAATGAACACTATAAAATGTGTAAACACTTGAAAACATAATCAAGAAAACAATTCCATTTTTAATAACATCAAGAAGAAAAAGTACTTAGGGATAAATTTAACAAAAGAAATTTAAGACATACACTGAAAACTAGCATTGTTGAAAGAAATTAAAGGACTAAGTACATGGAAAGGCATCCCATATTCAAAGACATAATATTATTAATATGGCAACACTCCCCAAAGTAATCTACAGACTCAATGCAACCACTGTGAAAATCTCAGTTTGTTTCTTTGCAGGAGTTGAAACATTGATCCTAAAATTCCTGTGGAAGTGTAAAGGACTGAAAATAGCCAAAATATCTTGAAAAAGAAGAACAGAGTTAAAAGACTCACATTTCCCAATTTCAAAACTTACTGCAAAGCTACATTATTCAAGACAATGTGGTGCTAGGATAGGAATTGACATATAAATCAGGAAATAGGATTGAGAGTCCAGAAATACTCTTAAACATCTATGGTCCACTGATTTTTTTAAACAAGGATGCTAAGAGCATTTGGTAGGGAAAGAATAGTCTCTTTAACAAATGGTAGTGGAACAATTGGATATCCACCTGTAAAAGAATGAAGTTGGGCCTCCTACCTCATACCATATACAAAACTCACAATAGATCATAGACCTAAATGTTAGAACTAAAGTTATAAAATTCTTAGAAGACAGTATAGTTGTAAATCTTTCTGTCATTGGGTAATGGTTTCTTTGCTATGTCACCAATAGCACAAACACAAGAGAAAAAATAAATTGGATTTCATCAAAGTTAAAATTAAAACCTTTTGTGCTTCAAAGGACATGAACAAGAAAGTGAAAATACACCCCCAGAATGAGAGAAAATATCATTTATTTGTTAAGGGTCTGTTTTTAAAGAACTTTTATAACTCAGCAATAAAAAAAATAAATAACCCAATTTAAAAACAGGCAAAGCGTCTGAACAGACATTTCTCTAAGAAAGATACACAAATGTCCAATGAACATATGAAAAGATACTCAGCATCACTAGTTATTAGTGAAATGCAAGTCAAAACCCTGAGATAGGGCTTCCCTGGTGGCGCAGTGGTTGAGAGTCCGCCTGCCGATGCAGGGGACACGGGTTCGTGCCCCAGCCTGGGAAGATCCCACATGCCGCGGAGCGGCTGGGCCCGTGAGCCATGGCCGCTGAGCCTGCGCTTCCGGAGCCTGTGCTCCGCAATGGGAGAGACCACAACAGTGAGAGGCCCGCGTACCACAAAAAAAAAAAAAAAAAACCCTGAGATACTACTTTACACCTACTATGATGGCTAGAATCAAAAAAATCAGATAATAACAAGTGTCGTTGAGGATGTGAAGAAATCAGAACTCTCGTATACTGCTGGTGGGAATGCAAGATGGTGGAGTCACTTTGGAAAATAGTCTGGCAGGACCTCAAACAATTAAACATAGTTACCATATGAGCTAGCAATTCCATGTCTAGATATATAACAAAGAGAAATGAAAATATATGTCCACAGAAAAACTTGTAGATGAACGTTCACAATAGCCATAAAGTGAAAAAAATAGTTCATCAAGTGATGAATGGATAAACAGAATGTCACGTGTCCATATAATGGGATATTGTTCAGCAATAAAAGGAAATGAGGTACTGATATACGCTACAACATGATGAATATTGAAAACATGCTAAGTGAAAGAAGCTAGCCACAAATATTACATATTATATGATTCTATTTATATGAAATTTCCAGAATAGGCAAATCTTTATAGAGACAGAAAATAGATTGTTTACTGGGGATTTGGGGGTAGGAGTGGGGAGTAACTGCTAATGGTAATGATAATATTCTAAAATCAGGTATTAGCAATGGCTATACAACTCTGTGAATATACTAAAAACTTATTTGTATACTTTAAAAGGGTGACTTGTACAGTATGTGAATTATATCAGTAAAACTGTTTTGAAAAATTCTGGTTCAACATTTTGGCAAAGCAAACTAAAACTCTACCTAGTACAGTAGTTCTCAACTTTTAGCATACATCAAATCACCTGGAGAACCTTATTAAAATGCATATTCTGGTTCAATAGGTCTGGGGTGGGGCCTAAGATTCAACATTTCTAATGAGCTCCCAGGTAATGTTGATGCTTCTGGTCTTCAAACTAATAGACTTGCAAAAAACAAAAAGTCTGGAAGGATAACTTCAGAAATATCAATTAATGGACCTAGTGATGTAAATTTAGGTCATTTAAATTTTCTTTTTTATACGCTTCTAAGTTTTCTGATTCTTTGAAAGTTTTTTTTTTTTTAAGTAATCAGAAAGATGTAAATGGCCATTTCCAAAAAGGAAAAGAAATCCTCTGCAAGCATGTTATATTTATTTTAGGCTAGTGTTAGTTTTCCATCTATCCTACATTTCTATCAGGAGAATTCCTTTTGTAAAGAAGTTATGGGTGAAAATCAAAGTATATATATTCGTATTATTATTAATTTTATATTCCTTTTTAAACATTCTGGTTAGCATTAATAAGTCGATTGAGGTTAATTAGTTATAATTACTAGCCATCATCTTCTAAGGATCAACACTGCCATATGCTGTGACTAGTTCTTGCCCAGAGAGCTAATTTTATATTACAATTACCCAACATTTACTATATTGTCTCATTGCCGTGAAAGACACCAAAGTGGAAGAGATTCTAAAGATTTGATTTTTAAGGAGCTTGTAGTTATTTTATTAAGTACTGGATAGCTTACTAAATTACAAGGCTCATTTTAGCATGATCAACAAACATGGAGATTTCAAAATTAACTCTAGTTTTTTCCTAAATACATGTGTCCACAGTCCATTAAAAAAGCTGACTTCAGAGCTGTTTAGTTGTGGCAATAGCTGGATTCTCCTGTCTGCTCACATGCACCATGTTCTTTTAGTACATTCAGTGACTTACCTGTGTGCCCAGCCAGTCTGCCACTTAGTGTCACTTGTATCATTACAGGCAATAATTTTTTTCTGAAACTGGCAGCCAGTTTCTTTGCCACCTACTCTCAGACTTCCTCCTCCACTCCTACCCCAGAGACGCTCACCATAGTTTTTATCTACTTAGTTATCAGAAGGACCCACTGATTGACAGGAGAGGCAACAGTTAGGAGACATGGGAGTAATTGGACAACAGGTGGAAGAAATAAATTGCCTGCCACTGAGATACTTTCTTCTGCATTTTTCTGTCTCAGTTTCCGCTCGGTCTCAAATATACTTTATGAGAATAAATTTCAATACTTTATGAGAATAAATTTCCTCAGCTTGGATTTTTCTAAGGCACCAGGTAATTTCACATGTTGGATTAAGTCATAATGAGATTTACTCTTTATTTCCTAATGTTCATGGTGTTCATCTACCTTTAGATCTTAGAACACCCTCAAAAATAAAACTTTGCTTTTTATAAATGTGCATTTACTAATAAAAGCTCTTTCTGGCTAAAAGGGATAGAAATAGGCAAGTAAATTTAAAACCCAAAGGGGATCCAGATTGTCTACCTGGCCTCAAGAACAAGAAGGCAGGTAGGCCTGAAGGAAGGACATATTGGGAGAACACCAAGGCCCCTCTTCTTCATTCTTCTCTCTCTGTAGGGCCCCTTTCCTGCCCTTGGGTCCACGTAGAAAACATGGCAACTCCATTACCTCTGTTAACCTGAAATAATAATAAACTGCAAGACATTTCTGCAGCAAAGATGGGTTTATTTGGGATCAGCAGAGAAGTGCAATCAGGGCCTGCAACCATGTGAGCCACATGCAAGTCCCCCAGCAGCAAGGGAAAGGGCACACTTTTATAGCAGGGAAAAGGAAGTTGGGAGGGCTCAATAAACAAAGAGACCATGGCCTTTCATTGGTTGAGTCCTTGCCAGGAAAGAAGAGGAGTCTTTCTTCTTCCTGTTGGACTCTGTTATGGTCTCAGGGCGTGAGAGCTCCCCCTTCCGGTCTCCCGACTCTACTTAATTGAGGTTTCTGTTTATTAATTTTTTGTACCTCTGAGAAAAAGTTGATAAGATTTCACCTGACTGAAAGCAGAGGGTGTAGCCAGCCAGCGTAGAGTTATAATGCTATAAATCTGAATTCCTCAGGGGAAGGAATGACAGAGCTATTATATTAAAGGTTCATCAAAGCTCAATCTAGGGAAATCAGAGGCATCCTCTTTTCTCCAACCCATACTCTTCATTAGATCCCCTATATTTCTACAATGTAATATGGTACAAAAGCACAATGATGAATAGTTAAGAAAAAGAAAATATGTAGATGTGTAAATATGTGAAAAATATGTAGAGATTTTATTCTTTTTATTTTTTTAGTTGTAATGTTTGGCTTGGTTGGGTTAAAAATCATTAGATTAATATATCCAAGGAGTCCCAGTAAAAATATGGAAATCAGAGAGGACTGACAATAAAATCAAATACAAAAATAAATTTATTAGTGCATAAAGAACATTTTTATAGAGTTTGGGACATATTTACTTTAAAGTAATTAGTAACAAGTGAATTTTCCAATAAAATTATACAAATTTCATTAAAGTAAAAATTATAGACTATAATTTTATATCATGTAACATTCTCATCTTAAAAATTACTCTAGAGCTGTAACACTAAGAGTAGAGAATCTTATTATTGTGTTTTTGGTTTCATTACCCAACAAATCATTTCACCATGTTCCTCTTAACTTCCATTAGTTATTTCATTTAAAAAATTGTTTTTACAGGCTTACCTCAGAGATATTGTGGGTTTGGTTCCAGACCATGGCAATAAAGTGAATATTGCAATAAAGCAAGTCACATGAATTTTTTGGTTTCCCAGTGCATATAAAAGTTATGTTTACATTATACTGTAGTCTATTAAGTGTGCAATAACATTATGTCTAAAAAGCATACCTTAATTTAAAAATAATTTATTGCTAAAACATGCTAGCCATCATTTAAGCCTTCAATGAGTCATAATCTTTTGCAATAGTAGCTTCAAAGATCACTGATCAGAGATCACCATAACAAATATAATAATAATGAAAAAGTTTGAAATACTGCGAGAATTATGTGATACAGAGACACAAAGTGAGCAAATGCTGTTGGAAAAATGGCGCCAATAGATTTGCTCAATGTAGAGTTGCCACAGACTTTGAATTTGTAAAAAAAAAAAAAATGCAATAAAGCAAAGCACAATAAAAGGAGGTATGCCTGTATATGAATCTCAATTAAGTTCTCACCTTCTCACCACCCACACCACCTAAGAAAACCTGAGACCCTGGGAATTCCTGGGAAGCCGTGGCCATGCTTACAGTGGCGGCATAGGAAGAAATATGTAACTGTTGATCAGGGAGTTTTCAGCCACTTCCTCACATTACTCCCTCATTTCCGCCAAGTTACAGAACTGCCCTTTCCCCCTTCTCTGAGAGCAGTCCATCCTTCTTCTCCCCCTGCACATACCTCATGGTATGTGAAAAGAAGGCACATTTAGTACCCTCCAATAACCCACTTATTCAGCAAACACAGAGCATCTACTATTTGAAAGGCAGAAGGAGGGGTGTGAGCAACCAGAAGAGAAGCAGTGTCCTAGACCAAGTTGCTTTGAACTAAACCAAGGAGTGTTTAGTTCAAAGGGAGCTGACAATGGACTTGAACCTTGAAGGGAGAGTGGGAATTCGATAGTGAATAGGGACTGGGCATTCCATGTTAAGAAAAGGGCATAAGTAAAGGCTCCTGTACGTAGAAAGTTTATCTTGAGACCCATGGAGATGGCAAAAACCAGAACCACTTCAACAGTTTCTCATGATAGATAGACAGGGGGAGCCTGCCCAGCAGCTGCCATATCCCATTCCTCACTCTTAATCTTCTTTCCTTCGCTGGCAAACTTCTCTTTTCCCTCCTTCAGGAAATCTTCCCCGACAAAAAGAGTGTCTCCTGGGTGCTCTCATCCAAGCTACATGTCACTATATCACAGCTCCTATCACACTGTTTTACTATGATTTGTTTGCCTGTTTTTTTTCCCTTGCTAGCATTAGCATCTTGAGAGCATGGGTTAAGTTCTTATCTGTTTCGATGTCCCCAGTACCTTCCATAGAGTCTGACATATAGTGGGTGCTTAAAAATGGTTAATTTCCTTTCTATTGACTGGGCTTATAGTCGTAGTGGGGGTAAAAACACCAACCAGTTTGCCGGAGCTTCTGTGAGCTGCTGAAAGACGGCAAGGAACTGGGGGGTAAGAAGTCACTTCCTTTGGAATTTTCTGAGGGATGGAGAGTTTCCATGAGCTGGCCTAGAAGCTGCTAGCCCTGCTGTCCTCTCACTTCCCTGGACATCCTAGGTCCTCAGGTGGGCGAGGCCATGGTGCAGCTCCATGATGCTAGGGTAAGCATCTAGGTACTAAGTTGTTTGAAATCAGAGTGAATGTTGGTATTTTGTGCAGTTTTAATTTGCTGGGTAACTTAAGATTTTTATTTATTGTTTATTTTTGCTCAAATGATGTTTTCCCACATCTCTTCTGTCACTGGGTGAGATCAGAGTAAACTGTTTACAAATTCCATTGTGTTTTTCTGTTCTTAAGGCAGTTATGTTACTCTGAAGTGGCTACTCCAGGTACCCCAGCGTTTGTATGGAGGGCTATAGAAAGACTCCATGAGAGAATTAGAGCTTGACCTGCCATGTGTTTTTACAGATTGATATCTTTGAGCAGTCATCCAGGGTCAAGTTACTTATTGAAGTTCAAAGAAGAAGACATGTATTCTCAGATGTGGTGATGGACACAAGAAGTGTCTGAACCTGCCAATTAAATATTGTTAAAAAGAACAGTCTGGCATAAATTATACTGCACCTTAAGTTTTATTTGGTGGAGTTTGTCCAACATTTAATGGGAGAATATAATTAACCCTATCTGGTAGGTCAATTTTTTCATCTGCCTAGGGGCATATTCTTTTCTTTAAAAAATTTTTATTTTATTGAAGTATAGTTGATTTACATAGGGGCATATTCTTAAGGTTATTCATAATGAAAGCCATTTGGTTACCATTTTACTGAAGAAAATCAAATATTTTACATCGAGCATACAGAGGTTCCTTAGTTTATGAGTTATGCTTGAAAAATTCCAGATTTCAATTACATTACATCTGATTTTTACCAGAGCACATAAATGTTAAATGAAAAAAGATCTAGACATTTGACCTCAAAGGCAATATCATTTGCACTCAACCAAATTAACAAACTCAAAAACCCTTTAACACTATCTAAACTGTCCCAGCTTCTTAAAATTTTTGTGAAAACCACAGACATTTAAAAAAATTTCTCAGTATTTTCAACTCAAAGATTTTAGCCTCCTCCTTCTGAAAACCTTTCATGAGAACTATTTATGGGTTTTCCATTTTACATCATTTTTATAAATACCCCCTGTTGGTGAGGACAGCCACCATCTGTAAGGGTTTACTGGACTAACCATGTGCCTTATTACACTGCTGTAAATAATTTAGAGCTATGAATTTTATATTGACATCTGCACTGGAGTCCTATAAAAGTAACAAAATGTATAAAATTTTTTTGTTTGTTACATGGAGAGGAAGCTCTAGGGCCAGTTGTAGTCTGGGACTGGGCCCCAGTCCTGGGCTTGGCTGTCATTGGTAAGGACTCTCAGCCCCTATATAGTGATCGGAAGTAGCACAAGTAATGAATTATGTGTGGAGAAAATAGAGATTCTCAGCCAAAAACTCTAAACTCAATAGAACATGGCTATTATAGGCTCATTCCTAGTATTTATCTAAAATTTTGTTTATAGAGATTCCTGAAATTCTTAGAGGAAAAGAAAATCTTAGAGAAAATATTATTTTTGTGCATTTTCCAAAGGATGGAATATTTTTGTTGTTATTTCACTATATTAACAATATACTTGTTTCCTGTTTCTCTTCCTCTTCCTCATCTTTCTTTTTTTTTTATTAGTCATCAATTTTATATACATCAGTGTATACATGTCAATCCCAATCGCCCAATTAATCACACCATCCCCCCCAACCCTGCCACTTTCCCGCCTTGGTGTCCATACGTTTGTTCTCTACATCTGTGTCTCAATTTCTGCACTGCAAACCAGTTCATCTGTACCATTTTTCTAGCTTCCACATATATGCGTTAATATATGATATTTGTTTTTCTCTTTCTGACTTACTTCACTGTGTATGACAGTCTCTAGATACATCCACGTCTCAACAAATGACCCAATTCCATTCCTTTTTATGGCTGAGTAATATTCCATTGTATATATGTGCCACATCTTTATCTATTTGTCTCTCAATGGGCATTTAGGTTGCCTCCATGACCTGGCTATTGTAAATAGTGCTGCATTGAACATTGGGGTGCATGTATCTTTTTGAATTACGGTTTTCTCTGGGTATATGCTCAGTAGTGGGATTGCTGGATCATATGGTAATTCTATTTTTAGTTTTTTAAGGAACCCCCATACTGTTCTCCATAGTAGCTGTATCCATTTACATTCCCACCAACAGGGCAAGAGGGTTCCCTTTTCTCCACACCCTCTCCAGCATTTGTTGTTTGCAGATTTTCTGATGATGGCCATTCTAACTGGTGTGAGGTGATACCTCATTGTAGTTTTGATTTGCATTTCCCTAATAATTAGTGCTGTTGAGCAGCTTTTCATGTGCTTCTTGGCCATCTGTATGTCTTCTGTGGTGAAATGTCTATTTAGGTCTTCTGCCCCTTTTTGGACTGGATTGTTTGTTTTTTTAATATTGAGCTGCATGAGCTGTTTATATATTTTGGAGATTAATCCGTTGTCTGTTGATTTGTTTGCAAATAATTTCTCCCATTCTGAAGGTTGTCTTTTCATCTTGCTTCTGGTTTCCTTTACTGTGCAAAAACTTTGAAGTTTCATTAGGTCCTATTTGTTTATTTTTGTTTTTATTTCCATTACTCTAGGAGGTGGATCAAAAAAGATCTTGCTGTGATTTTGCCAAGAGTGTTCTTCCTATGTTTTCCTCTAAGAATTTTATAGTGTCCGGTCTTACATTTAGGTCTCAAATCCATTTTGAGTTTATTTTTGTGTATGGTGTTAGGGAGTATTCTAATTTCATTCTTTTACATGTAACTGTCCAGTTTTCCCAGCACCACTTATTGCAGTCTTTTCTCCATTGTATATCCTTGCCTCCTTTGTCATAGGTTAGTTGACCATAGGTGCGTGGGTTTATCTCTGGACTTTCTATCTTGTTCCATTGATCTATGTTCCTGTTTTTGTGCCAGTACCATATTGTCTTGATTACTATAGCTTTGTAGTGTAGTCTGAAGTCAGGGAGTCTGATTCCTCCAGCTCCATTATTTTCCCTCAAAACTGCTTTGGCTATTCGGGGTCTTTTGTGTCTCCATACAAATTTTATGATTTTTTGTTCTAGTTCTGTAAAAAATGCCATTGGTAATTTGATAGGAATTGCATTGAATCTGTCGATTGCTTTGGGTAGTACAGTCATTTTCACAATACTGATTCTTGCTATCCAAGAATATGGTATATCTCTCCATCTGTTGGTATCATCTTTAATTCTTTTGTCAGTGTCTTATAGTTTTCTGCATACAGGTCTTTTGTCTCCCTAGGTAGGTTTATTCCTAGGTATTTTATTCTTTTTGTTGCAGTGGTAAATGGGAGTGTTTCCTTAATTTCTCTTTCAGATTTTTCATCATTAGTGTATAGGAATGCAAGAGATTTCTGTGCATTAATTTTGTATCCTGCAACTTTACCAAATTCATTGATTAGCTCTACTAGTTTTCTGGTGACATCTTTAGGATTCTCCATGTATAGTATCATGTCATCTTCAAACAGTGACTATTTTACTTCTTCTTTTCCAATTTGTATTCCTTTTTTTCTTTTTCTTCTCTGATTGCTGTGGCTAGGACTTCCAGAACTGTGTTGAATAGTAGTGGTGAGAGAGGACATCCTTGTCTTGTTCCTGATCTTAGAGGAAATGCTTTTAGTTTTTCACCATTGAGAATGATGTTTGCTGTGGGTTTGTTGCATGTGGCCTTTATTATGTTGAGTTGGGTTTCCTCTATGCCCAGTTTCTGGAGAGTTTTTTACCATAAATGGGTGTTGAATTTTGTCAAAAGCTTTTTCTGCATCTACTGAGATCATCATATGGTTTTTATCCTTCAATTTGTTAATATGGTGTATCATATTGATTGATTTGCATATATTGAAGAATCCTTGCATCCCTGGGATAAATCCCACTTGATCATGGTGTATGATCCTTTTAATGTGTTGTTGGATTCTGTTTGCTAGTATTTTGTTGAGGATTTTTGCATGTATATTTATGAGTGATATTGGTCTGTAATTTTCTTTTTTTGTAGTATCTTTTTCTGGTTTTGGTATCAGGGTGATGGTGGCCTCGTAGAATGAGTTTGGGAGTGTTCCTTCCTTTGCAGTTTTTTGAAAGAGTTTGAGAGGATGGGTGTTAGCTCTTCTCCAAGTGTTTGATAGAATTCACCTGTGAAGCCATCGGGTCCTGAACTTTTGTTTGTTTGAAGATTTTTAATCACAGTTTCAATTTCATTACCTGCAATTGGTCTGTTCATATTTTCTATTTCTTCCTGGTTCAGTCTTGGAAGTTTATACCTTTCTAAAAAATTGTCCATTTTTTCTAGGTTGTCCATTTTATTGTCATAGAGTTGCTTGTAGTAGCCTCTTAGGATGCTTTGTATTTCTGCAATGTCTGTTGTAACTTCTCCTTCTGCATTTGTAATTTTACTGATTTGAGTCCTCTCCCTCTTTTTCTTGATGAGTCTGGCTAATGGTTTGTCAATTTTGCTTATCTTCTCAAAGAAGCAGCTTTTAGTTTTATTGATCTTTGCTATTGTTTTCTTTGTTTCTATTTCATTTATTTCTGCTCTGATCTTTATGATTTCCTTCCTTCTGCTAACTTTGGGTTTTTTTTTCCTTCTTCTTTCTGTAGTTCCTTTAGGTGTAAGGTTAGATGGTTTATTTGAGATTTTTCTTGTTTCTTGAGGTAGGCTTGTAAAGCTATAAACTTCCCTCTTAGAACTGCTTTTGATGCATCCCATAGCATTTGGATTGTTGTGTTTTCATTGTCATTTGTCTCCAGGTATTTTTTGATTTCCTCTTTGATTTCTTCAGTGATCTCTGGGTTATTTAGTAACATATTCTTTAGCCTCTATGTGTTTGTGTTTTTTACGTTTTTTACGTTTTTTTCCCTGTACTTCATTTCTAATCTCATAGCGTTGTAGTCAGAAAAGATGCTTGATATGATTTCCATTTTCTTAAATTTACTGAGGCTTGATTTGTGATCCAAGATGTGATCTATCCTGGAGAATGTTCCATGCACACTTGAGAAGAAAGTGTAATCTGCTGTTTTTGGATGCAATGTCCTATAATTATCAATTAAATCTATCTGGTCTATTGTGTCATTTAAAGCTTGTGTTTCCTTATTTATTTTCAGTTTGGATGATCTGTCCATTGGTTTAAGTGAGGTGTTAAAAGTCCCCCACTATTATTGTGTTACTGTCGATTTCCTGTTTTATAGCTGTTAGCAGTTGCCTTATGTGTTTAGGTGCTCCTATGTTGGGTGCATATATATTTATAATTGTTATATCTTCTTCTTGGATTGATCCCTTGATCATTATGTAGTGTCCTTCCTTGTCTCTTGTAACATTCTTTATTTTAAAGTCTATTTTATCTGATATGAGTATTGCTACTCCAGCTTTCTTTTGATTTCCATTGGCATGGAATATCTTTTTCCATTCCCTCACTTTCAGGCTGTATCTGGCTCTAGATCTGAAGTGGGTCTCTTGTAGACAGCATATATATGGGTCTTGTTTTTGTATTGATTCAGCAAGCCTGTGTCTTTTGGTTGCAACATTTAATCCATTTACGTTTACGGTAATTATTGATATGTGTGTTCCTATGGCCATTTTCTTAATTGTTTTGGGTTTGTTTTTGTAGGTCCTTTTCTTTTCTTGTTTTTCCCACTTAGAGAAGTTCCTTTAGCATTTGTTGTAGAGCTGGTTTGGTGGTGCTGAATTCTCTTAGCTTTTGCTTGTCTGTAAAGCTTTTGATTTCTCCATCGAATTTGAATGAGATCCTTGCCAGGTAGAGCGATCTTGGTTTTAGGTTCTTCCCTTTCGTCACTTTAAGTATATCATGCCACTCCCTTCTGGCTTGTAGAGTTTCTGCTGAGAAATCAGCTGTTACCTTTATGGGAATTCCCTTGTATGTTATTTGTCATTTTTCCCTTGCT
The DNA here is from genome assembly GCF_008692025.1 of Phocoena sinus. Taxonomy (NCBI): domain Eukaryota; kingdom Metazoa; phylum Chordata; class Mammalia; order Artiodactyla; family Phocoenidae; genus Phocoena; species Phocoena sinus. The sequence continues at coordinate 88,041,413 of NC_045771.1, forward strand.
GCTTTCAATAAATTTTCTTTGTGTTTAATTTTTGCCAATTTGATTACTATGTGTCTCGGTGTGTTTCTCCTTGGGTTTATCCTGTATGGGACTCTCTGTGCTTCCTGGACTTGGGTGGCTGTTTCCTTTCCCATGTTAGGGAAATTTTCGACTATAATCTCTTCAAATATTTTCTCTGGTCTTTTCTCTCTCTTTTCTCCTTTTTGGACCCCTATAATGCGAATGTTGTTGCATTTAATGTTGTCCCAGAGGTCTCTTAGGTGGTCTTCATTTCTTTCCATTCTTTTTTCTTTATTCTGTTCTGCAGCAGTGAATTCCACCATTCTGTCTTGGAGTTCACTTCTCCGTTCTTCTGCCTCAGTTATTCTGCTATTGATTCCTTCTAGTGTATTTTTCATTTCACTTATTGTATTGTTCATCTCTGTCTGTTTGTTCTTTAATTCTTCTAGGTCTTTGTTAAACATTTCTTGCATCTTCTCAATCTTTGCCTCCATTGTTTTCCCGAGGTCCTGGATCATCTTCACTATCATTAGTCTGAATTCTTTTTCTGGAAGTTTGCCTATCTCCACTTTATTTAGTTGTTTTTCTGGGGTTTTATCTTGTTCCTTCACCTGGTACATAGCCCTCTGCCTTTTCATCTTGTCTATCTTTCTGTGAATGCGGTTTTTGTTCCACAGGCTGCAGGATTGTAGTTCTTCTTGCTTCTGCTGTCTGTCCTCTGGTGGATGAGGCTATCTAAGAGGCTTGTGCAAGTTTCCTGATGGGAGGGAATGGTGGTGGATAGAGCTTGCTCTTGCTCTGGTGGGCAGAGCTCAGTAAACTTTAATCTGCTTGACTGCGTATGGGTGGGTCTGGGTTCCCTCCCTGTTGGTTTGGCCTGAGGCAACCACACTGGAGACTACCTGAGCTCTTTGGTGGGGCTAATGGCAGACTGTGGGAGGGCTCACGCCAAGGAGTACTTCCCAGAACTTCTGCTGCCAGTGTCCTTGTCCCCACAGTGAGCCACAGCCACCCCCTGCCTCTGCAGGAGACCCTCCAACACTAGCTGATAGGTTTGGTTCAGTCTCCCCTGGGGTCACTGCTCCTTCCCCTGGGTCCGATGTGCACACTACTTTATCTGTGCCCTCCAAGAGTGGAGTCTCTGTTTCCCCCATTCTTGTCAAAGTCCTGCAATCAAATCCTGCTAGCCTTCCAAGTCTGATTCTCTAGAAATTCCTCCTCCCGTTGCCAGACCCCCAGCTTGGGAAGCCTGACGTGGGACTCAGAACCTTCACTCCAGTGGGTGGACTTCCGTGGTAGAAGTGTTCTCCGGTCTGTGAGTCACCCACCCAGCAGTTATGGGACTTGATTTTACTGTGATTGTGCCCCTCCTACCATCTCATTGTGGCTTCTCCTTTGTCTTTGGTTGTGGGGTATCTTTTTTTGGTGAGTTCCAGTGTTTTCCTGTCGATGATTGTCCAGCAGCTAGTTGTGAATCTGGTGTTCTCACAAGAGGGAGTGAGAGCATGTCCTTCTACTCCGCCATCTTGGTTCAGGGCCCAAAGGATGGAATTTTTAGAAATGTATTTGGCATAACATTTAAGTTAATATTTTCATTAAATAAGAATAGCAAAATCAATTTCAGCAGTGTTCAGAAGAGCAGAAAGTAAGTTGTATTTACCACATAGAAAAGGACAATCAATGGAGAAGAAAAAAAAAAAAAGAACATAACATCTTGAATGATTTAGAATTTGAAAAACAAAAGCAGAAACCCTAAACTCAATTTTATTTAAGGAAGAGTGCCAGATATTTTTCAGAAATTCAATTTGGAAAGGAGAATATTTGGAAAATACAAGTCAAGACAAACTAGATTTATACTATAAACAGCCATAAATAAACTTATACATTCTTTCTTTTTGCTTTTGGTATTTGAGTGGCTCAGCTGTGGATGTTTCATTAAGAGAAAGATTCAGAAAATTGAAGACAGAACCCAGTGAAGAGAAAACAAATAGTAGAAATTATTAAGGGAACAATGGAATTAAATTACAGGGAGAGATTAAAGTAGCAAAGAATGTCTAGCTCTGCTTAGAAGTGACTCAGGGGAGTTATAATAACAGTCTACAAACATTTAAAATGTGTAAAACACCGAGAGAAAGAAGAATTATTTAGCATGATGCCGCATGGGTATAATCAAAAATAATAGGATAAACTCAAAAAGGTTATCGAAAAAATATTCCAACCAGTGAATACTTTTGGATGACTGAATATTTACTCCTACTGGAAGTGCTGCAGGTTTTAAAACAGTGAGCTCTCTGAGCAAATAAACCAGATATGGTCCTCTTTGTTATTACTTACTAGTTTCTTCACTTGGGGGAGATCCCACAACCTAATTAAAGTAAAGTTATATGAAAGTTTAAAGTAGGGAATTGGCTTGCTTAGCCAAGGGCTTGTGACAATAGACTTAGCTTATTCTGTTCTAGTTCACCGTATCTGGCAAACTCTTTCTTTGAGACTCAGCTTACATATTGTACTGGAGAAGGCTTAGCCACACAGGCGAGGCGTGGGCGTTTGAGCTGGGTCCTCCTGAGGCGGAGGGAGGATGCCTGCACCCTAGCACAGAGCACAGTGTGTGGAATCTGAGTTTACTTGCCTATCTCCCCCGCTGGACCCTGGGCTCCTTCAGGACAAGGACTGTGTCTTACTCATCTCTGTACCCCTGGTACTTTGCAAGGCCCTGTGTACAGAGTAGGCACTCTGCAAAATTTTGTTACCTGGAAGAATGAATGAGAAAAAGGTGCAATTAATGATGGAGCTATTCAACTTTTCTCCTTTCGAGGGCATCACTTTGGTCTTTGGATACATTTTTAATTCTCAGATCTCTTGACACCGTTTTTACAAATGTGCTTAAAGATATCTTTGGAGGAAAAAAAAATTGAGAAAGATTATAAAGTGAACCTGCAGGATCACTCTAGAACTGATTGCAGTTTTGATGGCACAGGGGATCACAGTATGTCCTTTGTGAGCCTAGGTGCTCGGTCTCTCTTATTACGAGACAGAAAGCCTGTAACAGAGGTGTCATTCCTTTCCGATGGCTAGAAACAAGGTTGGCACACTACAGCTACCTGGCCAGATCTGGCCTGCCACCTGGTTTTGTACAGCTTATTATCTAAGAATGATTTTTACACTTTTATATGATTGAAAAAAAATCAAAAGAAGAATATTTTGTGATATATGAAAATCTCACTTCAGTGGCCATAATCAATGTTTTTACTGGAACACAGCCATGCTCATTTGTTTACATATTATCTGTGGTTGCTTTTGTACTATAACAACATAATTTGAGGAGTTGTAACAGAGATCATTTGGCCTGAAGCCTCAAAGATCTGTCTGGCAGAAAAACTTGGTTGATGCTTGCTCTAGAGAGATAATAGAGTTTCACCATACTCTCGAAAAAAATGGTATCTTGTATCTTGATCGATAAACTAAATCTTAAATAGTTATTTTAATGAGATCACTTTGACAATTATTTTCTGGTTTTCCTACTTTCTGTAATGTGGGTGAAATAGCCATGCTTAAATTTGAAGCTAAACATTTTAAAATTTTCAAAATAAAATTACATTGAATTAAATTTCTTTGGAGTTAGACTCTTAGCCAAATTCAACAAAGATTAAAAAAAAATGCTTATGTGATTCATTAGAGATCAATAACAATTTGATTATAGGTCCAGTTTTGCTGAAGTAAGATTGTTTGAGAAATGCACGCTATATTTTAGAGAGAGTATTTTGAGAGGTAAAGTCTGGCTTGAAAATCAAGGTTACTGACTTTTGACTCTGGGTAGTAGCAGTAAATCACCATAGTCACCTCTCCAGTCTTAAAAGGAGTCAGAATTGAGCCATAAAAGTGTAAGACAAACTGCACTGTTCAAATGTGTCCTTTGTCTCCATGGTTTTCTGACTCTCTCTGTGTCAGAGAAGAACCTTTTTAGGAGGCAGAGTAGCTGAGCTCCATGAGTCTGAACTGAAAAACTCAGGTGAGTAGGTGGCACCTTTTCTTTGCTGGAAACCAGCTACCTGTGAACCTAGCTAAATATTTATTGAAATATTTTGTATTTTTATCTTGTGTTATCCTGTTTTACCTTACAGGGACTCTAAGTTCCTTGACTGCATAGCTTAGTATCCCTGTAGTTCAAGTAAAAATAAACAAACTTCTCTAGAATTACCAATACAAAGGAGGTGGAAATTAGGTTGTTCTCAAATTTGTTTTTTCTCCCTGGTCTTTTGTTGATATTTGGCAATTAACTGATCAGAGCCATCAAACCTACTCAACAGGTTCTTACACTTACTTTAGTTACTTGAGTTTTTAAGGAGGGGTGTGTGGGTGAGTGTGTGTGTGTATGTGTGTGCGTGATGTATGTGTTTCTAATAAATTCAGGTGGGTAGTTTTTCAAAATAGTATTGATCCTATTTGTGAGATCTTAGTTTTTATACTTAAGGTAAAATAGTGATGGGATTTGTCAGTCTACTTTTCTAGTGGTTAGAGTTTTGAGCCTAGCAAAACAATTTCAGTACTACAGAATTATAAAATGAAGAAAATAATGACATTTGAGATATTATTTTCTCCTGTTTAATATTTTATGGTATAAAAACTATCCTCCCTGCACTTTTACTTTTTAATAATGTAGAATTGACAGGAAATAAAATGTTTTTCATTGCTGACTTCAGTAGTACATTTAATCTTTAATTTATCAGATGAGTGCCAAAGTAAGAATGAAATCCAGGTGATCAACTATATGGTAATGGATGGAAAGTCGGGTTTTGGTGGTGAGCATGCTGTAGTGTGTACAGAAGTAGAAATAGAATGTTGCCCACATGAAACTTATAAGCCAGTGTTACCTCAATTGAAAAAAAAAAAAAACCAGATGTTCCCAAATAATGGCAGCTAACATTTACCAGGGAATTATTATACACTTGGCATTCTCCTAAGTGCTTTACATAAAATTTCTCTCTTTATCCTGTCAATAGTCTAATGAACTAGGTACTGTGATTATCCTCATTTTATAAACTGGGCAATGAGAAGGTAAGTAACTTGTCTAACACAGTAACAGTGGATTCAGGATTCAAATTCCAACTGTTTACATCAAAAGTCCAAGATTTTAACCCCTATACTATATTGCCTCCCAATCATTATCTTCCTGGCACCTTTTTAATTATAAATTTTGTTTTTAGATCTGGGACAAAACAGAACATCTAAAGCATGGATACGTTTGAGAAGATTTCAATTCAGCACATGTTAGTTGAGTGTTTATTGTATGTTAGACCATAGGCCAGTGGCATTCACTTCTTATAATTCCCTTTACTCCTCACAAGAGCACTGAAATGTAAGATTCATAATTCCTGTCTATAAAATAGGAAATGGAACCTTTAGGAGGTTAGCAAGATTCCCTGACTTAAACAGGTGAAGTGACAGCTAGAATTCTAGCACAGAGTGACTTGTTTCTGGATGTATCTGGCTAGGAGTTTCTTTTTCTTTTATTGTCCTCTAGATAAGGAGTCATAACGTTTTATAAGTATGCTGTCAAATCGTACTCATTCACTAATTTAACGCTTTCCATTTATAACGCAGCCACTCTCCACCCAGACCCTTGCCAATTGGGAGCTTCCTAGTGAGCTGGGACCCAGCTGAATGGAGGTGTAATTGTGCTGCAGATATATTCCTATTTGTATGGAGACTGTGAGTCCAAAGATCATAGAGTTGGATCAGCAAAGCATCCTTGCAGGCAGGGGTTAGAGGGAGCATTTTACCTTCAGAATGCAGGCCGAGTTGGACATGTTAAGAGAACAGTTTCATAGCTGACACTAGCAGCGGTTGTCCAAGGAAGGGTCAAAGAGATAACCAATATGTATTGCTGCTATAAACTGAATGTTTGTGTCCCCACAAAATTCATAGGTTGAAACCTAATCCCCAAGGTGATGGCATTAGGAGGTGGGGCTGTTGGGGGCTGATTAGGTCACAAAATAGACCCCAGAAAGCTCCCTCATCCCTTCTACCATATGAGGACATAGCAAGAAGACAACTGTCTACAAACCAGGAATTGGGTCCTTACCAGATGCCAAATCTGAGGGTGCTTTGATCTTGGACTTCCCGGCCTCCAGAACTGTGAGAAATAAGTTTCTGTCATTTATAGGTCACCCAGTTTATGGTATTCCATTATGGCAGCCCTAACAGACTAAGACAATTGCCTACCACTAGTTGCCAGGAAATTCATATATTTTCTATCATTGATTCCTCAGAATCACCTAGGATGTTGTTATAACTGTCTCCACAAATTGAGACCATGTTTCATTTAATTGACACATGTATTAAAGTCAGAGGGTGAATAACATTCGCACAGTTGTGTAGTAGAATTCAAATCCAGGTTGTCAGACTCCAGAGCCCATGATCTTTCTACTGAATTAAATTTGTTCTTCTTGAGAAAGACACGTGTAGGTGTGCAGAAAGAAAATGTGATGTCATTGCTCTCGCACAGAAGCCAACTCATATCCGGTGTCCCAGGTGACTGACCGGGAAGTGCAATAGAGACAATAGATACTCATTGATCTCTTCTTGTGGCCAAAGGCTGTGTGCTAAAACCAGTGGGATTCAAAAAGACATACAACACACACCCTGCTTTTAGGGAATGTATAATTTAGGGAACGTTCCAGGGTACCCGCGTTGTCTGTCTTTCTAGAAACCTGTGCTTGTTAACCTATATCTCTTTGGTCATGAGTTAGAAAGGCCTTGGACTTTGGAGTCCAAGATATGGGTTGGATTCCTGCTTGGTCACTTAATAGCTGTTGGATGATGGTTACCCTCAGGAACCCTTCTGAGCCACAGTTGCTCTGTCTGTAAAATGGGCATTCACAGGACTTACCTCATGAGGTTGATGTGAGGGCTCAATGACATCTCATGTAACCACGTCTGACCCTCTGTGGAATACAAGAATTACTCCTCCTTTCTTCAGGTTACTCTCACTTAGATGCTAATTCTAAAAGATCAGGTCACTCTGCTAGGTTCTGTGGTTGGTGGAAGATTATAAAGCATAATCCCTGCCCTTAAGTAATTTAAAGTTTTGAGGCGATAGTCAAGAACAAAAATAGTTTTAAAAGTAGATAGGATAATTTCTATAAGAAAGGCACAAATACTGCTGTGTGGATCTTATGAAGCAAAAGAAATGGAGAATGGGGAAAACCTTGGTGTCACTGGGGTGTGACTGAGGTCTTGAAGGATGTTTAAGATCTCAACATGAGAGATGGTGGGAACAAAATCAGTAGAGATCAACTAAGTTCTTTGTGCCTCATTTCCCATTCAGGGTGAAATAATTTTATTTAAATTAGCCCACTGTCTTTCATGGCAAACCATCTAGAAATTTTAAGTAAAAGTTGGATGACTAATAACTTCCCATTTCTTCCTCTCCACAGCTCCTGGCAACCACCATTCTACTTTTTGATTCTGTGAATTTGACAATTTTAGATACCTCATTTAAGTGAGATCATGCAGTGTTTATCTTTCTGTGACTGGTTTATTTTATTTACCATAATGTCCTTGAGGTTCATTCATGTTGTCACATATTGCAGAATTTTCTCCTTTTTTAAGGCTAAATAATATTCCACTGATGTATGCCAGATTTTCTCTATCCATTCATCTTCTGATGGACATTTAGGTTGTTTCGACATCTTGGCTATTTGTAACACTGCAGTAAATGTGAGAGTATTAATATCTCTTTGAGAAACTGATTTCAGTTCTTCTAATAAATAACTGGCAGTAGAATTGCTGGATTATAAGGTAGTTCTATTTTTAATATATTGAGGAAACTCCATACTGTTTTCCATAATGGCTGCACCATTTTGCATTCCTACCAATAGTGCACAAGGGTTTCAATTTCTCCATTTACTCAACAACACTTGGCTATTGTTTTTTGATGATAGCCATACTGTTGGGTGAGAGGTCATATTTCATTATGGTTTTGATTTGCATTTCCCTGGTGATTAGTTGAGCCCCTTTTCTATACCTGTTGCCCATTTGTATGTCTTCTTTGGAGTTACTAATCCAAGGGCATAAGGTTTCAGTTAAGCAAGATTAATAAGATCCAGAGATCTGCTGTACAACATTTACCTAGAGTCAACAAGTATGTGTTGTACCCTCAAAAATTTAAGAAGGTAGAGCTCATGTTAAGTGTCCTTACCACAATGAAATAAATTTTTAAAAAAGAGAAAATTACGTGACTTAAATGGAAGACAACAGATTAAAAGGGCAAGCAGATAAAAATACAAATGTAGAAATGTAGAAGCCTGTGGGGCCGGGGAAAGAAAAGAAGAAAGAACTAGGAGAGAGTAATGTAAGTAAAGTCAAGGGAACAAAGACTTTGCAAAAAGAAGACACAAAGTAGAAGGTGACCAATTAGTGTAGTGAGGGCATAGGGCAGATATAAGTAGTTAAAAACTAAATATGAAATGAAGAGCCTGTAAAATTGTTATAGATGGGAAGAGAAAGGGAAGTAGCTGGGGGCAAAATAGGATTGCTACTCTGGTTTTTAGATAATATAATCATGGCTGCCTTACAGTTTTCAGCTTTTCAAATTGAGGATTATGGGCTGATCATTCAAAAAATTTAGTGTACTTTTTAAAGAAATTTAATGTATTTTTTCAGTTATATTAAAACATATGAGTATTAAATTTAATTAAAAATTTGGGACAGATTTTCACTATCCAAGTCTAAACTCATCTGAGAATAAAACTTAGTTTTGACCTAGGTAAAGCTTAAAAGAATTATGATTTTTAATTTATTTTACTTTTGCTAAATAAAGTAAGGAAGCCCAATAGTCTAAAAAGTGGCTATAAACTAATAAAAAGGTAAATTAACCCACAGAAGCAGCTATGGTATAGTTTGATTCTCCTCAATCCTTAGCTGCATTATATATTTGAAATAAAGTAAGAGTAACTTTTCTCTTTTCCTGATTAAAAGCAGAATCTTTAATCTCTCCATTATAAGCTTTAAATTATGTCCTCTAAGTGCTGATGTATAGATTTAATTTCTAGGATTAACATAATTCTTAACAATAAAAAGTGTTCATTTCTTTCATCTTAAAAAAAAAAGGTGAACAACCAGTAAGTGGCATAGTCTAGACTTGAACCCATGTATTATTATCATTCTAAATCCAATGATTTTCACTTTAGCATACTGGCTATCATCTAATTTCACTCTCTTTGGGACAGGACTACAATTAGATAGTTTATGGCTTGTTTTTCTTTTGAGCCCTCTCCCCAGGTGGGACGGATTAGGAAACCCAGAAATTCCCTGCTTCACATGGTTGGACTATTTGCTCAGCCCAACTAACCCAGAGGCATGGGAGTGGGACTCTTCATACCCAATTTTATTATCCAACACAGTTTGCAATGATTAAGTCCATCCTTTTGATCTTTGAACCTTCTTTTCTGGCTTTAACAGTATTTCTAATCTATGCCAGAACAGTATGTTTGAAATGTATTTTTTCCATTTTTGTTATTTCAGAATCCCTTTGTTTTTCAATTTCAGCCAATAGTAGGGTCAATTTTTGAGCTACCTTGTTCTTGTGGGAGCAGTTTTTCTCCAGACTGGATTTAACTTTAGCTTTCACATGTGAATTTGTAGTGTTTATACATACTAGCTGGTAATTTACTCACTGGATCTTCAGATATCTGGAATAAATTTGATAGTTTTCTGTATCCCCCAAATATTGATCAATATTGGACACTACGATACAACTCTGGTGTTCCACCCTGGTGTCATATGAATTGAGCAGAGTATTATTGGAAATAAGCCCTTGAAACCAATAAGGAAGCTATTTGGCCAAATTCATTTTATCATCACAACTTCATAATGTCAATCAATAGAGTCTATCTCAGAAATAGCAAATAGGTTACACTCCACATGCCAGTTCTGAACAACTGGATAGTGCCTATCTGGACACTCAAAGCAGAAAAGTCTGAGACATGTCCGTTCTCACTGGAATGAGCTCTGTGATAGACTAGCAATGCCTGCCTTTTGTGCTGGTGGGGAGAGTGGGACAGAAAAGGAGTGGCAGCACTAGTGGAGTAATCCTCCAACCTTGTTGAAAGAGAGGGAAATAGCTCTCAGACCCTGCTTCTTTGTCAGAAAACCAGAAAAGTGGCCTTCCTCCATTTGATTTGATAAAAATCTATCAGAAAGTTTAGAACTGTGTGTGCGTGTGCGCGTGTGTCTGAAAGTTATCAAGTCGTACAAATATGAAGGAATATTGGGTGAACCCTTGGTGTTGCTCTGATTCTTAGAAGATTTGTTTTTGTTCAAGAGTAGACTTTAAAAAAAAATAAAACATTCTAGACAATGCTGAAAAGTTAAGAAAGGTTTAAAATCTCTCGTGATCTCATTACCTAGGGATAAGTACTGTGAGCACATGTTATCCTACGAGCAAATTTTAAACATTTTCTCATTTGTTCAATAGTCTTGAAAATAAAATGAATGCATACTATTTCATTGTATTTAAATGATTAAAACATTTAACTATTCCCCTTTTTTTGGATGTCCAAGTGATTTGCTATTATAAATAACGTGACAAATATCTTTGAACATAGATCTTTGCTTTTATGTTTGACGATTTCTCTAGACTCCTAAAAATGGAATTAGTGGGGTATTATAGATGAGCAGGCTCTGGTTACAGATTATCAGATTCCTTTTTAGAGCGGTTGTATCAATTTGTTTTCCTGCCAACTTTGGTGCGATTTACACCTCTCAGAAAGCAGTGCACTGCTGGTGTACCTCCTTTTCTCATGCTCTTCCCCTCCTCGCTCTGGCTTCTATAGTTTTCTGGGTGTAAGAATTACAGAATGAATGCAGAGGGAGGTATCCAAAGAGAGGGGTGGTGCCGACACTTAGTGACCATATACAGCAAATTCACGGCAGAGAGATGGTACGAAGGTTTTTGATTCGTTCTGGGGCTGGATTACTGAGGCCAGGGGCCAGAAAGAGTGGGGGCAGGAGGGGAGAACATCTGTCTGTCTTCTCAAAGTTGTTAGTATTATTTCAATGGGAAGTATATGGTAGGCTCCAGTTCAGATTCTCAGTTTAACTCCACTGGCCTGTTTCCTCCAAATTTTGTGGTAGTACCCCAAGTTTTGTTTTATCTTATGTTCTCATGATTTAGCTGTGTGTGTGTGTGTGTGTGTGTGTGTGTGTGTTTGTGTGTGTGTGTGTGTGTGTGTGTGTAGGTATCTTAGAAGAAGCCTGAAAGAGGCTGAGTCAGGGATTGACAGCCAGATGCTCTTTTTTTTTTCTTTTCAGTATTCATTTCCTTCAGTGCATATTCATTAACTTTGATCCTCCCTAGCTTTATTGTGATAGAATTGACAAAATAACCGTGTGTAAGTTTAAGGTGTATAACAGATGATTTGATAACTGTATATACTACAAAATGATTACCACAATAAGGTTAGTTAACACATCTGTCACCTCGCATAATTACCTTGGTGTGTGTGTGGTGAGAACGTTTAAGATCTACTCTCTTAGCAAACTCCAAGTATATAATAAAGTACTGTTAACTGTAGTCACTAAGCAGTGTATTGGTTCCCCAGAACTTACTCATCTTATAACTTGAAGTTTGTACCGTTTGTACAATCTCTCCCCATTCCCCTATCTTCCAGCCCCTCATGACCAGCATTCTACCTTTTTTTCTGTGAGTTCGACTTTTTTAGAGTTCACATATAAATGAGATCATGTGGTATTTGCCTTTCTTTTTCTGACTTATTTCATTTAGCATAATGCCCTCAAGTTTCATACACTTAGGTTGTTTCCATGTCTTGGCTATTGTGAATAATGCTGCAGTGACCATGGGGGTGCAGATATTTCTCTGAGACAGTGATATCATTTCCTTCAGGTAAATACCCAGGAGTGGAATTGCTGGATCATATGGCAGTTCTATTTTTAAGTTTTCAAGGACCCTCCATACTGTTTTCCATAGTGGTTGCACTAAATTACATTCCTACCAACAATGTGTAAGGGTTCCCTTTTTTCCACATCCTTGCCGACACTTGCTATTTCTTGTCTTTTTGAGAACAGCCACTAACAGGTGTGAGGTGATATTTCCTGATTATTAGGAAGAGCACTTGAACAAAAACCAGGAGACCTGATTCCTTCACTAACCAGCTGCATGACTTGAACAAATTATTTAACTTCTCTTTGTGTCTGTATTATCCATTGAAGAACCTGACTTGTCCACAGGGTTGCTATGAGAATCAACTGGATAACATAAAATAATGAATGTGTAAACAAGTTAAAAGTTAACATAAATTTAGTGAATAAAGGGAATAATAATACATAAATTAAAATGTTGCACCATTAAACTGACCAACCAAGTCATTTTTGAGTTATAACACATCTTATTAAAGATTCAAACAAGGTCATGAAAAGGACATAAACAGTATATTATTTTGCAGCAGAGAGACAAGTATGTGTGATAATGTACTTAATATTGTGTTGATTAATATGGATGATACAAAGATAATCACCAAACAATCTTGATAATTCTTCAGGGAAGCAGCTAAAAAGGATATTAGTAGACATGTAAATTAAAACAGTTGAAGGATGGATTGGCAAAGCAAAATGTCTAATGCTGATGTATCCTGAGCGCCTCAGTGTGATTCTGAGTGATTTTCAGAAGTGATTCATTTCCTCAATCATGTAAGAGTATTATAGAACCCAACCAGAAATTATTTTAATGGAAAATATCTTCTGTGCTTTAAACACTGCAGAAAGAGAGAAGGCATACTGACTGTGTCCTCATAAAAGTAGACTCTTTCCAAATGGATTACTTTCAGTGAGGGTATTCTAATTAAGATGTAATATGAGCTTAGCTGTATGAAACATCACTCTGTTCTCATGCTTGATCAGTTGGTTTTGAATGTGTTAACCTCTCGATTTATGACTTACAAGTTCAGCTCTAGGTTCCAATAGGTTTTTTTAATTGATAATAATGTTGATCACTTATCTTTATATGTGAAAGGATTAACAAGAGAGTAGATAGCTATTGTGCCATTGGCTGTATTATGAATATCTTGAAGTCATTACTCAGAATGGCAGGTTATTTTGGCTAGATACATCCTTCACAGGAGAACAATGGAAAAGGCTTATTAGTGTAACTTTTTGACAAAGGGTGGTAGGAGGGAAAGATAATTTTTTTTTTAAGAGCATATACTCTATTTCCTCGAATTATTTTATTTTTTTAAAATTTTTGCTGTGTTGGGTCTTCGTTTCTGTGCGAGGGCTTTCTCTAGTTGTGGCAAGCGGGGGCCACTCTTCATTGCGGTGCGTGGGCCTCTCCCTATTGCGGCCTCTCTTGTTGCAGAGCACAGGCTCCAGATGCGCAGGCTCAGTAGTTGTGGTTCATGGGCCCAGTTGCTCCGCGGAATGTGGGATCCTCCCAGACCAGGGCTCAAACCCGTGTCCCCTGCATTAGCAGGCAGATTCTCAACCACTGCGCCACCAGGGAAGCCCGGGAAAGATAATTTATATAGCTTTTTACGTTTTTGGAATTTAATAGCCTTAATTCTCTGAAACATACAGGTAACATGTATGTCCTTCAGGGACCCTCCCCACTCTTTCCTAAAAACACCCATCATAGACCTAATTGAGGCTTAGAAATAACAGTTTGAGAACAATGGAAATAGGCTGCCCTATTACATTCTACTAAAAGTATTCTATAGATAAGGACTCTTCTGCTAATAAATACCATTTTTTTCCTTTTTTTCTTTCTATTGAAGTATAGTTGATTTACAATGCGTTAGTTTCAGGTGTACAGCAAAGTGATTCAGTTGTACATACATATATATATATGTTTTCAAGTAGATACCATTTATTTATCAGAGGTCTGTCATTAGCATGTTTATAAGGAGATTTGAACTGGTCACCTGCCTTCTTTCTTTCCAAAGTTCTTCATCCCCTTCTGGTCCACCCCACAACCCATGCACGATAACAGAAGAGGATGGATAGCAAACCTCCTCTTGATCTACTACCTGCAAGCTACCTGCAAGCTTAGAGGAAGAAATGGTAACTACTGGTTTCTTTGCAAAATCAACTACTGGCTTAGAATATGTCAGTTAAAGGAAAGGAAAGGGATAGACTCTGACTTATTGCCACCTGCAGATTCCCTCCTCATCAGACCAGTCAAGTTGGTGGCCAGCATCAGCCAGCAGAGTGAGGCCCCAGACGGTGCTGACCAACTTCTTCCCTCAAATGAATTTGATGTTGTTAAGCCAACATTGACATAAAGGCTGTGATGTATGTGTCACATCCCTACATTGTTTGCCTAAGAAGTGCCTGTTTCTCCAGTTGGCCCTCATAATTTGGTTCTTCTCTGAATCCTCAACATCCACAAATAATTATACTAAGGTTTAGAAAGCACTTATTTGTCAGGTACTCTTCCAAGATCTTTTTATATTAGTTCATTTAATTCTCAGAACAACCCTATGGGGGAGATCCTATTTTGTAGGTGAGGCAACTGAGGCACAGAGCAGTAAGATAACTTGCTTAAGGTCATATAGTCAGAGGTAGAGTGGGAATTGGAACCCAGGTGGTCTGGCTCCAGAGGCCATGCTATTGAGCAGTGCACTCCTGCCTTCTCCAAGAGAAGTTGGCTCTGTGTTCCTCACCTCTGGTAGAACCCTTCTGGGATGCCTCAAATGGTGGTGTGTTCTTCACTACAAACAACGTTTACTCATAGAAATACCATCTCACATTGTTTTTAGTATCTTAGGGTCATTGTTTACGACTCTTTTCCCATCATTGTCAAACACCAGGCAAGGCTTCTGATTCACAGGATCACCTTTTGCTAGGAAATTTTTTTTTTTAACTTCCCATTTGACCCACTGGCCAGATTAATTTCTTTTCTGCAGAAAAAGTGATTTAAAGTATAAAACTCTCTCGCTTATTAGAAAGACAGACTTTAAAGAAGTATAATATTACAGTAGAGATGGGCTAGTTAAATGAATCCCTTTATCTCCTTTAAATATGGCACGGCATTTCTCCATTATTACAGTGAAAGAGACCTGTATCACACAAAAGTTTATTTTTCCTTTGGAACCTGTTTGTTGGCATTTAGTGTGAATAGTAGGTGGAGAACCATAGTTATACCGAAAATGATTAACCCTCAGTCACAGCAGCTTTCATGTTTTATCCGTGTGAAAAATATGCTCTTAATTAGAATTTCCATTTTGCATTTTAAGAAACGTATATAGCTTCAGGAATAAGAAGAGGAAATTGCAGCTGATGAGTTTTTCAGGATCCATAGCAGAGGAATTTCTGTGTGGTTTTCTTAAAGGATCCCGTAGAAGGAGAACATTGTTAGGCATTTCATAGAATTTCTTCGGAGCCTCTATATTCTGAGCAAAACATGATCGTGTCCCAATCTGAGGACAGGTAACTCTGAAATGAAGCCCAGCTGGCCTGATATTTTTAAGAAAATTGTAAGGGAGACACTATGTGCAATCAATTAAATTGTTCTTTTTCCCCCTTTCAGAAGACAGAAACAAATTGTAAAAGCAGAGTTGCTGCTGAGAATGTAAATTGGCTGGAGTATCTCTTTATGCTGTTAGATTTATGCATAAATTGTAGATGGCACAAAGTCTTATTGACCTTAGCAGCTAAGCAGTGATCCAAAACAGGCTCGTTGCATTCAATTTCATGCTGCCAACCAGCCGCCTTAACGCTTCAGTTTTGAGGGTTGAATTCTCTTACTGATTTAAAAAGAACTTTGACAAATTCAGATAATGTTGCCATCTAAAATTTTTTATCCACCATTTCAAATGAGTGTGTTTCCAATATTTAATAATGGCATTGCTCAGGATGTGTTTGGATTTAATGGTTGTTAGCATTTCTTCATGAGTCAGCCTGAGAAGAAAACAAGTTGCCCCATATCGTTATACCACTAGTGAATGTTAACTCTGATGAGCATATAATTGAGATCGTGATGAAAAACAATGAGTGCAGAAATGGATTTAAGAGCATAACTTTTTATTCATCAACTGGTGTCGGTTTGAGCAGAGCCAAGAAATTGGAAATCGAAACAGAAAAGTGGGAGAATAAATTCTTAATCCTACATCAAGGACACTTGCTTACTCATATAATCATTAATAATTTAACCATTCAACAACAACTATTTGTTAAGCATTTTCTGTTTGTGATGCCTGTGCTACGTGCTAACACAAAATAGTTATAAGATTCACTTTGACTTGAGAGCTTGGTTGAGTGGCTGTCACTCTTAACTATTCTGTGAATGATGCGTGATATGTTTTTTTTCTTACTACCAGAGTGGTAGATGGATTCCCTATCCCCAAACACTATTTTGAAATTCCTACTAATAAAATAATAAATTATAGTATCAGATTGGAGGCAGACTTTGAGTCATTGTTTCTTTCCTTCTCATTTCTTCCAGAATTTTTGAAAATTAAGAAAATTATATAATAATATGGAAAACAATTATGAAAAGTTGATAAAGCAGAGCTATTCCCTCACCCCAACCCCAATATAATATTCACCTAATTTCCAGTTTCGGGCTACCTAAGAACATATTTTCACATGCTTACAATCATAAAACACATTCTATTTTCTATCCTACTTTTTTCATTTAATGTGCTACATAAATATATTTTTAATTAGTAGATTTTGGGGGAACAGTCTTAGATTTACAGTAGAATTGGGCAAAAGTATAGGGAATTCCCATATTACCTTCACCCCCTGTCCCGACACAGTTTCCTCTATTTACTTCTTGCATTTGTGTGGTACATTTGTTATAATACACTTGATGAGCCAGTACTGATACACTGTTATTAACTACAGTCCACAGTATACACTGGGGTTCACTCTTTGTGTTGTACATTTGTTCTTTAATTGATGAATGGATAAACTCTGGTACATCCGGAATATTATTCAGTTATAAAAAGAAACGTGTTATCAAGCCAAGAAAAGACATGGAGGAACCTTGAATGCATATTGCTAAGTGAAAGAAGTCAATCTGAAAAGGCTGTACACTGTGGGCTTCCAACTCTATGACATTCTGGGAAAGGCAAAACTATGGACACAGTAAAAAAGATCAGTGGCTGCCAGGGGTGAGGTGGGAGGGAGAGATGAACAGGTGGAGCACAGGGATTTTTAAGGCAGTGAAACTCTTCTATATGGGTAGATACATGTCATTAAAAAGTTATCAAAACCCATAGATACATAAATATTTTTATACTTCTAAATAGTTGTATAGCATTCTTGGTTGAAAGCAGCAGAAATGCAGCTAGTTTAAGTAGAAAAAGAATTATTAAAGGACATCAGATAGCTTCTAGACTTTCCAGGAGGAGGTCGATAATTGGCTAGAGAGCCCACAGCAAGGTCCCAGTCAGGTCTCCAGCATGAGGAGGAAGCCACCAAGCACTAGACATTGAAGCTTGCACTGGAGACAGACTGGCACAGGTTGGTAGATACCACCTGCCAAGGGTTGCATTATGGCTCCCCGAAAAGAGAGATTAAAGTCCTAACCCCCAGAAGGCGACCTCATTTGGAAATAGTTGCAGATGTAGCTAGTTAAGATAAGGTCCTACTGGAGTAGGGTGGGCCCTTAGTCCAATATGACTGATATCCCTGTAAGAGGGGAGAGACGCACAAGGAAGAGATGGCCCCATGAAGATGAAGGCACAGAGTGGGCGCCAAGGATCACCAGCGAACATCAGAAGCTAGAAGAACCAAGGCATGATTTTCCCCTGCAGGTTTCAGAGGAGGCGTGGTCCTGCCAACACTTTGATTTTGGACGCCTGGCCTCCAGAACCATGAGATAATACATTTCTGTTATTTTAAGCCACCTAGTCTGTGGGACTTTGATGCAGCAGCTCTAGCAAACTAATATGCTCCTCACACCCGAATCACCTACTCACTGCCCTTGCTGTCTCCAGAGAGAAACCTTTCCCTGGCCCCTCTTTCTGGCTCGCCAGCTCCTCTTTAAAGCATGGCAGGGGCATCTGAGCAGTGACTTCTAGGACATATGCCCATGCCCTAGCTGCAGGGAAGGCTAGGGAAATGAGGAGCTGGCATTTCCTGCTTCTAGAGCCTCTCAGTGAAACTCATAAGGTATGGAATTCTCCCAGTGTTAGGAAGGAGCTCAAATGCCAGGCAACCAAAAGGAATGACAAGAGTCTGATATGATTGACTTTATAATTATGAACTTTAAGGGCTGCATAATATTCCGTCACGTTGATGCTATTTCTAAAAAGGTTTTTTCTATTTTTACGGGCAGTCACAGTAACTTCCAGATTGCTCTTATTTTATACAGTAACATATGTATGCCTATATGTTTTTGCTTCTGTTGAGCCATATCTTGAATGGAATATTACAGCCTTCATGACTCCAACTACATATTCATAGATTTCAAAGACATCTTCTCACTTTATAACTTCACGGATAGTATACGTGTGTGCCTGTTTGATCATAATCCCAGGATTAAGTGATTTTTTTTTAAGTTTCTTTGTATTTAATTGGTAAATACCTTAAGGTTGCTTTGATTCACATTTACGGATCTTTAGAAAGAATAAATATTTTTCCACATGTAGTTTACATTTTGCATTTCTTCTGGTCTGATTTTATTGGGGCCTTGCCGTTTTTTGAAGGACGTATTTAAACAAGCACTTTTTAGATATTAGTATTGAGAGGCATTAAGTTGCTGCCAGTGTTTTTGCTGAGGATCAATCAAATTGTATGTGAAATAGCTAAGAAAACAATCCTTTTTTTCCAAGTTACATTAATTAAAATATACAAGGAAGTCCTATCCTTTTGGCATGCCTAATATGCCATAAAATGCTTAGCAGTGCCTGACCCAGGGGAAGTACACTGATGTGCTCAGTAAAATGTCAGTAACTACTAACTTTCATGTTATTTTTGTGTTGTGAGTATTTTCTATTCTTCTTAAGGAAAGTAAAATCAAAACTTTATTTACTCATTGCTTCAACAAATATTTCCTGGAGGCAAGAGACTGCACCAGGCACAGTAGATGATTCAACAAGGAACATGGGTCAAGTGGCTTTGAGTTGAATTAAGAAATGAGAAAACTTGCCAAGAACTAAAATACATTGTCATAAGCCTCCTAAAAACGAACTGTGATACAATGTGATAAACCTCCTAAAAGTGATATAGATTTTCTTAGGATTTTAGAGAAGGGAGAAGTCACTTCACAGCAAGAGTCCAGAAAGCTTCAGAGAAGGGAAGGATTTCACCCTACCCTATAAGAGTGAGTGTGATTTCAATGAACAGAGGTGGAGTGGAGGCATTCCAGGAAGCGGGTATGGCATGGGGAAGACATAGATAGGAAAGCATAAATCATGCCCCAAGAATGAGAAATAATTAGTGATATGCTAACTAAAAGATAGTGAATCCCTTCCACTGTGGCAGGCACTGTGCTAACTCTGCACTGCACGTGCATTATCTACTTAAATCTTAAAGCAAGCCTACCAGACAAATACCATTATTGTTTCCATTTTATTGATGAAAAAAACCATAGCCCAGAAAGGTTATGTAATTTACCCAGGGTTGCACAGCTACAAGTTATGGCGATCGTAGCTTGAATCCTTATTTGTCTGACTCCAGAGCCCAAGCTCTTTACGGTGTGTGAGAAAATTGTTTCACACAATAAGACTAGCAGATCCAATTCAACTGCAGTTTAGAATGCAAGATGGATAGTGATGAAAGAAAACAGAAGAAGAGGTATACTGGTGAAAACCTATGGAGGGTGCTTAAGTGTCAGGTGAAGAGGTTTGAACTTCATTTAGCAGGGACTAGAGTGCCATGGGGGTTCTGAGCAGCACAGTGACAGGTTCAGAATGTTACTTTGGAAGGGCAATCTGGTGATATTGTATAGGACTTCTTGAAACAGAGATACTAGAGTTAAGGAGATCAGTTAAAGAGAGAAATTGCCATTGGTGAGGTAACCAGAGCTTGAAATACAGCTGAGAGATTGATATAGAACAGTTGAGAATTGGAAAGACGTATTTCTGAGATGAGTTAACAGAATTTAGTGACCCATGGAAAATGGGGAAAGGGAAAGAAAAGGAAGAAGTCAAAGATGGATTCGCGTTTCAGATCTGGATGACTGGAGGATTATGATACTACTAAAAACGCAGATATAGATGTTAAAAGGAGAATGGATTTTAGGGAGAAGATTATAAACTTGACATTAGACATACTGATTTTGAAGTGGATATCTCCAACAAAAAGTTCAGAATTAGAACTTGGAAGAAGGATAAAGCTAAAGCTACAGTTTGGGGGTTCTCTGAGTGAAGATTTTAGTTGAGAGCAGTAGCCATATGCGTTGGCTGAAGTTGTGGAAGAAGATGAGAGGGTGACTGGAAGCTCAGGAATATCACAGTGAGGGGGAAAGAGGAAGAAAAAGGGGCAGGGAGAAACACAGAAAGTAACCGTCTTCTCTGTGTGTGTGTGTTTTTTTTTAACATCTTTATTGGAGTATAATTGTTTTACAATGGTGTGTTAGTTTGTGCTTTATAACAAAGTGAATCAGCTATACATATACATATATCCCCATGTATCCTCCCTCTTGCATATCCCTCCCACCATCCATATCCCACCCCTCTAGGTGGTCACAAAGCACCAAGCTAATCTCCCTGTGCTATGCGGCTGCTTCCCACTAGCTATCTATTTGACATTTGGTAGTACATATACGTCCATGCCACTCTCTCACTATATCCCAGCTTACCCTTCCCCCTCCCCGTGTCCTCAAGTCCATGCTCTATGTCTGCATCTTTATTCCTGTTCTGCTCCTATGTTCTTCAGAACCGTTTTTTTTTTTTTCAGATTCCATATATATGTGTTAGCATATGGTATTTGTTTTCTCCTTCTGACTTACTTCACTCTGTATGACAGACTCTAGGTCCATCCACCTCACTACAAATATCTCAATTTCGTTTCTTTTTATGGCTGAGTAATATTCCATTCTGTATATGTGCCACATCTTCTTTATCCATTCTTCTGTCGATGGACGCTTAGGTTGCTTCCATATCCTTGCCATTGTAAATAGAACTGCAATGAACATTGTGGTACATGACTCTTTCAATTATGGTGTTCTCAGGGTATATGCACAGTAGTGGGATTCCTGGGTCATATGGTAGTTCTACTTTTAGTTTTTTAAGGAACCTCCATACTGTTCTCCATAGTGGCTGTATCAATTTACATTCCCACCAACAGTGCAAGATGGTTCCCTTTTCTCCACACCCTCTCCAGCATTTATTGTTTGTAGACTTTTTGATGATGGCTATTCTGACTGGTGTGAGGTGATACCTCATTGTAGTTTTGATTTACATTTCTCTAATGATTAGTGATGTTGAGCATCCTTTCATGTGTTTGTTGGCAATCTGTAGATCTTTGGAGAAATGTCTATTTAGACCTTGTGCCCGTTTTTGGATTGGGTTGTTTGTTTTTTTGATATTGAGCTTCATGAGCTGCTTGTAAATTTTGGTGATTAATCCTTTGTCAGTTGCTTCATTTGCAAATATTTTCTCCCATTCTGAGGGTTGCCTTTTCATCTTGTTTATGGTTTCCTTTGCTGTGCAAAAGCTTTTAAGTTTCATTAGGTCCCATTTGTTTATTTTTGTTTTTATTTCCATTTCTCTAAGAGGTGGGTCAAAAAGGATCTTGCTGTGATTTATGTCATAGAGTGTTCTGCCTATGTTTTCCTCTAAGAGTTTTATAGTGTGTGGCCTTGCATTTAGGTCTTTAATCCATTTTGAGTTTATTTTGTATACAGTGTTAGGGAGTGTTCTGATTTCATTCTTTTACATGTAGCTGTCCAGTTTTCCCTGCACCACTTATTGAAGAGGCCATATTTTCTCCACTGTATATTCTTGCCTCCTTTATCAAAGACAAGGTGACCATATGTGTATGGGTTTACCTCTGGGCTTTCTATCCTGTTCCATTGATCTATATTTCTGTTTTTGTGCCAGTACCAGCCTGTCTTAATTACTGTAGTTTTGTAGTATAGTCTGAAGTCAGGGAGCCTGATTCTTCCAGCTCCATTTTTCTTTCTCAAGATTGCTTTGGCTATTTGGGGTCTTTGTGTTTCCATACAAATTGTGAAATTTTTTGTTCTAGTTCTGTGAAAAATGCCATTGGTAGTTTGATAGGGATTGCATTGAGTCTGTAGATTGCTTTGGGTAGTATAGTCATTTTCACAAAGTTGATTCTTCCAATCCAAGAACATGGTATGTCTCTCCAACTGTCTGTATCATCTTTAATTTCTTTTATCAATGTCTTATAGTTTTCTGCATACAGGTCTTTTGTCTCCTTAGGTAGGTTTATTCCTAGGTATTTTATTCTTTTTGTTGCCATGATAAATGGGAGTGTTTCCTTAGTTTCTCTTTAAGATTTTTCGCCATTAGTGTATAGGAATGCAAGAGATTTCTGTGCATTTACTTTGTATCCTGCTACTCTACCAAATTCATTGATTAGCCTTAGTAGTTTTCTGGTAGCATCTTTAGTATTCTCTAAGTATAGTATCATGTCATCTGCAAACAGTGACAGTTTTACTTCTACTTTTCTGATTTGGATTCCTTTTATTTCTTTATCTTCTCTGATTGCTGTGGCTAAAACTTCCAAAACTATGTTGAATAATAGTGGTGAGAGTGGGCAACCTTGTCTTGTTCCTGATCTTAGAGGAAATGGTTTCAGTTTTTCACCATTGAGAACGATATTGGCTGTGGGTTTGTCATATATGGCCTTTATTAAGTAGAGGTAAGTTCCCTCTATGCCTGCTTTCTGGAGGGTTTTTATCATAAATGGGTGTTGAATTTTGTTGAAAGCTTTTTCTGCATCTATTGAGATGATCATATGGTTTTTCTCCTTCAGTTTTTTAATACAGTGTATTACATTGATTGATTTGCCTATAATGAAGAATCCTTGTATTACTGGGATAAACCCCACTTGATCATGGTGTTTGATCCTTTTAATGTGCTATTGGATCCTGTTTGCTAGTATTTTGTTGAGGATTTTTGCATCTATGTTCATCAGTGATATTGGCTTGTAGTTCTCTTTCTTTGTGACATTTTTGTCTGGTTTTGACATCAGGGTGATGTTGGCCTTGTAGAATAAGTTTGGGAGTGTTCCTCCCTCTGCTATATTTTGGAAGAGTTTGAGAAGGATGGGAGTTAGATCCTCTCTAAATGTTTGATAGAAATCACCTGTGAAGCCATCTGGTCCTGGGCTTTTGTTTGTTGGAAGCTTTTTAATCACAGTTTCAATTTCAGTGCTTGTGATTGGTCTGTTTATATTTTCTCTTCCTTCCTGGTTCAGTCTCGGAAGGTTGTGCTTTTCTAAGAATTTGTCCATTTCTTCCAAGTTGTCCATTTTATTGACATGTAGTTGCTTGTAGTAATCTCTCATAATCCTTTGTATTTCTGCAGTTCAGTTGTTACTTTTCCTTTTTCATTTCTAATTCTACTGATTTGAGTCTTCTCGTTTTTTTCTTGATGAGTCTAGCTAATGGTTTATCAATTTTGTTTATCTTCTCAAAGAACTGTCTTTTAGTTTTATTGATCTTTGCTATTGTTTCCTTCATTTCTTTTTCATTTATTTCTGATATGATCTTTATGATTTCTTTCCTTCTGCTGACTTTGGGTTTCTTTGGTTCTACTTTCTCTAATTGCTTTAGATGTAAGGTTAGGTTTTTTATTTGAGGTGTTTCTTGTTTCTTGAGGTAGGATTGTATAGCTATAAACTTCCCTCTTAGAAGTGCTTTTGCTACATCCCATAGGATTTGGGTCATCGTATTTTCATTGTTATTTGTTTCTAGGTATTTTTTTCAGTTCCTCTTTGATTTCTTCAGTTACCTCTTGGATATTTGTGTGTTGTTTAGCCTCCATGTGTTTGTATTTTTTACAGATTTTTTCCTGTAATTGTTATTTAGTCTCATAGCATTGTGGTCGGAAAAGGTACTTGATACAATTTCAATTTTCTTAAATTTACCAAGGCTTCTTTTGTGACCCAAGATATGTTCTTTCCTGGAGATTGTTCCATGAGCACTTGAGAAGGAAGAGTATTCTATTGTTTTGGGATGGAAAGTCCTATAAATATCAATTAACTCCATCTTGTTTAATATATCATTTAAAGCCTGTGTTTCCTTATTTATTTTCATTTTGGATGATCTGTCCATTGATGGAAGTGGGGTGTTAAAGTCCCCTACTATTATTGTGTTACTGTCGATTTCCCCTTTTATGGCTGTTAGCATTTGCCTTATGTATTTAGGTGCTCCTATGTCGGGTGCATAAATATTCACAATTGTTTTATCTTCTTCTTGGATTGATCCCTTGATCATTATGTAGTGTCCTTCTTTGTCTCTTGTAATAGTCTTTCTTTTAAAGTCTATTTTGTCTGATATGAGAATTGCTACTCCAGCTTTCTTTTAATTTCCATTTGCATGGAATATCTTTTTCCATCCCCTCACTTTCAGTCTGTATGTGTCTCTAGGTCTGAAATGGGTCTCTTGTAGACAGCATATATATGGGTCTTGTTTCTGTATCCATTCAGCCAGTGTATGTCTTTTGGTTGGAGCATTTAAACCATTTACATTTAAGGTAGTTATCGATATGTATATTCCTATTACCATTTTCTTAATTGTTTTGGCTTTGTTATTGTAGGCCTTTTCCTTCTCTTGTGTTTCCTGCCTACAGAAGTTCCTTCAGCAGTTGTTGTAAGGCTGGTTTTGTGGTGCTGAATTCTTTTAGCTTTTGCTTGCCTACAAAGGTTTTAATTTCTCCATCGAATCTCAATGAGATCCTTGCTGGGTAGAGTAATCTTGGTTGTAGGTTTTTCCCTTTCACCACTTTAAATATGTCCTGCCACTCCCTTCTGGCTTGCAGAGTTTCTACTGAAAGATCAGCTGTTAACCTTATGGGGATTCCCTTGTATGTTATTTGTTGCTTTTCCCTTACTTCTTTTAATTTTTTTTCTTTGTATTTAATTTTTGATAGTTTGATCAATATGTGTCTTGGCATGTTTCTCCTTGGATTTTTCCTGTATGGAACTCTGTGTGCTTCCTGGACTTGATTGGCTATTTCCTTTCCTATATTAGGGAAGTTTTTGACTCTAATCTCTGCAAATATTTTCTCAGTCAATTTCTTTTTCTCTTCTTCTTCTGGGTCCCCTATAATTCTTATGTTGATGCATTTAATGTTGTCCCAGAGGTTTCTGAGACTGTCCTCAATTCTTTTCATTCTTTTTTCTTTATTCTGCTCTGTGGTAGTTATTTCCACTATTTTATCTTCCAGGTCACTTATCCGTTTTTCTGCCTCAGTTATTCTGCTATTGATTCCTTCTAGAGTATTCTTAATTTGATTTATTGTGTTGTTCATCATTGTTTACTCTTTAGTTCTTCTAGGTCCTTTTTAAATGTTTCTTGTATTTTCTCCATTCTATTTCCAAGATTTTGGATCACTTTACTGTCATTACTCTGAATTCTTTTTCAGGTAGACTGCCTATTTCCTCTTCATTTGTTTGGTCTAGTGGGTTTTTACCATACTCCTTCATCTTCTGTGTGCTTCTGTGTCTTTTCATTTTGCTTAACTTACTGTGTTTGCCGTCTTCTTTACTCAGGCTGCAGGTTCATAGTTCCCGTTGTTTTTGGTGTTTGCCCCCAGTGGGTGAGGTTGGTTCAGTGGCTTGTGTAGGCTTACTGGTGGAGGGGACTGGTGCTTGTGTTCTGATGGATGAGGCTGGATATTGTCTTTCTGGTCGCCAGGTCCATGTCTGGTGGTGTGTTTTGGGGTGTCTGTGGCCTTATTATGATTTTAGGCAGCCTCTCTGCTAATGGGTGTGGTTGTGTTCCTGTCTTGCTAGTTGTTTGGCATAGGGTGTCTAGCAGTGTAGCTTGCTGGTTGTTGAGTGGAGCCGGATTTTAGCATTGAGATGGAGATCTCTGGGAGAGCTTTTGCCATTTGATATTACGTGGAGCTAGGAGTTCTCTGGTGGACCTGTCCTGAACTTGGCTCTCCCACCTCAGAGGCTCAGGCCTGACACCTGGCCGAGCACCAAGACCCTGTCAACCACACAGCTCAGAAGAAAAGGGAGAAGAAAAGAAAGAAATAAAGAATAAAATAAAATAAAGTTATTAAAATAAAACATAAAAAAGATTATTAAAGTTAAAAAAATTCAAATATAAAAAATAGTAAAGAAAAAAAAGAGAGCAACCCAACCAAAATACAAGTCCACCGATGATAACAAACACTAAAAACTGTAGTAGAAACAAACAAAATGGACAGACAGAACCCTAGGACAAATTGTGAAAGCAAAGCTATACAGACAAAATCACACAAAGAAGCATACACATACACACTCACAAAAAGAGAAAAAGGAAAAAATATATATATATCTACATATTAAAAAAAAAAGGAAGAGAGCAACCAAATCAATAAACAAATCTACCAATGATGATAAACTCTAAATACTAAACTAAGATAAACATAAAACCAGAAACAAATTAGGCACAGAAAGCCAACCCCAAGGCTATAGTTGCTCCCAAAGTCCACCTCCTCAATATGGGATGATTCGTTGTCTATTCATGTATTCCATAGATGCAGGTACATCAAATTGATTGTGGAGATTTAATCTGCTGCTCCTGAGGCTGCTGGGAGAGATTTCTCTTTCTCTTCTTTTTTCGCACAGCTCCTGGGGTTCAGCTTTGCATTTGGCCCTGCCTCTGCCTGTAGGTCACCTGAGGGCATCTGTTCTTCACTCAGACAGGACGGGGATAAAGTAGCAGCAGATTATGGGGCTCTGGCACTCTCAGGCTGGGGGGGAGGGAGGGGTACGGGATGCAGGGCGAGCCTGCGGCGGCAGAGGCCGACATGACATTGCAACAGCCTGAGGCACGCTGTGTGTTCTCCCGGGGAAGTTGTCCCTGGATCACGGGACCCTGGCAGTGGTGGGCTGCACAGGCTCCTGGGAGCGGAGGTGTGTGTAGTGACCTGTGCTTGCACACAGGCTTCTTGGTGGCTGCAGCAGCAGCCTTAGTGTTTCATGCTCGTCTCTGGTGTCCACGCCAATAGCCCCGGCTCCTGCCCATCTCTAGAGCTCTTTTAGGCAGTACTCTGAATCCCCTCTCATCATGTACCCCGAAACAATGGTCTCTTGCCTCTTAGGCAGTTCCAGACTTTTTCCCGGACTCCCTCCTGGCTAGCTGTGGTGTACTAGCCCCCTTCAGGCTGTGTTCACGCAGCCAACCCCAGTCCTCTCCCTGGGATCTGACCTCCAAAGTCGGAGCCTCAGCTCTCAGCCTCCACCCGCCCCAGCGGGTGAGCAGACAAGCCTCTCAGGCTGGTGAGTGCTGGTCGTCACCAACCTTCTGTGCGGGACTCTCTCCGCTTTGCCCTCCGCACCCCTGTTGCTGCGCTCTCCTCCGTGGCTCCGAAGCTTCCCCCGCTTCTGCCACCCGCAGTCTCCGCCCGCGAAGGGGCTTCTAGTGTGTGGAAACCTTTCCTCCTTCACAGCTCTCTCCCAGAGGTGCAGATCCCGTCCCTATTCTTTTGTCTCTGTTTTTTCTTTTTTCTTCTGCTCTACCCAGGTTTGTGGGGAGTTTCTTGGCTTTTGAGAAGTCTGAGGTCTTCTGCCAGTGTTCAGTAGGTGTTCTGCAGGAGTTGTTCCACATGTAGATGTATTTCTGATGTATCTGTGGGGAGGAAGGTGATCTCCGTGTCTTACTCCTTTGCCATCTTGAAGGTCTTCTCCTCTTCTCTGTGTTTTGGTGGCATGAAAATGTGATCAAACTGGACTAGAGCACCAGAAATACCCTGGCCATACCCTTGACAAGTTTACTCTTATCCTCAGACTCCAAGTGAAAAAAAAAAAAAGTTCAGAGAAGACAAAGAAAGGCAGAGGGACACTTACTAGTAGAGAGCTTTGGCTGTGACCCCAGGAAGAGTTCCAGGGGCCCAGACTCAGCCACAGAGAAGACCACATCTGCCTTGGTGGATAAACCTTAAGAACCCAGAAGCAAAGCAAGATGGAAAGCACTTTTCTGGGCCTTATTCCAGGAGTTACAGCCAGACCTTCTTATTGCTTTTGCTACAGAGAAAGGAGAGAACCGGACAGGGCACAGTGGTCAGCAAAGTGTCCATGGCAGCCCTCCCTCCCTTGCAGGTGGAGTGCAGGCAGCAGACATAAAACAGCTATGATAATCCTCTTCCTTTTAGTTAATAAAGAGACTAGACAGGTAGGTAACAAAGAGGCTTGTCAAAGAAGACAAGCTGAGAGAGATGTGGTGGTAAGTGTTGAATTCCGTGTAAAGATGGAGGAAGGTGAAAATTGAAGACAGGTTGCATTTAAGTTATGTAAAATTTAAATTTAGATGGTTGCTTGTAGCCTTCCAAGGGATGGATTTAGTGGTGCAGTGGATTAAGGCATATTGACAAGGGTGAAGAACAGTCAGGTGGGAAGCATGGAGGAGAGAAATTGTGGATGACACTTTGGGGTAATTTGAGTTGAAAGGAATGAGAGAGATGGGCCAAGGGTACAGCCGGACTGAGACGTGTGCTTGTTATTGCATCTTGTTTGAAAGATAAGAGAGACTGTCAGAGAGAGGAAACAGCAAATGTAGTAAGTTTGTGCAAAAGAGAAACACACTTAATGAAGTAAGGTTCTGGAGGACATGAGAAAGGATAGAATTAGAAAAGGATTTATCATTGAAATTTTTTTAAAAAGGAAGATGCTGTGGGTTTTAAATATAAGTGTAGTCTTAAGGACTGGTGAGCACGAATAGCTTTGCTCCAGTAGATTTAAGGAAGAAAGAAAATACGTAGGCAGGTTTGGGTGAGGGTAGAGAAGAGAAAGGGTCGAAGTGAGTTCTGACCCGAGGAGAGGCTTTGGGGCAGGAGAAAACTGGGTGTGTTGCAGATGGCCACCTGTTAGCAGCTGATTTTTATGGAATGATATCAGAGAGTTAGGAGTCAGAAAGGAAAGACTCAAAAGAGCACACTGGGGAGAAGGAAATGGACTGAAAATGTGAGATGAGGTAGATGAAGATCACATATGCTGGGGGAAAGTCACATAAAAATCTTCTTGGGAAGAGGCCATGAAAATAATTTCTTTCTGCAGCATCTTGAACTAGAGGAAATGAAGTCTTACTGAGAATTGGAGAGACTCAGCCAGGGAAGCCAGAGAGAAGATGCTGGCTGTCAACACTGGAGATTACATAATGCACTGGAAGAGAAAAAGCTCTACAGAAAAATAAAAAGGGGGAAGAATAAGATAAGTTGCCAAGACAAAGAGGAGGAAGAAAAGAATTTGGAAATTGTTCAGACATGGAAAGCACAGATTGCCGTAGTCCTCCTGGTGATGGTCTCTCTAATTTCCTCCTCTCCCAAAATAAATTAAGTTGGGCTTCATGGCTTATAGAGATTCATTTATCTTCAACTAACTTTTGTTCCAAAATTGTTACACAAGAATTCTAGAGTGAAACTTGAATGGAATGGGCTTGAATCCCAACTCCATCATGAATTGTCTATATGACTCGAGCAAGTTACTTCATCTCTGTAAGCCTAAGTTTCTTCACCTGTACAAAGGGGATAATAATGTAATAGCTATCTCATGGTGAAGATGAAATATGGTATTGCACCAAAAAAGGGTTACAGAGCCAGCAATTTGTACACATTCATTAATATTCCCTGTCACCCTGGTGATGGTGATGGTGTTGTAAAATACATTGGGAATTCAGAGATGAATAAGATGGAATTCCTGTACTCAAGGACTCAGAAGCTATTGGGAAATATATTAATACCTTTGAGTGAATCAACAATTATAGTAAAATTAATTGATTCATTGACACATAGTTACTGAGCTCCTTACAGTGTTCCGGGTGCTGGGGATATATTGGTGAATGAAACATGCCAACATTCCCTGCCTTCATGGAATTTGCATTTTACTGAGAGAAAGAAAAAATAAGTGTTAGAGTAAATAAGTCAAGTCCATTAGGAAGGAGGTGGCATGTGTTATGAGAGGAAAGGAGAACAAGCTAATGGTAACGGAGACCAGGCTGGGGAGAGGTGGTGGAAGTGCCAGTTAAAATAGAGGTTAAGGGTAAGGTAGGCCTCATGGAGCAAGATGTTTGGGGGTTGTGATGGGACATTTATAATGAAGTCATCAGAGGGGCTGCTGCTTATGGAAGCAGAGCGGTGGGCCATCTAACTTGGCCTGGCCATGGAGAGAGGAAAGGCTGAACTAGAAAGGGCCAGCAGTGGTCAGAAAGGCTTGCAGAACAATGGAAAACAGTTTGGAGGTTCTTCAAAAAATTACAGAGACAAGCAATTCCAATGCTGGATATGTACTCAAAAGAAATGAAGTCTCTATCTTGAAGAGGTATCTGCAACCCCATGTTCATTGAAGCATAATTCACAATAACCAGACATGGAAACCTAAGTGTCCATGATGAATGGATAAAAAGAATCAGTATATGTATGCAATGGAATATTACTCAGTCATAAAAAAGAAGGAAATCCTGCATCATTTGCAACATTATGGATGAACTGTGAGGGCATTATGCTAAGTAAAATAAATCAGACAGAGAAAGACACATACACTATGATCTCACTTATGTATGGAATCTAAAAAAAAACAAAAAACAAAGCCAAACTCATAGAAACAGAGAACAGATTGGTTGGTTGGGGGAGAGGTTGGTCAGAGGTACAAACTTCTGGTTATAAGATGAATAGGTTATGGGGATCTAATATACAGTGTGATGTATATTATATGTACATTGATGTAGTTAACAATATTCTATACTTGGAATTTGCTAAGAGAGTAGAGTTTGCAAGTTCTCACCACACACACACAAACTGTAACTTTCTGAGGTGATGGATGTGTTATCTAACCTTATTGTGACAATCATTTTGCAACATATACAAATATAAAATCACCATACTGTACACCTTAAACTTATATAATGCTATATATCAGTTATACCTCAATAAAGCTGTGGGGAGTCGGTGGGATAGTGGCGCAGGAAGAAAAGCCAGTAGCGAACAGGTCTGTGAAGAAGGAACAATGGTCTGAAATGGACTTTAGCTTTGTTTTTAAAGAGATAGTATGATGCATCCTACCTACGGTGCTTTCCTGAAATAAAACATAGCAAAAAACACCCCAAAACAAAAACCACTCAATTAGTGCTTTCGACAAAAAAGTATCCTATAAATGCTTCTTTCCCTTAAAAAAAAGGGGGAGGTGGGGAAGGGGACTGTGGTTTATAGTGTTTTCATATTAATTTTCTTACAACTATGACGACTTTACCAAGTGTGTGATTTACTGGTATCATTCTAGAGAAACTGGTTTTCAGGTTTAGCTGTCTCTCCATAGGCACTTGCTCTGCAAGAGGTGGCAGAGCCCCATTTGGCTTGAGGTCCTTTTGCTGGGAATCAGAGAACTGTCTGTCATCATTCACAGAAGTGCTGCTGAATGAAGGGACAGAAAGAAGAAAGGCTGTCCACTGAGGCACTGAGGAGCTCTTGCAGGATCTGCACCAGGACTAGACAATCTTTCAATTCATTTCAAAAGGCTCACGGCTTTCCATTACAGAGGAGGTTATATCAGACCAAAGAAAGATAGATAAAAAATGTGTAAAAAGTATAGACGACCTGAATAAACAATAAATCCAAACATTGCTTAATGTAAAAGGTCAGTCAGCCAGGTCTGGAGACATTCTTGGGCATCACAGCTGGTTGGAGGAGAAGGTACTGACATCTGGTAGTTAGAGGCTACCCTAGGGGTAGAGGTCAGAAATGCAGCCGAACTGCCTGCAGGGCACAGGACAGCCTCCACCACAGAGAATTATCCAGCCCAAAGTGTCAGTAGTGCCCAGGCTGAGAAACCCTCTGATAGAACCTGGCTTTTAAGCTGGGGAAAGGGAGACAAAGACATGAAGTAGCGGAGGGGCTGTAAAAAGTGGTGCAATTGGTAGATTGTAGGGTCCAGTAAGGGGAAAGGCGTGTTGGAATCATGGTAGCTGAGGAGATGAGATGGAAAGCAGATGTGGGGTGGAGACTGGGGATTCTTGGAATGGGGATTTTAGATGGGGGTTGTCCAGGTATTGATATTGACAAAGGATGTTTGTATGTCACATACACATAGACGTGAGCTTGAGTGTTTATTCCAACATGTAGTAATTTGGTGATCTTTGTTAACTTCTCTGAGAATAAGGTTTTCTTATCTGCAAAAAATGGGTGTGTGCCTCATTTGCCTGTTACACATACTGAATGAAATAGTGTATGTAAGCTCTTAATATAGTGCCACCTGGCACATCTTAGGTGCCCAATAAATGTTACATCTTATTATTGCTCTTATGATGATGATTAGAAAGACAGCTGTGGTTATTTGCTATCTTGTCACCTGAGGGGAAAAGAAGGACAAGAAATGAAAGAAAAAGAAAAAGAGTTTAGCTGAAATGCTTTTCTTAAAGATTCAGCTTTCTTCTTAGCTCTAATATCACATCTGTAGGTGATTAATTATGTTACTAATTTCTTTTTTCAGCAATGAAGTTGTTTTTATACTTTCACAGTTGGGAATGCCTGAGGGATTCTCTTAACTCTGGGAGATGATTTGGTGAAATTATTTCCTAGAAGGTTTTTCTGAGGCTTTTTCATGTAGAGGACTAAATATGAAGTATTTCTTCCATCTTCTCATTTTTAACCTTTTACTCACAAAATAGATACATTCTTATCCTTTCCCAGCTCTCCCTTATACGGGGCTGAATATTCTTAAACTATTACACATAGAAGATGAAGTTCAGGGAAGCTTCTGTGTCTTTTTTTTTTTTTTTTTTTAGTGGTACGCGGGCGTCTCACTGCTGTGGCCTCTCCCGTTGTGGAGCACAGGCTCCAGACGCGCAGGCTCTGGCCCTGGCTCACGGGCCCAGCCGCTCCGCGGCACGTGGGATCTTCCCAGACCGGGGCACAAACCCGTGTCCCCTGCATCGGCAGGCAGACTCTCAACCACTGCGCCACCAGGGAAGCCCACTTCTGTGTCATTTTAACTGTTTTTGCATCAACACTACCTATTACTTTTATTCACAATGGCAAAATTGTAACTTAACACCCATAAAGTAGTGTAAAATGTTAATCATTGCCCCATTGACTGATGCAGTGTGCCACTAGTATATTTCCCAGTTTATTGGCATGGCATTTTCTATACACTGTCTGTGTAAGCATTTTATTCTAATATATGGAGGGATTTCAATTTTAATTTTTCTTGCTTCTTAAGGATTGAAATTTCATCGGTTGACTTGTATGTGATATTTTAATATTCCTGTGTTCTACACTATGTTCCAAAACATAGTGAAGCTCTTAAGAAAATGAAGTCAGGGTTTATGAAAGGGACCAAATTAAGAGCAGATCAGAGAATTTAAAACTAGACGTGCCAGGGGTAACTTTGTTAGTTCTCTATCTTACATACATTTTGCTAAGAATTCTCTTTCCCCAAGACATCCTTTATTCTTTGGACCAGCCTCATGCTTTTATTTACATTAGTGGGTTAAAAAAAAACCTTTTTGATGAATGGCTTACCATTGAACTCCACACTGCCTTATAATTAATTTCTGTGATCTTTCTCCTTTACTAGATGCAGTTCTTTGAGAGAAGAGGAACTGTGTATTATTCACTACTCTCACTGCTGCCCCACCCAGCCCCCAGCCCAGTGTGCAACACATAATAAACATTCAAAAATCATATTGAATAAAATTAAAATGATGAATAATTAGCAAACATTTATAAGGTATCTACTGTGTTCTAGGTACTATGCTAGGGATTCAAAACCATTGTGTCTCAAGGTGTTCAGGGTCTATCTAGTCAAATCCATCAGAGACCTCGCCATTGTCAACATTCAGTGATGTTTATGGAGAGATGGAAGGCAAGGTGGAAAAAGGGAGGACAGGTGGGAAAAAAGAATATCCTTGAATATCTCAAGGAGACCAGTCCGGTTCTCAGATGAAACCTCTGTGAACTTGAAAAGCTGTCTTCATAGATGAGCGAAATATCATTATTCCTAAACCTCTTCCAGCCTATACTAAACTATGTAAGTAAAAGGGTTTGCAAAGAACTTCGCAGGTAAGCAGCCATATAGCTTCCCTCCTACTTCCTAAAGGAAGCAAATTATTCTTTTAAATATGTTCATGGCTTATATAAAAATGAATGGTGCCATAAGTCAGAAAGAGAGAGACAGGTACCGTATGCTAACACATATATATGGAATTTAAGAAAAATGAATGGTGCTAGTGTCAGATCATTCTTTAAAGCAGACCTGGCAGGGTCTTTGCTTGAAATTATTTTGTCAACATGTAGTTTGAATTACTGTATAAATTTGAAAGAAGAAAACCACATAGCTTAAAAACATTCTATGATCAGGTTTTGT
This sequence comes from Phocoena sinus, assembly GCF_008692025.1. Classification (NCBI taxonomy): domain Eukaryota; kingdom Metazoa; phylum Chordata; class Mammalia; order Artiodactyla; family Phocoenidae; genus Phocoena; species Phocoena sinus. The sequence continues at coordinate 88,075,856 of NC_045771.1, forward strand.
ACTTACGTAGCCTGACTTGTTTCCTGGCTGATTCAGTCTACATTAGGGCTCTTCTTTGCTGTAAGTTGAAATCATTTGCACTCTCTCCATCTAGGGTTATAAGCAGACCAGTGGTTCATGTGGAATCAGGAGTTTTAAACCCGATTACAAATTCAAATCGTCTCGTTCTTCAAGTACTTGACATTTTTATATGCAGGGTCATGAACAAAGTAGCTTGGATTGTTCAGTTCAAGCAACCACAACTTGAAACACCTCATACATCAGTTTTGGCTGTGATGAGCATCAGTAATGAGGACTGTCACCCAGTAGTCCCAACTGCTTGTTGCTTGTTCAAAATATGAAAGCTGAGGTTATGTAGCATATGCCAGGATAGAATAAGGCTAATTACAATGAATGGAAAGCGTCATCCCAGTAAAGCAGCAGATGACATCTCAGTGGCATAGGGCATCAAGTAGGTAATGGTAACATTTCACCTTGCTTGTTTCATTTCTAAATGGTCATGTAGCCCTTTGGAGCTGCGGTCATATTATGCTGCCTTTGCCTAACCTTATCCTAAATGACGGCCATCTTGTACATGTCTGTCCACATTATGTTAAAATCTACATATATAACTTGGTAGTGTGATCCCATAGTGCCAGCTTTTTCCTCACTTAGGAAGAGACAATAGAGCAATGCATGTATGAAAACAGGATCCTAACATCATCATTAATTAAATTGTTCCATCATATCTAAGAATGCATGCTACTGTCTATGCAAAGTTTTTGGAGTCAATATCCTTTTTTCAAAGCTGAGAACAATTGAATCTTCTTGATGACTTAGGAAATAACAAAAGTAGGCATTTTCTTTTCGGGTTTGATAATTTAGCCAGTTCTCTCGCCAGTATCTGTGTATGTGTGGTTGACACATTAACAGTTGCTGTCCTGATTATATTGACTGATTATATTGTCTAATTAATGTTGAATCTAAAATTTTTACTTAATCACAGAGCTTCACATAGTACTAAAACGTCTTCCTCAAGCCCAAGTCACAGCTTCTGGCTTGTCACTTATGACCTATCTTTGTGGAAATATTAGAATTAACCCCTCAGTGTGCTGGGGAAACTGGACAGCTACATGTAAAAGAATGAAATTAGAACATTCTCTAACACCATACACAAAAATAAACTCAAAATGGATTAAAGAGCTAAATGTAAGGCCAGATACTATAAAACTCTTGGAGGAAAACGTAGGCAGAACACTCTTTGACATAAATCACAGCAATACCTTTTTTGATCCACCTCCTAGAGTAATGAAGATAAAAACAAACTGACACAGCAGTGTAAAGCAACTATACTCCAATAAAAAAAAACGAAAATAAAAACAAAAATAAACAAATGGGACCAAATAAACTTAAAAGCAGGACTTCCCTGGTGGCGCAGTTGTTAGGGATCTGCCTGCCTATGCAGGGGACATGGGTTCGATCCCTGTTCTGGGAAGATCCCACATGCCGTGGAGCAACTAAGCCCATGCGCAACAACTACTGAGCCTGCGCTCTAGAGCCTGTGAGCCACAACTACTGAAGCTCGCGTGCCTAGACCCCGTGCTCCACAACAAGAGAGGCCACCGCAGTGAGAAGCCAGCACACTGCAATGAAGAATAGCCCCTGCTCACCGCAACTAGAGAAAGCCTGCGCACAGCAACGAAGATCCAACGCAGCCAGAAAAAAAAAAAAAATCTTAAAAGTTTTTGCACAGCAAAGGAAACCATAAACAAAGTGAAAAGAAAACCCACAGAATGGGAGAAAATATTCGCAAACGAAGCAACTGACAAGGGATTAATCTCCAAAATATACAAACAGGTGATGCAGAAAACAAATAACCCAATCAAAAAATGGGCAGAAGATGTAAATAGACATTTCTCCAAAGAAGACATACAGATGGCCAAAAAGCACATGAAAAGATGCTCAACATCGCTAATTATTAGAGAAATGCAAATCAATACTACTGAGATATCCCCTCACACCGGTCAGAATGGCCATCATCAAAAAGTCTACAAACAATAAATGCTGGAGAGAGTGTGAGAAAAGGGAACCTTCCTACACTATTGGTGGGAATGTAAATTGATATAGCCACTATGGAAAACAGTATGGAGGTTCCTCAAAAAACTAAAAATAGAGCTACCATATGATCCAGCAATCCCACTCCTGGGCATATATCTGGAGAAAAATATACTTCGAAAAGATACATGCACCTCAGTGTTCATTGCAGCACTGTTTACAATAGCCAAGACATGGAAGCAACCTAAATGTCCATTGATAGATGAATGGATAAAGAAGATATGGCACATATGCACAATGGAATACTACTCAGCCATGAAAAGGAACGAAATTGGGTCATTTGTAGAGATGTGGATGGATCTAGAGACTGTCATACAGAGTGAAGTAAGGCAGAAAGAGAAAAACAAATATAGTATATTAACACATATATGTGGATCCTAGAAAAATGGTACAGATGAGCTGGTTTGCAGGGCAGAAATTGAGACACAGTTGTAGAGAACAAATGTACGGACGCCAAGGGGGGAATGTGGCAGGGGTGGGGGTGGTGGTTTGATGAATTGGGAGATTGGGATTGACATGTATACACTAATACGTATAAAGTGAATGAAGGGCTTCCCTGGTGGCGCAGTGGTTGAGAGTCCACCTGCCGATGCAGGGGACACGGGTTCGTGCCCCGGTCTGGGAGGATCCCACATGCTGCGGAGCGGCTGGGCCCGTGAGCCATGGCTGCTGAGCCTGCGCGTCCAGAGCCTGTGCTCCACAACGGGAGAGGCCACAACAGTGAGAGGCCCGCGTACCAAAAAAAAAAAAAAAAAGTGAATGAAAAAAGAATGAAATAATGCCTTTTGCAGCAACATGGATGGACCTAGAGATGATCATACTAAGTAAAGTAAGTCAGACAGAGAAAGACAAATATTAAATCATATCACTCATATGTGGAATCTAAATGATACAAATGAACTTATTTACAAAACAGAAACTGACTCACAGACTTAGAAAACAGACTTATGGTTACCAAAGGGGAGGGAGGGGAAGGGATAAATTAGGAGGTTGGGATTAACATATACACACAACTATATAAAATAGATAATCAGCAAGGACCTACTGTAGAGCACAGAGAACTCTACTCAGTACTCTGTAATAATCTATATGGGAAAAGAATCTGAAAAAGAATAGATGTATGTATATGTATAACTAAATCACTTTGCTGTATACCTGAAATTAATACAACATTGTAAATCAAATATACTTCAATTAATTTTTTTTTTTTTTTTTTTTTTTTTGCGTTACGCGGGCCTCTCAATGCTGTGGCCTCTCCCGCCGCGGAGCACAGGCTCCGGACGCGCAGGCCCAGCGGCCATGGCTCACGGGTCCAGCCGCTCCGCGGCATGTGGGATCTTCCCGGACCGGGGCACGAACCCGCGTCCCCTGCATTGGCAGGCGGACTCTCAACCACTGCGCCACCAGGGAAGCCCTTCAATTAATTTTAAAAAGGAATTAACCACTTAGGGGTATAAAATAATTTTATGACTCTAGAAAGTTTTATTTTATAATTATTTTCATATTTATTTTTTAAATTGTTTAGAAATGAATAACAAAATATGTTTCCTCATCCAAAACTCTAGCTTTAATATGATATCAGTATGTTTTTTCTGGCAGACAAATATATTATTATTTTAAATAACTCAGTTGATAGGAAGATATCTTTGGAAGCTTTCCTTGTGTACATATACTAGGCTGTGGGAATTAAATACTGGTGTCAGGGCTAGGTTTAGTATTTGACCCAAAATAAGCAAGCAAAATACTTGCACAAAAAGAAAAATCCCTCTGATAAACTGAAAAACATTATAAAATCAGTAACTACCAGTGACATTATCTGTTGTTCTTCTTGGTTATAAGTATTTCTCATTTTATTCAGAGATGTATGTTTTTGTTGATAAAATTTTTGGTGTGCAAACATTTAAAAATTAACCCCCCAAAAGGCAACTGGGGTCACATCTGCCCTATTTTAAAACAGCAGCCGAGATTTTTTTTAAATATAGAAGGATAATGTATCAAAATATTTCATGTTTCATCTTGGACAAGAGTGGGGCAAGTTTTCATGCTTTCTTATAGAAAAAGTTGTTAGCATCTATTAATGTGCTCCCAGAGTCTTCCTTCAGCTTTCTGAAGCAAACAAGGAGTCCCTTCTGAAACAACCAAGGGATGGGCATTTTTCCCTCACATCCTTACTGGGTACTCTGAAATAGATTTGCTCTCCCAGCTAGAAGTTTGTATGTTAACCATCCTTGATGTTACTTAAACCAAAAACAACAACAACAACAAACAAACAAAATAGCATAGAAAATACCAGAGCAGAATAACAGCCATTTAAAGATCCAGGAAAGGCCTTCCCTGGTGGCACAGTAGTTGAGAGTCCGCCTGCCGATGCAGGGTACACGGGTTCGTGCCCCGGTCTGGGAAGATCCCACATGCCGCGGGGCGGCTGGGCCTGTGAGCCATGATCGCTGAGCCTGCGTGTCCGGAGCCTGTGCTCTGCAACGGGAGAGGCCGCAACAGTGAGAGGCCCGCGTACCGCAAAAAAAAAAAAAAAAAAGATCCAGGAAAAGATCCAGAGCCATACACTCAGGGGTTTATTTGTGTTATTCCTTAATTATTTCTTACAAAAAGGTTGGAATCTCAGCACTGCCACTTGGGCTGTAATCAGTACAACTCAGGCAACTTACTCTGATTTTATTTTTCCTTATCTATAGAGGTAGGGTAATAATACATAACAAGGTTGTTTGGAAGCTTAAATGAAATTATATATGTATATGAATTTGAGACCTGACTGAGGCAAATCAACAAAGAATAATGCAGGTAGACTTAGAAGTTCAATCCAGGAAAGAAAGAAAAAAGGTGACTGAGGTGGACATGTGGTTTATGAAAAGCAACGTGCCTGTTGATGTTTGGACTGTTCTTTGAAGACAAGGCTTTTGTTCTACTTGAGATACAGAAGGACAAAATCAAGGAGAAACAGCTCAGTGCTCCTCGGACTGCTCTGGCCATTACTCCTGGCAGGGCTTCAATACCAATTGAATGTGACGGTAACAGTCATTTAGAAAACAAAAAGGAATAGAAGAGACAATGGAACCAAGATGGGAAAGAAATTAAATTTAAGGCATTCTTTTAAAAATCTGGTTTGCAGAAAACCTCCTTTCAGTCTTTGTCCTGTCTGCTTTCAAGTGGGAGTAATTGATACCTTATCGAGGAGACGTCTATTCTTTGTGGAAGCTAATGAAGACGTTAGAGTAGAGATGGACCAAGACAAGGACTTAGCCAGCTCTTCTAGGGCCTGTTGCAGCATCCTGTGTGAATGCAGGTTGGGGTTCTAATTGAAATTCATGTTTATGTGGGTTCATTTTTAAGCAAAGTGTTCTCTTTGAATTGACTGCTCAGCACCCCCCTCTGCCCCATATTTGCAAGTGTGTAAGGTGTGCATGCTGTACATCTGATGACTTAATTTTCCCCCTTTCAGTTCCCCTATATCCTAATTTGCTCATTTGGTTTGTATGTATTTCAAAACCACCTTAAATCTATTTTGTGATGATACATAAAATTTTAAATGCTCAATTCCTTCCCATCTCAGAAGCCCTCCCACAACCCAGGATTTCACCTGTCTGTGGTTTCCCCTGTCTGTTACATAAAGGTAATTTTTACAAGAGTTTTCTGTACTTGCTCTCTGTTTCTTCATCTCTTGCTCACTCCTAAATCCACTGCTGTCTGGCTTTAGTCCCCACTACCTTTCTTAAATTGATTATCCAAATAGTCAAGAATGACCTCTTTCAGCAGACACCTCTCAGGCTTTCTCATGGCCTCGCTGCTATAATTGTGCCATTGTTACTGTATTCATTGCTGTCGAATTTTAACTTAGCATTATCTACAGGTTTCTCCAATGAGGCTCTCTCATCCTTATAGCCCTCACACCCCCTTCCCCATACCATGTTGGTATCTTCTGGTATTTAGAACTGGATTGTTTTGGGCTATATTTTTTTCTGTTTCTTTTCTTTGGTCCTTGTCTTTTTAGAGGGTAATACATTTTTTAAATTTATTGATCATTCTTATTTTCTGTATCTCTTGCAGGATTCCCCTGAGTTTATTTCTCATCTTTTTAAAGCACTTCCTCTAAGAATATTTCTAAAGTGGGCCTTTGGGTGGCAAACTTCCTAAGACCTTATCAGCCTGAGAGCATATTTATTTCACCATCACATGTATATAATAATTTTTGGACATAAAATTGTAGGCTCAAAGTTTTTCCCTTCAGTACTTTAAAATATTACTTTATTATCTTTCTGCATCCAATTTTTTCTACTGGGAGATACGACTTCATTCAGATTTTTATCCTTTGGAAATGATAAGCTCTTTCTTTCTTCAAGGCTTTAGAGTTTTCTCTTGTCATACATTTCACTATCGTGCCAATCTCCTTGGTTTGTCATCTTTTAGTCCTGGAGGTTTAAAGGGGAGAAGTGGAGGAACAAATGTCCCGGGGTCGATCTGCTTCACTGCTGTACTCTAGCTCCCTGCTCCACTGGGCTTTTGGGTGCCAGATGTTGTACCACAGAAACAGGCTGGTTTTTGTGATCTTGCATGGCAGTGCTGGGTGGAGACTAGAGCAGAATTTAAAAGCTTTCCCTCAACCTCTTCTCTCATTGCACCAGACTGCACTTGACCTTGCTGATTCATGACAGCCTTTGGTTTCCCTGAGACTTTCTCAGTTTTTATGTTACTGATACTTTTGTCTGTGCAACCTCTAGCTTCTGTGGTTTCTCCAGGGTTGATTTGGCGGAAGGAACTCAGCAACCAGGTCTGGTTCGTCATCTTGTCAGAATTGGAAGACTCCCTTCAGCAGTGTTTTACACAATTGACTCATGCCTTCTTCCTAAAACACTCTCGCCTTACCTTCCTGATAGTACATTTATGGGTTGCTTCTTTTTCTTCTTCTAAGAGTCCTCTTCTGCCCATTCCTGTTCTAAGTCCTGCTTCTTGTCATACTCCACATCCTCTGGAGCTGATCCCATGTCCTTTAAAACCTCAATTAGCACCTACATGCTGAAGGTACCTCATGATCTATTTTCAGCTATAGGCTCTGCTGTACTCCAGCCAGCTCACCAGTGGACATGACCAGCTAGATGCAAAACACATCTGAAAAATCAGCCTACTCCATCTGAAAAAACAGCCAGCTCCTCCTGGGTTGTCTCTAACTGTAAGGCCTCCACTTAACTTTCAAAGCTAGAATCTGATTGTCCTTCCTGACTTCTCCTTTACAGCCCACATTTAATTAATTACCAAATTCTGTTGATTCTGCCTCCTCAACATATCTTAGACTCATCTCCTTTTCTCTATTCCTACTTTAAGCCTTAATCTAGGCCACATCATCAATCACCAGTGATGTAAATGACCCTCCTAAATGTTCCTCTTCCTCCCTCCCTATTCCATCCTGTACAGTTGGAGTGAAACCTTTAATTCAGCCGTTCTCAAACTTTTTGATCTCAGGCAACCTTTGCATTCTTAAAATTTGTGGAGGGCTCCAAGGACCTTCGTTTCTGTGCTATGCATAGATATCGATATAGATATTTACTTTATTAGAAACTAAAACAATAAAATTTAAAACACAAGAATAACACAAGCACATCAGATCAGTGATGTCATCACTGATTTTGTAGCCTCTGGAAGACTCCACGGTACACGAGAGAATGAGAGTAAAAAAGGAAAACTGTCTTACTATTAGTATGAAAATAGTTTTGACCACACAGACTTCTGAAGATTTTAGGAGTGCCCTAGAGCTTTGTGGACCACACTGTGGGAACCACTGCTTAATTTACTCATCTGAACCCATTGTTTCCCATTTTCAGTCACTTCATTGCCTTGCCATGGTCTCTCAGGATGGTGTCCGAAAGCTCCAGCAAGATATACAAGACCCTTCATGATCTGACCTCTGTCTGTCTCTCCAGACTCACCTGCTGTGATGTCCCTACTCTGACCTCTGCTTCAGCCAGGCTGACAACTTGCCAGCCTCAGCACTTACTCTTTCTTCTCCAGGCCATCACTCCTGCTTTCATCTTGGCCTGGAATGCCTTGTGCCCCTACTCATTCTTCTGCTTGTCTTCAACTTTGCCTAAAACCTTCCCTGAAAACCAGGCCCCTCCTCTGGTTTCCTTGCACTTAACCCCATTTTAACGTTTCCCTTCTTCTTTTGTAACTGTCATTTACTTATGTCTCCCTCAATGGACTATAAGCTCCTTGCGTCTTCATCATGGCTTTTCAGCACAGTACCAGACACAGAGTAGATGTTCAATAGCATTATTGAATCAATGGATGAAAAAACAGATGTAAAGGGCTTCCCTGGTGGCGCAGTGGTTGAGAGTCCACCTGCCGATTCAGGGGACACGGGTTCGTGCCCCAGTCCGGGAAGATCCCACATGCCGCAGAGCGGCTGGGCCCGTGAGCCATGGCCGCTGAGCCTGCGCGTCCGGAGCCTTTGCTCCGCAACGGGAGAGGCCACAACAGTGAGAGGCCCGTGTACCGCAAAAAACAAAAACAAACAAACAAAAACAACAGATGTATAGTAATATAAGGCATTTTTAACTGACTTACATATTTTTCTTTTAGATGCTTAGTAAATTGACATCTATTTATGGTTTTCTATAATGTGTATTAATTCACCTCTTTTGTTAAAAAATTCCAATTTAAAAACACTAGTAAGATATTAGTTATGGATACTACTGGGTATATGCTATGGACCAACTTAATTGATGGTTACGGAAAACTAACTGCCCCTGTTAGGGTCCACCTTCCCCCGACCAACCAGGAAATGGGTATGGTGGGGCTAGGGCATAAAGAGAAACAGTTCCGTGTGTGACTACTTTCTTGGCCACCTAGAACTGTAGAATATTTGCCTGTGGGTGATCTTTCTGCTCCAGCAATAACTTAACGTAGGGTCAGAGGAGACACATGAAAATTGCATACAAAAGCTTTTCTGCATATGTCAATTTTTCTGGGAAGGGGATGCATAGCTTTCACCTTTGAAAGGGCTCAAGGATTCAGAAAAGCCTAAGAACCACTTTACAATTAATGACTTGCTTTTCAGTGTGTAGTGGGCTATTTTATTTCCAATGAAAAAGAGTGAACTTAGGTGTGAGATCAATCAGTGTCTCAGGTCCATTTTATGATGGCATATTTATACGTACTATGACTCTGTGAGACTTCTTTATTGAATTTGTAGAGTTCTGTACTGTATGTAATGTAAAGTGAGGATGTGAGTCTAAATTAGACAGCTGCTGTGCAGATAGACTTGCAAAGTGATTAGAGGCAAATTCAGACCTAAATTTTCAGGTTAATGCTAATAAATCACGTTCAAAATAGGCTTATGTTCAGAAAGCTATTTTGTAAGATCAGATTTCAGTTGCTGATCAATCCTTTAGATAGTTAATCCTTAAAAACCCATCAATATGTTTCATATAGATACTGATTAATAATATGATTCATTTTATTAGGTGTTTATTTAACTATTAATTTATTAATATATTATAAATATTAAGTATATTAAGTGTTCATTAAGTGTTTTGTTCACATCTGGGATATATCTTTTTTGCTAAAGATATAATTTTCTTATTTGGTGACACCACAACATTAAAGCAAAAGAAAAGTAAACATTTAAAAATGAAAATGCATGGAAAAAAATGGGATTGAATGCTTTCCATAATATTCTTTTCAATATTCATTTATTAAAAGGTTTTATACTTTGATTTTTTTTCCTTCCATATTAGATTTCTTTACTTATTTTACTTATTTACTTATTTTTATCACCCCTCCCCACCCAAGATATACACACTGGTAGTCTTTATGGTTAGAACATATTCTGAATTTGTTAGAGCATAAAGTGTCCTCAATCGATGGCCCCTTGCTTGGATTATTTAATATCTTTTTTCTTTTTCTCTATTTTGAAAGTTTACCTCAAGAAAGTCTGTTTCTTATTTAATTCCTATCAATTTTACATTTCCTCCTGACTGATTATTTATAGACTAACCCCATGGCCTGTGATTCAACCTCATAAAGTCAACTGTGTTACTTATAATTCTCAAACAACAAAAATAAGGCCATTGACAAGATCCTAGAAGAGAAATGACAAAGGTAATATTTGATCTAGGAATATGCTTTGGATTTACATTTGAATATGAGGATTCTGGTGTTTTGAAAATTATAGTAGTAATAACAATAAAAGCATTTCAAATAGTAGCTGTTATACACATTTATTATCTTCTAGACCTGCACTGGGCAATATGGTAGCCGCTAGCCACATGTAGCTACTGATCACTTGAAATGTGACCAGTGCCACATGTTGAAAGGATAATATTTTGGAGATATAAGGTTAAATAAAATATATTATTAAAATTAGTTTCACCTGTTTCTTTTCAGTCTTTTAATGAGGCTGCTAGAATATTTCAGTTATATAAGTGGCTTACATTATACTTATTATATGAAGTTATATAATATTGATTGTTATAACAATTTTATTATAACATAATAGTTAATGTAATAATATTATACAATAATATCTTTATATAAAGTTACATAAGTGACTGGCAATGGTCCAGGTACTTTATATGCATTTTAATCTCATTTAATCCTTATGAGGTATATATTTTTAATATTCTCATTTTTCATAGAAGGAAACTGATAGATTAAATAGCTAACCTAGGGTTGTCTATGGTAGGACCAGTACACAAACTCAATTCGTGCTCTTAAGCAGTAGTCTCTCAACTTTTTGATAGCATCCTCTGTCAGTTCTTTTTTTGCCACCAGTGACAGCAGTGTGATTGAATAGGATTCTTTATTTATTAAAATCTTGGTTTCTTACTTTGTGATGGAGTAGTTCAATGGTCTCATTCATTTTTTTTTTTTTTTTTTTGCGGTACACGGGCCTCTCTCACTGTTGTGGCCTCTCCCGTTGCGGAGCACAGGCTCCAGACGCACAGGCTCAGCGGCCATGGCTCACGGGCCCAGCCGCTTTGCGACATGTGGGATCTTCCTGGGCCGGGGCACGGACCCGTGTCCTCTGCGTCGGCAGGCGGACTCTCAACCACTGTGCCACCAGGGAAGCCCTCTCATTCATTTTTAAAATGCATGCATTTAGTGGATCTGATGGCTGAAATATAGACCTCACAACAGTATGTATATCATATGAAGGGCATCATTGACTGACTGCATTTACTAAAGCATGATGCTCAGTTTTTTTATCCACTCATTAATTATGCAAAGGCTTTTACTGAAATTCAGCTAGTAAATTTCTATTTCTCTTCATGTATTTAAGTTGTTCTGGCACACGAATTGGATGATGCTGTAGTTTTATATTATTAAGTGGCTCCTATGAAAATTCTTTGTTAGAAAGATTTTAAAACAGGTTTAGGACTTCCCTGGTGGTGCAGTGGTTAAGAATCCACCTGCCAATGCAGGGGACATGGGTTTGAGCACCAGTCCCGGAAGATCCCACATGCTGTGGAGCAACTAAGCCCATGCACCACAACTACTGAGCCTGCGTGCCACAACTACTGAAGCCCACACGCCTAGAACCTGTGCTCCGCAACAAGAGAAGCCACCACAATGAGAAGCCCGCACACCGCAATGAAGAGAAACCCCCACTTGCGGCAATTAGAGAAAGCCCGCGTGCAGCAACGAAGACCCAACGCGGCCCTAAATAAATAAATAAACTTATTTAAAATAAAAACAGGTTTAAAATGACATGAAGGTTTTTAGAGGTGACACACATAATTTTTATGAAGAAAAAAATGAAAACATTTCCATATGTTATTTTTTTAAATCCATATGTTTAAACATTTCCATGTTTGTCTTTTAAATATTTCTGGTCTCATTGCTAAAAATGACACCTTTGCTTTGAAGAGACAGATTAAGTATAATTATATATTTTTTTCAAAATATCTGCTATGTCACATACTTCTTGTCATCACAGAGAAATTTGGAAGATTTATAACACTTGTCCTTTGTCAAAAAATGTGTAACATCTTTACATTTGACAAGTTTCTTCACTTCTGTATTTTGCCACAAGATACCAGAGATGAAACAGTTTTTATGGTTAGCAACAATCTTATTTAAAGTATTGTAAAGATTCTACCAGGCTCTACTTTTAAAAAAATGTTTGTACAAAATGAACTGCATTGATGACACTGTTACATTGTGCACCTTGGCTGCCCTTGTAAGTGGCATTAGCTTGAGTGCAGGGAATGAATTTTGTGTCTGGTGCTTTCTCTGTAACCTGACCTTGGAAATATTTTCTTTAAAATCCTAATTTTAAAAGTTACTCCACCACTGGTTATACTTGCATAGATTTTCCATAAAACATGGCTCTCATGAAATAATTCATATACTATGTGTATATAGATTCTCTGGTACATCAGAGGCTCATGAAAATAATTTTTCATGATTTTGTCATTGAGGTGTAATTTGTGTATAAGGGGAATTAGAAATTATTTAAAACTGAATGATAATTGAAGACACAACATATCAATTTGGGGATGCAGTTAAAGCAGTGCTTAAGAGGAATTTATAGTTTCAAATGCTTGTATTAGAAAGGAGGAAAGGCACTATAGAGCACAGGGAAGTATATCCAATACCCTGTGACAAACCATAGTGGAAAAGAATATGAAAAAGTATATGTATGTATATGTATCTATAACTGAATCACTTTGCTGTATGGCAGAAATTAACACAACATTGTAAATCAACTATAGTTCAATAAAGTTAAAAAATAGAAAGGAGGAAAGGCTTAGAAATCCGTGATTTATATTTCCATGTTAAGAAGGCAGAAAAAGATGAGCATATTAACCCAACAGTAAGTAGTAGAAAGGAAATAATAAATTAAGAGTAGAAACAAATTAAACAGAATGCAAACAACAGAGAAGATTAACAAAGCCAAAAGTTAGTTTTTAAAAACACTGACAAAATCATTAAATCTCTGGCAAGCCTTTTCAAGAAAAAAAGAGAAAATGCAAACTACCAATATCAGGAAGGAAAGGGGATATCATCAGAAATTTTACAAACTATAAAGAATACTAAATAATATGAACAAGTATATGCCACTTCTATGAAATGGATACTTTTTTGAAAAATACAATTTATCAAAATTGACACAAGATGAAGTAGAAAGTGTGAATAGGCTTATGTCTATGAACAACGTTACATTTATTAACAAAAATCCCCTCACAGAGAAAACTTCAGATCTAGGTAGTTTCACTAATGAATTTTATCAAAGAATTAAGAAAGCTATAATAATCTTATATAAACTCTGTATAAAGCAACAGCAGCAGCAGAAGAAACACTTCCTGACTAATTTATGAGGCCAGAATAACCCTGGATACCACAGTCAGGCAAAGGCATTACAGAAAACTGCAAATGAATATTCCTCATAAACATAGACATAAAATTCTTTTAAAATTAGTGAATCAAATCCAACAATACGTATAAAAATATTATATATATATATATATATATATATATATATATATATATATATATATATGACCAGCTGGGCTTTATCCCAGGAATGATTCAAATATCAAACAATTTTACTTACTGTATCAACAGACTAAAAGTTGAATATCGTGATTATCTCAAATGATGCAGAAAGAGCATTTGACAAAATTCAGTGTCCGTTCATGATTTTTAAAAAATTAACTGTCAGTAAACAAAGAATAGTGTAAACTCCTCAATCTGGTAAAGTGCATTTACAAAAAGCCTACAGCTAAAATAGTGATGATGAAAGTTGAATGCTTTCTCCTTCAGGTCAGGAACAAAGCAAGGATATCTACTGTCACTATTTTTATTTGACATAGTAGTAGAAATCCTAGCCAATGAAAAAAGTAAGAAAAAGAAGTAAAACAAAAATTGGTAAGAAAGAAGTAAATCTGTCCCTAAATATAAGCAACATGATTGTACAGAAAATTCTAAGGAAGCAACCACAATCTTAACCACCATGACAAAACCTGCTGAAACTAATATGTGAGTTTCACAATTCAAGGTCAGTATATAATACAAAGCCATAAACTTGTCACCCATAGAGTATGGTTTTAAATGAACCAAAGTATAAGTTTGGCCATATGAAATTTTGACCTACTTGAACAGAGATTATATGGAAAGCCTAATAATAAGGGGAAGGAAAATTTGAGTAATTTAAATTCCTATATAGATAACACATACATGTGTACATGCATACATAAGCAAATGACATTCAACCTACAGTTTATATATCCTCTCTTCAGACACTCATCAAATTGAAGAGAACAATTCATTAGCTTGTTTTCTCTCTGTCGCAGCTTCTCTCAGAGTGGCACTAATTAGCACAAAAATGGTTGGGGGAGGAGAGGCGTAAGGAAAAAGGAAGAGAAGTTGCATAAACTCTGATTGTATGTTGACTGAATTAGAATGCTAAGTAGAGAATGCAGAGAAGATCATGACCAGGGTGATCTTCTGATTGGTTCAAGGCATGTGAACTGTGGAACTCTATTTCTAAAGAATTGTGTGACTACATAGGTTAACTGTGAATCCTAAGGAAGACTGGGTATCTACTTGTAGGATATTTACTTACACTAATATCTGATTTATGACTAAGTCATGTGAGTAGTTCCTTTCAATTCTTTCTTTTTTTCTTTTTTAGTTTTTGTTTTGTTTTGTTTTATTTTTTGTGGTACGCAGGCCTCTCACTGTTGTGGCCTCTCCCGTTGAGGAGCACAGACTCCGGACGTGCAGGCTCAGTGGCCATGGCTCACGGGCCCAGCCACTCCACGGCATGTGGGATCTTCCTGGACCAGGGCACAGACCCGTGTCCTCTGCATTGGCAGGTGGACTCTCAACCACTGTGCCACCAGGGAAGCCCTCTGTTTTAGTTTTTTAAACAGCTTTATTGAGGTATAATTGATTTACAAAAAACTGCACAAATTTAATGTATATAATTTGATGAGTTTAGATAGATGTACACAGCCATAAAACCATTACTACAATCAAGGTAATAGACATATCAATTACCTCCAAAAGTAGTTGCCTTGTGCCTCTTTCTTTTCTTTCTCCCTTTCTCCCTTTTTTCCTTTTTTCCTTTCTTTCTTTCTTTCTTTTCTTTCTTTTCTTTCTTTCTTTCTTTCTTTCTTTCTTTCTCTTTCTCTCTTTGTTTCTCTTTCTGTCTCTCTTTCTCTTCCTGTATATGGTAAGAACGTTTAACCTGAGATCTTCCCTCTTAATAAATTTTTTAAGTGTGCAATACAGTATCGTTAACTATAGGTACTATGTTGTACAACAGATCTGTACAAGTTAGCCATCTTGTGTAACTGAAACTTTATACCCATTGAACAACACCCCTCCATTTCCCCCTCCCCCTAGCCCTTGGCAACCACCATTCTACTCTTTGATTCTATGAATTTGACTATTTTAGATCCCTCATATAAGTTGAATCATGCAATATTTGTCTTTCTGTGACTGTCCTCCAGGTTCATCCATGTTGTCACATATAGCAGGATTTCCTTCTTTTTAAGACTGAATAATATGCCATTGTATGTGTATACCACATTTTCTTTATCCATTCTTCCATCGATGCACATTTAGGTTGTTTTCATATTTTGGTTATTGTGAATAATGCTGCAGTGAACATGGGAGTGCAGACATCTCTTGAAATCCTGATTTCAGTTTTTTTGGATATATACCCAGAAGTAGGATTGCTGGATCACATGGTAGTTCTATTTTTAATATTTTTGTGGAAACTCCATACTGTTTTCTATAGGGGCTACACCATTTTGCATTCCCACCAACAATGTACAAGGGTCCCAGTTTCTCCATATCCTCACTAACACTTGTTATCATGTTTTTTGATAATAGCCATTCTAACAGGTATGAGATAATATGTCACTGTGGTTTTGATTTGCATTTCCCTGATCATTAGTGACTTTGAGCACCTTTTCATAGACCTATTGGCTATTTGTCTTCTTTGGAGAAACGTCTATTCAAGTCCTTAGCCCATTTTTTAATTGAGTTATTCGTATTTTTTCCTATTGTAGGAGTTCCTTATATGTTTTAGCTATTAACCCCTTATCTATTTCAATTCTTTTTTTAAAAAATCCTAGCCTTATTGTAATTCTTCTCCATTTCAGCCTATGTATATAGACATTGACATGAAACTTTGGTACAAGGATTCTTGCTTTTCAAAAGATAGAAGGAATGACATTATATGTTGAATTGAACTGAATGATAAATTTATGGAGGCTGAGGGAAATACATATCTAAAAGAGCAGATTGCTAAGGTTTTGTGAATCATTATCTTTTCATGAAGCAGTTTATATCTAGGAACCTAGATTTGTAGCCTACTGGGTAGAATCTAGGTTTTTAGGTTTATGATTCTCTGAATATTTCTTCAGCCAGATGGTTCTGCAGGCTGGGTGCCATCTGCCCAGGCAATGTTAGATTATTTAATTGTGTGTTTATTAAAGCTTGCTCTTTCTGGTAGCATATTGTACCTTTTTAAAGAGTCTCCTTGGCAAACTGCTGAGTTTGGGGCGGTGATTGTATTTTTAAGTGTATCACTGGGGCTGCCAGAGATCACTCCTTACTCTCTATGCCAAAGAATAGGGCTTCCTTATCTTTAGATCTCACTGTACTCCTACATAGATGCCTTTGATTTTTAAGCCTGATCCTGTATTTTTGTAATATTTGGAGTGATTGTCATAAGTGATCTAGTGATTGGTGATTAAACCCTGAATCCCCTCATTGACTTGGGTTATCTTGGAGACTAGGAAGAGTTTATACCTAACAGTTGGTAACCTTGTCAGGACCCCATTTTCAGAAAGTGTAGTTAGGGTGACTTAAGAAGAGGAAGATCAGTGTGGCTGGTAGAGACGGGAGATTTTGTGGTCTTTTGTAGCCACTGAAAAGGGTGGAAGACAGGCAAGACGTAGCCCTAAGCCTTTTCCCAAAGCAGAGAGCACAGCATCGCACAATACTAGCATTACCCAGCCCTGCCCATCTACCAGGATGTAATACCCACCCTGGATGGCACAGTTGGGGGTGATTTGTCAGAGGAGACAGGAGGAGTCCATGACCATTATTTCCAATGCATGGATCTTTGGCCTCCGAGGTCTGTGTTCTCCTGTGAGCTCTGATCATTTTGTGACTGCCCATCAGCACTGAAGGATACCAACACCATTAGACATCTTTGCATGACTCCCTCGACCTACCAGGTCCACCACTCATAGATGAGGCAAGGAGTCCAGAATGTCTAGAATTTAAAAAGACCCTCCATATCAGTCATGAGAAAATTCGAAAGCATTCAAGATGAAAGGAATGGAGGCTGGCCCCAGGTGCTTCTGTGTAACCGCCAAGGACGGGTAACTGTAAAATTCCTTAATCTCAAAGCAGCTGTGACTTGACCCCTGGAAAGTGGTCTAAGTGAGGAGTGTGTAACCCCACCCCCATTTCAGTCTAAGGCTGCTCTACAATATTCTGCACACCCTGATGACCTATACTTCTGTAGGTTGTTCGTGAAAATGATTACAGAGATGTTGTTCAGTGGTCAGAAAAAGCAGAATGGACATATTTCTTTTGGAAACTGGAAGAGTGTAATAGAGGAACATACAGAGAGGACAAGAAAAATTATAATGATAAAAAGATGTTATCAAAATCTAGCATCTTAATGGACTTATTGAAATGAAATGTAGATTAATGCAGTATTCATCCCCCCAAAGTTGACTGATCATCACCATATAAAATAGGTTGCTGGCAAATTAGCAAAACCTTTGGGCATTTTAGAGAGAATAGGGAAACTGTCATTCCACATGCAGTTAACTACTTACTCAGAAAATGGATGCTTTCTTCCTTTCTCAGGTGTGATTCAGAACAGGAGTAGAGAGACAGATACCAGGGGCCATTTGTACCCAGCAGAGCAGCTGTGACATGCCTGCAGCGTGACTTCACCATTCATTTAAGGAGATCCATGCATGGCGATTCTGACCAGGTGCACCTTCCTATAGAAAGCAAACAATAGCATTGGGTATTTTGTGTTGTCAGGACAATAATGTGTATGTCAGTCAAGTGAGTGCTAGGTTATGATTGCTCTGAAATCCATTGAACTAAGTGTTACTTTAATTGACCCACTTTGTGCATGTGTTAGAAGCCACTCCTCAGTATTTTGAGAGGTTTGTTGTTTATGGATTATGTTTAAAGGAATTTTAGAACTCTTCATTGAAGGTTCTGGGTACCTCCACTGTGTTGGTTACAGAATACCTTCTGTCAACGTAACATTATTCTTTTCCAATAATTCTTAACCATGATTTCTAAGTTGCAGTCGCCATGTTCACTGAATCGTAAACATTGACTGGCAGGACCTAACAACAAGGAACCTGATTTGAGTAGGTTGATGATTCTTTTTAAAAAGTATGATAGATGTGGGGACCTTTCAGATATTTGTTAATTTGATATGTTCTATAGTTGATCTGAAGTTTTGTGTTGCCTAGGCAGTTTTTGGTTTGTTTTTGGTTTATAGTAGTTATTATTTTTATTATTTTTAACTAATTTTTATTGGAGTATAGTTGCTTTACAATGTTTTGCCAGCCTCTGCCATGCAGCAGTGTGAATCAGCCATACACATACACACATCCACTCTTTTTTAGATTTCCTTCCCATTTAGGTCACCACAGAGTACCGAGTAGAGCTCCCTGCACTATACAGCAGGTCCTCATTAGCCATCCATTTTATACACGTATACTTTTATTTTCTTACCTGAAATTCTGCTGCATCTTTTTTCTTTTTAACATCTTTATTGGAGTAAAATTGCTTTACAATGGTGTGTTAGTTTCTGCTTTATAACAAAGTGAATCAGTTATACATATGCATATATCCCCATATCTCTTCCCTCTTGTGTCTCCCTCCCTCCCATCCTCCCTATCCCACCCCTCTAGGTGGTCACAAAGCACCGAGCTGATCTCCCTGTGCTATGCGGCTGCTTCCCCCTAGCTATCCATTTTACATTTGGTGGTGTATATATGTCCATGCCACTCCCTCACTTTATCCCAGCTTACCCTTCCCCCTCCCCATGTCCTCAAGTCCATTCTCTAGTAGGTCTGCGTCTTTATTCCCGTCTTGCCCCTCGGTTCTTCATGACCATTTTTTTTTTTTTTTTAGATTCCATATATATGTGTTAGCATATGGTATTTGTTTTTCTCTTTCTGACTTACTTCACTCTGTATGACAGACTCTAGGTCCATCCACCTCACTACAAATAACTCAATTTCATTTCTTTTTATGGCTGAGTAATATTCCATTGTATATATGTGCCACATCTTCTTTATCCATTCATCTGCTGATGGACACTTAGGTTGCTTCCATGTCCTGGCTATTGTAAATAGAGCTGCAGTGAACATTGTGGTACATGACTTTTTTTGAATTATGGTTTTCTCGGGGTATATGCCTAGTAGTGGGATTTCTGGGTCATATGGTAGTTCTATTTTTAGTTTTTTAAGGAACCTCCATACTGTTCTCCATAGTGGCTGTATCAATTTACATTCCCCACCAACAGTGTGGGAAGGTTCCCTTTTCTCCACACCCTCTCCAGCATTTATTGTTTGTAGATTTTTTGATGATGGCCATTCTGACCGGTGTGAGATGATATCTCATTGTAGTTTTGATGTGCATTTCTCTAATGATTAATGATGTTGAGCATTCTTTCATGTGTTTGTTGGCGCTATATTGGTCATCTGACCAAGATGTGGTGGTCTTGTGTATTTATTTGTTCCTAGGACACTTAAGTGCCTTATTTTATTAATACACAGCTTGGTGTTTTATGGAACTGAAAAATCAATTTCACAAGCTTCAGTGTATAGAGAAATGGTATAACCTGATGGATAAGAGCGTTGGCTCTGGAATCAGCCTCCTTGAGTCCAACCGCAGCTTCCCTTCTTACTAGGTGTGTCCTTGGGCAAGCGACTTAATCTTTCTAATCTTTGGCTTCTTCATTGTTAAATGGGGATATTAAAGAGTATCTACCTTACAGGATTGTTGTGAAGATCAAATAAAGTAATACACTTAATACAGGACCTGGCACACGGTAAATGTTCAGTAAACTTTTATCATCTCATCTATTAATGTTCTCACAGGCTTGAGAAATGGTACCTGCCCCTAGAGTTAATTCTCCCTTCTCTGGTTACTGCATTTCTTTTTTTTTTTTTTTTTTTTTTTAATAAATTTATTTATTTTTGGCTGCATTGGGTCTTTGTTGCTGCACGCGGGCTTCTCATTGTGGTGGCCTCTCCTGCTGTGGAGCACAGGCCCTAGGCACGTGGGCTTCAGTAGTTGTGGTGTGTGGGCTCAGTAGTTGTGGCTCACGGGCCCAGCCGCCCCGCGGCACGTGGGATCCTCCCGGACCAGGGCCCGAACCCATGTCCCCCGCATCGGCAGGCGGACCCCCAACCACTGCGCCACCAGGGAAGCCCTGCATTTCTTTTAAGGAAGTGACACAAAACAGACTTCTAGACTAGTGCCTCCTTTTTTATATAAATAACTTTTTCATTTATAACAATCAAATATGTATCTAGGCAAAGTTGAAGATATAAGACTTGGAAACAGTTAATTTCATTCTTTTATATGTCTTTAAAAAAGGGGGTTTTGCACGTTGTCATAGTCCACCAATTTTTTGGATCCCACCTCCCTTAATATCTCTCCTGCGAGTTAATGGCAGCAAAGCAAGGAGAGAACCAAGACCGTTTTTTCTGTCCTTTGGTTTAATCTGAGCCTCTTGACCCTGATCCATAAAGCAGGATATTTCATCTTCTGCAGGAGCTGCTAATGAAAGTCAAGCGTTATAAGATGTTGTTCTTATCACCAGGAAGGTTTATTAGTTAATGCCTTCTCAGAGGGACACAGGGTAATTGGACAAAGCTGGATATTTATTTGATAAAATGCCCTGTAGGTCAGTTTCTATGAATTTTCCCTCAAGAGGACTGGGAATTATCCCCAAAATGAAAAGAAATTCTTTGGACTTGAGAAGTAATTTTCAGTAGAAATTGACTTCAGGGCAATCAGTTCTGTTTGTGTTTTCTGCTCTCTAATCACTTAGAATGACATCTTATGTTGTAGGAGGAAGAGGGCAGGTGCAGAAACAAAGATAAAAACATAATCAGTGAAGATGGGGCCACCAGTAGATCATGTGGAACTATCTATGTTCTTTCTGTATCTATAAACCCTTTCTGTAGGAAGATGCTTCATCAGAGCTATTTGTAGATGACAGTTTTATTTGGCACACATATCACATTTAGGTCTCAGCATCTTTAAATTTTTTTTCAAATTTTATTACCTGTTTTTTTTAAACTATCAGTTACAAAATAACATGCTTGCTTTGATTGGTTCATACTAATAGATCAGTATTATAAATTCTTAACTGTAGGAGAATATTAGTTTTCAGGCACAAAGGTAGGAAAACTGTCTCACGTTAGGGACAGTATTGAAATCTGTAGTTGTTATTTTGCATTTGGTGCTGAGTACAACTTTATAGTACATTTTGTCCTATTTCTACACCTTTTCCTTGCGTATTATATAATTGAATACCAAATTGCATTGAGCTTGATTCTCAGATTGCAAAGTGTGGGGACTTGACCATATTGTTGGGGTAAACACTAGGGAAAAAAACTGCATTCATTCTCTAAAACCTCTGATGATAACTTACTTTAATCTGCAGTGAAAGAAAGGTTGTAAGATTCCCTCCCTAGTGGTCTTTGGGATTCACTCTGTGAATACTGAATTTAAAAAGACAATACTTTCTCTAATTGGTCAACCAGAACACTTATTTTTTGAAAATTTTTTATTGAAATATAGGTGATATACAATGTTGTGTTAGTTTCAGGTGTACAGCAAAGTGATTCAGATATATATATTTATATATATATTCTTTTTTAGATTCTGTCCACTATAGGTTACTACAGACATTGAGTATAGTTCTCTGTGCTATACGGTAGGTCCTTGTTGGTTATCTATTTTATATATATAGTAGTGTCTATATTTTAATCCCAGACTCCTAATTTATCCCTTCCCCATTCCGCTTTGGGAACCATAAATTTGTTTTCTATGCCTGTGAATCTGTTTTGTAAATAAGTTCCTTAGTATCATTTTTTAAGATTTTTTTAGATTAGTGTTTTAGTTCAAAACACTTACTGATCTAGATGAGCGATTCAAATAATTACAAATTTCTCACCTTCAAGAATTTTTTCATCTAATTGGTGATACAAGTCAAAAAGCCAGTTAGGTTCTTTAAAAATCAAGGCCACCAGTGGTCTCTAAATCTTCAAGTCCAGTGACATTTGCTTAGTACTGTTTTCTTTAGCTCTTAGCACCAATGCCTGATCCTCATTTGGGGAACCCTAGGCTGATACTCCTCTCACCTTTCTCACTTCTGTGTTTCCTAAATAGAGATTTCACCAAGATTCATATCTTGGGCATTTTTTTCTATTCTCTCTGAAACATTTGTTTTTATAAAAATGCTTTAAAAACATTACTTTATACTTTTTTCTTTTTTCTATCTGTTGATTTAAATAAATGAAAATATCCACTTATCTGAAAGTAAAAGTTTGGGACGCATGTACGATATTAAGTTGAACCATATAAAATTACTGTTTTTGTAAGTCAGAAATGGTCAAATATCGGCAGTTTTCTCTTTTTCTCATATGTTATTTGCTTTCTCTCTATTACTGTGTAGGAAATCCATCTTCTGTATAAATTGAGATGTGATTTACCTTTAGGCTTTCCAATACATTTTAATGAAAAAATTCTCATTTTCAACAAAATTGATTTATTTTAATGTTATATTTTCCTCCTCAAGTCATGTGGGTAACTTCCATTATTATTAATATGGTTCACATATTGCAAAGGAAGATGACATCCTTCAGTTCTTTCTCAGTAAAATAATTTATTGGAGTCACAGATTTAACTGGTAGATTTTTTTTGCTCCTGAAGAGTATTAAATAGCGAAAATGACAGGGATATTCTTTTCCTTCGTTTGCTTTTCCTCAGGATACAGTTTATCCATTCCTGGCTGCAGTGCCAGAATTAGAAATAACTGTAGCCAAATTTCAAGGTCTCACCCTGTAGCAGGTTCATCTTGTTCCTTGGCAGGCACAGACAGTGCTTTATATGATGACTGTATAATTACCCAGTTTTGGTAAACACACATTATTTAGCCAATACAGCAAAATGACTCCTTCAGAGCCATTACATTGCAGTTCATCAAGTAAATAGTGATTTAGCCGTTTTCATGAAAAATGTGTGTTATTTCGTTGATAGCCTATCAATCCACAGCATTAAGCTAATTCCCTATCACCCTTTATGAGTATTTTGGAACCTCTCTTTAAATTTCATTTATTTATTTTTGCTGTGTTGGGTCTCTCGTTTCTGTGCGAGGGCTTTCTCTCATTGCGGCAAGCAGGGCCACTCTTCATCGCGGTGTGTGGGCCTCTCACTATCGCGGCCTCTCTTGTTGCAGAGCACAGGCTCCAGACGCGCAGGCTCAGTAGCTGTGGCTCACGGACCCAGTTGCTCTGCAGCATGTGGGATCTTCCCGGACCAGCGCTCGAACCTGTGTACCCTGCATTGGCAAGCAGACTCTCAACCACTGCGCCACCAGGGAAGCCCTGGAACCTCTTTTTGAAAACCATTCCTGTACTATATGAACACTGTACAAGGCTCTATTTCAATGTGAAAATCACTTAGTGTAATTGTTTTTATAGTTATTTCTATTATGAACAGTCTCTCAGTGTCAGAGATAGCAGGACACAGTGCCCGGACTATTAATGTGAATTGCTTTGATAGAGAAGAAAATAGCTTTGATTGCCTTTAAAGAATGGGAAGAAATGATTTTATAATGTTTAGGCCCTGGCACAATTTTTATGTGATCATTTAAACCTGGAATAACTTAATGACAGAAGTATAAAGCCCATTTAAGAAGATATGCTGAAGTGTCTATCACTACTGTTTGAAAGGAGGTGTGCACTGGCTAGACTGAGTTTTAATACTAATAGAGTTAGTTTCACAAACAAAGATGCCTTTCGGATTAAAATTAAGATGATGTCTTTACTTATCTTTCAAAAGGATTCATTTCCTTCCGGATGAAGTTACGGTGTGGGGTTTTTGGTCTCTCTTCCTGGGGAATAAGCATCAAGAAGTCAAAGATAAAATTCCATGGAGACAGTTGTGAGGAATCTGTGCTCGTTTGTTTTTGCAGTGATGTATCATGCAAGGATTTCTAACGAAGCAGTGCCTTAGGTTGTAGATGGAGTGCCTGCCCACTGTAATGATTTTTTTCCCCCTGAAAGGCAAAAATAGCTGCCCTGCCACACTGGGCTGCTGGGCTTTGATGGAAAATGCCATGCTGTTTCTTGCTTCTTCTCCTGATGGCATGATAACATACACTGAGTACAGGTGTGACAATCTAAGTATATTTAGAAAGCCTCTGCAGAGCACAGAAGTGGGGAATTAGAATGGAATCATGCAAGGACTCTGAAATGGAATCCCACAAGCCACACCAGGACTTGCTGCATTCAATAACTCTATGAGGACAGGGTGAAGAATAAGGTCTTGATTGCTCCTCACATATGTGGTTCGTATCTCAGTATGTCTTCTTAGGCCTTAGCCTGAGGGTTTACCTTAATCCATTTACATTTCCAAGAAAAGTCCTTCAGTCCATCTTGCTGAAGTCCATGTGTGATTGAATCAGGGTAGAAAACTGAGTTTGAGGACACAGGGCATCTCTTCATGGTGCTTTCCCATCATCCCTTGTGGTGATAATGGCCTCAAACTCTGCCTTCTCACTCCAGCTAGTGACTCTAGGCTATCTTCCCTAAGAATGTGAAATGTCATTAACGTTTTCTATCTCAGGTGACCACTTGCTTGATAATCGGAGTTGTCTGCCTGGATTCTCTTGGTAGGTGACACATGAGGAGGATAGTTCCTTCACATTCAACTGCTTCCCTCAGCTCACACAGCTTTCTGGTTTTGTATTTACATTTTCATCCCTCAGTTGAGTGGACATATTCAAGGAAAAGGGCCAAAAGAAAACCCCCTCCTAGTGGTTGGATAGTATATGGCAATTTGTTTTCTGTTTTTTTTTCTTTCCTCAGAAACATCTGTGACTGATGACTCTCAGGGGAAAAAAAAAATCACCCAAACTTATCTGAGAAATCTAAAGAGTAGTGAGAGGCAGAGAACAGAAAGAAAGAAAAAAGTTGTTTTGCTTATGGATTTTGGCATCACAAGTGCCACCCCTTAGCATTAAAAGGCCCTTCCTGACTTCTGAATTTTAAACAGTGCCTTCTAAAAAACAGTAGTAGGAAATGAAGTTACCCTTCTAGTTAGGAACAAAAAGAGAAATGGCCGCTGGCTGTGTGTTTACCCTCATGGCTTCCCTGAGGATGTCCTGTCTCCATTCTGCAGAGAGCTCTCTCTCTCTCTCTCTCTCTCTCTGTCTCTCTGTCTCTCTCTGTCTCTCTTTCTGTCTAACTCTGAAAAGCCTTCACTAAAGAGACAAAGCAGAGTGGAAATGAATGTTTCAGCCTCCTGTAAACCCTCCTCTACTTCTTCCCTTCCCCTTCTGTCCAGGGGGATCCTCAGAGGTGGGAGGCTCATAATAGGTGGACCAGAACCCTGAGCAAGGAGCCCATAACTCCTCTTAAAGACCCAGTGGGACTAGGACAAGAGAGAACTGAAAGTGGAATTGAAACTATAGATTTAGATTTTGCTTTTCTGGATATCATATGCATGTAATGGCTAATTATTTTTTTTCATGGAGGGTGTCAGGGAGAGTGTCTCATGACTCATACAGATTACTACTTTCATTGATAGAATGTCTTCCTGGTGATAAGCTGGCAAGGCTGGAAAGTGTACGTGGTTGCCATGTTCAAAGTTAAGACAACTGAAGGAATTGGAGTCAGTAAGGCAAGCCAATCAATCATAAATTGATTAAGCATATCTAATCTGTAAAGTACTAGGGTATGAGGGAAGGAGGAATGCCTTGATGCTGGTGATGAAGAGTTTTGTTTTTTTCCTGTTTGCTTTCTAGTGCAATAGCTTCTTTTGATTTTAAAAGTACTATATATGAAGGCAAACAATATAGAAAAAGTATGAAGAAAGTGAAAACTAGTAATCATTTTAGTGATAGATAACTGTCAACACTTGGTTAAAGCACCTTTTTCCTATGCATAAATATATATGATAAAATTGGTTTTAGAATATATATTCTTTTTTTAGAATATACTATGTTTAAAATATTTTTATTGTGTTGGCACAAATGATGCATGCTCATTGTTTAACATTTTCAAATAGTATAGTCAAGTACAAAAGAAAGACAGTAAAAACTTCCCAAAACTATCACCCAGAAATAGCCACTGCTAACATTTTGGTGTTATTTCCTTATAGTCATCTCTCTATGCATACGTAGGTATGGATTGATTTATGTGACTTTTCCACAAATGGGGCTGCTTATTTACTCAGAGTGTGACATGGCAACTTCTCACACAAGACATCAGTTTTAATGGCTGTGTTGTATCTTAATCTACAGATGAATTTTTTTTTACTGTGGCTTTATTGATGGACATTTAAGTTGTTTACATTTAAGTTGTTTCACACAGTGGTACAGGAGGCATCCTTGTACCTTTTTTTTTAATACTTATTCTTTCTTTTTTTTATTTTATTGAAGTATAGTTGATCTACAACGTCATCTTAGTTTCAGGTGTACAGCACAGTGATTCAGTTATATATATTATATAACTGAATATATATATATATATATATTCTTTTTCAGATTCTTTTCCCTTATAGGTTATTACAGAATATTGAGTATACTTCCCTGTGCTATACAGTAGGTCCTTGCTGTTTATCTATCTATTTATTTATTTATTTTGTGGTACGCGGGCCTCTCACTGTTGTGGCCTCTCCCGTTGCGGAGCACAGGCTCCGGACGCACAGGCTCAGCAGCCATGGCTCATGGGCCCAGCCGCTCCGCGGCATGTGGGATCTTCCCGGACCGGGGCACGAACCCGTGTCCCCTGCATCGGCAGACGGACTCTCAACCACTGCGCCACCAGGGAAGCCCTGTACCTTTTTTAATATGTTAAATTTCTTTATATAGTAGATATTAACCTTTTGTTTGTTATATGTATTTCAAATACTTTTATGATTGGTAATTTGTCTTAAAAGTTTAATAGAGCCTTTACAATTGTCTGGTTCTTGATCTGAGACTTGCTTGTGTAAAAGAAGAATTGCACTAGATCAGCTAAACAGGCAAGGAAGTCTTTATTCAAGACTATTGTAATAGGGCAGAGATACTGAGCCCTACTTCACTGAAAGAAACGGTGGCAAATTTAAGCGCTAGAATGAGCTAGTGGAAAAGTACTGGAGGACTTCTGGGATGGGAGGAGGTTAACTAATGTGATTTAGGACATCTGTGTTTGCTAATTGGTGCTTCTTGATGTCAAGTTCCTACCCTCCCACAAAAACTAGGAGGTTGGGGTGGTTATCTTTCTTTTTTTTTTTTTTTTTTGGTTATCTTTCTTAATGACTGCATTTTTTTTTTTTTTATGCGTTACGCGGGCCTCTCACCGCTGCGGCCTCTCCCGTTGCGGAGGACAGGCTCCGGACGCGCAGGCCCAGCGGCCACGGCTCACGGGCCCAGCCGCTCCGCGGCACGCGGGATCCTCCCAGACCGGGGCACGAACCCGCGCCCCCCGCACCGGCAGGCGGACTCCCAACCACTGCGCCACCAGGGAAGCCCAATGACTGCATTTTGAAGGGATGGCTCCCAGGCCCTTGAGAAAGATATTCCTGGATTATAGCACACCTCCATCTCAAAGAGGAAGAAAAAGAATTCACAATTGCAAGTTTTCTAGAGTAAACACCCTAAGAAAAGGGAAATTTAAAGGGCATATAATCAGGAAGAAACCTGTCTAATAGTAAAGCTTAGGGGGCTGTTAAGAGTGTCTTGCTTGGTAATATCCATCTCAGGCCTAGGGAAGGTAATCAAGGCAAGAGATGGGGGAGAGATGAATAGCTTCGACTTCTCCATTTACTGGTTGAAGTGCTTTTCAGGCAGAAGCTACGACTGAAATTCATGTCGTGTGTGTACAAATGGTTGTTGAAGTAAAAGGAACATGGTGTGGAGCAGTATCAGTCAGACCATAGGTACAGTCAGACCCATTGCTTGTCCTCTGAAACACTCCACCAAGGTCAGGCAGTCAAAATCTATGTTGTAAGATTGGTTCTCACCTCTGAGAAATGAGAATTATTACTATCATTGAGCACTCAGCGCTTGGATTCTCCTGGTTCCTACTTGAGTAACCTCATCCTCACCTGCCACAAATTGTACCTGTCAAGGGTATCCATAACATAGGGAAAAGCAAGAGCCCTGAGACATGCAGGCCTGGGTTCTAATCAAAGTTCTGTTATTAGTACCCTGTAGACAAGTAATTTAACCTTTCTGAAGCTCAGTGTCCTTACCTGTAAAATGGGGATAATAACTCTACTCAAGGTTTTTGGGATAATTCAGTGGTATCATGTATTCAGAATGCCTGGTCCGGGTCCCTCACATAGAATGAGGTCAATTAATTTTTGTTCCCTTCCCTATCGTATTGTCTCCCCAACTCATTAATGCCATCCCCCTGCTTTGATTAAAAGACATGAGGGGCATAATTGCCTAACTGTTCAATTCTTTAGTTCCTATATTGCCCATCTATAAAGGTATAAATTACTTGGAAACCCTATCCTTTGGTTTCATGGTCTAGTTTGTACTGTGTGAATGATGAGTGGAAAGCAAATGAAGTGTGTAACCTGCTTATTCCATCTTGCCTTATTAGCTGTGATCAATTGGCTAGTCTTCTCCTTGGTGTCTGTCATTTGCCTCAGAGCCTCCTGTGTTTTTCCTTTATAGTTTCATTTAATCTGGATGTACCAACTAGGTGTGGATTGCAACTTTTCACTTCATCGCCAATATCAACATTGACTATAGGCAGCCCTGTTCACCAAAAATGGATCTTGTGATTTCAAAATGCACAATAATTAGCATTTTTCTTTTAATGAGTTACTGGTGATGAGACAAGTTAATTGAATCACAAAATGCTTATCTCAGGTCTATAATGTGCAAATCAGTTGATTCACAACTAATTGAAAAGTTTCTGATCTGGAAATTTGGACAATGTATGGCAAGCACTTCCAAAAACAGAATCTAAAGCTCAATTCATAAAAAAGAGGGACTTAGATTTTGAATTCTATATATTAATAGTTATTTCTCTCAAACTGCTAAGAATTAGCAGCTCAAGATACTGACCAAGTATACTCCTTATAAGATTGTACAAATATTTAGCTTATTTGTAAGAAAAAAATACTCAAAAAGTCAGGGCAACCTCTATTTTCATAAATCATTGCATGTATTACTCAGTGATAATTAGTTTATATTTTAAGGGTTCACAACAGGAATTTAGTTGATTACGAAGTTTTTTGTTTTCTGTTGACCACCAGAGCACGAAGCACCTACGTGCCAGGAGCGCTCTTGTTACCTGTGTGTCACTGCGATCATAGACTCAATTTCTAGTGAGTTGACAATTACAGTTCTGCATATATAAATGAAAAGTGTCTTTTGCAATTTTATGTACTCTTAATAAAGAAAGAAGAATATAAGTATACATTTACATTTAATTTGTAAAGTATTTATACAGTGTGATGCTTTATGTTTTTGTAAGCTCAAAAATTATGATGAAATAGTTAACTCAAGACAGAGCCGTTAAGATGCTCTCAGAAGAACTTTGTGTTTACCTGGAAGATTGAAGGGTGGAAGGGGGCGATGCATAGATAGAGGACTAATGCTATACAGCTTTTAATAAACTGATATTTAAAAATTGAAACAATGAAGAGATATATGTGTGTTCAGACTGCAGTTTCAAGAATAAAAGAATTCCAATATGTAAAAACTACATCTGGAGATGTTGCCAAAGTTTTGGAAAGAAATATACAGTGGCTTCACATTTTAGCTTTAAATACTTTACGATTGTTTTCAGCTTTTATCCCCAACTCATTTTTAAAGGGTCTCTCTTCTGCTGTATTTTAAAAACCTTGTGTGCTGTTATTGGCCTGTTTGCTCTCAGCTGTCCTGTGCGCTGCTAGGTCCCAGCGCTCAGACTGTATTTCTCACATCCCATTGTCAGTGGGCTTTCCATTAGGTTCTGCTGGCGAGAGGCACTGTTAGGGAATTGGGAGGTAAGGAGGGGCTGATTTCCAACAGTTCAGGAGAGGTAACAGCATTGTTGGCTTTGGCCACGGGGGTGGGGTGAAAGCGGGTGTCTGGGCAGCAGGGCTTTCAGCAGCAGGCTCCTGGGCTCCTGCACATGCAGCCAGGCTACAAGGACAGCCAGAAACATGCAGCATGGAACCTTGGCCCCAAGAGTGTTTCTGCTCCTCTCGCCCAGGGTAGCAGTTAATCTCTGAGTAACTTAACCTTGTCTGCCTTGGCTTCTAAGGTGCTTCCAACACCTGTGTAACCAATTCCTCTGTTAAATTTCTTCTTTTTAAAATATCTAGAGTGGTTTGTGTTTTCGGATCAGTTCCTAATGCACTGTGTTCATTCCCACACTTAAGTGTCACTTGTTACCTGTTAATGTGTCCAGATCCTAGTATGTTAATGTACTCTGGGAATTTAACCTGAAGCAGCAGATTTAAACCCGAAATACAATTATAGCCTTGGGCATAAGACCTCATTCTGAATCTTTTTCAAAGAAGCCAGTATAACAAGATGGAGTGGGCAGAAATATTGCTCTGAGGAGATCAAAATTCTTGGTGCCGACTGCCCCCATACTTCATTTAATGTTTGGCTGTGGAGAGTGTAGAAGGCAAGAATTTATAGGGATCCAAGTATTTTCATGGCTGGTTCTGCCGGGCTTGTTCCTGGCTGCATCACACCTCCCCCAAGCTATCGCCTTGAAACCTGGCAGAAGGAGAAGCGCCCCATTAGTGACTGGCACTGGAGAGGAGATAAATACCTCGGGATCTATATATTTGTCTTTTTGTGCCTGGATTAGTAATGCAATCTAACATTTGAGCAAGATATCCTTCTTTTTGCATGTTACTTTACAGGGACTGTTAACCTTAATTTTAAAAAAGAATCCATTTTTATTGCTTAAACCAATTTACCCAAAAATTGTATCAATGATACCTTTACCCAGCAACAATTTACATATTTGAAAATTTACATCTCCTTAACTATTGCTGTTGAGAGTATGCAAAAACAGACAAACAAAAATATTTCTAATGTTATTGGAACTTGTAGGTATGTTTCTGATGTGTCTAAAAATACATAAATGTGTTTTTAGACAATACTTACATCTTTGTCCTTCCCCAGGAGAGCAGGAAATGTCAACATTGGAAACAAGAGAAATAAGTGGACTGTGTTACCATGCTTCAGACAGCTGTGGGCATGTCTTAGTGCATTCAGGCTGCCCTAACAAAATACCACAGACAGGGTGGCTTATAAATAACAGAAACTTATTTCTCACAGTTCTGGAGGCTGGGAAGTCCAAGGTCAAGGCACTGGCAGATTCCATGTTTGGTGAGGGTCAGCTTCCTGATTCATGACAGTGTCTTCTCGCTGTGCCCTCGCAGGGCAGAAAGGGCAAGGGAGCTCTGTGGGGTCTCTTTTATAAAAGCGCTAATCCCATTCATGAGGCTTTGCCCTCATAATCAAATCACCTCTCCAAGGCCCCACCTCCTCCTAATGCCATCACCTTGGGGGTTGGGATTTCAACATAGGAATTTTATGGGGATACAAGCACTTATTCTATAGTATTATACTAATTCTACTATTAAAAATACCTAGGTAGTTTGGAAACAATATGCTCTTCCACTGCTAAAAAGTGACCGTTGCTTTTTCAAATTCTACAGAGTCCAGTTATGTTCCCATATTGCTGTCAGTTCTTGCTCAGCCGCAGCTCTGCCGGTATTTCCATCAGTTCTACTCGATGGAAGCAAACTGGCTTTTATGTGGTTGTTTTGTCATCAGTCCAAGACTTTATGGATAAGTGGAACTGGGTGTTTGACCTAGCTCTAATCCCTGCCTGTGGATTAGAAGGGATTTTAGCTGGAGTTAAAATCTTCTGATGAGAATCAAATGAAACCATGTTGTAGGACTCCACATGTTCCAACAACATAGCATTTGCCCAGAATTGTCATCTAACTTTGGTTCCTGTTGCAGTTTTTTTTCTTTCTCAAGAGCCATATACCTGATGCTTTCCTTTAGTTCTACATTCCTCCCTCTAAGATGCTCACCACTGTAGGAATAAACCCATCCTAATGATTCTCCAAGGGTCACCTCCATTATTAACATCACATACATTGGTGCCCCTCTTTCCCAACATTCTCTCTAGAATAAAATGTGTGGTTTTTTTTTTTTTTTTGTACTTGTATCTCTGAAGTCCAGTGGTGTCTAAAGTTAGTGGAAAGTCAGAAAAAGGCAGTCGTGAGTGTCTTAAGTGGTGTCAATACGACTCATTGTAAAAATGGGAGGGGAGGCGTTCCTTGCCCCACCTGTCTCACATGGTTGGTGTGACAGTCAAACAGGAGTAACTAGGATGCAGTAAGGGGTAATGGGTAGGACCTAGGATTGGGGAAGGGACAGAAAACTTTAGCTTAACTCACATCTCTGCAACTCAATAGCATGGGGTCTCCTTGAGTGTATATTTCTTCGACAGTCATACAGGAATAAAAATAATTCCTACCTGTCCATTTCACAGAAGTGTATTAGGAGCAAATGGTATATGAATATAACTTGTACACTGTAAAGTGCTAAAAAATGTATGTTATACAGGCTTATCTCTATTCAGGAAAAAAGTGGCAAATTGACTCTGCTGGGTTAATCCATTTCATTATCCCTGTATTAGATTGTGTTGCATGACAAACATGCCATCTTCTGTTATTTGGCAGATGGCATATAGACGCATATCCAATTTAATAATATTTCTTGGGTTGATTTCTCCTCACCCAATCAAGAAATTAGATACATTTGGACAGGAGCATATTTGAGAATAGATAGTTGAAAACATGGACTGGAAATAATTGAGAATTTGCATTGAGCAAATTATTAGTTTGAGTATTAAGTCATTTGGTTTCTTTCTTTCTTCCTCCCTCTCCCCCTCCCCACTTTATGTTCTTCTTCCTCCTCTCTACCTCCCCCCACCCCCACTGCCTCTGTCTTCTTTTCTCTTCTCTTCAGTAGAGTGTTTACCATGTCTTTCACTTGTAGACTGACCCATGAATTTCCTTAGTGTTCAGTGTTTTTGTGTTCCCATAACATTAGCAGTAGGGGGCAGGTCTTTGTGCAACTTTCACCCCAGAGAGATGGCTTTGCCAGTTTTCAGTGCACTTGAGATATTTTAAAGAGAATGATTTCGTATAGAGAGTTAGGTGTTTACAAAATTATTGAAAGGGCTGGAGGAGCAGAAACCATGTGGACAATTGATTTCGAGGTTAAACTATCCTGGCTGCAATCCAGAGGCCAAGAAGTGCAACTGCTCTCCCTCCCTGCCCATTCCCCAGCCTCAGTTGTCTTGCATCCTTGAAGCTGTGACTAGACACTGGCATATGGAATCCAGTTACTGAGGTTCTAACGACCTATGTTGCCAGCAGAGGCATCTCATTGGCAGAATGTATATTGCATCCAGAACCCTAGCTTCTAAGAAGTCTAGAAATGTAATTTTTAACTTCCCAGCTTTTACAAGAATGGGGTAAGAATGTAAGCTATTGCCAATAACTTCAGCTTGGGAGGCTGACTGGCTTATATTGCCAGGTCATCCTGAAGTTTTCAGAAACGAAGAGGGGAAAATAATGACTTTGGGTTATAGAAAACCAATAAAGTGGATGTATCATTTGCACTCTCACAAGTTGAGAGCAAAGATGTGAAGATCTGCTCTCAGACTGAGAGTTGTATAGGCATGTTTCAACATGGAGCAGTTTTCATGGAGAGTGACAAATTACCCAAAGTAGGAAGGACTTGGGAAACATTTCCTGCCTTTAACCACTGAGGTGCTTCCCAGGCAAGAGAACTTTGATTCACTCAACTCTCGTGTCATTCATTCCCTGGGAGACTCCAATTTAACAAGCTCACATCAAACCTTTGCCCTGTGGTTGTATGGATGGTTTGATCTAGCCTCTGGTCACTGGAGTAAATAAAATGAGTGCCGACAGCTTCAGAGCTGATGGATTTATTTCAGAAATGGCTGCCGCAGATCCTTACAAGAGCTATGTAGAAACGGAGAAGTGTTGTCATGCACGGGGGCTCAAAGCAGACCTCCATTCTGTTCCCAGCTCATCAGTAATGTGTTTTGTGCAAGTAGAGAAAGGATAAGGTGTTTTTAAACCCCTGCTACGTTTTGTGCCCTGACCTGTGAAATCAGCATGTCTGATGAGGTGGCTTTACAGCGCTATGCAGGGGGATTCATTTTGTGAATATTTCCTGCGAGGCATTAACTGGGAGTGGTGCCGAACTGGGTTTTGTTTACTTGTGTCTTAGTGAATTAGTTTATTTTTTCTTAGTGAATTAGTTTATTTTTTCTTAGTGAAAGTCTCCTACCCAAATAAATAGCTTATTAATGATTCTTAATATTATTTACTAGGTTTAAATAACTCGTAAAGCTTGGTATAAATCTTCTTCAAAGGGTGGCCATGTGACTGAGGTAGACATTAACTGAAAATCTGCATTTTCCATCAGTTTTCCTGCTCACCCCATTTGAATTTACCTCTTGGCGATTTCAAGGACTCGTGATGTTTCCCCCTTCTAAATTACCTTTAACAGTGGTAGAACTCCGTTCCCTAATAGTAAACATTAGGTTTTGTTTCTTGTTTTCTAGAAGCCCATGAAAAATGGTTATCAGAGAAACTTTAACCAACTCAAATCAATGTAGCATGTTTTTGTTGTTATTGGTTAGAGAAAGGTGACATTTCTTAACTTTCAGAGCATGAATGAGGTACAATCACTGTCCTAAATGTGAGACGAATAATGTGTTAATATCTATCCCTAATCTGACATTCCCTTTGAGCACAATTATAGCACAGTTATGGAAAAGTGTAGGGAAGTAAGTGGCTGAATTTAGAATGCCACATTCTAGAATGCCCAAACCCCAGGTGAGCGTGCTGTGTGGGGGTCAGATGTTAGGTGAGAACACGCATTGCTTTGTACTTCTTTCTGAAAGTACAGAACAGTTGACAGGAGGTTGAAGAATGGACCAGCTGGGAGATACTGAGAAAAGGAGAAAATGGATATTGTTGAGTTTTTTTTTCTCTCTCTTTTCTTAGTGTCTGGCCTCATATTTTCAAAAGCAAGAGAAGGAAAAATGGTCAATTAGAGTAGTAGTCTTAGCCAGAACTGGCCTTTGTTGATGATTCTGTGCTGCGTCTCTTGTAGGATAATTCTGAATTTGAGAAAATGAACTATTTCACAAATGATTTAATCTATATTCATCCTCTTATTTTTACTACCTACTCATTCGTTGTGAGCCTCTATTTCCCACATGGTCCCAATCATATAAAATACTGTGTGTAAGACAGGATTTTAAAGCATTTGTAATATCTCAGCTCAACTAACCTTAGCTGAGAGAGCAGCTCATCTTTGTGACCCTCTTCATGCCTGGCCCGGGAACAGTCCCAGCATGTTATGCTTACCCAGCATTCTTAGTGCTCCCTCTGTGGAACCACAAACAGCTCTGCAAATACTAATTTGCTGAACTCTGATAACGGCCCTATTATTTCCTGTTGTACAGATGAGGAGACTGAGGGACAAAGAGTGTAGGGAACTTGATCAAGGTCACATAGCATACAGACACTTGTTATGGTCTCCTCATTCATGCTTTCTCTTCATAGCAACTCCTCTGGCTTTTGCATCTCTTCCCTTTCATTCCAACCGTCATCTTCATAATCTAAATCCTGGTGGGACCTTTTCTGTCCAGTCTACATGTTGCATATAGGACTCTGCCTTCCCACCAGTTCCCAGCCCAGTTCACAGAGTGGTTATTTCTACCCTTTGTCTTGTTGAAGCTTTCTCAGTTTCCAGTGAGTCCAAGAAATCTCAGCTTTTCTGCAAAGACATCCCTCACCAGTAAAAAGACAATTTATCTTTATAAACATGGAAGTCCCATGATTTTCTCATTTGTTATATTCCTGATGCATGATCATTATGCTATATACAATAAGACAATTAAGTATTTCTTTCCAGAGGGTATGCCCAGTTATTTTGGTTTATTTTCTATGTGTTTGTGTTAATGGTCTCTTAGACTCTAGAAGTCAGGAAGAGTCCTTGTAATTCAGTTCAGAGCATCCCATGCAATGTTCTTAATAAGTATCTTTGACCGCAGTGGTAATAGTTATTGACGATGACAATACTGAGTTGCAGGATGAGAATGTGATGTTTTGTTGTCACTGTTGAAACAAAGTGATGTGGCTTCCTCCTTGTTTTTGTCTTATCTTCCTCTCCCTCCTCCATTATTTTGACCGTATTGTACCAGCCAC
The DNA here is from genome assembly GCF_008692025.1 of Phocoena sinus. Lineage (NCBI taxonomy): Eukaryota > Metazoa > Chordata > Mammalia > Artiodactyla > Phocoenidae > Phocoena > Phocoena sinus. Next base: position 88,112,489 of record NC_045771.1, read on the forward strand.
TGTTATAAGTTGTTTCATTTAAGCCTCATCACCAGTATAAGGTGGATATCATTACACTTGTGTTACTCATGAGGAAACAAATGTTTAGGTAACTTGCCCTAGTTTGTATATGGCAATGCCAGGGATCAAAATCAAGACAATGGCTTCAAAATCTATGGTCTTGACAATTACTGTATAGAGCTTATAAAAACCTTGATCAACCTCAGATAGAAAGTTCTCTACTCTGTGACATTAGGCAAGTTACTTATATAAACGCTCTATGCCTCATTTTTCCTGGCTACATTTTATTTTTATTAATAAAATCTGAAAGCTGCATAATACAATTTCACATTTAATACTTCTCATTTAGGGGGATTAACTCATGGCTCCTCATGGTTATAGATCCAGAAATGCAATTCTTTTCTGATACAGAAGAAACCCATCTTTGCTGGAGAAATAACTGGCAGTCTGTTCACTTTAGGACAACACTGTGTGACTGACAGGGTCTTGGTGCCCCGGCCGGGTGTCAGGCCTGTGCCTCTGATGTGGGAGAGCTGAGTTCAGGACATTGGTCCACCAGAGACCTTGCGGCTCCACATAACACCAAATGGCAAAAGCTCTCCCAGAGAGCTCCATCTCCACGCTAAGACCCGGCTCCACTCAACAGCCAGTAAGCTACAATGCTGGGCATCCTATGCCAAACAACTAACACGACAGGAACACAACCCCACCCATTAGCAGAGAGGCTGCCTAAAATCATAGTAAGGTCACAGGCACTCCAAAACGCTCCACCGGACATGGTCCTGCCCACCAGAAAGACAAGACCCAACCTCATCAACCAGAACACAAGCACCAGTCCCCTCTACCAGGAAACCTACACAACCAACTGAACCAACCTTAGCCACTGGGGGCAGACGCCAAAAACAACGGGAACTATGAACCTGCACCCTGTGAAAAGAAGGCCCCAAACACAGTAAGTTAAGCAAAATGAGAAGAAAGAGAAACACGCAGCAGATGAAGGAGCAAGCAAAAATCACACCAGACCTAACAAATGAAGAGGAAATAGACAGTGTACCTGAAAGTGAATTCAGGTAATGATAGTAAAGATGATCCAAAATCTTGGATATACAGTGGAGAAAATACAAGAAACGATTAACAAGGTCGTAGAAAAACTAAAGAGCAAACAAACAATGATGAACAACACAATAAATGAAATTTAAAATTCTCTAGAAGGAATCAATAGCAGAATAACTGAGGCAGAAGAACAGATAAGTGACCTGGAAGATAAAATAGTGGAAGTAACCACCACAGAGCAGAATAAAGAAAAAAGAATGAAAAGAATTGAGGACAGTCTCAGAGACCTCTGGGACAACATTAAACACACCAACATTCGAATTATCGGGGTCTAAGAAGAAGAAGAGAATAAGAAAGAGACTGAGAAAATATTTGAAGAGATTATAGTGGATAACTTCCCTAATATGGGAAAGGAAATAGTCAATCAAGTCCAGGAAGCACAGAGAGTCCCATACAGGATAAATCCAAGGAGAGACACGCCAAGACACATATTAATCAAACTATCAAAAATTAAATACAAAGAAAAAATATTAAAAGCAGTAAGGGAAAAGCAACAAGTAACATACAAGGGAATCCCCATAAGGTTAACAGCTGATCTTTCAGCAGAAACTCTACAAGCCAGAAGGGAGTGGCAAGACATATTTAAAGTGATGAAAGGGAAAAACCTACAACCAAGATTACTCTACCCAGCAAGGATCTCATTCAGATGCGACAGAGAAATTAAAACCTTTACAGACAAGCAAAACCTAAGAGAATTCAGCACCACCAAACCAGCTTTACAACAAATGTTAAAGGAACTTCTGTAGGCAGGAAACACAAGAGAAGGAAAAGACCTACAATAACAAACCCAAAACAATTAAGAAAATGGTAATAGAAATATACATATCGATAATTACCTTAAATGTAAATGGATTAAATGCTCCAACCAAAAGACATAGACTGGCTGAATGGATACAAAAACAAGACCCATATATATGCCATCTATAAGAGACCCACTTCAGACCTAGGGACACATGCAGACTGAAAGCGAGGGGATGGAAAAAGACATTCCATGCAAATAGAAGTCAAAAGAAAGCCGGAGTAGCAATTCTCATATCAGACAAAGTAGACTTTAAAATAAAGACTATTACAAGAGACAAAAAAGGACATTGCATAATGATCAAGGGATCAATCCAAGAAGATATAACAATTGTAAATATTTATGTACCTGACATAGGGGCACCCCAATACATAAGGCAAATGCTAACAGCCATAAAAAGGGAAATTGATAGTAACACAATAATAGTACGGGACTTGAACACCCCACTTTCACCAATGGACAGATCATCCAAAATGAAAATAAATAAGGAAACACAAGCTTTGAATGATACATTTAACAAGATGGACTTAATTGATATTTATAGGACTTTCTATCCAAAAACAACAGAATACACTTTCTTCTCAAGTGCTCATGGAACATTCTCCAGGATAGATCATATCTTGGGTCACAAATTAAGCCTTGGTAAATTTAAGAAAGCCGAAATCATATCAAGTATCTTTTCCAACCACAATGCTATGAGACTAGATATCAATTACAGAAAAAAAACTGTAAAAAATACAAACACATGGAGGCTAAACAGTACGTTACTAAATAACCCAGAGATCACTGGAGAAATCAAACAGGAAATCAAAAAATACCTATAAACAAATGACAATGAAAACACAATGACCCGAAACCTATGGGTTGGAGCAAAAGCAGTTCTACAAGGGAAGTTTATAGCAATACAATCCTACCTTAAGAAACAAGAAAAATCTCAAATAAACAACCTAACCTACACCTAAAGCAATTAGAGAAACAAGAACAAAAGAACCCCAAAGTTAGCAGAAGGAAAGAAATCATAAAGATCAGATCAGACATTAATAAAAAAGAAATGAAGGAAGCAATAGCAAGGATCAAGAAAACTAAAAACTGGGTCTTTGAGCAGATAAACAAAATTGATAAGCCATTAGCCAGACTCACCAAGAAAAAAAGGGAGAAGACTCAAATAAACAGAATTAGAAATGAAAAAGGAGAAGTAACAACTGACACTGCAGAAATACAAAGAATCATGAGAGATTACTACAAGCAACTATATGCCAATAAAATGGACAACCTGGAAGAAATGGACAAATTCTTAGAAAAGCACAATCTTCCGAGACTGAACCAGGAAGAAATAGAAAATATAAACAGACCAATCACAAGCACTGAAATTGAAACTGTGATTAAAAATCTTCTAGCAAACAAAAGCCCAGGACCAGATGGCTTCACAGACAAATTCTGTCAAACATTTAGAGAAGAGCTAACACCCATCCTTCTCAAACTCTTCCAAAATATAGCAGAGGGAGGATTACTCCCAAACTCATTCTACGAGGCAACCATCACCCTGATACCAAAACCAGACAAAGCTGTCACAAAAAAAGAAAATTACAGGCCAATATCACTGATGAACATAGATGCAAAAAATCCTCAACAAAATACTAGCAAACAGGATCCAACAGCACATTAAAGGTTCATACACCACGATCAAGGGGGGTTTATCCTAGGAATGCAAGGATTATTCAGTATAGGCAAATCAAACAATGTGATACACCATATTAACAAACTGAAGGAGAAAAACCATATGATCATCTCAATAGAGGCAGAAAAAGCTTTTGACAAAATTCAACACCCATGTATGATAAAAACTCTCCAGAAAGTAGGCATTGAGGGAATTTACCTCAACATAATAAAGGCTGTATATGGCAAACCCACAGCCAACATCGTTCTAAATGATGAAAAACTGAAACCATTTCCTTTAAGATCAGGGACAAGACAAGTTTGCCCACTCTCACCACTATTATTCAACAAAGTTTTAGAAATTTTAGCTACAGCAATTAGAGAAGAAAAAATAAAAGGAATTCAAATCGGAAAGGAAGAAGTAAAACTGTCAGTGTTTTCAGATGATATGATACTATACATGGAGAATCCTAAAGATTCTATCAGAAAACTACTAGAGCTAATCAATGAATTTGGTAAAGTAGCAGGATACAAAATTAATGCACAGAAATCTCTTGCATTCCTATACACTAACGTGCATTCCTATACACTAACAATAAATGAACGAGAAATTAAGGAAACAGTCCCATTTACCATTGCAATAAAAATAATAAAATACCTAGGAATAAACTTACCTAAGGAGACAAAAAACCTCTATTCAGCAAACTATAAGACACTGATGAAAGAAATTAAAGATGATACATACAGATGGAGAGATGTACCATGTTCTTGGATTGGAAGAATCAACACTGTGAAAATGACTGTACTACCTAAAGCAATCTACAGATTCAATGCAATCCCTATCAAACTACCAATGGCATTTTTCACAGAACTAGAACAAAAAATTTCACAATTTGTATGGAAACACAAAAGACCCCGAATAGCCAAAGAAATCTTGAGAAAGAAATACAGAGCTGGACAGTCCCACTACTGGGCATATACCCTGAGAAAACCATAATTCAAAAAGAGTCATGTACCACTATGTTCATTGCAGCTCTGTTTACAATAGCCAGGACATGGAAGTGACCTAAGTGTCCATCAACATATGAATGGATAAAGAAGATGTGGCACATATATACAATGGAATATTACTCAGCCATAAAAAGAAACGAAATTGAGTTATTTGTAGTGAGGTAGATGGACCTAGAGACTGTCATACAGAGTGAAGTAAGTCAGAAAGAGAAAAACAAATACTGTATGCTAACACATATATATGGAATCTAAAAAAAAAAATGGTTCTGAAGAGCCTAGGGGCAGGACAGGAATAAAGATTCAGACACAGAGAAATGCACTTGAGGACATGGGGAAGGGGATGGGTAAGCTGGGACGAAGTGAGAGAGTAGCACTGATGTATACACACTACCAAATATAAAATAGATAGATAGTGGGAAGCAGCCGCATAGCACAGGGAGATCAGCTCGGTGCTTTGTGACCACCTAGAGGGATGGGATAGGGAGGGTGGGAGGGAGACACAAGAGGGAGGAGATATGGCAATATATGTATATGTATAGCTGATTCACTTTGTTACAAAGCAGAAACTAACACACCATTGTAAAGCAATTATACTCCAATAAAGATGATAAAAAAAAAAAAGCTTCTCATTTGGATTCATACCTTGAATTTGAATTATATTAGTAAATGTGTGTAGATGCTATGAGAAATCTTACACTGAAGTTGGATCATTAACGCTTTGACTGAATATTTTACTTAATGTAAAATTTTCATTACTCGGTGTTAGTAAATGTGTACTATTTTAGTCACTAAAATTGAGGAAAACAATATAGATTAGCCTGTGCCGCTCATGAAGTTTATATGCTTTCAAAAGGGAAAGATGAGAGGGGGAAAGAAGCTACATTTTTAGAAATGCAGCCTCACACTCCATGAAATGGGTGATATGAAGTACTGTCCTTAAAAGCTACTTCATTCTATTTTTAATAACCTTTAAACACTACATGTGTTTTTTAGAATTTTAGAAAATATAAGCAAGCAAATATAAAAAATATGACATTCATACCACTCAGAAATCATCACTGTAGCATTCTCCTGCATATGTTTCCAGATCCCTTAGTATGCAGGTATGTCTATGAGTATTTGCAAATATTCATTTTTAATTAATCAGAATGTTATCCTATTATGCCCACTATTAAGTAATCCATTACTTTTTCAGCCAATGACTTCCATTTCATTTAGGTCAAATTTCATCTCATCTAGATCAAGTCCATATTCATATTTCCCTAATGGACCCAATAATTTTCTGTACACTTGGTTTGTTTAAACCAGTATTATTATAGTTGGTTGTAGTCCCTTAAGTCTCTTTTAATTTAACACAGTCCTTTTTTTTTTATGTCACTGGCTTGATAACAAAATGCAATTTCATTGTAAAATGTCACAGTCCAATCCTTGATTGAGGATTTTGAACCTGATCAAAATAAAATTTGATGTGGCATTATAGAAACCTCCTTCATTAGATCCCTCAGGAGGTGGAGAACAAATATTAATGATCCTAATAAAAGAGATTTCTAATTTCAAATAGCTGTAATTTTAATGAAACTAAGATTTTCTCCTTTGTGGAACTAGAGGCAGTGAAATAGAGAACTGTTTTCTGAGAAATGGCTCAGAATTATACTGACATATTCTATGAAATATAAATCCAACCAGCATGTGGTCTGGAGAACAACTACCAGAACCCTGTAGGGAATAAATACTTATTTCAAACATAAGTTTTACAACCTGTTAAAGTACTTTCCTGTGCAATTTATGGTTGGCCTTTCTAAAGTTTTAATGACAATAAAGATTTTCTTTATGTGGATTATTCCCAGGTGGACTTTTCAGTGGAACACCCATGCACCCCACATTTTTTTTTTTACCTGTATCTAGTACAGAATGAATAGCAAATGACAGGCAAGTCAACTAACATTATAAAAGCTTTAACACAATTGTGCTTGGTTCTTATAATCTTCCTGTCTCATCAGTTGATTCCACTATTTGCCAAGAAAACAGGTATTTATTCACTGCTAACTTTGTGCCTTTCTCTTCATGAATGTGGTGGGGAACTTGAGCTCTGGAGTCAGAACAGCCTGGTTTTGGGAATTCCCTGGCGGTCCAGTGGTTAGGGCTCTGCACTTCCATTGCAGGGGGCACAGGTTTGATCCCTGGTCAAGGAACTAAGATCTTGCATGCCACATGGCGTGGCCAAAAAAAATCCTGGTTTTAAATCCTTTCTCTACTGTGTGACCTTGGGCAAACTGCATAACCACTCTGTGCCTCAATTTTCCTGGTTGTAAAATTAGAATGAAACAGTCTCTATCTTATGGGGTTATTGTGGCGATTAGACTAGATACCCATGCAAAGCATTTAGAAGAGTGCCTGGCACATAGTAAGCACTAAATAAATCTTAGAGTAAATTTATTTTAGAAATTGATTTTGACAGATGGCATATAAAGGCACTCCTCTGAAAAATGTTCCTTGATAGTCACCCTTCACTAAAAGAAACAAGAAAAAAAGTAAAATATTTATGTGGGGTAAAGTATTTATAAAGCTGTGTGGAGTACACACCCTCCTTCTCCCACCTAGACACACACAGACAGACAGACAGACACGCACACAAGCAGTGTGTACTTTTGCTCACAAGGTCACCATGCTTCCCTCAAACCTGCCATGTCAGGGAGCAGAAAGACATACCACGCCAGGAGGCACATGTGATCTACTCAGCAGAGAGTCATGTAAAATAAATCCTAAGACCTCTTCTTCTACCCACATTCACCATAGTACAAGAAAATCATTCCAGCCAGTTTAGCTCATCCCCTGTCTTCTGGAAGGTGCAGATATAAGTCATCGCTGAACAATTAGAATTTGATCTGCTTCTAAAGACCTTCAGAGAATGTCTATTTCGGGATTCAGTTCAATTCAGTTGGACAAATTTTTGAGTATTATGAAAAGGCACTGTGCTAGGACTAAGGTGAATAAAAAGAATAAGAAAATATCCTTGACCTCAAAGACCCTGTGGCTAGGGAATAGGGGATGTAATAGCGGAATAAAATACATGCTGAAAAGACATAAGGAAGGTGTCATGGAGAGGCTTTATTTCCTGTTGCAGAGAGTGGGTGAGTTCTTCTTAGTGGAGAACATGGGAGAAGCACATGCCCAGATAAAATCATAAAAGAGATAAAGGCACAGGGATCTAAAAATAGCATACAGTGTGTGGGGGAACAGTGGGATGTCTGAAGCTCTGGGTACTGAGAAAAAAAGACTAGAAATTTAAACTGGGACCAAATCATGGAGGGCACAGAATCCTTGCAAAGAAGCTCAAACTTCATGTTTTAGGCCATGAGAGTCACTGCGGGGTGTCAAGATGAGAAGAAACATGATACGATAAGTTTAACCATATTTTTCCATGAGAATTCTTCCTTATGTATAAAACACCCCTTGTAAGCTATAAGCTTGCTCTCAATATGACATTTTTGGTACAGATGGAAAACCATTGTTTCTAATAATATCTAAACATTATTTCCCACTTTTATTCTCTGAAAGTTATGGGAGTAGTGATAATCAATAGAAGCTTGGGAGTAATGGTGCAGATGGAGAATCAAAAAGATGTGACCCATTATCATCAAAGGAAACCACTAAATATTTTTAGTTAACCATCCCCTACATCTGTCCTGGTGGTTTTAATCTTTTAACTAATCCAGAATTTTTTGGCATATCACTTGAATACTCTTGTTTTTTGGTATATTAAAAATCATGTCTTAACAGAAAGGGCTCTGTGCTCAAGTATGTTTGTGAAATATACATGCTTATAATTCCATTTTGGTCACTTAACAGTTCACAAAGGCTCTGAGAAGTCCTGCAATGAAGGAACCCATTTAATTTTGTTCAGTGCTAAATTTCAAAACATAGTAGTACACACTAGTTTTTCTCAAAACAACTTTAGGAAATGCTTGTCTAGATGCCATGGCTAGAAAATAGTGAATGATTTGTTTTCTATTCTTTCTTGAGTGGAATACATGAAATTCATTAATTATTTTTTTGCTGGTAATTTTTTTTTTTGCTGTACGCGGGCCTCTCACTGTTGGGGCCTCTCCCGTTGCGGAGCACAGGCTCCGGACGCGCAGGCTCAGCGGCCATGGCTCATGGGCCCAGCCGCTCTGCGGCATGTGGGATCTTCCCAGACTGGGGCACAAACCCGTGTCCCCTGCATCGGCAGGCGGACTCTCAACCACTGCGCCACCAGGGAAGCCCTGCTGTTAATTTTTTAGCCTCTTAATTTTGAGAAAAACTCTTAACACATATTGTCACTGACACTAGTCTCTCTTAGAAGTAGTTTTTCTTCTTGCTTAGAAGTATAGCATGTCTTGAATCTGTGCCTACTGAGCTTAGAGAAAGTGGAGTGGTAATGTGTTTATTATTGAAAACATTTATTCAATGTTCTGCCAAGCATTTTTCATTGACAGACATCTACCTTCTTCCATGTAAAATGGGCATGCCCAAAGGAGCCTCTTTGTCAATTATTATTATAGAAAAATAAAACAAACGTAAAATCCCGTCAGAAGATTTTCTGACTTGGAGGTACCGCGCAGGAGATGTAAAATATCAAAATAATGTGACAGGACTTTCCTGGTGAAAGGATTGGGAAACTAGGTTTCAGATGATGTTGACTGTTGATATTGTTTCTGACTTTTGTCACCTCTTGCATATTATAAGATCTGAATGTCGGAGGAAATGGGTGTATATAAATGACTTTTGCTGGAACCTTTAAATGACTCTTTAGTCTCCTTCATTTTAGTGCTAAATTATAAAAAAAAGGAAAAGAAGTTTTAAGGGAATTATTTTCACTCAAGTCTTCATGTTAGATAACTTAGAAATAAATACACTCCATCGGCGCACACATTTGGAGCAAAATTAACTATAAAGCAGGAGAGGGGCCATTTGATAAATTACTGTTGAACATTTCATTGTGATCCTGGTCTCTGTAAAACATAATTTCTTTTAGGTACTTTCATGCATTTCTTCACTCATTCAGTAAATAGTTATCAAGTGTTGGCATTGTACCAAGCATGGTGGTATCGATCGGCATAAGCTGGTGAGCAGAGCTGGTATGGTCCCTGCTCTCATGCAGCCTGCCTTGAAGAGAAGATAAACATTAATCCAATAATCACACCAAAGAGTGGATGATTATGAACACAGTGATGCATTTTAAAGAAAGGAATGCTGCCCTACAAGAGCATTTAACAAAAGAACCTAACACGTGAAAGAGGACTTCACTGAGGAAGTGACACTTAACTGAGATTTGAAGGGTGACCAGGAACTCACCAGATGACGAGGGGGAAGGAAAAGCTTTCCAGACTTATGAACAGCTTATGAAAAGCCCTAGACTTATGAATAGGCTTATGAACAGCTTGTGAAAAACTGGTCCATGTTGAGCCCAATGCCATGGGGAATAATTACTGAACTCTCCAAAGCCCTCTCTATATTTTGCGTGGAGGAGAGATCACAATGTTAACTGTGAGTGCTTTGTATATAAATTCTTACCTTTCTGTTTTTATCCATTTTTAACAATGACGATATAATATTTTTAAAGTTAAAAGTTATAAAAATCCTCATGAATCAAAATGGGCTTTTATTAGATTGATAGTTTTATAGGAACCCTTTTATGATGGTCCATTATCTTAATGAAACTTCTGATTGGTTGAGGAATTATTTTAACTTCCATAAAATTACCTGGCGAGGGGAGATGTGCGATCTTTTGGTTTCTGGTGCTTCAGTCACTAGGGATTCCTAGAAGTCACAGCTTCTGAATGAGTAAGAGCAAAGGTCATGGACCTTGAGGCAGTTTTGGTATTTGCTTCTTCAGTCCTTTCTCTTCTCTCCACTGCTCCACTCACCTGGACACAGAGAGTCTTAATGAGGCTTGGAGTCCTCCAGAGGGAAAATGGCAGGGGTGAGGTGTTGGGAACAACCAAGGCACCTCAGCTCATCTTGATCCCTCGCTGGCCACTGGTTTACCCTTTTACATGTTCTTGTAACACCCATGTCCCTGGTGTAAGGGTCCCATGGAGCAAGAATTTGTCCTCTGAGTGCTGTTTACAGGTGTGCTCCATGCATTCTGTCCCTGTATCTTAAATCTCTCTCTTAATGAAGCTCAGGTAGATACTTAACGGCTACTAAGAAAGGACCCTTCCCAAGTTTCAGGCACTCCTTGGTATGTTGCCGCACAGTTAGCTCTCAGGTATTAGTCTTAACTCCAATGCACAATAAAGTGCCCCCTGGGGGAAACAGGAATGTTCTGTGGGCATGGACTGAGGATGGGGTCGTAACTGGACAACATTACCCCAGAACCAGATCAGGGAACCATAATGTGGTTAAAAGAGATTTTTTTTTCTTTTTAAAAAAATTTTTTTGAAGTATAGTTGATTTACAATGTGTTAATTTCTGCTGTACAACAAAGTGATTCGGTTATACATATATATTCTTTTTCATATTCTTTTCCATTATGGTTTATCACAGAATATTGAATATAGTTCCCTGTGCTATACAGTAGGACATTGTTGTTGGCTAAAATAGTTTTTGGGTTTTTAAAAAATCTTTTTGGCAGTGCTGTGCAGCATGTGGGACCTTAGTTCCCCAACCAGGGATCAAACCCACAACCCCTGCATTGGCAGTGTGGAGTCTTAACCACTGGACCGCCAGGGAATTCCTAAAATAGTTTTTGAGAGCTATGCAAAGTGACTGGTGAAACCACACATTTGTGCTGTCCTGGGAGATTTCCCTCCACTGTTGACAGAACCACTTTCAAGGACTAAGTGGTTGACCTTGCAGTCTAGGCTGTGCCACTGTGTGCTGCTGTTGGTGCCGTGTCCACATCTGTAACGCTGCTCCCACCTGCCCCTCTCACTTCATAAGTGTGAGCTGCTATGGACTCACACTTGTATCCTTCACTGAGAATTGCCCTTATTGAAGGGTAATTGCCCTGCCTGAACGGTTACACACTTCCCTCCCCTTGGGGCGGGGGGGCTGTAACTGATGACTGATTGAAACAGGGGTACAAAAGCCCAGCTTCTTTTCTTTAAGGGGAAAGAACCCTGTAGTACCTGCTCTTCTCACTCTAGAGCTCCCCAGGTGACCATGCTGAAGTTACATTTCAGTTGACTGACCTCCTTATTTTATCTCTCCCGTCATCTCCCTCCTTCCTCACTTCCTTACAAGTTTGTCTCTTGAGAACACTCCTCATAAATCACTTGCAAATTACCTGGCTCATGCTCTGCTTCTAGGGACCCAACCTAAGCCACACTGGTGGTCCCAAAACCCTCTTGTGGAGCCAGACTTTCCCGATGAAGGGGCTCCGGAGGGTTGCTGCCAATTGTGTATTTGCACAGATGGAGCCTCTTTCAAGCCTCTCACCCTGAATAGGTGTCCCGGCAGTGGTGTAGTTAGCAAAGCTCTTCTTTAAGTTGGGTCTGTCCTTTTAGGCTCTTAGGTGTTTGCAGTCCTGTGACTCTCTCCTTGCTGCAATGTGCGTAACAGACAGAGTGAGTCAGTCATTTGTCACGAAAGAGTCTAAAAGAAGATACTGCCTTTCTGAGCTTTGCTTTTCTTTCTTTTTTTTTTTTAATTTAATTTGTTTATTTTTGTCTGCGTTCGGTCTTCGTTGCTGTGCGTGGGCTGTCTCTAGTTGTATTGAGCGGGGTCTACTCTTCGTTGTGGCGCACGGGTTTCTCATTGCAGTGGCTTCTCTTGTTGCGGAGCACGGGCTCTAGGCATGCAGGCTTCAGTAGTTGTGGCACACGGGCTCAGTAGTTGTGGCTTGTGGGCTCTAGAGCGCAGGCTCAGTAGTTGTGGCACACGGGCTTAGTTGCTCCGCGGTATGTGGGATCTTCCCACACCAAGGCTCGAACCTGTGTCCCCTGCACTTAACCACTTAAATGGTGAACCACTGTGCCACCAGGGAAGCCCCAGCTTTGCTTTTCTTGTTCCTTCTCCTTGCCACCTCTTCAAACCCTAAAACAGCAATTGCTTGCACCTCAGGAACACTGAACAGATTTAGGACCCAAAAGGCAGCTGGCAGGTTGCCCAGTGTGCCATCTGCCATCCTTCCCACCCCAGGTGTGCCTCCTCTTGAATGGCAGTTCATGGGCTGGCTGTGGTCCAGGCTGAGGAATAGAGAAGTTCTGGTAGATACGCTCGCATCATTCTTCTAAGAGCCAAGTCTCCATCAGGTTTTAGTTTGTTGGACAGTGTTTATTATCTGCCCATAGGGAAATGTACACCAGAGTACAGGAAGTATGTTGGATGCACTTTATGTCCTGATGAAATGGACACATGTGGAACCACATGGATACTCTCAACCTTGGTTTGCAAAGAGATTGGAGTGTTCGTAGAACTGAGGTATTGACTCCAAAAGAGATGGAAGTCAGTAAATTCTGTGAAAATGTGCTCACTGTGATCAAAACAAATGTTTGAGGACCTCTCCATTCACTGATCAAAGGACAGGAACCAGTCATTTCTTCTCACTCTTACTCCTGATTTGTTTTGCAAGATTGATTCTGTTCCCATAGATGCCCTTCTTGTCCTAAAGTAGGATGGAAAACATTTTCAGCAAGTGGTGATGCTTAATTAATTGTCGATAAACTGTTTGGGGGTGCTGAGATTAAACAGGAAAGGTATGGATCACGATGACTGCCACTCTAATTTATCATTTTATAACTTTTATGTTCAATTGTTCAATTTTCTTAACCAGAGAACAAGGTTTTTAAATTGATGATCCACAGACTTTTAAAATTGCACAGAAAATTTTACCATTTTTCTCCCCTAAAAATGTGTATACTGTAAAGTAGATGTAAAAGTAAACATGTGGGCGAGATACCCTTGACACATTTTGAAGTATTTGTAGTTCTTCCAAGTAACTTAGTAAAAAAATCATAAATTTGTTATTTTGGACATGTAGTCATTTTACATAAGATATTGATTCAAGTAAATGAGCAGAGTTAGCTTATGTGGCAACTTCATTGATGTGTTTCTAAACAGTATCCTTGAGATTTTCAAGTCTTATTAATCATAATAGGCTTGGAGATTAGAATTTTTAATTCCTTTCCCCTTTCCTCTCCTTCAACGATTTGGGGCTCTTTAAGTTCTTATATCCTTCTCTATAAAGAAAGCTCATCTAGCTGTGGAAGTAGACTCAGATGTGCAGTCCTGGTGTTTCACTTCTACCCTGTCTCCATAGATTTACCTTTTGCCTCAGCAGTTAACTAGAAATCCTGGCAATACTCTACTTCCCCACAGAATATACAGTTGGGGGAAATGGAATGGAAAATGATCACTTGCAGCTAAGCTTTAGGGGATCTTTAATGTGTGCATGTGTGTATGACTCCCATTGTCGATCATGGTCTATTCCAGCTGAAGTTCCACATTCGTATTCCTTTCTAGGTATTTTCATTTAGCATTGCAGGTAAAGAGATGACCCTATCACGCTTGGCAAAATAACAAGAACTTTTCCATGTACAAAAACTCATTGTACACTGAGGGGGTGGAGGGGCTAGACATAAAAACAGCAGCCCACACATTCCTCAGGGTGGGCAGGGAGATATCAGAGCTCTACCAGATACCTGCCGGGGAGTATCACATCACAGTGTGGGAGAGCCTGCCGCTCAGGGCTCTCCCACCATCCCCCTTCAGTGTAGGGGTGGGGGCATAGAGGCATAAAATAAAAGTACAGAATTATAATCCTTTTATATTTAAGTTATTTCCACTGTAGTCTGTATTTAATCCAAATTAAACTTTCTAATACTATTTCCAAAATAATCAATAAGTTTTCTCATCCAAATTAAAATGACCAACACAGCACCCAAAACAGAAATTTTCCAACTAGAAATGTTTTATGTTTACCAATTTCATTCCATCACATGTAAACATAAATATTCTCATTCAAAAGTCATACAAAAATTACGTTTATATTCTAAGAAAATGTGTGTGTGTGTGTGTGTGTGTGTGTGTGTGTGTGTGTGTGTGTACCAGTGTTGGGGAAGTTTGTGTGGTAAAAGATAATTAATTGGCTTTGAATGTTTCTTTCCTTTAGTATGTGCTTATTCACTAGGAGTTAATTTATTTTAAAAATTATTTAAAAATTTTTTCCGTTCTAGCATAAATTCTCAACTAGCAGATGAGAACTATAGGATCATTTGAATAACAATGCTGTTATGAATTGGATTTTATTTTAAAATGTTGGTTTTGCATTTGTGCCTCATTAAGTGATTGTTCCTCTTTTCTTATTTACAAGTAGTTAACAGGAAACAACATCAAAATTCCCGTAATAGAAACAGGATAGTAACGTTCTTGAATCACTGGACTTTCCTGGGCAAAGAGGATACTGACTTGCCCCAAATTGTTTACTGACTCGTTTTAGGGAGAATGTTTCAGTTTCCAACTGATTAGCTCTGGAATGGATCCATTCAGAGCATGCCTGAACCTAGGATCAGACCATAGACCATACTGAATTTACTGAAGAAATGGTACCTTGCAGGGAGTATTGGGCAATAGCTCTGTCTTCAGGCTTTGCCTGGCACATGCTAACTGTTTTGTTGGCTGTGCTTTCCATTTGGAAACTTGTACGGTTACAACAGAAGAGCTTAATGAGTATTGTATAATAATACACATTCAAGCCATATGGTTCTGCACAGATGCAGAGAACAAACGTATGGACACCAACGGGGGAAAGTGGCGGGTGGGGTGGTGGTGGGATGAATTGGGAGAGTGGGATTGATATGTACACACTGATGTGTATAAAATAGATAACTAATAAGAACCTGCTGTATAAAAAAAAAAAAAGACATATGGTTCTGGTTCTTACGTAAATTCTATGAAAATGTATTCTGGTTTCAAATTCATTTATAACTACTATGTCCACTAATTTAAAGGATCTGTGACTTGTGAGAGCCCTCAAATTTCTTCCTTTCCTATTTAAAATATCTGTATATTAACACCCTCTCCCCCTTCCTTTCTGTCTTAGAGGACGATGTAGATGTTCACCTATTCCCTCCACTTGCATCTTTGCTCCCATTCCCTCCTGCCTCTTTGAGGACCTTCATCAATCCATCATTCCTCCTTTTCCACCAGACCCTTCTCCTGAGTCTGTAAAGAGGGACTCATCTCACTAATCCTAAAAGACAAAGCATCAAACCTTCACTTTCTCCTTCAAGCAATTCTCCTTTATTCCTTATTTATTTATTCTTCCATTTTATTAAAAGAGTAATATATGTGGCCCGTTCCACTTCATTTTTCATATGCCCTTTAACCCTTTGTAAGTGGCTACTGTTCCCCCATGCCCTGGGACCTTGAAGGTTTCCAGTGAAACCTTCCCAAGTCTTGTGCTCATCTTCCACATTCTCTCTGTAGAATCTGACTCCCACTTTCTGGGAATGTACTCCACCTTGGACAAAGGGCTTTCTCAGGTTGCCTTGGACTTCTTTGATTGCTCCTTCCCCGTCTCCTCTTCCTCCCCCACGCCCACCTCCAAGTGTAGGTGTGATTTTTAAAAATCTTTGGCTCCCTTCTCCTCCGCCTAACGCTCTCCACCTCTGAAATGTCACCCCATAGCAGAGTTTTAGTGTCTCCTCTGTGTGATGACCTCCTGGTTTAGCTTTCAGTACCCATCCTCTCTCTCTAGAACTCTTGCCTCTGAAGAGTCCACAGGCCTTTTTCACCTAGATGTCCCCCAGACACCTGCAAAAGTGAACCCTCCAACCAATGCATCAGACCAAGTCGGCTCCTCCTGCTGTGTTCTTACACCTGCTGATGCTCCCACTCGTCTCTCCAGTCCTGGAGTCACGAGGATCAGTGCTGACTCCTCCCTTTTCCTTAACTCCATTGTCAAGTTAGTTTTCAGAGGCTGTTGTTTTTAATTCTGCAATAATTCTTGCAACTGTCTTTTTTCTTTGTTCTTACCACCACTATCCAAATTCAGCCCCCTCCATTACTTCTCTCCTGAGCTATTACAGTCACCTCCAGACTGATCCCCTCTCCTGGTCTCTTACTTTTCTCCACCGTCGTAGAGACCCATGCTCTACAATGGGGAGCTACGAGTCACAAGTGGCTCTTGAGCACTAGAAATGTGGCTAGTCCCAATTGAGATATGCAGTAAGTGTAAAATGCATACCTGATACCGAGTACTTAATACTAAAAGAATAATGTAAAATACCTTAATAATATTTTACATGAATTACATGTTGAAATTATATTATGATATATATTAAAATTAGTTTCATGTTTTTTGTGGTAAATAGAAATTTATTTATTTTAATTTTTATTGAAATATAGTTGATTTACAATGTTGTGTTAGTTTCAGGTACAGTAAAGTGATTCAGTTATACATATATTTATAAATATATGTTCTTTTTTTACATCCTCTTCCATTATAGGTTATTACAAGATATTGAGTATAGTTCCTTACACTATACAGTAGGTCCTGGTTGACTATCTGTTTTATATATAGTAGTGTGTATATTTTAATCCCAATCTCCTAATTTTATTCCTCTCCCCCTCCCCTTTGGTAACCATAAATTTGTTTCCTATGTCTGTGATCTTTTTCTGTTTTGTAAATAAGTTCATTTGTATCTTTATTTTTAGATTCCACACATAAACTATATCATATCTGTCTGGCTTATTTCAATTAGTATGATAATCTCTAGGTCCATCCAGGTTGCTGCAAATGGCATTATTTCATTCTTTTTTATGGCTGAGTAGTATTCCTTGTATATATATACCACATCTTCTTTATTGATTCATATCGATGGATACTTAGGTTGCTTCCATGTCTTGGCTATTGTAAATAGTGCTGCTGTGAACCTTGGGGTGTATGTATCTTTTCCAATTACGGTTTTCTCTGGATATATGCCCAGGAGTGGGATTGCGGGATCCTATGGTAGCTCTATTTTTAGTTTTTTAAGGAACCTCCATACTGTTCTCCATAGTGGCTGTACCAATTTACATTCCCACCAGAAGTGTAGGAGGGTTCCCTTTTCTTCACACCTTCTCTAGCATTTATTGTTTGTAAACATTTTGATGTTGGCCATTCTGACCAGTGTAAAGGGATACCTCATTGCAGTTTTGATTTGCATTTCTCTAATAATTAGCGATGTTGAATATCTTTTCATGTGCCTTTTGGCTATCTGTATGTCTTCTTTGGAGAAATGACTTTTTAGATCTTCTGCCCATTTTTTGATTGGGATGTTTGTTTTTTTGATATTGAGCTGTATGAGCTGTTTGTATATTTTGGTGATTAATCCCTTGTCAGTTGCATTGTTTGCAAATAAGAAAATTATAAATTACATATGTGGCTTTAAGTATATTTCTATTAAGTAGCACTGTTATAGCACATAGTGAGGCTTATGTTATTTTGCTCAAAAAATTTAACAGCATCTCATCACCACGAAATGATATTGACAATAGAAGCAGTAACTAACATACGTTATTTTACAAAATGCTTTCACGAAGTGCCTCCTTTAGCATCAAATCTAAATCTTTTAGTTCAACATTCCATACCCTGAACCATCTGATCCCAACCTATATTTCCTATGCATTCATTCACTCATACAACAGATATGCATTATTGCCCTCTGTTCCTTGCTTATACTCTCCATGCCTCAAAACCGTGCCTGCCACATACTCCCCGCTCATACCCTTGTGTTCCCATCCCTCTTTGTTTATAATGTTCCATGTCCATATCCACCACCCCCCCATAATAAAATCTTCCTTGCTTCTTCCATGCCAGAAAAATGCCCCTCAGCTCCTTTAATGCTCTGTGTGGTATATGCAAATTGCTCCATGACCCTCAAAAAGATCATGCTTGCTTAATCCTTATGTCTTTCAAAATCCATAGCAAGAAGCAGAAGCTAAGATTATGGTTGGTTTCCCAATCTGTCACCCTGCTTTCTTTATACTTCTGTCTCTCCTAGGGTATTTCTCTGGTTTACGTACCTCCTCTTCACAGAAGGCTCACTCCCTTCCTCTTCTACCCCTATCAGCCAGCTAGTCACTACCTTTTTGGACTTTCATGGCACATTTTTTTGAGCAGTGTCTCACTTCATTTTGTTCTCAGGATGTGCCAGACACTGTGTACATTATCTCATGTAATCCTCACTTATTACTTCACTTTGAGATGATAAACTAATTATCTGAAATCACAAAGCTCATAAATAGAGGAACCAGGATTTTAAACAATATTTGGAACCTTGCTGGTTCTAAAGTCTGTGTTTAGCCATTAACCTGTTTTACTTCAGCTTAAATGTGATTGCATACATGCCCTTGAATATGTATCTCATCTCACTCATCAGGCAGGAGTAGTGCTCACCCTCTGGGCCCAGCATAGAGCAGTCCATCTAGGGTGTGAGTACAAAGCATTCCTGGAAAGGGAGGGAGGGGAAACCTAGAAAAACTTTAGTCTCAGTTCTTATAAACACTCCAGTTCTTATGAACGTTCCCAAACTGCTTTTCAGATATCATTTCTGCCTCTTTATGACATAAAATTAAAGGCCTAAGTGAAGAACAAGGTCCCTTTTGCTCACTCTATCATTCCTGCCCTAAGCATCTTCCTGTCTCCCTAGAACCAGGAGAAATCGTCCCATGGACTATTATGTGATTAGAGACTGTGGTTGTTATAGGTGATTTGCTGGGTAGCTGAGCTGCTGAGGGTGTGAGAATGGAAGAGAAGATGATCTGATTACCATTATTATGGTCATCAAGTGTGATTGACAAAGCAAAAAACAAAAGCATTCTTCCCACAGCATGTTTTATGCAATTACAAGGTTTACTTGTGTGTCAGAACAAAGCCTTGCTAATTCATTTCATAAAGAAGGTTCTTAGGTTTCAACCCCAAAAGTAAAATTTCCTTTTGAAGATTTTTAATAAAAAATACACACATATATGTATTGTGTATATATGTATATATATATATGGTAGAACAAAAAAAAAGCCAAGTGGAACGTACATTAGAAGGCTTTGTCTTAAGGTTGCCCACTCTCACCACTATTATTCAACATAGTTCTGGAAGTTTTAGCCACAGCAATCAGAGAAGAAAAAGAAATAAAAGGAATCGAGATTGGAAAAGAAGAAGTAAAGCTGTCACTGTTTGCAGATGACATGATACTATACATAAAGAATCCTAAAAATGCTACCAGAAAACTACTAGCGCTAATCAGTGAATTTGGTAAAGTAGCAGGATACAAAATTAATGCACAGAAATCTTTTGCATTCCTATACACTAATGATGAAAAATCTGAAAGTGAAATTAAGAAAACACTCCCATTTACCACTGAAACAAAAAGAATAAAATACCTAGGAATAAACTTACCTAAGGAGACAAAAGACCTGTGTGCAGAAAATTATAAGACACTGATGAAAGAAATTAAAGATGATACAGATAGATGGAGAGATATACCATGTTCTTGGATTGGAAGAATCAACATTGTGAAAATGACTATACTACCCAAAGCAATCTACAGATTCAATGCAATCCTTATCAAACTACCAATGGCATTTTTCACAGAACTAGAACAAAAAATGTCACAATTTGTATGGAAACAGAAAAGACCCCGAATAGCCAAAGCAATCTTGAGAAAGAAAAACGGAGCTGGAGGAATCAGGCTCCCTGACTTCAGACTATACTACAAAGCTACAGTAATCAAGACAGTATGGTACTGGCACAAAAACAGAAATATAGATCGATGGAACAGGATAGAAAGCCCAGAGATAAACCCATGCACATATGGTCACCTTACTTTTTATATAAGGGGCAAGAATATACAATGGAGAAAAGACAGCCTCTTCAATAAGTGGTGCTGGGAAAACTGGACAGCTACATGTAAAAGAATGAAATTAGAACACTCCCTAACACCATACACGAAAATAAACTCAAAATGGATTAAAGGCCTAAATGTAAGGCCAGACACTATCAAACCCTTAGAGGAAAACATAGGCAGAACACTCTATGACATAAATCACAGCAAGATCCTTTTTGACCCACCTCCTAGAGGAATGGAATTAAAAACAAAAATAAACAAATGGGACCTAATGGAACTTAAAAGCTTTTGCACAGCAAAGGAAACCATAAACAAGACAAAAAGACAACCCTCAGAATGGGAGAAAATATTTGCAAACGAAGCAACTGACAAAAGATTAATCTCCAGAATATACAAGCAGCTCATGCAGCTCAATATCAAAAAAACAAGTAACCCAATCCAAAAATGGGCAGAAGACCTAAATAGACATTTCTCCAAAGAAGTTATACGTATTGACAACAAACACATGAAAGAATGCTCAATATCATTAATCATTAGAGAAATGCAAATCAAAACTACAATGAGATATCATCTCACACCAGTCAGAATGGCCATCATCAAAAAATCTACAAACAATAAATGCTGGAGAGCGTGTGGAGAAAAGGGTACCCTCATACACTGTGGTGGAATGTAAATTGATACAGCCACTATGGAGAACAGTATGGAGGTTCCTTAAAAAACTAAAAATAGAACTACCATATGACCCAGCAATCCCACTACTGGGCATATATCCTGAGAAAACCATAATTCAAAAAATGTCATGTACCACATTGTTCATTGCACCTCTATTTACAATAGCCAGGACATGGAAGCAACCTAAGCGTCCATCGACAGATGAATGGATAAAGAAGATGTGGCACATATATACAATGGAATATTACTCAGCCATAAAAAGAAATGAAATTGAGTTATTTGTAGTGAGGTGGATGGACCTAGAGTCTGTCATACAGAGTGAAGTAAGTCAGAAAGAGAAAAACAAATACCGTATGCTAACACATATATATGGAATCTTAAAAAAAAAAAACAGAAAATGGTCATAAAGGACCTAGGGGCAAGATGCGAATAAAGATGTAGACCTACTAGAGAATGGACTTGAGGACACAGGGAGGGGGAAATGTAAGCTGGGACAAAGTGAGAGAGTGGTAGTGTATATACGCACATATATGTACTACCAAATTTTAAATAGATAGCTAGTGGGAAGCAGCTGCATAGCACAGGGAGATCAGCTTGGTACTTTGTGACCACCTAGAGGGGTGGGATAGGGAGGGTGGGAGGAAGGCAGACGCAAGAGGGACGAGATATGGGGATATATGTATATGTATGATTGATTCACTTTGTTGTAAAGCAGAAAGTAACACACCATTGTAAAGCAGTTATACTCCAATAAAAATGTTAAAAAAATAAATAAATAAAATGAGTTTCTGGAAAAAAAAAGAAGAAGGCTTTGTCTTCATCTGTGAGGGTGAGCAGATGTGCCACTTTTAGTAAACAGCCTATAATATGCAATTTTTGAGGTGAAATCTCATTTCTCTTCTTCTTCTGTTACTATGGTTACCATCCTACAGAATTCCTGCACACACCAATAAAAAAAGGAGGAAAGGAAAGCACAAACATAAATTTCAATATTAACGTCCTTCCCTAATTGTGCAAAACTGGATATAAGATATGCTAGGGTGTGGAACGTGCTGGTCATTCTTCCATCCAATGGTGCCCACTGCTAGGTACCTGCCTGGAGCCGAGTTAGAAATCTCTTGACTCTGATGTCCCAGTGTAACCCATCAATCCCATCTCCACTGCCACCAGGGAAGGCAGCAGACACCCCGGGGTGGACAGGCAGAACCAGAGCCCTGTGTGGCTCATGTTGATAACAGAGTCTGAACGCCTGAGTCACAGAGTCCTAACCTGTCTTAGGTGGCACAGACACCAAGTTAGAAGCCAGGATCCAAAGGCCTGTGTTTTAAGGAAGACAGAAAAACTAGGCATGAGGGTGAGGCAGGCATCGGTGCCCAAGGCCCAAATGATTTTTTGCCAAGTTTCTTTCTTTAAGGCAGATTTATCTTTGATCCTCAGTTTCCTAATCTCTAACAGGAGGACAAAAAAATTATACTTGCCCCGTAGAGATATTGTGAGGATTAAATAAGATTTAAATAAGATAATCACCATGAATGTATGCTGTGAACTCACAGTACTATAATATGCTGTTTTTCATCCTTGTGCTTATAGTTGCTACTCTGACAACAAAATCAACCGTGACTACCATTACCGGGAAAAAATCCCCATATGTTCTATCAAACCACTGGGCCCTGAGGCTTCCTTGTTACCCACCTCTGTTCCTTATTCCAGATGCCTTATCTTTGCACAAGAAGATAATTGGTACAAGATCTTTTAATCTGCAGTGAATTTTAATCCTCATTTGTTGCGTTCACTTATGCTTCACTGTCTACACATGGAAACAATTTTTAATAAAATTTTCTTTTCCCTTGGCAATAAGAACGCTTAGACATGCCAGCTGTTAGGGTGAAAATGCATCCACTATCAATTCTGAGCTAAAAATAGAACATTTAAGTAAATTTTTAAATGGAAAGATGTATACATCTATTTCTCCTTTGAGGACCAGTTCCAAAAATGTTCAATGAATTTCCTTCCATGAGGGCAGTGGGTCTAGGATTTGGACATGGACATTCCAAGTACAGCAACTCATGGAGGGTCAAATTTAGGGAAGCATGAATGAAAGTCATTTTTTTGCTCAAAAGTGATAGCATAGAACATGGTTAGAAAGCTTCTTGATTGCCTTAATCTTATTACTGGAGGGAGTAGTGTCATCTTAACCACTTTATGGGTAAAAGAAGGATACAAGGGAAGATAAGAGTCAGGAGACGTGGAATCCAGTCTTTACTTTGCCATCAGCTTGATGAGTGATCTTAGGAAAACCACTTAACCCTTGTTTACCTGTTTCCTCATTTACAAAACGAATCAAAATTTCCCTACTCATCTTAACAGAGTTCTTGATATAAAGTAAAGTGATTGATGTTGATGTGCTTTGAAAAAAAAAATTTGTAATATATCTCAAACCTGCATTATTAACATTTTTGTTAATATTTACTCTTAATGGAAGAAGCCCGTTATGTTTACTCTGAAGTATGACCCAGCTCTTATCATTTTAGTAACTCTCTTAATATCACCCTGGCAGTTCCTGTTGGAAAGTTCTTCCACCAGTTAGTCTCAGTGGCTCCCAGGCCTTCGGAGAAAGGCCTTCAAAAGAATGAGGGGATTATTTGTTTTTGTGTTAGCTTTCAGTGCACCAATATTGTGTCATTAATTACAGAACGTTTTCCCTCCCTGAAGAGGCCTAGTGAGTAGTAATAAGATGAATTAACTCAATCTGTTACGTTAATTTCTTTTTGTTGGGAGGTTTAAATCATTAAACTAATGATCTCATCCATATTTTGAAGCAAGATAATAAACTGCCTACAGTTATAATCACATTTAACCCCTAAACTGTACAGAGTTTTGTAAATTGCTTTAAAAGATTCCATTGTATTTTAATAGTGCTTTCTTAATAATAGAAGAAAAAAGAAAATACTGCTAGAAATAAAGAAAATAACAAAATGCACCACCAGATTAGAAGATGTTTTACAATTTTTATTTTTCCAAATGCAGTAAATGTATTATTCTGTTAAAGAATTCTTTAACAGAATTCAATCATAAAGATGAGCATAGTACGTGTGGATGGGTAAACATTGGCTGTGCACCATCCCTGATTGGATGGCTGTTTCCAGGACTGATTCAGTCCTAGAAGAAATGGGAATGTGGGTAAAGATTGGTGCCTCAGAGATTCCACAGGTAATCATAGCCTTATGACAAAGTTCTTCTGAGGTTTGTTCTTCTCAGAAATACTTGAGGGTACTAGACAGCTTCTTGAAATCTGTATCAACAACCTGCTGATTTTATCAATATCTTTGTGATCCCTTCTAATCAAATGGAAATCAGTACTAGATATTTTGAAATACAAAGTGGAAAGAATTTGCTACAGCCTAGTTTGAGATTTTATAAAGTATTGCTTGCTAAATTTTGCTTTATAAAGCTGAAAATATGTTAACATTTCACCTCTATGAAGGTAAGAAAAAGATAATTAGTGAATATATATAATAATATATATGTATTTAAAATTGTATGTATGACAATTTCATTACTTAGCCTTTTGTACTCTGATGGGGGATGAGGTCCTTGTAGGTTCTGCGCTATCTCTTGAATCCACCCACCTATGTTTCCTCGTTCCTTGTGGACTACCTTGGGCTTTCATCCTCTCTCACCAGACCATTGTAATTAGCCTACATTGGTCCCCCTGCCTCACGTCTTTCGCTCTTCTACACCCTTTCCTCCCCAATGAGTGAATTTTCTACAAACAAATCAGATGAACTCACCAGCCTACAATTCTTGAGCAAATCCCTGCCCGTGGAATAAACCCTCTCTTCTGTTCAGATGTGACCGTGTGCAGCTCTCTGAATGGTCTGTGCTCCTTTATGTCTCCCAGCCTCTTCTCCCAGGAATATTCTTTTTGACCTTTCAAATGCCTTGTCAGCCTTCAACTGACATGTGTCCCTGAGATACCCTCTCAAACCTGCCCCATCTAACCCTACACTTCTAGCAGCTTTACCCTCTAGCTTACCTGGCATATAGTTATCTTGTCTATACACTTGTCATTTTATATTGCAACTTTGTATTTACTTCTTGCCTCCTCATCTTTATCATTAATATATCCCCACGGTTTATCACAGTGTCAGGCAAAAGTGCTCAGTAAATATGTATTGAGTGGAGGAAGGAAAGAATAAAGAAAGGAACAAACTTCTTGATTTGCTGTATCCTTATGAACTTCAAATATTATTCCTTGGTTAATCAAAAGTATACTTGCACAGACGCTTTACAAAATTATAAGCCAATACCGTATACCACTTTAATGCTGTTTTTCTTTCAACGACATTCATTCTGCTAATTTAAAAGCTATTAAGTAAGATAAAGCCTTCAAACCCAACCAACTAAACTGCTCCAGTCACTTGGGAGCAGTTACTGCTCTATACAATTGCTAATGTGGTTTAAACTGAAGGCAGACATTTTTAGATTTGAAGTTAAGAGCAAATAAGATGTTAATAAACTTTGGAGCTCCATCTAAATGGAATTTTTTGCTTGTGGTTTTATTTGAACTGTAGAACTGAAGATACATACTCCTATCCCTTAATTGTAAGGACGAGTCTTATTGACAAGCCACTCAATCCTTCTCTTCTGGAGGTTTGTGGCTGTATTTCCCAAACCCTTCTTGTCTTTGATGTCTACTATTAAATACCGTGAGTTCAGAGGTTCTGGGACAGTTGACGTGCCACAGCCTAAGGCTCAAGCATGTTAAGAGAAGTAAAACAGAATTCTAGAAATGACAGATTCCCATTTGAAAGAGAGGGAAAATGAAAGGTTGTAACTCAAGGAAAATCTCAAAGAAAACCAAATTTATTCTGCAGCTGTACTGTGCTGGGAATAGAATTAACTGAAAAGAATTTTAAAATAATCAGATAGTGGTCTGCTTATTGTAAATGCATTTGGTCAAAGGGGTGGAAATTAGACTCCTAAAGATACCTATAAAAAAATGATTCAGTGAAAATAGACATGAATCATCAAACCGTCACATATCATTATTGAGATTTTATGAATATTGAAACAATTTGTTCAGAATTGTTCGTGTCCACCAGAACAGTGGATCTTGTATTCTAACTGTATAACACATTACTTTCTATATTATACATGAAATATAATAGTGCAAAACACAGTTTATTTGCTAACATCTGAACTAGTTAAAACCTGTCCTCTTTATCCTATGGTTTGGAATTTGGAAATACTTTTACCTAAAAAGTAGGAAAGAAGTCAGTTTTTAATGCTTTAGTTCTTAAAAGAGATAATGCTTACCACCAAATTAAGGAAAAAATGGTATTATACTCTTCTTATTTGAAGTCATAAAGTTGTGCAAGAAAAGACCACAGAAACAGTGTCCACGTGTTGGCTAAGCCATCTGCCTAGTGGGTACTTACAGATCTCTTGACTCTGATGGCATGAATGATAGATAACTGCTCTACATTAAGATGACAGAAGATTGTACCTGTTGTCCAGGGTGGGTCGAGGATGCTGTGCTCTGCCTGTCCGCATCACATACATTACCTCCTGAGGTACTTGGGTTTGCTCCTTACAAGGAAGGTGAAATGCACTAATGTAGTGTAACTAGTCTAAAAGTGACTTTCTAACCCTAACAACTCAAAGGGTTTCTAATAACATCTATTTTTCCAATGCCAGTATTGAGGGCATAAATAACATTTCTTATTGTTTATTCAACTCTATTTCATACTAACTGGTTTATAGGATGATTCTGGTAGTTCTAGTTTTCAGGGCATTATGTTTTAAAATAATAATACTCAGTTATGTCTGAGTCTTTAGAAAAGGTCACTCTTTCACACTGTCAGTGGTAGTATAAATCATTTCAAATTTTTTGGAAGATAGTTAAGAAATAGTTACTAATGACCTTAGAATTCTGCAAACCCTTGATTCAGCAATTTGCTTCTAGAAATTTATATTAGAAATGTAATTATATATGTTTGTAAATGTTTAGTTATATAAATTCTCATCACATGTTTGTAAAACGGAGAACCAGGAACAATTTAAATACCGCATATAAGGGATTGGTTAAATAAATGAAGCTTAATAGGATAGTAGAATGCTATAAAGCTGTGAAAAGATGTTCACACGTGATTTTAAGTGGAAGGATCAGGTTAAAAAATAGAAAGAACAAAGATCGCCTGTTTTGCTAAAAACAAACACATGTATGCACGCACATGCACACACAAAGAAAAGACTGTAAGGATTTAGCTCTCTCTGGCTTATGGAATTATAGGTGCTTTTTATAGTCATCTCCTTTGCTCACTATTTTTTTCTGGATTTTCTATAATGGATGTTTGTTTATTTCATAAAAAACAAAAAATATTTTTATGTGCTCAAGGCAATTATTTCCAAAATGTTTTCCAAGTATTCTATCTCATAGTTTGATAATTTCCATATTTAAAAAATTTTTTTCTTAAGTCTGATATTTCTTTAGCACATTCATGTAAGCCCATTTCTTTTCATTAGGCTCTTGTTTTTGTTTTTGTTTGTTTTTTTTGTGGTACGCGGGCCTCTCACTGCTGTGGCCTCTCCTGTTGCGGAGCACAGGCTCCAGACGCGCAGGCTCAGCGGCCATGGCTCACGGGCCCAGCCGCTCTGCAGCATGTGGGATCTTCCTGGACCGGGGCCCGAACCCGTGTGCCCTGCATCAGCAGGCGGACTCTCAACCACTGCGCCACCAGGGAAGCCCTAGGCTCTTGTTTTTTATGTCTTGTTTTGTTTTCATTCGGTTGATAATGGAAATAACTCTTCAGCAGAATGATCCTGCCTGTACTTGAAGACAGTTGTTACCAGTTACTCGTTTTTCCTCTCCAGGCCTATAAAGACCCCCTTCCTTTCATCTTTCTTTGGGAATCGATTTTCTATTCCTTTCATCTTTATTTATTGTTCATCTCTGACTGTTCTCTTTCTTCATTTAAAATGCAGTGACAAAACTAGAGACAATCATAGAAAAGTGTAGCTAAGACAGACTATAGTGGAAGTAGTTATCCTTAACCCTTAGCTCTTCATGAACATGATATGGGTTTTTTCATAGTCATTGTTAATTGTGTATTCACTTTATAAACAATTAATATTTCCCAGAATTTTCTCTTTTCAATGTTAATGTCTGCTGTTAGATTTTTGTCCTAAATGTTTTCTCATTTATATGTTTACACTTATGGCATTAAATTGCATTCTTCTGATACTAAAATATCTCAAAAATATTAAAGTCATTTTGAATGTGGTCAGTGGAATTAAGAGCAGTAACAACCCTTCTGATTGAGAATTCTCCACAGATCTGTAAGTGCATTTCTGATTCTGGGCCATGAATGTTGAATACAAATACAGTGGCCTCATAAAAAGAAAAAAACAAATACAGTGGCTCAGGGCTGATTCCAAAACATACCATATCACCTCTTCCTCCATGTTCCTTCCTTGATTCAAGTATCTGCCCCCATTAAAAGAGGGCAATAAACACCTTACTTCCTACCTGGTTGATGAGACATGGTGTGTAATGGATTAAAACCTTTACCATATTTCAAGATAAATTGCTTGAGTCACTATTGCTTTGTTTCTGCTGTGTGGTATTGGTGTAAAAATAAATACAATTGACTCAACGTGCTTTGTTCTTCATTGAGTTACTGTGGCAGATTTTTGTTGGCCAATCCTCAGACGTGACCTGATGAAATTTTCCTAGTCTTCAAGAATTGCAAAGTCACACTGCTTATATGTAGGAGGTAGTGCATCAAAGCAAAACTCTTCAACATTTACAATTGTATCAGAGTGGCCCTGGCCCTGCAAATCAATAGTCAGACGGATGAACATTAAAGAAAAAATATATATCTTTTCTGTCCTGTGGGATGTAAATCATACAACCAGTGGAATTTGTGTCTTCTAACCCCATGATTACATTCAGTCATGAACAGGAGAAAACATTTTCCCTGGGCTACATTTATTTTTAAAGCCGTCACATTAAAATGAGATATGGAAATGAAAAGCTTTCATGTTGCTGATGTTGAAGAGCAAATTAGAAGTAAATGATGATAATTACAAAGCACAACTGTGTGTTCTCCTGTATATGCCTAGAGATATGAGAAAGCAGAGGGTAAAAAGTTGAAAATGGTTAAGATGGAGAATGGTGAGCTGTCGGTGAGCTCTACATGAAAAAGGCTTAACAACATTAATAGTGTTGGATGTTGTGGGGAAAATTGTCTGATCATGGATGACTGAGTTGTTTTGTTCAAGAGATGAAAAATTAAAACTCTTTGGGAATATAGCAATTGGCCAATTATCATATATATATAAAATATATTTGTAAATCCCTAAAAGATAAGCACACGATGATGAATGATGATCGTAGAAGAACCTAAGCAAGTATTCAAATAAGAATAAATACAATTAATGGAATTAGTCAGTGTTACAATTATCAGAGGATGTTGTTGTAATATAAAAGCTAATCTCTTTTAAGCAGATTAATGAAAAGTCTTTAAAAAGTTACTCTTCTCCATTTTCAAAGATCATAGTTGTAGACCAGAGTTATATACTGAAAAGACATCTTGTACATATCTCTTCCTCCAAAGCCAAAAATGGAGTTGATTACACATAATATGTACACATTTCTTTGAAAGTGAACTTCACATTCAATTTGCTGGAATAGCATGAAAACTGACTTTGTAAGGAAAATATTTTCTTTCTCCTCAGAGAATGCAGAGCACTTCCCATATATATCTCATCATTAAACTCCTACTCATGGCTCAGGAGTCAGCTTATATAAATCTACTCTGGCAAGCCTTGCCTGAGCCCTCAAGGCTCCTAAGTGTTCCCGTGACAGTTGCTGTGCATATCATGTTCCCTGCCACTTAACCCATGACCTGTTCACTTATCTGTCTCTACCACTAGACTGTATCAAGTCCTTGAAGCCATATTATACTCACTGTTGTATATCCAGAGCCAACATGGTGCCTAACACTAATAGTTGTTCATTAAATACATATACACTATATCACGTGGGCCTCAGTTTGATCCTAAAAGGTGTAGGTTCAGATTATAATCCCTATTTTATAATGAAGAAAATGAGATTCTGAGAGCTTTATGATTTGGACAGATCATATTGACAGTGAAAAGGCTGTTATTTAAACATTTGGTCACAGATTCCTGGATTCAAGATGGTGGAGTAGAAGGACGTGCTCTCACTCTCTCTTGAAAGAGCAGCAGAATCACAACTAACTTCTGAACAATCATCGACAGAGAGACACTGGAATTCACCAAAAAGGATACCCCACATCCAAGGGCAAAGGAGAAGCCACAATGAGACGGTAGGAGGGGCACAATCACAATAAAATCAAATCCCATAACTGCTGGGTGGGTGACTCACAAACTGGAGAACACCTATACCACAGAAGTCCACGCACTGGAGTGAAGGTTCTGAGCCCCGCGTCAGGCTTCCCAACCTGGGGGTCTGGCAACAGGAGGAGGAATTCCTAGAGAATCAGACTTTGAAGGCTAGTGAGATTTGATTGCAGCACTTTGACAGGACTGGGGTAAACAGAGATTCCACTCTTGGAGGGCACACATGAAGTAGTGTGCACATCAGGACCCAGGGGAAGGAGCAGTGACCCCAGGGGAGACTGAACCAGACCTATCTACTAGTGTTGGAGGGTCTCCTGCAGAGGCAGGGGGTGGCAGTGTCTCACCGTGAGGACAAGTACACTGGTGGCAGAAGTTCTGGGAAGTACTCCTTGGCGTGAGCCCTCCCAGAGTCTGCCATTAGCCCCACCAAAGAGCCTGGGTAGGCTCCAGTGTTGGGTCATCTCAGGCCAAACAACCAACAGGGAGGGAACCCAACCTCACCCATCAGCAGACAAGCAGATTAAAGTTTTACTGAGCTCTGCCCACCAGAGCAACAGCCAGCTCTACCCACCACCAGTCCCTCCCATCAGGAAACTTGCACAAACCTCTTAGATTGCCTCATCTACCAGAGGGCAGACAGCAGAAGCAAGAAAAGCTACAGTCCTGCAGCCTGTGGAACAAAAACTGCAGTCACAGAAAGATACAGAAGATAAAAAGGCAGAGGGCTATGTACCAGATGAAGGAACAAGATAAAACCCCAGAAAAACAACTAAATGAAGTGGAGATAGGCAACCTTCCAGAAAAGGAATTCAGAATAATGATAGTGAAGATGATCCAGGACTGTGGAAAAAGAATGAAGGCAAAGATCGAGAAGATGCAAGAAATGTTTAACAAAGACCTAGAAGAATTAAAGAACAAACAAGCAGAGGTGAAGAATTAAAGAACAAACAAACAGAGGTGAACAATACAATAACTGAAATGAAAACTACACTAGAAGGAATTAGTAGCAGAATAACTGAGGCAGAAGGACAGATAAGTGATCCGGAAGACAGAATGGTGGAATTCACCGCTGTGGAACAGAATAAAGAAAAAGAATGAAAAGAAATGAAGACAGCCAAAGAGACCTCTGGGACAACATTAAACGTAACAACATTTCCATTATAGGGGTCCCAGAAGGAGAATAGAGAGAGAAAGGACCTGAGAAAATATTTGAAGAGATTATAGTCAAAAAGTTCCCTAACATAGGAAAGGAAATAGCCACCCAAGTCCAGGAAGCACAGAGAGTCCCAGCCAGGATATACCCAAGGAGAAACACTCCAAGACACATATTAATCAAATTGGTGAAAAATTATTGAAAGCAACAAGGGAAAAACAACAAATAACATACAAGGGAATTCCCATAAGGTTAACAGCTGAGTTCTCAGCAGAAACTCTACAAGCCAGAAAGGAGTGGCATGACATACTTAAAGTGACGAAAGGGAAGAACCTACAACCAACATTACTCTACCCGGCAAGAATCTCATTCAGATTCGATGGAGAAATCAAAAGCTTTACAGACAAGCAAAAGCTAAGAGAATTCAGCACCACCAAACCAGCTCTACAACAAATGCTAAAGGAATTTCTCTAAGTGGGAAACACAAGAGAGGTAAAGGACCTACAAAATCAAACCCAAAACAATTAATAAAATGATAATAGGAACATACATATCAATAATTACCTTAAACGTGAATGGATTAAATACTCCAACCAAAAGACACAGGCTCGCTGAATGGATACAGAAATAAGACCCATATATATGCTGTCTACATGAGACCCACTTCAGACCTAGGGACACATACAGACACTTACATACATGAAAGTGAGGGGATGGAAAAAGATATTCTATGCAAATGAAAATCAAAAGAAAGCTAGAGTAGCCATACTCATATCAGATAAAATAGACTTTAAAATAAAGAATGTTACAAGAGACAAGGAAGGACTCTACATAATGATCAAGGGAGCAATCCAAGAAGATGTAACAATTATAAATTTATATGCACCCGACATAGGAGCACTTCAATACATAAGGCAACTGCTAACAGCTATAAAAGAGGAAATCAACAGTAACACAATAATAGTGGGGGACTTTAACACCTCACTTACACCAATGGACAGATCATCCAAAATGAAAATAAATAAGGAAACACAAACTTTAAATGACACAATAAAACAGATAGATTTAATTGATATTTATAGGACATTCCATCCAAAAACAGCAGATTACACTTTCTTCCCAAGTGCACACAGAACATTCTCCAGGATATATCACATCTTGGGTCACAAATCAAGGCTCAGTAAATTTAAGAAAATTGAAATCATATCAGACATCATTTCCGACCACAATGCTATGAGATTAGAAATGAATTACAGGGAAAAAAAGGTAAAAAACACAAACACATGGAGGCTAAACAATATGTTACTAAATAACCAGGAGATCACTGAACAAATCAACGAGGAAATGAATAAAATACCTAGAGAAAAATTAAAATGAAAACACACCGATCCAAAACCTATGGGATGCAGCAAACACAGTTCTAAGAGGGAAGTTTATAACAATACAAGCCTACCTCAAGAAACAAGAAAAATCTCAAATAAATAATCTAACCATACACAAAAGGAACTAGAGAAAGAAGAACAAACAAAACCCAAAGTCAGTAGAAGGAAAGAAATCATAAAGATCAGAGCAGAAATAAATGAAATAGAAACAGAGAAAACAATAGCAAAGATCAATAAAACTAAAAGCTGGTTCTTTGAGAAGATAAGCAAAATTGATAAACCATTAACCAGACTCATCAAGAAAAAGAGGGAGAGGACTCAAATCAATAAAATTAAAAATGAAACAGGAGAAGTTACAACAGACACTGCAGAAATAGAAAGCACCCTAAGAGACTACTACAAGCAACTCTATGCCAATAAAATGGACAACCTGGAAGAAATGGACGAATTCTTAGAAAGGTATGACCTTCCAAGACTGAACCAGGAAGAAATAGAAAATATGAATAGACCAATCACAAGTAATGAAATTGAAACTGTGATGAAAAATCTTCCAACAAACAAAAGTCCAGGACCAGCTGGCTTCACAGGCAAATTCTATCAAACATTTAGAGAAGAGATAACACCCATCCTCCTCAAACTCTTCCAAAATATAGCAGAGGGAGGAACACTCCCAAACTCATTCTACGAGGCCACCATCACACTGATACCAAAACTAGACAAATATGTCGCAAAAAAAGGAAACTGCAGGCCAATATCACTGATGAACATAGATGCAAAAATCCTCAACAAAATAATAGCAAACAGGATCCAGCAGCACATTAAAAGGATCATACACCATGATCAAGTGGGGTTTATCCTAGGAATGCAAGGATTATTCAGTATACGCAAATCAAGCAGTGTGATACACCATATTAACAAACTGAAGGATAAAAACCATATGATCATCTCAGTAGGCACAGAAAAAGCTTTCAACAAAATTCAATACTCGTTTATGATAAAAACTCTCCAGAAAGTAAGCATAGAGGGAACTTACCTCAACATAATAAAGGCCATATATGACAACCCCACAGCCAGCATCATTCTCAATGGTGAAAAAGTGAAACCATTTCCAGTAAGATCAGGAACAATACAAGATGGCCCACTCTTACTGCTATTATTCAACATAGTTTTGGAAATTCTAGCCACAGCAATCAGAGAAGAAAAAAATTTAAAAAATCCAATTCAGAAGAGAAGAAGTAAAACTGTCACTGTTTGCAGATGATATGATACTATACATAGAGAATCTTAAAGATGCTATCAGAAAACTACTAGAGCTAATCAATGAATTTGGTAAAGTAGCAGGATACAAAGTTAATGCACAGAAATCCCTTGCATTCCTATACACTAACGATGAAAAACCTGAACGAGAAATTAAGGAAACAGTCCCATTTACCACTGCAACAAAAAGAACAAAATACCTAGGAATAAACCTACCTAAGGAGACAAAAGACCCGTATGCAGAAAACTATAAGACACTGATGAAAGAAATTGAAGATGATACAAACAGATGGAGAGATATACCATGTTCTTGGATTGGAAGAATCAACATTGTGAAAATGACTATACTACCCAAAGCAACTACAGATTCAATGCAATCTCTATCAAACTACCAATGGCATTTTCCACAGAACTAGAATAAAGTATTTCACAAACTGTATGGAAACACAAAAGACCCCGAATAGCCAAAGCAATCTTGAGAAAGAAAAACAGAGCTGGAGGAATCAGGCCCCTGGACTTCAGACTATATTACAAAGCTACAGTAATCAAGACCGTATGGTACTGGCACAAAAACAGAAATATAGATCAATGGAACAGGATAGAAAGCCCAGAGATAAACCCATGCACATATGGTCACCTTACTTTTTATATAAGAGGCATGAATATACAGTGGAGAAAAGGCAGCCTCTTCAATAAGTGATGTTGGGAAAACTGGACAGCTACATGTAAAAGAATGAAATTAGAACACTCCCTAACACCATACACGAAAATAAACTCAAAATGCATTAAAGACCTAAATGTAAGGCCAGACCCTATCAAACTTTTAGAGGAAAACATAGGCAGAACACTCTATGATATAAATCACAGCAAGATCCTTTTTGACCCACCTCCTAGAGAAACGGAAATAAAAACAAAAATAAACAAATGGGACCTAATGCAAGTTAAAAGCTTTTGCACAGCAAAGGAAACCATAAACAAGATGAAAAGCCAGCCCTTAGAATTGGAGAAAATATTTGCAAACAAAGCAACTGACAAAGGATTAATCTCCAGAATATATAAGCAGCTCATGCAGCTCAATATCAAAAAAACAAGTAACCCAATCCAAAAATGGGCAGAAGACCTAAACAGACATTTCTCCAAAGAAGATCTACAGATTGCCAACAAACACATGATGGATGCTCAACATCAGTAATCATTAGAGAAATACAAATCAAAACTACAGTGAGGTATCACCTCACACCTGTCAGAATCGCCATCATCAAAAAAATCTATAAACAGTAGAATGCTGGAGAGGGTGTGGAGTAAAGGAAACCCTCTTGCACTTTTGGTGGGAATGTAAATTGATACAGCCACTATGGAGAGCAGTATGGAGGTTCCTTAAAAAACTAAAAATAGAACTACCATATGACCCAGAAATCCCACTACTGGGCATATATCCTGAGAAAACCATAATTCAAAAAGAGTCATGTACCACAACATTCGTTGCAGCTCTATTTACGATAGCCAGGACATGGAAGTCACTTAAGTGTCCATTGACAGATGAATGGATAAAGAAGATGTGGCACATATATACAATGGAATATTACTCAGCCATAAAAAGAAACAAAATTGAGTTATTTGTAGTGAAGCGGATGGACCTAGAGTCTGTCATACAGAGTGAAGTAAGTCAGAAAGAGAAAAACAGATACCATGTGCTAACACATATATATGAACTCTAGAGAAAAAAATGATTGTGAAGAACCTCGGGGCAGAATAGGAATAAAGATGCAGATGTAGAGAATGGACTTGAGGATATGGGGAGGGGCAAGGATAAGCTGAGACGAAGTGAGAGAGTGGCATTGACATATATACCTACTAACTGTAAAATAGATCGCTAGTGGCAAATAGCAGCATAGCACAGGGAGATCAGCTCAGTGCTTTGTGGCCACGTAGAGGGGTGGGATTGGAGGGTGGGAGGGAGACGCAAGGAGGAGTGGATATGGCGATATATGTATACGTATAGCGATTCACTTTGTTATACAGCAGCAACTAACACAACAGTGTAAAGCAATTATACCTCAGTAAAGATGTTTAAAAAATAAATAAATAAAATAAAATAAGGTTTGTCTATTTTGTACATTTGCCTAAATTTAGCCATTGACCTATGTGACTGCCAAAAACACAGCTCCTGCTACACTGGGTGTGTACATCGCTGCTGGCAGTGAAGAGGTTTTGTTCTCTTAACCATAAAATTAAAAAGTATGACTTCCTTAGGAAAACTTGTGCATTTGGCCAGAATGTAGCCAACTGCTCTCACAATCTCTCTGTTTATAGCACTGCCTTTCATTCTCCCCTTAGTTTCCTAAGGCCAGAGAACTCCTTACCAGTGTTCATGTTCTCTCAGGACTCACAGAGGGTGTCCACGCAGTAGACACACACAGGAAGCATAACGGAATCCACTTCTGGATCCCCAGTGTCCATACGTACTCCTTCCTAAAACTCATCTACCAGAGACAAGACTTGCAGTCAGTATGCTGAGCTGTTATGCAGGTTCTTCTTTCCCACCTCCTGTTTCATTATCACTCTTTTCCTGCTTTACAAAACAAAGTCTCTTTCAGCCTTCCAAAATCTCACTGTGGTAAACTCCAGAATGTCAAACAAAAGAACAACTGGAAATACTGAAGTTGGGTAACCTCCCTTTATCAAAGCACTTAGGCAGGGCATGTGTCTTCCCTGTCTTAGACGCATTGCTGTTACAGGCCAAGCATGGTGTTAGAGGCAAGTATGATTGTCCTTGTTGAGATATTCTGGATCCCATAGTGATGGCAGTTTTTCTTTAATGACCTCATTGTTTCCATCCTCCACTATTATCAAAGAATGCATTGCTCCTGAGGGAGCGTTCTTTCAGAACAAAGCCAACAAATCATAAAGTAAATAGTGACAGTGGCAGCGCCTTGTTTAATTCTTACAACAGTCTCTTAGCAGGGCTCCACATCCTACTACCCTATTACCCGTCTATCTGAGAATTAAGAATCCAAAGTGAGGTGGCTGTCATGGGGATGCATATTAACGCATTTATTAGAACGGAAACACTGGGCCAGACCGTTTCTAACAAAAAGTGTGGTTGTCAAGCCAATTGTTTGACAATAAGGGTTGCTTTGCCACTTGTGTTAGGTCAAAGACATCTAACATAAATTGAATGAGCCGGATCTGCAGCTCTGAAGTTTTGACAAAAATTTAATTGTCATGTTATTAAAAATTTTGTTGGCAAACGAGTTTTGAAATTAACAATATTTTTCCTTCTCCAACCATTTCTGAGTACACTGAGTTAGATAAGATGCCTTTAAGTGAAAGAGAAACAGGTTTAATGAATAGTTGTTTGAAGAACCTTGGTAAAATCTTTCTGGTATACTTCCCAGAACCTGATAAAGTTAATGACTCTAGTGAATAAGTATCAAAAGCTTTTACAAGATGAGTTTCTGTTTTCCAAAATGAATTAAAAGTTGCCAGAGGTGGGGAATGGTGGTGGGTGAAATGGGTGAAGTGGGTTAAGTGATACAAACTTCCAATTATAAAATAAGTAAGTCTTGGGAATGTAATATACAGCATGGCTACTATAGTTAATATTACTGAATTGCATATCTGAAAGTTGCTAAGAGAGTAGATATTAAAAGTTCTCATGAAAAGAAAAAAAATTTGTAACTATGTATGGTAATGGATGTTAACTAGACTTATTGTAGTGATCAATTCACAAGATATACATTTACCAAATCATCCTGTTGTACACCTGAAACTAATATATGTCAATATACCTCAATTTAGAAAATGAATGAAAAGATATAAGCATTAAAATTATTTTAAATAATTATTAATATTAAATTTAATTGACTAAATTTATTTGACAAATAATTTTAATGAAATTAAATTATTAACTAATTTTAATAATACATCACCCAATGATTTTGGGCATATAACTCAAAATTTGTTCAAATAATTGGTTGGCATTCCTATAATACAATCCCATCTACTTATTTATATGAGCAACATTTCATAGTATATGTCTATAAAAATGAAAAATAGGGGCTTCCCTGGTGGCGCAGTGGTTGAGAGTCTGCCTGCCGATGCAGGGGACATGGGTTCGTGCCCCGGTCCGGGAGGATCCCACATGCCGCAGAGCGGCTGGGCCCGTGAGCCATGGCCGCTGAGCCTGCGCCTCTGGTGACTGTGCTCTGCAACGGGAGAGGCCACAGCAGTGAGAGGCCCGCGTACCGCTAAAAAAAAAAAAAAATGAAAAATAGGAATCAAACTGATAATGAGCCCTGTTCATTCCAATAATAAATATCAATATAGGAATGTATAAGCTAGATCAACAGCAAGAGTAACAAACCATTAAGAACTTCATTTCCAGTAGCATTTTACTTTGATAATTTATCAAAAATTTATAATCTACATGTGTTGTTTTGATCACTTGTATACTACTGATAATATTTATGTATTACTACTAATAATTATAATTTCTTCATTCAGAAGAAAATTTAAAAAATTTTTGCCACCTGATGGTAACAGAATATTTTTTTTAAATTCTAATTTATATACTTTTTTGTTTATTTGTTTCAGAGAATTATGATAGAGTAATCAATAAAAGGTTTCCAAGGATGAAAATATAATATGTTTGAATAATAATTAGTGGAGTAAGTGGAAGGCAAATATAACTTAAAGGAGTAAAAGATTGGTATAAAAATTTGGCAAAGAGTTTGGGTCTAGTTCTGTTAAATAAATGATAATGGATTATCCAGTCTATGCTATTTAAATTCCATTGGGTATGTTTAAAAGGGCAATGTTAGGGTTTTGTTTTAGAATGTTAATATACTTCCTTTATACCTGTTTAATTTATAATAAATTACCTTAGATGTTTAATTGAAAAATGGGCACAGGGGCACATAGTTTTTCAAAATTTGGAGGGGCTGGGATATATGAGCAAAAATGTTTTGAAGACCCTCGTCTTAGAGCTTTCTTTCTCTTCCAGCAAAACTCTCTTCCTCCTGTTCCCTGAGGACCCTCATTGCTCCATAGCAGGCTGATATGCTAACACTCACTTTGGTGTGGGTGACTGTTAATCAGTTACTCTTCCCAAAAGGAAGAGTTCTGTACAAGGGCTTCCTGGAAATAATGATGTAACCTAAAAGAACGATGTTATAGTGAGAATTTTCAACCAGACACAAAGGCATTTGAAGGAAGAGGAAAGGTCCCAGAACTTATATGGGTGTTTTGAGATTTGCTGGGCCTTCTCTGATTGCAGGTAATACAGGATGGTCAGGAGAGCCCAACCAGAGAGAGGGGAGCCATTGGCAACTTCGTGGACCGAATTGAATTTTGGCTGAACTCATGATTGAGAAACTTAAACTCACTAGATATGTGTTGCTTTTTATATTTTAACCATGATATTTCTGATATTGAATGCTCCAGTATATATATATATATATATATATATATATATATATGTATATATGCCCAAAATAAGATTGAAACTAGCTTTGGAGTAAAGGCGGGAAACCAGCACCTTTTAAAAGAAGCTGATCATTTGCATTCTTGGGTTTGTTTGTTTGTTTTTACATTGCATTGACTCACCCCTCCCCCAAATGAGCTCTGTGTCAAGAAAACACCTTTGATTTTTTTTTTTTTTTTTCTGTTTCAAAAAATGAGATAAGCAGGCCAAGGTCATGGCTTTGATGACTGTGTTGACTGTTAATTTTATGTTAGCGGGAGCCGTAGACAATAACTGATACAGGAGAGACAAGCCAGCTGTGCACAGACGCCTCCAGGTGCTTCTGGGACAAGGACTGTAGATATCGTATTGAGGGATGGTTAGGAGCATCATTTTTACAAGTGAAGAATTAGAAATTATACATGGGGTTGTCCTTGACACTCATGGAATTCATCCTGCCTATTTCTCTGGACTTGCACGATTGTCAAGGTCTTGCAGCATGTCTCCCTGTAGCCTCAGGCTTAGCCTAGTGTTTGTCAGTGTTTACTGAACTGAATTAAACTGAATTGAGGACTCCTGATAGACTCTGACCCATGGTACTGCTCAAGAGTCTTATAATATCTTATCCGCAAGGAAAAGGCGTGTTTTAATTTTAGAACACTGATTACTGTGCTACTTTGGATAAAGACCAAGAATAATGGGGACGTTTTAATGCTGAGTCGTATTTGGCCCACAGTTCAGATTTCTTCCAAAATGTGTAGGTACTATGCCTCCCCTAAAGTGTTCTTTCAGCCCTGTTAATCCCTTTTTTATGCTCAGCAGTTTGCTTTAAAAAAAAAAAAAAAAAAAAAAAGGTTTTCATTCTTTTTTTTCTGGTTTGGCTTCTGTAGTGCTTAAACCACTGACAAATTATATATACCCAGTATCTCTGCTGTAATGTTGGCTTCCTAGAGAAGCAGACTCTGCTGTGGCCATATGCATCATCATGGAAATATGAGAAAGTGGTGCTGATTCAACAGCTCCTTTAGCTTGCACTGGAGTTAACAACTCCCCTTAAAGCAGTAGTGGGTGTTTGTTTCCCATTCGAGAGTTGAGCTCCTCAATGTGTATCACACATCTTAAATCTCAATATGCTGTTCACTGTTTTAGCTCTCAAATCATCCCAAGAAAAGCAGTTCCCCTCCTTTTCAAACTGCTCATGTCACCATTTCTATATGTACTAATCCACTCATAGTGGAACATAACGACATCAGGCATTGGCATTCTGAAGACTAAGGGCATCAGTATAAATACATATGATAAATATTCAAGGAGCCTTCTAGAGCCTCCTAAATGTATGATTTTCGTGGACATTATTTTACTCTAGGGTAGTGAGGATACTTTTGGAAGTGACGGAAACCCAAGTCGGTGAATTTAAGCAAAAGGAGAAAGTATCCTTTCTCCTTTTGGTTACTGAGGGATTCACAAGATTGGAAGAAGACCTTTGAGAAATCAGGTCTCAGGGACTAGTCCAGAGGAATTGCCTCCACCTCTCTGTCTTTATCTTCCCTTGACTCTGCTTGTCTCTCCTTGGTTTTATCCTGCAAGTAGGGAGGTTCCTCCCATGTGTGGAAAAGAAGGTTGCTAGAAGACCCAGATTCATTCCTTCTCAGATAGGCAACCCTAGTAGAAAGAGAGCATCTTTTTCTCAAAGTTCATCTATCAATCCAAGAAAAGATTTGGATTGGTCCCACATGAGCCCTTTTCCTACCCCTCTAATCAAAGTTTCTCAACTTTTACTTTGCATAAGAATTACCTTGGGTACTTTTGGAAATTCAGATTCCCAGACACCACCAGCAGAAATTCCAATTTCAGTGGTTAGGAAAACCACATGAAATGGGGAAGAGGTGATTTTCCAAAACAAAGGGACAGTAGCAAAACAGATACAAAAAAATACATCCGTTAAAGAGCTTTACTTAGGATTTGTGATTCTATGAAAATGTCAACAACCATCTTTATGGCACAGCAGTGATACCATAAAAAGACAGAGGTGGACAAAAAGTACGGAGGCTTTTGTATGAAAATGTCATAGTAGTCCTCAGCTCTCTAGTTACAAATGAGAAATTCATTACCTATTTACTTATAAGTAAGTAACAGCCAGTGTCAACCTGAGAACTGTGGCAGTGGTTGATGTTAATCAATGATTTCTTTAAAATGGTGATTGCTATGTTCTGATTGTTTGTGTTCCCCCCTCCAAATTCATATGTTGAAATCCTAATGCCTGACTGATATTAGGAGGTGGTATATTTGGGAGGTGCTTAGGTCATGAGGGTAAAACCCTCATGGATGGGATTAGTGCCTTTGTGAAAAGAGGCTTTGTGAAAGAGGCTCCAGAGAGCTCCCTTTCCCTTCCCACCGTGTGAGGACACAGCAAAAAGGTACCAGTTGTGAAACAGGAAGATGCTCCTCACTTGACTGTGCTGGTGCCTTGATGTGGACTTCCCAGCCTCCAAAATTGTGAGACATAAATTTCTGTGGTTTATAAGCTACGCAGTCTAAGACAATTGGTGAACAATCCTATTAACCCACTTGAGAAATGTTATCCAGACTTTTGTTGACATTGCAGTTAAGACTTTTTGGTGCACTGACATCAGAGGCCAGGAAGCAGTTTTAAGATCTCAGATAGTTCTGATTCTGTGGACCCACTAGTAATACCATAGGATTCTTCTCAGCAAAGACAGACAAACCATCATTCAGTGGTTTTATTGAGTAACTATTAAGTGAGAGGCAGTATCCTATGATGAGGAAGACTCTCAAAATCCCTACCCTAGTGGAACATACATTCTAGTAGGGAGACAGATAATAACTAAACACACACCTATGTAATAAAATGCCCAATAACGTTAAGTGCAATGAGGAAAAATAAATCTGGGTAAAAATAGTAATAGAGGTTGCTACTTCAGCTGAAGGGCCAGGGAAGGCCCTTTCAAGGAGATGACAAGGACAAGGGTCCTCCAAAAAGAGTGATAAAGAAGATACATCAAATATATTGGGTATAACACCCTCTTCAGTGAAAGTAGTCATCAAGCACTTCCCATATCCTATCTGTGGGTGACATTCCTCTTTTTCTACAGAAGGCAGAAAATCATGTTGAAAGATTTGGCCCACGTTTTGAGGGCCAGACTAATTGGGGAGGTGGCAGGAAAGAAGCCAGGCAGATTCTTCAGCTGGCCTAGAGAGTGGCCTGGTGAGTCAGAACAAGCGTGGAGAGTATCTGTGTAGGGCTATTCCAGAAAAGGCTGAGTCAGCACAGAGGATGCGGCTACTAGGTGAGAGCCTAGTGTCAAACAAGTCAGCCTGGGGTAAACTAACCAGGGCAAATCTGAGAGTGAGACTCAGGCAGCATGAGTCAATCTCTGAAGGGCGTGTAGACATGACGAGAGAAGTGAGGATGGATGTGCAGGTACAAAACGGCTATGAGAGAGTACGGCTTTAGTTGCTTCTCATCCAAGAATGTGTCTGTGCTCTGATTTTATCCTCCCAGCCTAAATGGTCCTCAGTACAGCTTCTGTTGGAATGTTAACAGTGGTGTAACATCTGAAAGGGGCTCTGACATATTAGGAAAGAAAAGATGATGCAACTGAATAATCATTTATGGTTGCAACTCCAAACTTGAGACTTGGGCCTTTAGTTCTAGATATAAGTCATTTTGTATACTGTAGAAATGAAAACAAGTGAATTCCCA
Source organism: Phocoena sinus (assembly GCF_008692025.1). Lineage (NCBI taxonomy): Eukaryota > Metazoa > Chordata > Mammalia > Artiodactyla > Phocoenidae > Phocoena > Phocoena sinus. The sequence continues at coordinate 88,155,925 of NC_045771.1, forward strand.
TAGACTTGCAGAAGATGAAATACTGGTTCTATTTTCCAGTGACTCAAATATAGCCCAAATCACTTTGCACTGGAGGCCATGTGGCCCTTTATGGCCACAAACAGAAAGCATATGGCCTAGAGAGTACTTTCCTGCCCAACAGTGATATTTCCAGTCCACCCAAGGCCCACCCCAGATACAGCTGTAACTGGCAGACAGCCAGTGTGGCTGGTGGTGTGCTTGTCCTTGCAAAATTGAGCGTGACAAGCCAATGAGGGGTGGAGCCATGCCTGCTATAAATATATTTAGAATTCGAGAAAAGTGAAGTGTAGATTTGAGCATTTCATTTGTGATGCTCATAACTATTCATTCATTTCTTAACCATAGTTCGTTAAATTTAACAGTTGTGTGACTCCGAATCCACAGATGACAACAACAACATATTTTGGGCAATAAATTACTAGCTGCTTTAAGAAAGGGGACTGATTTAACAGCGTGTTGTAGAGTAGTAGCTGAAGCACCAAAATCTGTCTTTCTACCTCCAAGGGTTTTGTTTTAAAGGTTTGGATTGCAACAATAAACATGCTTTTAATTCTTCACCAGGAAAGCAGGTCCACTGTCACAGGCAATCATTTACTTGTCTTGTAATAAAAAGTAATTTATGGTATGCAGTATTGATTTACATTTCTGCTTTCTCTCTGTGGCAGGAGCGTAATGCTCCTCGGTTGTGCTGGTAGAAAGTGCTTTACAATTATGTAATGTCTGAAACGAAAATATTGGCTGTATTTTTTTAAAAATCAATGAAAGTTCTGGAAGTCATAACACAGTCTGGAATGAGTCTGAGTTACAAAATCTTAAGTCAGCCCTGAAGGATGCCCACTTAACATTTGCTTCTTGCTCTAAACCACTGATGTTCGGTTTTACAACAATTATTGCATCTCTTTTCATTTGATTTTATTTCTGTCAGTGTTGAGTATTCTTTTCTTTCCCTCTACAACCCCTTCCTCTTCCCAGAGGTCTCCAGGCTAATCAGCTCACTTTGTCAGCTAAGAACTTCAGGGAGTAGTAGCACTCCAGTGAAGATATAAGCAGCTCTCACAAACCAACAACCACAACGTCTGTTAACCACTAGATAAAATAAGAGTTGGCAAGGGCCACTGGGTCTGAGCTGATTATTTTCCTAGTGGGAGGGTTAAGCTTCTGCTGATTAACACACTCAGGATCCCAATTAACTTTGTGGCAGGATGCTAACATAATTACGTCACTGGCCTTGAAATGAGACTCTTAATTTCAGAGATGCTTCAAAGGCAATTGTTGTACTTTTTCCTGGAGGCTGAGACCTTCACAAAGACAGCCTGGCCCACCTGCTGTGTGCAAACATGTCTTTTAGGATTTCCCCAAGGATCACAGCTAGATGTATAACGAAGGGATCCATATGGGGAATGATTTATGTCGTGGGTAAGAATAGAGGGCCACCAACTCAAGAGTACGGGAGCTATCATATCTCTTTATTTTTCAGTTACAGTTTAATTCTGACTGTGATATACCGCATTTTGCTGGACTGTAACCTCAGCTATCTGCAGGGCTTTCCCCACCATGGTTTTGCTAAGGTTCTAAGGATGGTCCCCCTGGCCATCAAGCATCTGTCCCTACGTTATCCCAGCCCATGTCATCAAGTGCATTGATTGATACCTTTGGTTTGACAATGGGCACACAAGAAACTATGTCAAGGCTGGGAGTCCTGAGCTTTGATTTCTCCTAGGTTCTACCAGTTCTTCTTGGTACTGTCAGGGACTAACTTTCGGTTTCTAATTCCCAAGAGACCACACACCTCTCTCCTCCTTCCAGCCTAGATAATGTTTTTTAGCCTTGGAAAATCTTTCCCTTTCTCCCTATTTCCAGAAGAAGCATGCACACAAGACTTCTCTTTCTTCTTCCTCTGGCCCTGGGGAATCTATTTTTAGCTTGGGAAAATCCTTCTTTCTTTATGTTTTCCTCACAAGTACCCCCATCTTCTTATACCCCATTACTCTCAATGGACTTTTTTTTTTTTTTGGTGGTACACAGGCCTCTCACTGTTGTGGCCTCTCCCGTTGTGGAGCACAGGCTCCGGACGCGCAGGCTCAGCAGCCATGGCTCACGGGCCCAGCCGCTCCGCGGCATGTGGGATCCTCGCGGACCGGGGCACGAACCCATGTCCCCTGCATCGGCAGTCGGACTCTCAACCACTGCTCCACCAGGGAAGCCCTCTCAATGGGCTTTTGCTTCTGGAAATAAAAGCCAAGAAAAGAAGTTTCTATAGGCAATCTTTTTTTCTTTCTCTGAAGGGGAATAGGAAATAGAAAATATAGGGTGAAACTCGTAACTTATTATCACAAAAAAATTATCCTAGCGTAGACACATACATACATTCTCAAAGGCAGATGCCTGATTGATTCATTTTTGCACTGGGTAAACAGACAAACAAAAACACTAGACAAAAGGATCTGCAAATCTCATGCATTGAGTAATTTATGAATTTGTCACAGTGTCCAAGGTAAAAGAGAAACTGAGTTTAGTTTAATGTGTCAATGAGGAGAAAGTGAAAAGGGAATCGGCTTCCCAGAAATCTTCCAAGGAACCTATGATTGTCATGCCTCCACTTACAAATTAAACTGTTTTACTTATATGATTTTATATATAATGTAGTGATTTTTACAGTCATATTTTGTCTATTAGCATTAGACAAATCCTCTACATTATAATGTTTTTTTAAATAGAGATACATGTTTATAAACAGAAACACCAGAAAAAATGAACCTTCTTGTGACCTTTGACTGCATTGGACATGAGTGACCACTCTTTTTTGAAACTCTCTTCTCCCTCAGACTCCAAAGAAGCACTTTTTCATGGTTCTTCTCCTGCCTTTCTGATATTTCCTCCTTGAAATCCTTCATGAGGCTTTTTCCTTTATCCACATCTGAATACTTATCCATGTACAAATCCAGGCTTCCATTCTTGGTCCTCTTTTCCCTTCACAAGGTAATCTTACTCTCCGAGTTTTAACCACTAACCATCTGCTAATGACTCATCCCTGCTGAGCCCGCTGAACTTTGGACCCTTACATCCAGATGCACGCTGGACACCCCCATTTGAATGTTCCTTAGCACCGCAGGCTCAACAGTGCCAAAGTAGAATGCCTCAATTTCTATCCCACCAACCTGTACCCCACTTTAGGGCTCTTTTTATCTTTCACAAGGTTGTAATTTCCCTTCCTTCTCCTTCATCTTGACCAGTCCACTCAAGCACACAAAACTAATACCTATTCTAAGTAGTTGCTACAGCTGCCCCAGATTTATTCCCTGTTTCCTTGTTATTGCTCTCATCCAACTGGCTCTGGGACTCCAGGTTTTATTACATTTATTACTTCTACCCCTACCAGCTTGGTAATCTTTGGTCTCCCTTTTTGCTTCTTGGACTTCAACTTCCCTTTTAATATTTGACTCTGCTCTATCTCTCTGATTATGTTGTCCCATGCAATCTTGGAAGAAACTCCCTCAACTAGTTTCTAGGCTGCCCTCTGCTGGTGAATGATGTCCTGACTTCCAGACTTGAAGTCTTGGGTCTTCACATTTCCTTCACCTCCTCAAACCACTAAGCCATCATTGAACCTGCTCTGGACACTCCTTTACACCCCTGCTGACACTGCCTTAACTTAAACCCTCATCTCTTCTTCCCTGGATTATTCAGACCACTTCTATGTGGTTCCTAGTCTCATATTTTGTTCCCCACAATCTAAAATGCAGTGCTGATTATTCCTTTGCTTGAAACTCATCAGCAAATATTTGCAACCCTGCCATCTCATCAGAAAAAAATTCCATGAAATGTTTCAAATATATTGTTTTGGCTTCAACTCTGGAGAGGGTAATTCAGTGGATTTGAGACAGGGCTTTGGCATCAATGTGCTGAAAGAGCTCCTTGGGTAACTCTGATGTGCAGCCTCCTTAGCACGACCCCCCAAATCCACCATGGCTGGCCTCTACCCACATTTCCATCTCACCTCCTGCTCCAAAAGAGCTGGAGGTTATCTCTTACCTTTCTCTACCCTGGGGTCTATTACAGTCTTGAAGTTCAGTGGCATTGACTGGACAATTGCAGGATGACAGCAGGTATTATCAAAGAGCCACAGCTGTTTTTGAGGTCATTAAGTACCCTGGAGCTACATTTTAAGAATTCCTTTGTAAAATTCAGTGTATTCCTTTTCTTAATTTTATGTTCAGTGCTATTTTGTAGAGTACTAGACAAAATAATTCCTCACCCTACTTGGTATTTACACCTTTAAAGTATTTGTAGACTGCTTTTATATCCTCACTTAGTCATCACTGAACTAAGGAGTATGCATTTTGCTTCCACACTATTAATTTAGAAATCAGGTCCTCTGTGAGGTGGTAAGTTTTCCTGAATTATCCCATTCTTTTATGCCATTTTTAAACTATGGTTTTTCTGCTTTGAATAACTAGACTGTAAGTCCATTGAGGATGGCAATTATGACTTGCAATTATTACTTCTGCTTCATTGTTACCTCTTCCGTGCTTGACACAGACCTGGGAATAAAATATTTGTGGGGGGGAGGAAAGAGTCGATTTACCAAGACTATATATAGACCGTAAGTTCTGACTCTTCTTTCTGTCATTTTTTGTCCTGTTAACCTGTATTTAAGAAGGTCATTAATCCTACCACCAGGTGTTTTAGGCATCAGTATTTCTCTGATTGAACTGCAAATGAGTTATTCAAGATGCATTATTCTTTGGTAAGAGAGAAAACCTAGGAGAAAATGGCATACTTTGTGTTATTTTACGTCTCTGGGCAAGGATTGATCATGTCATATAACTTGATGAGAATTGCCAAAAATCCAAATGATGCTTCTGTTAAGCAGTGTAAATTGTCATTCTGGATCTGTATTGCAAGAAGTTGTATTTGGCTACAACCCAGTAAAATGTACCCAAATGCAATTTCCAAGGCATTCAGAATTGTACCCTTCATTTGATTCTGTGCATGCCCATGGAGTAGCTGGAACATATTCATTTTCTATAACTGAGTGAAGTAATTCAGGACCCACTTCAATAAATCCTTGTTAACTCATAGACACCCTCCCCACCAACAGTCCCCTCAAGGGTCCGGTTCTGTTCTAAACATGGGTTTAAGTGGAAAAGGGCCTTTACCAGCAGAGGAGTAACCCTTGAGCCCAGCAACAGTGAAAGCCACAGAACACCTAAATTTCAGACAGGGAACCCTGAGATTAGATGTTAGGCATATTACCAAAAAAAAAAAAGAAAAAAAAAAAGCCCTGTGCCAGTGGAAGAATGTATCAAGACCAGGCTGGCCTTTGAGAGCTAAGGAACATGGGAGAAGCATGGGCATCCAAAGAGACAGCAAAGAAACGATGCAGAAAGAAGAGAGGAGTGAATATTAAAAACAACAGGGATAACAAGCTATGGGGATGGGAGCCAGGGGAAGAAAGAAAAATTATGCCATTGGAAAGTAGGAAGCACATGGCGTCAACACACACGTTAGCAACCCCCAGAATGAGCTGTGTGCGCCTTAGCACGGTTATTGAAGCTCCGCTGTCTGCAGGGAACTTCACTGTGCTCACAGGGACTCCTTAGCCAGCTACCTTGTCTTCCTGTGGCCCACACCGCCTACACCTTCGTCCATAGCCACAGCTGCAGGGAGGGCATCACAGATAATTCATAACTGTAAAGAGGACCCCATCTCAAACCAAGATAAAATGGCACTTAGTTTTCCTGTTTAGCAAAGTGCAAATGTATATAGTACATTTCTAAAGAGTCCTAATTTTAAAAATATTCAGAATAGCGGTATGCTTGTGCTCCTCTCTCTCTCTATTTTTTGTGTATCTGTTACGGGTTTTTGAGTTGTAGTTACCATGAGGTTCATATCTGTTGACCTATGACTATATCTAATATCTATCTCTAATGAAGCTGGGAGATAGCTGTAACCCCAAACTGCAATAAATGAAGATGGAAAGCAGATGGATGTGAGAGGGCAGTGAAGTCAAATTTTGACTGATTCACATACTTTTCAATGGTTGACCCAGCCCACGTGCCTGGGAATACTTGAGACTTCGTCTCCAGGTCGACTTGAAAAACGTTTTCCAAGTACGATTTCCCAGACCATTACCTCAAGTCTTCCCCTAAAGCAGGAATGAATAATTGGCTCTTTCTCTTTGTCAATTAAAGTCGTTCTGTCAGAGGAAGCTATTGATCCAATCTCCTGTGATCTGATCTCTCTCAGGAAACATGAAACATAACTTTTGTTCTCTGCTTCCTCGTGTGCTTCCCCTCCAGTGGCAGCCTCAAATTTTCTATTTAATTTAATCCTTTTACACTGATGATAAGATGCCCCTTTCGTTTACTTCCCTCTAGCCAGCCTGTACTGGTTATTTCAGAATTGTAATAAATTAAGCTTGCGTTTACACAAAAACCCTTCCACTAATTCCCTTCAAGTCAATACATTTATAATAGAACACACCAAAAACTACCAAAGAATGTCATTAATGGGCAGTAGCATTAGGCTTAAATGACCATCCTTTAATCCTATCCTTTTTTGTCTATATTCCTTCCTGTAGTCCTTGATATCAATAGTTTGGACTATGTAATCTCCCAACTCTGGTTAACCATTTTTTTTTAGGTTGTGGAAGATGCTTCTGTCCCTCAGGATAGGAGGCTAAAAAGGAAATTTAACTGCTGAACCCTTGCATCTTCTTTAATGAGCCTGGCTGATCTTTAACCCGAGCAATTGGTGGTCCATCTATTCAGGGGGAGCTTGACTCCTGCAGTTGTTTGGCTAGCGTCACAGAAGGCATTTCAACACGCAGCCTCCATCTGGTCACTGATGCTTGCTAATCTAAAAAGAGACTTGGGGATGTGGGGGAGAGTGACATTTCCAGTTAACAGTAATTATTTCTAAAAGCTCTCGGCTTCTTTTCACGTTTCCTTCTCCTTCTGGCACTTCCGTTTCCCACGGAGGACTTTTAGAAAATGAAGTTATCACCAGAATCTTTAGACTATTTATAAGAAAGATATTCTTGTGCTAAATTTCCTCAGCTAGGCAACTTTGGTTTTGCTTTTTGGTTGTTTGTCTGTTACCCCCCGCCTACTCAATTGTTGTGGGTTCCAGCCCCAATTGTTTGATTTTCCTGGGTACATTGCCCATATCTGAAGCACATGTAATGAAACAGGGTGATCTCACTAAGCCTGCATCTGAACCATCACCCAGCCTCTCCAGCTGTTTTATCTGTCCTGATGGCTGATAAAGGTTGTGCATGTACATCTGTGATGCATTTGTCAGTTTTAATTAACATGGATAAAATTGTTGAATTCCCTACTTCATGGATGTGAACATTTTGAAGCTCGGATAATCATATATAGATGGAGGATTACCATCAATGGCTTTTGCTAACTTAAATCAAGACAGCACTCTCAAAACGTGGTATATACTTGCAATGGAATACTACTCAGCCGAAAGTGGTAGCTTTGTGAGTGATGGATATGTTAATTGGTTTGATTGCACTGATTACTTCACAATGAATACATATATAAAAACATCAACTTGTATACCTTAAATATATACAATTTCCATTTGTTAATTATACCTCAACACAGCTGGAGAAAAAGAGAGAGTTCTCTTTCCCTAATTGTCTCTAATGCAAATGAATGAGGGAAATTGGAGAGACTTACCTAGGATATGTTATACACAGCCCTGCCTCTAAACAGTAGAATCCTTGCCACCAAGGTCCTCCTTGGATAGGTAAAGACTATTTTGAAGCCAGGGGCAGTTCTAGTCATTGTCTGACTGTCCGAACAAGCTGTAGGTCACAGTGAATGAAAGTCAAGGCAAGGTTTCTTCTGCAAGAAATAGTCTCTACTGAGCCCTGCTAGAGAAAATAAAAGTCAATAACTCTGGATTTTAGTTCAGTGCCAATTAGTTCTGAATTCTGCCACAAAGACCTTACTTACCATGCACTATTATGTTAATTAAGCCTTGAAGTGCCCAAGCCATGAATCACCACTGTATAATCACCACTGTATAATCAATGCTAAATTTTTAAACAAAAATAACCCTTCCTACTCCACACAGGTTTTGCAAATCTGAACACTGTGACAGCTAAAGGGAAGCTCGTAAGAAACGTGTTCTTAGATCAAAGCTCAGGAAGCCTAACTGTGTAAGGTTCCAAGATGCTAAAAATACATTGACACCTAGGGATGAGTGTGGCCTGACCGCACAGAGATGAGTTACAAGAGCTGGAGCCGAATTTAGAAGAGTGTCTTTCAGATGTCTTTTATGGCCATGAACATTTGTCTTTGAACACAGAACCATACACACACAGGGTATTGGGGGAAAGCATCAGTGCAATTTCAAATGCCATTTAAAAGGTGCTCAGAATAAAGTGTTTTCACTGCCTCATCATCCACTCCACATGGTGGCCGTCCACTGCACAAGGCAGAAGTTTGCCATTGCTTTATCACAAAGGTATTAGAGGGAGCTCTGTGTCCACATAGACCTGGGTTCAAGTCCTGATTCTATGATGTTATTTTTATGAGCATGAGCAAATTTCAGATCGTGAATAAAGAGTGAGGAAGGTGGATTGATAAAGAACAGCAGAAGTGGGTATCATGGACAGAATAATAGCCTCCCAAAATGTCCACAGCCTAATCCTCGGAACCTGTGACTATATTACTTTACATGGTAAAAGTAACTTTGCAGGTGTGATTAAATGCAAGAACCTTGAGATGGAGATATTATCCTAGATTATCCAAGTGGGCTCAATCTAATCACATGAATCCTTAAAATTAGAGAACTTGTTCTGGCTCAGGTCAGAGTCAGAGAGAGATGTGACTATCGAAGAAGGGTCGGAGAGATGCAACACTGCTGGCTCTGAACGCGGAGAAAATGGGCTACGAACCAAGAAATTCAGTTGGCCTGTACAAGCTGGGGGGGGAAAACGTAAACAGAATCTCCCTTAGAGCCTCCAAAAAAGGAAAAGAGCCCTGCTACCCCCTTGATTTGAGCCCAGTGAGACCTGTGTCAGCCTTCTAACCTACATAACTATGAGGTTATAAATTTATGTTATTTTAAACCACTAAATTTGTGGTAATCTGTTATGGCAGGAATAGAAAACTAGTAGGGCAGGTATTCCCAGTGGAGGCAGTGGAATATCCAAAGCAGGAGTCACTTCAACCGCTTGATACAGCACGCATTTATTAGATGTCCACTATTTACCTGCAAGGTCCTTTTCTACAAAGGTGAGGAGATGCTGCTAGTTGCAGCCTATATAACAACACTTCCCATAGGTAGACTATGGAAGTGACCCAAGAAGTAAGGTAAGTGAGGAGAAAGACTGCCTCTGATTTGGGCATAACTTAATTTCTATAGGCTGACTTTGGAGAAGGAGTGGAGGTTTCCAGGCAGGGAGGGGTGGGAAGAGCGTATTGGGTGGATGCATACAGAAGCCCATGGGCCAAGAGGGTCAGGTCAAGGAAGAAAGTAACCTAGTCTGGTTGGCCTGGAGACGAGATCAGTGGGTCTCAAAAGCTGGTCCATGATGAAATCACCAATTTTCTCAGAAATAAGGAAAACAAGAACAATGTAGTGAGTCTTTTCATAAAACTAAATTCAATCCATTTAAATTCTTTTCTTCTATCTTGAGATTATATTCTTTTCTATTTTTCTGAAAATTTCCTTTAACAACGGGATAGTGGGATGCTTGGTGCTGTTATTGTTGAAATGTTGTTACCTAGAAAAATAAAGTTGGCAAACTTAGCTGGTTTTCTTTGTGTGGGTGAGCTGAGATTGAAAGTGGAGGTCCCTGGTCTTTGAAATGTTGAAGCCTGGAAGGCAGTGTGTTACGGCAAAGGATGAGTTGGGGTGGGAGTAATAATAGGAGACAATGATATCCAGCTGGAGAGTTAGAGGAGCTAGACATATGCAATGTTCACTGAGTACTAGGAGTGTGGGCTCTAATCTGTTCATAATAGAGTTGATGAAAATATCATTCAGTGACATTCAATGCTGTGTTCTAGGCATTGTGTAAGGTGTGGGAAAATTATGTGGTATGAGACGAGAATGAGATTGTAATACATCTTACCTGGCTAGAGTGGTGGTCCATGGAGGAAAGTAATCAGAAACTATATTTGAGGGGATGGGAGGTAATATTGAAAGTGTGGTTGGGAAAGGGACAGAAAATTCTAGAATAATGGTTCTAAACCACAGCCAGTTTTCCCCCCAGGTTATAGGGATGTTTGGCAATGTCTGGAGACATTTTTGCTTGTCATCACTGGGTTTGGAGTACTACTGGCATCTAATGGCGTCTAATCAATGCACAGGACAGCATCCCACAAGAAAAAATTATCAGGCCCCCATGTTAATTGTGCCCAGGCTGAGAAACATTGCTCTACAGGAAGTTAGTTTCAATATAATAAAATAGCAGAGAACTGCTATGCGTTCTGGAGTAAGGTATTACAAGATCAATACAATGTTTGAGGAAGGAAAGAAATGAAAATTTATTGACAACTTTCTATGTCAGGCATTCTCACATGCAGTAAGTCCTGATTCACCATCGTAATGATCCTGGGCATTAGTTACTATTTCCTCCCTCTTACAAATGACGATGCTGAGGCTAGGGAACGTTGTGATTGGCCTGCATCCAGTTAATGATTAAGATCAGATTTGAACTTGGCTCTGTTCCATTTAATCATTCACCAAGGCCAGTAAGTTGTTGATCATTCCACTTCTGTCCATCCCCACTGCCACCGTCTTTGTTCAAAGCTACCGTTATCTGTTGCCTGGTTTACTGAATGCAGCAGCCTCCAACTGGCTTTCCTCTCATCCCTTCTCCTGACTATAGTCAGAGGGAGCTTTCCAAAGAGTGCTCCTGACTTTGTCACTTTCCTGCTTAAAACCCTGTAGTGAGGAGGCACTGGCAGTTTCTCTACTTCACTGTGCTGGTGCTTGTTTTCCTCATATCCACATCCTCCCTGCAGTACACACACACACACACACATACACACACACACACACACACACACTCACACCTCTGGCTAACTCTTGCTCTAGTTCCTTCAGAACTCACTTTTAGGGATAGAACTCCTCTGATCCCCAAGACTGAGGCAGGTGCCCTTTCCACGTGCTCCCATGGCACCTGTGCATATCCCATTATTGCCTTTATCACCCTTTGCTTTAGTGGTTCACTTATTTTTCTGCCTCATCCACTAAAATGTCAACAACTTGAGAGCAAGGACAGTGTGATTTCAATAACACATGTACATAGTAGGCTCAAATGATGCATGCTGAATGAATGACCCCCACCATCACTCTGTGTGAATATTGAGTTGGGTTCAGTATTCTCCATATAGGAGGGCCAGATAAAAGTCTGCTTTCTTCTCCTAGTCACAAGGTGATGAGGATCTTGAATAAGATTTTGACCAGGGGGAAGGAAAGAGGAGATATGAAATACACAAAAGAAACAAGTCTATAAGACTTGCTGACAGACTGGCCACGTGGGAGAGTAGAGAGAGATTACTGAGAAGGATTCATAAATGAACAAGTGTGTAGGACCAGGATGCTAACGTTGTCAAAATACAGAAGCATGCTCCTGCTTTGTATAATCTCAGCAAATGTTAAATGAATAAGCTTGAACATTTTTCTTTAAATTTGAGAACCATCTAAATAAAACATAGATGGCATTTAAAACCACAGGAATAAATGGGATCTCCTAGGGAGAACATCTAGCAAGGAAGAGAAAGGAGCCTGAGATGAAGCCCAGGGAACACCAACAGTTATAGGTCTTTAAAGGACGAGGCTGGGAAGGCAGTGAAAAAGCAGATGCCAAACAGTCAGAGAAAACCAGAAGTGAGTGTGTGCTGTGAAAGACAGCAGAGGAGAGCGTTTGAAGAAAGAAGTGGTCATCTCCGTGCAGTGCTGCTGAGACACTGAGTAAGATAAGGGAGAGAAGTGACTATTTCACAAAGCTTTCCTTCCTGATAAGGAGAAGTACCAGGAGTGTTAAGAGACACGGAGAGGTCAGAGATGACAGCTTAAAGGGAAGGTGACTTGGTTTTTTGAGGCCCCGGTTCTAGGACCTGGTCACAGAGACTTGGCCTTAAAAGTTTTCATTCCTTATATCATTTAGATTTTGTTTCCCTAAACAAGATAAGGCAATTCAGCTAGTGAAGATTAAAGCCCTCCGCTGGTCTGAGTGGTCTTGAGGAGCCACGAGTACTTAATCAGTAACTGTAATGGAAGGGCCAGTGTGGAGGGATCCCATCTTCTAAAGAACAGAAGCAGTTTGGGGACTGCCATAAAAAACCAGAGACCCGATCTTGGACCCGGGCTGCTCTTTGAGACTTTTCCAAATTAGTCCTGTACAGAACATGCTCTGATAGCCAATTCTATTGTTCCCCCTTTCCCCAAATGGAATCTTGGATAAGAGGCCCTGCCCAGACAAGTCATGGTGCTCAGTAAGGCACTGCCCTTGCCTCCTCCCCAGACGTACCCATTCCCAGGTGGGAGGCTGCTGGAACCACCCCAGTGCATCGGGGAGAAAGGCGACCACTGATGCTGCTTCCTTTCTCACTGACTTTTCCCAGTGCAAGAGCTCTTTTAAAAATACCTGCTAAATACCTGCTATTCAGAGTTTTCAATTTATTCAGCCCCCAAAGGTGGGTGAGGAAGTACAGAATTGTCTGATTTTTATTCTTCTAGCTAATCTAGGTGCTGTTTAGAGAAAATGGAAATAGATCAGTAAATGATACTTCAAATGCTGATGGTCATAAAACACCACTAATAACTGGGATTTCAGTCCCTTCCCAGTGAATTTTATGATCCCACTTTTAGAGAATGAAAGTAACACCAATAGTAAACTCAAACTCACATTTATAGGTTTGGGGGAAGATGTGTATGGCTCCAAAGTTATCTCAGGATATAAGCTAACCACACACACAAGTCACTGTGTAACAAGTGGTGGTTAGGCAAGCGACAAGATTATAATTTGCCTTCACAAAGACAGAAATTTGGAACATTATAGGGTCAGATGCATTTTGATGGGACATCTGTTTTCCTCTCCCTCAGAAATATAACATTTTCTTTTCCCATTAACCCTAAGCCCTGAAGTCATTTCTCTTTCAGTTCTTTCTAGGACAGCCAGGAGTTTTAGCTGAGAAATGATGGGTGAGAGCTCTTGACAAACAAAAACACCCCTGCCATGGGTCAGTTCCTTGCCACTCCATCCCTTCATACTGCAGCTATAATTATCTGAAAAGATAATTTCTGAAGAAAAGAGGTCTGTTTTTATGTGGTAATTGGAAAGTGATTTGAGGATGAGTGTGCAATTGTGAAATTCTTTAAAATGAGAGGTCCTCTTCCTGCCCCTCACCAGAAGTGGAGCTGTTGTTATAAAACAGGCTCTGGAGAAACAGAGGTTTAGCCATTTGGAAATGTATCTGGCTTAACTGAGCCTCAAATATAGGATTTCTGGGTTAGCTACATCAGATAAAACCTGACAGTTTGTCCATTGCTACTTATACCAAAAAGGATACAGCCTCATCTCATCTTGAATTCAAGCCTTTGTGTTCTTATTTCCCCCTAATAAGTTCTCAAATCATTTTTACCTTTGAAAGTTGTCCAGTTCCTTCTTCGGTTTGATTAGGGACAATTGAATAATGTGAAAATTATTCCCACATACATCATTCTTGTAAAAATGCATGTTCTCCACAATCACTACCTTTTTAAAAGATTGAGGTGCAATTAACATGTAAGATTATATTAGTTTCAGGTCTATAATGTAACAATTCGTTACTGTGTACACTGCAAAATGATCACCACAGTAAGTCTAATTACCGTCTGTCACCATACAAAAAAAAAGGTTTTTTCCTTGTGATGAGAACTTTAAAGATTTACTCTCTTGGCATCTTTCAAATATGCACTACAATATTATTCATCCCTATGACTTATTTATTTTATAACTGAAAGTTTATACCTCTTGACCTCCTTCCTTCACCCATTTTGCCCCTCCCCCAAACCCCTTGCCACTATCAACTACCATTCTGTTCTCTGTATCTATAAGTTTCGTTGTATTATGTTCTGTTTGTTTTTCTGGATTCCACATATGAGATATCACACGGTATTTGTCTTTCTCTGTCTGACTTATTTCACTTAGCATAATGGCCTTAAATTCCATTCCTATTGTTGCAAATGGCAAGAATTCATTCTTTTTTAAGACTGAGTAGTATTCCATTGTATATATAAACCACACTTTTATACATTCATCTACCAATGAACATACGTTGTCTGCATATCTTGGCTATTGTAAATAATGCTGCAATGAACATAGGGGTGCATATATCTTTTCAAGTTACTGTTTTCATGTTCTCTGTAAAAATACCCAGAAGTGGAATTGCTGGATCATGTGATAGTTTTATTTTTAATTTTTTTTTTTTTTTTTTTTTTTTTTTTTTTTTTTATGCGTTACGCGGGCCTCTCACTGCTGTGGCCTCTCCCGCTGCGGAGGACAGGCTCCGGACGCGCAGGCTCAGCGGCCATGGCTCACGGGCCCAGCCGCTCCGCGGCATGCGGGATCCTCCCAGACCGGGGCACGAACCCGCGTCCCCTGCATCGGCAGGCGGACTCTCAACCACTGCGCCACCAGGGAAGCCCCTATTTTTAATTTTTTGAGAAATCTCCATACTGATTTCCACAGTGGCTGCATCAATTCACATTCTTACCAACAGTGTACAAGGAATCCCTTTTCTCCATAACCTCTCCAACACTTGTTATTTCTTGTCTTTTAGATAACAGCCATTCTAATAGGTGTGAGATGACAGCACATTGTTGGTTTGATTTGTATTTCCTTGATAATTAGTGATGTTGAACATTTTTTCATGTGCCTGTTGGCTATCTGTATGTGTTCTTTGGAAAAAATGAATATTCAGATCCTTTGCCAATTTAAAAAATTAGCTTGTTTGGGTATTTTTGCTATTGAGTTTTATGAGTTCTTTATATATTTTGGATGTTAACTCTTTACTGGATATATGATTTGCAAATATTTCCTCCCATTCGGTAGGCCTTTTCATTTTGTTGACAGTTTACTTTGCTGTACAGAGGTTTTTTAGTTTGATGTAGCCCCATGTCCTGCATGTTTATTTTTGCTTCTGTAGCCTTTGCTTTTGGAGTCAGATCCAAAAAATCATTGCCAAGACTGATGTCAGGGAGCTTACTGCCTATGTTTCCTTCTAGGAGTTTTATCATTTCAGATCTTGCATTCAAGTCTTTAATTCATTTTGAGTTAATTTTTGTATATGATACAAGATAGTAGTCTAGTCGCATTCTTTGGCATATGGCTCTCCAGTTTTCCAAACACTATTTATTAAGAAAATGTCCTTTTCCCATTGTATATTCTTGTATCCTTTGTCATAAATTAATTGACCATATATCCATGAGTTTATTTCTGGGCTCAGTATTCTGTTTCATTGATCTATGTGCCTGTTTTTGTGCCAGTACCAAAACTGGTTTTGGTTTTGATTACTGTAGCTTTGCAGTATAGTTTGAAATCAAGGAGCACGATACCTCCATTTTTGTTCTTCTTTCTCAAGACTGTTTTGGTTACTCATGATCGTTTGTGGTTCCATACAAATTTTAGGACTCTTTGTTTCTAGTTCTGTGAAAAATGCCGCTGGGATTTTGATAGGACTTGCATCGAATCTGTAGATTGCTTTGGGTAATATGGACAATTTAACAATAGTAATTCTTCCAATCCATGAGCAAGGACTATCTTTCCATTTATTTGAGTCTTCTTCAATTTCTTTCATTAATGTATAGTTTTCAATATATGGGTCTTTTACTTCCATGGTTAAATTTGCTCTGTACTGTATTCTTTTTGATGCAATTGTATATGGGATTTTTTCTTAATTCTCTTTTTGATACTTCATTGTCAGTGTATAGAAATGTAACAGATTTTTGTATGTTTGTTTTATATACTGTGACTTGACTGAATTTCTTTACTAGTTCTGTTTTTTAGTGGAGTCTTTAGGGTTTTCTATATATAAAATCATGTCATCCACTAATAGTGACAGTTTTACTCCTTTTCCCATCTGGATGCCTTGTATTTCTTTTTCTTGACGAATCTGACTAGGACTTCCCATACTATGTTGAATAAAAGTAACAAGAGTGGGCATCCTTGTCTTATTCCTGATCTTAGAGGAAAGCTTTGAGCTTTTCACCACTAAGTATGATGTTAGCTGTAGGCTTGTCATATATGACTTTTACTATCTTTCAATATGTTCCCTCTATATCCACTTTGTTGAGAGTTTTTATCATAAATAGATGTTGAATTTTGTCAGATGCTTTTTCTGCACCTATTGAGGTTATCATATGATTTTTAGCCTTCATTTTGTTAACGTAGAGTATCACACTGATTTGTGAATATTGAACCATCCTTTCATCCTTGGAATAGATAGAGAGGAACTACAAAACAGCCAGAAAACAATTAACAAAATGGCAATACGTACATACCTATTAATAATTAATTTAAATGTAAATATACTAAATTCTCCAATCAAAAGACATAAAGTAGCTGAATGAATAAAAAAAAAAACAACTGACCTATATGTTGCCTACAAAAGACTCACTTGGAGTAAGGACACACAGAGACTAAAAGTGAAAGGATGGAAAAAGATGTTCTACACATATGGAACCAGAACCAGGTGATGAAGAAGCATACTCTTCGTGGACTCTGCATGCCTGCTGGCTTTAACAAGGCAGCTGGAGAGCACAGGGCCGGACACACTTGCCAGTGCTATCAAAGTTGAGAGAGGGCATAAAAATGATGCCCACCAGTGCCTCCGTCCTTGAGGAGAGTCCCATCTGGCCCCTGCTCCTCCAGCAGACACTAAGATTAGCAAATGAATCTCTTTCACATATAATCTAGTCACTTTTCAAATTGCTGATTTTGCGTTGGTCCCCAGGGTGCGTGAGTCTGCACACAAGATCTTTAAGAGAAGTCTCAGTTCCCTACAGCCCTTTGGGTCTCCTGATCGTGAGCCCCATTGGTTTTCCAAACCAGATGTTTTGGGGGCTCATCTCTCCATTGCAGGTCTGAAGGATTAGGTGCTTAATGTGGGGCACAAACTCCTTCCTTCTCAGAGAGAAACTCCAGATGTGTGAGTTTCTTCCTGATTGTGGGTCACCATAACTGGGGTGGGGTTTTTGACAAGACCTCATCTCTGCCTCTCCTACCTATCTTGATGTAGCCCTTTTACTGTTTGTTGTGAAGGAGCTGTTCAGCTAGTTTTCAGGTTTTTTTAAAAAAGGATTGTTTCATGTGTATCTGTAGGTTCAGTGTATCTGTGATAGGAGGTAAGTTCAGGATCTTCCTATGCTACCATCGTGGACTGCCTTTGGTTCCTCTTTTTTCCATAGTCACTGCCTTTTTATTTTCATCTTTGTCTGGCTTTGTTATTTGTCACTGAAGAGAAAGATCAAATATCAAATAAACTTTATCGAATGGTATCAGCCCAGCTCAACTCTAAGCTTTTTAGTTCTGAATGGCCTGCTCTGGGCCCCTTTTCTAATGTTCATCCCTGCCACTTCCCATCACTCCCTAGATTCTTGTGCTCCTCTAATACTGACCTCCAGAGAATATCCAGGTCTTGTTACAAGTCAACTCATCTGCATCTTTCCTGCTTGCTCTGAGTAGGGTATGAAGAAGGGCTCTAATCTTTCAAGGGCTTTCTTCAAGGTGAGTTTGATCGGGTTGGCTCTGGTAGAATACTGTGGAAGCCACCACCTCCCCTCCGAATGTATGGACAGCCCCTAGAGATGTCAAGGGGACTAAGCTTAGCCCACTGTATCTTTCCAACCAGCGGCTCCTTCCTACCACCCTCCAAAGGGTCCCATAATTGGAGCGTGCTGCGTCAGCAAATTTATTTGCAAAGCCTAAGAACAAGGACATTACATCATCGGCCTTCCTGGGTCAGCCTCCTACCTCTACCAGGCTTTCTTCCACTGGGGCATTGCAAACTGAAAAGGGTCCAACAGGCAAGCACCACTCTTCTACATGGAACAGGCAGGCATTTTTCTTTCTTCCTTAACTTGTGTGAAAATCTTCAGACACTGAAACTTAGTGGATTGTTGGCTGCCTATGAGCCCACTGTGAGCTAAAACTCTTACAAAGGATAGTACACACACACACACACACACACACACACATTGCAAAGGAGGAAAATTTTGGCCTGATATTAGCAAACTAAATTTTTGTTTCAGAAGCTGTTTCTGAGCTATTGTGGTGTGTTTCATCATGACATAACTTTCTGAACCACAGTGTACTTAATGGGTCTTTAGTTGATGCACACTGTTTGCATCCTGACTTTGAAAAAAATATCCCAGGGAAAGGACCTTGGAATGTGATTTAACACCTCATTTGTAGTTTGTATTTAATTTTATATTTCTAGTGGAAATACAGGAATCCACAACAAAATATTTAATCTAGCACTTTTGGATCAGTAAATTTATCTTTGAAATTCCCTTGATACGTAGCCAAGACTCATTGCCAACTATTATTAATCACACATTGCATAATGAAGGTTAATAAGGCACCGGATAACAAATGCAATTTTGTGTGTTGAGAGGTGGGGGGGAGAAAAAAGACACTCAAAAGAACATCAAGTAATGAAACTAGTAATTGACATGAAGGCTGATCTTTTAATGAATGGTTTCCTCCCTGTAATGAAAGTGACAATGTAGATTCCTTTCATTGTAGTACAAATTGTTACTATTGCTAATATCCTTAACAACACATTGAATTAAAGATCCACTGTAGCTATAGAGGATCCTATAGGGAAGTCATCACCTACAGTAAATTCTTGAGTCCTCAGTAAGCTGCATAACTGAGTTATGAATGTTTTTACTTTGGATTTGGAGGTCTGAGCTCAGATCTTGGCTCCATGGCCTGGTCTCAGAAAGCTATGTGACCTTAGTCATTATTCTGAGACTCAGTTTTCTCTTCTATAAAATGAGGGTAATAATCTGTACCTACCTCACAGGGTTGTTGAGAGGATTAAGTGAGAAAATGTAAAGTTTCTGGCACATGTATTAACAAGAACTCAACAAATGCTGTCTTTAAATAAGTATAAACTATGCCAGTTAATTCCCCTGCTTCCAGATGGAATTAATTTATTCACCTGTCTGTGTTGATGGCTGCACTGGTGACTTCACAGTACTTGAGGGATATACTGCAGTTCTTTTTCAGTAGTGTATTCCAGGGGTTAGAATCTGGACTTGGAAGCATGAGAATTATAACGGGTGTGAATGATAAATAGTGACGTGGTTCTGGGGTGATCCTTCAAGGTTGCCTCTTGAATATAAAAGCAGTTTGTATGCACGTGTATCTTGTATAAATAAATCATGATTATTGATGATGGTAAGAGTAGACAGGATTCCTCAGTCGTCCAAAGGGCCATGTTCCTGCAAACTCCTCTCAGCCTCAAAAAACTTCCAGACAGTACATTGACCTGCAAGTTCATTGGCCTTCTTATTCCACAGGACATGAGGAAAAGTAGGAGAATGAAGTGGAGATTTATACCTTTCCAAGTTCCAGGAGCCAGAAAAGCTTATGGAAGGAATATTTGGGCAATCCCTCTTCAATTTTCATTTATATCAAATGCATCTAATAATAAGTAATGTGACAACCAGCTAGAGTTCAACATTTTAGAAAAAATATTTTCATTTGCTCTCACAGCAAATATCAGCAAATACAATTTAAACCCCAGCTATTCCAAGTCTGGAAAAAAATTATATAATATAACATTATTTTTCAGAAATATAAAATACATCTAGGCAACTATGAGAACATACACACAGTTAATTATTACTTAGAGATTAAACGCTCACTACATTTTTTAGCATGTTATTTTATTCTGAGTAGTATTTTCATCCTATGCCTAAATTAAATAAGAACCAAAATGTCTGAAACCAATATTCTTTTAACCATAAAATTCTCTTTCCAATAATTGATGCAGTTTTCCTCTCAGTCTTGATTACTTGTTTTATTGTAAACATTTGTTCTCCAGTTGCATGTCTGTGTATGAACACATAAATAGTTCTGTGTTATAAAATGAAATAACAGAGGAAAAGGAGCAAATGGAGAGCTCCAATAATTATAAATTTGTATAATCTATGTATGTCCTGAAACTTAAAAAAAAAAAACTGGTGATTTTTTGAATTAATTATTATATTTGTAACTGCTTTTTGTAGAAGATTCCCTTCTCTAAGTGTTCCAATAGGAATCCCTGCCCAGGAGAGATATAGTTTGGCCAAGCTTGCACTGGTTAGCCAGCCCAGGAGAGTGATAGGAAGAAAGAGGTGCCCATACCCCTTTTATGTGTCTTCCTGTGAGAGAGACACAAAGCAGCAGTTCTCTGAAAATTAGCACCACCACAAACTGGCAACCAGCCCTGGGAAGAAATGAGGCAGCTGCTATTGTTCTTGCCTTCCTACACGAAACAGCTAGACAATAGCTCAGTGCCTTTATCTTAAGTGTTTGATAGAGTTGTGAAGTCATTAAGGGATTCTTAGAGCAGAATTGTAGAGTCAGGAAATATTCAGGACAACTGGACTTTACTTCAACTTTGAAGAATCCAGTAGTTGGACCTGTGGGGAGAAGAGACCTCTATAGGTTGAGATGGGAGTTAATAAGATCTAAACAGGGAATAATGGGAGAACCTGGTGCATCGGTGGAAAAAGGAATACATAGCAAAGATGGTTTTTTTTTTGCGGTACGCGGGCCTCTCACTGCTGTGGCCTCTACCCGTTGCGGAGCACAGACTCCGATGCGCAGGCTCAGCGGCCATGGCTCACGGGCCCAGCCACTCCGCGGCATGTGGGATCTTCCCAGACCGGGGCACGAACCCGTGTCCCCTGCATCGGCAGGCAGACTCTCAACCACTGCGCCACCAGGGAAGCCCGCAAAGATGATTTTAAAAGTAGTGTGAGAGTCCACACTTGATGTAGTAATCAAGGTGGGCTGCTAAACGTTCTGGATCAGGAATGATACTTTATAGAATTTACTATATTTCAGATTGTTCTATTTTATAAGTGTGTGTGTGTGTGTGTGTGTGTATATATTTATTTATTTATTTAATCATTTTACCCACAGTACAATCAAATGAAGTGGATTTTGTTAATCCCCATTGTATAGATCAAGACATTCAAGCACAGACGGTTAAGTAAACTGCCCTAAGTCTCATAGCTAACCTGTGATGGAGTTAGGATTTGAACCCAGGCATTTGGTTCCAGACAGTATGGTGCTCTTGGAGGGAAATGCTGGAAGGAACATGAAGTGTGGTGATCTTCTGTCATTGAGCTCAGTTTAGTGTAAGGGAATGAGTAGGAAATTGGTTCAGAAAACCTGAAGACTCTTGATAAAAGTAATCTTGTGCAAGTGAGAGCTCAGTCTCCTGCCATGTAAAATGGTATAAAATGAAGGTGGAACTGTTTTTAGTATTCTTCAAGGCTAGGCACAAGGTAACTATTATTGCTTGGCACAAACCATCAAAATTGATTAAAATAGGGCTAGAGGAGTCACCAGCCTAGTATTTTTTCAGGATACACTCTTTTCAGCACCCACCCCACCCCCCCGTGCACACACACACACACACACACACACACACATATGCTTACATATACATACACATTTGGCATGAACTTCCTCTACCCAAATATGTGTTGGGACGGTGGGAACCCACAAGGGACATTGCTTTCACGGTTTTGCTTTCGTAACAGGCAGATTATGAGAAGGAAGAGATGAGATTAGAAAAGAAAAATTATAACAGCTTTGATTAATCTGAGGATGTCTTTACACAATGCAGAACAATTTGCTTAACTTCTGTATTTCTGTATCTATCTGGAGACCTTGATTATTTATAGTTCAACTTATTATATACCAGGCACTGTGCTGGGTGGACACTGCCCTCCTGGAATTTACAGCTGAGGGGAGGACAGAGATGTTAACCAATAAATATGATAAATATTCTGGATGTTATATCATATGCCTGTAAAATGTACAACAGTGACCAAGGGGAAGACGAAATCATTTCTGCCCTGGAAAGAGGAATAGAGGGTGGGGCAGAGCTGTCAGTGGTGGTGTGATTGGGGAAATAACAGTTCAGTGGTGAGGAAGAGCCTGCCGACAATGTGGGAAAGGACATTTTGTCCAAAGGCACACAGTTATATCACAGGTAATTTGAATGACCACAGAATGAATGAGAGTAAAACAGAATAAGAAGGAGCTGGAAACCATTGGTCAGAAAACCAAAAGCCTTGATTGCATGGCAGGGTTCTGGACTTTGTTCCACAGGCCATGAGGAGTCATTGGGATTTTAAGCAGCAAAGGATCCCGGTCAGCTGTGTGTCTTTGGAAGGTCACCCTGACCTCAACTCTCACAAAAGGAACACGATTACCAGCTCTATTTAAACCTGTGAAAATGATTTAAGTTTCTTGGAGAAAAGATAGACAAGAGGAGCAGAGCATTATTTTTATAATTTTTTAACCAGTGAGAAATTATTCTAGATTTCTCTTTAAAGCGATTTGTCTAAGAAGTTTTAGTCATCCTTGATACCTCTTTTTTCAATCACACACTTCATAAAAAAGAATAAAATTCCTTCAAAAAATGTTCTTATCTTCCAAACAGTTTGAAAGCCTCTCAAAATTTTCCAGAGCTCTCCTAACTCTCTCTCACCAGGTTATATTTAGCTCAGCTATAGACCTTGACCTTTTCAATAGACTGTACAACACGATACACTAACTGGAACATTTCTTAATAGACTTGAATGAGGTTAGTGGCCCCAGCCCCGGCCTTGTCTACACACACACACACACACACACACACACACACACACACACACACACATGTACACACTCATTCATGTTTTGGAGTATTTTGAAAAACAGCTTTTAAGCTGGTCCAGGGGAAGACAGATGTTTTGAGATTTTGGTAACAATATAGGTTTTAAATAGTCTTTATTTCTTTGAGCTTAGGGAAAGCATAGCTTTGCATTTCTTTTTTTCATAGGAAACTTTTCTTTCTGTTTGAATAATGCTGGCATGTTTCTGATAGCTATAAATTTTGAATAGCTCACCCTTGGGTTCTATTTCTCAGGTATGGTTTGGTTTGTAGGCAGGATCTGTATGCAGAGATTGACCTGCAGGGGTGTAGTTTTCTTCTTAGGAACAGAAACATTCCCTTCCTCTCTGTCCCCTCCCCTAATTTTGCTACAATGTTCCTGTGGATAAGTTTTGCTCAGGGAGACCTCTCATGTTGTCATAGTACTTTCTATTACTTATTATTGTAGTATTCATAGTAATAGTAATTACAGTGTTGATGACAAAGTGGGAAACCAAGCGTGCCCTCCTGACCCTTGGCAACACAACTATTCAAAAATTTACCTAAACTTGGCAATCCTATTTAAAATAAAGGTATTGGTTATTCTCAGGAATAAAAATAAGGGAAAGCTGAATAATCAAGTGAAATGCTGGGTAGTTCGTTCCCAGGGAGGAGTGTGAGAAAAGGAAGAAAGACTCCTTTTGAAGCAAATCAGCCTCCAAGAGGAAATTCTTTATAGCAACTTGGCCGGTGGGCCATTTGTTCATTTCATGGTGTGCTCTGCTCATCAGCCACCTTATCCTCTCCAGAACTCTCAGTTTCACAGTGTGGCACTTCCTGTCTGCTTTTATGCAGTACTTAATTAAGCCTTGTAGACTTTTATTCAGGGAGGTGGAGGTTGAAGGCATGGTCTCTGCTGCTGACCAGGCTGGGTTTGAATCCCAGCTTCACTACTTACTAGCCATATGCCTTGGGCAGTTTACTGCCCATTAATTAACCTCCTTGTGCCTCAGTTTCCTAATCTGTAAAGCCCTGCATAGATAGGCCACAGGGATTAAAGTCTTCCACAGCAACATTGGAAAGGTATCAGGCAGCAACTGAGTGAGCGAGACCTGAGCCAAGTAATCAAAATAAACACTAACAAGACCAGCATGAGTAGCCAGGCGCAAAAAGAGATCAGCACCATGGACAGCTCCATGCGAGACGGGCTGTGAGTTCCTTTTCCAATAAACAATGGTTCCCTTTCTGATTTAGCACTGTAGTGATTTCCTCCTCATTGATTAGGGCTCACCCTGTCCATGGTTATGCTGTTTGAGATCTTCCAACCTGACAGATGTTGCTGAGGGCACTGTGAGGAGGAGATAAGTTTCCCAGGGGTGGAGTAGGAATGGGAAGGCATCTCCTTCTCCCCTCAGAAAATTTAATTTGGGGACTTACTATCGCTTTTGCATTAAGCAATAGAGGTGTGAATCAGGGTTGGAGCTTAAAAGGAACAAATTCAGTTCTTGGCCATTTCTAAGCAAGTGCATATATTACCTGTAATTAATCTATGTTAGGAACTTTATGTATATGTATATTTTATAATTGAAATATTTTTAAGTGTAGTGGGTTTTTAAGCTTGCTGCTTGTTATCTAATGAATCCAGTGAAGAAAATTGCTATCTCCTAATTTTCTTCCTTTTTTAATCTAGATTTTTATAATCTGGAAATATGAAAAAGGGATAAAGCTCATACGTTCAGATCCCGGTTCGACCTTTTATTAGCTGCGTGACCTGGGCATGCTACTTAACTTCTCTGTTTTGGCTTTCTCTCTTTAAATGAAAATATAAGTGGTACATATTTTGCGTGTTATTTTGAAAATTGGATGAGTTAGTATCCGTAAAGCACTTAGAATTCTGCCTCATTAAACATTAATCTGTATTATAATTATGATTATTTACATGTTAGATTTACATGTTAGAGGTTACATTATTATTATTTACATGTTAGAGGTTACATGTACCTCTCCACACCTTAAGCTCAGTGCGTAGCTTTCTACCATGTTATTTTGATCCTGAATCTAAACTAAGAATTCAGGTCTTGTTGTATAGATGTTTTACAATATCCTTGCCCAAGAGAAACCGCATTTCACATTCTTAGAGTTCACACCTTTTGAACTGAAGCCAGAGTTTGGCCTTCAGATTAATAACTCAGGGCAGAAGGCAGCCCACAGAAACTGTTGTAAGACACAGAAATATGCTCTCCACTGCTGCTTTGCTGCTTTTCTGTCTATTTTGACAAGTTATAAAGGACCCAACATCCTCAACCTAGATAGAGTTAGGTCCTTTCTTAACATGGGCGGTGGGGTGGGGGAAGGAATGAGTTGAGACCACTTGCTACTTCCCTAATCTTTGAACATATTTCAGAAGATTTTAACCCTAACTCTCCTGGTTCAATATGAAACTGCCTCTAGGCCCAGTGAATTTAGGAGTATGAATCTAAAGTGTAAGTGGCTTAATGTCACCTTATTCCCATTTCTCTTTTCAGTTTAACTTTTCTTTTTCTGTGCCTTACTGATCTATATCATATTCTTCATGAGCCTTAAGGCAATTTACAAATTAAAACCACAGAATACTGAGATTTTTTCATACCCCACAAATAAGCAAGTCCCATCTGTTGCCATATTAACATCCCAGCTGTTATTGACATTTCATGCTGAGAAGTAAACACTGGAACTTAATCAGTCCAGGCTTGGAGGAATCTTCCTTTTCCAGTAACCAGTGTCTGGCCAGATTAGAGGCTCAGGTGTTGACTGTGTGAATGTGAATTATTGTGGATTCATTCTGATTTATTGTGTCTCCCAGTATTCGCTTGTGATGTCTGTTCCAAAGTCCTTTCCGTATGATACCCAAGGTACTTCATGATGTGGCTATTTCTGGCTGATGACAATTCATCAGTAAAAATTCTCTGATCCTTTGCACAATGCTTTATATTATCCATCAGTCTTACAATGAATCATCCTTGTCTATTTCATTTTGATAAACAGGTCAGTATTTTTGGTTTTTGTTTGTTTTTATTTTTGAATGTTTTTACCTTTCTTAGTTGATTTGACATTCTTGTCTTCATCTAGGAAAAGGATTATAATAACGTAATTATTTTCATTAATATTTATTTTTCTTATCATGCATTCTAGGTGATTTACAAATCTGACTTGTCATCAGTTCTACATCTTGCAAGGCACCTAACCAAATTGCAAGCCAACAGCCTGATTGGAAGATCCTTGGGTTATATTTTATCCCCTTCAAGTTTAGCATTTTATCTATAAAACTCAATAAATGTAAAGAAACCATCTAGCTAAGGAGAAATATTAAAACTGACATTCAGCCAAGGACTTAATGATTGTTAGGCAAATGGAGTTGCAATAATTGATCTTCCTGTCATAGAAGATTCCCAGTAGCTATAGTAATAGCAACCACTTATAAGCTCTAATTTATCATTAATAAGCAGTATGTGCTAATTATGTCAAGCATTATGCTAAACACTTCATATATAATATCTCACTTGATCCTTCCAACAATCCTATGGTGTGGCTACTATTATTCCATGTAAGAAAGAATAGAGAGATAAAGTACCTGGCCAAAGTCATACACCAGATAGAATCAGGATTTACACCTATACTCGTCTGACTTTGTGTTCATAATCCCTATGCTATGCACTTTATAGCCTCTACTTTTACTGATTGATGTTCGGATGTGTAAGTTACAGTCACAGCTTTGCTTGTCATAGTCAGGACTCAGTAATTCTTGATGTAATGATACCACTTTTAGAAAATCCTTCCTTGCATTACAAAATATACCACTAAGATAGGTAAAATAGCCAGAGTGGGAGCTGATGATATTGAATTGTACTTCATTCAACTCAACAAATATTTACTGAGGGTCTGTGGTGTGTAAGATATAAAAGCTGGTTATTGCGAAGGATAAAAAGACATTTGAATAATAGAATGAACTCACCTAGATACCACATTGCATCAGATCACCTAAATAAAAAATGTTTTTATATGAGAAAGAAACAAAACAGGCAAAATTAGACAGAGAGAAATGTGTTCTCCTGAATGTCTTTCAGACTCTCTAGTCTGGTAATGTTCTAAGACCCAGGCAATCAGACGTGACTGTGCACCCAGTCCGTTTCAGAAGGCAGTGGAGCTGCGGATGGGAAGATGGGCCTTGAAATAACAGACACTGCAGAACTCTCTGGTTCTGAAGCCAGGGAGGGCCAGCCCATGATACCCACCTTGTGTCCATGTGGGAGAAAAGTGTGCCCAGATTCCCAAAGTGGGTAGAAGAGTGGTGAAGATGGCACCATCTTCCTTTTGGTGCTGGATGCAGAGGCTTGGATGCTGGCTGTGTGGATGTGAATTATCCACGCTCACTGCTCCCATTAGCAACAACTCTCCGGTAGTGATCATGAAATATAAGCTGATAGAAGTCAGTGATGGAATCTTGTGAACGTGGAAGATTAAATGACAATGTGTGGCCTGCATTTATCTGGAAAGTCATTTTGCAAATGGCTGAATTTATCATCAGTAGAAATACTATTAATGAGTTAAAATTATAGCTAGCTAGTAAACTTTAGAAAAGTACGAGTAAGTCTTTGAAATCACCTAAGCATTCAAACATATGAGACATATTTCTTTTTTGCGGTACGCGGGCCACTGTTGTGGCCCATTGCGGAGCACAGGCTCCATAAGCCTCCATAAGCGCAGGTTTAGCGGCCATGGCTCACGCGCCCAGCCGCTCCACGGCATGTGGAATCTTCCCGGACCGGGGCAGAAACCCGCGTCCTCTACATTGGCAAGCGGACTCTGAACCACTGCACCACCAGGGAAGCACGAGACATATTTATTGAAAAAATGTTTAGTCCTGTGGAGATAACCTTTTACAGTGTTGTGACTCATAGATATTTTGAAAGAAACTAAAGCCCTCCAGAAAATCATAAATTTAAGTCTACCTTCTGTTCAGAAAGCTCTGTGCTTTAAATCATGCATTTAAGAGACAAATGTTGAAGACGAAATGCTGCTATTTACTTGAGCACTCTTTAAAGAACTGTATTTAAGAATCAGGACTAAACTGGCCTATTAGTTAAATTGGTCTAACTTTTCCAAAACAGATTTGTTCAGTAGATATAAGGAGAGGTAGTTGTAAGAGAGGAGGAAAAATGAAAGCTGCGTGAATGTTTAAATCCTGGGAAAATACTAATTTAAAATACAAATTCCTTATTGCTTGGCACTTTAATGAAAGCCATTCAGCAAATGCATGCACTTCATCCAAATGAAGATAGATAATAGTTACGCTTTTATTTCTCAAGTTTCCCTATGTTTACATAAATGGCACCCTGCTTTATCTTCCTGTCTCGATATAATTTTCAATAATCTTGCCTTATGACCTATCACTTTAAAGATCAGTTCTGGGGCAGGGGTATGTCTCATGTGGCATCTTGATTCATTAGAAACTATGATGATAAGTGGCTTTTATACAAAAACCAGGTCTGTGCTGGTATAGAAGACTTTTTAGTCTTTTCTTTTAGTAGCCTTTATATTACCAGTCAAAAGATACTCTGGGCTCCCATTCTGGGGCAACCGCTGATGAGTGATGACCGTTTGGGACATTTGTTGACCTGTATGTGGTAGGGTCAACAAGTGTGGGGCACTATTAAGGCCCACGGGCATCCATGCATCAAAGGGAAAAGGTATTTTAACTAGAAGTGCTAAACAGAGGTAGGAATCAGGAGGTAAGCTCTAATCAGTTTGGTGACTCAGAATCTACCTTCTCCCTACACTCAACACCTACCCTCAGCTTCCACATCTGGAAATAAAAATACCCTGACTTGTCATGACAAGTCTTTTTATTCATGTTTAGAAACTGAGTTGTCAATCATACACTTTATACAAGAGCTTTCAGGGTTTCTTTTTAATATTAAGGAGGAAAAAAGATGGATTTTTGAGTAAGATCCAAAGATTACGCATATTATTAAAACTGAGAGATGTGGAGAGGGCCATGACAGGGCCCAAAGCTTCATTCTGATCTCTTTCCCACTAGTCAACTGATGGCCCCGGAAGTCGTGCCTTTCTTCCCCAGTGATGACAGCAGGGCAGTTGTGCACCTTATCTAATGAGAATTATATTTGTATTTTTTAAAAGGAAAAGTTTTGAGGAAATACTACATGAGAGGGAGTCAAGTCCCCTCTGTGCCATTTGTTTCTTCGTTTATCCAAGCACCAAGGAAAACTTTATCCCTTACATGCAATTTTCCGTTTCATAACTATGTTGTATGAGGTACTTCATAAGGAGAAAATGTTACAACTTTCAAGTGAAACTAAAAATTCGCTTTGATCTTCTGTTAGGATTTCTCTTCTCCAGGTAATGTGCTTGTAGCTCATCCCTCACACACTTTTGTGCCAGTATTCCCCAATGACTGGCGTAGTTCTCAGCAAACTTGGTTTCATTTGCATTGCTTCCTCTCAAACAGCTATGTAATTTCTATATTTTGTATACAAAACAGTAGCTTTTTTTTTTTTACTAATTGAAGCAGAATTTTACTGATAGAAGTGTCACCCTCTCCTTATAATTAAAAAATAATAATAAATTCCTGACCAGATCTTACATGATTGCCCAGGAGAGGAATTTGGAACATGAAGTCTATGGAGAAGAATTAATTTCCAAAGTGATCGTTTCTTTTCGGGGTTGGGGCAAAGGTGTAGTTTCATGATGGGGTTGGGTGGGGATGCTTTATTTATTTATTATTATTATTTTTTAACATCTTTATTGGGGTATAATTGCTTTACATTGGTGTGTTAGTTTCTGCTTTATAACAAAGTGAATCAGTTATACATATACGTATGTTCCCATATCTCTTCCCTCTTGTGTCTCCCTCCCTCCCACCCTCCCTATCCCACCCCTCCAGGCGGTCACAAAGCACCGAGCTGATCTCCCTGTGCTATGCGGCTGCTTCCCACTAGCTATCTACCTTACGTTTGTTAGTGTATATATGTCCATGACTCTCTCTCGCCCTGTCACAGCTCACCCTTCCCCCTCCCCATATCCTCAAGTCCGTTCTCCAGTAGGTCTGTGTCTTTATTCCTGTCTTACCCCTAGGTTCTTCATGACATATTTTTTCCCTTAAATTCCATATATATGTGTTAGCATATGGTATTTGTCTTTTTCTTTCTGACTTGCTTCACTCTGTATGACAGACTCTAGGTCTATCCACATCATTACAAATAGCTCAATTTCGTTTCTTTTTATGGCTGAGTAATATTCCATTGTATATATGTGCCACATCTTCTTTATCCATTCATCCAGTGATGGGCACTTTGGTTGTTTCCATCTCCGGGCTATTGTAAATAGAGCTGCAATGAACATTTTGGTACATGACTCTCTTTGAATTTTGGTTGTCTCAGGGTATATGCCCAGTAGTGGGATTGCTGGGTCATATGGTAGTTCTATTTGTAGTTTTTTAAGGAACCTCCATACTGTTCTCCATAGTGGCTGAACCAATTCACATTCCCACCAGCAGTGCAAGAGTGTTCCCTTTTCTCCACACCCTCTCCAGCATTTATTGTTTCTAGATTTTTTGATGATGGCCATTCTGACTGGTGTGAGATGATATCTCATTGTAGTTTTGACTTGCATTTCTCTAATGATTAATGATGTTGAGCATTCTTTCATGTGTTTGTTGGCAGTCTGTATATCTTCTTTGGAGAAATGTCTATTTAGGTCTTCTGCCCATTTTTGGATTGGGTTGTTTGTTTTTTTGTTATTGAGCTGCAACAGTCAGCTTTATATCAAACTAAGTTTTTAGGTAGTACAGTCTTTCACTTAACTTTTGTGACAGCGGAGTTTCTAAAGTGACTTCTAGTGATTGAGAGACCATGCATATTTTAGAAGATTCTGTAATATTTCCTTTACCAATGAGTTCAATGACTTCTTCTCAGTAATTATGTCTATAGGCACGCACAGGCAATAGAGCAGTTTAATCATAGGAACGTTTTAGACCCTCTAAATAAATCAGTCACTCTCAGGAGACGCCACTGACTTGATGAGCCTTCAAGAGCTTCCAATGCAGCTTTCGTTCTCCTTGGTTATGCCCACATTGTATCAGGAGATGTGGGCATTCTTACATTCTTCTCTCTGAATGTACTAACATCCCCAAAGCTGGTGTGTCAGCCCATCTATGGCATCAGATGAGGATCTGGACAAGTTTTAGGTCAAAACCAACAGATGCTAAGACAAAAGCATTCCTCTAGTCGCAAAGCTATGTTTGTCCATTCTTCTTTGGGGGAGGCTCTAGAGTCCTTTTAGACAGTATAAGAAAGCTCTTTTGTCAGAGACAAGCCCACAGTGAAGAAAGTGACTGGGGCTAGTAGTGAGGGAAGGGGGATTCTTTCCTTTTAGGTTGTATCGTGAAGATGCCCCACGGACCTAGTGCATCATTCCACATGCTCCTGTGGATCCCTGCCTCATTCTGTAGAGGACATACCTTCAGTACAGATAGACAAGCCCGGCTGTTGAACTAATTGTCATGCCAGCTGTGTTTTCCTGTAGACCCTCCCACCCCTTCCAGACCTGAGATACTTTTCCTCCTGTCCCTCTAAGCCCCGCACCCTGATACATGTCTGCTGCTCTCTCAGTCAGGTCTCGAGGTACCAACAATGCCTTCCCAGGAGCCATGCTTTGCTCTTCTGTAGGTTCAAATATGTCAGGGTGGAAGGGGCCCGAGACTAATACTCTTGTTTAAATTACCCTCCCCTTCAGTCCCCACACCCCTCATATGGGCCCTCAAGGAGCCCTGGAGACAAATAGCTTCTAATAGGATCCCTAATAGGTGAATCCCTGGGATTCACCGGGGGAGGCTTTTCAAACTCAGGCTCCACGGAGAGCAAGTGACTTGGTAGATTCAAGATGGAACTCCCAAAGCAATTCTGGTGTGCAATCCCGGTTAAGCATCTGATATCATGTAGCACTCTTCCTCTTGTGCTAAAGGTACTTGTGTTTTGCTCATCTCCCTCACCAAACTGTGAGCTCCCTGGAGGCAGGGACCATGTCCTATTCTTCTTTGAATCTTATTATTTATCCCATGGTAAGTACTCAGTATTTGTAGAAGAGACGGGAAGTTATTCAGCTGAGAAAGCCAAGGCTGGTGAATGTTAAATGACTTAACCAAGGTCACATATGAATTTCTTGCACAGTTAACACTAGGGCTCTGATCATCTTACTCACAGTCCACTCTTCTTTCTGTTATTGCAGGACTGACATCTTACATTTACCCTCTAACCTTAGAGTATCTATAGGGCCTCTCTCTTGTAGACCTAACTAACCCCTGATTGCAGCCTGTATGACATGCTAAAAATCATACTGCCCATCTGGCAACTTCCTTTTCCTTTCTGGTTGTTTCTGTCTTCTTCCCACCCATGATATGGTGCGGATTCTTGTCTCCCAAAAACACGCTGGTGATTCCCTGCCAAAGGCCAGAGAAACTAGAATTCATTTCCTAAAACGTTATGAATCAATAACTAAACTTTTCAATCAGTTCCTCGGATTGCTGTTAAGTTTTCCGTGACTCTATTCCTTGAGATGTAAAACAACATAAAGTTATTAAAAAACTAGTGGGCTTTTTTTTTAAATCTGAATTAATGGGGAAAGAAGCTTTGTTTTGACTGAATATTGAAGCACATATTCAACATACGTGAAAGTGACAGGCTAACGTAAGTATATTTGAACAACAACAGAAAAGATCCCCCTGAGAAGGAATAGAGTTGGTGATTAGCCTTCATTAAAAGATTCAATACCTCTAATGTCATATTTTTTATTAAATTATGTTTTTAACTCATCTTTTATGTTGTGGCCCTGGATAGATGTCCAGCTATAGACAATATAGTGATTGAAGAACAGAGATTCAGAGGATGAAATCTTCCTGTGTCCTTACCTTCCTTCCTTGGGCCATGGTATCTGTTACATTTATCCCCAGTGTAGCACCCGTGACATTGTACTACAAGTATTTGTTTTTATGACTGTGTCCTCTGCTAGACTCCAAGGAGCATGAGGACAGAGAGATGTCTTATCTGTCTTAATATCACCAGCATCTTGCTGATATTCAATAAACACATTCAAATGAATGAATGACATTTGACCTGAAAATTAAAGGTAAATAGTCTTACTTTCATGGCAAAGGTAGAAAGAATTACACATGATTGTCCACAACTTCTCATTCAGTCATCTCTTAATAGCAACAATTGTAAGTGCAGTATTATAACGACATCTAACATTTACTGAGGGGTTATTATGTGCCAGGCACAACGCTTAGTCTGGGATGTTATGTCATTTAATTCTGACAACAGGCCGTATGAAGGAGATGCTTTTATTTCCCCTATATGCATGATACAAAATAGGCTTAGGAAAGTTGAGTAACTTGCCCCAGGTCACATAGCCTATAAATAATGGAAATAAGATTCGAACAAACTCTAGTTTCTGTTTGAAACTGAAACTAGAAACTATCTTCTCAACCATTGTGCTCTACTGCCTTCCACCCCCTGCCACCACCCAGTTTTCCTGATCATCTTCAAGGATAATCTTAAGACAAACTCATGAGAATCATAAATATTTGCTATAGCAAAGACATGACTCATTGTGTTTTGGAGCATAAGAGTGTTATATGAAAATGTTGATTTCTCCAAAATGTGTTTGCTCTTACATGTTTAAAGTGCT
Organism: Phocoena sinus; assembly: GCF_008692025.1. Classification (NCBI taxonomy): domain Eukaryota; kingdom Metazoa; phylum Chordata; class Mammalia; order Artiodactyla; family Phocoenidae; genus Phocoena; species Phocoena sinus. The sequence goes on from NC_045771.1 coordinate 88,189,572, forward strand.
GGCTTAAATTAAGTCAGACTGTTTCTGTGTTATGAAAGCTCTACCTTCCACAAGCCATTGGAAAATTGTGGGATGGGTAAAATTTATCATTACAGAGTAAATACCCAATCAATTTTGATTGATTGATTGAGGCCTTTCCATTTCTACCTTCTGTCTGCTCTTGTCAGTCCTGCCCCGTACTCAGCATCATCAGCATTGCTCACACCCCTCATGATGGCACCACACTTTGGTTAAAGCCTTATTACCAGAAAGCTTCACCCGAAAGAAGAATTTTCTACGGTGGAATTTCAGGAGCTCAACTGGCTATGTCCCCAGTGACACCACTGTCTACTCAGCCAGTATGTTAGGTAGACCTGGGTTCAAGTCAGAACTTGGACCTGATGGTATGATTTGCATTTTTTATGTTGTCACAAGCCAAAAAGATGGATCAATTTTCTTGAATTTCAGTCTCCTTGATAAATGGGCAGATGCTATATCTGAAGCAAATTTATTTCCAGTACCTGTCCCTGTTTATCCTAGAATGAACGCCTAGCAGCTGTACTGTCTGTATTATCAGTTTCCACTGATGATAATAGATATCACTATCTAATAGATATCACTGATGATAATAGAATTGCTTGGAATAAACTCTGCTGCTTTCTTATGAACTCTTATATGTAAATTTACACCCTACCCAAATAACCCTGATTTTCCTTCTAATAATCATTCTGGAATATTGGCTGTTCTTACCTTGTAAATAATCAGACATTTTCACATGACTCAGACATCCTGCCCTCAGTGTTCACCTGGTAAAAAGGGCTCTTTTGGAGAACCCAGCAAATGTGAATAAGAGTAGCATCTGAATTAAAATGTTAATTTGATTATATTTCATACTCTGCTTAAATTCATCTTGCCTCAGTGTTAAAAACCTCTTATGAACTCCTTGAGCAAATTCATCCTAAATGGTTTATGATGTCAGTAATTCATAACTTCTCATTTTTACATGATGCCCTGTGTCTACTTTAGACTGTATGATAAAAAGGCCATGAAAAATTTAAGAATTTGTCATTTCATCCAGTCAAGAGACCATAAATGATTCTCCATTAAACTAAACTCTTTCCTCTGTGTTTTTAATCTTCAGTCAACGGAAAAAGATGAGGTATGGAAGTTATGTGTTTCAGCACAAATCAGAGAATCTTCTGTTTGGAAGGAGCCTCAAAGCTCCTCCATTCTCCGTCCTTTGCTTCCTCACAGTGCAGACGGCTCATCTCTGAAGTCCTCGGCCCATGGTTCCCAAGTCTTTCCTTAAACACATTTAGTGATTAGGAGCTCACTCCTTTGAAAGAAGCCAAATCCACTGAGGAGTGGCTCAGGTTATAAGAAAAATCCTCCTTGAATAGAAACAAAAATCTGCTTCCCTGTTGTTTCCACCAATTAACCTGAATTCTGCCTTCAGAAGAAACACCACCCAACCATATTCTCCCACCCACCACCCATCTCCAGGAACCCTTAGTTATCTGCAGACAACCAAGTCTTCCCAAGGGTAAATATGCTTATACTCTCATTCCTTCCTCAGAGGAATGGTGTTTACTATATTGACCATCCTGATGATTCTCTGGATGCACTCTATTTTGGTTTTAAAAAAATCTTTAAAAAATTGTATGTGTTCTTATTAAAAAAAAAAAGAAAAACTAACGATACACCATATGTAAAGTAGAATATAAAAACCTAAAATCTTGAATACTCCTCCCACCCAGGGATAGCCACTCTGAGTCATTTGGTGGATTGGTGGATATTCGGGCTATCAGTCTGGCTTAAAGTACTGATTTTAACTGAGTAATTCTATTCCTTTCAAGAGTTGTACCACTTGAGTTTTGAAAAAAAACAAATCTGTCATATAAAAAAAATATGGTGACATTTTCAAGTATTTTCCTCACAGATTTAAATCTATATTTTGTTATTTTTAAAAGTTTGTAAAATAACACACAATTATAATTTTAGGCTCATCTATGGTCTACCTATTAGGTGGCTTTGGAAGCAAGAGAGAAATATGGAGTTTGATTCGGCAAATGATCAAGTCTGTTTTAGTTCAAAAGAATATTCTAGAGAAGAAGAATTTTACAGCCTCATAGATTCAACTGGAGGTGCTAAAATCAAGCCTTTTAGGGAGATTTCCTTTTCTTCAGACACTGAGAACATTCATAATAATGTTGTCTAACACTTTTTATATAACCCATTGTCACAAGTACATTTGCTATCTTTCTTTGGAAAAGGTGATCTAATGTTTTATATTTCTGCTGGATAATTTTGCAAAAGAGCAAAAAAGATACTTTCTGCTCTATTAATTAGTGACCTCATAATAGCACATATTTCCTAATAGTGCTTTACTTCTAAGGGTTAATCTTGTACAGGGATTAAAGTAGATCAGTGTTTTCCTAAATCTGGAACTTCACCACTGGTGTTTCAGCAGATGATTTTAGAGACTACATTGAATACATTGAATCGTAAGTGAGAAAAGTATTTCTTTAATTACTTTCAATTCTATTAATTAAGAGAAGAACAAAGTCTCATGTTGGTCTCTAACATTAACGAGTTTCCTTTTAAATAGAAAGAGCAGGTCTTGTCAAGCACAGCTTTTGGCCAACCACAAGATTTAGCCAGAATTAAATGAAATGGTTTTGTTTTCATTGTATTTACATTAATAGTTATTAATTTACATTAATAGTAATTATATTTTTGGCAATTGATAATTCATTTTCCATTAAAGTTAGTATAGGAGGTTTCCTTTAAATGAGTTCATTTAGTGAAGAAAGATGAGTTGATCTTAAAGAAAAATACTAAACAAATCATGCATTTGTTTCTGAGAGAACTGAAACGGAACACATACAACAGAAGACTTCTCTTAAAAAGAGGCTAAGAATATTTTGCTTATTACTAATTTTCTAAATTTGAGAGTTGGAAGTAGCCTTAGAGGGGATCCAGTTTCCCCAGTTCAGCAAATCAGAAAACTAAAGCCCAGAGAAATTGTGCCTAACTCAGTTAATCACCAAGCCAGAACTAAGTATTAAGACCTCTGCCTCTCAGACTATTCCTCTTTCCACTACACCATTTTCCTCTTGCTTGTAAGAATTCCCTTTAAGGGTTAGCATGAAGTCTATGAGATGTCCCTAATTACTTTGAAAAAAAATCAATCTTGAAAAGATATTTGGAGATTAGGTTATTTAAGGAATACAATAATAGAAATTGAGTATGACTAGCTACGCGATTCTGACTGTAAAATTCACTGAAAGTGTTATGTGCATTTTTAATATATTATTGACAAATAAGCCTATTTTTAACATGTGGGGAATGATAAAATAGCAGACAGTACTCCCAGACCTTGGAAAAACAGAAGCAAGCAAGCTGCCTAGGACCCCATGGCAGGCTTCTTCACGTTACCCTTGAAACACAGAGAGGGAAACTACCTCCCTCTACACACAACTGTTCTTTTTTTTTTTTTTAATAAATTTATTTATTTTATTTATTTATTTTTGGCTGAGTTGGGTCTTCGTTGCTGTGCATGGGCTTTCTCTAGTTGCAGCGAGCAGGGGCTACTCTTCGTTGTCATGCACGGGCTTCTCACTCTGGTGGCTTCTCTTGTTGCAGAGCATGGGCTCTAGGAGCACGGGCTTCAGTAGTTGTAGCACGCAGGCTCAGTAGTTGTGGCTCACGGGCTCTAGAGCGCAGGCTCAGTAGTCATGGCGCATGGGCTTAGTTGCTCCATGGCATATGGGATCTTCCCTGACCAGGGCTCGAACCCATGTTCCCTGCATTGACAGGTGGATTCTTAACCACTGCACCACCAGGGAAACCCCACACAACTGTTCTTGATGTGTTGTTCTTGAAAGCATTGTCTTCAAAACTTCCAAATAGGAGGAGTTTAAGGGAGGCCATCTTTTTGGAATGGGTGGTTAAGTAATTTGTCTTGCAGCCAAGATTGCAAAGACACTGTTTATATTTAGACTGTATGTTCATTTTGAGTAGTCTGAAGAAGAAAACTGATGGTGATTATAGGCAGGCTCAAGTACCACCAATATCCCTCCAATGCTAGGCATTGCTATTAATTCTTAAGCTTCCAGATTGCCTTCCTGTCTAAATGAAGCATAGATTTCCCTACCCCACCACCATTATAAGCATAGGTCTTCCTCCCAGGGCAGACCTGTGCATCCTCTGTCCTGTTGGAGAAAGTTGCTGTCCTTTTTGACATGACTTATACTGTTTCATGGACCATTTATTCCCTAATGCCCCTTAGTCAGCAATCTTATACCTTGACCTCCAGGTTCCTTGAGAAACAAGTTATGACTATATCCACATCATGGCCAAGGCTTAAAAAGGAGAATGATTAGTGCCAAATTTCCAAGAGCCATCAATCTGATCTGCCGTCACTTCCTAGGGGTCTTTATTGTATTAATCTCTCTTGACAGTCTCTTACTGGGTCCTCGTCCACAAAGAATCTGTCTCCAAAGATTCTCTGCTTAACATTCCTTGGGCCCTGGGCTTTAGCTTAATCTTCTGTTTGATCGGTTGCCTTCTGATGACTCTTACCTTTATGAACCACGTCTAAATCAATTGAATCTGCATAGCCTCGGCTTTCCTGTATTCCATGAAAAGGATCCAGCAGTTCATTGGTTTATTCATTAAATACACATTAGCTGAACATTAAACATGAATCAGGAACTGCAGTTCTAAGGATATAAACATTCAGTTCTTGCCCTCAGGAGAGGGACATATTTTATAAATGGGAGACCTAGACGTATTAAATAGAAAATCAAAGACAACGAGCTCTAGGAGAAGCTATGGGAGTGTTAGAGAAGCAGGTGACAGCATGGGGGTGTCAGGGAGAGCTTCCTGGAAGAAGTCACTCGTAATCTGATTCTTAAAGGGTAAGTAGGCATGAAATAATGATTAGCGAGAGAAAGGTATCCAGGCAGAAAGAACAGCATAAGCAAAGGCCTGAATGTAAGAATCAGCACAGACAATATAGAGAATTTCAACTAGTTCAGTGCTTGGGAGCATAAACTATTAAGAGGACGTGAGTGGCTAGGCAGTCAGTGGAGAGTTTCAAGCATGGGAATAGTCTAGAAAGATCACTCTCACTAAATAATAAGATGTGCAAAGCTGGAAGTAGAGAGATAAGTGAGGAGGCTGTGGCTGTAATCTGAAGAAAAAATTATAAGAGCCTGAACTAGACCAGGGAGAAGAAAAATGTAAGAGCTATATAAGACTCAACATAAGCAAGACGTTGTGATTAACTGGTCTTGGGATATATGAGAAAGAAGCAGTCGTGAAATTAGGACTCCAGTTCTAGCATAAGGATTGGGTAGATGGTGACACCCACAACGGGGGAGACAAGAAAGGGGGAAAGCTAACTTAAAGGAGGAATGAGTTTGGGAAAGGAGAACATCACTACCAGCTTGAGATTCAACAGGAAGGTTCAGTATTTTAAGGGCTGAAAGGTGCCTGTTAGATTTTGCAAGCCAATGCAGGAGCATTTAGTAGGGTGTTAAGTGGGGCTATGTGTGATAAAAGCCAGCTTGCAGTGGGCATGCATATGAATGGGAAGAAAGAAGTAAGGGTGTATTTGAGAGTCTGGATGAAAAGGGAAGAGAAAGATGAATCTTATAACTAGAAGAAAACAACCAATGGAAAGAAAAGAAGAGTGGTAATGATTGAAGATAGGAGCAAGGAGTAGGGAATGGCAGACAAAATATGGTTCTAGATTTACTGGAAGAGGTATGGTCAAGGGCACAGACAGAGTACTGGACTTGACCCATTTCATCCTCTGAAACTTACATATGCATATGAAGATGAGTTGGATGTATGTAAATTTGGGGGAAATTAAGGGGAACCTGAAACAGGAAGTTGCATGAGATCATGCCCACTGGCCCCTTGTGAGGTGAGTCTGAGATTCCAATTGAGGGGAAAGAGAGGAGTTGACTGAAGATAAGTAAAGAGATTGATGGGAGATACTTCTCTGGGCATTTGTAGGCACTTGGGAGGCAGGGATATTAATGCTGAGCCCAGTTAGCAAATAAAGGGCCAGAGTGGTTGTCCTAGTTTCAAAGCCATCCCAGTAGGTGGTGGTAGCAGAGAAGCTGTGATGGGGTGGGAGGCAGGGGCTGGATGAAGAAGGAAAGAGAGAATCACTCTCCCTTGTTTCTGAAAATGCTAATGCCCTAGGAGAGGGCAGTTTAGTTGAAGCTGCAGTAGGCAAATTAGACCTATTTTTATGGTGATGTTTCAAAGATCTGCTCTCAGTGTGTGTGTGTGTGTGTGTCTGTATTAATGAAGAACCAACAGTTGAGTTTAATGTTGTAGCCTTCTGGTCCTCCTGTCTTTATTCGGACCCCTTCTTTCCCTGGCTCCTCCTGAGTCCCCCTCTCCTGAATCTAAATTTGTTCTGTGATTTTTAACTCCCAGCGATGTGAAAATAAGAGCTTAAACCGATTTTGTTCTAATGCCAGCTGTATTTTAACTGATGTCAAAGAAAAGTATTTGATGTCCAAGAAAGTGTTTGAACTCTAACAGTTAAAATTCAGGCATCAGGGGCTTCCCTGGTGGCACAGTGGTTGAGAGTCCACCTGCCGATGCAGGAGACACGGGTTCGTGCCCGGGTCCGGGAGGATCCCACATGCCGCGGAGGGGCTGGGCCGGTGAGCCATGGCCGCTGGGCCTGCGCATCTGGAGCCTGTGCTCCGCAACGGGAGAGGCCACAACAGTGAGAGGCCCGCGTACCGCAAAAAAAAAAAAAAAAAAAAAATGCTAATGGTAAGTTGGAGATGGAGTTTATTCAGCATAATGTGAGGTATACTGAGCTGTGGTTTCTGTGAGTGGTCACTCTCAATATCACCTTGTATTTTCTAGAAAACCATTACTGTTCCCGTTCTGTCCCAAGGCCCCTAATGCATTCTGACATCTTTAATAAATACTTAAAGCTTTTCCACAGTAATACAGACTCTCTTTTCCCTCTCAACCATGGTGAAGTGAGAAAAATACATTTGGGTCTGTTTCTTTATGGAAAAACAAAAAGAAATTCTGGAAGGAAATTCTGTCGGCTTATCATCTTCTATTGTGGCATATATAGAATGTCAGGAAGAATGGTACCTCAGATAAAGAAATGCAATAAAGGACAATTATTTAAGGAATTTTTCTAAGTCACTTAATATTGGTTGTTTGTGTCTCAGGTGTCAAGAAAAGTTAAGGCAGTTAGCTTTTCGAGGAAAGAGGTTTCAGAAAGAGTCGCTGCGATTTATGTTTGAAGATTCACAGTATTATAGACTTGTTCTAAAAAGGCTTCCTCTGGGCACGGATAACTCCTAGTGAGCCCCCCTACTGAGAGGCCTCCATGGAGCTGCCTTGTGATGAGCCCGCTTCAGTTATAATCCTTGTCACTTTCCATCCCACTTCATGAGACATCTGAACACTGGAATTTCTCATCTCTCACAGACCAATTCTGCCATTGGTCACCATATCCACACTCCCGCTCTCCAGCCAGGGGTAGCCTCTGCCTTTACCTGTGGGTTCCAGGCCTCAAAGCATCCAGGCAAAAATGTTCTGAGGATCAAATAAAGCATCTGAAAATATTTTAAAGCCTTAAAAGTTGATATTGTATTATATTACATTATATCATACCAAATCATATTGTATTATAATCTCCTATTTTGCACCTCTAACCTTGCTTCAGCTCTCCTGGTGTCCAGTCCTTAGCATATATTCTTGGACCCTGCCCATCAGTACCCCCACCTCTGGCATGATGGATGCTGCTTGGCAGTACTGTCAGTAGGGACCACTCTATACCTTATCCTTCTCACTCCACATTTAGGTATGTCCCTGAAAAGATTTAGAATTGATAGATGGGCAGATCAGCAGATAAAGTCAAAGACAAACTGAGATACAACTAAGAGTGGTCACTCAAAGACCATACTTGGCTACTCCTGAGCTTAAAGCAGATTTGCATTTTGAGTCTCCTAATTTGAGTTTAGAGCCCTGCCACCAGTAGCCTCAAGCATCCTCTTTTTTTGGCCAACTATTTGAGCAGGTAATAATGCATTTTAGAAGCATTTGAGAGGTCTACTGGGCTGAACTACGTTGCCTGATCTTAGCTTATGCTTATCTTTTCCCCATATTCTAGAGGCCCAAGTAAGTCAGCCAATCAACTTTAGCCCTGTTGTCATTATTGTACGCTTACTTTTAGTATTTTATAGATATCTAAATTACTCCATTCAGTAGTTACTACTGAATTAGACCAGATTAGAATGCCAATGAAAAAGCTGAGGCCAACCCATAATATTATCCACCCATTCAATACAATAAGTGTTTACGGAACACCTACCATGATCAGGGAACTCTGCTCACAATGGGGACCCAGTAGTGAGTTAAGACAGTGTTTTCAGCCTCCTGAAGCTGATTGTGTAACTAAAGTTAGAGCTAGAGCTTGCTTACAGGGCATGTTATAGCTCTTGGGGGTTCAGAGTTAAGTCTTTTTACTATTTAGTTGCAAGATTTTCAACTCAAAACTCAGTTTTTTGTAATGAGGTACTTACTTAAATAGTTAACTGTTGATGTTAGATTCTGTGCTATAAGATCTTTCAACGTTCAGTCCTAAATTGGAAGGTGAGACACCCAGGGATATACTAACAAAGACTCCCCGAAGATTTATAGAAATTAAAACACTCACTCATCTTTAGTCAAAATAAGTTCTGAGAATCTTTTCATGCTTAATAAACTTCTTTCAGCTGACCAGTCATGTTCCCTCTGAAGTGCTGACATATGCAAATTATCGGTGACTATTTTGTGAAGCCCAGGAGCACAGTCTGTCACAGGTGACAACTGCAGTATATCTTATTTTTTTCTTTTTCCCAAACATTTTATTATGAAAATTTTCAAAGATAAGAAAAGTTGGAAGAATTGTGCAATAATCACCCATGTACTTGCCACCTATATTCTAGAATTGTTAACAAGTTTGTGCTTTATCATATATCTTTCCATCCATCCATCCATCAATCCATCTTACTTTTTAGATATTTCAAGGTGAGTTGCAAGCATCAGTGACTTTAACACCTACACAGTTCCCCATGCCTATCATTAACTAGAGTTCAATATTTCATTATAAAGTACAAATCTTAAGCATATCATTCAAATGCATGCCCCCTGTAACTCGAACACCTATAAAAATGTAGAACATTCCTATCACCCCAGAAAGTTCACCCATACTCTTCCCAGTCAGTCCTAACTTCTATCGTCCAGAGCATCCACTGTTCTGATTTTTTCCACAACAGATTAATTTTGCCTGTTCTAAATCTTCATATAAATTGAATGAACTCTTTTGTGTAAGGCTCCTTTCACTCAGCATAATATTTTTGAGATCCATTCATGTTGTTGCATGTACCCTAGTTCTTTTTATGTTGAGTAGCATTCCTGTGTATAAATGTTTGTTTACCCACTCTACTGCTCATGGACATTTCAGTTATTTCCAGTGAATGAGCATTACAAGTAAAGTTGTGATGAATGTTCTTGTACATCTTTTTGTGGATATGTTTCATTTCCCTTGTGTAAGAAACTAAGAATGGAATTGCTGGGTCACAGGGTAGGTGCATGTTTAGTTTTATAAGAAACTGCCAGAATGTTTTCCAGAGTTGTTGGACCATTGCACACTCCCATCAGCAATGTGTGAGAGCTCTACGTCTTTACTGATATTTGAAGTCATCAGTCTTTTTAGTTTTAGCCATTCTGAGAGATGTGTAGTGATACCTTACTGTGGTTTAGTTTGCAAATCCCCAAAGCCTGTTGATGTTGAGCACTTTTTCATGTGCTTATTGGCCGTTCTTATATCTTCCTTAGTGAAGTTTTCATTCAAATATTTTCCCATTTTTATTGATTTGTTTGCCATTTATTTTTGAGTAGAAGATTTTTTTATGGTCTAGGTGTAAGTTCTTTGTCTTACACATGTTTTATAAATATTTTCTCCCATTGCGTGGCTGGCATCTTCATTTTCTTAACAGTGTCTTTTGATGAACAGAAGTTTTTAATTTTGATGAAAATGAATTTATCAGTTTTTAAAATTTCATGCATATTTGCTGTGTCCTAAGAAACCTTTCCTACCTTCAGCTTATAAAGATATTCTCCTATCTCTCCTTCTAGAAGTTTTATAGTTTTAGCTTTTATGTTTGAAGTTATAGTTTTAGCTTTTATATTTGAGTCTATGATCGATCTCAAATTAATTTCTGTGTATGTTGTTTACTTTTTCCATATTGATATCCAGTTGTTCCAGCCTCATTTCTTAAAAAGACTTTCTTTTCCTTATTGAATTATCTTGGTACATTTATCAAAAAGCAAATAACCATATAGGTGTGGGTCTGTATATGGGCTCTGTATTCTGTTCCATTGATCTATTTGTCTATTCTGATGCCAAATGCTACACTGTCTTGATTAATGTAGCTTGATAGTAGGTTTTAAAGTAGAGTATTGATGTCCTTTAACTTTGTTCCTCTTTTTCAGATTGCTTTGGATGTTCTAGATACTTTTCATGTCCACGTAAAATTTTAAATTATCTTGTTCATTTTTACCAAAGAAGGCCTTGATGGGATTATTATCAGAACTACATTAAATCTATAACCAGTTTCAGGAAATTGGTATCTTAACTACACTGAGTCTTCCAATCCAAACACATAGTATGTCTCCCCATTTGTTTAGTCTTCTTTAATTTCTCTTGATAGTGCCTTGTAGTTTTTCCTAGAGAGGTTTGTACATCTTTTAAAAGTTTATTCGTCTTTTCAGATCCTTTTTTAAAATTTATTTTGTGTTTTTTGACACTAATATTAATAGAAATGTTATTTGATTTCATTTTTCATTGCTAATATATAGAAGTGTTATTGGATTTTGTATGTTGGCCTTATAACTAACTTACTAAGTTCTTATTAATTCTAATAATATTTTATTTTTTGAGGTATAGTTAATGTACAATATTATATTAGCTTAAGGTGTACAACATAATGATTCACAGTTTTTAAAGTTTCTATTTCATTTGTAGTTATTCTAAAATATTGGCTATATTCCCTGTGTTGTACAATGTCTCCTTGTAGTTTATTTATTTTATAAATAGTGGTTTGTACTTCTTAATACCCTACCCCTACTTTACCCCCTCCACTGGTAATCACTAGTTCTCTATATTTGTGAGTCAGGGTTTTTTTTGTTATATTCACTAGTTCATTTTATTTTTTAGATTCCATATATAAGTGATATCATACAGTATTTGTCTTTCTCTGTCTGACCTATTTCACTTAGTGTAATACCCTCCAAGTCCATCCATGTTGTTGCAATGGCAAAATTTCATTCTTTTTTATGGCTGAGTAGTATTTTGTTGTGCATATATACCACAACTTTTTTATCCATTCATCTGTTGATTGACACTTAGGTTGCTTCCATATCTTGGCAGTTGTAAATAATGCTGCTATAAACATTGGAGTGCATGTATCTTTTCTAATTAGTGTTTTCGTTTTCTCAGTTAAATACCCAGTAGTGGAATTGCTGGGTCATATGGTAGTTCTATTTTATGTTTTTTAAAGAAACTTCCATAATGTTTTTCCTAGTGGCTGCACCAGTTTACATTCTCACCAACAGTGTGCAAGTGTTCCCTTTCCTCCACAGTCTCAGCAACATTTGTTATTTGTGTTCTTTTTGATGATAGCCATCCTGACAGGTGTGAGGTGATATCTAGCTGTGGTTTTAATTTGCATTTCTCTGATGATTAGCGGTGTTGAGCATCTTTTCATGTGCCTGTTGGCCATCTGTATGTCTTCTTTGGAAACATGTCTATTCAGTTCCTCTGCCCATTTTTAAATCAGTTTGTTTGTTTTTTGCTGTTGAATTGTATGAGCTGTTTATATATTTTGGATATTAACCCCTTGTCGGTCATATAATTTGCAGATATTTTCTCCCATTCAGTAGGTTGTCTTTTCATTTTGTCATTGATTTCCTTTGCTGTGCAAAAGCTTTTAAGTTTAATTAGGCCCCATTTGTTTATTTTTGCTTTTATTTCCTTTTCTTTAGAAAACAGATCCAAAAAATATTGCTGTGATTTATGTTAAAGAGCGTTCCACCTATGTTTTCTTCTGGGCGTTTTATGGTTTACAACCTTACATTTAGGTCTTTAATCCATTTTGAGTTTATTTTTGAATGTGGTGTTAGAGAATGTTCTAATTTCACTGTTTTACATGTAGCTGTCCAGTTTTCCCAGCACCATTTATTGAAGAGACTGTCTTTTCTCCATTGTATATTCTTACCTCCTTCATCATATATTAATTGGCCATAAGTGTATGGGTTTATTTCTGGGCTTTCTATTCTGTTCCATTGATCCATGTGTCTGTTTTTGTGCCAGTACCATACTGTTTTGATTACTGTAGCTTTGTGGTATATCATGAAGTCAGGAAGTGTGATTTCTCCAGTTCCATTCTTATTTCTCAAGATTGTTTTGGCTGTTCAGAGCCCTTTGTATCTCCATATAAAATTTTAAATTATTTGTTCTAGTCCTGTGAAAAGTAACCTTGGTATTTTGATAAGGATTACATTAAGTCTGTAGATTGTCTTGGGTAGTATTATCATTTTAACAATATTAAGTCTTCCAATCCATGAACATAGTATATCTTTCATCTGTTTTTGTTGTCTTCAATTTTTTTCATCAGTGTGTTATAGTTTTCAGAGTACAGGTCTTTTGCCTCCTTAGGTAAGTTTATTTTTAGGTATTTTATTCCTTTTGAGTGATGGTAAATGGTTTCAATCAAATGTAATTTCAAACAAATGTAAATTTTTTCCTTAATTTCTCTTTCTTATAGTTCATAGAAATGCAACAGATTTCTGTGTATTAATTTTGTATCCTGCAGCTTTACCAAATTCATTGATGAGCTCTAGTAGTCATTTTGATGGGGTCTTTAGGATTTTCTATGGAAGATATATCATCTGTTAACGGTGATAGTTTTACTTCTTCCTTTCCTATTTCGATTCATTTTATTACTATTTTTTCTTCTCTGATTGCTGTGGCTAGGACTTCCAATACTGTGTTGAGTAAAAGTGATAAGATTGGGCATCCTTGTCTTGTTCCTGATCTTAGAGGAAATGATTTCAGCTTTTCACCATGAGTACGATGGTCACTGTGGGCTTGTCTTATATAGCCTTTATTATGTTGAGGTATATTTTCTCTATACCCACTTTCTGGAGAGTTTTTTTCATAAATGGATGTTGAATTTTGTCAAAAGCTTTTTCTGCATCTGTTGAGATGATCATATGATTTGTATTCTTCAATTTGTTAATATGGTGCATCACATTGATTGATTTTCATATATTGAAGAATCCTTGCATCCTTGGGATAAATCCCACTTGATCATTGTGTATGATCCTTTTGATGTATTGTTGGATTCAGTTTGCTAACATTTTGTTGAGGATTTTTGCATCTATGTTCATCAGTGATATTGGACTGTAATTTTCTTTTTTTTTAATATGATAATATTTTTGTCTGTTTTTGGTATCAGGGTGATCCTGGCCTCCTAGAATGAATTCAAAATCATTCCTTTCTCTGCAATTTTTTGGAATAGTTTTAGAAGGATAGGTGTTAACTCTTCTCTAAATGTTCAGTAGAATTCAGCTGTGAAGTCATCTGGTCCTGGACTTTTGTTTTTTGGAAGTTTTTTTCATTATTGATTCAATTTAATTACTGATAATTTGTTCATATTTTCTATTTCTTCCTTGTTCAGTTTCACAAGATTGTACTTTTCTACAAATTTGTCCATTTCTTCTAGGTTGTCCATTTTATTGGCATATAGTTGTTCTTAGTAGTCTCTTATTCTTTGTATTTCTGTGGTGTCAGTTGTAACTTCTCTTTTTTCATTTCTGTTTTATTCATTTGGGCCCTCTCTCTTTTTTTCTTGATTAGTCTGGCTAAAGGTTTATTAATTTTGTTTATCTTTTTAAGGAACCAGCTCTTAGTTTCATTGATCTTTTCTATTTTTTAGTCTTTATTTCATTTATTTCTGCTGTGATATTTATGATTTCTTTCCTTCTTTCCTCCTGACCTTAGGGGTTTTTGTTCTTTTTCTAGCTTCTTTAGGTATAAGGTAAGTTTGTTATTTTAGATTTTTCTTGTTTGCTGAAGAAAGCTTGTATCATGAAAAACTTCCACTTAGAACTGCTTTTGCTGTATACCATAAATTTGGGATTGTTGTTTTTTCATTTTCATTTATCTGCAAGTATTTTTTGATTTCCTCTTTGATTTCTTCAGTGATCCATTCGTTGTTTAATTATTTTTTAAATTAGTTAATATCTTCTACTTAAATAATTATGCCATTTGTAAATACAAACAGGCTTTTTTTAAAACTTTCTTTTCAGTCTATAAGCCTTTCATTTATTTTTCTTGCCTTATTGCACTGGCAACTCTCCAGAAAAATATAAGCAGTGACAATAGACAGCTGTGCTTTGTTCCTGATCATAGGGAATGTATTCTACATTTCTTCCACTGCGTATGATGTTATCTGTAGTTCTTCCATAGATACTCTTTACTAGATTAAAAAAGTTCTCTTCTATTCTTATTTTGCTAATATTTATTATGAATGGGTGCTGAATTTTGTCAAATGCTTCTTTGTACCTATTGAGATTATCGTATATGTCTATTTTTGGCCTGTAATATGATGAATTACATTGATTATTTTGCTAAGGATTTTTGCATTTATTATATATTATTTTTTAATAAAACCAGGTAAAAAACTTAAAATCATTGAGTAGCTGGTCTGGCACTCCTGGAGCCATTTCAGAGAGTATCTGGATAGGTGAGGTTTTAAAGTACTGCCAAAATAGACTGGTCCAAACCGAAACATCACAAGCATTCATTTTCCCCCCCCTTTAGTCAAGCAGCTATGTAGAAAATAGAGATCATTTACTAAATCTTTATTAATAAAGTTTTGACATGATTTTACTTTGTTTCCTAGCAATTAACTAAAATACCATCTAAATGTAAACCAACTAGTAAGCCATTATACAGTAGTAGAGTTCAGTTGTTATTTATCAAATTAGAAGACTGACCAAGGTAAGAAAGTCTCATTGAGTTCTTAGTATGGAATCTTGCATATTTTCCTAAAAGGAGTATGCTTATATTATCACTTCAAAGAAATAGTAAAACTCATAAGTCATCAAAATAAGAAAGAATCACTAGATAGTAGTACTTAAGAGGAAAAACTCACTGGTCATAGTGGTCCACAGAATAAACATAAGTCAGCATATTAGCTCAGTGAATTCAACAAATCTAAATCAACTAAGAAATGTGGAGTAGGCTTACCAACGTAGGTGGCATCTTTTGGATTTTATTTTGTTTTATGTTTTATGTTTATACTAAAGCCTTATGCACATACATTAAGGGCAGCTGTTCCATCACACTGTGGTCCCTCAGTGGCTCCTGAGCCTCACAGGCATTTGCCATGATTGGCACTTTTTCCTCTCTCACATGCTCTCTCCTTCTCTCTACTACTAACAATCTTGTGTCATCTTCTACCTGTCCTTCCTTTCCTCTTTTTATTATCTGCCCTCTGTCTCCCCTGTACCATGGGCCCATCACAGATTCTTGTGGCACCTGGTGACTCCCACAGGGACTACTTTGCCTGAGGGGATATCTAAGACTAAAAGGATTCTACCCAAGAAACTGTTTTAACCAACTCTTTGTTCCTCTAAAAGAAGATGTTAACATTTACCAGGAACAGGTCTTCTGTCAAGATCTTCATGGGGCTCTTCAGCATTCTCCATCACCTCCCTCATCATTTTAATCCATAGCCACTGTATTTGAATATGATGCAGCTAATGCTGGAAATGGAATAAGGCACTGGGGAGAAAACCACACACACACACACACATGCACATACACATACGCTAACCTGGCTTTGTCTCTGATATGGGATGAAGAGAGCAGAAGCCTTTGCGTGTGGAGGGTTTTGGCAAGTTACATTATTCTACAGTTTATCAGCTGATAACTTTTGCTGCCTCAAAGTCATTGTGTTCTCCCAAGTGAAGAACTTTTGGCTGAGCCCTGGAAATATACGTGCACCACAGAAATGAAAAGTTATTAAACCAAGACTGCAGGGGAATGCAGAGGAATGTTCTGTTTGTAATTCTGGGGGAAACAATTTAGAATGTACTTTTTAAGGCTTAACAAAATTACTTAAAATCTTGCAGGGAAACAACCAGCCTTTTAAAAATCTGGTCCCAAAGTATTTCATTTATCTTTCAGATCTAGTTGCTGCAAAATACTGATAACGCACAAATTCTACGAGGTATTAAATCTGCATCTACCAGTGGCTTGCTGAATTAATCAAATTATCTTAAAGTTAATGCAGCCAGTGAGAAGAGTTTAATGGTATTCAAAACCTTCACAGTAATAATTACCAATGAAGAGGGTCAGTCAGTTGAGAATTAATGTGAAAAATGAATAGCATGAGATTGCTGGGTCATATGGTAGTTCTATTTTTAGTTTTTTGTATTTGTTTTTTTATTTTTCTTTTCGGTACACGGGGCTCTCACTGTTGCGGCCTCTCCCACTGCGGAGCACAGGCTCTGGACACGCAGGCTCAGTGGCTATGGTTCACGGGCCCAGCCGCTCTGCGGCATGTGGGATCTTCCCAGACCAGGGCACGAACCCATGTCCCCTGCATCGGCAGGAGGACTCTCAACCACTGCGCCACCAGGGAAGCCCTATTTTTCGTTTTTTAAGGAACCTCCAAACTGTTCTCCATAGTGGCTGTATCAATTTACATTCCCACCAACAGTGCAAGAGGGTTCCCTTTTCTCCATACCCTCTCCAGCATTTACTGTTTCTAGATTTTTTGATTATGGCCATTCTGACTGGTGTGAGATGATACCTCATTGTAGTTTTGATTTGCATTTCTCTAATGATTAGTGATGTTGAGCATCCTTTCATGTGTTTGTTGGCAATCTGTATACGTATGGCTGATTCAATTTGTTATAAAGCAGAAACTAACACACCATTGTGAAGCAATTATACTCCAATAAAGATGTTAAAAAATGAATAGAATGAAAATCTGAATTAGGATATCAGAACATGTATAAATTGTGGGGAAGTTGAACCATGAAAATAAACTTCATTTATGTTCATTTGCAAGGAGGAAGTAAAAGAAGGTGTGTTAGAATTTGAACTTAGGGAAACTTTAAGGATTGGACAGTTCTAATGGGGAAAGAGAAAGAGGAGTTAAGGTTGGTGGGAAAGCAACTTAGAGAATATTGAACATTATTTCTTCTCACTTCTGCTTCTTCCATCTTTTAGAGTGCTGACAACAGCTTTTATAATTCACCTACTACTTCCACCCACAAGTTTCTCCTCCCTGGTTTCATCTTTACACACATCTTTTCTTTCTCCTCTGTATATTCAAGAGAAGAGATAACAGAGCATATAAATTATTGTTCCTGCTCAAAAAATAATTGATTGTACAAAGTATTACAAAGTAGAAAGTTGAGATGACTTAAATTATGTTTTCTTCATCTCGCCTTACCCAGAATCCCTTTCTTAAAAGTTGGAAAGGTATGTTTTTTAAGGGAATTTAATTTAAATATTTTATTAAAATTTCCAATGGGTGTAAACATCTTAAACATTTTAGAATTAGCATTATCTACTCATTTCACTTTTATAGAAGGCAGTCAGAACAGATGGTATAGTAACTTTTAAAAAAGTGATTGGTTCAGTAAACAGATGTGGGTCTCCTGTGTTATATGTCAGGCAATATAGGGGTGTTTTATAAAAACCTCTTCTAGCAGAGCACCCTAACCCAATCTGTAGGCCCCTGATGAGTCCACTGGAAAGCTACTGGAAGAGCTGGTAGGCCCGTCTGGGAGTATGTGAAATGTCGAACAGACCCTTCTTTCAAATGTACCCTGTTGAAAGATGACATCCATGCTCTTTTCCGGTTCAGAGACATAAAATTAGGAGGTTAGTATGTATGAGTATGAAACAAAGAGGCAGAGATTGTTCCTATTGTGATGCCAAAAATAATACAGAGAGAAATGCTCATTGAGCTATTCATTCATTCAGTCTACTTGTATTTAGCACTTACCATGGTACAGGCACTATGATATGCACTTGAGGTACATAAATGAATATGAAGGTGGCCCCAGACAGGAGGCCTCTGTCTAGAATCCAGAGATATCTATGTTAACCAAGAAATGCAGTGACACATTATAGGTGCCATGATAGAAGGGTATACAAGGGCATCCAGAAAGATGAGATCAGAGATGTGTTCAGAGTTGAGTCTTACAAGATGAGTGGATGTTCGACTGCTTGGCAAAGGGAAGAAGGCAGAGGAGACAGGTACAAAAGCAGCCTGGGGCCCCATGAAATGGCCCACTTGTGGAAATTACAAGCAGCTAAGTTTAATCAAAGAGTCGAGTCTCTAGGGGGTTGACAAGTTGGAGAACCAGGTATGTTCCAAATTATGAAAGCTCTCTTCAACTCTGTCAAGGATGTGGACTTTATCTGATAGGCATCTGGGAAGATATTAAGCAGGAGTAATAAAATTAGAGTTGATAGTTATGAAGATTACTTTGGTGGTATGAAGGAGGACTTAAATATAAGGGAAAATGTTTAAAAATATTTATTTTTACCAGAAATTAAACATTCAGCAATTGTATTGCAAAAGTCATGTGGGTGACATGGAGGGCAGGTCACAACACTCACCACAGACCACAGAGGCTTTGCTTCCTGCTGGTTCTGTCACCTTCCCCTGGGAGCTCTGAGGCTGCCTCACTTCCTGTTGCTTCTCCACCACCACCCTGCTCAACGAATGTATTCATTTATTCAGCGAGTGCTCATGTGCCAGGCCCTACGATAGGCCCTGGAGATAGTGAGACAAAACTAGCTTATGGTCCCTGCCCTCAGGATGTTCACTGGGGCCATCCCCAAATGTCCCTCTGGAGCCAGGCATGGTCCATGAAGAGTTGTAATCTCACTCTTTCTCATGTAGCCACGCCTGACCTTTCCCTCCACCTTCCCAAAGTCAGGCTCATTTGTTGCAACATCACCTTCGTGTGCCAACTGAAAAGTGAAAAGATGCACTGGGAATAGCCACAGTGACCAGTTCCATTTTGAGAGTTGCCATTAACATGTACACACTATGATATTCAAAATAGATAACCAACAAGACCTACTGTATAGAACAGGGAATTAATACACAATATTTTGTAATAACCCATAAGGGAAAAGAATCTGAAAAAGAATAGATATAAATGTATAACTGAATCACTTTGCTGTACACCTGAAACTAACACAACATTATAAATCAACTGTACTTCAATTTTTTTAAAAAAGAGAGAGAGAGTTGCCATGAAGGGAAGGGTAGGAGGGTTGAATAAAAGGACTCCTAATGGTCTACTAGTGAGCCAGAGCCTCATACACCAGTTTAAAAGGTGACTCTGTTTTTCACAAGATTCAATTTGCAAAAAGTTCTGTGTATCACTCTGTCACTCAAGGATTCAAAACCTTCAGAAGCCCATAATGGACTTTTAGGTTAACATATTAATTATTGTTTTGGTAGGTAGAAAAACCATCCCCTCAAGCAAAGCTCAGAGCACAGGCTTGATTACATAAGCCACTGGCTCACTTAGTATTCAAGAAAGGTAAAACTCATAAAAGGTGGTGTGAGGCCCATTTATAACAAAAACCCTCCAGAAAGTACACGTAGAGGGAACTTAGCTCAACATAATAAAGGCCGTATGTGACAAACACACAGCCAACATTATTCTCAATGGTGAAAAACTGAAACCATTTCCACTAAGATCAGGAACAAGACAAGGTTGTCCACTCTCACCACTATTATTCAACACAGTTTTGGAAGTTTTAGCCACAGCAATCAGAGAAGAAAAAGAAATAAAAGGAATCCAAATCAGAGACGAAGTGGTAAAGCTGTCACTGTTTGCAGATGACATGATACTATACATAGAGAATCCTAAAGATGCTACCAGAAAACTACTAGAGCTAATCAATGAATTTGGTAAAGTAGCAGGATACAAAATTAATGCACAGAAATCTCTTGCATTCCTATACACTAATGATGAAAAATCTGAAAGTGAAATCAAGAAAACACTCCCATTTACCATTGCAACAAAAAGAATAAAATATCTAGGAATAAACCTACCTAAGGAGACAAAAGACCTGTATGCAGAAAATTATAAGACACTGATGAAAGAAATTAAAGATGATACAAATAGATGCAGTGATATACCATGTTCTTGGATTGGAAGAATCAACATTGTGAAAATGACTATACTACCCAAAGCAATCACAATGGAGAAAAGACAGCCTCTTCAGTAAGTGGTGCTGGGAAAACTGGACAGCTCCATGTAAAAGAATGAAATTAGAACACTCCCTAACACCATACACAAAAATAAACTCAAAATGGATTAAAGACCTAAATGTAAGGCCAGACACTATCAAACTCTTAGAGGAAAACATAGGCAGAACACTATGACATAAATCACAGCAAGATCCTTTTTGACCCACCTCCTAGAGAAATGGAAATAAAAACAAAAATAAACAAATGAGACCTAATGAAACTTAAAAGCTTTTACACAGCACAGGGAACCATAAACAAGATGAAAAGACAACCCTCAGAATGGGAGAAAATATTTGCAAATGAAGCAACTGACAAAGGATTAATCTCCAAAATTTACAAGCAGCTCATGCAGGTCAATATCAAAAAAACAAACAACCCAATCCAAAAATGGGCAGAAGGTCTAAATAGACATTTCTCCAAAGAAGATCTACAGATTGCCAACAAACACATGAAAGGATGCTCAACCTCAGTAATCATTAGAGAAATGCACATCAAAACTACAATGAGGTATCACCTCACACAAGTCAGAATGGCCATCATCAAAAAATCTACAAACAATAAATGCTGGAGAGGGTGTGGAGAAAAGGGAACCCTCTTGCACTGCTGGTGGGAATGTAAATTGATACAGCCACTATGGAGAACAGTTTGGAGATTCCTTAAAAAACTAAAAATAGAACTACCATACGACCCAACAATCCTACTACTGGGCATATACCCTGAGAAAACCATAATTCAAAAAGAGTCATGTACTACAATGTTCATTGCAGCTCTGTTTACAATAGCCAGGGCATGGAACCAACCTAAAGTGTCCATCAACAGATGAATGGATAAAGAAGATGTGGCACATATATACAGTGGAATATTACTCAGCCTTAAAAAGAAACGAAATTGAGTTATTTGTAGTGAGGTGGATGGACCTAGAGTCTGTCCTACAGAGTGAAGTAAGTCCAAAAGAGAAAAACAAATGCTGTATGCTAACAAACACATATATATGGAATCTAAAAAAAAAAGGGGGGTTCTGAAGAACCTAGGAGCAGGACAGGAATAAAGACACAGACATAGAGAACAGACTTGAAGACACGGGGAGGGGGAAGGGTAAGCTGGGACGAAGTGAGAGAGTGGCATGGACTTATATGTACTACCAAATATAAAGTAGATAGCTAGTGGGAAGCAGCCGCATAGCACAGGGAGATCAGCTCAGTGCTTTGTGACCACCTAGAGGGGTGGGATAGGGAGGGTGAGAGGGAGAAGCAAGAGGGAGGAGATATGGGGATATATTTATATGTATAGCTGATTCATTTTATTATAAAGCAGAAACTAACACACCATTGTAAAGCAATTATACTTCAATACAGATGTTTTAAAAAAATGTGGTGTGAGGGTAAAAAGAGTCACTAAATGAAAAGAAATATTATTTTATAATGTTTTTTCTATTTTGACCCTTGTTATCATAAGATAACAAGCTTGTGCAGAAAGCCCACTTGAGTAAGAGGATACCTCTGATATCCTGACAAATCTTTCCTACTTGGTTTGGTAAATTAAACTGTAGAAAAAGATGTGCTGTACGTGGAGAGAAGGGAATCTTATGTTTTGGACTACCTTGAACATGGATCATTTGCCACAGTTTCAGACTGTTGTAATCTGCAGTACATATGACTAAGTTCACACTCAGTGGTGTAGCTTCCCCTTGAGTGCTCTCAGTTTGTAGGGAACATCTTCAGAAATCTCTTGGCCAACTTCCTGGGGTCAAGTTGTTCTAGTGGCAAGAATTTCTTGGAAATTGATTCTTAGCAGTGTGAAACAGTTCCTAAAGGACTTCCATGTTGTGCTTTATAATAAATAGAAACTTCTCTTTGGGCTTCCCTGGTGGTGCAGTGGTTGGGGGTCTGCCTGCCGATGCAGGGGACGCGGGTTCGTGCCCCGGTCCGGGAGGATCCCACATGCCGCGGAGCGGCTGGGCCCGTGAGCCATGGTTGCTGAGACTGTGCGTCCGGAGCCTGTGCTCCGCAACGGGAGAGGCCACAGCAGTGAGAGGCCAGCGTATCGCAAAAAAAGAAAAAAAAGAAAAAAAATAAATAAATAGAAACTTCTCTTTGAAGCTGCTGTAGACCTCACAGCATAGCTTCCAGCAATGAAAACTCATAATCATAACCTTGAAGGTTTCATGGTAACCTTGTCCGCTTTGTCAAAGGGCTAAACAGCCCATGCTGTTCCATCGTTAATTAAACAAATGTTTATTGAGAGCCTGCTGTGTGACAGCACTGTTCCATGGGCTGTTTTCTGTGCCTGGACACCCATCCCCACCTCCATCTAGTCATTCTCCAGGTCTCTACCTAAACATCAGGGAAAACTTCTCTCAATCCTCTTGACGAAGTGAGGATTCCTGATGGATGCTCTTATAACCCTCCACAACTCTCCTTAAAAACGTTGAGCACCGTTAAAATTTTGAAATTTTTTCTGTAATTTGAAGGGAGGGGAAGCCCATCTTCCCCACCAGACTATAAGCTTGTGGTAATGGGAATCCTTTCTTATTTTTACACTTACTAGGATCTGGTTAGGACATAAGTAGGAATAATAAAGTATAAAGAGTGGATTTTGTAATTCAGTTGTATTTATAATATTGTGATTACAATATTCCAACTAGGAATATTAGAATAAGTAGCAGGGAGTCCTGAGGCGCGTCGTATGCCTCTCTATTGTATAAACAATCAGGATTGCTGAATGCTGGGTGATACGAACTGCTTTGATAGAACCTGACATTTTCTAATAGTTTTTGGATGGAATACTCCCGCCAAATGCCCCTTCCTCTTGTGGAATCTGCTTCAAACATCCTCTGCAAGCATGCATGCAGATAACATCAGACATGAGGACAGTTATTTATGTGGTGCTTCTGAGGATGGTCTGCAGCAAGCCTCTCCTAGGCTCCCCTGTTGCTGCAGGCAAGAGCTCTCTATCCAGCTTTGGTGGCAGTGCCCAAACTTCAAATTGCTTCTTTAATTTTCATCACATAGGATGCAGTCTCCCTGCCTAGGACCTTACCAGGGCTCATAAACATGTGTTTAGTCGAGAGGTGCCAATGAAGACCTCCACTGTGAACTCCAGTTGCAAGGTGAGCCCACGACACATTTAAATACTTAGAACTGATTGGTTGAGACAGATCACACAGGTTCTCCTCAGAAGCAACAGCATCTTCATGAAGTAGTCGTTTCCTCCATTTGTAATTTAAATCTCAATATGATTGGTGGGTGGCTACAAGTCTAAGTGAGCACTTTTCAGGTTTCTTTGTCCAACGTGAAACAGAAATAATGATAGTATTCCTGCATCGTTTTGAATCTTATCAAAGGTTAGGAAATAAAAATCATTCTGTTCAGATCTGTTTGTTTCAAGATAGATTAAAGACACATGAGTAACAAAACAGCTAGTGACGTAAAGCTTCTCAGTGTGCTTCATACCTGCCTTGGTAATCATAGGATCTACTCTTGTAGAGAGGAGGTTGCATTCAGATACCTAATGATACATTAAGATTTACACTTGTAGACTTGGCCAGCTTTCCTCCTAATAGCATCCCACATTCATTGCCAGAAGATGAGTGGCTAGGCCTTTGTACTCTTTATTGGAGTGACTAATGAGCTCTAAATTGTTAATTTTTTTTATGTCCATCCTCCCCAAGTGACCATAAGCTCATTGAGGGAATTAGTGACCCTATCTTGTTCATGTACTTTATCCCCAACATCAATCCCAACTTCTAACCCATATCTGAGTGCTGAATAACAATGTTGGTTGAATTATAGGAACTCACAAACACTATCTCTTCTATTCTTCCTGAAAGCAGCTATAGTCATCTGCCCACATAAATCCATGCAGAGTCTAAGTCACAAAGCTGTAGCATGATAAATGGATATATAAGATGTCACAGCCAGTAATACTTTGCTTAATGGGAGTAACATTCTTTTATTAATTTATATATTTAGCATGTTAAGGCATTTCTTTCCATTTAAACTTCTTTTTGAGTAATTGTTCTTTCTTTGTATCTTTTGCACACTATTTAATTCAACTCATTCTTTTTGTGAATATTCATTAAAGCTGCCTTTAGAGTTAACTGCAAAATGAAGTTTCCACTTCCACTCTTTACATTTCAAGCTTCGATACACCTGAATCGTAAAACACTTTAGTTAAGACTTGCAGATGCATCTTTAAATTGATCTCCCTTGATTAAAAGTAGTTTGCAGGCTTCCGATAATACAGTCGTACCAGAAGAAATTAAATGCTTATTTTTCTCATTAGATTATTCAAGTCTACTCTACTTTACTCCACTATATAAATAGACAAGTAGAGCCTGCCTGTATTGAGATATGTGGAAGAAAATAAAATGTGGTTACTTACTTGCATTAATTCGGAGGAAATACAATCTTAATTAATTAAAGTCTGAAATAGACTGAATTTTTAAGGAACTGGCATTATCTTTGCTAAAATTCTGACTAGAATTTGTCCTCTTTCAATCAATTTATAAAATTGCTTTGTATATTGACAATACTGGCTTCCTCTAGCATTGTGATTGTCCCTTTTGCATGTATGTGAATGCTTCTAAAGGACTTGAAGGCTGTGCTTTTCTTTAATAGATAAGTATTCTCCCAACTGTGTCCACTTATTATTTTTAAAGATAGTAGAAGAGAAAACTTTGCTCTTGCTCCCATTGGAGTGATCACAGGTTGAGAATTAGCCACCCAATAAGTGAGAGTGATTTCTGTAGATTTCTTATAGTTTATGTGATTGTTAAACCCATACATGTAGAATCACTGTTATCACCACTAGTAGTTGGTTTCTGTCACAGAAGTGTTTTATATTTACTTTATTTTCATTTTCTTTGGAATAAAACTTGGCTTTCAAGTTCTATTTTGGAAATACACTGTTTCTTGTAAGTGTAACTGAAGTTCTTGGACTGGCTGTAATGGGGGTAGAAGTAGTAGGACAGAGTAATGATGTTAGATGGTCCTTAATTGGTCAATGAATCCTCTGTCCTCTCTTTAGAGGGAGAGCAGCATTAGGCTTTGAGAGTAAAAGAACCCATCACATGTTTTATCCATTCCCTTCCTTATTCATTCAACCAGTAAAGAACCTTTTCTACGCCAGAGAGTATGTACAGCACTGGGGATATGAGGATGAACCAAGCACATATCACTGTCTAATGAGGGAGATGTCAGAAATTTAATACTTGAATACACTGAAGGTCTGTGATGCAGATGTGCACCCGGTATTAAGGAAGCATCACAGAGGACCTACACCAGGCTTCTCTGCCTTGCAGCAGTAGTGTGGAAGGGCCAGGGACCTGGTCTCTTGTTTTCCCATTCAGTCAACCAAAGTGCCTCTCCCAGCCAAACATCAGCACTGGCTGACGTGAGGCCACTGGATAACCAAATTCTAGCTCTGCAGGCAGTCCTGAGCTGCGCTAGCTTCAAGTTTTGTAAAAAGCCCTAGACCTCTTAAACCCAGACACCACCCAGAGCTTCCCTGGCCCTAAAACTACAGCCCCAGGGAGCACTGTGGCATTGGCCCTTTGGCTCTGACCCTGGCCAGGCTTGTAGACTCCTTATCCTATGCCAGGAGCCTCAGGTAAGGACTTAAGCGTCTTTGCCCTTGGCCTGATGTCTGTGTAGGGTAATGAACCCATTCTTCCTCTCCACTCTTTTATTTTGTGTTTAACCCTTGTAATTGTAACTCCTGGCCCACTGACTCACAGTTACTGTTGGGGAGTGAGGGAAGAGGAAGGTATCTGAATTCACAGAAGAAGAACTGTTCAGTAGATTTTATCACCATACCATTACTTCACTATTTGAATACTTTCTGAGCTGGCTACGTTTGAGAATTAAACCCTCATTCTTTCCATTCAACAAATATTTATTGAGATATTGAGCTCTGTTCTGTGGGGAGTACAAACCCTCAAAAGCATGAGGAACTGTCTTTCATTCTGTACACTTTCCATGTCACCAAGCTGATCTATGACTGAAAGATTATTCTTTCAGCAGGTTCTAATAGGACCTTTATGGTTCAATCACGCTGTTACCAGAGCCATTGAAGACATCGCTTTGATTTTGATGGTGGTGATGACAAAAGACTCATATTTCATAATGCTTTTCACTTTTACCATTTTCCAAACTATTATCTCATTTTATCCTCACAGTGAAGAAGTAGATAATACACATAAAATCCTCTTTTTACTGATAAAGATTTAGAGGCACCAAAGACTGATGTAGTCACTTAGCTCATGGTGAAACCAGGAATAGAGAGCCTCCTGCCTGAACACTCTATAGTTCATAAGGGGCTGTATTGTTATTTCCTTCATTCTTCACAGTTTCCCCGTGAGTTGCAGTTACTATTCTTTTACAGATAAGGAAACTGAGGTACATAAGAGGGGATGTAGCTACCCAAGTTCATGCCTATTCACCTCCAGCTAAGATGTGTCACGCAGCTAATTTGGACCAGGCACTGTGCTAAGTGTATTCATATATAATGTCTTATCTAAATCATAACAGTCTGTGAGGTAGGGACCACTATCCATATTTGCTGGAAGAGTAAACCAATTAATTACCCAGGTCTCCATTTACCGGCTGTAGAGTCAGTTCCGAAATTCCTTTTCTAATGTTCTTTCCATTAAGCCAGAGGTTCTCATTTTTTTTCCATCTCCAGTCCATTTACAAGCAGAGCACATGCTCATTGATAATCTCTCTTCTTACACCACAGAGATTTTTCATAAAGGATTTGGTCCCCTAGGAGATATATCAGAAAATCTTGGTAAAAGCAGGTGGTGAGGAGAGGGACATTCAGGAGAAAGGGTGGTTTAAGACTCTTCGCTTCCATATTAGCAACTAAACTGTATCTCTTAACTCTTGTTATAGTCTTTTTTTTTTTTTTTTTTTTTTTGCGGTACGCGGGCCTCTCACTGTTGTGGCCTCTCCCGTTGCGGAGCACAGGCTCCGGACGCGCAGGCTCAGCGGCCATGGCTCACGGGCCCAACCGCTCCGCGGCATGTGGGATCTTCCCAGACCGGGGCACGAACCTGCGTGCCCTGCATTGGCAGGCAGACTCTCAACCACTGCACCACTAGGGAAGCCCTATAGTCTTTTTTTTTTAAGATCCAACTTAATTTTGTCCTTTCAACACAAATTTATTGAGTACTTAACGTGTGCCAAGTGTGCTCTAGGTACTGAAAATACAGCAGTGAACAAAATCTATGCGGCCCCTACACTCATGAAGCATATATTCCAGACAGTGACAAGTTCTCTGAATGAAATTAAACAGTATGATGAGATAGACATCGAGGAGAGAGATTGACTGCTGGATAGGGTGGTCAAGAAGTCTTCTCTGAGTGGTATGAAGGCCAAGAATGAATGGCAAAAAGCAGCCACCCCACGCGGAGAGCTAGAGTCGGGTCTTGGGCATTTTCTTGCCTACAGCTGGCACTGGCACTGCTCTCCCTCATCCCACAAAGGCATCAAGCATGAGCTCAGACTACTCAACTCCCAGCTCGGGCCAGAATGCCAAGAGCACCCGGCAAGGCTGGTTGTCACAAGCCATTCTCAATGCCAAAGCCTGGAGCTGGCTCTGGTCCACATGACCTGGAATCATGACTGCCCTGCACTTGGTTCCATGGCTCCCCCCACCCATAGGAGAACTCATTCCATCTTCAACAGGGGTGGCAACCTACACAGAGAGAGCCCCTGACTCACATGATAGCTGACTTTCAAAATGTCAGTTTTTTAAAAACTGAAAAACATTCACATCGGAGGTTTATTCTTCTGTAAGCAGTTTGTCTTTGTTAAGGACCCAGATTCTTTTCTTTCCTTGTCCTCTGAATGGAACTTAATATATGAGCAGGAGACAAGGCAGCTAGTGGAGCCGGTGGGAACTAGAAGATTCTGGAAAGCAGCTTGGCTCATGAGTCCTTGCTTGACATGTCTATACCCAGTGTCCTGTAATTTTTACATATAATGTGACTGGCAACTATGTTTCTATTCGGTTTTTATTACAGAGGAAGGCTGAGTGGTGAAGTTCTGCATAATTAAATCTCAAGGACACAGAAGCAATGGTGCCTTCAGAATGATGTCAGTAGAAGTGTTTCATACAAACCAATCACTGAAATACATTCGTCTAGGACTTACAGTGAATGGAAACCAAGTTTATGTTTGTATAAAAGTGAAAAATAAACTTTTAACTATAACATAAAAGGTCGGGGATGGGGTAAAGGAGTTGATGACCTTTGGGGAGATTTTTCAAATTATTCCATTCTCTCCTTGTAAAAAACTGTGAAACGTGTCCTGGGGATATGACTCCTTTGACAATAGTCATTATACTCAGCTCTGCTGCTCATGGTCTGTGTTGGAGCAGATAGCAAGTTCTGGAACTTACTTGAGGAGAGTTTTTCACAAAGCCAACCTTTAAATAAATTATAACTCGTAGAAGCTGTCAGGCCAAGCTCAGGATCTGCACAACGTTCGCTGATGACCCCAAGTTAGAATTAACACACCCCTACCATTCCATGAGACTTGCTGTGTCTACAGCGGGACCTCCGCATTGCATTGAAATTACTTGTAGTTTGGGTTGTCTCTCCCATCTCAATGTGAAGACAGATAGATATCTTTCACCTTCAAAGCCCCACAGTGCCTTGTACATAGATGCTGAAGATTTGTTGAATAAAATTTCTTGTATTCAGACCCTTAGACATTTCCTCATTTTTTGCATGGATGCATTTGGACAAAATTCTGAATTTCTAAGATAAGCTTCTCAAGTGGGACTTGGACGCTACATCAGTTTATTCATTCCTTCAGCAAGTATTCATTAGCACGTACTCTTGATCAGCTTACCTCTCATAGATTTTTAAATGCATACTTAAATATAACGGTTACCATTTTTGAAATCTGTGTAAGTCCTGATGATTTAATTTTAAGGTTTTTATGACTTAAAATGCTTAAATGTCTAATTTGAATCTACCTAAGTTGGCGGGAGCTCTGAAATAAGCTCCACCAGGATAACAGAAAACAACTGTGTCTGTCATTGTGATATATATTTTTTTAACTTCTCAGAAAAGCAAGTAGCAGGAAGATCAAATTCCTCCAATAATGGATTTTTCCACTCAATTATTCAGCTGTCGAAGCTGCTGGGCCATGCAGAACTGGTTTCAAGACTGTTCCACTGCCAGATGAAGCTGTCAGGATTGTCAGTCTCCAGGGAGCCTGTGAATTATTTCAAAATGGTCAGAAATGACCCTAAGAATTAAATGGACTTTATTGGGGGGAAATAATTATTTTCCTACTGGGATTTACCAGCCACCTCCTTCATCCTTCAAGGTTCTGAAATGTCTCTCAGTAAACACAATTCTGTTATTTTCAGCTATCTGTACAAATTATCAATAACTAAATACTCAAATAACCTGGGTTTTGGCAATGTAAATGCAGAAACTATCCTTTTTTTTTAATCCATAAGAAAAATTCTACCCTATCAAATAAGGTTCTTAAACCTTTGACTGACAATTCTCAATCAAAATAACGGCTTTCACTTTGTTTCATAAGGACAATCATTTTACCTCCCTCGCCTTTCTAATACTCCGACTTTCCAAAGAATTACCTTCTTAGTAATGGAATAAAGAGAAATGAAAAGCTTTCTCCTATTAAGGCAAGTGAGAAAAATGGTCAGTTCCTCTGATTCCAGCGATAGTGATAAGTATGTATATTAATTTTCTTAATGGCTATCCGAGCTGTTTTTGGTTAAGTCTTTTAAAATCATGCTCATTCATATTATAACTACTGCAGTAGTACAAACTTACAACTTAAGAATGCTGGCCACAGAGTAATGAGTGAAAAATATTTTCTTGATACGTACTTACAAATTACACATGCACACACACGCACTCATACACACAGAAATTCCAAGGTCTACTCTGATTTGATAAAACTGACTGTGAAATTATAAACTCACAAACATCAGTAAGTGATATTTCATATAAAAGAAATCTTCACTTTAAGAGCCTCAAATCACATTTTTGGTGTTTCAGTTTACAGATAACTTTCAAGAACATCCCTGACGCATAAAGCAATGTTTACCATTATTGCTACAACTATAGAAAAAAACACCAAGCTTACTTTCATATTAAAAGAGCAGAAAATTCAAGTCGTTTTTGAAGCTGGTCAAAATAAAAATGACAGTTACTAGAAAGAAACATCATACAAAATATTAAAAATCTACCACAGATTTTTACAGGCTCTTACTTTTAAACATAAAGGTGTTAGTTAGAGGGAACCAAGAACACGTTTAGATGACAGAATTTAGGGCCTCATAGGGACTGGAAACCCCACCCCCATCATAATTATCCACCTTTACTGATTGGGTTCCTTCAGCATGGTTGGCTTTTTTTTAATATATATAAATGTATTTATTTATTTTTGGCTGCATTGGGTCTTCGTTGCTGCATGCAGGCTTTCTCTAGTTGCGGCGAGCGCGGGCTACTCTTCGCTGCGGTGTGTGTGCTTCTCATTGCAGTGGCTTCTCTTGTTGTGGAGCACAGGCTCCAGGCACGCCGGCTTCAGGAGTTATGGCTCACGGGCTCTAGAGCACAGGCTCAGTAGTTGCGGTGCACGGACCTAGTTGCTCTGCAGCGTGTGGGATCTTCCTGGACCAGGTCTCGAACCCATGTGCCCTGCATTAGCAGGCGGATTCTTAACCACTGCGCCACCAGGGAAATCCCATGGTTGGCTTTTGACCAGATGGTAGTGAGTGAGATTTGGAAATAGGAAGACAAACAGAGATGTCGGAAAGCAGTATTGCTTTTATCACGGTTTGGGTTTTTTTGTTTTTTTTGTGTTTTTTTTCAAATTCATCATTTGGTCATGTCTACAGACGACAACTAGCTTTGTTGTTTTAAACAGGCTAACAGGTGTCTAGGGCTGACTTGCTTGACTCTGTATTTGAAATCCTCCATCTTTGTGAGCTTGGAAAATCACGTGTCCTCTTTGAACCTCAGGTTTCTGTAAAAATGTAAAAAATGGAGTTAATGATAATACTGTTCCTGCCTGCCTAAGAGGGTCAAGTGAGATTCTATACAATAAGGGACTTTGAAAATCACAAAGCACTGCACAAATGTATGGTTTCTTTCTAATGGTCTCAGGAGAGTTGTCTGCCTGAAATGAACCAAGAAATCCCTGAATCTTAACTACATGCAAAAGTGGTATTCAGATCAGAGTCACTTGTATGTCTGTGAAAGGCTTTGCAAAGCTCCCTGTGTGACGTCCGCTCTATAAACCACCATGGCTAGGTCCAGCAAGACTGAAGATTGAAGGCTCATGGCAGAGGGTCAGCACCCACAGGGGGCCAAGCCTGAGCCCAAAAGCATGACGTCTGGCATTTAGAAGCACACCCACATTTCCTTGAAGTGAGAATGAAGAGTAAAAATACTGTTGCTGTTCTAGACACTGTGTCAGTCCTGTAGGAAGAGTTAGGAACCTCTGGCAGTAATCTAACCTTTTAAGCAAATGCATTCAAGTCTAGGCATGGTGCTTAAGTCAGTCTCATGCAGAACAGAATTTAAAAAGTGAATTCTGCTTGATCCACGTAGCTATGTGAGCAAGTTACATAACCACCCTGTGCCTTGGTCTTATCATCTGTGAAATGGAGATAGTAATAATGCACATCTAATGGGGTTGTTAAAAGGATTAAATAAAAAAGCACTTAGCTAAGCAACATAGTGAGTTTTCAATAAATGTTAGCTACAATTAGTTTTTTTTATTATCTTAATTAGGATTTAAACTCCTATACTTCTGTTGGTCCATCTATAACATAAATGTAAGCAACTACTCATCTTCTGCAAGTGGAGAACTTTTTCAGTAATTGAGATATATCTTGAGATACATAAGTAGATATTTCTTTATCTAAGTAAATAATATTCAAAATAAATATTCTCTTTGGTTTAAGAGGTTGGGCACATTAAGGGGTCTCAGCTTAAAAGAGTAGGAAGAGGCACAGAATCACCAGTAATGGAAATGGCACAGAGGGTGTAAAAACCCAGGAGAACAGTAAAGTACATTTAAAATGACAATATTGGTATTACACAGTGCCCAGAAAACAGTTACACATACAGCTCCTGCCAAGCTTGTTTGCCATCACTTCCTAAATTTGGCTGGTAAGCAAGGAAGACATCTGGAAAAATAGTTAAAACAGTGTCTAATTAGTTTTAAAATATTTTAGTTAAAAAATACAGTAATTAAATAATGCAATTCTGAGGATAAAAGGAAGAGACTATTCTGGGAAGACACGATATTGCATTCTCAGACATTGCCAGTGGAGACATTTAGGGCTTGTGAGGGAAACATAATTATTTCTTCTTTAATTTTTCATAATGAAACTATTCAAACTAACAGAGGTATGAAAAATAATATAGGACACATTTTTCTGACCACTAAAATTAAAGACATCAACATTTTGCCTTAATTCCTTCACAGAATTATTGCTAAAACCAAAATTGTATCTAATTTCGTTAGCTGATCCCCATTCTAGTACTGATTCCAGTTGGCTGTATAACTATTTTCTGTGACTGGAGATACAATACAACAAATTAAAACTTGGGAGTAAATGTTAGATTCTGAGTTGTAAATAAGAAATCCTCCTTGTATCCTGAATCTTCTGAAAGACTCACTAAATATCTGGGCGTCTTTGATTGAATTAGTCAGTGTTTTTTTTTAATTGACTAAAGCAAGGCCAACCCTCTATGTTAGGTGGTATGATTTAAAGGACCATAGAGATCCTACTTACTCGATAACATTTTTCTCATCAACTTGCCAATTCCCCTGTTGGTCAATTGGAAACCTAATTGCAACTCACTCCTATGGGGTCTATATTAGTTTGGGTTCTCCAGAACCAATTGGAGACACACACACCCCCAAACACATTAAGAGATTTACTATAAGGAATTCACACTCCTTCAGGGATGTCCCAGAAGGGGGCTATAGTGTTATAGCTCTCCACTTTCAGATGATGCCTACATAACTTGCAGAGCCATCTCTAAACCAGGCTCCAGTCTTCTCCCTCTGTCAGCTGATCAGAGGGAGCTCCCCATAGAGTCATAGGTACAGGCTGGGAGAGAGAGGGCAGTGTAGCAGGTGTGGGGACCATGGGCGTTTGGGTCAATTCTTCGTGTAATTCACTTGTCCTTTCAGGAGCTGCTGAAGCCCAATCACATATATTCCACTTCTATTTGATGATGGAGTGTTGCGGTGCACACCCACCTTCATGACTTGGTGGGACAGATAACACCCAGTTCATGATGGACAGCTCAGGTTGCATGGGAACTTGGTGGCCCATGGTTCAGCCTCCACTCAGGTCCGGTAGCCAGCCAAGGGCTCTTCCTCAAAAGGAGAGTACAGTTAACTCTAGAACAACATGGGTTTGAACTGCTTGGGTCCTACTTTTTTCAACACATACCTATCAGTATTACAGTACTACATGATCTGTGGTTATCTGAGTCCACGATGCAGATGTTAGTTGAATCCATGCAGATCCATGGATACACAGAGCCAACTGTAAAGATACACAGGGGTCTTCAACTGTGCAGAGGATCAACACCCTTAACCCCTGCATCGTTCAAGGGTCAACTGTCGTTGCTTTGCTCCAAAATCCTAAAGGCCTGCACTGCATTTCACCCATAGGGACCTGCCAAAGGCTCCTAACAGCACCCCTACCTGCCACTGCCACTTCACACGCCATTGGATCTGCTGCATCATATGGCCAAGCAGGAGAGCGTTTTGCACAGCAGCCTGGACCTGTTGCAAAGCTTCTTTTGTTCTCAGCCCCACTTAAAACTAGCAACTTTTTGGATCACTCAGTAAATGATCCAGAGTAACACACTTAAATGAGGAATTTGTTGCCTTGATTGTAGAAGGGGGCAGAAGCAACAACTTATGCTTCACCTTAAAAAGTGAGGGGGGATCCCAACATGTGCCTCACCACTGGACCCCTAGAAATGTCAACAGGGTAGAAGGCCTCTGAATTTTTGTCAGATTTATTTCTCCCCCCGTCACCCAAATGTCTTGATAATAAGTCTAGAGTGGTTTCTACTTCTTGCTCACTACATCCAAGCAGCATATTTCCATCAGTGTAATGGACCAATGTGGTATCTTGTTGAAGGAAAAGGCAATTTACATTCTGGCCAACTAAATTAAGACAGAGGGCTGGAGAGTTGACATACACCAAAAGCAGGCAGTGAAGGTATGTTGCTGACCTTTCAGGTGAAAGCAAACTGCTTTTGGTGGTCTTTACCAGCACTTATCACGAAAAATAACATTTGGCAGATTACTAGCTACATACCAGGTCCCAGAGAACGTGTTAATTTACTCAAGCAATAAAACCACATCTTGTACAGCAGCTGCAGTCTGAGTCACCACTTGAGTCAATCCCTCCAGGAATGCAGTATTGCTTTTTATTTACTATTTTCCTGGGTAGAGGCAGTACTCCCGGCTTCCACTTGGCCTTTTCCACCATAATATTCCTCATTCCGTAAGTCAGGAAGTCAATGTGTGGATTCTGCCAGCTGCCGAGTATATTCGTTCCAATGACGCATTCTAAAGTGGGGGAAACAACCATGGGATGGATTTGGGGACCCACTGGGTCCACTGTGAGACAAACCTGAGCTGAGAATCCATTGATCACCTGATTGATCACTCCATAAGCCCCTCCTCCGACTGGTGGACCACAGTGACATTTTGGATCTCCTAGAATTAGTGTCAGTTCAGAACCAATGTCCTGTAGCCCCCGAAAAGTTTATTTCTTTTTTCGCAATGCATAGTTACCTTGGTAAAAGGCCATAGGTTCCTCTGGGGAAGACTAAAAGGAAGATTAATAGTCCAAATTTGGGCAGTACACCAGGGTCCTTCCTCAAGGGGGCCCAGCCTCTCCTTCATTCAAGGGATTCTAGATCTGTAAACTGGCTCAAATCTGGGAATTGACTGAGGTGCCATAATTTTTTTCTTTTATGATTTAGGTTGGACTTTTGTCCACTTGACCTAGAACTTTTCTGCTTCTAAAATCCAAGTATTTAGTAGAGTCCTATCTATTTCACTTCTGTGAATACCGTGAACAACTAACCAACACTGCAGGTTTGCAGAACCCGACTGTTATGACTGCTGCCTTGACTCTGTTGTCCATGATGATAACCACACCTACCTTGCCTTTGGCGGTTAATGCTGCCGCTTGGCCCCTGCCACCCTGGAATCTAGCTACTCCCACTACATTTAGGTTACTGAATTCAGGGACTGCAGTCCCCACTGTAAAGTCTGGCCTACATTGAAGAGCAATCACAGAACTCTTCAAGGATGCTGGAGCACCCCTCACAAGTTTATTTTTCACGGTAGTGGTAAAAGATATGTCTTTTGGACCCTCCCAGGGTGGGTGAGTAGGTCTTAAACAACAAATCAACTCTAACATTCCAATCTCCCTAAGCTTATGAATCCTTTCCTCTACATTAAACCGGTTTGCACAAGTCACCTTTTGATCCATGTTTCAGCCAACCAGAGTTCTTTCTAACGACCCAAGCTGCAACATTAAATGCAGAAACTCTACTTAGTGAGCTCCTATCAATAGATTCTGTCTGATCCAGCTTTATGTTCCTTTCACCATTATCCTACACCTCAACATTCATTCCCACACGTGTTCCCCAGATTTCTGTCTATATAAATTAGAAAACTCAAGTAATTTTTTGGCACACTCCTCATGGAGCACACTTCATACCTCACCTTTAGGTGCCTGCTGGGACTTGAGTCTAGTTGTAGGTCTAGAAGCAAAGAGTGGTAAAGATGGGTCCTAAGGAGAATCAGCGTTGTCTTGCATGATGACTACCTCAGGGGAGGTCATTACAGTTCCCTCAGGAAACCTAAGGTTAATCCCCTCAGAAGGGGATGAAAAGGCTGGTACCACTGGGGATTAGGAGGCTGTTTGCATTGGGAGTAGAGAAGCCCCTTCCACTGGCAAAGAAGACCCATCAGTGCAATGTCCCCAGCTTCAAAAGGGTCTTCCCACATGCCCCCACTCCAATTTACAGGATCTCATTCTTCCTCAGTCAATGCCCCCACTTTAACAGTAGGCTGGGAGTTTAACTTGCATTGTAATTCAACCAATTGCAAAATGAGATTCTGCGTTTGATTTTCAGCAGTCTCAGCCCTGGGGCTGCAGGAGAAGGGTTTCCTTCAGGGCACCCATGGAAGCTTTCAGTCATTTTATGTGGCATAAATTTGAGCTGGGAATTTCAATTCGTGAGCTCATCCTTTTCTTTCACCCATTTGTCAAGACACATTAGGAGCAACTAGCCGACCTCATACTAATTAGATTTCCAAAAATATTCAGAGGTATCAAATACAGAGTCACTTAGCTTCTTACTTCTTATAAATGATTTGATTAGGGGTACCCAGTGGAGATATTTTGCACACCTCTTTTGTCAGGTCACACCATGGACTATCAGTAACCTTGTTACTACTGGAAACAAGTCATTAGCATCTTTAAATCTAATCAGATTAAAAAGCCAATTCCCGAAATCCCAGTAGGAATTCAGAAAACTCTTCCTTAAAATTCTTCTCCTCTGGAACCACTCTTAGTCTGTATTAGTCTGGGTTCTCTAGAGAAGCAGAACCAATTATATATATATATATATATATATATATATATATATATACAGTCCTCTCCAATGTGAGTGGGTTTCATCCAGCCCATTGAAGGCCCGTGTTAAATAAAAGGCTGCGTAAGTAAGAATTATTTTATATATATACATATATATATAATTTATTATAAGGAATCAGCTCACATAATTATGGAGGCTGAGAAGTACAGGTAAACCTTGAATCCTTGAACAACATGAGTTTGAACTGTGTGATACGCAGATTTTTTTTCCATAGTAAGTACTACAGTACTACGTGATCCAAGGTTGATTGAATCTGCAGATTCAGAACCGCGGTTTTGGAGGAAACTCTGATACAAAGGGCTGACTAAATTACACGTGGATTTTCAACTGCGTGGAGGGTCGGTGCCCCTAATCCCCACACATTGTTCAAGGGTCAACTGTACAAGATTTGCAGTTGCCAAGCTGGAGACCCAGAAGACTCAATGATATAGTTCCTGTCTGAGGCTGAGGGCCTGAGAATCAAGAGAACTGATGATGTCAGTTCCATTCTGAGTAAGAGTTCCAAGGCAGGGGAAGGCTTATGTCGCAGCTTACAGACAGTCAGACTGAGAGAGAGAATTCTTTATTACTCAGCCTTTTATTTTACACAGGCCTTCAAGGGGCTGGATGATACCCACGCACACTGGGGAGGATGATCTGCTTTATTCAGTCTACCGATTCAAATGTCAGTTTCATCTAGAAACACCCTGACAGACACACCTGGAAATAATGTTTAACCAAATATCTGGGCATTACATGACCCAGTCAAGTTGACACGTAAAATTAACCATCACATAGGTGGATGAGAAAAAGTAGAGCGTC
Source organism: Phocoena sinus (assembly GCF_008692025.1). Lineage (NCBI taxonomy): Eukaryota > Metazoa > Chordata > Mammalia > Artiodactyla > Phocoenidae > Phocoena > Phocoena sinus. Next base: position 88,227,468 of record NC_045771.1, read on the forward strand.
TGTCTCAAACACACACTCAGTTTAAATGCCATTTCTGGTTGTCTGGAGCAACCTTCTAACCATCTTTTCATTTGCAGAGTGGCATGAATCAGTTGAGTCCTATGAAGCAATGAGAGGCTGGACTGGTAATTTTAAAATGCAGGGGGACAGGAAGGGTGAGAAAATAAAGCAGCTCTGAGATGTATGGACCAGGAAAGTTAGACATAGGCTGATAAAGGAGTTGGGGAAAACCTAGGATGATGATTTTAAGTGTTGGGTGAGGGTAGCAGTGGTGGTGAGGATAGCAGATAAAATTTATTAAATGATCATAATGAATTAGGAAGGTAACATAACACTAATTTTATTTAATCATCAGAGCAACCATATGAGACATGTACTATTACTGCCTCCAGTTTACAAATAAGGAAACTGAGACTTCTGGAGGTTCGATCCGAAGTCACAGGTCAGTTACAGAGCTGGAATTCCAACCCACCATGTGATACTGCTGGAAGGAGACATCAGTACCAAGCAATACAGGCTGCATGGGGAGAAATCCAGGCAGAAAATACTCCAGGGCACACATCATCCTCTGCACAGTTTTGCCTTAGCTAGTTAGAGGAAGGGTATATTTGTTAGAACACTTCAGAGTGTCTGAATTAAAAGGCAAACAAGGAAGACTAGTCTCTGATGTTTAGCTCAACTCAGAGAAGTCAGCAGTGAGGATAGTTGATTGCAGCAAAAGGAAAAAAAGGGAAAGTGTAAAAGAGAAATAGAATCATCTTTGCTCAATCACCCCATTCCCAAACTTGAAATTAATTATAGAGGAGAAGAAAGAAACATGGGGTCAAAACGAGATAGTTGATTAAAAGGCAGAATATATTAGAAAAAAAATTTAGATGGGTTTGTGGGTAGGGGTAATAATAGAATAAGAGTAGTTATAAGAATATGAATTAAATCCCAATTTAGATGATTTGAAAGAAAGAATACAAAAGTGCTGAGCTTTGTACAGTAGGTAATGCAATCCTGGGCTGCCTTGTACACTTCAGGCTGGTGTGTAGGCTCTTCGGGAGCATGTCATCTACAACTAACATCAGCTTCTGAGATAGCAATTTGCCTACAGTAAGTATCCAGTAAAATATTATCACTCTAAAACATTGAATTGGATAATTATCACAAACAACTACTGTTCCATCATTAGGCTGATTTTGTTCTTCTTTTGGAGTTACATGGTGTCAGAAACATTAGGGAACTTAATTACTTAAGTAGGTTTGGAAATTCAAGACCAGAGATTAAGAATATAGACTTTGTAATCGAACCAGGTTTTTAATCCCAGCTCCTCTGCCTTTTAGCTCTAGGACTTTAAATATGTTATTTAATCCCTCTGAGCCTCAGTTTCCACATATGTGAACTAGTGCTGATTTTAGCCAACTCCCAGGTTGTTGAGGATTGAATAAAATGTGTCAGGTATTATCCTGATGCTTCAGTAGTGATGCTGGCTGGCTGGATGGATGTACGGATGGATGGATGGATAGCCAAGAAGCAAAACAAAACAAAACAACGAATGCCTAAAAAGAAATGAGTGCACTTACAAACACCAAAGTTTAGAATAAAGAGAAATCCCTCGCTAATAGCTGCTAGTAGTTTTAGAAGTAGTTGAATGCCCACACAATGTGTTTGGTCTTCTTAAATGTGTCTGTTAATTAAAACGCTTAAAAAGAGTTCTCAATGAAAGCCCCACAGGCACCTGTGCTGAGATCTAAACCTTCCTGCCTCTCAACTGATTAATCGTGTAGTTTTGGGCCAATACAGGGAGGTGGAGGGCTATGAAGGATGATGACACTGCTTTGCTTAGAGAGACTGACATTTCATTTTCCTGACTGCCTTGCCCAGTGACTCTCTTCCTCCTCCATAGGCTAGCTTTGAGAACCCAAATGTTGTGAATTAAACTGTGGCATTAACCATAGCTTCTTTGTTCCTGAATTTTTCCTATCAGTGTTTTCCCATACCACGCTCAGCTCTCAATGTTTATGACTGAGAGGTGGAATTGGAGTAATTCATTAGGAAACAAATATGCAAAGAAATGTATTTAACAATCATAGTGCTTGTAATGAAAACTCCTCATATGTGGAATCCAAAAACGTTAAACTCATAACAGAGAATAGAATGGTGGTTACCAGGAGCTGGGGGTAGAGTAAATGGGGAAATGTTGGTCAAAGCATACAAACTTTAGTTATGAGATGAATAAGTTCTGGAGACCTAGTACACAACATGGTGCCTATAGTTGATAATAATGTATTGTATACTTAATACTTGCTGGGGATGTAGGTGTCATATCTTCTCACCACACACACACACACACACACACACACACACACACACACACAAGGTAACTATGTGAGGTGGTGGACATGTAAATTAGCTTGATTTGTGGTAATCATTTCACAATGTATATGTATGTCAAAACATGTTGTATACCTTAAACACGTACAATTTTTGTTTGTCAATCATACCCCAATAAAGCGGGGCTGGGGTGGAGTCAGTACTAAATGATGCCAGAGCCCCAGAACTTTTTAAAAGCTCAGTGTCCAGTCGGAAACTTCAGAGATCAGCTTAGGGCAGATCTAATTTAAAAGCAACTTGAGCTATTTAAGAATTTTTGAGAATAAAAACTCTATGGCCTTGAATCCTAGAATTGTTTTCCTGTGTAACTGCAAATGAACCTCAATGCCCTTTAATTGCTGCTGTCAAAGAAAGGGATCCAGGTTTTAGAAAATGATCATGCTTTTGAAATTACCTCTTCAGAACCCATAGGAAGGCTGAAAGTGGCCAAGGTTGATAAAAGGTGGTGATAAAGAATAATTTATCCCTTGTTGCCTTGCATACCTATCCCATCCTCAACACCACCTACCCTCCACTCATCCCCCATCAGCATTTGCCTAGATAACTCCAACTTTCAGACCTGTCTTAATCATCACTTCCTTTGTGAAGTGTCCGCAGCCACTCTGCCACTCAAACTAGATTAGGTTGTCAAAGAAAAATTGCACCAGACAAGTTGAACTGGCAGGGAAAACTTTATTCAAGGCTATTGCAATAGGGGAGAGATTGAGCTCAGCTCTGTTGAGAGAAAAGGTGGGAGAGGTTTCAAGCACTGGAGAGAGCTAGAAAAAGGTTGGTGAGTGTGATTAGACCATCTGTGTTTGCTAATTGGCACTTAAGTTAGGTTTCTATACCCCCTCACCACCCAGACTGGGAGATAGGTGAGCTATCTTTCTTGATGATTACACTTCAAAGGGATGGCTCCTAGGTCCTTCAGAAAGATGTTCTTAGGTTATAAAATTGGCAAGAGGTTGGGAGAAGATCTATACCTCCAAGTGGCAGAAAAAGAATTTACAGTTACAAGTTTTCTGATGTAAATCTCTAAGAAAAGGGTGATCTGGGACCTATAGTCAGGAAGCAACCTGTCTAAAGTTTAGTCAAGTTAGGGGAACATTAGAAACACCTTGGTCCTTCTGTCTGTTATATGCTTTCATGGCACTTTCATAATAGTTTCTCCAGTTACAACTACTTGTTTGGGCTTCTAAAAGTATGTGAATTTACAAGCTTAAGAAGAGTTCTTTTAAGAAGTACGCGGGCCTCTCACTGTTGTGGCCTCTCCCGTTGCGGAGCACAGGCTCCGGACGTGCAGACTCAGTGGCCATGGCTCACGGGCCCAGCCGCTCCGCGGCATGTGGGATCTTCCCGGACCAGGGCACGAACCCGTGTCCCATGCATCGGCAGGCGGACCCTCAACCACTGCGCCACCAGGGAAGCCCAACAACAGCATTCTTAAATCATAACACAAAATACAGGCTTTCACTTCTGCCAGGACTATCTTGTGGTGGCATTGTAAAGACAACAAAAGGTAATTTACTGCTTTACATATTTAATTGGTTCCTTCCAAAGCTTCAGACTTGGAAGCGTTCTAATAAGGACATCTTACATTTCTTTTGTTCTTCCTAGATATAATTCATGTTTACGTAATGCTAAAACACCTGAATGCAAAGAAAACAATCCAGTTAATAGCTTTATGATTTTTTTCTAGATAATATCTACTATCCAGATATTTCCCGATACCTGAATCACAGGGACACATAGATGTCAAGAAAGAATTCGACGAATGGCTTGCCTTTCATCCAAATGTTCTAACTTCAAGTAACCCCCCAACTTACTACTCTGTGGCTTCAGTAATGATTTCAAGCTGACATTTTAGAGTCTTAAGGTTTTCTTTAACAGATTCATGACAATAGTAATGCCATATTTTGCTGAAGACAAAATCCGAGCCAATGTCTGTGCATGTAGAGAAAATTGGCAGTCTTCACATCCTGTATCAGTTACAATACTTTTCCTGCCAAGCAACAGAAAATGAACTCAAAATAACTTAGGCCTTAAGCTTTGACAGTAAGGAGTCAAATTATCTCACTGAACAAGAACTCAGAGGTGAGGTGGATCCAGACATGTTGAGTCTGCTCTGCAGTGTAACAACATCATCGCTGTCCATTGTTCATGTTCTGCAGTCTTCCAGGTGTCCTTCTTGTCCTCAGGACCCAAAACTGCCTCAACTCCAGATACTGTGTTGAGGGAGAAGGGACATCTTTTCCTACATGTCCCTTTTTATCAGCCAAGGAACTTTTCCCAGCAATCTTTCACATTACATCATATTATCTGATAATTTGTGCAGGCCTAAACTAGTCACTGGCAAGAAGAATGAGACTATGGAAGAAAGAATAACCAGGATTTCCCCTAATTGGATGTCCAGATTCTGCCAGCAAGGAAGGAGGGAATGGCTTTGGGTATTCTGACATCCCTATTCATATGCACCTATTTTCTGAGTGCCTACTTTAGAGACAAGGGATAGAGCAGTGAGCAAAACAGATTAAGCCCTGCCCACCTTAAGCTTATGGTCTAAAGGCGGGAGATATATAAAAATTAAAACAGAAGCAAAACAAAAAACAAGTAGTCAAGGAGATAAGTGCCTCAGAGGGGGAAAAGGAAGGTAAAAGGGCTGGGGAATTTCTGGTTCTGAGGGCAGTGTGTGTATAGGTGCCTGTCTGGGTGGAAGGTGGGAGATATTGCTATACTATATAGGGCACTTGGGGAGGACCTCACTGATAAGGTATCATTTGAGCAGAGAGTTGGGATGTACTTCTGAGTGAGATGAGAAGACATTGGAGGGTTTGAACAGAGGAGTGATGTGATATGACTTAACATTTTTAGAAAATAGACAACAAGTGGGCAAGGCCGACAGAGGAACACTCTGAAGAAACCATTGCCATATTGAGGTGCGAGATGATGAAGGCCTGGCCCAGGGTATTAGTGGAGGAGGAGAGGAGTGGTGGCATTCTGGACACATTTGCTGATGGAGGATTGGACGTGGCATGTGAGAAATAAAGAGAGTCAAGGATGATTCCAGAGACTTCGGGCTGAGCAACCAGGAGGACAGGATCACCATTAACTGAGATGAGGATAGTCCAGGGACCAGCCTCAGGGGAATAGGCCCAGGTTTGGATACTGACCATTGGACTTAGCAACATGGAGATCATTGGTGACTTTGACAAGAGGAGTCTCTTTTGGTAGAATGGTGAGGATGGACACCTCATTGGAGCGCCTGCCTGCTTCTTAGGAATGGGGCTCTGCGAATGGCAACTTTATGTTATGAAAACTTAAGTAGTGAAAAGCAAGCCCCTCCATAAACACTCTGCCCAGAAATGTGTGTAGGTAAAAGTCATGCCTGTGCTGCCAAAATACTTGATATTTGCAGAAATGAATAACACATCCTGAAACTGACATTAGCAGCTTGCACCATTGTTCAGTGGTTTGGTAGTGGCGGTACTGTTGTTTTAACAGGGGTTCCATTTTCCCAACACCTTCCCTCCAACATCATGAGCAATTCCATTATTTTCTTTTGTGTTACCCATTTTATTCACCATTATATCACAGAACCTAGAACAGTGTCTGGCACAAAGTAGGCTTTCAGGGCTTCCCTGGTGGCGCAGTGGTTGGGAGTCTGCCTGCCAATGCAGGGGACACGGGTTTGAGCCCTGGTCTGGGAAGATCCCACATGCCGTGGAGCAACTGGGCCTGTGAGCCACAATTACCGAGCCTGCACTTCTGGAGCCTGTGCTCCGCAACAAGAGAGGCCGCGATAGTGAGAGGCCCGCGCACCGCGATGAAGAGTAGCACCCGCTTGCCACAACTAGAGAAAGCCCTCGCACAGAAACGAAGACCCAACATAGCCATAAATAAAGAAAAAACAAAAGTAGGCTTTCAATACACATTTGTTGACTGAATACATGTTTATTCACAACAGGACTCTCAGGTATGACTGAAATAAAGGATTATGTTCAGTCCTTGTTTGCTGGTTTTTTCCCAGAATCTCTTTCTACACTAGCTCCATAATATAGCTGTTCCTTTTTTTTTTTATAACCAGAAACTTTTTGCATCTTGGCTTCTTACTATAATATTTAATAACTGCTTCTGCACTTTGATAAAGATTATGTTTTATAAACATGAAAATAAGTGAAGAATAAAGAAATTCTGTAATGTAGAGAACAGACTTGTGGTTGGCAAGGGAGAGGGGGTCGGGGGAGGGATGGACTAGGAGTTTGGGATTAGCAGATGCAAACTATTATATATAGAATGGATAAACAACAAGGTCCTACTGTATAGCATGGGGAACTATATTCAACATCCTGTGATAAGCCATAATGGAAAAGAATATGAAAAAGAATATATATATATATATATATACACACACACACATATATGTAACTGAATCACTTTGCTGTACAGCAGAAACTAATACAACATTGTAAATCAACTCTACGTCAATTTAAAAATTGACCCAAAAAATTCTGCAGTAAAGAAAATAATACCATCAGTGCTCCAATGAACAGATGCTTAACAACCCCATTTTATGCAATGTTTACTCTGGGCTTTACAACACAGGCTCATATAATGCTTATCACAACCCTATGGGGAAGGTACTATTATTATCCTCCCCATTTTACAGATGAGGAGATTGAGGTTTCAGGATGTTAAGTGTTTTGTCCCAAGTTTCATGGCTCGCAAGTGCCAGAACCAGGATTCAAACCCAGGTAGTCTGGCTCTGGACTCCACGTTTTTAAACACCATGCTTGGCTGCCTCTATCTACCTCCTTTTTAACCTACCTCTTCCAATTCATTTTATGTTGTTTGATCATCTCAGCTTTACTTGTCTTCCCACTTCTTAATGAAAAACTTACTTGGGCTATGTCACAGACCTAAATAACCTAGAGTAACATACAGTTACCGATCCCAGGTCTGGCTGCTTGCTGCTCGAAAGCCAATTCTCGAGAGATAAGTGTTGGTAGGAAAGGAAAGGTTGCTTTATTTCGGAGGCTGGCAACCGGTGGGGATGGCAGACGCCTGTCCAAAGGCTGACTCCCACCCCTGACAATCAGGGGGCAAGAGCTTTTATAGACAGAGGGAGGGGGCTACATGCAGAAACAATTCAGTCAGCTCTGACAGTCCTCTTGAAATTGGTCATCAGTGGTCCGACCAGCGTTATCTCAATTGTTTTAGGTGCAGTTAATCTTCAGTTCCAGGGTTGGTTTGTTTCCACTTCTTTGAGGCCTATTCTTGGAATTGTGGCAGCTTATATCATGGCTACAGCCTGGTCATCATGTAGTTAACTTCTTCCACCTGCTAGGGATTTCAGTATCTATAAGACAGCTCACAGGATATGGCTCAGAATATTATCTATAGCCCTTAAGGAGGAACTAAAGGTCCTTGACTATGCTTAATGACTAAACTATTATTATCTGGTCTCCTTTGACTGTCTTCCTCTGTTTCTGCATTTTCTCACTTCTCTGATTAAACTTATTCTTTGGCTAAAGTTTTTCCACAGACAAAAGGCAGGCTGAGGACATGGGGGGCAAGGACCATAGGGTCCTTCTCCATTTCAATACCAGTTCTTTAAAAAATGGTTCTTGTTTTCAGGGGAGAAGTTCTATACTAGATTCTGAAAAGGAAGGGTAATGTAAAAATCACTAGATTCAGATTATTTGATCCAAATGGGAAACTTCAGAGAGGTTACATGATAGCCGAAGTCCCACAAACCTTAATGGTAGAGCTGGGACTAGTACACATATATCTTGCCAGCTACTTTGCTGAGCTTAGGGATGGTATCTTCATCAAGTTCAGAATGATGTGTAATCCCCTTTCCACTAACAGAGTAGATCACTAGAATTCAGGACAGCTGAAAGAATAGGCCCCTTGGTAGCTTCTCAATTCACCCCCACCTAGTGAGGGATGAAACCATCAGTTGTGGTTGTATCAGGAGCATTGCTCAGGCTTAATGCCCTCCCTTTGGACTGCAGGAGAAATGAGGCAGCATGCTGTGTGTACTATGGAGAGTGGGAAACTGGAGAGGCTTTTTAAGACTGTACAAAGGGATTTTTTTTAAAGATATAAACGACTTCAGTAAAAATAGTACACAGTTTCTCATATGTAGTCACAACTTAGTCTCTTTTGTCAGTATTAATGTTTATTTCTGATACTATTTTTAGACCACAGTGTGAAAACTGTTTTATCATTAATTCCATTGCTTTTTAAAAAAATCCCTTCTCTGTACTTCTGCTACTTTTCATGTACTCCTTTTACCATGACTTTTTCTAAAATTTCTAGTGTAATGCCATTGGTATTTTAATGCTACATATCAGGTTGTAAATTGTAGGCCCTTGTTCTTGTTTCAGAATTTTTTTTGCCGGTGCTTGTCATATTTCTTTTATAATTCAATTAAAGTTTCTATTAATTTGGAATGATTTGAATGAGAGATATTCTGGTTAATAGAATAATACATATTTATACTAGTTAGTAGAATGCTACATATTTATTAAATCAATAGACTGAGGTATCAATTTTCAAATAGTTCAAATTAAATATACTTAACCACTTAATGTTCATTAATTTATTCCTTTAATCAGAAAATTCATATTAGCTGAATCAAACAGTGTTCTAGATACTGGGAAAATAACAATGTCATAACATCACTATGAAAGGAGTTTGTGGTCTACTTGGGGAGCTAGACAAGTATCATACAATATGTCAAGTGTCACAGCTCTTAGGGGACCTTCAGACAAATCTGTGACCCAGCCTTGAGAAATCAGAGAAGCAGGCAAATCTTGTTAAATATAATTTGATCTTGGAAGATTCAGAGGACACTTTCGGATCTAATACTGCTTTAGACATGTTATTAGAAACAGTTATCACTCTATCATAGATTCATAAGTGTTTAAGAGCTTTAAATGGGACAGTTATGCATAAACCCTTTTGTCTATATAGATTGTGTTACATATTTTTTGCTTCTACCTCATCTTTTGCTTTATTGTCAAATTGTGCGACTTTGGCTTCCATTTTTGGCATTTATCACTGCGTGACAGTCTCTGCTTTCTTCCTTCAAGTCTGTGATTCTTTGAATATGTTCATAAATCAACATTCATTTCATTTCTGCAGGGACTCCTTATCAGTTTTAACCCCTTGTCTAAGCCTCCAACTAGGTCTTTTGTTACACACAGCAACTCTAGCCAAATAGAAATACCTTTTATCTTTAGTGTAGCACTTTTTCTTCCCTGCAGTGATTTTCCACTTCTAGTTGCATAATGGCCCAGACTCATCACCAAGGATCTTGAAATGGCAATACTTCCTGTGTGTAGGAGCCCAGTGTAGGGGTTTATGATTAACAAGAAGGTTAAATGATGTACCTGACTACTTTTTGTAGCCAGAGTGCAGATACAGAGAAAGATATAAAGCGATCGTCACTGAGGTTGACCTTCAAATGCCCTCAGGTCCAGGAACTTGTCTCATTTCCTTCCTCAGAGAGAAAGCCCTTTCCTCAATCCTCTACAGTATACATCTCTACCCCCTTTAGGAAAAACCCATCCTCTGCTCACAGAAGTTGGCTCTGTTCGGGCATTTGTCCTATATGTCCTCTCTTACACAGGCAATCCAAGGGACAAAATGAGGACTAGGGTTTCAAGTTTCTTTTATCTTCCAAATCTGTGGACCCATCCCCAGGTCTCTCAATTTTCAGTCTGCAACCCTACCCATAATCCCATGACATCTCTCCTGCCCATCCAAAAGTCAAATGAGATCTGGCCCTGAAAATTAATTTGGGGGCTCTTGAGGTTTAGTTGAATTGGGGTTTTTCTCTCTCTTGATAGATTAATAGAAAACTGTAATATTCTACGAGAGATGTTTCACTGAAAGAGTTTGCCACTCATGTATGCTCATGTTTTTGTATGTGGCCTTTCCTAAAAGCACAATGCTAATATGTGATTTCCCAGAGTTAACACATTTGCAAAACTGAATTACTGCCCAGTCCATCAGATTCATACTAAAAGAAGCAGCTGCTTCTGTAATGAATGACAAATACCACTGAAGAGTGAGCTGGGCAAGAGGGGGCACCTAGAACTTCCATACAGAGGTGATGACATTGACACCTTTCCCTCCATGAAGCTGGCAGATCACTTAATCTTACTGCCAGCTATGAAGATAATGACAGACTAGGGAATTGTTCTCTCTCTCACAAGGGGGTTGTAACTGGCTTTTTAGTTGCATCTGTAAGTAGGATAAGAGATGGCAGCATGTACACTCCAACTTCAGTTCTCTTATTTTATCATAGAATGTTAAAAGGAAGGAGGGCAGGAAGAGAGGACCACTCCACTTATGGAGGTCACAAAACTTTAGCTTTGTAGCAATTTTGAACTCTAGGTCCCCAAAGAATTTTTTTTTTAAATAGGCCTCTCATGCCTAGTCTTCTGGTCTTTTAGTAACCCATGCTGACACCAAAAACATCATCTTCTACCTACTAAAAAATACTCTTCCCACTTGAGACAATAAAGCATATGTGTTTACAATTTATTAAATTCCCTCTATTTCTACTTACTGTGGCATAAACAATGAATCCCTCTGAGTGTTGTAAATTGTGTTTTCAAAGACAGCTGAAACAATATCCCTCATCCCACTAAAAGCTTTATTGAGACATAATTTACATACCATAAAATTCACCTAGTTACAGTGTACAATTCTATGGCTTTTAATAGATTCATAAGTGAACAACTATCACCACAATTTATTTTAGAACATTTTTATTACCACCCCCCAAAAACCTCATACCCCACAGCCCTAGGCAACCACTAATCTACTTGCTGTCTTTATAGATTTCCCTATTCTGTACATTTCATATAAAATGGAATCATACAAGATGTGTTCTTTAGTGATTGACTGCTTTCACTTAAAATGAATGAATGTTCATTCATGCATCAGTACTTTATTTTTATTGCCAAATAATATTACATTGTATGGATATACCACATTTTATGTATCCATTCAGCATTTAGTGGACATTTGGGTTGTTTCCACTTTTGTTTTTCTGCTGTATGAATAATGCTGCTCTGAACATTATATACAAGTTTTTGTGGGAGCATATGTTTTCATTTCTCTTTGTTAGGTACCTAGTAATAGAATTGCTGGAGTATATGGTAACTCTTACGTTTAACCTTTGGAGGAATTAACAGACTGTTTTCCAAAGTGGCTGCAGCGTTTTATATTCCCACCAGAACTGAATGAGTGTTCCAATTTCTCCACATCCTTACCAACAGTTGTTATTATCTGTCTCTTTTACTATAGCCATCCTAATAGGTATGAGGTATTCTCTCATTGTGATTTTTATTTACATTTCTTTGATGACTAATAACGCTGAGCTTCTTTTCATGTGTTTATGGGCCATTTATATATCTTCTTTGGAGAAATGCCTACTTAAATACTTTTGCCCATTTTTAAAATTGTGTTATTTGGATTTTATTATTGAGTTGTAAGAGTTTGTTATATATTCTAGATACAAATCATATATATGATTAACAAATATTTTCTCTTCCCACATGCTCTTTTGCAATGTGACTGACATTCCTCTTTGAATCTGGGCTGACTCTTTGGCTCATTTGACTGATATGTGGCAGAAGTGACTCTGAGCAACTTCTGAGTCTGTAACTTAAAAGATCTTCAGGCTATGCCTTCAAATTTAGAAAAACTTCCCCTGGGAACCTAGCTGCCATGCTGTGAGAAAGCCCAATAGCCATGCAGAGAGGTCCACATGAAGTATAACTGAGGCCTCTGGCCAATACCTCTAACTGAGCTCCCAGCCAAAGTCAGCACAAACTGCCAACCATGTGAATGAGGCTATTTTGGACCTTCTGGGAAATCCAGCACCCCAGTCAATGCAATGTGAAGCAGAAGAACCATGCAGATGAGCCCCGTCCAAATGCCTGACTCAGAATCATGAGAAAATAAGATGATGTTATTTTAAGCCACTAAGTTTTGAGACAGTTTGTTCCACAAAATTAGATAACTGAAACACTGGGGAAGTGACTGTGTTTAGTTCAGAAATAAAAGGTTATATTTACTTAAGAAACTTACTTCAGAAAGGATGATTTTTTTGGTGTTATAATTTTGACCCTAAGTCTTGAATATTGTTGATGCCGGAGGTTTTTCAGGCCTTTATGCTACATCACTTCAAATTTAAACCGAATATCCTGAGACTTTTACACACATCTGAAAGTGGAGCATCCACTTTTAAAAACAATTCAGGATCCGGTTTGTGGAGCTGTAGCTGTACTCAACAACCCAACTACTAGCTAAGTAGCTAATATCGCGAATCAGAGGCTTCCTCTAATTAACCCCTGTTGTTTGTATATAAAGGAGGACCTGCTGAAAATCAGGACTTCCTATAGAATTTCAGCTATTCTAATAGTCAATCACGGGTAAGTCACTTCATCTCCTTGGAACTTATCTTCCTCCCGAGTACCACAGACTCCCCTAGGGTGAGTGGTGGTGCTTCAGCTACACTTCCAGGGGGAAGAAGGGGTTTGGAATAAAGAAGGGAGTCATTATTTTGAGAAGAGAGAGCGAGGTGGGTGGATGGATGGATGGAAGGAAGGAAGGACGGATAGATGGATGGATAGAAAGATGGATAGAGGGATGGATAGAAGGAAAAATAGTTTTCTTTGAAAGACTATTTAGTGGTATCCCTTCAACTCAAGAAAAAATGAAACATCACAAAAATGGTAGGTTGAGATATATGAGTGGTGTGCTTTCCTTCTTTCTTTCCCTAGCAGAAAAGCTGGATGTGTCTTTAGTTTATCATATAGGAGAGACATTTATCTCCAGAGATTCATTAAAGAGCAAAAGGAGAATAAATCTGGGTTCGGGCATATAAACTTGAACTTTCTGATCAGGTGGCATGTTAATCATTGAGATGGTTTATAGATAGTAAGCATTGTGTTCTCACCTCCTTAAAGATTATGAAGAATTAAATATTCATTTTCCCACAATCGTTTAGGTGATAGTTATATGTAGAGGGTCCTTCCTGCTTCTAATTTATTAAAATATCTCTGAAAATCATACATAGTCAGATGAACTCTTCACTAAGATGGTCCTTGCATTGTCACCACCTAGTTTTAAGTACCATGCCATTATGTAAAAGACACTAATTACATTGAATATGCTGTCCTTCTTCACCAAACAAAATGTGTGAAAAAAAGTGACCATTCTGAATTAATTATGACAGTTATTGGAAAACAGTGACTATAATGACATTTGGCATTTTGTGGCCTATCACATAAAACAGCCAACTTAAACAACAAACTTACAATATTGCCTTTTTATTCTATAAGCAAAATGCTGCCCATCTCAGTTCCACAGTACAGGAGACCAAAATCCTCCCATTCATGACCAAAAGTCCAGCAGCAGTAATAAGCATGGCATTCCAGCAGAGAGAGAAGCAACACTTGGAATTTTCTCTCTTCAAAGCGTCTACCATACCTGCCTTAATTTTGTACCTCTATATCTTACCCATAAAGGAAGGATAAGACCATATTATCCTTCTTACCATTGGTATTTCTGTTGAGACTAATATCACCAGGGATTTACCATGTGAACAGCAGCCTCCCTTACCCATTGGCTGTCCTCCATCTCCAAGTTACAAACAACTTTCAATCACCAAGTGGTCAAAGGCCCACCTAAACTTGAAATTTAAGGGGAAATTTTTACCAATCTGTGAACTCCTCCCTGGGGTCCTTCATGAACTGGATATGACTTTATCAACCAAATACAATCAAGTTTACCCATACAGAGATGGTGATGTTTAAAAGGTTCACATGGTACTCACATCATGAAACTTCTTCAAAGTTTCTGAAATAACACCCCAGCCAACCAGCTGTCATCTTCCCTCCCATGGCCCTGCCAGAGCCAATTTGCCTTACAGGCCTTAATAAGCTCCACTTTCACACTTGGCATATATTCAGTAAGAATAAACAACACAAACGTACTGTACTCGTTCCTTTCATATAAATAAGACACTAATATTATGGGGAAAACATCCTCCACACCCATGTAATTTTTTCACTTTAACCAAAATATGCACTAGCTCCAGGGCCTAACATTAGCCCTGAGTGCCCGTGTCTTACAAGATTGCTTTCCAGAGAGGGTGGTATGTGTGACTCACTATCAACCCCAAAGACATGTAGAGCTCTGAGCATCAGACTTCCTCCCTCTAGAGTCCAGCTGTTCACAGTTACAAGTGCCACTATTAGAGGCAGAAGGTTTCAGACTTGCATTCTATTTCTTCAGTTTCCCAAATAGGAATCTACAATAAGCTGAGTTGCTCTGATTTGCATAGTATCCTTTCTTTGTCCTTTCATTTAGGCACTTTAAAATACTTAACGTCCCATCCATCCCTCTTTTTATGGTCCTCTTTGTTGTGATCTGGGGTCCCCAATCTAGTATGCACATCTATGTAATTTAGGATTTTTGACATATGGATTGCTGGACATGGATGCAAAACAATTTGAGATATTATGAGGTACTTGGATGTCTTGGTTGGGAACATCCAGAAACTAGATTATTTAGTTGATGGAGCAACCCTCCTGCTGCTTTTATAACCAAACTGTGGTTGTTATGGTAAAGGAAGGGACATCTTCAGGAAGAACTAGAAGACAATATTGTAATATTGGACAGATCTGGGGTGAGCAGGCTTCTCCACAAAATTAGGCCTCCTGTTCTTCCAATGCAGAGACCTCCTGATTTTGCTTGCCTTTCATGAAGATACCATTCCTTTCATTATTTGTACTGAATGTTCTTGTGAATAACAAATAGGAAGAGTACAGCACCTGGGACACTTCCTTGCATACCTCAGCTGCTCTGTGTTGAGAATCTGAGATTAGAACTCTGAATTTCTAAAATGTGACCCACAATCAAACTGCCAGCCTATATTGCCTCCAAGGCAGAATCCAAAGACAGCACTTTTGCCTCATGCGGTGTTGTGGGGAGAGAGTTACTGAA
Organism: Phocoena sinus; assembly: GCF_008692025.1. NCBI lineage: Eukaryota > Metazoa > Chordata > Mammalia > Artiodactyla > Phocoenidae > Phocoena > Phocoena sinus. The sequence continues at coordinate 88,242,861 of NC_045771.1, forward strand.
AAATCTAATATTCTTGCTCTGCCGTTGACTGTTGCTCTTGCAATAATGGAGATCAGGAAATAATTGCAACCATGAATTATCCAAACCAGATGTCTAATCCATTAAAGGTAGTAAATTTATGACCCTTTTCATCCTGAATCATCAGAGTAGGCAAGGTTTCTAACATTCCTCTGGGGTCAGGGAAGCTATGCCCTTAATCTTGAATGTCACGGTAACTCCTGAATGCCTTAGATGGAAGGGCTTGTAGAGCAGAAAGAGGGAAGCACAAGTCTGAGGTGTATGACAGTGATAGCTGTTCTCCTGTCCATTGAAAATTAGATACACATGGCTCACTCCTGTCTATATCAATGCTGATAATTGCGCATAAGTATGAAACCTCACTGGAGGTAATGTTGTATTAGGTACATTACTGAGCAAGCTTTAAATAGGACAGTACTTTATTGCTGCAGCTACTACCCTAGACTAAGGCTTTCTTAAATCACTGCCATATTCAGCTAAGATAAAGCACCAGAAACCAAAAAACAGCACTGCCCTGGAATACATAATCCTCAGATACGGGCAAATCAAGCTGCAGAATTTGACAAACAACAAAAAATCCAATGCTCAATGGTTTTTTAATCTGATGATGTATGAAGGATCCTCTTATGTTTACAAAATATCTCTTGGGGAGATATCAGTGATGATGTAAATAATATTTACTTTGAGATTGTGATGCTAGAATATTAAATTTGGTTAATAAATCTTCCCTTGTGGTTCCATCAGGTGAAAATTGCCGAGGATCTCACTGCATGTGCAGAATTGCTAAATTATTGCAACCAAAGACAGTGTTTTCTGATCACTGGAAATAAGTGGCTGTGTGTGTGTGTGTGTGTGTGTGTGTGTGTGTGTGTAGTGAGAGAGGGAAAGGGAGACTCATATTACTGAGATTCCCTAGAGCTAAATTTAGACTTTTTCAGTTGAAATTAAATGAACGATTTTTATAGGATTTTTCTATGTAATTTTAACTAAAGGTTAGTTCTTTTTAAAGAAAGTAAGAACTGACCCCAGTTCTACTCTTACTGATTAATAACGGTGTCTTTGGACATTTAGACCACAATTTTGGGAGGCTACACCTTAAGTGGGAATGTTTCTTGATATCAGATATGAAGCAGACTTCTCAGATTCATGGGATCAATGACTGTCCTCAGCACCAGTTATATTAACATTAAGATATCTTGAAAATGTTCTTTACTTAAGTGTCTGACAATATTGCTAAATAAAATACCATCTTGCCTTCTGTCAATTAAATTTTGTTTGGATTTTATTCCTTTTGTGTAATTGTAATACTGCCATTTAAGCCAGCAAAAATATCTTATATGTGTTACCTGCTGATGACTGGAAAAGTTCTTCTCTCCTTTGCAATGTCAGTGTTCTCCCTTATTTCTTCTGACATATTAGACCTGTCTCACTCACTGCACTTTGTATTCATAGAAGGATGCTGTTGACATCACTGAGGCTCATGTGCTTTCACATGGTGATAAAGACTGATGAGGGATCAGCAGCTCCTTACTTAATGCATATTCTGGAAAGTTTGTTGCTGGCTTTGTCACTGTTCACAATTCTGCTTATTTACCCTCCAGAATTTGTGGTCCCACAGTTCAAAATGATTTACTTTGCCTCTGAGGGCCACAAGCCAGGTTGATTAGCTTCTGCAGTGTTTACAGTATAGGTAGCAGCACCTTAGGTCTTCCCCAGGAAGTCTTCACCACATTTCTTTTGCCTGCCCTTTCCATCCCCACGTGGAATCTGGCAAGCAGGCCTTATGTTATCTGTCATTTGTACATTTCCAACCCTGCAGAGCTGATGCTACTCCAAGCCTGGCTTCAGTGCTGATAGAGTGGCTATGTTCCAGCTCACCACTTGTGACTCAGACTTTCCAACTGATACATAAAAGGTGTTGAGGAAACTATTTAAGAAGCTACTTTTAGTAGCTATAGCCAGTCTGTATCCCAGCCATACTGTCCCTCAAACGTGGTTTCCCCTACTCTGTAACATTTAGCTGACTCTTCAGCTTGACACAGTGTTGATGCTACATTGGGATGGGGTTTATTTCTGACCACTACTCTTAAGTAGGAAATGTATAAACTGGACCATGTGCATTGCCTCAATGTCACATATACAACAGAAACAGGACTGGTTCTGAGGAGGAAAACAAGCATTCAAGAAGGAGGTAACCACAGAAACACTGGAAGCTGGAAGACAATAGAGAAATGCCTTCAAGATACTGAAAGAAAATGATCTTTAACAGAGAATTCTACATCCAGCCAGTCTATCATGTAAACAAAAAGGAAGAAAAAATACATTTTTAGACATGCAAGCACACACACAAAAAATTTATCTCTCTGCACCATTACTCAAGAAGTTACTGCAGTATGTATTCCACAAAAGCAAGGGGAGTGAACAAGAAGGAGGAAGACAAGTAGAGATCAATACAGGAAAGAGACGAAGGACACCTCCAGTATGAGAGTGAAAGGAAGTCCCAGCATGCCATCTCTGTTCCAGGTCAGAGCACAGCCAGCCAAGACTGGAGCAGGAAACTAGTGGACCCTAGGAGGTATGTCTTCAGGAGAGAGATGGGCCAGTAAATTAATGACAAATTTGACCACATTGAAAATCATACTGAGAGGCATTTTATAGAGCTGTTGGAGGTTGTGGGAAACAATCAGATGTTCCCCCCAAAATGAGTAAATAAAAAAGGGAATTAGAACTTCCCTGGTGGCGCAGTGGTTAAGAATCCACCTGCCAATGCAGGGGACACGGGTTCGACCCCTGGTCCAGGAAAATCCCACATGCCACAGAGCAACTAAGCCCATGCGCCACAACTACTGAGCCTGCGCTCTAGAGCCCACAAGCCACAACTACTGAGCCCTCGAGCCGCAACTACTGAAGCCCTGTTCCCTAGAGCCTGCATGCCACAACTACTGAGCCTGCACTCTAGAGCCCACGAGCCACAACTACTGAGCCCGTATGCTGCAACTACTGAAGCCTGCGCGCCTAGAACCCGTGCTCCACAGCAAGAGAAGCCACTGCAATGAGAAGCCCGCGCACCGCAATGAAGAGTAGCCTCACTAACGGCAACTACAGAAAGCCCGCACGCAGCAATGAAGACCCAACACAGCCAAATATAAATAAAATTGTTTTTTAAGTTTAAAAAGAGAAAGGGCATTATTAGCTATATCAACAATAAAATGTAATTCTAGAAAGGAAATGGAATCATATTAACTTTCTGGTTCGGCAGTGAACAATGCTTACATAATCATAATGAAAACACTGAATACATGTGGACCTAACCATAATTATGTTGGGAGAGGGGGAAGAATATTTACCTATCACAGAGGAAATTAAGCCTTTTTCAATAGTCAGTGTCTAAAGCAGATGTGTTAAGAGGTAGCAGGATATGTATATACTTAGAAACATGGAAGTTAATGCAAGAAGAAACAGCTCAAAGAGTTGAAAGGGGTTACCTCTGAGGGATGGGGAAAATATTTATGTTTGGCCTTGGACCATATTACATGATTTTAGAAGCGTATTTGCCCCTTATATGGTGTTTCCTTAGGTTGACTCATATTAAAGACAGGTCTTCTTTTCCTAAGTGAACATATCCTGTGGGTGGAGGAGCAAAGATAAGGCACACTGGGCTGAAAGTAGGACAGGGAATAAGTAAGTGTGTTCGCTGTGTTTTGGTGCCACATTTTTTCCTAGCCCGTCTATCTTATTTCCAAGTGGGATGCCAAATAACTTGAGAAATAGCAAAAGTAATAAAAGTGTGAATGTCAAAATAAGCCAGACATTATTTTTGATCACCAGCAATGCACAAGATAGAGAAAGCTGGCAATACCAGACTTTAGATCATCAGCCAATGAGTTAAATTAGAAACACGAGTAGCTTCACTTGAATGGGACCATGTGACTCCCTCCCTTAATGCACCATGGAGAACATGACATGGTCAGTGAATTATGTAGAGAGGACACATGAATGAGCTAATTTTGTTATGAAAGAGGATCCACCTAATTGCCTGTGCAGTAATTACCTCTCAGTAATATCCTTCATTTGGTCCATTTTCATTTGAGGTAAACTTGAAAAGCAGAACTGATTTCTTCTGGGGAAAGGGTAGTATTCAAGTGGATACTTCTCTTTCTTGGCTGTTTCTTTTAAGTAAAAGATGAGAGGGTTTTCTCTGGTGACTAGTCACTCTATTTTGCTGATGTGCTCTGACCTGTGGTTTCAGTGACAAATTCCTTCTTAAATTGAGTGGGAAGGGCTTCCCTGGTGGCGCAGTGGTTGAGAGTCGGCCTGCCGATGCAGGGGACACAAGTTCGTGCCCTGGTCTGCCGCGGAGCGGCTGGGCCCGTGAGCCATGGCCGCTGAGCCTGCGCATCCGGAACCTGTGCTCCGCAACGGGAGAGGCCACAACAGTGAGAGGCCCACGTACCGCAAAAAAAAAAAAAAAAAAAAAAAAAATTGACTGGGAAAATCTTTATATGAAGGGAGAAATAGGAGAGATTATAAAATGTTTGCAAGACTACTCATTCACATCCTCAGAAGATTAGGTTCTATCTGAACTTTCTTTTTTTAATGTTGTACTTCTTTTTTATTGAGATAGAATTGCCATAACATTGTGTATCTAAGAACTTTTAAATTATTAGTATTTACAGGCATAGAAAAAAAAGATCTCCTTATGAAAGTGATGGTTTTCTGTTCTCTGCACCTCATTAGGCAATGTTTTTGAAGTAATACATAAATGATGAAAAACAACCCAAGTTTTGTAACCAGACATAACAAAATAGACAGTAAGAATAATAACTCTTTTGGTGTTGCTCTTAAAGATTCCTTGGGAGCCATATTTAAATTGCTTCACACTGAGATTTTCTACTGGCCCATAACTTAAAAGTTTCACAGATTGGTTTATTTTCTATTCCTCCCCTAGAGGAATCTGGTTGTTCAGGAATAAATATGGTAGAGAACAAACATAAATAAAAATGTTTCCAACTGTAAAATTTTGTTTTACTGCTCGCTTCAATTTTCAGAGCACAGTACATCTCATGTTGACAAAATGAAGCCTCTCGCTTGTGAAGTTTCTCTCTTTCTCCTCCTTCTTGTTAGTCATAGGTAGAGGGGTTTTTTTGCCCTCCGTGTGGACATAAAAACCACTTTTTACCCCCTCCCACATTCTTCCCCATAACCTGGTCCCCCAGTCTCCCACGCAGGGCATGATAAGAGAGGTCTGGGGAGCGTCCTGCTTCCACCCGCTGCCGCACCTGATTATAAGACACCCGGTGGAAGTCTCAGCTCTGGAGGTTTCCTCTTCACCAGCTGGCATTCTGAATGCTAAAAGATTATCTAACTATAGCCCAGCAACTCTCTCTCAAGCGGTTGTTTTAAAAATCTTGTAATATGCAGTGACTTTTCTTTCATTTCATGAAGTTAAAAGCTTACCCCCTTTTCAGTCCAACTTCAGCGATATTTAACCAAGGTTTTTTTTTTTTTTTTTTTGAGTTTATTTGCTTATAAGCTCTTTTTATTTAGATGGGTTTTTTTCACATAAACTCAGGTTGGTCTTTACTCTGCAGAGGGGGGCATGAATGCCCGCAAGAATCTGACGTCTAAACTTCCTATAAGACTGGCTCATCAGGGAGGCATTTGCCCACCAGATCTCTTCTGTTGGTGGGATCTCTTCTTGATTTCTTCACCTGGCTCTGTCTGCTGGAGAGCAGCTCCCCTGGCCTCATCTCCTTCTGACCCCTTCTCTACCAAGTTCCCACACAGGAAATAAAAAAGGGACATGGTAAATAAAATCTTCTCTGAGCCTTCCATAGCCTCCGTTTTCTTTTAAAATGAAGGTAACAATAGTACCTACCTCACATAGTTTTTCTTATGATTGAGATAATCCATAATATTAGTTATTATTGTTGTTTTCTTAACTCCTGCTGCTGCTACTACTACAGGGTTTGTTATATATGGAATCATATACATTCTGTATACCTTATATACATCCTGATTATCATATACATTATGATTCTTCTGGGTAGAGTTTCTTGAAAAGTTCCTAGAAATTTTTACATGTATCTTGCCATCTCCAGGGTAAAGCAGGAACAGTGGGAGACACTGAGTGCCCCATGGAGAGCACTAGGTCAGTAGTGCTTGACCCTGGTCACACAATGGACTCACCCAGAGTGCTTTACAAACTACTGACGCCTGGACCCCACACCTGGAAGTATTCAGCTGTTTGTCCTGGGACACAGCCTGGGCCTTTTGAAAGCTCCCCAGATGATTCTAATGGACAACCAAGGCTGAAAACTCTATTTTTGTTTAAACTTAGATTCAAAATCCACCTGAACAAAATCCAGCAAGGGGCTCTCTCTTCAGTGTACAGCTTGTAAAAATGCCAACGCAGAGCCCATTCACAAAGGAATGCTCCACTACTTGTAAAATTGCAGAATTTTCCTGGGTAGCTATTGAACTGTGATCTTATCCCAGAGAAACCCTGAGAAATCTGTTAATGAGCTCTTATAAGCGAATGTAGTTCAAATCCAAGCACCATTAATGGATGTCAGCTACTAGTTCTTTGCTGAGTGTTACCTGTATTAGGAGACTGTAGCCACTGATAAAATATTTCCCATTTTTTAATTGATAGGAGTCAAAATAACTTGTCATTGATTTCACAGATTAGTCAAAATACTATCAAGTTTCGCCTTCATCACCAAATATTTCACTGATGCAGTCCTAAGTTACAATTGCCATTTCTGAGTCTTTCTAATAGGCTCGGGCACTGGGTCTGTAGAATGGTCAATCCCACAGTTGTAGGTGCAAACTTCACTTGTCTTCCATATACTCACCTAGAGCTCCCGCTCAACACCAACCCAGGTTCAAACTGCCAGCAATGTGAGAGTCCTTTACTAACTTTCTTTAACCCAGCTGTTCCCAGGAAATCTCTTTTCGCAGTGCGCATAACACAGGTATATAAATAGTATTGGGTGATAAGAAGGCGGACACACACACAGAAACGCTCACACATACACACACAAAGCATGGGTGAACTGGCGGCATCCATGCCCACTCTTGGGAAAGCAACATCTAGAATAGTAAGAATAGAACCGGGTAGTGGCATTTTCTTCATCTGCCAAGCTGAGCGCTTTCTTATGGTCAAGACTCAATCTTCTCGGTAGAAAGGCTCCTTGATATCTGCAGTGCGTGACATCCAGCAGGAGGAATGACTTTGTCCTTAGTCCTTGGAGCCCTGCTCAGGGCTGTGCTCAGACTCTCCTCCCCGGTCAATGCCTGCTGCTGCTTCTATGGACACTCCTCCACCCTTCCGGCCTACCAAGTGTCCATCAACTCGCCCAGTGGTTTCCCACCCCCTGCTGAACAGAAGAATCACCTGGAAGAGTTTTAAATTACAGGAGGGCCCAAGTCACACCAGATTAATCAAAAAGCAAAAAACAAACAAACAAAACCCTCCAGTTACTGGTATTTTTTAAAACGCTCCCACGTGGTTTTGATGTATATCGAATGTTTCAGACCACTGAGTTACTCATCCGTTACCCCATGGCCTCTCCCCTCCCCACCACCCCTCTACAGTTCCCAGACCTTGCGTCTGCTCTGCTCTCACTATAAAAACATTCCTACCATAACAAAGAGGCAAGCACCCAGGTTTTTCTGTTGCATCAGGATAATCTGGATTCTCTCTACTGCACTGCGCATGTGGACGCAGGCTCTGCTTTGCCGCTTCTACCCCGACAGAGCAGCCCCAGTACTCCTCTTTTCAAAAAGCAAGGCACAAAAATGAATTACGAGCAAAACTGCGCCAAGGGTGGCTGGTGTGCATATAATCCAGACTTCAGTGATAGAATTAGCATTTGAAGCAAGAGCGGTGGCACAGAAACATCCCTCAACCTATGGTACTCAGCAGAGGGAACATGCCAGAGCACCCCATCGCTGAGAAGTCCCAAAGGTACAGCAAAGGCTTCTTTTCCAAAATGCTTGTTTTTACAAAATGTATTTTTAGCCTATGTTTTCCTAATTAGCTCCATTTTATTTCCAGGTAAATGTGTACACACCTGAAAAAAAATTGAATGAGATATTGATTTGAAGGGAGAACAGACCCCCAAAAGCTCTCCTACTAGTATTAACTTCTATATTTAGTTAAAGTTCAGTAGTTTGAAATAGTTTTCTTTTTCATATGGCCCCATTTCTCAATACTTAAGCCAATTCCCAATAAGCAGTTCTCCGGTGGAACATGGTACCTGGTGTCCAGGTTTAGAGCACATTTCCAATCTGGGTCCTTCTCATCCAGCCAGGGAAACGAGTAGGCACTCCAGCGCCTGTGGCCTCTTCCAGAACCACATGTTCTTCTACTCAGGCCAAGTCTTCCACCCTGAACGCTTCTGTCAGAGAACTGCCGGGTAAGCGTTGCAGCCTCAGTTGAGGAAAGCCAGGGCCAGCTTCGAGAGTGAGTTGGCTTAAACTTTCCCATTGCTTTTTGTGAGGAAAAGTCAGTGTTTGAAGCAGCATAACTCACAGGTGAGACCTCTGATTCTGGCTTTAAATCTTGACTTTCTCAAATCTGTGAGCAGGCATTTTACTTGACATACCTGGGTAGTATCCACCTCTGTAAAACAGGATTGGCTTGTTGTAGGGATCAAATGAGAGAGTATGTAAAGCGCTTAAGCTCAATACTTGGTAAGCATGTAATTCATGTTCATTATTGCTATTGTTAGGTATTTAAGAGCTTTTTTTTTTTTTTTTTTTTTGCGGTACGCGGGCCTCTCACTGTTGTGGCCTCTCCCCTCTCCCGTTGCGGAGCACAGGCTCCGGACGCGCAGGCTCAGCGGCCATGGCTCACGGGCCCAGCCGTTCCGTGGCATGTGGGATTTTCCCGGACCGGGGCACGAACTCGTGTCTCCCACATCGGCAGGCGGACTCTCAACCACTGTGCCACCAGGGAAGCCCTAAGAGCATTTTTAAATTTGGAAGATATTTTTAATTTATTTTTTTTAAATGAAGTATAGTTGATTTACAAAGTTGTGTTAATTCCTGCTGTCCAGCAAAGTGATTCAGTTATACATATATATATATATATACATTCTTTCTTTAATATTCTTTTTCATTGTGGTTTATCACAGGATACTGAATACAGTTCCCTGTGCTATACAGTAGGATCTTGTCGTTTATCCATTTTATATATAAAAGCTTACATCTGCTAACCTCAACCTCCCACTCCATCCTCCCCCAACCCTTCCCCCTTGGCAACCACAAGTCGGTTCTCTATGAAATTTGGAATATTTGGGTTTTTTTTCATATTATTGTGGAATTAATATGGATCATTTCATACAGAAGCACTGACTGTATTAGTTTACTTTTGATTGCAAGAAACAAAAACCACCTTCAGCTTGCTTAAGCAAACTGGATGATTATAAGGATACAGTGATGTTTTATAAAATTCAAGGATGGGAATGCAACCTGGAAAGGCCTAGAGCCAGGGACCGCTCTGTGATTCTCATCTCGTTCTCTGTGCATCTGCTTCCTCCTTTTCTTGCTAAACCAGCTTCATTTCCTCCTTAGTCACACAGCAGAACTTATCTACCAACAGGTAACAGGCCAGCCACCAAAAGAAATGAAATTGGTCTCTCTCAATCCCAACCTTAAATTTCTAGATACAGGTCTCATATTTTCTCAAGGCCAGTCACTGAGGCCAGGGCAAAGGAATGTTTATAAAATGGTCACTGAGCATCTACAGCTGTAGTATATGGGCCTAGGGGAAGTGGAAGGTCACAAGAAAGAGTTGAAGAGGGTCGTTAAGCAACTTGAAAGACACAGCTAATCTGCAGTTTAAATGATCATGGTTCATATTGTGAACCAATTATATTGTGAGCAGAAAATAGTTTCCATCTTAAACACAGCCCCTTAGAACTTGAACTTCTACAACGAAGGTTTGCATACTTCCAGGGACGATCCAGAATGTGACTGGTAGGAATCTCCCTGGAAGTATAATTTTGCTAAGCAATTGGAGATGGGGAAGAATTTTATGTAATATTAAAATAGACACAGTTATTTGTACAAATGACCAAGTTGTAGGTGGGAACAAACATCACAAAGGTGCCAACTCTCCCTAAGTCATTTTGTAAATTTAGCCCAATGATAATAAAGGTATTAAGAGCCCCCCTTTTTGAACTAGATAAGGTAATTAGGTTGAAATGAAAAAAGAGACAAGCAAGAATAGTCAGGCAAGTTTTGAGAATGATCAATGATGGGGAACTAGCCTCCACTAGATTTTATAACATTATAAAGCCTTAACAAGTAGAATGGTGTGGCACTGGTGCATGAATAAGCAATCTGACCAATGTAATCGAGAGAAAAGTCTAGAAATAGACCTTGATATAGATGGAATTTTTGTATATGATCAAGATATATTGCAAATCAGTGGGGGTGGACTAGTCAATCAGTGGTGTTAGAACAACTGAGTGCAATTGGAAAACAAAAACAAAATTTGACTCACATGTCACACCATACAGGACAATAAATTAGAAATTAAAGAATGAGGCCATGCATGGACATATATACACTACCAAATGCAAAATAGATAGCTAGTGGGAAGCAGCCACATAGCACAGGGAGATCAGCTCAGTGCTTTGTGACCACATAGAGCGCTGGGATAGGGAGGGTGGGAGGGAGACACAAGAAGGAGGGGATATGGGGATATATGTATACATATAGCTGATTCACTTTGTTATACAGCAGAAACTAACACAACATGGTAAAGCAATTATACTCCAATAAAGATGTTTAAAAAAATGAATGAGGCCATGAAAATAGAAGAAAATGCCAAAAGAATTTTTATATAATGTCAGAGTAAAAAAGGTCTTCTCATTTGTGACTTAAAATCAAAGTGCAATAAAATAAAAAATTAGTATCTTCAAATGTATAAAATTCAAAAAACTTCTAAGCTGCAAAAAAACATTTAAAGCAAAATCAAAAACAAACCGGGGAAATATTTGTAACTCACATCACGGACAAAGGGCTAAACTTATCAATTATATAAAGAGCTCCTAGAAATCAATAAAGAAAAATAAATCAGAAGGAAAACAGGCAAAAGATATGAAAAAATACCTCACAAAAAGAAATTACAGCTGGCTTAAATGAAAAGACTTTGAACCTCATTCATAAAAAGAGAAATGAAAATTCAAATTGCACTGAGATGCCATTTTCACCTATCAGATTAGAAAAACTTCAAAAACCTAATAACGCATTGTGTTGGTGAGGCCATGGAGAAATAGACTTTAATATGTAGCTTATGAAGAACAGATTTGCTTAAATTTCAATGAATGAGACATAGCAATATCTAAAAGATTGCAAATGCACACATCTTTTAACCCAGTAATTGAAGTTCTAGGAATTGAACTTACAGATGTGCTTGGAAGTGTATAAAATGTATGTACAAGGTTATTCATTGCAGCAAAAAATTAGAAACTAAATGTCCATCAAATTTGGGGCCAGTTAAACGACAGTACATATATGCAATAGAGTACAAAGCAGCTGAGGGGCGGGGGGAAGCAAGGTGAAGAATAAAGTGTATTGTATGCTATAATATATTTTAAAGGGGGTTAAGGAATATGTGTGTGTGTGTATATGCACTTGTATTTACTTGGTTATGCTCTGACATCTCAGAAAGGATAGACGAGTGACTAAAACTTGCTGTGATCTCCTCAGTAGGAGCACAGTGATTTCATGTTAACTTGTCCAGACTTTTTATTTCTGAGCCATGTGCATGTAATCTAGTAAAAACTTTCCATAAAGACATCTTATTTTTAAAAAGAAATAAGTTTTTGCTTAAGTTTTAAAAATAAAACAGGATAAGGAGTCTTTTGGCCTTATCACGTGAACTATAATTGCCCAGTGAAAAGAATTTTTGTAAAATTCTGATGAGTGCTATGTTCCCCCTGAATATCTCACATTAATTGTGTTCCTGACAAAAAGAGAATATGAAGTAACTCTGCGGAAGAAATAATTTATGAATACAGCAAAATGTTTCTAAAGGAACCCTGTCTAGCTCCTCTTGTGATATAAGGGCACTCTCCTGACGTTTCTGCTCCACAGGGGTAGATTGTCCATACCACTGCTCTTCGGAATCAGGATTTCTCATCCTCAAAATGCAGAGCAGTGCCTGATGGAGAGGCTTCCTCATAACACTCCAGGCACCATGGCTCAGGGGAACATGAGGGCTGGGTTTGCCTCCAGGCACCACCTCTTACAGGTCAGGGAACCAAAAATAAGGTACGTCATCTTTCTGAGCCTCATATTCCTTGGTTATCTAAGAGAGGGGTAATAATATTCCTTGGTTATCTAAGAGAGGGGTAATAATGCTGTTGGGGAGTAAAACCTTTCCCTCTACCCTCTTAGGTTCTTTCCTAGGGGCCTGTAAATTCAACTGACAAAAGACTGATTGACAGGAGAAAAGAAATATAAATGTCTTAATATTTTTCATGCATGGGAGTTCACAGAAAAAAAGTGAAACTCGAAGTGGTTAAGACTCAGGAGCTTATATACCCTTTTTAACACAGGAAAGAGGGTTTGGGCTTCAAGAAATGAAAAACTGCAGAGAAGTAACTAGGAAACATCTAGGGGAATTAATGGAAGATAAGGGTTATTTTAGTAAGATTTGTTTGTGGAGACTCATCTCAGTGCCAGCTCTCATCTTAGTGCAGGAAAAGGGGAAATTTATGCCCTGATTTTAGGCAGATAAGAAAAGGGCAAAGAACTCTTCTTATATCTGTTGTTTCTTAATTGCCTTCAGTTCAAAGTGATCCTTATGTCAAAGGGCATATTTGGGGATGGCATTTCCTGATCCCCTTCAATGTCTATATGAGGCTTAAGTAAATCTTGTACAGCAACAACCCCAATGCCAGTTGTATTGTAGGTGCTTGATAAATCAGTTGTTCAATTTATAAACATGTATTTTAAAGAATCTGTTCACTTCCACTTGGGTCACCAAGGGCTCTAAGTTTTATTTTCTGTAGCACACTCTGGAACATTCTTTAAATGATCACCAGTATCATTGTAAGTGAAGAAAAATAGTGCTATATGTGTATACAATGAGGAGTTATGATTCAGAGTTTTATTTCTGTGAAATAGAATATAAAAATTGTCAAACAGAGAGAAAAGAGACCTGAAACCTTTTGGGCTGCATTATCCGGTTTCCACTAGAAAAACAGATTCTAAAACTCAATAAGAAAATTGTTTTAACTGGGATGACATTCCAAGTTTACTTGTAATATGTATTTTACTAAAACAAATTAAATGGGCAGGCACAAATTGAAGCTGTCCTAATCAAAGATAAACATAATTATAGGGGACTGTGCTATTAAATGTTTATATAACCTAAGTCATTAGTCACTAGGATGATTTTCTGCAAGTATAATACAGTTGGAGTACAGCAATGAGATTTGAATTACCAACTCACTGTTAATAGAAATGACACCATTTATTCAGTATTTAGCAAACTTCTATGGAGTACCAGATTCTGGGCTAAGTGCTACAACACAAATATGAATAAGCACAGTGCCTTCCCTCCCCACCAGCCTCAGGACCCCCCATGGAGTTGTGAACATGAGTATCTTGATTCAGTCAACTGAGTACAATGGCGGCTGTTAGAAACAGGCATTGATTAACCCGGAGTCACAGATCCCATCCTCTGCCCAGTGAAAGGGATCAGAAATCCCGTTGGGATACCCAGGACAGACTAGGAGTCTTAGGGGAAGTCTTGATTATTTACTTCTTTTCATTCAGGCTAATGAAAGCACAAGTCTCCCTGTTTTTTACTATTCATAATATAGTTGCTAAACTGTACAAGTTGTGAACCTGGGTTTTTTCAGGAAGAGGGAATTCATTTGTTTGGACAAACTCTAGAAAGCTTCCTCCTTAGTTCATAAAGGCTCATGTCACCCGGAACACCAAGTAAAATGGTCTAAACTAAGTAAGGCTGACATATGTCAACTTAGGATTGGACCTTGGGTAGCTGAGTTTGGCTTGAGCTAGTGGTTCCTGCCCAAGGAATGTTTTCATTCAGCCTGCAATGAAATAGAATGAAGTGGGGCTGGAATTAGGAATATGAGTTCTACAGGCATCTAGGAAGAGTCTGGAGTAACTTGTTAATTTGGCTTTTCTGTTGTTGCATATTGGTTCTTAGCACATATTTGTAGGGTTTACTATGTCAAATATTCATTTTTCAACTGTAGTTGATTTACAATGTTGTCTTAATTACTGCTGTACAGTAAAGTGATTCAGTTACACATACATATATATATATATATACCTACATTCTTTTTTATATTCTTTTCCACTATGGTTTATTGTAGGATATTGAATATAGTTCTCTGTGCTATACAGTAGGACCTTGTTGTTTATCCATTTTATATATAAAAGCTTACATCTGCTAACTGCAACCTCCCACTCCATCGCTCCCCCTAGGCAAACACCAGTCTGTTCTCTGTGTCCATGATCCTGTTTCATGGATAGGTTCATTTGTGTCATATTTTAGATTCCACATATACATGATATCATATGGTATTTGTCTTTCTCTTTCTGACTTACCTCACTTAGTATGATAATCTCTAGTTGCCTCCATGTTGCATTAATTAGAAATTTTGTTAGCTTCAAGTAGCAGCACCCTCTACTAGAGTGACTTAAACAAAGAGTTTTCTTTTTTCTCATGTAACATTACTGGAATTTGTTTCAACAAATCTACAAGGCCAGTGCAGAAATCTCCTTGATTCTCTGGTCCTTTCCTCATAATCACTGGATGGCTGCTGTAGTTCCTGCCATCTTTTTCATGTTCCTTTAGAAAGAAGGATGAAGAGGAAGGGGTAGCATCTATATCAAGAAAGCAAGTTTCCCAGGAAGCCTACACAGACCTCTTCTGGCAATTCTTTGAGCCAGAAAGGGAAAGGGAGTTGGGACGGGAATGAGTCAGCCAATCACCAGAGTCTGCTGTATACCCCTCTCATGGATGCAATGGATGATATTGAAATAAGTGTGTAAGTGGACTCACATATCTACTAAATAAATCGACTCATATCAGCAGTGATATCTGACTTCTGAGGAAGGCTTCTACTGAACTGATGGAAGAGTGAAGTATCTTCTATTTCTATTGTATATTTATATGTGTGTTCTCTCCTTTCTTTACTGAGTAGCTGGGCCATTTCCATCTGACAGATCAAAGCATCAATATAATTACCCCTGGAGGACCTCTCCTAGGTAGGAAGCCAGTGGCAGAAACACAAGTCCTGGAGTGTGTGCTGTTCCATTTCCTGGGCTGCTTCTACTTGTAACAGTGACAATAACATCTCTGTGTACTGAGTGCTTCCCCACTGCCAAGCACTGTGCTCAGGAGTGAGCTTGCCAGGGATGCCTCTCAAGCCTTTCAATCAGCCATATTTCCTTAATTTCAAGGCGAGGCCCTCGGATGATGTCTACATTAATAGTTTCTATCTTCAGACCCCTACCAAAGGGAAAGCTGCTATTAAATTAATGAAGTATCTCGCCACTGGTGGTATCACAGAATCAAGGAACAGTGGTATTATTCCCACGTGAGCACACAAAGCTGGTAAAGTAAGGTTTGGTAACTCAGCCTGTGTCACCCAGCTGGAGACCTGACTTGTCTGTTCCTAGCCCTGCACCACTTTATTCTACTCTTCCCTAGATTACCATGGTTCTATGTAATAGAGTAACAACCGTGTATAAAGCACTTACTTTGTGCCAGGCACTGAGTAAGTGCTGGTCATAGAGAAGCCCATTTCATCCTCAGAATAGCTACCCAATGACTACTAGTACTAGCGCTTACTAGTCCTAGCAGGAAAACAGACTCTAAAAGTAAAGCTGATTGCTTAGATTAAACCCAGGTTGTCTGATCCCAGACACCATATTCTGCATGATAATGCAGTAGTGGCTCTCAGAGAAGCAGGTGGGGATGTTTAATTCTGCTGTATGAGACATGTCTTGTCAACTCTCCAACCCAAACCACTGGGAACTCTGTGGACATACCCTGGCCTTCTGTCCTTTGAAGGGCTCCTCCCATTTTTCTTCACTCCTTCTGCTCCAGTCAAGTTGAACAGAGGACAGAATCACTTAGGCACTGCTTACCTAACCTATGATCTAGGAGTTGAGAGAGGATTTGACTGTTTTGAAGAGCAAATAGGTTAGCTAGCAGAATTCACTTTATTGCATTAATTTGGAGAGTAGGGAAAGGCTAGGATCAATGCTAGGAATGACAAGACACTTTGCAGGCCCCTTCAACTCACAGTGTGGAGGGTATATTTGGGGAATAGAGACAGGCAAATGAACAAAATAAAACAGATCTTTCCTGGAAGCTTTTGGAGCACAGAGAAGGGTACAAGCAACCCTGCCTGGAAGAATCCAGGAGCACTTTCCAGGGGAGGTGGCATGGACCTGTTGCCACTCAACAGCAGAGGATGGGAGAGGGGGCTCCTAGTAAAGGGGTAGTGTTTTCAAGAGCCCCGAGGAATGAAAGAGCATGGAGAACTGCAGGGTCCAAGGGGCAGGGCCTGGCCCGTAGCAACCTCTCAGCCAGTATCGGCCACTTGGAAGGTGATTAGGGTGAGGGAGGGAGACGGGAGACCAGCCCGGAAAGATAAATTGTGATGTTGCTGCATTTAGGATTTTGATGAACTGAATACAATCTCTTGTTGAGAGGGCACGCATCTGCCGAAGGCGCTTAATCCAGGGAGGAGGATGCGTTTGCGTATGACTAGCACAGAGATGTGAGTTATGGGGAGCAGCAAGAACAAAGGTGCCTGTGCATCCCAGTGGAGCCGTGGGCTTCTGGGAGGGATCCCCCTGAGGTGCTGTCCCAGTATCAATGAATCTAGTATCTTGTACTCAGAAGTGTGGCCGGTGGTTCACATTGGCAATACCTGGAAGCTTGTTAGAGATGCAGAATCTCAAGCCCCACCTAAGATCTGCTGACTCATTCTGCACTTTTAGTAAAATCCTCAGGTGACCCACGTGCCCCTCAAAATTTGAGAAGCACTGATCTAGTAGACAGGGGCAAGAGAGAATTTTACCAAGAGGTCTGTTTTAAATTCTATACCAGAATAAGTCCCAATAGAAGGCTTTTACTTGAGCGGAGACAGCAACTAAGAGTCAACATCTGCCCATGTAAGAGCGACAGGGGAGTCCGAAAACACCAGGATCGGATGCCATGTGCTCAGGCACAGTGATCTGGAGAAGGTGTGTGTAGTAAGAGGCTGCCATTAAGCCACCGAAATGGGAAGACACAGTTTCTCCAGGGACCAACGGAGCCATCCTCTGGGGTGGATACACACGTCCCCAGCAGCCTCAGAAGACGCTGGACAGCACACAAGGTGGGGCAACAGAGGCACTTCTGCAGACAGCTCCCAGATAACAAGGGTGACGGTAGAAATCGTCCTCACTGCTGCTTTCTTCTTCCTGAGCGAACAGTCCTTTCTAATGGGAGTTAGCCAGTTAAATGCTTTCAAGACTTAATGAATCTGGAATAGTAGAGAAACATTTCATGCAAGGCTAATAATGGCAAGGCAGAACTATAACAAGCAAAATTCAATTATTCCATTCAGTTTGCTGAATCCCTTACTGAAAGCATTGTTTTTGTTACACCTGAGTGCCCCTAGAGTCTGTAACCTTCAGAAAGAGTTAACAGCCCGAAGAGAGTGAGGTCTTCAGTGCTACAAGCTTCTGATTACCCTTTCTCTTGTCAACACACACACACACACACACACACACACACACACACGTTTGGTTGGGGGGGAGAAAATCCACAGTGTGGAAAGAGAGCTGCCCTTGACACTGGAGGAATGCAAAAGAGGTCAATGGCAGGAAAAAGGGACAAGATTGTGAAAGCTAAGTAGACAATCACTTAAGGTGATTCAAAATTTCTATGGGGCATCACAGTGAAACTTCTAAAAGGAATGATTCATACTGTCAAAAAGAGACTGGTAAAAAAAAAATCAGCCTCTACAGTGACTTACTTCGATAGATGTCTGCATCTCAAAGGACTTGTAAGGATCTGAGTGCATTCGTGTGATAGGGTCACCTCTGAGTGTAGTACTGGAGTGAGGCAACAGCTGCCGTGAGAATAAGCAGACTACATAACACCCCATGGGGAGCAGGACAAGGGTGAGTTGAAACCAAGCCACTGAGGGAAGATCTTTGAATAAGTGGGAAACAGGCTGCCCTTTAATGGGCCACATGGAAAAGCATGGTCCCTGGTGATCTTTTTCCCTTCCATGAGCTAGAAATCCAAGCCTCCTCAAGCTCTAAGACTGGTAGAAATTAGAACAAAGCCTTGACTGTCTGGGTTCCATATTGCCATTATTCTGAAATAAAGATTTTAAGCCATAGGTTATCTGGCTGGAATGCACTGTGAGCTATGGGAACCCAAGGATTAAGAATCTCCAGGAAAACATGTCTGTGTGCAGCCCTGAGCCCTGGGGCCTTGCCACCCGCTCCAAGGTGCCTCCTCACCTGGCAGTGGATCAGATGCTCACCCTGGCACATGCCCTCAGCAGTGCAGTTTGTGAAGGGAGGGAAGGCAGGGCGCCTGCCTTTGTTTTTCATGCAGGCAGGGCTGAGTTGGATACGAGAGATCCAGCATCGTCATTTTTTCATAGAAGTGTATGAAAGTGACTTCAGCCAGGTCTTC
Source organism: Phocoena sinus (assembly GCF_008692025.1). NCBI lineage: Eukaryota > Metazoa > Chordata > Mammalia > Artiodactyla > Phocoenidae > Phocoena > Phocoena sinus. The sequence continues at coordinate 88,261,591 of NC_045771.1, forward strand.
TTCCGTCTGCACCATGATGCGTTTTGGGTTCTACTCTGTATGCCTCCAGCATATACCACCACTTTGATCTTGCCCATGAAGCACATCAGAGCATGTGCTCTGGAATCACTGTCGCCCACTAGCAGTGAGACCTTGGGGAAGGTAGTAACCTCTCTGAGCCTTAGTTTCCTGATATGTGAATGGTGATCATAGTCTGACTCACAGATAGTTGTGAGGATTAAATGCCATCACCTATGTGGACTGCCTAGCATGGTTTCTCTGACCCATAATAGATGCTCAGTAAATGTCAGCTACCTTGTCTATGTCCCCCAGATGATGGAGAAGTTTTGTGATAAGATGGGGGAAAGGAGCAGCAGAGAGGTATCTGAGTTTCTAAGCTCGGCAACTAGGTAAATGGAATTGCTTTTAACTGAGAAAGGAAATGTAAGAGGAGTAGGAAGTGTGGGGTGAGATGTTTGGTTTGACACATGCTGAGTTTGAGAGGAAAAGATGTCCAGAGACACTTGAAAAGATGAATCGATATCCAGGGACAGTAATGGTATTGGTTGTGAAGCCATTAACAAGGGTGTACAGCATGTGGAGAAAGGGTTAAGGAAAAGCCCTGGGGATTGCCATCATTGAAGGGTAGATTGGAGAATAGAGAGCAAAATAGGAACAGAACCAGATGATGGCAGTGCCCTGAATTCTTGGGAAAGTTTCAGAAAGAAGGTCTTTTATGGGGTCAGTTGCTGCAAAGGCCTGGGAAGAAAAGGATGAAAGGAGACCGCTAGGAGGTCAGTGGGAACTTTTTGGAGATAGCACCCTGATTGCTGGGGACCGAGGTGTGGGTGGGAGGTAAGACTTTGGAGGTGATAAGTGAGGGCCACTTGGATGAGGGGTACAAGTGCTGGGAGATGTCAAAGAGAGAGGAAGCCAGACATTAGTAAAAAGCAATAAAGACGGGCTTCCCTGGTGGCGCAGTGGTTGAGAGTCCGCCTGCCGATGCAGGGGACACAGGTTCGTGCCCTGGTCCAGAAAGATACCACATGCCGCGGAGCGGCTGGGCCCGTGAGCCATGGCAGCTGAGCCTGCGCGTCCGGAGTCTGTACTCCGCAACGGAAGAGGCCACACAGTGAGAGGCCGGCATACCGCAAAAAAAAAAAAAAAAAAAAGCAATAAAGACTGATTTTACTCAGTATAACTACTATAGTATAAGGAAGAGAGTCCAATGTAAGCCAAGTTCAATTTTGTTCTGTGCAGAGGTGATTGGTGGTTTAAAGGTAGAAGGAGGGAATAGGCAGGGGGAATGATTGGGGCTCAAGTTGGAAAAGTGGAAAATTACAAAATGCAGGTAAAGGCGTTGGTCAGTGTAATTAGGCCATCTGGGTTTGCTGTCCGACGCTTATCGGAGACAAGGGTTCTATCTTCTGGTGTTGGCTGGAACAGACAGTAAATTCTTTTGGGGGTCTTGAGCTTTCTCAGGCATGAACTTAAGAGTGGATGGGGGACATGGCCTTGAGCTGTAAGAAACTGTGCTTAAGTTGGTTCAGGTCTCTTAGTGGAGCCCAGGGTGGTTGAAGTCATTTATGCAGAGTCTGAAGTCCTTATAGGCCAAGGTTGAGGCCACGTCTAGAAGAAGGCTCAGAAGAGCCTGAGTTTGGTCAAGGACAGAGTCTTCCAGAGGAGCCAGGGTCATGGAAACAAAGATATTTCTAAGCCGAGTGGAGGGCTGCAAGAGAGAAGAAAGATTGAACCAGAAATTGAGGATTGGGTAAAAAGCACAAATGACGGAATCCCCAGAGTGGAACTGAGGCACGGAGGGACCCTAAAGTCCTTTAGTGGCAACATTCAAACCAGGGATCCGCAAATTTTCTCTGTAAAAGGCTAGATAGTAAATAGTTCAGGCTTTGCAGGCCCCATATGGTCTCTGTCAAATATTCTTCTTTTTTCAAACATTTAACAATGCAAAAGTCATTCTGATCACAGCAAAACGGGTTGCAAGCTGGATTTAACCAGCTGTCACTTGCTGACCCTTTACTAAGCTCTGCTTTGACCCCATACGTGTGTGGAGGTTGCTCTCTTTACCCCTCAAATTAACGTAGAACGCTTTGACATTCCCCCTGCCTATGGGGACTTTCTCCTGCAAAACATTCACCTGCAAAATTTCATCCCCTCCTCCCGGCCAAGGAAAAGAAATTACAGCCTCATCCACTGGATGCAGAGCTAATTTGTGGCTTGGCATCCCCCCAGACCCTCAGGCCCGATGCATTCTACCAAGCTGCATGCCTGCAGCCTCCATGCAGAGCCAGGCGATGTGCCTCCCTGGAGACTGCACTTTTTTGCCCACTACTTAAGCTTAATTGGGAGCAACTTCCTGCATGACAATGCTCACATTAAAAATATCTTCGGATGGTACCTCAGGTCTGCCCGTTCCCTCCGTGCCAAGAGATTCCCTCCTTGCTTCCAGAGAGAAACCACAAGTAAGCAGTTCCTCTCCGATTGCAACTCCACCTGCAATTTAATTAGTAGGTTTCTTAGTCAGTTGCATTGTCTAAGAACAGGAACAGGAAAGCAGATGTGATAGCTGTCCATGGCATCATGCTGATGCTTCTGCCTTGTGTCCTTGGCAGAAAACCCAAGGGCTGACCAAAAGGACTTGCTCCTTTCAGCTAATGAGAATGTCTGAGAATGTCTGTTTGTTTGTTTTAAACATTCGAACATGTTTCCAAGATCAGAGGATTTAGGTGGGCCGCCCTGAGTAAATGATTTCCTGAATCTTGTACCCTCTGAAGTGCACCTCTGAGAAAAGCAGCATGTGATAGTGGGAATGTTCCCATTTGAGAATCAGACTTGTATTCCAGATTCAAATATCTGTGTGACCTTGAGCAAGTGACCTAACTTTCCTGAACCCCAGGCCTCTCGTCTGTGAAATGAGGATAATCGTGCATACCTTGTAGGATTATCATGAGGATTAGACATAATACTTGTAACCTTCCAAGTGAGGCATCTGGCACCCAGAAAGCACTCAGGAAATGGTTGTCATAATATTTGTAAGGTCCCAGAGTCCCATTTCAGAACATATCCAAAGAAGCTAAGTGCGTAGTTTCTTCCAAGTGCATTCTATGCTTCTTTCCATCTCTGCTTCCTTTTCTGCCTCCCCCAGCTGGTCCAGGAAGCCATCCGTGAGTGATGACAGCCCTTGACCCACTCCAGCTCTCCCACACGTACATGCGGTGCTGTGTAGCTAGCTTTGGCAAAGTGCGCTTCCTGTGTTTCTCTCGCTGATTTTCCAATTGGATGTCTTTTGTTTTCTCACTCCATGTTTGTTCTGTCCCTTAGGTTTCTTGGTCCAGGGTTCTACATCTTGTTTCTTCTCTCTCTCCTCTCAGTGCATGGCTGGCATCCTGTGAATGCATTTGACTGATGATTAAAAATGGAGAAACATGATTGTGTAGCAGATATCTGGGTGTGCGTGGTGAATAGGTACAATTGACGATGTTATATTCCAGGAATGATAACTTGTCAATCACAACAGCAAATAAATATTTTGACAGGAAATAGTGTTTGGTATGTACTTTGGGGTGACAGCCCTTGAGGGCAAAATTGGGGATACTCACAGGGCCAAAATGAAATATTGAATGGGTTTTATTATAAAACACAACTGTTCTGTGGACTAAGACCAAAGACAGGTATTCCTTGTGTTGAATTGTTTGTGACAGGAGGTTTTGTTGCAAGAAATCAGCAAAATGCAAATAGAGGTGGTACTAATAGGATACCTGGGCGCAGTGCATCTTTTCTTCCCGTGGGATTTAACCTATGTTGTATTATCTTTCTCCTGCCCCTTCTTATCTTCCTTTGAAAGACAGCTGTTAGTTTCCTTGGTTACCAATGACATTTAGTTCTTCATCTGTGGGTTTCTGGTGTTAAACAAAGTATCTCTGCTTTTGTGCTGCATTGACAAAGGTTAGAACTAGTGATGTGCTTTTGTCTCCAGAAAAGCATTGAATTTTGTTTTTTCAATAAAATGAGTATAGTAACAAAAAAGCAGAAAATGACTAGTAGGGGTTTTCTTTACTGGGGAGGTTTTATTTCTCTCATTACAGATTTCAGAATTGAGACATTTTATATAAAATTCTATATAATCAATCTGGTTGTACAAAAAAAACAATTTGAACTTCTCCGCCTAAATAAAATAAACAAGATGACTGCTGCTAATTTATTTTTTTGACTTGATTCCCTCCAACATCCCTGAAATGGCTAAATGTGTTTTTTTGTTGTTGTTTTTTTGCTAAATGTGTTTTATCTGATTCCAGGGGAAAGAAAGTGAGATGGGAGTTAGGGCCTGCAGGGGAAGAGGCTTTTTTTTTTATGATTACCAAGCGCTGTTCTACACAACAATGAGTTCAAACGAGTTTAACCCAAGTGCATCCATTAGTCTGGTGAGGCCTTGTGTAGGCCATAAAGGAAGGTAACGTAAGCTGGTGTGAGTCTTGCTGGGAAATAAGTGCATGTGGACAAATCTCGGGGCTACTTTCAGGGATGTGACACTGATGACCCGCTGCTCCCAGCCCCACTTCTTCATTTCCTTTGATGCTGCCTGGAACCTAGTGACCAGATCTCCTGGCAGAGGCAGATATAAATCCTGCATGAGGAGTTGACCTACAAGGGCATCCTCCCCCTTCATGCTTCCTGAAGAGGGTGGCCCTTTGGACATTGCTCAGCCTGAGAAGGCCCTGCCCACAGGAAACCCACTGGCCATGCACCACAAGATACCTCTGCCCACCGTCCGCACAGCATTCTCCTCCTACCTCCCAGACTTCTTCAGGACTCCCTGAGCTGAGGAGGACCTGTCTGACCAAATACCTGCTGATTGTAAGACCATTTACAATCACACTTTATTTTCCTGCTAAGACATCACGTGGATATTCTAATTCCCCATCTGGGCATCTTTGCATTCTACTGCCCTTTTTTGAAAAGGTCATGGGTGTCTACCACGTCCCTTTGGAGCCCACGTTAACTTACATTTTCCGAACTTGCCATTGTCCACAAGTCCAAACCTCAGAAAAATATGCCTGGCCAGAACCAAAGCCCTGGCCTCCCATTTGCCTTGTTTTAAGGGTAAGGGTAGGAGTTTGGCTGGTTGTGATGACTCACTTTCTCCACATTCCCCTTTTTACTTTTTTTCAATTATGCATAATCTAACAGAATATAATCTAACATAATCTAATACATGCTGAGCAATCTTATGTGTATGCTAATTAATTTTATGAATCCCTCTTCAAGTGGTTCTTAAGAATCAAAATATCCCATCATCAACATGTTTTCCAACTCTGCATAATTTAAAAGCATTAGCTGTTGGCAGAAGCTCGCCTTTGAAGAATTCAGACGAAATGAAATGCTGCCAAAGGGAACCCTGCTTCCCGAAGGCATGCTCGGCTAAGCCTGCCTATCAATACTTTCAACTGTTCTAATTCATGTGTAACTAATGACATTGGAAAGGCAACGTTTAAGTTTGATCCTTCAGGCGGCAAATCATTGGTTGAAATTCCTTCTGAGGATTAAAAATTAAATCTAGGGTTTTTGTTTTTACATTTCTGTTGGAAATACTAGTGTTTAATTTTAATAGTTATTAGTTACTAAACATCTAGTATTGGCAGAGATTGAATCCTCATAGCAGCCCAGCAAGATAGACAATAATTTCTTCACTTTACTGAAGAAATTGAGAATGATATTACTAATTACTTTACCAAATGCATGAAGGTGCCCGAATGTGAATACAGATCTGGTTCCAAATCCCACACTCTTTCCGGTATAATTGGCGCTCTCTCTGTGCATTTCATTCCCACCCACCCTTCTGTCCGTCATCTTCCTTCTCTGGAGCTTCCTTCCTGGCCTCTTACAGACTTCCCCTTCCCCAACTCACAGGTCACGGCTTTAAACTTTTTCTTCTCCACTGTACTGAAAACTTCTGCAATCACAGTCAAGATGAACTGCTTTAATGATAGTAAATTCTAAGTCTTGACAGTTGAATGATATCCCATTTTATCTGGCTACTAACTTGCCAGTAGAAAGCAATTACAGTGATATGTGGGCCCATTTAATCAAGTGTTTTTCCATAGATACTAGTACAATTATTTTCAATGCTATGCCTTTGGCAGAAAAAAAAAAAGGCCATAATATTAAATCATAAAGTGTTCATTGGAAGAAAATAATACATGATTTCAAGTAATATTATGGAGAGCTCTCAAATTTCTTGCTGCCTTGCAGTTAGAATTGCTTGGTATTTAATGCTGACTTGATAAAAAAATATGCATATAGCACTTTATGCACCATTAAATATATTTGTGTATATACATATTATTGCGAGTTCTCAATTCTGACTTCTTTTGAATATCAACTGCATTTCTAGATAGGATGAGAAGAAAGACTTTAAGGAAATACATTTTGCCATATATGTACACACACATCTTTCTGATCTTTTTTTTTCACTCCCAACTTTGAAAACATGCTGACTTAGTCCTTTATCTACTCAGTGAGTCTGTGAAATCAGGTTAGTTCATCTCTGAATTGCTCAGAGTCACTATAGATGACATCAGTGGTTCTCCATCCTCAGTACTTGGAGTACTTATTAAAAAGTCACCACCTTGGGCTGCACCCCAGATTCAAACTCAGGGTGTCTGGGTTAGAGCCCAGGGATTTGGATTTTTGACAAGTACCCCAGATCATTCTGATACAGTTGATTCCCCAAACTCTACTTTGAGATAAACTGGAAGAGATATAGAACTAGTGTAATAAACATTACCTTACTGGATTCTCAAGGCAGGCCTATGAGATAGAAATTTACCAGTGGAAAATCTGAGATTCAGTGAGGTCCTACTACCTGCACCATCTGGTCCCCTGAGCACACCACATGCTTTTGTTTTTGTTTTTTTGCAGTACGCAGGCCTCTCACTGTTGTGGCCTCTCCTGCTGCAGAGCACAGGCTCCGGACGCACAGGCTCAGCGGCCATGGCTCACGGGCCCAGCCGCTCCGGGATCTTCCCGGACTGGGGCACGACCCGTATCCCCTTGCATTGGCAGGCGGACTCTCAACCACTGTTCCACCAGGGAAGCCCACACCACATGCTTTTGCACATGACATCCCTGTGTCTTGAACCCCGTTCATCCTTCATGGCCCAGCTCTGGGCGGGCAGAGTGCATCATCCGCTCCTTGCCTTTGGCTTGCTCTGATGGTTTGGTATGTAAGTACCACATTTCAGGTGTCTGGTTCTACACCTGTCTGTGCTCCCACAGACTGTCAGCTCCTCCGTGGTGGGCCTCATCTCAGATACCCAGTGCCTCCCTCCATGCCTGGAACAGAGGAGGTACTTCTAAATAAGGCACCCAGGTTGTAGAGCCAGGATCTGGACCACCATCTTCTGTCGGCCCTTCAGTGCTCTTTCCTTCTCACCAGGAAATTCCAGGATGCACCAGCAGGTCAGGAACTTTCAGATGCCAGCCAGCAGTGCTCCATAACACACAGTATAGCCACATGTTTTTTCTGGATGCTTCTGATGACCTGAATCCACGGTGGTAGGGGAATTCTTAGTAGGATTAGGGGGATGGCTTGAGGCCCTGAGAGAGACCAAAGTGACTACTTTTCAACACAAAAATTGAAACCGTTAACATGGGTACCTTAGTGCAGTGTTCTAAATAAGCAACTGAACGCAATGGTGCTGCTTCTTAAAATTTCAGACAGTAAAATCAGGAAGAATTTGGGCGGCTACCATAGAAAGCTATCTTGCTTTGGTCTGGATTAGCCACAGTCCCTATTTCTGAGCCAACTAGCTCTAATATTATAGAGAAAGAGTTAGTTAGAAGTGGTCCCCTGCTGTGCCCTGCTGGCCCACTGCCCCCAGAGAAGGCCCTCATTGTCACTTTCTTCTTAATAATTATGAGATGTTTCAAATTGATTCCTTTCCTTGGCCTTCAAGTTTCGCATAGCAACCCTTTTTGTTTAATTGAACCCAATGTACAACAAGTGACCCGTTTGCCATCTGCTTTGTCAGCACAACCAGCCCAGCTCTGCCCACCACCAGTCCCAGGCTGAGATCTCTTTCCAATCGATTGTAGCTTGGGCCAAAAAAAAAAAGGATTTTTTTTCTTCAGTCAGTATGGGGGAGAGTGTTAGTCATACCAGGCTGCCTGTTTGTACTATGCCATGTTGTCTATTTCTGTCAACTAGATGCAAATTTAGCAGAAGGTACATGATTTTCATGTTAGAGTGGGTTAGAAAGTTGCTATATAAACAACCCAATGTGAACTTCCTAGTCACCTTCTGTTGTATGTGGAGGCTTAAGGAACTAGATTACTCTCTAGTCAGTGTCAATTAAATCATCCTTGAAGACTTTCATCTTTGCCTTGAAGGTTATATTAATATCCACATTTGCATAGCTCTTTCCTTTTTCAAAATCTTCCACGTTTGGCCTCACCACAGCCCTTTGGGTTGTTCATCTCTCCTTGCATAACACATTTATCTCATCTTGCATAAGACATAGAAGTCAAATGGTTTTCCCAAGGTCATACACTCCAGTGTACACCATTTCTCTGGTCTGCTTTTCATTATGCTAGAGCACATCCCCTAAAACTAGATGCCACGCGTCTCCCTATTATACCTACGAATGTAAACTCAGATGGACTTAAATCTTAAAACTGCTGCTGCTGCTGGCTGGCATTGTGGTCATGGAGACACCACATTTCTATTAGTACAACTAACTTTCTTAATGAGATGGATGCCTCTGTATTGAGATCACGTAAGCACTGATATCAGCCAGGCTTAAGGATGGTACAGTAATGGTCCATGAAGTTGCTGGACCCAGAGCACAGTGAACCTAATTAAGATGGTGTCAAAGGAAATTCAGGTTCCTATGAGGTGGTGATGGCAGCTGGATATATAGATGTAAACTACACACAGAAATCTCCTTGGCCTCCAGAAGCATCGTTCTACTGGTTGAGTGGGAAGGTGGTCCTAACCATTCCACCCAAGTGCCCTCTTCCCCGGAGTCTGTAAATAGTTACAACATCCATGGCTATATTTCTAATTGAGCTAACTCACGTTAGAGCACCATTTGAGAGAGCAGGCCATCCGCACTGCCCTTCTCTGAATGATAGGCAATTAATTCAGGAATCCAAAATGCCTATGTTCTGACTTTTTTGTCTCGTTTTCTTGGTTGAGAGGAGAAAAAGATATTTGTATGTTATTTTGGGATGGAGACAGGGAGAAGTACTTGATAAATCCAAAACGTGTTTCCCTCATAATATATAGATACCAATAACTGTGGTAGCAGGACATGGCTTGTGTTTATGGTTCAGTTCTGGTGATATATTTGAACTGAATCATCTTACAGATAATTATTATAGCAGAAGTATATTAGCACTCACTATTTACCTTCACTGCTCCAGGCTCTTAAAATAGTCTATCTCATTGAATACTCCCAAAGACCCAATGATGTAAATACTATTATTAATTTCTGTTTTGTAGATGAAGACACTAAGCACAACAACCTGAATAACTTGCCCAAGGTCACACAGCTAATAAATGGAGATGTCTAGAGTCAAAGTTAGGGAGCTTGGCTCTGGAATCAACTCTCTTTAACTATGTGCCCCGTGGGGTGTGGTAGGCGACACTCAACTCCCAGGGCAATGAGGATGCTTTATAGGCACTTAATGAATGTTTATTGGAGGAATGATACAAATTAGTGAACAAACAAATGAATGAATATTCAACCATCTTGCAAAGAAGAAAAAGGAATTTCTTCTTTGGGGGTTGTAAATGTTGATGGAACCTCTTGGTGGAGTCTATCTTCCCAAATATCGGATCAGATTAATTTAATAACAGCAAAAGCTCTGTATGATTACCATTAGATCATCAGTCTTTAAAGTTTTAAATCAAAATGTCTGATTTTCCAGAAAGAGTCTTTAGACATTCTGAACTGATTCTCTCAGTTACCTCTAATAATAAGTCATGCTCCTTTGTGTTTGAAAATATTTTCCTTTTCACCACAATTTATTTAAGTCCCAGTTCCTCATGTAGCCTTTCTTCACAAATCCAGCCATGATTGGCACATTTTTTTTAAAATGGTTATCTGAATGCCTATTTTCCAAATGTTAACTTCAGAATATAAAATAAAATAATAACCTTGATCACAAACCCAAGAACTGGAAGGTTCAACCTCTTGAGTTATAGTCAAACTTGTTTACAATGCATGTGAATTTGAATCTGAAATTTTTAGGGATTTTTTAAAACAAACTATTTTAACTATCTGCTAGAAGACAAACTCATACACCGAGAGAGAAGACACATCAGAAGTAATAGATATCCAACACATAGAGAGGATCTTTGTGAATTTTTCTTTTTTCCTCAACATCTTTGGGCAGCCAGTGTTAGCATTCCAATCCAGAAAGAGTGGAACTTTTATCTGAAGGGATTCAGCTAAAGAAAACCATGTATCAGTTCTGGCTGGAGCTCCCTGTCTGAAGTAGGAGCCAAGGCTCACCCATCCTTCGCTGAGCATAGATCCAGGCTGTGAATTTCAAATGAAACGTGGCTACACCATCTGGTTGCAGAATTCATATACAACATGCAGAATTGTAAAGAGTCATATGCCCTGCTAGTAGCCTTACTGTCATAGGAAAACCAAGGAGAGTTAGAGTATATGCCAAAATTTTCCAGGTTACCGTGTAGGAGATCAAGTTTAGGAAACTACATATTTTATGTTAAAAGAGAACAACCAGAAAACTAAAAGAGCTGGGATTTCATGGTGTATTACCTAGATAAATTTGTATTTACTATCACAGAATGCCATGATCCTAGAATTGGATCCATGTAAACAAGAGGTGTTTGCTGGATGTTCAACTGTTCGGTCACCCAGGCCATATTTATTCACCTTGTCTATAAGACCAACAAAAATTTGAAATAGGCAAAAGTTATTACTGCATGTGTTTTCAGTGTTAGGTGACATACTAGCTAGCAGAAGTGCCTGGGGAGTATCTGATTTTGTAGGCGTGTGCTCCTTTGTTTAATTTGCTATTTACTGTTGATTAGCAGATAGATAATAACTCTTAGAAAACTAATAGTGATGGAAATGACTCTTGTCTGACAGCAATCCAATGAATTTTGTCCAGCAGAGATAGAAATTAATTTCTGTCCCATAGAAAAGATAAAGTTTACATTTTTATTGCCCAAAGACATTAGCCAGTTTTGCACCGAATTTTATTTAAGCATTCTTTCTTTCAACCATATAAAAACTTTGGCCTTCCACTTCTCCTTGAACATATGGTAAAACAATACAAAAAAAATTTTTTTTGATTAAAAACTTTAGGATGCCTCAAATACAGAAGTTTATTTCTTTCTCACTCCTTCAGACCCCAAATGGGTATGTCTAATCAGGTACTTTTCCTCATGATGATTCAAGAACACAGGCTCCTTTCATAGTCTGTCTCCAATATTCCCCATGGCAAGAGTTGGCAACTTTTTTCTTTAAAGGGCCAGAGAGTAAATATTTTAGGTTTTGTAGGCCATATTGTCCCTTGCCATTTCTCAGCTCTGTAGTTGTAGCACAGAAAGTAGCCATAACACGACTAAACATGTTCCAATAAAACTTTATTTACAAAAACAAGTGGCAGGCTAGATTTGGCCCCCAGACTGTATTTTGCTTACCCCTGTCCTTAGGTCTCAGAATCTTCTCAGAAAATGTATAGAACACAGACACTCTTGGCTGAGTCATCTTGCCCTGAAAGTGTCACACATCACTTCCACTAGTGAGAATTAATCCAGGGCTTCACCTAGATGCAGGGGTGCCTGGGAAATGTAGTCCCTGGCTGGGAAGTCACTTCCTGGCAGCACTTCTGTCTCTATCATGGAAGAGAAATATGAGTCCTTGATAGACATTTAGCCATTGTAGCCACAGATGTATCATACTCATAGCTACTATTCTGTTGGTCCTGTTAAAGTAGTGAATGTTGAGTTTCAGATTTCTTAAAAGCCATACTATTCATGGAATGAACTTTAGCACTTAATCACTAATTTACTAGTTATGAATTTCTTGCCCCAGACTGCTGTTATAAAACTAGTTTTCAAAAGAGGTAATTCATTCTATGTTGGAAACAATAGGTCGTGTTCTTTTTTGTTTGTTTTGTTTTTTTGCGGTACGCCAGCCTCTCACTGTTGTGGCCTCTCCCGTTGCGGAGCACAGGCTCCGGACACGCAGGCTCAGCAGCCATGGCTCACGGGCCCAGCCGCTCCGCGGTATGTGGGATCTTCCCGGACCAGGGCACGAACCCGTATCCCCTGCATTGGCAGGCGGACTCTCAACCACTGCGCCACCAGGGAAGCCCAATAGGTCATGTTTTTATTGAAACATTTTTTGTTGTCTACAAATGTAGCATCTAATGGAAAGTGACGGTTTGTGTATCTGTAATTAACTGGTGGCTTTTCTGTATAGTTTTCATCAGAACACTCAGCAGGTGGGTCCATCCATGAAGACTGGACATTGAATTGTTTCCGAAGTTAAAGTATTTTCTTCAGAAGATGAGGAAAATATGGTTCAGAGCTTTAAAAATCAGGTTCTAATTATAATAATCCATTCATTTAAAAAATACAACCATATTGAGATTTGTTTTAATTGTAAAAAGAAAATTCCAGGAGTTTCTAAACTGTAGTATCCATGGTAACTTAGACTTGTCCATGTACAGAAAGTCTGTTTTGCATAAATACAAAGCAATTATATCAAGACAGAGTTGTGTCCAAGGCAGTAAGAGCTATGAGTATAGACACCCTAATTCACATGTATCTGTTGTTCATAACTTGAATGAAAGAAAATGTGATTTTTTTTTTTTTTAGTGAAGCTTTACATATGTTTTATCTCTGCTCAAAGGTGAGTTATTTCAGATGCATGAGGAAAGAATGACCTATCTCTAATGGACTCGTGGTTGAGGAAAGAATTGATTTTCTGCCGCTTTGACTTTTTCCAGTATCTAGATCGACAGGTGTCTTCCTAATCTCTTAACTATCAGAGAAGACTGGGTGGCTCAGTTTGAGGTGAGAAGGACTCCTGCTGCTGAGCTCTGTTTCCCATGTGGAGTTCCTCTGGGCATAAAACCACAGATTCCAAATGCATTGCAGATGTACCTTGCTTTATCTTTACAAATCCTGTTTGAAATATTCCACTATAGCTTCTAAAGGATTTTAGGTAAAACCTTTTTAAAGGTGCAAATTTCCAGTGCAAATAACTCCTCCTACAATTATCCTCTCTTGTGGGGAAAAATCCTTAATTGGCTTACATGGTACCCAGTATATATGAGCACATAAAGATGCTTTATGGTGGCTATGCCACATTCTCATAATCACAAATCACTGTCATGGTCTCTGCCTGAATTAAACATCACATGCCATGGGCCTTTGCTGTCACTTTATAGATTTGACTTTTCAAGGCTCACAACCCAGCGGCTGCTTCCATCCTCCTGGGTGCTTATGCCTTTAATTTAAATTAGCTGCCCCAGCAGGATCAATGTCATCTGGGTGATGAACTTGCGGTCAGATTAGCCAGTCTTCCTCCAAAGCCTTGTAATTGGACCAGATATCAGCATAACAAATATTAGTTATCCACTTAGTGTACAACCTTGAACTTGTCGAAAGAGCCAAAGGTAAATAGTAACGAAGGTTAACACGTCATTATGTTTGCAACTTACAACTTAGTAATTAAAGAAATACAAGGAAAAGCTATGGACTTTTCCACTGTATGGTTATATAATGACATCAAATGCTGGCTTCAACACTAGTTATGTAAACGTGAACGAATTAATTAACCTCTTCGAGTCTGTTTCATCTGTAAAAAAGACATTAAGAGTCTCCATTTATTCAGGGCCCTCTAGGTGCTAAGTACTGAAATAGCTGGTCTACATCCCATCCGTTATTTAATTTAATCCTAATAACAACCCAGAAAATGTTATTATACACGTTTTATAATTTAGTTGGAGAACTGGTGTCTGATTTTTTTCTCTACTAATATCAATGTTACTATTTCTTTTTTTTTTTTTTTTTTTTTTTTTGCGGTACATGGGCCTCTCACTGTTGTGGCCCCTCCCACCGCGGAGCACAGGCTCCGGACGCGCAGGCCCAGCGGCCATGGCCCACGAGTCCAGCCGCTCCAAGGCATGTGGGATCCTCCCGGACCGGGGCACGTACCCGTGTCCCCTGCATCGGCAGGCGGACTCTCAACCACTGCGCCACCAGGGAAGCCCTTCTTTTGAAAGAATTATTCTTTCCTTCCATTACTTTTATTGATTATGATGGTAGTACTAAAGAGCAATTTATAAAAGCAAGTGGGAGAGTGTTGAATTTTTTTGTAATATAGTCTCCCTTCTTAGAATATTCACTTTAATTCCCAAGTGCATCTTTTGTTGTTGTTGTCGCTGCTGCTGCAATAGTTACTCATGCAAACTTCCTACTTGATGGGATGTCTGCAGGGCTGACATCCAACCAATAGGCACAGGAAGGGCCAAACTGATGGGTCAGTGGGTTGGTTTTTTTTCTGGCCGCCTCCCTTGTGACTCAGCAATACCATGTTAACAAGATGTTAAATGTTTTGAATATCATCCCGGGATAAATGATCTGGGCTCAAAGAGTTCCTCTCTCCTAGTTGCACTAACCATCTTGTTTTATAATCTACCTGCTGTGGTATTTCGCCTTTTTGGCTCAGGATTTCTTGGGGCCAAAGTCCATATCCTAATTCATCTTTGTGTTGTTGATTCCAAGCACGGTAGTTGGCACAGTGAATATGATCAATAAATGTTGGATGATTGAATAAGTGATTAAGAGTGAGTGACATGAAAACAAGGCTCAGAGAAATGAATAATCTCTTCAAGGTCAACTGCTAGAAAGTGGCAGCACCAGCTCTGACTCTTCTCCCCACATTTTATACAGTCGATGAAAGAATCAGCATCATAAGATCATGATGTAGCTAGGGTGTGCCTAACACTTAATGGGAACTCACAGGTTGCTTTGCTCCCCTTCTCTACCAAATTATTGTGAAGTATCTCAGTCCCAAACCTGTGTTTTCGAATCTAGTCTTGGTGTTTGTGAACTCAAGAGAAGCACACCTTTGCAGTTCATCATGAACCCTCGTGGAGTTTGTGCTGTTTTCCTTCACCTTTCTTCTTCTCCCATTATTTTGGTCAATCCCAGGAATGGCTCCCTGTTGCTGCCCTCTTCTTTAGAGCACCTGAGCCCTCAGGGTTCCTGTGTGTTTTTCTTTACCCAATCAGTAAAGGAGAAAATGTGGTCATTTCTCTGCATGACTCTCCCAAGGCTGTTTTGATTTCGAATCTGAATGAAATAACGTTTCCCCCTCTTTCACTTGACCATAGATGTTAATCCCTTGCAGTGATAACTCACTTACTGATGAGTTTACCTTTATGTACAAATCCATTATGACATCTGGGACACCCCCTGCAAATTCACAGCCTGAATTATAGATCCTCTACGTAGGATCTATATCTTAAAAAGGCTGGGAATGACTTGAATTCTGAACTAAATCAGACTTTATTTTTTTTAAACACTTGAGCAAAACATAAAAAGGGTTTATACACGGGTCCCAAGTGACTTAGCCACACATAGTATGAAGTTCTTGGGAAACACTAAGTTAGCATTATCTTGTTGGTTTGCCTTGAGAAGTTCCGAAATAGAATATTAAGTATAAAATTATTTGCCTTTATTTGTTATGTGTTCTCGCCTAACACTTTTTGGAGAGTTTATTATTGTAGAAAGCAGATATGGTGGCTGCCTTTCATAGCCTCCCTGGCTCTTGGAGGAATGTATACAGTGTTACTCCATGAGTAATGTACTGGGAAACAACTGTCCCGGGAGCAGAGATCACATTGAAAAGAGAGCAGAGTCAAAACCTTGTCTCTGCTATGCAAAGAGAGCCATGTTGGTCTCTGAATGGCCTGTTGGGAGAAGTTGCAGATTTTGCATGGCAGTGTAATGCCATGTTTCACTGGATGACAAGACATGCTTGTTAAGTTTGTGACCTTCCAGCACTTCATATTTTCAGCTTTTAAAACGTGCTCACAAGGAAAAGCTTATCAAAAATATAGGTGACTTTTAACCTTTCCAAGAACCATAATCTTGCCCATAGATTTACCTAATTTTTATGTCTGTTTAGCTGTGGGTAAGCTTTGTAAGATAAATAATGTCTATACATGTTTCAACTATTTAATGAGTAATCAGCAAAATCTGCAATACATCCCTCTGGAACCATGTAAAGACTCTAGCTCTGAGTAAACCGGAAGTATTTGCCCACATGGCAAATGATCCGTGTTAAATGTAAATCCTTTTTAGTGTTTAATGTCAGTTCTCATAAGCAGGTGTATTATGATGAAATATGTACCAGTTCTGTCATCACTGTGATCTTTAAAAATCTGCATTTAACAATCTAATTGAGGAACTAAGGTGATTTTTTATTTGCCAGAAACCAAGCAAAATTAAATGCAATAATTTCAAGAGATTTATGGTAAATGAATTTGAGGTATGGATAAATCTTTCAGGTCTTTTTTTATTGCTTTCAAGCAAAGAAAGGCACAAGAAAGAAAAAACTCTTCTGTTATCTCAGTGCTGCTACTGCAGAAAAGTGACAATGCTTGCTTGTGTAAATTTATGGCTTACTGTCAAAGCTTCATTCTTGGCTGTATGTTGAAAATGTGATTAAAGTTAATAGAGGAGATGAAATTTTTTTAAAAAATGAATACTCTACAAGAAAGTATGTGTGAATATTAAATTTGAAAGGGGAAAAGGACTTTGTAAGGCATAAAAGCAATGAAATAAACTATAAGGAAGAAAGACTGACACACATGACAGCATAAAATTTTAATATTTCTATGCTTCAGGGGATATCATAAACAAAATTTTAATGCAAATCAAAATTAGTAGAAAATGTTTCCAATGAAGGGTAAATGTATCCCAAATATAAATCATTCATATAAACCAATAACAGAAACACTAAAAACTTGAAAGAAAAAGGAATCCATGATCTGAGCAATTCAGAGAAGAACAAATAGAAATGTATTCATTAAACAAAACAAACAAAATAAAGCAGAGTAGAAGCAATAAGGAATCCCAGGGATTAGGAGGCTGTGTGCCTCAGAAGATGACATTTGAGCAGAGAGAAGAGAAGGCACTCACCATTTGGACATCTAAGAGAAGAACTTTCTAGGAAAGTCAATAGGAGCTGCAAATGCCCTGAGGCAGAGAAAACTTAGTGTCTTCAAAATAAGAGCCACCAGAGTAGCTGAGCAGAGTGGGCAGAAAGGACAGCAATGGGCAATGAAGTCAAGAGTGCAGCAGTTAGGAAAAGGTCCTGCAGGGTCTTCCTGCTACTCCCTGCCTTTGCTCTGAGTGAGATACGAAGCCTTTGGGAGTTTTGAGCAGAAGAGTGACATAGTGTGGCTTAAGGTTTAAAAGGATCATCGTTCTGGTTGCTATGTAGAAAAAAGCTGGGGAGGACGAAGCCTAAAGCAGAGAAAGCAGCTGAGAAGCAATTGCAACAATCTAAGTAGTATATGAAGCTAGCTTGGACTACAGTGATAACAAAGGAGTTTTGAGAAATAATCAAATTTTGGATATATTTTGAAGGCAGAGTCAACAGGTATTGCTGAAGGATCCAATGTGGGGTGTGAGAGAGAGGAGTCTCAAATGACACATGGTGTTTTTGACCTGAGCAGCTAGATAAGTAATTTGAAGCATGAGGGAGTTTGTGGGGATAGCTGGTTTGGGAGGAAAACCTGGAAGTTCCCTTTTAGACGTGTTATATTTGAGATGTCCCTCCAAAGTGTTTGGATGTATGAGTCTCAAGTTCAGAGGAAAGGATGGGACTAGAGATGGACACTGGGAGTCCTCAGAATGTGGGTGTTTTTTAATAACCTGAAACCAGATGAGGTGATCTTTGGCTAGGGGCTGAAGAGGGAGAGGGAAGGAAAGTTGTCTGAGGCTGAGCCTAGCGCACTCCAATATTACGAGCCAGCTAATGAGGAGGAACTAGCAAAGAAGACTGAGATGTTTGGAAGAGTACAGTTTTTTGTTTGTTTGTTTGTTTGTTTTTGTTTTTGTTTTCTGCGGTATGCGGGCCTCTCACTGTTGTGGCCTCTCCCGTTGCGGAGCACAGGCTCCGGATGCGCAGGCTCAGCGGCCATGCTCACGGGCCCAGCCGCTCCATGGCATGTGGGATCTTCCTGGGCCGGGACACGAACCCATGTCCCCTGCATCGGCAGGCGGACTCTCAACCACTGCACCACCAGGGAAGCCCGAAGAGTACAGTTTTTATGTGGTCAGATATGTCAAATGTTTGCTTCATGAGCTCTGTTGCTTTTATGCTCACTTAGTCATTTTATGTTTATTAACTGTTCTCTATTCTAAGGACATTGCAAATTAAGTCTGAAGGCAAAAACCAAGATCGGGGGAAATTTTCAAACAAAAGGTTAGTATGCCTGATACACTTAAAAACTCAAAAATATCTGAGAGGAACACTAACACTTCAGCGCAGAAAAGGATTATACATATGAACAGGTTTGTGAAGTCAGGAAGTCATAGCCTTATGTTTATCACCTTTTTACTTTAAAATATTCATCATTGGCTTCCAAAGGAGTGAAAAAAAAAATTTAAGTATATCTAATGTAAAAGCAAAGGTGTAGTAAGAAGTCGTCAAGAAACTTCTCAGACCATGCACATATTGTTTTCTGGTAGCAGATATTTTACCAAACATATCTGGTATTTTAAAAAATTATCTGACAACCACATTGGATGAAGCAAACCATCTTAGGAATACCATTGGTAAAGACTTGTAGATGTTTAGCCTCACTAATATATACATACATATGAATGAAATTTAATTTTTCCCTTACCAAAATGGCAAAGAACACAAAATAGAAAAAAAAATCCATAGTTGACTAGGAGATAGAGACATGGTCTTTCTGAAACAATGTTGCAAGGTTTGACAACTGGTATATATTTTCTGGAAGACAGTGTGTCAATTTGTATCAAATATACACTACCAAATGTAAAGCCGATAGCTAGTGGGAAGCAGCCGCATAGCACAGGGAGATCAGCTCAGAGCTTTGTGACCACCTACAGGGGTAGGATAGGGAGGGTGGGAGGGAGGGAGATGCAAGAGAGAAGAGATATGGGGATATATGTATATGTATAGCTGATTCACTTTGTTATAAAGCAGAAACTAACACACCATTGTAAAGCAATTATACTCCAATAAAGATGTTTAAAAAAAAAAAGGCTGAAAACTTGACATACCTTGTTTTTATTTTAATTTATTATGTTTATTTATTTTTGGCTGTGTTGGGTCTTCGTTGCTGTGCACGGGCTTTCTCTAGTTGCGGCGACCTGGGGCTACTCTTAGCTGCGTTGGGCGCGCGTCTCATTGCAGTGGTTTCTCTTGTTGTGGAGCACAGGCTCTAGGCACGCGGGCTTCAGGAGTTGTGGCGCACGGGGTTAGTTGCTCTGCGGCATGTGGGATCTTCCCGGACCAGGGCTTGAACCCATGTCTCCTGCATTGACAGGCAGATTCTTAACCACTGCGCCACCAGGGAAGCCCCTTGGCATACCTTTGACTCAGCAGTCCCCGCCTTAGAAATTCTAATCCTAGAAATGTACCCAAAGGCAGCAATAAATGTGTTTTTTGGTATAGACTGGAGATATATACATATACTTATTTTTTAAACATCTTTATTGGAGTAAAATTGCTTTACAATGTTGTGTTAGTTTCTGCTGTATAACGAAGTGAATCAGCTATACATATACATATATCCGCATATCCCCTCCCTCTTGCATCTCCCTTCCACCCTCCCTATCCCACCCCTCTAGGGGGTCACAAAGCACCGAGCTGTTCTCCTTGTGCTTATGCGGCTGCTTCCCACTAGCTATCCATTTTACATTTGGTAGTGTATATATGTCAATGCCACTCTCTTACTTCGTCCCAGCTTACCTTTCCCCCTCCCCGTGTCCTCAAGTCCATTCTCTATGTCTGCATCTTTATTCCTGTCCTGCCCCTAGGTTCTTCAGAACCATTTTAATTTAGATTCCATATATATGTGTTAGCATATGGTATTTGCTTTTCTCTTTCTGACTTACTTCACTCTGTATGACAGACTCTAGGTCCATCTACCTCATTACAAATAAATTTCATTTCTTTTTATGGCTGAGTATATATTGTATATACTGTATATCCATTGTATATATGTGCCACATTGATGAGGGCAAAGATTTAACTATGAGAGTGTTCACAGTATCCATAATTGGGGTGGTGAAAAGTTGGGAACATGATGAACAATACAGAAATATCCATATGATAAAATACTATGCAGCAATTAAAATGATGTCATGGAAGTAATGACATAGAAAAATGCTTCTAATATAGTGAAACTCTATAGCCTATTTCTGTTTACATATGCCTAGAAAAGAAGTCAAACAATATGTTCATCGCTGGGTGGTGTGAGATAAATCATCTTAATTTTATTAGATTTGCCTGTTTCAATTTTTCTGTTTTATATCTATTAGTTACATTGGCACATGGAGCAATTACAGAAGAAAAGGCTATGAATTTTTCATGGAAATAGCACAGAAGCAACATGCTAGGGCAGCACATCCTTTAGAACTTTCTACAGCAATGGAAATGCTCTATACCTGTGCTAATGCAGTAGCCTCATGTGGCTATTAAGGACTTGAAATGGAGCTAGTTCAACTGAGAAACAGATTCTTCAATTTAATTAAGTTAAATATACAGAACCAGAATACAGATAATGGCTACTGTATTGGACAGTGCAGTTCTATGGCATGGGGCATGGAGGAAAGGATCATCAGACCCTGTTCAGTAGGAGAAGAGACAAGATCCAGAGTAGACGAGATTCAAGTCTATCAGCCCCTTTGGAGTTAGGATCCCATCAGTTTCCTAGGAGAAACTGGAGGTTTAATTCCATCTCCACTGTATGAAATTCATAGATGCACGTAATTTAGGTATAAATTAACTGTTAAGTAAACCATATAGAGTTCTCATTCCATGATGTAGGTTTTTTCTTAATTCCTATAGTTGGTTGGTGTCATAAAATTTATAATTAAATAACTCTTCTGCATCCTGGTAAAGATAGAATTCTGGACAGGGTAAATACTGTCCTAATGTTACAGGCAAGATTCTGATGCTCAGACAAGGTAGACAACACTACTTCTTAAATATTGTGTTTTAAATAGGCTTATTTCTTGCAAATCAAAACTATAATGAAGTATCACCTCACACCAGTCAGAATGGACACATCAAAATTCTATAAATAATAAATGCCTGAGAGGATGTGGAGAAAAGGGAACCTTCCTACACTGTTGGTGGGAATGTAAATTTGGTACAGCCACTATGGAGAATAGTATGGAGGTTCCTTAAAAAACTAAGAATAGAATGAAAACTGTAGTTCAAAAAGATACATGCACCCCAATGTTCACAGCGGCACTATTCACAATAGTCAAGACATGGAAGCAACCTAAGTGTCCATTGACAGATGAATGGATAAAGATGTGGTATATATATATGTGTGTGTATATATATATCACATATAATATTCATATATATGAATAATACTCAGCCATAAAAAGAGTGAAATATTGCCATTTGCAGCAATATGGATGGACCTAGAGATTATCATACTAAGTGCAGTAGATCAGGCAGAGAAAGACAAATATTATATCACTTATATGTGGAATCTGAAAAAATACAAATCAACTTATTTACAAAACAGAAGCAGACTCACAGATATAGAAGACAAACTTACGGCTACCAAAGAGGAAAGGGGAGGAGAAAAGATAAATTAGGAGTATGGGATTAATAAACACACCACTATATATGAAATAGATAAACAAGGATTTACTGTGTAGCACATGGAACTGTATTCAGTATCTTGTAATAACCTATAATGGGAAAGAATCTGAAGCTGTACACCTGAAACGAACACAATATTGTAAATCAGCTGTAGTTAAATAAAAATAAGTAAATAGCTTATTTCTGTCTGCATGTGCTGCACACCAGAGGTACAAATGAAGAACTACCCTATAATGACCTCTTAAAAGGAGGAGGGAAAAACCCTGCTCTTTTCCGGTATTTTGTTTTATGGCTGAGATTTTAAGAGGTATTTTCTTCTGGTTAATGTGTTTTAAGAGCTTCCCCCAAATCTACTACTGTCTCTGTTTTTAACTAGAAGAAAAAGGTACAATTCTTAATTCTTCTTAATCAGAATTATTAAATCTTATAGCACTTAAGGTAATGTAACTATTATACTCTGATGGGAGAATAATGTTTTAAAAATAATGAAATTATGGCAGAAGCATTTAGGTATAATTATATAGTCATAACAACTTTCAGTTAGACTTTCTTTACATTGCAATTAACTCTGCATTTGAACATTGACATCAGTGTGGCCATAGGTTTCACTTGTTTCTTGCTTTTTAAAAATAACATATGAAATATTTTTTCTTTTTGTTTTCACATTAGTGTGAGTATACTTGTGGAAACTTTAATTAAAATTTAAATAAATTTTCTACAAAGTAAACAAAAATTAAAAGAAAATATACTTCAAATTATAATTCATAACTGTACATTGTATTCATTATCTATTGCTGTGTGAAAAATTAACCCAAAGCTTTGCAGCCTAAAACATGTATTAGTCACATAGTTTCTGAAGGTGAGGAATCCTAGAGCAACTTGGCTGGGTGGTTCTAGCTCAGGGTGTTGCATGAGATGTCAGTCAAGCTGTCTGCCAGGCTGTAGTCATCTGAAGCCTTAACGTGAGCCTCCAAGTGGAGGATCCTCTTCCATTATAGCTGTTGTCAAGAAGTCTCAGTTCCTTACTGGGTTTTGGCAGAAACAGAGGCCTCAACACATGGATCTCTCCACAGGGTTGCTTGAGTGTCCTCACTACATGGTGGTTGACTGATGCAAGAGTTAGTAATCCAAAAGAGAAAGTCTAAAGCCTCGTTGTCTTTTGTGTACCATCCTTGAAGTCATGTAGCCACGTCTGCCATATTCTGTTCATTAGAAGAGAGTCACTAAGTCCAGCCCATATTGAGGAAGTAGGGAATGAGATTCTGCCTCTTGAAGGCTCTAAGGCAGTATCAAGGAATGTGTGTACTTTAAACCAAAACATACGTGGAATGCTTTAGCCTGTTAACTAGCTTGATTGGTCTATGTTTATTATACTATTGTCAAATAAGAGAGGACAAAGCCATACTTAGAATCTGAATAGAACTTACATGCCAAGGTTCATAGTCAAATGTCAGATTTGCAGTATACTTTTTCTCTCCATGTTTCTTGGGGTTCTGTTACACAGTAATTGTAATTTTGTGCCTGACACATTTTTCCCACTAAGAATGTACGTTTGTGAAGTCAAAAGTCCAAAAATGCATGCTACCCTCTGTTTCCTAAGATTTCTACTAGGCTAGTTGTGAAAGAAGAGTGCAAAGAAAACTCAGGTGGTCTCTCAACTCTGAAGGAAAGGGGCAGAAAAGTCTAATAGTGGGTGCTTTGCAGCTTTGCCCTGGCAAATGGAAGACATTCTATTTGAAATAACCCCTTGCCCTCTGTTTTTCCCTGTCTGCATTTTTTTCTGGGTGATCTCATGCAATTCAATGAGGTTCAAATTTTTTATCTCCAGCCCAGACCCCTCCCTGATCTTCAGACTTGTATATCCAGCTGCCTTCTCAACGTCTCTGCTGAGATGATTAATTGGCTTCTCAAAACTGCCATGTCCAAAGCACAACATTTCCTTCGGTGTCACAGGGAAGAAGAAAAGCAGTGAGATAAGCATGCAGACCACTGAGCCCTTGTTGCTTTCCCTGAGAATGGGCTGTTTCTGCCCACATGGTAATGTGGCTACTCAGCCTGCCTGCCCCCACTGTGCTGCTCCTTATACAGAGGGGACGGGATGAGGTGTATCCCACTCCTTTGGCAGCAAGAGTAGTGTCCTGACTGGGCTCCAAGCTGGAAACAGATTTCCCCTGTCTGGATGTCATGGCATTGCCTATGTGACAGCATTCATCACCCCTCATGGCTGCAGGAATATTTGCCTGCACAGGGGATTACTCATCAATCACTTATGGTCAGGATTGTGTGGGCGACACAAACAAGAAATTCTGACGGTGTGACTTGAGGATACTTAAAGCTCTCTTTACTCCAAAAATACCTCCCTGTGAAGTCCTACCATTTTCTGCTTCTTACCACATCATTTATGCCTCCTTAAAAGGAACTCCCCTTGCAAGACCTAACAATTCTCAAGTCTTTCCAGGGAAGTTGGTCCCAAAGGCCTTTTGTAGGTTTTGTTCCATGGGTATAGGAAAGAGAATTCACACTATAAATGTACACATTAGCCAGGACAATTTAATAGGCAATGCTTACTGTAATCACTGAGAGATCCTTGCTTGGAAGAATCAGGACCAAAAAAGAGGTACACTTGATGGAGGTGAAAGAAGAAAAATAGGGAAGCTTGGGGGTTTTCCACACAGGGTAAATTTTACCTGAGGGCCAAAACATAGGAAGGGAAGCATCTAAAGGAAGAAAAATTAGCCTGGTTCTAAATGTTTATTGAATAAATTAGTTACTGGCTGAATTCATAGAACTCTAGTATCTATCCATCCAACCTAAATTAAGCTTGAACTTTTAAAGTATTGCTATTTCATATAGAAAAGTAAACATGTACTTGAACAGATTGTCTTCTATGAGATATAGCCTCCTTCCCCAGTATCCTAATAATATTTTAATTTGTTAAGCATTTATGAAGTGAAAGACATTGTTACATGTGCTTAACATATTTTATTGGTTTTGAGGGTTTTGTTTGCTTGTTTGTCTTTTTTTTCAGTGGGGTTGGGGGGTGGTATGCCCTATTGTCTGTTTCCCCCAATAGAATCTTAGGCCCATGAGGATAAGAACAGGGATTTTTGTCTGTTTTATTTACTGCCTTAGGCAACGTGTAGAATAGTTCTTGGCACAAAGTGTGTGTTCAAAAATTATTTATTGAAAGAAGGAAAGGATCAAAGGGTACAAACATCCAGTGAGAGAAGGAATAAGTTCTGGGGTCTAATGTGCAGTGTGGGGACACTGTCTTGTATACTTGAAAGTTGCTAAGGCAGTAGATTTTAAAAGTTCTCACCTCCACAACAACAAAAATGGTAATTATGTGAGGTGAAGGGTATGTTAAATAACCCTACTGTGATAATCATTTCTCAATATGTATGTGTATAAAATTATCACATTGTACACCTTAAACTTACACAATGTTATATATCAATTATATCTTAATAACGTTGGGGGGAAAAAGATGAGGGAAAGAAAAGGAGGGAGGAAAAAAGGGAGGAAGCAAGAGAAAGGAAGGAAGGAAGGGAGAAAGGAAGGGATTAAGAGAGGAAGGAAATATCATCACATTTAATCCCCACAAGGTCTTTTTATCCCTATTCTGTTGCGTTGACCCAAAATTTTCGTTTGGGTTTTCCGTAACATCGTACCACAAAACCCGAACGAACCTTTTGGCCAACCCATACAGATAAGGCTTTGAGGCTTAGGGAGGTTAAGTAACTTGCCTAAACCACACAGCTAACAAAGGGCTTGATTCTAACATGTATTCACTCAACAAATATCATTCTTCTAACCTTTAAAAGACAACATTAAGGCACGTGTAGGCCGCGTCCCACACATATTATCCTGGTCTAGATTCTCATACATGTCTGTGTGTACTACTTATATAGCTCAAGTTAAATCCCGATTCCGCCATCAGCCTACTGTAAAGGATTGAAGATAAGTGTGTACAGTTAACTGGGCCATAGAGCACAGATGATAATAGTTACCTCTCTTCAAGATAAATTTGTGGATTAGCAAACTAATAGTTACAGAAAAGCTTTGAAAATATAACGGACTACATAATTGCCAAGCACTGTTATTAGCAGCCTAACTAGTTATGGAAAATAATTCATGTAGGCATCCTACGTTCAAACTCATTTCACTTTTATTTTAAGAACAGCCAAAAAAGTAGAAAGCTACACCCATACCCATTTTTTTTTTACTAGCTGTTTGACTTTGGACCAGAGACCTCCCTCTGGAAATCCTAGCTCCTCAAAGTGTTACTCTAGGGGGACTAGCAGTACAGGCTTTGCCAGGGAGCTTGTTAGAAATGCAGAACCTCTGACCCTACTCCAGACCCACTGAATCAGAAACTGCCTTTGACGATCCCCAGGTGACTCACAGACACATTGAATTTTGAGAAGCACAGCTCTAAGCCTCAGTGACCTCATCTGGGAAGATGTGAGAATTAAAGTGCCCAGCATAGTGTCTGACAGTGCTCACTAGAATTCTGTTCCTTATACCCACCATTCCGTTCCCTACAATAATGGGAACCTTGAAACCTCTGGGAAGATCAAAATGTTTTGGTCTGGCTTTAGAGGGTCCTGGAATGGGACTGTGCCAACGGGAAGACAAGTTTTTGGATAATTGTGCCCCCTTCCTCTGTTCGAATGTATATTTGCAAGTTTATTTTTATCCTCTCAATTGCTGAGCCGTTGGTAGGATTTGATTGTGTCATGTGCTTTGACATTAATTTTAATAGGCAACATTTGGAATTCAAGCTCATATTTAGTTGATGGGATTTTTTTCTTCTTATGGTGCTTATTTATATCTGACTTTAAAAGCAATACATGCTTATTGTAGATAAGTTAGAAAATACGAACCACTGCTGCTAAGGGGTGTGTTTCTTATCAATCTTAATTTAAGCAAAAGTGGTATTATATGGGTGGATTTGTGACCTGATTTTTTTACTTGTCCTGAACACTTTCCCAGCTCATATAATTTGAAGAAAATTAAATGGATCTCTATTATTCTATTTTGTGATTATTTCAAAATTTAACCACCCCTAATTGAAAAGATATATGGTTTATAATTTTGTTTACTATTTAAATCATTTTATGATGAATGTTCTTCTTTATAAATCTTTGTCCGTGACTGGTGATTTCTTGGTATTGGTTCCCCCCACCTGAAAATTTCCTGAGTCAAAGGGTGTTTGAGGGCTTCCCTGGTGGCGCAGTGGTTGGGAGTCCGCCTGCCGATGCAGGGGACACAGGTTCGTGCCCCGGACCGGGAAAATCCCACATGCCGTGGAGCGCCTGGTCCCGTGAGCCATGGCCGCTGAGCCTGCGTGTCCGGAGCTTGTGCTCCGCAACGGGAGAGGCCACAACAGTGAGAGGCCCACGTACCGAAAAAAAAAAAAAAAAAAAGGGTGTTTGATACCTTTACTTTGAAAGATAATGTCAGCTTCCAGAAAGACTATGCCAATCCCTCTCCCAGAAGCAGTCTAAGTACTAATCTAAATACAAAGCCAACTAACTCCGGAGTTAGTATATGTTTCTGAGTTTCTACTAATTGAGGGGTAATATAATGATGGTTCCTTATTTTAATTCGCATTCTTCGTTTCTTAGTAAACTTCAATATCATCACCAAGCTACAAACCAGAAACAACAATCAGAAGTCCACATCCCTTTAATTCGATTGGGGAAGAATTGACATTTATACAACATTTAGCCTTATTAGCCAGGAACTTGACATTTCTCTCCATTTATTCAAATTAAAGACTTCATCAAAAAATTTTTGTTGGCTTTTGTGTATGCTGCTATTATTGATAAAGAACCAGTTCTCTCTGTAATGTTTGTAAAAATGCACATCTATATTTAGGGACAGAATTTAACCCTCTTTTTCCATAAAGAAAATGCCAGATTACTTTTAAAACTTTAGTTTCTGGAACATACATTAGTGCCAAACTTGTTAATCCACAATTCTGAATTTAAGTTTTGCTTTCTAGCTATTCCCTTTTATTTCCCATACCGTTGTTGTACTAAAGTTAATTCATGATAAAAAATTCTTTCCTACTTAACTGAGATTTAGGACAAATCATCCAATACTCATACAAATAATGAGGTTATATTCATTCAGAGTTTTTCAAGAGCGGGTCCTGAAACCCCTTCTCCTAAGGGACCTTCTTAGGTGAAGATGTGGAGGAGGTAGGATTCTGGATCCCCTGACCCTGACCCTGCCTCCAGGCTCCCCACCAGGCAGCTCAGCCTAGCTCAGCTTCTTGTCTGTTTTTAATACCATGCTTCTGTGCTTCAGATTACCTTTGAACAAAAGACTGTGTCACTAAAATAAATAAGTAGAATGAGATGGGATGGGTGGAATGGAATAGAGTAGAGCAGAATAGAATCGAATAGAATGCCACTTGTCCTTTCCCAGTAGAAGAATCTGATTCTTGGTCTTTGAAACACCTTTAAGATTCCTCTGAGGGATAACTTTGATAGAGACGTATTTTCAATAAAACTTTTTAAAATCATTTTTATTGACTGTATAGCCAAATACTAAAAAGTCTTCCACCTTAAATTAGTCGGTATAATAGGGATGGATCATATTTGTTTTCAGAAATTGCAGCTTACTAATTGGTTGAGATTATATAATGCTCTGCCCTACCCAGAGATGACATTTGAATGGAAAAGTGCCTAATAAAGAGGGCACTTTAAGCCGGGTTCCCAGTTCAATAAAACTTCTTATGTAATCTTTTCTGCAAACGACAATAGTAGGTGCAAGTCTTAATCTATAACACTCATATAATAAGCATCATATTTATTTTATATCTCTCTACATCTAATTTGGTCTGCCATGAACCCCAACTGGTGGGAAATTTCACCTCAGTCATTATGGGACTCCTCTCACCAGAAATAAATGAAAGTCTCCAAGGGCTCTCTTAGTCAAGGGGTCAACATGTTCTGTAAGTGGGCAGATAGTAAATATCTCAGGCTTTGCAGGCCGTACTGGTCACTCTTGCAACTGCTTGATTCTGGTATTGTAGAAACCAGCCACAGACAATACATATGTCAACAAGTGAATGTAGCTGTATTTCAGCAAAACTTCATCTATGGACATTGAAACTGTGAACTTCGTGTAATTTTCATATGTCGTGTAGGAGAAAGCTTAGTCCTCCCTCCTCCTGTGTTTCTCCTTTACTCTCACATTATTACCACAGTCACAATATACTTCTGACACCAGATGTGTGGGGTTTTTCCCCATTCCAAGTAATTCTGTGACACCAGCTTGGCGTCCTACAGTTTAACTCAATTCTGACACTATCTATCTGGAGATATTATCAGATCAACAGATTAAAGGCTCAGTCCACAAGACTCCCCCACCCCTTCAGATGCCAATCGCAAATCCAGGTGGCACCTGTGCTTCTGACTGACTGGCCATAAAGCAGCGGTTCCCATGACCCCCTCCTCGGCTTGGATTAATTTGCTAGAGTGGCTCACAGAACTCAGAAAAACAGCTTATTTACCGTTTACCAGTTCATTAGAAAAGGAAATGATGAAGGACACAGATGAACTTCCAGATGGGAGAGATGTATAAGGCAAGGTATGTGGGAAGGAACGCAAAGCTTCCATGCTCTCTCCTGAGTGCCCTACTCTCCCAGCCCCTCCACATGGTCAGCCACCCAGAAGTTCTCGAAACCCCATACTATTGGTCATGGAGGCTCCCTCATGGAGGCACGATCAATTACTAACTCCATTTCCTCTCTGGAGAATGTGGGGTAGAGCTGAAAATTCCAAGCTTCTAATCATGGCTTGGTCTTTCTGGTGACCAGCCCCATCCAGGAGCCCGTGAAGAGTCACCTCATTAGAACAAATGACACTCTGATCACCCAGGAAATTCCAAGGGATTTAGGAACTCTGTCAGGAATGAGGGTCGAAGACCAAATATGAGAACAGAAGATGTTCCTAGTGCTCTTATCACTTAGGAAATTACAAGAATTTCGGGAGCTCTTTTCCAGGAACCAGGGGCCGAGACCAATATATATATTTTTTCTAATATCTCACAGTCATAAAATATTATTCTTTTTAAAATTTGTTTTCAATCATTTAAAAATGTAAAATCCATTCTTTACTCCCAGGCTGTAGAAAAATAGGCAGCAGGGCATATGATTTTCCACCTCCTGCTCGGAACTTCTTCCACACTCAATGCCACTGATATGTTCAGGGTAAAAACCCACCTGGTGCCCCAAAGAAAGGAAGTTGTAGAGGTCGGAATCCAGGTCCCCACTGCCAGGCAGCCCTAGATGCTCCACCCTGCCACGCGCTGCCTGCACCAGCGAGGGGAAGTGCGCCCAGCTCAAACCTTGCTGGCTCCTACTTCTTAGACAATTTTCATCCTTCTGAGACCTCGGGAGTTAAGGATATTCCTGATACCCACCACTCAGGGTCCCATTTGTCCTCTTTTGGGTGAGAGGGAAAATCGTGCTCATTCTGTTTCTTTGACAGCAGTAAAAACAAAGTATGAATTGATATCTCAAAGTATCCTGCCTATATGGGTACTTTGAGAAGAGAAATAGGTTGTCCTTCTCAAAGAGAAACTCATTCACTTATTCTTGTGACCACGGAGTAAAGTATTAGATACAGGTTTTTAGGACTATGCAGCTCTAGTTCATCTGTTCTGTTTTTCAGATGAAGCCTAGCCCGGAAAGATTCAGTAACTCATAAAAGAAAAAAAAAAAAAAAAAAACCCTCAGAGGCAGTAGCATGACCCAAATCCAGGTACTCTTTGCCCTCCTCCACACTGTCTCCTTCATAATGCGTTTTCCTTGCCTTACTCAACTCACTAGATTTTTAAAAGAGTGTAAGAGCGCCCAGGAGGTATCCTTACAGGTGCCCATCACAGGAAGCCTCCAGAAGGTGTAACCAGGTACTTGTAGCCACAGCAGATCAACTGAGTATCAGAATTGCAGGACCCTTGGCCTCTAAGATTTTGTTCATTTGACAAAAGACAGAACATAGTGTTGAGAGCACAGATTCCATGATAAACACACTATGCATGGACACATCTGAGAACTGCCCGGGGAAGTTGTAGGTATTCTCCAGATTAAGATTGGTTGCTCTTCGTGGCTTGTTGTTTAGATATCCCTGAAGGATTAGATGAGGAGGAATTGAGAAAATGGTTAGCAAGTCCAGGCAAGACCTGAGGAGACATTGCAGCCAAATGATTCCATGTTAGCGTGATAAATAGAAATGCCACTGAAGCAATGACGGTATTGCAGAGGAAAATGGAGGCCTGAAGTGTGCTGTTTAGCCAGAGGGGAAAAGAAGAGTAGATTAGGGTTGACCCTGTCTGTGTTTAAAATTAGAGGGGCACTTTCTGAAATGACTTTCTTTCTTTTTTTTTTTTTTTTACTTAGGCTTCTTTATTCACAAAATTGAATGTGAAATGCTGCTTCCAAATTTGATAGTTTCCAGTATTATTACATATTATTCATGTCGATTACATAGGGTTAACTCAAAATCCCTACACATCGAATATTCTATTAGATGGTATGTTCTGAAATTTTTGGTTAAGGGAACAAATTTCTACTTGAACTCCTTGCACTGTATACTTCTTAGTGCCTTGTCCCGCTTTTGGAGAAGAGCTGTAAAAGCAAAGTTCCAAACACTCAGCAGATGGTACAAGAAGTTCTGCTTAATCTTCGAGGCCAGGTTCAGAATAACTTTCTCTGTGTAACTGGTATGGCCAGAGTTAACCAGGCTTTAAATGTGAATGGCCATCATTAAGCTCTTAACCTCAATCTTGCTAAACCCACAAAAAGTCTGTCTCTTCCAAGATTGCCCTCTCTAAATATTTCTAAGAATGATCAGGTCCAAATGGGACCGAGTCTATCCTTTGCCACCATCTTAGGCTCCACTCTGAGGTTAGGCCTCTGTTTCCAAGGCCTAGATTCCAAGGATAAGTTTAAAGTCGAAAACACACAGCAGATTCTCAAAAAGCAGGAAGGAAGGAAGGATTCTCAGGTGGCTTAGGCACTTCAGGTATAAATGGGCACAACTTACTAGATTCACCCAGGATGAGTTACCGTTGATTCTCAAATGGGCAGGGCATGCCTTGCCCTATTGAAATAGAGTTTTACCAGTGGGAATGTATTAAGTAGAGAAACGGTTATAGATTTAAAAAAATAAGAACTAGTCCTTCAGAGTGAGAAATAAGCGCCCAAGGATTGTTGAGATCCTGTTTCAGAATGGTAACTTACATTTGCACCTCTAATATTTTATATTACCCTTGCTTTTTCCATATTCAGGACAGCTGGGCAGAACTCTGCCTTCACTCCCTCACATAAAGGACAATTCAGCCGGACACAAATAACAAGAGTCAAATTCTTGGCTTTTGAGTTTCAAAAGCCTAAGCCCTGGCAAAAGACAAAAGGTTTAGAAACACTGTGAGTAATGAGAGCAAAGTGCCCTCAGGGTGTGAGGAGGGTGGAGGGGAGTAGAGGTGGTCCCTGAAGAGAAGTCCTTTTCCTTACCCCACCCCAGGACCACATCTCCAGGGCTGTGCCCAGACTCTCAAAGTGGGCAGAGGTAATAAGAACCCAGCCCCTCAACCAGCGTAAGTAACAGCAGACAGGCTCCAGACAGCCTGCAGGGTCCCCTGCACCACCCGTGGGACATGCAGGTGAGCCCTGGTGCCAGATAGGAGTAGAGAAGTGGAACTCACTGCAGCACAGCAGTTTGTGGGAGCCACCATGTGCTTCCCACGCACCAAGAATGGGACAACTGAGGACAGAGATCTTTGCAGGTGGCTACAAAGAGAATATAACAGTGCCCCGGGACTTCCCTGGTGGCGCTGTGGTTAAGAATCTGCCTGCCAATTTAGGGCACGTGGGTTCGATCCCTGATCCGGGAAGAAGATCCCACACGCCACGGAGCAACTAAGTCCATTGCCACAACTACTGAGCCCACGCGCCACAACTACTGAAGCCCACGTGCCCTACAGCCCACGCTGCAACTACTGAGCCCATGCGCTGCAACTACTGAAGCCTGCATGCTCTAGGGTCTGCGTGCCTAGAGCCGAGCTCCACAACAAGAGAAGCCACAGCAATGAGAAGCCTGCGCACCGCAATGAAGAGTAGCCCCCACTCGCCACTACTAGAGGAAGCCCACGCACAGCAACGAAGACCCAACGCAGCCAAAAATTTTTTTTTTAACTTAAAAAACAAAACAAAAAAACCAGTGCCCTACCCGGACCAGCAGCTGGAAGCCAGGGCATCTCAACAGACACCAGTCCTGATAGGATACTCAGGACCAGAGCTCTGCCAGGAGTTTAAACAAAATCCCCGAGAAAAGAGGAGTGAGAATCTTGAGTTACCTGATACTGAATGTCTACCACGCAGCAGAATGGGAGAAAGAAATGGAAATGGTTTCATTATTGAAAAATACAGAAAGTTGGGTTTCTTGCACACCTGATTTTGTCATCTGAGATGCTTAATAACCACACACATAATTAGTAATTAGTCTATGTTCTACATTCACTAGGAAGTAGTTAGGTCTAGTGATAGTGTCTTGAAATGGAAGGAGAAATAGTGTTTGCTTGTACTTCCCTATTCAGAAACAACAAGGATCATAAAAAGTGTTCTGGAATTTTTTAACACCTAACCACAGTGTTGTAGAATTTACCTCGGTGGTCTCTGCATGCATTCTCAGTGGGAGCGATATCAGTTTACACTGGTTTGTGATCCCCTCCCAAAGGGCTATAGTTTGTAAACAGATACACAATGCATTTTAGTATTAAAATTTCTTGGGAAGGGGGGCAATTACAAAAAAAGTCTAAAAATGCTCCTTAGACAGGAATAATGAAAAAACAAAAGTTGAGAAACACTGGTCTATTGCAATATGGAAGACTTGGGAACCAGGTTTAATAGTCTTAACCTAAGTGCACCCCAAAAAACAACAATTATTAAAGGCACTATGGCAATTACATTGAATTAACAAAGTTAATTCACTTATCCAATTAAAAACTCTAAACCCCCTTTTTTTTTTCTTTTTCTGGAAGTGGAAGCAGTGGTGATAGAAATGTATATAAATGTTTGCTGACATGATGTCAAAATAGGGCTTCCCTGGTGGCGCAGTGGTTGAGGGTCTGCCTGCCAATGCAGGGGACACGGGTTCGAGCCCTGGTCTGGGGGGATCCCACATGCCGCGGAGCAACTAGGCCCGTGAGCCACAACTACTGAGCCTGCGTGTCTGGAGCTTGTGCTCCACAACAGGAGAGGCAGCGATAGTGAGAGGCCCGCGCACCGTGATGAGAGGTGGCCCCTGCTCGCCGCAACTAGAGAAAGCCTGCGCACAGAAACAAAGACCCAACACAGTCAAAAATTAATTAATTAATTAATTTAAAAAAAAAATAGGGTGAAAAATTCAGAGTTGTATGGATGTCTACCACAGATCCTGTGCTCTGCAACGGGAGAGGCCACAACTGTGAGAGGCCCGCGTACCGCAAAAAAAAAAAAAGGGTATAACCTTATCGGTTGGGCCTCCTAGATTATTGAATCCTCAATATTCTGGTAAGGACAGTTTAGCTGGAGAGAAATGCCAGATGAAAAGCAGCAAATAGGGCTTCCCTGGTGGCGCAGTGGTTGAGAGTCTGCCTGCCGATGCTGGGGACACGGGTTCGTGCCCCGGTCCGGGAAGATCCCACATGCCACAGGAGGGCTGGGCCCGTGAGCCATGGCCGCTGACCCTGCGCGTCCCGAGCCTGTGCTCCGCGATGGGAGAGGCCACAACATTGAGCGGCCCGCGTACCGCAAAAAAAAAAAAAAAAAAAAAAACTACTAGTTTTTTAAAAAAAAAAAAGAAGAAGAAGAAAAGGAGCAAATATCCTAATTGTAAACATGGCCAAAGAAGCTGTGACTAAGAAAACAAGGGCTTTGCATCTGGGTATTCCAGATCTGGAAGATTTACACATTGTTTCTGATGGGTGTGGTCCCTGTAGATGAAGTAAGTTGACAGGAATGCAAAACATCCAGAAGAAACTTACCACTTCCCCAAGGGACCCATGAGCACTAGCAATAAATGTACTAAATCTAGCACATGTCTGCCTTAGATAAACAAGGGCAATAAGCAATGAGCACAAGGCCTGGAAATTGTGCAGAACACCAGGTACAAAAGCAGCAGGCTAGAGTAGAAAGAGAAGCAGACTTGGGCTCACCTCCTTGCTCACCCACTTCCGAAATGTGCATGCTCTTTGACAAATGATTTGAATTCTGAGCTTCAAATCTCTCATTTGTAAACCAGGATTAATCCCTACTTGCAAGATTATTTTGAGGATTAAATGAGAATACGTGAACAGCAATGCACCAGGGTGTAAAAAACGTGCTCAGCAAATGGGAGTTGAAAGAAAGAGATGGGTGAAAGCTTAAAAGGATGAAACAGAAAAAAATCGTGTCACTGAGCATGTGTGTGTATACGTGTTTGTGTATGTGTGTGTACATACCTTGTAAAATTTACCAAATTTACCTTATGAAGGGTTTTGAGAGTATGGACTAAATTAGCTAAGGGGATGGGGAGGAAATCTTAGAAGGGAAGATACAAACAAGT
The DNA here is from genome assembly GCF_008692025.1 of Phocoena sinus. NCBI lineage: Eukaryota > Metazoa > Chordata > Mammalia > Artiodactyla > Phocoenidae > Phocoena > Phocoena sinus. The sequence goes on from NC_045771.1 coordinate 88,297,076, forward strand.
GTAAGTCCCTGCTTCACCATCACTAAAGGAGAGAACTAAATGCAGCAAGAACTGAAAATTTCAAGGTAGTTCCACAAAAGATGAAAGAAATTGATGGCTCTGAGGATTTTTCAGCACCTTGTAAACTGGGTGTCCCTGCAGAGTTCCAACCCAGGAATTTGTTTTGTGAATCGGTGTTGGAGCTGCTTGATAAAAAATAAATGCATAGCATTGGGGTAGTCCAAGGGCAGCAGACAGGCTCATTGGAGAGGGGTTTCAGAGCACGGGAGTGAACGTGAAAAAATGCCACTCTTTGGGAACAGGTGAAGAGGAGGCATAAGGAAAGATAATTGTCTTTTGTTAAAGCCAAATTAGCTGGTGAAGTTAAAATGAAATAACCCATCATTTTATCCCTTTGTTAGAAACTGTTTCCATCAACAAGCTCTGGGGCAGAAGGGAATCAAGTCACTCCCAGTAGGATTTCTCTGTTCCATGTCAAGGGGACATTTCCTACAACAAGGAAATAGTTGTCTGGTCAGGAGAAAGGGGGCAATGATGCAACAAGAAAATACTGTCTCCCAAAATAAAGACAAGCATTAATGACTAATAAGAGATAAGCTCTGAGCAAAGACTCAGTATGAGTTCTTTGAGAATCTATGTGAGGACCTGCAGTTTATTTCAAATTGGCAGATATATGAGGAGGTTCACATAATTTATATGCTGCAAGAATCCATAAACAAGGATAGAGCAGATATATTGCCTGAGAATATTAATAGCACATGATCAAAAAATAAATAAAATATACAGTGATGTTTCCTGCCAAAAGGAGATTTATAGCCTTCTTAGAAGCACCAACAGAACAGAAATCAGATTTGCTGTATATTAGGCCAAAGAATATAAATGTAATAATTCATTTGCCTTTTCAAAAATAATAAGGATATAGTAGGAGATCAGAACAATTTCTCCATACACGATTTCAGAAGTACAACAAAACCAAAAGAGCAAAGCTTTTATTTTGAGCTTTTCATCTAACTTTTCTTTATAATTGAGTTTTACCCTAGTGCCAATGCAATATTTATGTTCTCAAATATGAAGGGGAAAGAAAGCCAGTTGGTCAAGTTCTTTAACCTGGCGCTGATGAAACCAGAGCAGCAGAGAGAAGAGCCAGTTAATGAACACCCAGTTAATGAACACCCAGTTGCATCCCAGGGACCTGGTAGGCAGGTAACGATGCGACAGCATATTGATTCCTTCTGAAATTCTGTTTTGCCTTTTATGACTTTCAATTTAAATTCCCATCTTTAGCATGGTTGTATTACAGGTTTCTTATTCCCACGGTGATGGTTTTCATGTTCTTGAGAAGGAAAGACAAACTAACCTAAATAAGTTCCAAACCCTCATCCAATATCACAGGGCCTATGTGTATAACTCTCCAAATGTTGAGCAGTGTGCCTGCCAGCCAGGCCTCCTTCTTGGTGTGGAATGATATTCTATCAAAGTTTCCATGGGGCTTTTGTCACATTTTGCTACTGAATTTTCTGCCATCTTTTTGAGTAAGGGCCAAAAATGTACACACTAAAATTCAGATGTACAAGAACAAAAAAAAAAGCAACTTTTATTTATTTTTTTAATAACCCATCATACTTTACAGTAGAGCTCTCATTCTCACCCAGTAGCAAAAAATAAAAACCAAAAAGTCATGAATGGGGTTTCCCTGGTGGCGCAGTGGTTGAGAGTCCGCCTGCCGATGCAGGGGACACGTGTTCGTGTCTCAGTCTGGGAAGATCCCACATGCTGCGGAGCCTGGGCGTCCGGAGCCTGTGCTCCGCAATGGGAGAGGCCACAACAGTGAGAGGCCCGCGTACCGCAAAAAAAAAAAAAAAAAAAGTCATGAATGTACCAGTGAAAGTCAGCCATGTCTCCTTCTGCTCATTAAGCTTTGGAGGTGTGTTGACTTAGACTCTTTGGGTTCTCAGTCAATTCAAAGTTTAAAACTCTATAAGGACCAAAAGCACAACCAAGAACAAACAAAGACAGACTAGGTAAATGGAACTTCATCAAAATTTGAAACTTTTATGCATCAGAGCACACTATCAACAGAGTGAAAAGGCAATCCATGAAGTGGAGAAAATATTTGTAAATCATGTATCTGATAAGGAATTGATATCCAGAATATACAAAGAACGCCTACAACACAACAACAAAAAACCAAATGACCCAATTTTAAAATGGGCAAAGGACTTGAATAGACATTTCTCCAAAGAAGGTATATAAATGGCCAATAAGCACATGAAAATATGCTTAACATATTCCCTAACTAGTCATTAGGGAAATGCAAGTCAAAACCATAATACCAGCTCACACCCATTAGGATGGCTGCTATCAAAAAAAGAAAGGAAGGAAGAAAGGGAAAGAGGAAGGAAGGGAGGGAGGAAGAAAAAGGAAATATCAAATGTTGGTGAGGCTGTGGAGAAATTGGAACCCTTGCATGTAGCTGGTAGGAAGGTAAATGGTGCGACTGCCGATATAGTATCGTTTTTCACAAAGTAAACAGAAAATCCATATGATCCAAGTTCCACCTCTGGATATATAATCAAAAAAATGAAAGCAGGGATTTGAACAATATCTGATGAACATGTACACCGGTGTTCATAGCATTATTCACAATAGACAAAAGGTGGAAGCAACCCTAGTGTCCACTGACAGATGAATGGATAAAACAAAATGTGCTGCACGTACAATGCAATGTTACTCAGCCTTGAAAAGGAAGGAAATTCTGACATATGCTACAACATGGATGAATCTTGAAGACCTAATGGTGGAATAAACCAGTCACAGAAGACCAAATATTGTATGATTCCTCTTCTGTGAAATTCCGAGAGCAGTCAAATTCATAGAAACAGAAAGTTGAGTGGTCATTGCCAGAAGCTGGGGGTGGAAAGGGGCATGGGGAGAGTGTTTAATGGGTGCAGAGTTTCATTTTGGGAAGATGAAAAAAGTCTGGAGGTGGTGCTGGCTGCACAGCAATGTGAATGCGTTTAAAATGCCACAGAACTGTACACTTAAGAGTGGTTAAAATGGTAAATTTTATGTTATGTATATTTTACTCTAAGGGCCGTTTTCCCTACTTTCCAGGCTTCTCCTGGCTCCTTACTCCTTCCCAGAATTTAGGTATCCTCGTAGCTCTGGTGCCAGGCCCTTGGTTTGCATTCTGACATCAGTTGGGATGTCTTGACCCAAAGAAGTTCCGGCCATACTGCCTCCAGCATAATAGCATCTTTGGTCTGTTCTCCCAGGGAGTTTGCTCTCTTGCTCTGATGAGTAGACCCCAACCTCAGCCATCAGGCCTCACAGATCCCCTGGGGTCAGATGCAATCTCTCTTCATTCCCCAGTCTGGGAATCTACCCTTCAGTCCTTAGCTGTAAGGTCACTTCACCCCGTCCTGCGTTGACCTCCCCCACCCCACCCCTGCCATAAGACCAGCAGTCTGCATCTTTAGGCATCTTACACATCCTGCACAACTGAGGACCACGCGGGATCTCTATGCTATGCGGAATCAATAAGAACTGCCTCGAGTCCTCTTTTGACATCACTGTGTCATACCACCATTTCATTTTTTCCTGTCCCTTCTCAGTATTGGCTCAAAGATAACCAGGAAAGAGATTACTGATCTCTGTTTTTTTGGGCTTCCTCTTAGCCTACCTGAAGTGTCCATAATCTCTACCCACTCACCCCATTGGCCAAGGCCCAGATTGGTGAGCTACTGGATTCCTGAGGGACCCAGTCAGGGTCCTCACTCTTCTTTACTCACTGCCCATGAAACTGTCTCTCTCCTGATTCCACCGGGAGGAAGGGCTCTCCACTCTTTCTCTTGGGGGGTGGGGAGTATATGGAGCTTCCTATGTGACACATGCTGCAGGCACTGTTAATCATCTCTACTTTGTCCGTTGGTTGACTCTAAGGGTTGAAAATGTCTGAACTGCCTTTACTTTAATATAACTTGCAAATGTGCTTTTGTCTCGGGTCACATGGTGTGTTTGATTATATTTCCTTCCTCTGTCGGTGACCCAAAGGAGAGTATTTTTAGCGTTGAGGTTAATGGATTTGCTCTTCTTAAATTCCATCAGTGGTTTAAATTCATGCCATATTTTAGTTTATAGTTTTGATTTTTCTAGTTTTAATTGCCCTTTTGTCTTGCATTATTTGACTTTATTATGTCCTTTTTTGCCCCCTAAACATCCATCATATTTTCTATTCTGTCAACTTCCTTTTTTTCTAGAGCCCTCCATCCCCCCTGTCCAATCTGTACCAGTCTGTCTCCAGGTCTGCTGCACATTCAGTAACTGGGAGGCTCCCTTTATTGCCCTCCTGGTTTGGATCTACTGTTTCAGGACGCCATGCCTTCCTCTTTGTTTACACCCTCATTTTGCTGGAGTAGGTCGCCAAATAACTCTTAAGAATAGATAGGTGGGTCGTAAACTTTGGATCTTTGTAGGCCTGTGTCTTTACTCTGTTCTCCCACTTAATGAATAATTTGTCTGGGTATAGAATTCTGGGATGAAAATCCTTTGTCCTCAGAATGTTTAAGGAATTGCTAGACAGTTTTGAAGCATCCAGTGTTGCTGATAAGCCTGATGTCAGTGTGATTCTTGTCTGTTATACTGAACTTTTTTCTCTCTAGAAGCTGTTAACGTTACTTTCTTATATTTGGCATTCTACAATTTTACAGTGACATGAGTTATCTGATTTCACTCACCCCACTCAGCATTTAGTGAGTTTTTTCAATCCAAAAATTCTTATCTTTCAGCTTTTATTAACTTCTGGCATCTATTTAATTTCCAAGTAGTTTTCCTGTTCATCTTTTTTTTTTTTTTTTTTTTTTTTTTTTTTTTTTGCGTTATGCGGGCCTCTCACTGTTGTGGCCTCTCCCGTTGCGGAGCACAGGCTCCGGACGCGCAGGCTCAGCGGCCATGGCTCACGGGCCCAGCCGCTCCGCGGCATGTGGGATCCTCCCGGATCGGGATACGAACCCGTGTCCCCTGCATCGGCAGGCGGACTCCCAACCACTGCGCCACCAGGGAAGCCCCCTGTTCATCTTTTTATCATTGATTTCTGATCTTTCCAAATCAAGATGTAGCTTCTAAATCCCAATGTTATTAATTTATTTAGGTTCTTCATCACCAAATTGATATTTATAAGTGTTCTAAAGGCTCAGATTACCTATTGTATTTGTAGAGTAAAAATTCTATACATGTCAATTAACTCGACCTTGTTGATCATGTTACTCAAATCCTTTAGTTTATTTTCAGACTGTCAAATTCCAAAAGAAGTTTATTAAAACCTCCCACTGTGATTTTATCATTTTCTCCTCAAATTTTTAGAAAATTTTTTCTAAGGTGTTGGTCTGTTATGCTTGTACATAACCTGGTGTATAAAGATTCATGGCTTATTTTTCTCATGGATATCATCTTCGGTCAGTACATAAACTTCTTTGTCCCATTAAATGCTTTTTTCCCCTTTATTATAGACTGTTCCTCTTCTTCCATTTTACCCCATATCCTTGATTTAGTAAAAGTTTAAATATTCTAAAACAAATTCCAAAAATCATTAGATGGCAAAAAACTTCAGCATGTGTGTCTGAAAATCGGAATTTTCCTCCTTGGCCCCTTCCCTGGTTACCTAACAAAACTAACAATAATTCCCCAACATAATCTAATATCAGTTTATGTTAAAGTATACCTAATGTTTCTCAAAATGTCTTCTGCAGTTGATTTGTGCAAACCAGAACCCAGTGGACTTGTTGCAAACTAAGACGTTTCTGTGTGACCTAATCCTAAATTCTAAGTGAGCTCCAGATATCGGGTCCCCAATCTGAGGCATATGAAAGAAAAAAAATATTCTCAGCCCTCAAAGCCCTATCACCGCAAAAGCCTCTAGTGCCACTTTGGCTTCCGGAGCCTGCAGCCCACCCACCCTCCATCAATCGACCAATCAGCCTGAAGCACGGCAGCCCACGTGATGCACTCGCGCGTGTGCCTCACCTAAAGTGGAGCCGCTGACTGGAAAGGGGTTTCCGAGCCGGCCTTTTCAGCAGCAGGAGAGGTCCTACGCATTTTAAAACTCCTGTGGTACCAGAGGCCCTTTTCCTCTGACTGGAATACAGGAAGTTGGTGCCGCTGGCGTCGTGGCTCCTCTCATCGCGGTTCTCCGTCAGCTGAGGTCTGGGGAGCGCGGCGTCTTCTGCAATCCTCGCCTTCATCTTGCGGCCTGAACAAGCGTCTCTTCGGCTCGTGTAGGCGCCTTTCTTCCCGGCGCCGCTCATTTCTCTTCAGTTCCTCAGATCTGCGTTTTGGAAGCTATGCTCATCTCCGGGGAAAGCACTCAGGAAAACGTGAAAATGGCTCTGGAGCCCAGGAGAATTGGAAGAAAGGTGGGGATTTCTTCTCATCAAAAGAGGCTGAATCTTAATGGTGCGCAAAAAAAAATTTTTTTCAGTGGAAGTGGTCACCTCTTTATGTTTGGGCTTTCACACTTAATCTGTGCTTCAGTCTAGACTTAGTATTGAAATACAAAAAACATGGGCCCCGGGAGCAGGGGGTTGTCTGTGGAGACAAAGGTGTCTGTGTTCTCCGCGGGTGTAGGCTTGGGGTGCGGACTGGGGGGTAGTCTCCCCTAACAGGCCTTGAATTGTGCGTGGAGCCGTGTTGCAGGCCCTTGGATTTCGTGTGTGCCCTGGCTGCAGCTCCGCGTGTCACACTGAATGGGAGGGAGGCGGGATTGTGCTGGGGTGTCAGGTGGACAGCGTTCACCTGGCGGGGGAAGGCTGGAGGCGCAGCTGCTCAGTAAGCCCGGGTACTGGGGGGTGGAGAGAGCGTGTGTGCGGACAGGGCGTGGAGAAGAGGAAGAGCTAGACCAGGAGAGTGAGGGTGGCGTATGGAAGAGGCAATGCACTAAAGAGTGTGTGAAGTGTGTGTGTGTATGTGTGTGTGTATGCGTGAAGAGAAATACACAAAAAAGAGAGAATTCCTGTGATCACCAGACATCACTAGCTTATGGTTGCGAAGCAGCTTCCTGTGGTCGTTATCTTCCCCAGAAATGTTCCATGACATTATTCTGAGGTGGACACAGGCATATTAAAATGTGCTAAGATCAGGCCATCGCAGGAACGCGGCTGGCCGCAGCAAACCGGGCAGGTAAAAGAGGCAGGGCACCATGCTGCCCTGTTCATCTTCTTTCCTGGGGGCTCTTCCTGAACTTTGGTGAAGGGGGCTCAGAAGGCCCCGTGGAGAGGGGTGGCAAATGGATGAGCCTGGACACGGCCAAAGGGGCGGTAGAGACCCTCATGAAGATACCAACTGACAGAGCCAGGTGGCGACCTGGGCCTGGCGGCCTGCAGATGGCAGGGGTCCCATTAAATGCTTTTGACTTTGAATTCTGCTACTACTGCTTCCTTTGTTTGCATTAATTAGATGTGTCTTTGTCCATACCCTTATTTTCAATCTTTCTGTGTTATTTTTTCCTACCTATTCTTTCTATCTATAAATCTGTTTCTGTTTTGTTATGTTTGTTCATTTGTTCTTTAGATTCCACAGGTAAGTGAAATCATACAGTATTTGGCTTTCTCTGTCTGACTTATTTCTCTTAGCACAATACCCTCCAGGTCCATCCATGCTGTTGTAAATCCATTTATCTACTGATGGGTACTTGGGTGGCTACCACGTCTTGGCTATTATAAGTAATGCTGCAATGAACATAGCGGGTGCATGTATCTTTTCTAATTAGTGTTTTCATTTTCTTCGGATAAAAACCCAGGAGTAGAATTACTGCATTGTGTGATAGTTCTATTTTTAATTGTTTGAAGAATCTCCGTACTGTTCTCCATAGTGGCTGCACCAATTTACATCCCCACCGACAGTGCACAAGTGTTCCCTTTTCTCCACATCCTCACCAACACTCGTTATCTGTTGTCTTTTGAAAATAGCCATTCTGACAGGTGTGAGGTGATATTTCATGGTGCTTTTGATGTGCATTTCCTTGATGATTAGTTATGTTGAGCATCTTTCCATGTGCCTGTTGGCCACCAGTATATCTTCTTTGAAAAAAATGTCTATTCAGATCCTGTGACCAGTTTTTTTTATTAATGTATTTTTTTGGAGTATAGTTGCTTAAAATGTTGTGTTAGTTTCTGCTGTACAGCAAAGTGAATCAGTTATATATATATACATACATCCCCTCTTTTTTAGATTTCCTTCCCATTTAGGTCACTGCAGAGTAATGAGTAGAGTTCCCTGTGCAATACAGTAGGTTCTCATTAGTTATCTATTTTATACATAGTAGTGTATACATGTCAGTCCCAATCTCCCAATTCATCCCACCCCACCCCCCTTCCCCCTTGGTATCCATAAGTTTGTTCTGTACATCTTTGCTCTGACCAGTTTTTAATCATGTCGTTTGTGGTTTTTGTGATGTGGACTTGCATGAGTTTTTTTGTGTATTTTGGCTATTAACCCCTTATCAGATAATTGTTTGAAAATATTATCTTCCATTCAGTAGGTGACTTTCCTTTTTTGTATAGTTTCCTTTGCTGTGCAAAAGCTGATTAGTTTCATGTAGTCCCATTTGTTTGTTTTTGCTTTTGTTTTCCTTGCCTGAGGAGACATAGTCACACATATGTTTGCCATATCTTTGTCACTTTATTTTTTTTTTATTTTTTCCTTTAACATCTTTATTGGAGTATAATTGCTTTACAATGTTGTGTTACTTTTTGCTGTATAACAAAGTGAATCAGGTATATGTTCCACACCTGGAACACAGCCACATCCATTCGTTCACATATTGTCCGTGGCTGCTTTCATGCTACAATGGCTAAGTTGAGTAGTTGTAACAGAGACCATATGGGCTGCAAAACCTAAAATTAAAATTCAGTATCCAGTCATTTACAGATTGTTTGCTGACACCTGGCCTCAAGTTTTCTTGATAATCTTAGCTTGTCTGGTCCCCTCCATTACATTGCAACCTGCTTAAGCCCATACCCGTTTCCCTTGCTGAAACTTGTAACACATTCCACACAAGGAAAGAGTTGAATTTCTGATTGAATGACAAGCATTCATGCAAGAAACATTTTTTTAAACATCTTTATTGGAGTATAATTGCTTTACAATGATGTGTTAGTTTCTGCTATATAACAAAGTGAATCAGCTATACATATACATATGTTCCCATATCTTTTCCCTCTTGCGTCTCCCTCCCTCCCACCCTCCCTATCCCACCCCTCTAGGTGGTCACAGAGCACCAAGCTGATCTCCCTGTGCTATGCAGCTGATTCCCACTAGCTATCTATTTTACATTTGGTACTGTGTATATGTCAGTGTTACTCTCTCACTTTGTCCCAGCTTACCCTTCCCCCTCCCCGTGTTCTCAAGTCCATTCTCCACATCTGTGTCTTTATTCCTGTCCTGCCCCTGGGTTCTTCAGAACCATTTTTTGTTGTTCTTGTTCCATATATATGTGTTACCTTACGGTATTTGTTTTTCTCTTTCTGACTTACTTCACTCTGTATGACAGACTCTGGGTCCATCCACCTCACTACAAATAACCCAATTTTGTTTCTTTTTATGGCTGAGTAATATTCCATTTTACATATGTGCCACATCTTCTTTATCCATTCATCTGTCGATGGACACTGGCTATTGTAAATAGTGCTACAGTGAACATTGTGGTACATGACTCTTTTTGAATTATGGTCTTCTCAGGGTATATGCCCAGTAGTGGGATTGCTGGGTCGTATGGTAGTTCTATTTTTAGTTTTTTAAGGAACCTCCATACTGTTCTCCACATTGGCTGTATTAATTTACATTCCCACCAACAGTGAAAGAGGGTTCCCTTTACTCCATACCCTCTCCAGCATTTACTGTTTGTAGATTTTTTGATGATGGCCATTCTGACCGGTGTGAGGTGACCTCATTGTAGTTTTGATTTGCATTTCTCTAATGATTAGTGATGTTGAACATCTTTCCATATGCCTCTTGGCCATCTGTATGTCTTCTTTGGAGAAATGTCTATTTAGACCTTCTGTCCATTTTTTTGACTGGGTTGTTTGTTTTTTTGATATTGAGCTGCATGAGCTGCTTGTATATTTTGGAGATTAATCCTTTGTCAGTTGCTTCATTTGCAAATATTTTCTCCCATTCTAGGGTTGTCTTTTCATCTTGTTTATGGTTTCCTTTGCTGTGCAAAAGGTTTTAAGTTTCATTAGGTCCCATTTGTTTATTTTTGTTTTTCCATTTCTCTAGGAGGTGAGTCAGAAAGGATCTTGCTGTGATTTATGTCATAGAGTGTTCTGCCTATATTTACCTCTAAGAGTTTATGGTGTCCAGTCTTACATTTAGGTCTTTAATCCATTTTAAGTTTATTTTTGTGTATGGTGTTAGGAATTATTGTAATTTCATTCTTTTACATGTAGCTGTCAGTTTTCCCAGCACCACTTATTGAAGAGGCTGTCTTTTCTCCATTCTTGCCTCCTTTATCAAAGATAAGGTGACCATATGTGCGTGGCTTTACCTCTGGGCTTTCTGTCCTGTTCCATTGATCTGTATTTCTGTTTTTGTGCCCGTACCATACTGTCTTGATTGCTGTAGCTTTGCAGTATAGTCTGCAGTCAGGGAGCCTGGTTCCTCCGTTTTTCATTCTCAAGATTGCTTTGGCTATTTGGGGTCTTTTGTGTTTCCATACAAATTGTGCAATTTTTTGTTCTAGTTCTGTGAAAAATGCCAGTGGTAGTTTGATAGGGATTGCATTTAATCTGTAGATTGCTTTGGGTAGTATAGTCATTTTCACAATGTTGATTCTTCCAATCCAAGAACATGGTATATCTCTCCATCTATTTGTATCATCTTTAATTTCTTTCATCAGTGTCTTATAATTTTCTGCATACATGTCTTTTGTCTCCTTAGGTAGGTTTATTCCTAGATATTTTATTCTTTTTGTTGCAGTGGTAAATGGGAGTGTTTTCTTTTTTTTTTTTTTTTTTTTGGGAGTGTTTTCTTGATTTCACTTTCAGATTTTTCATCATTAGTGTATAGGAATGTAAGAAATTTCTGTGCATTAGTTTTGTATCCTGCTACTCTACCGAATTCATTAATTAGCTCTAGTAATTTTCTGGTAGCATTTTTAGGATTCTCTATGTATAGTATCATGTCATCTGAAAACAAATCCAAATCTGATTTGGATTCCTTTTATTTCTTTTTCTTCTCTGATTGCTGAGGCTAAAAATTCCAAATCTATGATGAATAATAGTGGTGAGAGTGGACAACCTTGTCTTATTCCTGATCTTAGAGGAAATGGTTTCAGTTTTTCATCACCAAGAACGATGTTGGTTGTGGGTTTGTCATATATGGCCTTTATTGTGTTGAGGTAGGTTGCCTCTGTGCCTACTTTCTGGAGAGTTTTTATCATAAATGGGTGTTGAATTTTGTTGAAAGCTTTTTCTGCATCAATTGAGATTATCATATAGTTTTTAGCCTTTATTTTGTTAATATGGTGTATCACATTGATTGATTTGTGTATATTGAAGAATCCTTGCATCCCTGGGATAAACCCCGCTTGATCATGGTGTATGATCCTTTTAATGTGCTGTTGGATTCTTTTTCCTAGTATTTTGTTGAGGATTTTTGCATGTATGTTTATCAGAGATATTGGCCTGTAGTTTTCTTTTTTTGTGACATCTTTGTCTGGTTTTGGTATCAGGGTGATGGTGGCCTCATAAAATGTGTTTGGGAGTGTTCCTCCCTCTGCTATATTTTGGAAGAGTTTGAGAAGGATACATGTTAGCTCTTCTCTAAATGTTTGATAGAATTTGCCTGTGAAGCCATCTGGTCCTGGGCTTTTGTCTGTTGGAAGATTTTAATCACAGTCTCAATTTCAGTGCTTGTGATTGGTCAGTTTATATTTTCTATTTCTTCCTGGTTCAGTCCGGAAAGGTTGTGCTTTTCTAAGAATTTGTCCATTTCTTCTAGGTTGTCCATTTTACTGGCATATAGTTGCTTATAGTAACCTCTCATGATTCTTTGTATTTCTGCAGTTTCACTTGTTACTTCCCCTTTTTCATTTCTAATTCTTTTCATTTGAATCTTGTCCCCTTTTTTCTTGATGAGTTTGGCTAATTGTTTATCAATTTTGTTTATCTTCTCAAAGAACCAGCTTTTAGTTTTATTGATCTTTGCTATTGTTTCCTTCATTCCTTTTTCATTTATTTCTGATTGATTTTTATGATTTCTTTCCTTCTGCTAACTATGGGAGTTTTTTTGTTCTTCTTTCTCTAATTGCTTTAGGTATAAGGTTAGGTTGTTTATTTGAGATGTTTCTTGAGGTAGGTTTGTATTGCTGTAATCTTCCCTCTCAGAACTGCTTTTGCTGCATCCCATATGTTTTGGGCTGTTGTGTTTTCATTGTCATTTTTTTCTAGGTAATTTTTAATTTCTTCTTTGATTTCTTCAGTGATCTCTTGGTTATTTAGTAGTATATTGTTTAGCCTCCATGTGTTTGTATTTTTTACAGATTTTTTCCTGTAATTGATATCTAGTCTCATAGTGTTGTGGTTGTAAAAGATACTTGATACGATTTCAATTTTCTTAACTTTACCAAGGCTTGATTTGTGACCCAAGATATGATCTATCCTGGAGAATGTTCCATGAGCACTTGAGAAGAAAGTGAATTCTGTTGTTTGTTGGATAGAATGTCCTATAAATATCAATTAAGTCCATCTTGTTTAATGTATCATTTAAAGCTTGTGTTTCCTTAGTTATTTTCATTTTGTATGATCTGTCCATTGGTGAAAGTGGGGTGTTAAAGTCCCCTACTATGATTGTGTCACTGTGAATTTCCCCTTTTATGGCTGTTAGCATTTACCTTATATATTGAGGTGCTCCTATGTGGGTGCCAAAATATTTACAATTGTTATATCTTCTTCTTGGATTGATCCCTTGATCATTCTGTAGTGTCCTTCTTTGTCTCTTGTAATAGTCTTTATTTTAAAGTCTATTTTGTCTGATATAAGAATTGCTGCTCCAGCTTTCTTTTGATTTCCATTTGCATGGAATATCTTTTTCCATCCTCTCATTTTCAGTCTGTATGTGTCCCTAGGTCTGAAGTGGGTGTCTTGTAGACAGCATATATATGGGTCTTGTTTTTGTATACATTCAGCTAGTCTGTGTCTTTTGGTTGGAGCATTTAATCTATTTACCTTTAAGGTAATTATCAATAAGTATCTTCCTATTACCATTTTCTCAATTAGTTTTGAGTTTGTTATTGTAGGTCTTTTCCTTCTCTGGTGTTTTCTGCCTAGAGAAGTTCCTTTAGCATTTGTTGTAAAGCTGGTTTGGTGGTGCTGAATTCTCTTAGCTTTTCCTTGTCTGTAAAGATTTTAATTTCTCCATCAAATCTGAATGAGATCCTTGCTGGGTAGAGTAATCTTGGTTGTAGGTGTTTCCCTTTCATCACTATAAATATGTCCTGCCACTCCCTTCTGGCTTTCAGAGTTTGTGCTGAAAGATCAGCTGTTAACCTTATGGGGATTCCCTTGTATGTTATTTGTTGTTTTTCCTTTGCTGCTTTTAATATTTTTTCTTTGTATTTAATTTTTGAGAGTTTGATTAATCTGTGTCTTGGTGTGTCTCTCCTTGGATTTATCCTGTATGGGACTCTCTGTGCTTCCTGGACTTGATTATTTCCTTTCCCATATTAGGGAAGTTTTCAACTATAATCTCTTCAAATGTTTTCTCAGTCCCTTTCTTTTTCTCTTCTTCTGGGACCCCTATAATTCGAATGTTTGTGCATTTAATGTTGTCCCAGAAGTCTCTGAGTCTGTCCTCAATTCTTTTCGTTCTTTTTTCTTTATTCTGCTCTGTGGTAGTTATTTCCACTATTTATTTTCCAGGTCACTTATCTGTTCTTCTGCTTCAGTTATTCTGGTATTGATTTCTTCTAGAGTATTTTTAGTTTCAGTAATTGTGTTGTTCATCATTGTTTGTTTGCTCTTTAGTTCTTCTAGGTTCATCTTAATGTTTATTCTATTTTCTCTGTTCTATTTCCAAGATTTGGATCATCTTTACTCTCATTACTCTGAATTCTTTTTCAGGTAGGTTGCCTATTTCATCTTCATTTATTTGGTCTTGTAGGTTTTTACGTTGCTTCTTTGTCTGTAACATTTTTTTTTTGTTGTTTCAGTTTTTTTTTCTCTTTTTGATGGGTGGTGCTGTATTTCTGTCTTACTGGTTGTTTGGCCTGAGATGTCCAGCACTGGAGTTTGCAGGCAGTTGGATAGAGCCGGGTCTTTGTGCTGAGATGAGGACCTCTGGGAGGCCTCACTCCGATTAATATTCCCTGGGGTCTGAGGTTCTCTGTTAGTCCTGATGTTTGGACTCGGAGCTCCCACCACAGGAGCTTGGGCCCAACCTTCGTCCTGGGAACCACAATCTCACAACCTGGTCGCTGGGGGTTCCTCCCATCCCCTTAGGTGTCCGTGGCCCCCCACCAGTGCCTGATAGTTGCTGTAGTTATGAGGAGATGTGAATTCCATGTCCTCCTAGTACGCCATCTTTACTCCACCCCCTGTCACTTTATTTTAATGGTGATTTTTGTTAACATATAACTGGATTTTCTCTAACTGAATATAATGTATATTGATAGGGAAATTCAGACTTTCCATATTTGTTGCATAACTGATATTCTTTGTGTTGTTCCTTCCATTAATTTTAGGTTTAGTATGAACACACTTTATTTTTTTCTTTTTCCTCTTCTTACTTTTCTTTACAAGTGCTTCTCTAGTTTTTCCCTAGCTTTAAATGGGACAGGATGGCTAGAAGGGGCTGGAGTTGGGTATTTCCTCCCTCCCCCCATGTTGATTAACCTCTGATAAAATCCCAATAGGTTAGACTCTGGTAAAATAGTTTTCCTTGAGGACAGGCCTTGTTAAGATGAACAGACACTCTGGCATATTTCAGAATGGTTCCTTTGCCCCTCTCTCTGCCAGCAGCATGAAGGGATTTTTCTCCAGTCTTTACTGTGGGGATCTGGCAGAGCTCCAGAAGGTAAAACTCACAAATGTGTGGAGGCCACCTTGTGACTGGGTCCCTAGGAGTTTTTACCTCTCAAACTTGTCCACACTGAGCCCCCAGCAATTTGTCAGTTGCAGTTCAGGTTTTCCTACCCCTGCAGTTGTTCCTCAGGTTTCTGCTCATGGGTTTCTGCTCTCTCATAAGTTGTGAGTCTCTGTATCCACCTGTCTATCTCTCCAAACTTGGGGGTAGCAGTTTGCCCTGTGACCTCACTTTCCTGATAGATCTGAGAAAGGTTATTGATTTTTTAGTACAAATTTTTTACTTACAATTAGGATGAAGTGGTGACTTCCAGGCTCCTTGCATGATGGACTGGAAACCAGAAGTCCCTCTTACTTTTCTGACTTGGTCAGTTCTTTCATTGTATCTTGCCCTATTAATTTGGAAGTGCTAATTAATTGTTTTCACTTCTTCCAAGGCTTACCTTCTCACCCCAGCAGCGATAATCACACCTGCATTTCTCTATTAACATATTAAAGGTGTCCTTCCACTAAGGCATTTTCTTTGCATACTCATCAAGTATTCCACAGAGGTGATATTTTTAAGCTGTTATATCTGCACTACCGCTCTCTGCATTGGTGTCCTGGAGCTGGTTTAAACTGACTCATTTCTTCCCAACTCTGTGTTCAATGATATCACTTTGAGAGCTTGAAATTAACCTTGGAGGGAGTATTTACACTGTGAAAATTGGCAAGAACTACAAAGCAAGGCTTTGTTTTTTTGTTTATCATTTTTCCGTAGAATCAGTTGTTAATCATTTCCAACACACCACAGCATTTCTACTTCCACTAAAATTTGTAGGGTTTGCTGGACTGCTTCAAAATTTTAGTTGGGGGATATTATTTTCCCTTTCAGTATGTCTTTTGTTTCAGAACTCTGTAACTCATACTAACCATTTCTTTAGTTAATTTTTGTTGTTGTCATAATGTTCTTTGTAGAAATTTATAAGATTTTTTTAATCCAAGGAATTTATAAGCTTCACCAAGGTATAACTAGGTATGTAAATTTTTTTCCATTAATCACATCTGAGTGTTGGTAACCATTATTAATCTAAAAACTTGTCTTTATCCAAAGAAATTTTCTTCTTTTTTAAAAAATTATATCTCCGTGTACTTCTTTCTTCTCAGAGCTCTTACTATTTACATTTTAAGTTTCTAACTTCCAGATCTCTTGTCCTTTCCCTTATACCTTGGGATTTTGTTCTTTTGTGCCATTTGTTCTTCAGGGTGTTCCAAACCACTATTTCAGTTCTCAACAACACCCATCTTCTTCAGGTCGGTTTTTTTTTTTTTCTTTTTTAAATTGAGGTTGATATTTAGCTCCAGGAAGTCTAATGTATTCTAATTGCATCTCGTTGAGGAGCATCAGTACTTTGTTCACGTTCTCTCCTACTTCTTTCAGTTCTATGGCAATACAGCCACCAGCTCCAGTTCAGCTTTTCCTTTCTCCCTTGGGTGTCTGATTCTCCTTAAAGGAATTATCATTCCTTTGACTCTTCATGATTTATTTACCTTCAGCTTCAGTCAGGACTTAGAGGTTCCCTAGGCCATTGATGTTTGCCATGAAAACTTCTGTTGTGTCAGTTGATAAGCATTGAGCTGGTAGTCGCTGCCCTGAGGTGGGAAGGAGGCCATTCTGGGAACAAGCAGCAGTCCTCTCCGCCTAAGGGACTGGAAGCAATTCAGCTACAAAAATATCTCTCCTCCAGGCCATGAGGTCTGACAGTCCTCCCAGGAGCATAAGCAGAATATGCATACAGGCCTTTGCTGGTCTGGCCCCTCCAGGAGCAGGAAATCTGGAGTCCCCACTCCACAGCCCTCTCCACTCTTCCTCAACACCACAGGGAGCAGAAACTTTGGCTCTCAGGTTGGCACACACTCTCTTAACTTGCCAACAGCCTCAACTTGTTCATTTTTTTTTGGAGGAATGAGTCAGGGATGTGTTCTCAGGCCTTCATCTTCCAATACATTATTTTAGTGGCAAAGCAGTAGACTACATTATAGCCTTACAGCCTGACCCAATGTCATGATGACCAAAGCAACAGGAGGCATGATATTTCTCATTACCTTAAAAATTCCAGGATATCACCTGCTGCCAGCGAGTGATACCACTGGCAGGTAAACCAGACAGGGATATCACTTACAGACAGGCCTTGACAAGGACACTGCTGCATAGCATCTAGCTCTGGCCATGACTCAGCATTCCAAGAGACCACTGAGGACATTGTTACAGCTGGACAAGTTAGGCCAGGTGGGCAGCATTCTCACTTTCTTGACCATTAAGGTCTCATATGCAAGAAAGTTGGCATCCATGATGTAGCTCTTACTCTAGGTTGAAGCAGAGCCAAAATTCAAGTTCAGTAAAGATTGCATCCCAGAACCATTGTTTGCGGATGTATGAACTTACTGCACTAAGGTGGTGAAAATTGTAGGTAGTAACTCTCTACTAGAAGTCAATTTTCAGGTTGGTAGGGCATATCTTATAAAGTACCCCATGAATGCCTCCTCTTTTATTAGCCTTCAGATGGGAGAAAGATCATCATGAGTGATGTTTTTGCTATGTGATGAAATTTCAGTGGCCAGTGCTGATGTCAATATCATTCCAGATTAAGTGGCCCAGCCACAATTCTCATGCTTGGCAACATCTTTAAAAAAATAAATAAATAAAAAACCAAAACGGGGAAGCATGAGTAGCTGCAATTGTGAGATTCTAGCAGGAGCAGGGTCGGCAGTGGCGCGAGGGTGCGAAGGGTGAGTGATATCTACAGGATCCAGTGCCCAGCTAGACTAGTGTCTGATGCTAACCAATATCCTGGTCCCTCCGGGCATTATGATAAAACAACAAAAAGAAGCCTTAGGTCTTCATTCTAAATCTGACACCAAACATTCAACATCCGAGGTGTGCCAGAGGAGCAGTTGCGTCATCACTCAACCACATCTAAAGCACCATTTCATGTCCAACCCAATAAATGAATGTGCCTGACTGCAGATGGATGTAGACCTAAGTTCATGCTCCATTAGGCTTAATTCACTCCAGAGCTCACCACTTCCCAGGGTACATAGTGTTCAGTCAGGGAAGAGCCAGAAGCTTAGGGTTTCTAACCAGCCAGTTCACTGAAAAATATCTTCTGTCAAATTTAGCATTGTATCAGCCTGAAATGAATAAAATAAGCACACACACCCCCTACTGAGGCATGGAAACTTCCTGGTCAAGTGGATCTGCAAAATTGGGACCCTCTAGAAACCACGAAAATGTACTGGCCACCAACCATGCAAGAATAATCTGTAATATTGAAGCAACTGATATCCTGGGAAGACCAGTCTACAAATAGCTCCATGACAACTGGAACTTCAAGGAACTCTTAAGCATTTAACCATCCCTGATAGAGGTCCTGCTGGGACCACAAGAAGAATGTTCCTTCTCTCCCTCTGACCCGTGAGTAGTTTTAGTTACAGAGCTGTGTGCCTTTTCCATTTTCTCTAGTACTTTTTTAAAATCTTTTTGTATACTGGCTCCATTCTGGCTTATAAAGGCTGTGTGGAGTTCTCTATTGATTGCATCTGCATGACTGAAAACACTTCCTGTAGAATTTAAGGAACCATTGTGATCCCCCTCCCCAGTGCAGGAAGAAGAATGCTTAAAGAGAAGAATTAAAGTTTGGAGGGATGTATTTAGCCCTGATACTACCAGGGCAAGCAGGAGTAATTTAAAACCATGAAATGGTGCTTAATTCCAAAAAATGCTAAGAGAGGAGTCTACAGGGACCTTAGAGAGGCCAAAGACCTAGAATGTGCTAGAAATAAAGAAATGTTGAGGGGAGAGCAGGAGTATGAGTGCCTAGAACTCTTTTCCCCTTGCTTCGAAGGGCCAGTTTGGAGGGCTGGTGGAAACAACCAAACACCCATCACCATGAAGAAAGACCCAAGAGCAAGGTTCTTGTCAGCCTTTATAGATCATGTAAACCATACATCACTTCAGGTTTCCAGGCAGTGTTCTAGGATCTGGCACTGAGGAAAGATATGAAGTATCCTCATCTAAAATATGCGAATGGTAAATCATTTTCCCTCTTTGGATTCTTTCAAGGAAATATAACTTTCACTGTGGAAACATCCAGTCCTAATATTTACTGTACTTCCAGTAGAAGAGATGAATAACATACCACACTATTGATGATACAGGGAGCTTGAGTTTGAATCGTATTGTCATATAGCAGAGACATCCCCCGACCTCCTCAGCTTGAGACTATACCCCAGTTCCTATTTCTTTTGCTAGAATTATTATTTTTTTAATCCCTTTTGTCCTCCCTAGTAATTGTAAGTTTTACTGCATATTCCTATTTTGATACTAGTTATCTTCCAAGTCTTAACAGTTATATCTGTACCTTTATTTTATATAGTATTATAATTAAATAACCATGCTCACACACACACACTCACACACACATACGGTTTTACTTACGTTCTCCAGCTTCCAGTCCTCTTTGTCCCAGTCCTCTTCCAACTTTTGGATCTGGTTGAAAGAATAATGGTCTGAGACTAAAAATCTTAAATTTTCCCTTTCAGCAGATTTTGAGATTTCAAAGCATAGGTTGGAGGTTTAAGATTATATGTTCAGTTACACTCAGTAGCCTGTTTCTCCCTTTTTCCCGTATTACAGCAGTTAAACTGGGTACCCTTTTAGATTAGAAGTCCCTTGAGAGAAGGAATTAGATGTGTCTTAATCACCCATTGTCCCCAGAACTGGGATGTAAATAATAGTTACCTGACTGAAGAAACTGTTTGCCAAGGATATGTAAAATCACTTTATGTCTGGCCATACAAGAAATGGCACCTCTTAAGGCTCTCATCAGCTGTTGACAAGAACTCCCTTAACTGGGAATATATTGCTCTAAAGTTCAACAACAGCAATAACAAAAATCGATGAAGTTCCTGCATTTCAGTTTACTGAGATTTTGCTGCCAGTTATTTCTAGGGATGTCATTTTGACAACTCAGGATGCCAACACTTTAAAATAAGTTGGTCCATTTCTTAAAGTTCATGGGAACTCTAGTATTGTTCCACCACAAGACCGTTTCTCAGTAATGGGCTTCTAGCCATGTACTGCAATACAAATATCTGTTGATGTGTCCAATTTTTGCATTTTTAACAACCTGCTTTGACCTTAATTGTTGACTGTATTTAATTAAGTCAAAGACCAGTCTTTTGTCAGATTATCTATATCAGTCTCACCAGTTCTTGGGTGAATCTTTTGTGGTATTCTGATTTTGTTGTTAGAGGAAAGCTCTGTATTTTTCTGAAATAGTAAAAATTAAACTCTATAATTATAAAATGGTTAAGAGATGGAACAACAGTCAGACTGCCCAAGGTGTCAATCCTGGCAGCTGTGACATTTTCAAAGTTACTTAAGCTCTCTGTTCTTGTTTCAACTTCTATAAAATGGGGGTAATAATAATACATACTTCATCGGGTTGTAATGAGGTTTAAATGAGTTGATTCATATAAGAGTGTGTGTGACACAAGTGCTTCATAATGTTAGCTGTTATTTTTACAGTATTAAAAATATTTTAGGAAAATGAAGGCACTACAGGTTTTTGCTCCAGTTTCCCTGACAAATTTATTTTCTTCAACATTGGTTCTAACTACTCATCTCACTGGAGATTCTGGACTCTCAGAAACCTAAATGATGGCTTTGGCTTTATATAACAATAATAATACTATTATTAATGTCCAGAGATCAGTACCTGGGAATAATGGGTAAGAATTGAGGTACTGAGCTCATGCTACACACTAGACCCATAACTAACTCCATGCAGCTACATCTGAACCTCCCAATATACTGCCTGTCTTTGTGAAGGTGGGTTAGAGGTGTGAAGGTTGAGCCCACAGGTCGAATACATCAGTACCTAGAGGTTAGGGGACAGGATCCATATGCACTCTTATTCAAACTTCCAAATGTGCCAAATGGCAAAAGTTTCGGGAAATTATTATTCATCTCTCACTCTGCAGACATCAGAGGTACTCATCTTGATCACCCACAGTTTTAGGCAGGAGGGAGAAAAGATAGTCTTTGGTGTCATCTCTACAGGTCTGGAGCTGTTGAGATGGCCTTGTTGGCTGTAGTTTAGGTGAGTTCTGCCAAGTATTATGCTGTGACCCCAAGAGGGAGCCAGTGCTGAAAGGGAGAAAGTAGGGACTAGCAAGTCTGTGCTTGCACAGAGTCACTGAGAGGAATAGCAAATAGCCCAAAGGATTCCAAAGTTAGGTGTGATTCAAGCTTCCAGCTTGAATATCCAAGGCAGAGAGATGGCCAAGCAGTGGATTTGGTCCTAGCAAGAAGGCCCCCACGTCATGGCCTTTTTGAGCATTGTTTGCTTTGGTCAAGATAATCCACACTCTTGAAACATGACTCAAGCTTGCCTTTAAGGGCTTAAGCTAAAGAATGTATACCGTCGGAGACAGGAAAAATATCAGGACTTCAGAAAAGCAGGCTCAAAAAAGGTCAAACGTTGGTCCCAACAGGAAAGCATAAAGGTAATCAGGAAATCAAGATAGAACCATGTCATGCCCAGAAAACCCAGCAGAGATCCATGGAAGGCCAGCCTTATGTGGCACAGATGCTCAGGGTTCATCCCTTACAATAGATCTACAACTGTATGCCTCTCAGTGTGGACCACAGTAACTACAAATCAGAAGACAGGAACTAGATTATAACAACATGCCCACTCTCACCACTTTCAACATAGTTTTGGAAGTTCTAGCCACAGCAATCAGAGAAGAAAAACAAATAAAAGGAATCTAAATTAGAAAGGAAGAAGTAAAACTGTCACTGTTTTGCGGGTGATATGGTACTATACATAGAAAATCCTAAAGATGCCACCAGAAAACTGCTAGAGCTCATCAATGAATTTGATAAGGTTGCAGGATACAAAATTAATATACAGAAATGCATTTCTCTACACCAACGATGAAATATCAGAATGATAAATTAAGGAAACAATCCCATTTACCATAGCATCAAAGAGAATAAAATACCTAGGAATAAACCTACCTAAGGAGGCAAAAGACCTGTACTCTGAAAACTGTAAGATGCTGATGAAAGAAACTGAAGATGACACAAACAGATTGAAAGATATACCATGTTCTTGGATTGGAAGAATCAATATTGTTAAAATGACTATACTACCCAAGGCAATCTACAGATTCAGTGCAATCCCTATCAAATTACAATGGCATTTTTCATAGAAATAAAACAATTTTAAAATTCGTATGGAAACACAAAAGACCCTGAATAGCCAAAACAATCTTGAGAAAGAAGAACGGAGCTGGAGGAATCACACGCCCTGACTTCAGACTATACTACAAAGTTACAATAGTCAAAACAGTATGATACTGGCACAAAAACAGACACATGGACCAATGGAACAGGGTAGAAAGCCCAGAAATAAACCCATGCACCTGTCATCAATTAATCTATGACAAAGGAGGCAAGAATATACAATGAGAAAAGACAGTCTCTTCAATAAGTGGTGCTGGGAAAACTGGACAGCTACATGTAAAAAAATAAAATTAGAACATTCTCAAACACCATATACAAAAATAAACTCAAAATGGATTAAAGAGCTAAATGTAAGGCCATGTACTATAAAACTCCTAGAGGAAAATATAGGCGGAACACTCTTTGAAGTGTGTTGCACACTTGAATAAATTGCAGCAGTATGTTTTGGCTCTATCTCCTAGAGTAATGTAAGCAAAAGCAAAAATAAACAAATGGGACCTAATGAAACTTTAAAAGCTTTTGCACAGCAAAGGAAACCATAAACATAACAGAAAGACAACCTACAGAATGGGGGAAAATATTTGCAAACAATGCTATCAACAAGGGATTAATTTCCAAAATATACAAACAGCTTATATAGCTCAATGTCAAAAAAAATAACCCAATCAAAAAATGGGCAGAAGACCTAACAGACATTTCTCCAGAGAAGACATACAGATGGCCAAGAGACACACAAAAAGATGCTCAAAATTGCTAATTATTAGAGAAATGCAAATCAAAACTACAATGAGGTATAACCTCACACTGGTCAGAATGGCCATCATCAAAAAGTCTACAAGCAATAAATGCTGAAGAGGGTGTGGAGAAAAGGAAAGCCTCCTACACTGTTGGTGGGAATGTAAATTAGTACAGCCACTATGGAGAAGAGTATGGAGGTTCCTTAAAAAACTAAAAATAGAGCTACCATATAATCCAGCAATCCTCCTCCTGGGCATACATTTGGAGAAAACCATAATTTGAAAAGATATGTACACCCCAGTTTCATTGTAGCATTATTTACAATAGCCAAGACATGGAAGCAACCCAAATGTCTATTGACAGATGAATGAATAAAGAAGATGTGGTACATATATACAATGGAATATTATTCAGTTGCAAAAAAGAATGAAATAATGCAATTTGCAACAACATGGATGGACCTAGAAATTATCATACTAAGTGAAATAAGTCAGAGAAAGACAAATATCATATGATATCACTTGTATATGAAATCTACAAAAGTGATACAAATGAACTTATTTACAAAACAGAAACAGACTCACGTACTTAGAATTCTAACACACTTATGGTTACCAAAGGGGTAATGTAGGGGAGAGGGATAAATTAGAAGTTTGGGATTAACAGATACACACTACTATATATAAAATAGATAAACAACAAGGACCTGCTGTATAGCACAGGGAACTTTATTCAGTATCTTGTAATAACCTGTAATGGAAAAGAATCTGAGAAGGAATATATATATATATATATATATATATATATATATATATATATATATATATATACACGTGTGTGTGTGTGTATTTGAATCACTTTGTTGTACACCTGAAACATTGTAGACCAACTAGACTTCAATTTTTAAAAAAAGATTATAACGACACACTACCGTGTGTAACATCATGTGGTAGGCAGAATAATGCCCCCCAAAGATGTCCACACTCTAGTGCCTGGAACCTTGTGAATATGTTAGGTCACATGGAGATGGGGAATTAAGTTTGCAGATGCAATTAAGTTTGCTAATCAGCTGACCTTGTGATGGGGAGATTATCCTGGATTATCTGGGTGGGCCCAGCCTAATCACATGAATTATTAAAAGTGGAAGGAGAAGAGGCAGAAGAGGGTCAGAGAGATAGATGTGAAAAGACCCCACTCACCATTGAAGACCTTGAAAGAGGGAAAGGGTCCAGGAACCAAGGAATGCCAGCAGTCTCTGGAAGCAGGAAAAGGCAGGGAAATGGATTCTTGTCTGTAGCCTCCAGAAAGGAATGTAGCCCTACAAACAATGAGATGTTAGCCTCGTGAGACCTGTATCAGAATTCTGATTTACAGAATTATATATATGTATATTTAATATCTTTATTGGAGTGTAATTGCTTTACAATTCTGCTTTATACAAAGTGAATCAGCTATACATATACATATATCCCCATAACTCCTCCCTCTTGCCTCTCCCTCCCACCCTCCCTATCCCACCCCTTTAGGTGGTCACAAAGCACCGAGCCGATCTCCCTGTGCTATGCGGCTGCTTCTCACTAGCTATCAGTTTTACATTTGGTAGTGTATATATGTCCATGCCACTCTCTCACTTCCCCCTCCCCGTGTCCTCAATTCTCTATGTCTGCGTCTTTATTCCTGTCCTGCCCCTAGGTTCTTCAGAACCTTGGACCTAGAGTCTGTCATACAGAGTGAAGTAAGTCAGAAAGAGAAAAACAAATACCGTATGCTAACAAAAATATATGGAATGTAAAAAAAAAAAAAAAGGTTTTGTGTTATTTTAAGTCACTAAGTTTGTGGCGATTTGTTGCAGTAGCTATAGAAAACTAATACACATTACAGATAAGGAAATGCTTAATCTAGATTGTGTTTGATTGTAGAATCAACAAGCCCTCAGTTTGTCCCAAGTGATATTTCTTTTATGTATGAAAGTCGACTACTCTTTGAAGAATACAAACGGTACCTTGAAGAGGGAGAGCAGGCAGGGTTGTAGGGTGGAGAATGTGTGTTCATCTTTTTATTCCCTGGAGCCTGACTCAAGATAGGGACCAGGACCCAAGCCCAGATCATGGCTGCTCTAGACTGTTCTCAATTTCCATTCAGAAATTTTAAGCTCTGCTCCTGGTCATATATTGGTCTCTAAGAAGAATTAATATCCCTCTCTCTGTCTGGGCAAGCAGGAAACTGGTATTCTGGATTCAGATAGTGGTAAAAAAAAAAAATTTTTTTTTTCTTTTTTAATTTTTGGCTGCATTGGGCCTTCGTTGCTATGCACGGGCTTTTCTGTAGTTGCCGCGAGCGGGGGCTACTCTTCATTGCGGTACATGGGCTTCTCACTGTTGTGGCTTCTCTTGTTGCGGAGCATGGGTTCTAGGCGCACGGGCTTCAGTAGCTGAGGCTCGTGGGCTCTAGATCGCAGGCTCAGTAGTTGTGGCACAAGGGCTTAGTTGCTCCGCAGTATGTGGAATCTTCCCCAACCAGGGCTCGAACCCGTGTCCCCTGCATTGGCAGGTGGATTCTTAACCACTGAGCCACCAGGGAAGCCCAAGAAAAACAGATTCTTTACTGAAACATGTTGGAACAAGTGTACCATCCTATCACTTTATTAAATGTTTCTAACTAGCAGAGTTTATCAGTAATTCACATGGCCATCATCTCAAATTTTAAAATACTTTAGATCATCACAGTGCTATAATTCCCATCAGCATACCCCAGCCTTGGTTATGAGAGTGGCACATGAATCACAGTAGATTTTTTTAACCCCAAGCAGGAACCTGGGGCCTTGGTTAAAGGGTGAAAGTACAGAACCCTGAGGGCAGGAATGATCCCCAAGGGCAGAGAGCAAAAGCCCAAGCTCCCTGCTGAGGTTTCAGATTTAGCCACAGCCCTGCTGCGGCCGTTCTAGCATCTGAGTTCAAAGCAAAACCACCTTCTGGGCATTTCACTGGCAGGTTAAGACTAGGTTGCATTTCCTTTTAGTCAAGGGAAGGCATTGTTCTGATTCAGGCATTGTTCTTCAAATGTCACACGGGACAAGGTTGTATCTATAAACTTTTGGTTACCACTTTAAGAATTTGAAGTTGAAAGATGCGTGAAAATCTTTTGACAGAACATTTAACCCACTGACTTCTTTCACCCTCTCTTGACCTGATTTTTCTCCTATTCATTTTTGATACCTACTGCCAATTCCAATTCGGTTTCTCTGGGGACAGTTTTTTGTTCTAAACCATTAGCGTTCTCCATAAACATAAATCACTGAAGATTTTACCATAGATTAGTTAAAGCCTAACATATCTCAAGATTATTTTCCCTAATCTGAATAAATTGTTTCAAAGGCATAGCAAAGAGAATGGAAGGCTTTAAAAAAAATTGTTTTTTCAAGGAGCAAGAAATAAAGAAAAAAAAAAAGGAACTCAAACAATTTGCCACAGTTGTGTTTTTCTTTAGCAGTTTTTTGTTTTAGCTGTAATAAAGCAGACCCTGAGAGTCTGCATAACCTTGATCTTAAGCATCCAAGTGGTGAGGGGATGGAAATGAGGACGTGACACTAAAGAGGAACAGAATAGACATTAGGAACAGTCAGCTCAGAAAATTTTGTTATCCAGAGCCCCAACGTGCCGTTCCGCCTTTTTCAACGTGATGAAAAAATAATTCAGTGCCTAGACTAGACCGTATTTGTCCTGAATGATATTACAAGCCCTCTCTGCAAAGAATGACACCGCTCCATAGGTTATGTGGCTGTTCTTAAGCTGTATAGGGACCAGGAGTGAAGCAGAGGGAGAGCTGTATGTATCATATCGATATTGATATCAATATTGATATATTGATTAGATATAGATGGAAGGAAGGAAGGGAGGAAAGAGAAGGGGGGAGAAAGAAGGGGAAAGAGAGAGGGAAAGAAAGAGAGAAAGAAATATCAGCTAAACTGTGAAAAAACATAACCTGGGAGTCTGTAAATAATGTGTACATGTGTGCATCTAATGCCCCCTTGAAAGTAAGAGCCTTCCTTACAAAGGATGGTTGGGGAAGCATCCATCTTGCTTGAGCTTGGTTCCACTTCTGACATTTTTAGTATGTAGTATTTAGTTTTTCCACATGTTGTTTTTGAACAATAATTTTTGCCATTTGAAGTTTCTAAAGAATTGAAATGTTACATCAAGAAAATAAAATAAAACGTGGGCAAGCTGTGTAAAAGAAAAGCTTGCCACCATAAAGCTACATTGGTGACAAATTCTGTTTCAGGGAAGTGTGTACAAATGGGCACTCTGTTTCGGGGGAGTCTGGCAGGTTTGGGAGACCTCATCCTCACTGAGAAGGAGTTCAGTTGCTCCTAAGTTTACCCCTTTTACAGAGAAATGAGATGCTGCTGGCTGGATTGGCATGAGATTCCTGACCTTGTCAAACTCCAGCCAATGTCTCCTTTCCCTGAGTTAGGGCAGAGAGCAAGGATACCACCCTCTGTCTGTCTGCTGAGCAGGAAGACATTGAGTCTGCTCAGGAATTACTTTACAGATGCAGTTATTTCTCATCATGTGTGTATCTATGGAGCATCAAGTGAATACAAATATACTCCTAAATATGAATGATATAAAGTAAATAGTAAATAACCACTCAAACATCTAGACCATGGCTCCCTGTTTTACAAATAAAGTAGCTTGGCACAAGGGACCACACGGAAAAATGCTGGCAAGATAATAATTGGTCTTTGCTCCGGGTGTTACCATGGCTAAAGCAGATTTGCTGGGAGAATGATGATAGGTGTACTGTTCATATGGCTGTGGAGAAAGACGATATTTTCTTCTATTAAGGTCCTGTGTCTGAAATGCAATATAGATTTTAGCACTTGAAAATGTTGCCTGAGTCAAGAGCTCTCCTGCACTTTTCAAAGTTTGTGACCTGCCAGCATGTTTGGTTTTGCGTTTATTGAAATGTTCATTAAAACAATGTGTCTGTAGAAACTCAAAGAAGTTACTTAAAAGAAGTAAATCTTCACAAAAACTTTATTAGGACTGAATTGACTCATGTCTTTATTTTTACCTGAAGTAGAACTTATTCTATATGTAAGTAACCATATGTAAATTAATAAGGTAAATATATTCATAGTCATATATACACATGTATACTCTTAAAAGGAATATGTACCTTTTAAGAGCATATAAAATGTTTGGCTAACACATAGCCAAGTTAAAATATCAAGCCAAAAACCAACTTAAAATATCAAGCCAAAAAAAAGGTTGGATTTTTTTGGGAAATGTGTATAAAACCAAATATACATATATTTATTTATAATTAATCTCATTAATTCCCATTTCACACATTTATAATTTATAATTACTCTTATGTTCTTGGCACTGCATATCAGGTGAAATTCTGATTAGGTAAAGTACTGATGTAAACAAAAGAAATATATATAAAAGCTAGCAGTTTCTAAGCATCAGTTTAGTAGTAGCTCACGTACTCAATAAATGTCTAATTATAAACAACAAGCACTTTCAAGATTCTGTAAGTGTTCTTAGTAAAAATAAAAATATTCTAAAGTAATTTCGAGACTTCCGTGTCAGGCCAGTGGTTAAGACTCTGTGCTTCCACTGCAGGGGGCACAGGTTCAATCCCTGGTCAGGAAACTAAGATCCCACATGCCGCGCTGCATGGCCAAAAAAAAATAGAAAAGAGTGAAATCTTAAACTCTAATAATAAAGTAATTTCATGTGCATCCTTATTGTTGATAAGTAAAGGGTAATAGTGTATGTGGTGTTAAAAGCATAGATTCCAAAGCTAGACTACGTGAATTCAAATCCTGTTTCACCACTTGTGGGCTTTGCATGACCTTGAGCAAGCTATTTGAAGTTTCTGTGCTTCAGCTTCCTTTTTTCCTATACATAAAAAAGAAAATAATGTTGGGGTTGGTGGAGAAACAATGAATGACAACCCTCTGTTCCCCCTCCGCAGTGGACTGAATGTTTATGTCTCCCCAAGATTCACAGGTTAAAACCCTAATCCCAGTATGATCGTATTAGCAGCTGGGGCCTTTGGGAGGTGATTAGGTTCTGAGGGCAGAGCCCCCGTGAATGGGATTCATGACCTTATAAGAAGAGGCCGCAGGGCTAGCTAGCTGTCTTTCCGCCATGTGAGGGAGGATACAACGAGAAGTCAGCCATCTGCAGCTCAGAAGAGGGTGCTCACCAAACCCACCATACTGGTGCTCTGATCTCAGACTTCTAGCCTCCAGAACTGTGGGACCCTCCCAAGCTCTGAACCAACTAAGAGAGAGAAGAGCTGGCAGATGGAGACCAAATATACCCTTTAGGATGAGAAAGCTTAGGTTGAAGAAATGACTCTGGGTCTCTCAGCCAAAAGGACTTCCTAATCTGCACCCCCAGAATCAAACATACTTGTCTTCCTACTTCTGGGCATCACTGGAAAGTCAAGCCCACCCTGTGTAAAATGTACAGCACAGAAGAGTGGAGTATATTCTTCATGTGGGCAAACTGCTCCTAAGGTAAGGAGAGGAAGGGGCTGGGCTGGTATGCAGAATACCTCTCCTCCAGGTATTCCTCAGGTGACTCACTCCATCTCAGTGGGAAGGAAGAAAGAATGGGATGAGGAGTGAAGGGTATTTCAGGAAAAAATCCCTGTTTCTAGAAACTAGAGAAGCTGGGAAGTAGTGCTCTCATGTTTGTCTTAGCTTTATTTGAGAATTAAATGAGATGATGTATGCGCAGTGTGCCCCACTCATGGTGAACGTATAATAAATGTTAGCTATTTATTATGGTGTGTACTGTTATTAACTATGTCATATCAAGATTTCATGGAGTCTGACTGGATCCAAGATAGATATCAAAAGCCATCTACTAGCATTCTAGAGATCAGAACTGTATTGTATTTTTAAGTTCTACATTCTGATCTGTAATTATATTTGGCTAGTAACCCTCAAAATTTGGGCACATTAGCAAGGTACATTGTACTTAGTTAAATGTTTTTCCTCATATCCCGGAAAAGCTTTTTCTCCACTACGTAGCTCCTAAGCACAGGTGTGGGTGGGCTCCTGATTCTCCCCTTTCTATTAAACCCAATGGTGTGGGTTTCACATCTGATTGAGCACAAGGCACAAGTGGATGCATGGTGCCCTTTACTCCGGCAATTAGGGCTGAGCGTCTGTGCAGAGAAGCTTCTCTCATCCCACACAACTTTCTAATTCTCCTCTTTTGAGAGCCCGTTGTTTATTTACATTTTCTCTTTCTCCTCTTTCTAAGGGATGCTGTATCTTTTGTGCTATGACCCCAAGTTAAATGCTCATAAAATTATACTGGGTTTAAAACCAAAACTGATCAGGAGACAATTTGTTTTCTCCACTGGACTCTAAACCACAGTACTTTGTCCTGGATTGTCTAGCAACTCAGTTCTCCAGAGGTAAACTGAGGTATAAATTCAGTACCTTTTCCAGACGTATGAATACTATGGTTCAGTTTGGTTGGCCGTGTGCTAATGAGGAAACTGTAGGAATGCTTCGTGTCTCTCCTTAACCAGGTGTTTAGAGTAAAAATCCTCCTGTGAAAGTTCCCCCTCCATAGCCTGGCAGCTCTGCTGGCATCAGTTTCTTCAATTACTATATGCCTGGATAATTGATAAAGTGAACTCAGGTTCATTTTTTTCACCACGTTCCCTCTGAGTGCTTCAGCAACGTGAGGCAGTTTATAATGCTTTTTGTGCAACAGTGCATAGACTTTTAAAAGAATGAATTTAGACCTTCCCTTCCTGTCCAAAAAATAAGCCGTTCTCAGGTTTGCAATGTTGAAAGTCCTGATTAGGACAGTTGGTTCAGCAATGTCAGCAGGCCCAAGTGACCCAAATCATAGACCCCCCCCCCCGCCCCCGCCATTGCTTTTTTCCTCTTGCTTCATTTCCCTTTGGAGAAAGACCCAATTAAAAACAGTTGTGGATTTTTCTGAGGCTGTTTCTTTCACAGAGGTTATATTCAGCTCTTTGGCAAAGAAAAATACCAGAGCAATTAGTGGCTCTAGGGAACCACTAGCTGTTTGTGTGCTATTTCAGAAGAACCCATTGTGGGCAGCCTCTACATAGAGGTTCCTTTTAGAATGTGAATGCTTCTTAGCCATTTGGAATATGCTTAAAATTGAAGTCAACAGTCATGCCCTCACAAAGGTGCCTTGATTGTATATTCTAGATTAGAAGATGTCATGGCAGCTTTCCGTAAGGACATAGGTTTCTTTTCATCATTATTCTCTGCTCACCTCCAGCTTGTGAGCTCTTGTTTCTCTTTAATATTCAAGAATGTTCTCTGATATACTTCTGGAAAACCTGCTGCTGAAATGAAGGAATATATAACTGCAAGTAACTTAGTCATTTTCTAGGTGACATTCTAATAAGAAACCGTTTTTGGATAATAGCCCAGTTGGAACTAATTCTCCACTATCCCTCCCAGTCAGGAAATAGCATGTCCAAGTTAATCAAATGTTCTGGTGCCTTGTATACGCTAATGTTTAGTATAGTGGTGGTGCTGCGTCTTACAGGATGATCAATTTGTAAAGAATTAGAAATAATTATAAAGCCAACAGGAATATTATTTCATCCTTTGTTGACTGAGGCATTAGCCTAGCATCTTGCAGGTACTTCTTAGTCAGGATTACAAACAGCTGTTAGTTTCTAGCGGCTCTACAAATCGTGCAGGTTAGTGAGGTTCTGGTTAATAGGATGCCAGGAAGCAGAATTTATAATAGCATTCAAGCATTAATGCAGAATGTAATAACCATACCTTTCCTGAGAAACCAACAGAGCCTAAACTATCTTAATGGTTTAAATTAATCTTTAATACACTATAACTTTGGGGAGGGGGCTTTGCCTTTCAAAAATAAAACAGCCAAGTTGGGGAAGTTCGGATAGGGTGAGAAGAAAATGTATATTTGATAATACATTGTCAGAAAATAAAATTTGTTATGCAGTGGCCATCTAGAAGCACAACTTTCAAAAAGATAGGATTTATTTATTTAAAAATTGGATTTTAATCAGACTTCACTTACAAAGTTTTGAAATCTTTTAAGTGCAGTTGAGTTTCATTTTTTATTATCCTACTACAGAACCATTCAGATTTTCAAAACAGACGAATTTTTTTAAAAGATCAGATCTTTCACTTTAAGAGACAGCCAACAAGAAGGGGGTGGAGAATGCAGTACAAATTCCAGTGCCTTCTGGCCTGAAGGACACCTGGAGTACACCTGTGAGTGGGGGACCTAAACCTTTTTCCCTGGGAGGCCAAAACCCGACCTTGTTATCAGCCCAGGTTTTATCTTAAGATTCCTCTGGGGCTTCCCTGGTGGCTCAGTGGTTGAGAGTCTGCCTGCCGATGCAGGGCACTCGGGTTCGTGCCCCGGTCGGGGAAGATCCCACATGCCGCGGAGTGGCTGGGCCCGTGAGCCATGGCGGCTGAGCCTGCGGGTCCGGAACCTGTGCTCGGCAACGGGAGAGGCCACAACAGTGAAAGGCCCACGTACTGCAAAAGAAAAAAAAAAAAAGATTCCTCTGAACAGCCAACTCCCTTAGACCATATTGAAAATAAAAATTGCACTTCAAAAATTCTATTTTTGTTACTTTCAGCAAAAATACCCATTGCGTAGAATGAAGCACAATGGGGTATATTATATCCTCTATCTTCCCAGATTCTTCACTTAAAAGTTGATTAAGGAAATCATATACTTTGAAGATAGGGAATAATGAATTGCCATTCATAGTCTCCTGTAGTTTTAGCTTCAGAGTGTGAATTCTGCCTCTGCTTTTTTTATTCCAGTATGTAATTCAGAGTTTCCAGAAATGAAAATTTTTAAGATAGTCTACCCTCAGTGCATAAAGACTTTGAGAAAAGATGTCTTTGTTGATGTCAGCATTCCACAAACATCCTATTCCAGTGGAATTGTCCTATAATGTCCAATAACCTGCCTGAACTTGAGTCACTTGGTGATATCTATTAAGTTTAGGTAAAACTATGTTACCATGCTCCAAATGATTCCCATTCATTAAAAAAAAATTGATTTTCCTTTTTAAGTAATTTTGTCATAAATAAAAATTATGTTAAAAAGCATTGAGAATATTTTAGAAGATATTCCATGTAACATAGCTTCCTTAGAGGTGATTTTTCTGAAATATGGTTTAGATTTAAAAATCTGGGTCTTCCCAAATAAAATGAATTTTCACTCATGGAAACCACATGTTTTTTAAAATACAAAGATGATTACTACTAGAAATGCCTTGGAGAGCATGTTGGTACTGAATGCTAGAAACTACAGAAGGAATGGGAATTTGAAGTATTTTCAAATCATCAGCTTCACTTTTTTCTAATCTCCCAAGTACTTGTAATCTGTCGTCAAGTTATAAAAAAATTGCCTGTGTTAAATGTTATCGAAGTATGAATCCATATTTAACTAGATTGGTGACCTTTGCTAGTTGTGATGTTGACTTCTGTAAACTATATTTTAGAGTATACTGTCTAGGTGCTATAATTTGTTGATTGTTTCATTCAGTTTCTGATTCAAAAGTGTTTTATTGCCAACTATCTACAAGGCACTCTTTTAGGTGCTATAAATATGATGACTTAATATGACTTAACTTAGCTTAATATGATGATTCTTTCCTCAGAAAGCTTATAGTCTATAATTGAGATAATGCTTATAAATAAATAACTGTAACACATGTAAAACAACAACAGTAAGAACTTTAAGATCAGTGCAGTCAACAGCTATGTGAGTTCAGAGAAGGGCAATAATGTAGTTCAAGGAGAATTTGAGATGGCTCACTCTGTGGAGAATGTTGCTTTTGACTGAACGTTAAAGGATATTTAAGAGTAGAGTATTGGGCTTCCCTGGTGGCGCAGTAGTTGAGAGTCCGCCTGCCGATGCAGGGGACATGGGTTCGTGCCCCGGTCCGGGAAGATCCCACATGCCGCGGGGCGGCTGGTCCCGTGAGCCATGGCCGCTGAGCCTGCGCGTCTGGAGCCTGTGCTCCGCAACGGGAGAGGCCACAACAGTGAGAGGCCTGCGTACCGCCAAAAAAAAAAAAGAGTAGAGTATTTAGGGACAGTAGTGGCAAATTCTCCAGGCAAAAGAGAAAACAGAGATCCAAAAACTTGGTGCATGGACAGGGGATCATGTGTATTTCAACCCACATGAAGTGGAGAGTATAAAGGGGAAGAGGACTGGAAACTAAGTAGGGGTTGGACCGTGGATCCTTGAATATCTAGCTGAGTGTCTGAGTGTTCTTCAATACCAGTGGGAACCAGCAAGACATCTTGAGCGTGAGCAGTAATGTGTGATGTGAAATACAGTGAGGATGAACAGAAGGCAGAGGGAAGTTAGGGTTCCTTTTGAGAGATAATGACGGCTTAAAGTAGGAGTGCCTATGCGGAGATACTGCACAGGTAGGTAAGAGAAGCATGGCAACATTTGTGATGTGGGGCAAAGAAAAGAGAGGACTTAAGTGTGACCCAAAGTTTTGAACTATCATCCTGTAAAATAACGAGGAATCCTAAATCAGAGTTCTCCCAGGCAGTCTTCCTTCCTGTCACCCCTCTTGGTATCTGTCTCCTCCAGACCTGTCTTGTAGAGCTGTCCTCCTGTTAAAAAGTAAGATAATAGTTGTCTACTTCTGGCTTGTTCAGTAAGTTGCAGTGAGGTAAGAATTATGTGGGACTTGCTCCTGCCAGCTTCAGGGATTGTTTGCCTCCGATAGTCACAGAACTCTAACTGGGTTGTGCTATCAAAGTCATCTTTAGTTACATGCCCTGGAAACAATGACCTGCTGGGATGCATAGCCCCTGCCTGCCTCACAGCATCAACACCATCACTTTCTCCACCCCCATCACTAATCTCCTGGTAGCTTCTGAAATACACCAAGCCTCTTTCCCACATTGGGGCCTTTGCACATGCTCTTGCCTGAAACATCTTTCCCATCTGTTTCACATGTCTAGTGCTTTGCCTGTTTTTGGCCTTAGCTTAAATGTCATCCCCTCAAGAGGCCTTACCTGATCACTTTCTCTAAAGAAGGTCCCACCCGCTCTTCTCTGAGCCCTTTGTTTCTTTCTTGCCTATTACTTATTACAACTTAGAATTATTTTATTTGCATGCTTACTCATTTTTTGCCTCCTTTCCTGACAGAACATAAAGTCTATGATAACATAAACCATGTCTCTTTTCTTGATGACTGTATCCCTTGATGGCACCAAGAACTGTGTCTGGTACTCCTTAGGAGACACTCGATAAGCAGCTGTTGAATTAATGAGTGAACTACCTATTCAGAATGCTCTATGTAACCTAACACTGTCATCATTTACCCTCAAATAATTGGATTAAATGTAAAGAGAGTAGCAACAAAAGCCTTCAAATTAACATATTCTTATTTAAAAGTATTCATATGATTCACATGGTGATATTTGGGAAGTAGAACATAAGTATTCTCCTTAAATTCCTGAATTTCCATAAGAGCTCTGTGGTGCCACACCGCATTACCATGATTTTCGGCCTTTTAAAAACTGAAATAGAACGGAGAATAGACTAGAAAATATCAGAGTGCATTGCATGTGGTAAGTGTAGTTTCAAGAAACTTTTTAGTGTGTATGTTGGAAGTCACAATATGAAACTATTTTTTACTGTGACTCCAAGTCAATATATGCTCTGGTATTTTCCACGTTATCCTAATCCCCAATCTGGCTGCTGTTATAGCTCTTCAGAGCCAGCATTGAATTGTCATTTTGCAGTGTTAGGATTGCCTGTGGCCTATTTGCAGTGGAAGCCTTCTCACAAATGCACTCAAATTCAATTTTTTTTAAAGTATTTTCTTATTGATCAGCATACCTTAGCCTCTCTTATAATGCTCAGTCTCAAAAGAGAGTTCCCAGAGCCCCTTTCACTGCAGAGTGCTGGGCTGCTATTAAGTTAACCAGGAAAAAACCACTCAGGGTTGGACAGCAGTAAGATTTGCTGGTTTTGACATCAAGAATTTGGACAATGATTTGACACATAGTAGCTACATTTGCTAAAATGGAATTTATGTAACTCCTTTTCTCTTTTTTTCCTCTCTTTCTAAGCTGCCTGCCTTGTGCTTGGCTGTATGATTTTCCCTGATGGCTGGGATTCAGATGAAGTAAAACGGATGTGTGGAGAAAAGACAGACAAGTACACTCTTGGGGCTTGTTCAGTCCGCTGGGCTTACATCCTGGCTATCATTGGGATTTTGGATGCCCTCATCCTCTCGTTTCTGGCATTCGTGCTTGGTAACCGACAAGACAGCTTGATGGCAGAGGAACTGAAGGCAGAAAACAAAGGTAAGATTGCTTTGGGGAGCTCTTACCTGGACACCTCAAACACAAAAAATGACACTCTGCATTCTTTCCCGTCTGGTAGCAGTGCATCCCCTCTGGGTCTAATTTGCTGCATTTTAAAAAGTTGAAGTATAGTTGATTTACAGTGTTGTGTTAATTTCTGCTGTACAGCAAAGTGATTCAGTTATACATATATCTGCATTCTTTTTCATATTCTTTTCCGTTATGGTTTATTGCGGGATGTTGAATATAGTTCCCTGTGCTATACAGTAGGACCTTGTTTGCCAAGGGGGAGGAGGGTTGGGGGAAGATGGATTGGGAGTTTGGTACTAGCAGATACTGCATCTTTTAATGGTGTCTAGTTCACAGACTTTTCCTAGACTCAAGACATTTACACAATTAAAATAGTGTATTTTTATGTTTACCTTTCTGAGGCTCTCTGAGTCCATGGCTATGAAACAACAACTTTTTTGGGGGGTGGGTGTGGGGAGGCCCTACTTGGCCAAACAGCAAATGCTTTCTCGCCACGTATTCAGCTATTTTCCAGCTTGAAATAAATGCCTGGGGAGGCTTTGAGAATCATCTATAAGCGTCTTTGTTAAACTGCTCACCATCAATATAGTTGAATTCAGACTCAACCTCTCAGAAAGAGGTAGAGATACTGACCACAAATAGTTACAGTTAGATATTTCAGTGTTTACCTCGTTAGCTGAATTTTAAAATGTGTTATCTGGGTAATCAAAAGTCCTCAAATTTCTCTTCAAAAAGAAAATGCCTTCTGTAACACACACACAAACTAGGATAGAAAATAGGACATTGACTAGTGAATGACACATGAATATTCTAGTGTGCCAGTAAGAGCTAGCAAGTCATTATTCAAGATAAATCTTTTAATTTTCTTTCCACATTTCTAAACCAATTTCTTGGGATAGAATTTTACTGTCTCTGTTTTGTTAAAGCCTTAGGTTCATTAAATTGTTTTGTCTTTATGTTATCTTTAATACTTTGGACTTGTATCAGCACCTTCAACTGAGTGGCTCCTTCTTCTAGCTTTTATTCCTAATTAAGAACTAAATCCATCTTTGAATTATGAAATTTAGTTTATTTCAAGTAGTATTTACTTGAAAAACTCTTCACTGCCTCAATATGCCTCAAATATAAGCATACATTAGTATCTACGTGAATGTCACATGTAATGATAGTGTAGCAAGCTTTATACTTAGAACATCACAATTTATGCTCATAAGCCGTGAACTATAAAGAGATGAATAGAGAAGTCCGGGAGAGGAGCAGTCACCCGCAAGCCCTTTATTCCTCTGATTTATAGACAGAATACATATTAGTTTACTTGGGTCTATCAAAAATATTTTAAACACAAAAATAATCCTTTCATAGGGGAATAGTGCTGAACTTCCTAAAAACATGACTACCTCCCTCTGAGTTGCCTTTTCTAGATGCTGATTACACTTATAAAGCATGTTGCAGGTTTAAAGTGCTTTCACATGCACTCATTAATTTGGTGCCCTTGGCTATTGTCTTTGTGTCTTGTTGGATGTACACAGACCGGTCTCTGTCCTGTTAACTTCACTTCAAATTTAATAGTAGAGATAGCTCAATATTAGAATAAATTACCTTTCCCTAGAGAATGAATTAAAGAAAACTACTTTGTTCTGCAAATGCTTGATTCTCACCACCACCCAGAATTCTATTTATTCACTGTACAATTCAAAGTTATATTGAGAACCTTTAACTTTCCAGATATCCTTTGACCACATAAAAGAAGAAGAAAATTCAGAAGAAAAAAATAACAAAGCCAGGAATGTTTTCACTTGGCCACTGAGAATTCTAACTCACAATCACACATATAACTGAGAATTCTCCTGAATTCATACTTCAGGATGGAACAGGCAGGATTATAGAAAAATAATCAACAGTTTCCAAGATGGGTCTTTTCTACCAGTTGATTCAGTTAAATGTGGATGTCTGATCCCTTCTGTCTAGGTCTTTATTAAAGAAAGCATCATTTTCTACTCAATGATATATTGGAAACACCTTGTAAAGGCATTAATGGGAAAGAAGATTAAAATAGGCCAATATAAGGTTTAGGGACTATCTGTGAATAATTTTTTCTGTGTTCATCATCTTCTCCATTTGAACGTATCATATTTGGATGTATTCTAGAGTTTCTTCCATCTGGTTCTAAAGGACTAAAATCAGTAGCAGTTCTTCTGTATCAAATCAGATAGATATAATAAAGCAGCAGAGAACACCAGGCCATATTGATGAAACATTTCAATTCTACCACATTTTTATTTCACAATTGAAATTCCTTTTCCTGGAACTCTGAGAATGTATCAACAGTTCTATTACCCGGGCAGTTCTGATCCGTAAACAATAGGGTCTTGTAAAAATCAGAGCAAGGTTTTCTAAGCCTTGTATAAAATGTAATTAAACCTGCATGTTTCTGAGAAACGGTAGATTTACAGTTGTTGTAGAGAGTAGCCGTTATTGTTTGTTATTATTTAAACACTTGTTCATTGTTAAAACTTGCAAAAACTTAGGTTGTTTGAGGGAAAACCAATCAGTGGTTTGTTTTTATGTTTGTGTATGAACATAGTTTCACTAACCAGTAGTTTAATGGCTTTGAAGTGCATGCAGTAACCAAAACTAAATACATCATTGTTCTCTCAGATTTCACTTCCCTGAGGATCTGTAAGAATAAGTTGTAATTATGAAGTTGGTTTTATATAGGTACTTTGCATGGCTACGTTAATATAAATTTTCCCTTATTGAAACATTGTTTTTCACTATCAATTTTTTTTTTTTACTGATAAAACTAACGTGATGTCCTTTGATAGTTAAGGCCTCCTTTGGGTTCCAGGGCAATGCAGTGAAACAAGAAGCAAATCTAGCTCATGGAATTTTGGAAGATTTTATAAACTACGTGATGCCTTCTGGTATCATGGAAGCAGATAATACCATAACTCAAGCTTTGACACAGAAGAGGAAATAGGTTATGATATAGGTTATATCACCACACACACTGTAGTATCTTTTACAGTCTTCCAGTTTTATGGCCTGGCAATCATCCTAACAACCTACATCTTATAACAAGTAGCAGGACCATTATAGAAAGAATAAACCTGCAAATGTGGCATATGCCCCCAGTTCGAAGAAGTTTGTCCTGAAAGGTCTCATTATCATTTCTCCTTAATGTGGCTTTTGTAATCTAATAATACAATTGCCCTGTATATCTAGAAAAGCCACCAAATGAGTTCAGTACAATAAGATATTGCTTAGATCCATAAGTCTTTCCCAGCAACCACCCCAATGGTCAAAACAAGAATCACTGTTACAGCCTATATCAGAGAAGGGAAGGGAATGCAGCTCTAATTGTTGCCTTTACTCCACTTACAGAGTCTTAGGGTGAAAGGTGCTCCATAGGATGCTCCAGAGCCATAAATTAACTGTCACAAAGGTGCTATTCAAAGGGAAAACGGGGAGATCCACAGATGAACATCTCCACCTCTGTCTCTTAAGATAAATGTCCAATGAATTCACCTCGATCCCATTTTCATGTTCCCATACCACACCTCCCACAGCATTTCATAAGGTCCTCCTTTTCCAAGAGTGTAAATATAATTTGAAAGAGATCTAAGCTGAAATTTATCATAAATTGTGAAATGGCAAAATCTGAATAAAGGAGTTTTAACATTGTTTCACCAAACTGAAAGCAACAACTTTGATGATGCAAGTGTTGTCTTAGGGCAGACTTCTATAAGAGAGAAAGTTAATCATCTATGGCGCTCTGACAAACAAAAAAACAACAAAAAACAGCTCCACTGAAAAACAAAGAGGAGTGAAAACTCTAAATATCCAACTAACTTTATACGGGAGTCGGCATATGCGAGAAAGCTCAACTGCATCCCCTGCATTTGGGGAGCCAGCCCTGCAGGCTGTGTGCTGTCCCTGGATCTGGGGCTAGTAGCAGACAGACAGGTGTTCACTCTTGTTTTGGGCGTTGGGCAGCATGATTTCTAAATGAGCCGACAACAGTCGGCATTTAACCTTGATATGCTGCTTAAGTGCATATTTTAACACACTGAACTGTGAAGTCAATTTCATTATGTAAAATTAAAGTTTCATCCAGATAAAAAGGATTTGAAATGAAAGCTTCATTTTCAGTTTCTTTCATTAATTGTGAAAGGATAAATAATTACATTTCCAAGAGCTCCTATGCCACAAATACCTCTTTCCTTGTCAGACACCATTCATAAAGAGGTCTGTTTCTGCGTTTATGTGTATGGTCTTTGGAATTGCTTATCAGATAATTGGGGCCTCTCCTGAGCAGTTTTAAAGTCACTTTGTCTTCTAGCACTTTAACTTCAAATGAGAAAGCATGATTATCCATCAAGAGGTGACTCCAGCTGCCACTTATTTATTAAGTGGTTTAAGCTCTTAAATGCTGTAATAGGGGGAGTTAGAATAAATTCATTTTACTTAAATAACTAATTGAGAAATGCTTCAAGATTTTGAGTTAAGGTACCATGCCGTGCCACAGCCTCATTGAGGGCGGCAGTGTGGTCTGTGGAAAGAGTGTGCACTGCCCAGAGCTGGTGTGATGTGACCCGAGGAGCCTTGCATTCATATCTTAATAGTCCCGGAATTCAGCTTCCTTCTCTGTAAAATGCAGACTCACCTAAATGGCATCTGAGGTTTCTTCCAGCTGTAAAATATTCCAATTCAAGGGACACCTTCAGAGGCGTCCTTTAAGGATGTTCTGAGAGTCGTAATAGCTTCTACCCTCAGAGCAATGAATACACTAAAGGCTCTTTTAGGGACTTGTTAGCACTGCAGGGGTGACTAGGAGAAGGGAAGGATAAACGTCAAGGGGAGGGAGGTCCAGGATGCCTAGGTGTTTCTCCCTCAGCCGTGTACCTCCCCACTGAACCTGCTGTCACAGCCCCACTCGTGCACACCACCAAGAGGAGAATGAGTCAGATTTAGAAACTCTGTCCCATGCAGAGGAGGCTCCTTGCCCCACTAGATTCCCATACTATGTGATGTCCATGTGGACACCTGGACAGTGAACAAGGCCCCAGATCACAGACACAAACTTTTCTTCTGGCCTCAACTCTGGCACTGATTAGTCATGTGACTTTGAACAAGTCTCTTAACATCTCAGAGCCTCAGCTTCACTTTCTTTAAAATGGGAACGATAATACTCAGCTCTGCCTCCTCTGTAGGGTTGGGAGAATCCACCAAAAGCATAGATGTAGAAGCAATTTATAATCAGTGATATTGATACAGGCTTATTGCTAATCATTTCCCCCATATGACATTTAATTGGTCTTTGGAATAATCCTGTGAAGTAGTTACCATCATCCCCATCATCCTAGTTTTACACGTCAAAACCCGAGGCCCATGAAAGTTAAATATTTTGTGTAAATTTTCACAGCTAGGAAGGAATGGATCCAGGACTCAAACACAAATCATTTTACTTGAAATTTCAAGTTCTTTTTGTTGTGTAATAACACAACATGATGTAATCAATTCTTTATGGATGCTGATTCGAATGCTTTCCACTTGAGTAGTCAGCCCTGTGCAAGTAAGAGTATAGTCTTATTTTCATTTGGTAGCTTTTAGATAATATTATTCAATCAAAAGTTTAATACACTTGAGAATGGGGGAAAGCCTTGATTTAAAGCTCATCCTCTTACTTGACTCTAACTTTATAAAAACCTAGTGAGGTAAGATCAGGAAGCGTAGGAAAGAAAGTATCTTCAAGTGCTTTGAATTAAAGCTTTAATAAGGCCATAGTGAATTGTCTGTTTCCCACTGGGATTTGAACAAAGCTCCCTTGGTCATCAAAGCATCTCAGAGTGTACCTCTAAA
This sequence comes from Phocoena sinus, assembly GCF_008692025.1. Classification (NCBI taxonomy): domain Eukaryota; kingdom Metazoa; phylum Chordata; class Mammalia; order Artiodactyla; family Phocoenidae; genus Phocoena; species Phocoena sinus. The sequence goes on from NC_045771.1 coordinate 88,339,440, forward strand.
AAATGGCATACATCTTGACACTTTTTCAGAAGGGCTCACGTCAGTCTCAGTTGGAGCAGACCTTAGTGCTCATAGAGTTGTTTTATATACTTGGAGCTTCTAATTCCTCTCCTCTCACTCTTTTATAAGCTCACTCCATTCAAGTTCTCACCCCCAGCACTTCACAGACACTGTCTTATGAAGGTCACCCCCAGTCTCCTAATTGTTAAATTTCATGGTCGATTATCAATCCTTGTATTGACTTATCAGCAACCTTTCACAACTGACTGCTGGCCCCATCTGAAGGTCTGTCTTTAGCTGGCTTCCAGTAGCTGACCTTGTCTAGATTTCCTCTTGCCTCTGTGGGGCTCTTTGAGCTCAAGTCTCCTTTGCTGATTCCTCACTATCTCTCCACTCTATCTATGTTCATATCCCAGGTTATCTCATCTCTGCTATGACTTTATTTATTTTTAACATCTTCATTGGAGTATAATTGCTTTACAATGGTGTGCTAGTTTCCGCTTTACAACAAAGTGAATCAGTCACACATACGTTCCCATATCTCCTCCCTCTTGCGTCTCCCTCCCTCCCACCCTCCTATCCCACCCCTCTAGGTCGTCACAAAGCACCGAGCTGATCTCCCTGTGCTATGCGGCTGCTTCCCACTAGCTGTCTATTTTACGTTTGGTAGTGTATATATGTCATGCCACTCTCTCACTTTGTCACAGCTTACCCTTCGCCCTCCCCACGTCCTCAAGTCCACTCTCTAGTAGGTCTGTGTCCTTATTCCCGTGACTTTAAATGACTGCTGTACCCTAATGACTCCCAAATTTAATCCACCTCCCACCTCTCCAATGAACTCTGGTCTCATATACCCAACTGCCTACTTGACACCCTTTTTTAATATCTAAATTAGCTTCTCAAACTTAACAAACTTTCCCAAACTGAGCTCCTTATCTTTCCCACAAAGCCTCCTTCCCCCACGGTCTTCCCCATCTCAGTTCATGACATCTCTTATCTCTAGTATTCTTATCTACATATTTACACTTCTAGGCCACAAATATACCTCTGAAAATTTTTTCTCCCCCATAAATATTCTCCAGTAGTTTAGTTGCTTCCTGTTTATCTAGTTTCCTAACAAGGAACCCCTCTAGCTTTCCTCTTATTCATGCTGGAGTCTCTGGTGTTTTTCCACATCCTCTATCTGGAGAAGCACAGGTACCAAATGAAACATTAGTGTTCTTGACTTTCATTCTAGTTAAATCTCCTTGGGGCTCAGTGTCCCTACTCAGACTTGTTTTTTTAGTGTACATGAAATTTTTTGGCAAGTGATGTTTACATTCTTGCTGCATGCTCACTGATTCCATTGTGAGGTCGAAGAACACACTGAAAATGTAACTTGTCACTTCACTTGCCCCTGGCAAAGGAGAAACGGCTGGGTTTTTTTGGGGGGGTTCTGATTTTTTTATTGAAATATAGTTGCTGTACAATATTATATAAAGATATACAATACAGTGATTCACAAGTTTTAAAGGTTATACTCCATTTATAGTTATTATAAAATATTGGCTATGTTCTCCGTGTTGTACAGTATATCCATGTAGCCTATTTTATACTTAACAGTTTGTACCTTCCAGTCCCCCAGTCTTACATTTCCCCTCCCCCCTCCCTCTCTCTGATGGTAACCACTAGTTCTCTACATATGTCTGCTTTTTTGTTATTTTCACTAGTTTGTTGTATTTTTCAGATTCTACATATAAGTGATATCATACAGTATTTGTCTTTCTCTGTCTGACATTTCTCTGACTTATTATTATTAGCATAATGCCCTTCAAGTCCATCCATGTTGCTGCAAATGGCAAAATTTCGTTCTTTTTTATCATTGAATAGTATTCCGTTGTGTGTGAGTGTGTGTGTATCACATCTTCTGTTTTTAACGTCTGGTAGGGGAGGTAAGGACACAGTGCCAAGTGGATACTGCTGAGATAAATAAATGTTGAGATTACTTGCAGAAATAGGTGTTCTATTAGTGCTTTACAAAATATGACCACCCCCCCGCCAAAAAAACCCCGCAAATTACATTTTTTACTCTAAGTTTCTTGAGAGCAAGGACTATGTCTTCTTTATCTGTTATATCCAGTATTATAGTTCTCAGCACATAGTAAATGCTTAATAAATTTAAGCACTTGTTATTGTTACTTTTATTGAATCAATTCCATGAAAGAATGGTGTAAGTAAATGTCCCATTTAACATGTTCCCTGCACACGAAGCAGTTTGTCTCTTACTTCATGGATTGCAAAGGAAATAAATTTGCCTGCATGTTACACATAGATACATATTTTTAAAGAATCAGAGAACGGCATGTTGGAACAATATACTGTAACTCTGCCACTCAGCAAATCAGTGTACCTCTTTAGGCCTTATTTCAACAGGCACAAAAATGTACTCTGTGCTTGCTGTGTGCCAAGCAATGGGCAAAACCACAGCAGTCAGCTCATCAAACATTTCCTCCACACCTCGTGTGTGCCAAGCCTCGTGATAAACACTGAGAGTTCCAGAATGATTGGGGCAAGGTTTGCCCTCAGTCTCTTTGGGGAGAACATGTAGTGTTATAGGCACTAGGTTATATTTCTGAGTTCCAGTCCCGTCCTCGTAGACATGGCTTCACCAGGTCACTTTGTTGGTACCACCTCTGTGAGTGCATGCCGTCGCTGACAGCTGCCTCACTCCAGCACCAGTGAACGATGATGCTATAATAAGCAGAGACTGCTTCCCAAGGACAATTTGACACGCAAGGTTTCATCTGCTGAGAGGCTTTAAAAAAATCAGCTTGTAGAAAAACATCAGTGAGTCTGTTAGTATTAAATAAACAAAGGAGAACACAACTGTGAAGAAATGAAAAAAATGCAATAGATATGTTGTGGACAGGGACAAGTCAGAATAGAGAGGTGGGGAGTTCTCACTTATTGCTAAAGCATTCGTTTTAGAGCAGCCTATTGAAAATCTAAACTCCAGAAACCGTTTTGGGGAAAAGTCCATTGTACCGCCACTGTTATCACCCTTGAACAATGTCTTTCCAGTCAGCCAGCCAGCTGATCCTCAGCAAGTGCTGTATTTATGCATTTCATTGACTTTTGCTTCCTGCTTTGCTGCACACGTAATCTCAGCCTCAGATTGGGTGGGGAAAAATCGGTTTGGCCTGAGTAGATATCATCTCCCTAACTTAACTTCACCACGTCACCTTTGATGATGTGTCTGGAATAACCAGGAGACGAAATGTGAATTCTGACAACTGCCACGCGATGCTGTCTGCAAGTCAGTGCGCTGTCAAGCCCACAAGAGCGAGAGTGACGATGTTGTCAAGAGATCTGAAGGGCAGAATTCAACCAGGGAGAAACGCAGTTGTGGTGTTAGTGTCAGCCACCCCAACACATGTTCTGACAGAACCACTAGGCAGGCCGGTTGCTGGAGAGAAGCCGGACACAGCCCCTCGCGGCAGTGGGTGAAGCTGCAGTGCTCACTGAAAGGAGGGCTCCGATCCGGAGCCCTTACAAGGGGCAGCTTCTCCAAAGAAAATCTAAAACACTGTCCCTTGTCCCAGAGAAGGTGACAAGCCCAGAAGAAGTCACATGAGCAAATTCCATCTGCTCACCTGATAGCTTCTCACCAGGGGCTGGCCTTTTGGTGCCAATGCCAACAAACAAAATGAACCAGACGTTCTCTGTCCAGACAGGAGAAGTGCAATTGTCTGGGCTCTGGGAGCTTTGTTTCCAGTTCACCCATTTAAAAAAGAAAAAATAAGAAAACCCTTTCCTGACCTTGGTAAAGGGGGTTCAAAGATGCTATGTAGATCAGTACATGGTAGCAGATTACCAGATGACACTGTCTTGAAGTTTCTTTTTCAGGAAAATCCTCTAAAAGCATGGGTGACTGTTTGGTTTTTTGTTTTTTCTTTCTTTTTTTTTTTAATCCAACTGAAAAGAAGTCTTAGTGGTGGGCTTAATAACTCTTCAGATGTTGGGTGAATGGCCAACTGTCTCCTCTCATCTGTACTGGGGTGTGGTGGGGGACAGGGTCAAGCTAAAGAAATGTTGAAATATAATCACAGAGTGAGGACTTGTAGAGCCAGAAATCACTTGGCTCTTTACAGTCAGCCGGGGAGCTTAAAAATAGATTCCAGTGCTTGGGCGCCACTGCAGAGATTCTAATTCAGTTGGCATGAGGTGGATCCAGGTGTGAGAACTCCTCAGGCGGTTCTCATATACAGCCAGGGCTGAGGACCAATGTCTTCACCCAGTGCCCTCGTTTTACAGATGAGAAAGCTAAGCCACAGAGAGGGGAAATAAAGATCATCTCATCAGTTTGAATTTTTATAATTAGAAATCAGTAGGTAACCCATGAAAATAGTCAAGTTTCATTCTGTAATAGGCTAAATAATCATCTCTGATACAGTTCAGTTGCTGTTATTTTTGGAAGCAGGGCTTTCTGCCAGCCCTGGGAAATCGATTTGTGGCAGCTGCTGTCTCTGTGAACTCGGGCAAACCTCTCTAAGCCTCAGTGTGCTCATCTGTAAGGACGTTAATAGAACCTGCCTCATTTTGTGAAAATGAGATAGTGTATGTAAACTGTCACAATGTCTGACACCTATGAAAACTGTTTTTATTTTGAGAGCTTTGATTTTACTTGACAAACACATATATAGAGCTTGTTTGTATGCCATGGTTCATGCGGTACAGAGCCCACACCCTAACCACTGCACCACGGTCTCCCTTTGTTCTTAGCAACTCTGCATCATAATGGGGACCTCATTAAGATCTAGAAATTGTTCCCTCCACATGTTTAAATATGACGTTTTTCATCTGGTAATTTTACAAATATTTTCAATACGACTGGTGAGGGTTGGTTGGTTGGAGGTTTTGTGGGAAATTTTGCTTTGTTTTTTGTAATCTTCCTGCATGTACTCGTATCTGAGGATGATCAGGGGTGGGATGGGGGAGGAGGTATTCCATTATATTTACTACTCAAAGAGCTCAAACCATATAGCCAGGTCTGTAAATTCAGTGACAGTCACCAAGGAGACCCCATGATCCCCTGATAGAAATAAGACTCACTCATTACAATGTTACCCAATTTCAACCTGGCGGAAAATTCCTTCAGTGCACTGCTGGACAGATGAGAGCCAAACTCAAGGCCTTAAAAATGTCTGTGAGAAGTGTCCTTCAGAAGTGATAGAGGGAAGGGAGTCCACGCAGGCAGAAAAAGCAGTAAAGACAAGAATCCCCTGAATGTAGGGGAATACAATCACTTCAGTTCTTACATAGGGTGATAAAAGTTTAGTGCTACTAGGCTAGTATGTGCCTGTGTTTTGGTCAGAACACATCTTTATTTTCCTTACCATATACATGGCAAATAAAATCCATATGTCAAACAAACATAAGTAATAAAATCTTTATTAGAAGCTAAAATAAACTGGGAGGACTCCTCCCTCATTATTCAAAACCCATTTATCTCTGGCTCTCTCTCCTGGTACACTCTAAACTGATCCCTTCCCTCACCAGCTAATTCACACCCACCAGGTAACAAACCTTTTTATTATTATTATTAAAAGATACATTTCAGGTAGTAGCTATCAAACTTCTATGAGAATAATATTTACCTGGGATGCTAATGAAAAATGAAATTATGGCTTTAGTAGTTCTAAGGAACAGCTCTAAGGAGTCTTCTTTTTTAATTAATAATTTTTTTTTTAAAAGCAGTTTAAGGATTACAGCAAAATCAAGCAAAAATCTGAGTTCCCACACACCGCTTTCCCCATATACATAGCCTCCCCACCATCAACATCCCACATCAATGTGGCTCTTTTATTACAATTAATGAACCAACATTGACACATTATTATCAACCAAACTCCATAGTTTATGTTAGGGCTCACTCTTCGTGTTGTACATTCTATGGGTTTTGACACTGAAATCTGTATTTTTAATAAGTACATTTAAGTAAATGTGATGCAGTTGATTTGAGGGCAGTGCTTTAAGCAGCACTGCTCAGGGTCATTTATAATCAGATTAACACTACAATTATAATGTTATGGTACTGAGGCCAACAACCATGGCCAGAGCAGTATTGTTACCTTAGAGTTGCTTTTCATAAATATCCTGGCACCCCTCAGTGCATAAATAGGATCTATTCCAAAAGTTTACTTCCAGCTTGGTGTTTTGGAACTCAGATCACATACTTTTCATAGAAGCAATGGATGTCAGCAACAGTCAATTTCTTGGATTTGCCCTCCAAAGCTTGTTTCACTCATAATGTTAGAAGAATAAGGTTATTTAAGCAATTGGATTTTTTTTACAAAAGGCAATAGAAATGTAAGCCCATAAAGTCAATAGACAAAAATACAAAATAAAAATCTTTGAGAACCAGAGATGGGATGGGATTTTTTTCAACAAAACTTCAAAGGCACAGACCATAAGGCAAAAAAAAAATTAATTGAATTACATCAAAATATGACTTCTGTTCATGAAGGACAGCAAGGACAAAGACCAGGTGACAGATTTAGAGAAGTTATTTGGAATGTTACAAAATAGCAAGTAACTAGAATAAGCAAGGAATTCCTCGAAATTAATAAGAAAAAAACTCAAAATCAATTGCAAAATGAGCAAAGATTATGAACAGGCAATTTGTAGGAAAGGAAACAGAAAGAACTAGTATATGAAGAAATGTCCCAAATCGTTAATAGAGAAATATAAATTAGAACAGCAATGAGTTGTAAATTTACACCTTTTAGGTTGGCAGAATTTAGACAGGATAACAAGCAGGGATCTCCCTCTGCACTGCTAGTAGGAGTGTGAACTAGAGCAGCCATTCTGGAGAGCAGTCTATTCCAGTTGCTAAACATACCCTATGATCTACCAGTTCTGCTCCTGGATTTATGTCCAGGAATTTCTTGCTAGCACCGTGAGGGATAGCATTTGAGGATGCTCACTGAAGTATCATTTGTGGTGAAGAGTTGGAAAAAATCTGGATCTTCATTATGGAGGAGTGGATAAATCATTTGGGGTGAGTGGAAACCATAGACTATTCTGTAGCAGGTCAGAGACAAAAAATTAAATCAACACAGGGCAACATGGATGGATGGATCTTTTTTTATTGAAGTATAGTTCATTTACAATATTGTGTTAGTTTCAGGTGTACAGCATAGTGACTCAGTAGTTTTGCAGATTATATTGTAGGTTATTACAAGATATTGGGTATAATTCCCTGTGCTATACAGTAAATCCTTGGGTTTTTTTAATCTATTTCATGTATAATAGTTTTATCTGTTAATCCTGTTCTCCGAATTTGTCCTTCCCCGCACCTCTCCTCTTTGGTAACCATAAGCTTGTTTTCTATGGCTGTGAGTCTGTTTTTATTTTGTATATACATTCATTTGTATTATTTTTTAGATTACACATGTAAGTGATATATAGTATTTGTCTTTCTCTGTCTAACTTAATTCACTAAGCATAATATTCTCTAGGTCCATCCATGTTGCTGCAAATGGCAACATTTCATTGTTTTAATGGCTGAGCGATATTCCATTGTATATGTATACCACATCTTCTTAAGCCACTCATCTGTTGATGGGCACTTGGGTTGTTTCTTTATCTTGGTTATTGTAAATAGTGCAGCTGTGAACATTGTATGTATCTTTTCAAATTAGAGTTTTCATTTTTTCCAGATACATACCCAGGAGTGGGATTGCTGGATCATAGGGTAGCTCTATTTTTAGTTTTTTAAGGAGCCTTCATACTGTTTTCCATAGTGTTTGTGCCAATTTACATTCCCACCAACAGTGCAAGTGGGTTCCCTTTTCTCCACACCCTCCCCAGCATTTATTACTTGTAGACTTTTTTGATGATGATCATTCTGACTGGTGTGAGGTGATACCTCATTGTAGTTTTGATTTGCATTTCTCTAATAACTAGCAACGTTGAGCATCTTTTCATGTGCCTGTTGCCCATCTGTATGTGTTCTTTGGGAAAATGTCTATTTAGTTCTTGTGCCCGTTTTTTGATTGGGTTGTTTGGGTTTTTTTGATATTGAGTTGTATAAATTGTTTGTATACTTTGGATATTAACCCCTTGTTTGTTGCATCATTTGCAAATATTTTCTCCCATTTCATAGGTTGTCTTTTCATTTTGTTGATGATTTCCTTTTCTGTGCAAAAGCATTTAAGTTTGATAAGGTCCCATTTTTAAGTTTTTGCTTTTATTTATTTTGCCTTGGGAGATTTATCTAAGAAAATATTGCTATGATTTATGTCAAAGAGTGTTTCACTTATGTTCTCTTCTAGGAGTTTCATGGTGTCATGTCTTAAATTTGGGTTTTTAAACCATTTTGAGTTTACTTTTATATATGGCATGAGGGAATTCTCTAATTTCATTGTTTTACATGTCACTGTTCAGCTTTCCCGGCACCACTTGTTGAAGAGACGGGTTTTTTCTCCATTGTATAGTCTTGCCTCCTTTGTCGTAGATTAATTGATCATAGGTGTGTGGGTTTATTTCTGGGCTCTGTATTCTGTTCCATTGACCTATATATCTGTTTTTGTGTCAGTACCACACTATTTTGATTACTGTAGCTTTGTAGTATAATCTGAAGTCTGGAAGGGTTATACCTCCAGCTTTGTTCTTTTTTCGCAGGATTGCTTTGGCAGTCAACACATGGCAACATGGATGTATAAAAAACAAGATGCTTAGTGAGAAAAAGGAAACAATAATATAGGTAATAAAATACCATTTACATAAATTAAAAATAATTCATATCAAACAATGATCCACAGTGTATAATATAAAATATATTAAAATAAAAATATATCCATTAATGGTTGCCCATAGAGAGGGGAGAAGAATGACAGTGGGAAATGGGGATAAGGGGATTCAACAAGAGGAGGCCGTGTGGTGTGGGGGTAAAGAGCCTGGGCTGTGGCATCAGACTGATTGGATTAGACCCTCAGCTCCACCCCTTACTAGCTGTGGGTCTCAGTGTCTCTTAAGCTTCTTCAGGAGTAAAATGTAGATCACATTATCTATCTTACAGCATCACAATGAGGTTTAAAAGATACAGTCCAAGTAAAGCACTTAACTCAGTGCTTAATATATACAGTTGGTATTCAATAAATATTAGCAGTATTGTAATATAACTTCAGCCTTATCGTGAAGATTGATTGTGGGAACATTGTTTATTAAGGGTAGGAAATTAGGGCTGGGGGAGAGAAAGGAGATGGGAGAATGGAGGCAGGAGCAGGCTGAGTGTGGTGACAATTAAGTTTTCCATCTTTCCGATAAAAATCTTGCAGTTGGTATCAGTCTTCTCTCCTTTGCCCTATTTCCTCCCCTTATTTTCTCTTCCACTTCCCCAGTTCCACAGAGGGTCCCACTTTTTGCCACCGGGTGCTGGGACACGGTGATGTTAGGTGGAAAAGAAGCCTATAAAATAGAGAAGAGGAGAGCTGTCATCTGTGATGATGACAGAGTAGGGAGGATGGAAGTTTTCCTGTGTACAAACCATCCTAACACTCAGTGGCTTAAGCAGACAATCATTTACTATTCTTTAGAAGTCTGTGGGTTACCTGGGGTTTGGAGCACCTGGACTAGACTTGTCTGGGGGTGTCTCTCATCCTCTTCCTGGAACTAACAGGCCAACATGTTCTTCCCATGGTGATGACAGAGACACAGGAAAATCAAGCTCAATAGCACAGGACACTTGGGCCTCTGCTGTGTCACATCTGCTAAAGTAAGTGGTCAAAGTAAGTTGTATGGCCATGCCTACAGGTGGGGAATTGCACCCTGCCCCTAGGAGGAAGGCACAGCAAAATAATTGGACAGAGGACAGGGAAGGGTGAAGAACTGGCCCATTCATGCAATCAACACAGGAAGCCACATCCTTCTTATGAGTGACAGGCAAGAGGGAACACAGCCTAGCTGGAAAAGCAGGAAAACTGAATGCCAGATGATACAAAAAGTGGGCCTGAGCAAGTCTGTCTCACACACACAGAGAAATACCCACACACATGAGGGCGGAAGCCCCAGTGACTAGTGTGATATTAACTTTAATACAGTAACTAAAGATAGATGAGTCTTACTCTGGGGTCTGGGGGTGGGATGTGCAGAGGGGTGGAGATCTATCCTTAAAGAAGTAGACAACTGAATAGATAGTGCTATTTGGGAATATTTTTTAAAAAATAAAGGAAAAAAACCCTTTCTTGAATCCGGAACAAATGCAGAGATGTTAACCAAGGACTGAGATGAAATTACAAGTTTTTATAAAGTTTGTTCCTAACCTTTAAATCATGGTACCTTGCCCTGAACCTTTGATAGACTATCATAGCCTGCTGTTAATGTTCATACTAGTATCAATAGCTACAGTCTGGCATATATAAAATTTAAATACAAAATTGTCAGTTTCTAATGAAATGGTTGAGTATCCACAAGTCTCTTTGAAGAAAAAAAATGAATCTTTTGTCCCAGGGTAGGGGAAAACCTGCTTAAACAGCCTGAAATGTGCATTCATATTACATTATAAATGCAACAGTTTTACCTTCAAAGAAGCATTCATTCATTCAAAAAGGTATTTTTGGTTTGAATACTAAATACAGATTCTAATGACTTTTTTTTCCCCATAAATTTATTTATTATTTTTGGCTGTGTTGGGTCTTTGTTGCTGCACGTGAGCTTTCTCTAGTTGTGGCGAGTGGGGGCTACTCTTCATTGCAGTGTGCAGGCTTCTCATTGCAGTGGCTTCTTTTGTTGCGGAGCATAGGTACTAGGCGTGCGGGCTTCAGTAGTTGTGACTCCTGAGCTCTAGAGCACAGGCTCAGTAGTTGTGGCGCACGGGCTTAGTTGCTCCGCGGCATGTGGGATCTTCCCGGACCAGGGCTTGAACCCGTGTCCCCAGCATTGGCAGGTGGATTCATAACCACTGAGCCACCAGAGAAGCCCATATTCTAATGACTTTTCACTACTGTGTGCAAAATATCCCTTTCTCTGCTGCGAAAATTAAATTTAAATATGCCTTTCATACTTTAAAAATGTATCAAGGGCCCAATACCTAGAATGGTGCCTTGCAAACAAGGAAAAAAGAAAACAATGAGCTCTATACATGAAAATCAATAAAATAATAATCATGGGTATGTAAAGGGGATTGTCATTTATTTCTATTTTAGTCCAAGCTGGACCTGGGACTGTGTCTCTTTCCGTTCTGCACCCTCAGTGCCCTGGCAGAGTGCCTGGCATCAGCAGGTGCTCAATATTTATTTCAGCTTAGCTAACTGGGAACTTTCTGCACCCCCCAAACCAAAAACCTGAAATGAAAGAGTGATCAGATATCATACATATTACACCTGCATAGAGTCATCTCTCTTTACCACCTGGCCTATTCCTCACATCAAGGGGCTTCATTCTGTTATTGGAACCCTCCCTGAATCTCCTGTAAGAGTTGGGCTCTTCAAGTAAGACTAAATACTTGAAACATAGAGTGCCAAGTTTCCTTAATCCTAAAATCTTTTTAAAGATTAGAGCAGCCTTGTGTTGTCTTGAATACTTGAAGAGGTGCAAGTACAAAATTGTCATTTGAAACATCTCAAGTCAGGTAATTCCATGACTGTGTCTCTCTGTAATGTACTTGATTGACAAATGATTTCCTGAGCTGATTTTTACGTCGAACCGAGGACAAATAGACATCGGAGGGAACTGCCTTTCACTGGCTTTTGTTAAGCAAGAGAAGATAAAGTGAGCTGATGCTGAAAGAACCCTCATTTCCTGAAAACTGAGTCTAAAATATCTGAAGGGTTAATCAAGTCTCTAGATTCTGCCCGTTAGAAAGCATGGTGAAGTAGGGGAGAAGTGATGCCGCATGGGATGGGGGGACCACACAGTGAGCTTTCCTTGGCAGGGAGAACATGACTAACATGCACAGGTTACTCCAGGTTAGCCCCACATTTGTATTCGTTCCCCACCCCAGACTCTTGCTTTGTAGTTCTTGCCATTCCTTTGCTATCCCGTTTCACCACTGTGTGAGGGTATGTGTCTGTGGAGGCCTCCACTGGCCTTTAAATGGTGAAGACCACTTTAACAAGTCTCATAATTTAGCAGTGACCTGCCTCACAGACTATGTCCTGAGCAATAACGGATGAAAAGATTGTGGAATCCTTTGCAGCTACAAAATGCTGCAAAGACTATAATGAGGAACAATTCCACAGAGGTTATAAATTTTGAAGCCAAGAAGATAATAAGCAATTTTTATCAGCAATTTTTATTCCCTGGTCTCCTGGGTCTGGCGTGAGAGCAGTGCCATGCTAGACCCTGGGGATGCCTAGACCAACACTGTTCAACAGAAATGTCGTGTGAGGCAGAAAAGTACTTTGACATTTCCTTGTAGCCACACTTTTAAAAGTTAAAAAAAATAAAGATGAAATTAATTTTAAGAATATATTTAACCCAGTATATCCAAACTTTAAATTCAACATGTAATCAATTTTGAAAAGTTATAAATTAAATATTTTTACATTTTTTTTCATACTAAGTCTTACAAATCCAGTGTGTATTTTATTCTTGTAGCTCATCTCAGTTCAATGAGCCACATTTCAAGGGCTCAATGGCCCACATGGCCAGTGGGGCCTGAATAGGACAGCACAGGCCGAGGCAGCAAATAGCCCACCGAATACAAGTTTTCTGACTTTAATTATAATGTCCATGAGTATGTGAAAATGCTCTTAGCTTTCCACAAATAATTGATGAATCTGACCTGCTGTGTTTCCCAGCAGGAACCCAGCTTCAGGGAAAGGAAGAGGAAAAGCATCAGTGTTTTCTGAGCTACTGTATGAACAAGGACTTAGGTCATCTCATTTGCCCCAAAACAGATCTGTGAGGAGGGGAAATGGTCCTTATTTTGCAGAAGAGAAAATCAATATCAACGAGTCCAAGGGCTCACCAGGGTCACACACCTAGTGCTGGCAAAGCTGGGAGGGAAAGAACTCGGGCTTGACTCCAGAGCCCTGGCACTTTCTGCTCTATCACAGTCCCTCTTCAGACCTCGCTAGATAGCAGTGGCTCTCAAACTGGTGAGGTCTCCTAGAGGTCTTGTTCAAACACTGGTTGCTGGCCTCTGCCCCCGCAGTTTTTGATTCAGCAGGTCAGGGTGGGGCCTTGGAATTGATGTTTTTAACAAGTTCCCCGGAGATGCTGATGCTGCTGGTCCAGGGACCACAATTTGAGAACCTCTGAGGTACTGGCTGGATATGGTATCTTATATAGATGCCTATCTGTCTTAAGCTAATAATGATGCTTTCCTACGTTGGCAGAAACTGAACTTTGATCTATAAATTTGTCCATTATTGTTCTCTTAGCTAAAATTGGCCACCCTGTAGTATGGACTGGGAAAGATCCACTCATCATGACCCTTTTAATTCATTTTAATTAACCATTGAACGTAAGTACTTTATTGCAAGTAAGGAAGCATTCACCTCTTCACCCAGTTCCTGCAGAGAAGAGGAAATGATACATGTGGATGTCTCGCATCATGTAAACACTGGGTAGTCTTTTCTCAAGCACACACATTTGTAAGTCACCACTACTACCTTTTGAAAAATTCATGCAGTATCTTTTATTTAAGATGGAGCCACATCATCAGATATTTTCCTAGTGGCATTTTTTAAAAGCAAGTGATAGTCACTGTGCATTTACCGCAGCTGAGAAAAATCCTATCCCAGTCTGAAATTTAACTTATTGTATTTTAACCACCACTGCTGTGCTCAAGAGACAAGAAATTATTTACCTTTCTACTAACAAGTTCCACCATCTCTTGATTTATTAAGTGGCTTGGGGACATTTTCAATCTTTCTAGCCAGTGACCTCTAGCCCTTTTCATTCTTGACAGGGAGAGCCCTTTTCATTCCTTTTATTTATTTTTAATGACTTTTAAGCCCTCTCTTCTAACCCAACTCTCAAACCCTGGCAATATCTAAAGAAAAACAACAGATTACCTTATGCTGCCTATCATGGAGCCCATCATTTTCACAAGATGACAGCAGACCCGGGTGTGCTGATTTGATAGGATTGGGCAAACTGATATTGGCACTGAAAATGGAAGACTTATCTTCCTTAGATGCCTCATCAGAAATACGAGTAGCATGTGTGTGTTCAAAACCAAACGGAGGGACAGGCTGCTTTTTACTCAGTCACCTAATGACTGTATAGATGGAAGTGAAGTGGATGTGGGACAATTAGGCTGGAAAGACCACTAAGTCTCTCAAGTTACCCACGGCCTACACCTTTCATAACAGATGCTTTAAGCCTGTTTTCTTATCTGAATGTGGATTGATTGATTTGGGTTTTTTCTTTTTTGTTTATGTTTAGAATAGTTCATCCTTGTAGCACTTAGAGCTTTTAAGAAGGGAAAGGGTGGGATTTTGGTCTATCTGAATAATTGAAAAAAAACCTGTAATTACCCCAATATCACAAAGACATGTTTTGAACAAAAACATTAGGAGGAAAGGCCACCGGTTCAGTCAAGTCACCAAAAATGACTGACATTTTTCAAAGCTTTTCCCTGCCATGTCTCTTATGACTCCTGGGCTCTGCTCTGTTCTTGGGTGCTGGTTCTGAAGGAAGGTTTGGGAAGCCTGGAGTAGAACGAGGGGAAAATCGTAAGATAAAAAATGGACTTGAAGAGTTCTTCCTCTTCGTAGTGTATTTCACAAATGCAGAATTCCTTCATTTGATTTGATCCGGAAACAAGTAGAACTGCCGTAGAGTCAATATCCCCAAATATGTAGCCTACCAGAATTTTCACTTAATGGCATCTTGACACAAGCCTGGACTTCATTCTTCAAGTACAAAGCCCATGCCTTGGATGTAAAGACACGGAATACCATAGTGCAGTCCCTTTGATGGAAGTGCCAGCAAGCCATATTAGGAAACAGCAGTTTGTCTCTAGAACATCACAAGGAGGAAGACTGATCGATTTTACCAGACACTACCAAAAGATTTTCTAAGCTACCGACATTTCCTTGCTCTGGTGCAGTGCTTCTCACGCTGTCGTGCGCCTGTGAATCACCTAGGGGTCTGGTTAGAATGCAGATTCTGATTCAGAATGAGCTTCAGGTGATGCCAGTGCACACAGTTTGAGCAGCAAGGACCTAGAGGACTTCGTACCTGGCATGCCAGTACCTGGCATGAGAGGGTTAATATCCACGACCTGAGAGCAGATATGTTCACTGAAGCCAGAGAGAAAGAGAGGGAGATGCAGATAGCAAGGAGGAAAAATAAGGACCCGACTAAACATGACAAGAGAAAAGCCAGGTGGAACTTGGTATCCGGAGAGCAACATGACAAGTAGCATGTGGTGCCTCAGGCCAGCAGTAGCAGTTGAGGATGTCATGACCATTGGAAGGGTGATGGATGCAGTGGGGAATCTCAGAAGTATCAGAAATCTGTGTGGGCAAGCAGCTGAGTTGCAGATTCCTAGAACTGAGACACAGACTCAGACCAAGGACAACAAGACAAGGTTCCATTGACCAAAAGTGCAGCTTCAGAAACATGGCTGAGGGCTTCCCTGGTGGCGCAGTGGTTAAGAGTCCGCCTGCCGATGCAGGGGACGCAGGTTCGTGCCCCGGTCCGGGAAGATCCCACATGCTGCGGAGCGGCTGGGCCCGTGAGCCACGGCCGCTGAGCCTGCGCGTCTGGAGCCTGTGCTCCGCAACGGGAGAGGCCACAACAGTGAGAGGCCCGCATACCGCAAAAATAAAAAAAAGAAAAAAAAGAAACATGGCTGAGCCCACAGATATGAAAACTCAGCCCTGAAAAAGCTAGTATTTAATACACGTGGTCTGGGTGTTGAGCACAGTTGCAAAGGGCTTTGTAATTACTATCTCACATAGTTCTCATAGATATCTGTGGCAGGTGTTATTACTCCATCTTGGACAAGTATCTGAAGTTCAGAGGAATTAATTTCTAGTCTAAGGTCCCTCACTGTTCAGTGGCAAAGCAAACAACTCACATTCTATGCTCTTTCCGTGACCCCGTACAGGCCTAGCAGCACACTAATGGGATAACATAACTAGCCCAGGGCTCCTGCAGTCTGACCCCAGATTCAAGGAAGGAGGTGGGCCTTCAGTTCAGCAAGTGGCCTGAAGATGGGAGAGGGAGGGAAGGGTAAGGTGCCAGGCATTGCGGGACATAGTATGAAGACCTGCTAAGACTTCAGTTCAGGGTTGTGATGATGCCAGAGATGATTCAGTCTCTGTTAATTCTTCAGTTATTTCATGTGGGAAGTACCCATATCTTAAGCTCTGGGCTTGTCAATAGTAATTGAGCGCAAAAATTGTTGGGGGAGGACAGGAGAGACATTGTAAAGGTCACAGTGTCCCAACTGTACCCAGACTTTGTCCTTATTTCTCTATGTGAGTGTCTGAGGTGGCTGTCCCCAAACATTTCATTGAAAGAAACCCAATGGCTCCGTTGCAGTGCATTCAGCAGCCTGGCAGTAGTCATGGGTGTGTTGATGAATGCTCTTCATTTTAAATGAACAGAAACTGACTGGACTAAGTTTGAAGAGAAAGAGGCAAAGTAGATGTGGTGGGGATATGCACATTAGCCCACTGAACCCTGTTGTATCCCACGTGTGGTTTGCCGCATGCCACAGGCTGGAGCAGTGGAGAGCACATTGCTCAGATCCTTAGAATGCGGCTCTGCACACCACTTAGCTTCCACTAAGCAGAGGTTACCTCAAGAGCTGGAGGCCATGCCCCCCAGTTGATAAGGGGGTGCGGTGGCTGGAGGGTGAGCGTGGTAGCAGATATCTCCATGGCCAGTTCTTGGCTTTACAAGTATCAAGATTCTTCCTGGTGTGGCTCCTGACAAAACCAGTGCGGTCCTAAAGCCAGTGGCTTTGGGAGCAGCTTCTTGCTTCCCCAGCTTTCTGGAAGGGCAGTAACTCCCACCGTGGGCCACTTCTGTGGGATTGTTTGGGGAGTTGTCCTGAAAGCTTGGCTTAGAGCCTGTTCCTGTCCCTACCAACAACTTGGTCAGTACCCAATTCCTACATTAAACCCCTTTCCACTTAAACTAGCTAGAATGGATTCTCTTATCTGCAGCTGAACCTTGACTAATCCGGGAGGGATTTACAATAAGGATATTTAGGGATGTCACCTAGAAACGGAGCAGTAAAGAAATCAAGGAGTAATCATTGACTCTTACTCTCTGCGTGTGTATCCCCGTCTCTCTCACCCACTTCATTCTCCCTTCTCAGTAAATCTGCTTTCTTTACTAATCAGCCCTTTATACAAGGTGCTTTGAGTTCTCCTCTCTCTGATATCCTTGCTCAGAAATGATGGACAGTCCTTTAAGCCTAATCCCAAGTTCCCAAGGAAGAGAAACTGATTGGCCTAGGTTAGGCTGAATGTCTACCCCTGGTTCACCCGGCTATTATTTCAATTACAAAGCCCTGTGAAGTTTTTTTGGTAGTTTAATGATCCACATTTACAATTTAGGAAAGTGGGTCTTAGTTTACATGACTTGCCCCAAATCACAGCTGTTAAGCAGAAGATTTCGGATTTATACCCGTATCTCCTGACCTCAAATTTGATGCTCATTCCACTGTACTATCACTGCTTCTTTAGTATTTATAATTATATCTGTGGAGTACTTTACGAAGTGTTTTTATATCCTCTGTCTCATTTGATCCTTCAACCGTCCCCTTATTATTGTCCTCATTTTAGAGACAGGAAAATTGCTCACAGAAGCTAGGTGACTTGTTCAAGGTTCATGCCTCCATCTTCTGTTTCTCGAGGGAAATAATGTTGGGGTATGGGTGAGGGAAGCCAAAATGTAAATGGAGCCCAGTCTCATAGGATATCAGATCTGAAACTTCAAAACCACTTCTTATAATGGGTTCCTTAGAAGCAACCAGAAAATGACACTTAGTTTTTCATTTTGTTTTTGATGAAGTGGGTGGGGAAAATTCTGTTGAATGCTAAAATTTTGATAAGTCTAAATAAATGGCCATTTTAAGGGAAAGGACTCCAGCCTAGCTACAAGGAAGAGGAAAGGTTATGACACTAGCAGGTTACTAGGGAGCTGATAAAACACATCTGAAATAGAATTAGATGTTTTTCTTTTGAGTTTAAAGATAAGCATGGGCTGCAGAATGCTGCTGAACTCAGTATTTGGCCAAAGACCTTGCTATAGTTTCTTGCTGTACTTCAAAGAGATGCCCAGATGACCTTCCAATTTTTTTTTTTTTGACCTTCCAATTTTAATACACCTTAGGAATTATTTCTGTGGGGGAGGGACAGCATTAGCATGAAGAACTCGTTCCTGCTTTCTTGTCATCACTTTTAGAAGTAGTTATGCTTTCCTTTCAACCTAACTTTTGCAAAGAAAGGCATTTACCAAGAGAAGTTACAAAGGCATTTTCTGCACCATCTTTAACTAATAGTTACTGAGCTGCTGTCACATACGAAGTGCAATACAGGGCATGCAAAGGACCAAATACTTTTTGGTCTTGCCAGCTGCTCCATTACTCCTCCCATGATGACCTTGTGGCAGCAGGGCAGAGTCCTGTGATAGAAGACTCAGTTATTGTAATTCTCAGCAGAGCTTACATCAGGCATTTCCACTCCCCACCGCTTATGTGCAGTGCAGATGTCTGATGACTGTGGCGCAGTGATGGAAGTCCAAGCTCCTCCAATCTCTTGGGCAGAAATCCTGCCCTTCTCCCAGAAAAGTTCTGGCAGCTCTTTCATGATTGACATCAGGCTCTATTCACCCCCCCTGCACTTCGCACCACTACTTGGGAGCTATTTTAAAACTCCAGCATATTCTTCTCTATTTTATAGTCAGCTCTCATAATTCTCTAAACCCTGCTCTATGGCTTCTTTTCTGCTGGATCATCATTGTATGACACAATTGTTTGTTCCTGAGTTGGCACAGAAATCCATAACGACTATCTGGAATGACCGTAAAATAATTTCTGTGCGTGGTGAAGCTGAGCTTTGTTGTTAGCTTGGCTCTCTAGAGAACAGAAGACACTTAGGAGATATGGGAGACAATCTGAAGAATGAGGAGTGGGGTGATCTACAACTAAACTGTATTTTCTTGGGAGTCTGAATGTCACAGGAACGAGGCTTTGGCAGAGGCCAATGTGAGGAGCACCTGCTTTGTCAGGCCCCTGAGCTTGGAAAATCCAGCCATGAAGGACATGAACCAATAACAACTACAGGATGCTTCACTTGGATCATTTCTGATCTCTGCTGATTTTCTCCACCTTGTTCATTTTGTGATGATCCTCATTTTAAAACTAAAATACTAAATGGGTTAAATTTCACCTGGAAAACTATAATTGGCTCTCCCTTTAGGATTCTGTTTTGCTGTCCAGTCCATGAGGTCTGGGGAAAAGGGGATGAAGCCTTTCTCTCCCTCCCCATCTATGAGGCAGCCCCTGAAAAGAACCACTGGGGTTCCTTGGCCCACAGTTTGAAAACCACTGCCATACTTCTAGCCTTGTGTGTGATCCTCTGATTCTGAGCCCCTCAGATGAGTGACAGAATTTGACATCAGAGGATGAGAAAGAGAACAAAACATTCCTTTCTTCTTTCATTCTGCTTCCCAACTTCCTGCTCCCATTTTTTTCTCTTCTAATTTCCTTCTCCCCTCAATTTTTCTCCTCTATCACTCTGTCAGTCTGTGGCAAAGTTCAAACTGTGGGTTTGGGCAACCATACCAGATGTCTCAGAAAAGTCATATTCAAAACACATAAAATGATGTTGGGGGAAGGAAAACTCATTTCAAGGGTTTTCAGTCAATATCTCTGACTGGCACCAAATCCAAAGTAGCTTAGTCTTGGTTTGGATACCAAGTTCATACATTTTATTTCCATTATTATTTGCATTTAGCAGAGCTTATAATTATGGGAAGCATTGTAATTGCTTGCCTTTATCTTAAGAAACTTGGATTTTCTTTTTAAAAAGCTAAAAGCAAAAATCACTGAATGTTTTACAGTGGTGTGTTAGTTTCTGCTGTATAACAAAGTGAATCAGCTATACATATACATGCATCCCCATATCTCCTCCCTCTTGCGTCTGCCTCCCACCCTCCCTATCCCACCCCTCTAGGTGTTCACAGAGCACCGAGCTGATCTCCCTGTGCTATGCAGCTGCTTCCCACTAGCTAGCTATTTTACATTTGGTAGTGTATATATGTCCATGCCACTCTCTCACTTCATCCCAGCTTACCCCTCCCCTTCCCCGTGTCCTCGAGTCCATTCTCTATGTCTCTGTCTTTATTCCTGTAAAAATGTTTCAGCAACAACAACAACAAAAAAATCACTGAATGTCTGCAAATTTTGAAAGATGAAGTTATAATGCAAACCAGTTTAAAAAAAAGGTCAAAGTTATGATCAAATGGGATAAGCTGGGACTTTCTGAAAATGATATTTGTCAAGGTAACCATCATGTTCATTCTCTTCAGTCTTGTAGTTTAGTGCCCTCAGTAGTGATCAGATAGAAACTGTTTAGGACGAGAGCAGTTGGGGATTAAATGGAGCCGAGAGAGGTCATTTGGTGCTGCGATCAGGGAATGAGCTCTAGAAGGAGAAGTGGGAAT
Organism: Phocoena sinus; assembly: GCF_008692025.1. Taxonomy (NCBI): domain Eukaryota; kingdom Metazoa; phylum Chordata; class Mammalia; order Artiodactyla; family Phocoenidae; genus Phocoena; species Phocoena sinus. Next base: position 88,360,062 of record NC_045771.1, read on the forward strand.
GCTGGAGGATTTGTAACCCAGGGGTGCCCCTGGCAGGTTTCTTCCATCCTGGAGAGGACGTAGAGAGAAGGGCTGAAAATTCACGTAATACCCAGAGGGACAGGATTAACAGAATCACCCTGCCTCTGATATCTTGAGGCCCGGGGAAGCTGATCTTACTCTCTCCAGTTGGTATTTATGTAGTCTCTGGGTAAAGTTTGCGTTTAGGCTTCTCCGAAATGAGTTTTAGGTACCCTGTGCATATTTTTAATCTTTTTCTGAGGTGGGTTCGGCTTACTTTGTTACACTGCCTTGAATTTCTAAGCATCTTTCATCAAGCCTCTCAAAGTACAAACCCTAATTAAAGCAACCTTGCAACTTGCACAGGAGGCAGAGAGATTTTGTTGAAAAAACCATGGAAATGAAATGGATTGACCAAAATATATCACCAGATCCACAGGTTGGCTTTAGAATAAAAACCCAGAGTTCAGTGGCTTCTGACTTCCCCTCCTAACAATCACACCTCCAGATTTGGGGTTTTTTCCCCACTTGTAAAATAATTTTTATTTATACTGTTGTCCTATAACATGACTTTTAAGGAAGTTGTAGAGCAAAGCAGAAAAAGAAGACATGTGATTTTCATCTTTACCTAAAAGTAAATACTCCCAGATGGTTTTCTACCCTCTCATCCCCATCACATGGCATTCTCAGTTCTCTAATCCCTAAAGCTCTGAGATAATGACTCTTGGAGCAAAGAAAAACAAGCTACTGACATCTTCCACATCAGCCTCCAAGGAGAATACTTACGAAAGACTGAAGCAGACATTCCAACACCCTTGTGATCCTTCTGCTAGAAAACAAAACCAGGAACAATGCTTCTTCCTTCCTCTTACTGGAAATATCTCAGCTCTCTAGTTTTGATCTTCATGTTCGATATTGTTTTTAAGTTCATACAGTGACCTGGTCAATTGGCTGAGGATGTCTGAGAATTTGCTGAGAACACTGTTCTTGGCCCAGTGAGGAAAAATTGACACCAAAGGACACACTCCTATCTCTGTGGAGTAAAAACCACTCTGAGTGTTGCCTTTTTTATTAGTGAAGTCAGCAGAGCTGGGCTTCAGCCTGCTTCTTTGCCCAACGTAGCTAGAGGTACTGTGTGAAATGGTATGAGATGACAGTGCAGGGAACCAAGGTCTCTTAGTGTCCCTTTGTCATCTGTAGATGCTACCCTTCCCAGCAGCAGAATCCCTGCTAATTAGCCAACTGGCTGCATTATTTCTATGACTAACAGTTTTCAAACAACGAGAAGGAGGTCCAGCAAGCAAAGCCTCTGGCACAAAGAGATTAGTTTGACTTCTGTTTCCAGGAACAGAACACTACTCTTAGCATCGCCCTTTTAGAAGATGGGTTTGTTTCCACCTTCTAGCAAACTGAGTCAGCCCTCTCTCCAACTTGCCTGTTCTGTTGCACTCTTCAGTTGCCCTGCAGTCCTTCATACAAATGTTAATCAAAGCATTCAGGTACTTCCATACCTGCATGCACAAACAGCCACTGGATGACACGAGTGAAATAAAAAGAGATGCTCAGACAGAACGTCTCTGAACACCAGCCTCACCTTCCTTCAAGGTTCTGTCAGCTATTATACACAGACGCTATTCAGTAGTGAATCCAGAAACCAAACTGCCCTCAGGCATTTGGGAAACAGAAGTGTGGATGTCATTTCAAACATCCCAGAGTTTCTCATTAAATCTTTGATTTTTTTCCATCCAACCAGTGAATTCTAAAGGGGACAAACTGCCTTCTGGCTTTACATCATTTATAAAAGCCAAGTTGAAGGGCATCCAACCCTTCAAGTTTGGGAAGAAAGGCTTTTGAGCAACTTTCTTACTGTCATAAAGGAGGGAACAAGAAGAATGGGCATTAAAGGCAGGAAGACATGTTTTAACAAAATACTAATGTTCATCTCTCTTTTGCCTTTTTAGAACAAGACAGTCTCCCTAATATAGTCTAAATCAGACCCTCAAGATTAGCACTGTTAAAGAAAGTATACAAATATTAGTTTCAGCTGTAGAAAATTTCAGGCAACCTTTTTGACCTAAAATATGGCAATTTCCTATAGTTCAATCTAATAGAAAAAATTAACACTCTTGATATACAAAATAAATTTTGCACTAACATGGTAGCCTAAAAGCAATACAATCTCAATAAAGGACTTGCTAAATTTATTTATTTGACACATAAAAGGCTAAGTAATAGGGTTTCCTCCCATCTGCCTTTGAGGCCCAGCCAGAAAGTTGGAGTCATTCTAGTATAAGATATTCTGAAACCCCAATAAACTGTAAGAGATATGAGGCAAAGAGGATGAGTCAACAAGGAGGGATGCATAGTTTCTTTAGGAGACTTAAAGGAAAGAAATAGATCATTCTCCTTCTAGAATGCTGTGAGGGGGATAAATTAGATGACTCCAAACAGAAGACAGGAATAAAAATTAAGCAAGTAAAAATTCTGAGAATCTGAGGCTGAAGCTCACTTTGAGCTGGGGTCCAGGGAGCCAAAGAAGTGGAACCACAAAGAGAAACAGGTTCTGTGAAACATTGCTGCGTAACACACCTATTGTGGTCTCACTGTAGAGGAGATAAAAGTTAGAGAAGTAGACCAGTAACACTTCCATTTATGTAGGAAAGCCTTGCTCTGAGAATGTCCAAATAATTTTTCATGTACACATAAGTGATGAACTTAATAATACTTGCTTACTGAGCTCCATAACATTCTCTGGAGACTGGAAGAGCACAGACCATAATGGCACAGGTATAATCCAACCACATAGGAATGGCAAACATCCAACACACATCCTCCACTTCCCCCTTTCCACACCCATTGCAGACATCATTAATCTATCCTGTCACTCTTCCGCCTGAGCCATAAGGAAGTCTCAGAATCCTCCTCAACATCGATTCCAGACAGCCACTACCAAATAATCTGAAATAAAACCAGAAATGAAGCTTATTTTCTATAGCCCCTGTGAGTTCCCTCTCTGTATCTTTGTTAACGCTGCTGTCTCCCCCCTGGATGATCTCTCCTCACCCTTATGACTTGCATCTTCTTTCTCACCCAGTCCCGACCTTCCTCCACTAGAATGTAAGTTCCTTAAAGTGCAAGGATCTTCTGTTCATTGATGAACTCCCAAGGCCCTAGAACAGTGCTTGGCGCAAGGGTGGATCAATCAGTCATACTTCTCAGGGACATCTTATACATCACCTCTGTAACAAACCCTTCTCAGCCCTGCCAGCCAGAAGCCACCTCTTTCTCTTCTTGCTTCATGCAGCCACATGCATGAGTAACCTCTTTACCAAACTTACCACACTTGGCCTGTAGACCCTCCAATCAGTCTTTGCTGAATTGAATTAGCATAAGAACAGAGAACAGATCAAACGATTAAAATAATGATACCTCATAGGTGTACAGCACTTTCACTTTTTCAGATATGTATTTCATTTCATTCAATCCTATGAGGTGAAGGGGACAGGAATTATCATCTCCATTTTATAGGCGTGGGAACATTGGCACAGAGGTGGTTTTTCTTGTGATTTGCTCATGTCAGAGGTAGCATCGATCTGCTCAGTGCTCTTTCCACTAGATAATGCTGCCATTTGATATCTCATTTGCTTCAGTAGAGGCTATATCCATATTCTCCAATTCCACAGTTTTGGAAATATATACTAGTTACATAGTTGTCATTATGTTATATTTTGAGTGTTTCACTAAATTCTTTTTAAAGAAAGTTAGTTTTTTAGCCCAATGAATATTGATATTTTGGCTCTCCTTTGTAGTTCCTAATTAATATTTCTCCTGCTGTTCATCACGCTCATCCATGAGTGATTTGCTAACTCTACCGCTTACTCTCTGAAGAAAATAAGAGATTCTGGATTTTTTCCTCTGAGCCCAGAATTTACCCTTAGGTTTATTTATTTTTATTTTTTTATTGAGGTACAATTGACATATTAGTTTCAGGTTTAAAATGTAGTGATTCAGTTACTGTGAAATGATCACCATAATACATCTAGTTAACATTTGTCATCATACACAGTTACACATTTTTTTCTTGTGATGCAGACTTTTAACATGTACTCTTTTAGCAAATTTCAAATATGCAATACAGTATTATTAACTACAGTCACCATACTATACATCATATCCCATGATGTATTTATTTTATAACTGGTAATTTGTACATTTGACCCCCTTCATCTATTTGCCCCATACCCTATCCCCTGCCTCTCATAAATACCAGTCTGTTCTCTAAGTATCTCTGAGTTTGTTTGGTTTTTCTGTTTTGTTTTATTTTTTTTAGATCCCACATAAAATTGCAAACACGTGGTATTCATCTTTCTCTGTCTGGCTTATTTCACTTGGCATAATGCCCTCAAGGTTCATCCATGTTGTCAGAAATGGCAGGATTTCTTTCTTTCGTGGCTGAATAATATTCCATTCTATATGTATGCACAATATCTTCTTTATACATTCATCTGTTTCTGTATACTTAGGTTGTTTCCATGTTTTTGGCTATTGAGTAATGCTGCAACAAGTAAGAGAGTGCAAATATCTTTTCATATTAGTGTTTTCTTTCTCTTTGGATAAATTCTGAGAAGTGGAATTGTTGGATCATATGGTAGGTCTATTTTTAATTCTTTGAGGAACCTCCATAATGTTTTCCATAGTGGTTGCAACAATTTACATTCCCACCAACAGTGAACAGAAGTTCCCTTTTCTCCACATCTTTGCCAACACTTGTTATTTCTGGTCTTTATGATAATAGCCATTCTGACAGGTGTGAGGTGATAGCTCATTGTGGTTTTGATTTGCATTTCCCTGATGACTACTGATGATTACTGATTAAGTCTTTCCATGTGTTTGTTGACCCTCTGTATGTCTTCTTTGGAAAAATGTCTATTCAGGTCCTCTGACTATTTTAAAATGAGGGTGTTTGGGGTTTTGCTATTGAGGTGTATGAGTTCTTTTTATATATATATATATATATATATATATATATATGTATGTATATTATTGGCCCCATATTAGGTATATAATTTTCAGATATTTTCTCCCACTCATTAGCCTGCCTTTTTTTTTTTAGCACCTTTATCAGAGTATAATTGCTTTACAATGGTGTGTTAGTTTCTGCTATATAACAAAGTGAATCAGCTATACATATACATATGTTCCCATATCCCCTCCCTCTTGCATCTCCCTCCCAACCTCCCAATCACCCCTCTAGCTGGTCACAAAGCACCGACCTGGTCTCCCTGTGCTATGTGGCTGCTTCCCACTAGCTATCTATTTTACATTTGGAAGTATATATAAGTCCATGCCACTCTCTCAGTTCGTCCCAGCTTACTGTTCCCCCCACCCCTGTGTCCTCGAGTCCATTCTCTACGTTTGCATCTTTATTCCTGTCCTACCCCTATGTTCTTCAGAACCTGTTTTTTTTTCTTTTTTTACATTCCATATATATGTGTTAGCATACGGTATTTATTTCTCTTTCTGACTTACTTCACTCTGTATGACACTCTCTAGGTCCATCAACCTCACTACAAATAACTCAATTTCGTTTCTTTTTATGGCTGAATAATATTGCATTCTATATATGTGCCACATCTTCATCCATTCATCTGTCGATGGACACCTAAGTTGCTTCCATGTCCTGACTATTGTAAATAGAGCTGCAGTGAACATTGTGGTACATGACTCTTTTTGAATTATGGTTTTCTCAGGGTATATGCCCAGTAATGGGACGGCTGGGTCGTATGGTAGTTCTCTTTTTAGTTTTTTAAGGGGCCGCCATACTGCTCTCCATAGTGGCTGTATTAATTTACATTCCCACCTACAGTGCAAGAGGGTTCCCTTTTCTCCACACCCTCTCCAGCATTTATTGTTTGTAGATTTTTTTATTATGGCCATTCTGACTGATGTGAGGTGATACCTAATTGTAGTTTTGATTTGCATTTCTCTAATGATTAGTGATGTTGAGCATCCTTTCATGTGTTTGTTGGCAATCTGTGTATCTTCTTTGGAGAAATGTCTATTTAGGTCATCTGCCAATTTTTGGATTGGGTTGTTTGTTTTTTTGCTATTGAGCTGCATGAGCTGCTTGTAAATTTTGGAGATTAATCTGTTGTCAATTGCTTCATTTGTAAATATTTTATCCCATTGCGAGGGGAGTCTTTTCATCTTGCTTATGGTTTCCTTAGCTGTGCAAAAGCGTTTAAGTTTCATTAGGTCCCATTTGTTTATTTTTGTTTTTATTTCCATTTCTCTAGGAGGTGGGTCAAAAAGGATCTTGCTGTGATTTATGTCATAGAGTGTTCTGCCTGTGTTTTCCTCTAAGAGTTTTATAGTGTCTGGTTTACATTTAGGTCTTTAATCCATTTTGAGTTTATTTTTGTGTATGGTGTTAGGGAGTGTTCTAATTTCATTCTTTGACATGTAGCTGTCCAGTTTTCCCAGCACCACTTATTGAACAGGCTGTCTTTTCTCCATTGTATATTCTTGCCTCCTTTATCAAAGATAAGGTGACCATATGTGCATGGGTTTATCTCTGGGCTTTCTATCCTGTTCCATTGATCTATATTTCTGGTTTTGTGCCCGTACCATACTGTCTTGATTGCTGTAGTTTTGTAGTATAGTCTGAAGTCAGGGAGCCTGACTCCTCCAGCTCCGTTTTTCTTTCTCAAGATTGCTTTGGCTATTCGGGGTCTTTTGTGTTTCCATGCAAATTGTGAAATTTTTTGTTCTAGTTCTGTGAAAAATGCCATTGGTAGTTTGATAAGGATTGCATTGAATCTGTAGATTGCTTTGGGTAGTATAGTCATTTTCACAATGTTGATTCTTCCAATCCAAGAACATGGTATATCTCTCCATCTGTATGTATCAACTTTAATTTCTTTCATCAGTGTCTTATAGTTTTCTGCATACAGGTCTTTTGTCTCCTTAGGTAGATTTATTCCTAGGTATTTTATTCTTTTTGTTGCAATGTTAAATGGGAGTGTTTCCTTAATTTCTCTTTCAGATTTTTCATCATTAGTGTATAGGAATGCAAGAGATTTCTGTGCATTAATTTTGTATCCTGCTACTTTACCAAATTCATTGATTAGCTCTAGTAGTTTTCTGGTAGCATCTTTAGGATTCTTCATGTATAGTATCCTGTCATCTGCAAACAGTGACAGCTTTAATTCTTCTTTTCCAACTTGGATTCCTTTTATTTCTTTTTCTTCTCTGATTGCTGTGGTTAAAACTTCCAAAACTATGTTGAATAATAGTGGTGAGGGTGGACAACCTTGTCTTGTTCTTGATCTTAGAGGAAATGGTTTCAGTTTTTCACCATTGAGAACAGTGTTGGCTGTGGGTTTGTCATACATGGCCTTTATTATCTTGAGGTAAGTTCCCTCTGTGCCTACTTTCTGGGGGGTTTTAATCATAAATGAGTGTTGAATTTTGTTGAAAGCTTTTTCTGCATCTATTGAGATGATCATATGGTTTTTATTCTTCAGGTTGTTAATATGGTTTATCACATTGACTGATTTGCATATTTTGAAGAATCCTTGCATTCCTGGGATAAACCCCACTTGATCATGGTGTATGATCTTTTAATGTGCTGTTGGATTCTGTTTGCTAGTATTTTGTTGAGGATTTTTGCATCTATGTTCATCAGTGATATTGGCCTGTAGTTCTCTCTTTTTGTGTCATCTTTGTCTGGTTTTGGTATCAGGGTGATAGTGGCCTCGTAGAATGAGTTTGAGAGTGTTCCTCCTTCTTCTGTATTTTGGAAGAGTTTGAGAAGGGTAGGTGTTAGGTCTTCTCTAGATGTTTGATAGAATTCGTCTGTGAAGCCATCTGGTCCTGGCCTTTTGTTTGTTGGAAGACTTTTAATCACAGTCTTAATTTCAGTGCTTGTGATTGGTCTGTTTATATTTTCTATTTCTTCCAGGTTCAGTCTGGGAAAGTTGTGCTTTTCTAAGAATGTGTCCATTTCTTCCAGGTTGTCCATTTTATTGGCATATAGTTGCTTGTAGTAATCTCTCATGATCCTTTGTATTTCTGCAGTGTCAGTTGTTACTTCTCCTTTTTCATTTCTAATTCTACTGATTTGAGTCTTCTCCCTTTTTTTTCTTGATGAGTCTGCCTAATGATTTATCAATTTTGTTTATCTTCTCAAAGAACCAGCTTTTATTTTATTGATCTTTGCTGTCGTTTCCTTCATTTCTCTTTCATTTATTTCTGATCTGATCTTTATGATTTCTTTCCTTCTGCTAACTTTGGGTTATTTTTCTTCTTTCTCTAATTGCTTTAGGTGTAATGTTAGGTTTTTTATTTGAGATGTTTCTTGTTTCTTGAGGTAGGATTGTATTGCTATAAACTTCCCTCTTAGAACTGCTTTTGCTGCATCCCATGGGTTTTGGGCCATTGTGTTTCCATTGTCATTTGTTTCTAGGTATTTTTTGATTTGTTCGGTGATCTCTTGGTTATTATGTAGTGTATTGGTTAGCTTCCATGTGTTTGTATTTTTTACAGATATTTTCCTGTAATTGATATCTAGTCTCATAGTGTTGTGGTTATAAAAGATACTTGATATGATTTCAATTTTCTTAAGTTTACCAAGGCTTCATTTGTGACCCAAGATGTGATCTCTCCTGGAGAGTGTCCCATGAGCACTTGAGAAGAAAGTGTATTCTGTTGTTTTTGGATGGAATGTCCTATAATATCAATTAAGTCCATCTTGTTTAATGTATCACTTAAAGCTTGTGTTTCCTTATTTATTTTCATTTTGGATGATCTGTCCATTGGTGAAAGTGGGGTGTTAAAGCCCCCTACTATGATTGTGTTACTGTCAATTTCCCCTTTTATGGTTGTTAGCATTTGCCTTATGTATTGAGGTGCTCCTATATTGGGTGCCTAGATATTTACAATTGTTATATCTTCTTCTTGGATTGATCCCTTGATCATTCTATAGTGTCCTTTTTTGTCTCTTGTAATAGTCTTTATTTTAAAGTCTATTTTGTCTGATACGAAAATTGCTGCTCCACCTTTCTTTTGATTTCCATTTGCATGGAATATCTTTTTCCATCCCCTCACTTTCAGTCTATATGTATCCCTAGGTCTGAAATGGGTGTCTTGTAGACAGCATATATACGGGTCTTGTTTTTTAACCATTCAGCCAGTCTTTGTCTTTTGGTGGGAGCATTTAATCCATTTACCTATAAGGTAATTATCATTATGTATGTTCCTATTACCATTTTCTTAATTGTTTTTGGTTTGTTATTGTAGGTCTTTTCCTTCTCTCGTGTTTTCTGCCTAGAGAAGTTCCCTTAGCATTTGTAAAGCTGGTTTGGTGGTGCTGAATTCTCTTAGCTTTTGCTTGTCTGTAAAGGTTTTAATTTCTCCATCAAATCTGAATGAGATCCTCGCTGGGTAGAGTAATCTTGGTTGTAGGTTTTTCCCTTTAATCCCTTTAAATATGTCTTGCCACTCCCTTCTGGCTTGCAGAGTTTCTGCTGAAAGATCAGCTGTTAACCTTATGGGGATTCCCTTGTATGTTATTTGTTGCTTTTCCCTTGCTGCTTTTAATATTTTTTCTTTGTATTTAATTTTTGATAGTTTGATTAATCTGTGTCTTGGTGTGTTTCTCCTTGGATTTATCCTGTATGGGACTCTCTGCGCTTCCTGGACTTGACTATTTCCTTTCCCATGTTAGGGAAGTTTTCCACTATAATCTCTTCAAATATTTTCTCAGTCCCTTTTTTTTTTCTCTTCTTCTTCTGGGACCCCTGTTATTCAAATGTTGGTGCATTTAGTGTTGTCCCAGAGGTCTCTGAGACTGTCCTCAATTCTTTTCATTCTGTTTTCTTTGCTCTGCTCTGCAGTAGTTATTTCCACTATTTAATCTTCCAGGTCACTTGGCCGTTCTTCTGCCTCAATTATTCTGCTATTGATTTCTTCAAGAGAATTTTAAATTTCATTTATTGTGTTGTTCATCATTGTTTGTTTGCTCTTTAGTTCTTCTAGGTCCTTACTAAACATTTCTTGTATTTTCTCCATTCTATTTCCAAGATTTTGGATCATCTTTACTAACATTACTCTGAATTATTTTTCAGGTAGACTGCCTATTTCCTCTTCATTTGTTTGGTCTGGTGGGTTTTTACCTTGCTCCTTCATCTATTGTGTGTTTCTCTGTCTTCTCAATTTTCTTAATTTGCTGTGTTTGGGGGTCTCCCTTTTGCAGGCTGCAGGTTTGTAGTTTCCGTTGTTTTTGGTGTCTGCCCGCAGTGGCTAAGGTTGGTTCAGTGGGTTGTGTAGGCTTCCTGATGGTGGGGACTAGTGCCTGTTTTCTGGTGGATGAGGCTGGATCTTGTCTTTCTAGTGGGCAGGACTGTGTCCAATGGTGTGTTTTGGGGTGTCTGTGCCCTTTTTATGATTTTAGGCAGCCTCTCTGCTAAGGGGTGAGGTTTTGTTCCTGTCTGGCTCGTTGTTTGGAATAGGGTGCCCAGCACTGTAGCTTGCTGGTTGTTGAGTGGAGCTGGGTCTTATCATTGAGATGGAGATCTCTGGGAGAGCTTTCACCGTTTGATATTGTGTGGAGTTGGGAGGTCTCTGGTGGGCCAATGTCCTGAACTTGGCTCTCCCACCTCAAAGGCACAGGTCTGACACCCAGGCAGAGCACCAAGATCCTGTCAACCACACGGTGTTCTTAAGGAATTCTGGGGTATTTTGTTCTTTGTTTTCTTTCTTTCGGGTATTTTTTTTCCTTACTTAGTTGCAGTGAAATTTCCAGGAATGAAGCAAAAGACAGTTGAATCGTCTCCAGTTCAAAGCCAGGCATTTGTCAAGCTCTTGCTAGTTCTTGTTTTCTGGGTTTCCCTGGAGGGAGAACCAGGAGGTGGTGCCGGGCTCTATCCCTACTGCTTCCCTGTGAGGAGTGGTGCACACACCTCCTCTTGCTGCCTCTGCTCTTGGAGGGTCAGCCTACAACACAAAAGGGGTGTGTGGGTGTGGGGGAGGTTGTCCAGGGCCACCAGCTGGTTCCAGCTGGCTGGCTCCACCCTACACACACCCCTTCAGGCACTGAGCCCCCCTCTCAGTTAGGCACTGAGCCCCCCTCTCAGTTGAGCACCACCCTGTGGGGGCTTGCCCAGGGCTCAGTCCCAAGTTGCCACTGCCAAGCGCTGCTCTTGCCGCTGCAGGAGGAGGAAATGGAAAGACCCTGCCTTTTCATTTTGTTGATGGTTTCTTTTATTGTGCAGAAGCTTTTTAGTTGGATGTAGTCCCACTTGCTTATTTTTACTTTTGTTGCCTTTGCTTTTGATGTGAAAACAAAAAAAAAAAAAAAAAAAAAAAGCACCAATGTCAAGGAGCTTACTGCCTATGTTTTCTTCTAGCAGTTGTATAGTTTCAGTTCTTAAATTCAAGTATGTAATCCATTTTAAGTTAATTTTTGTGTATGGTGTAAGATAGTGATCCAGTTTCATTCTTTTGCATGTAGCTATCCAGTTTTCCCAACACCATTTATTGAAGAGAGTGACCTTTCCCCATTGTATATTCTTGACTCCTTTGTCATAAATTAATTGACCATATATGAGTAGGTTTTTTCTGGACTCTCTATTTTGTTCCATTAATCTATGCATATGTTTTTATTTTAAAAATATTGGGGGCTTCCCTGGTGGCGCAGTGGTTGAGAGTCCGCCTGCCGATGCAGGGGACGTGGGTTCGTGCCCCAGTCCAGGAAGATCCCACATGCCATGGAGTGGCTAGGCCCGTGAGCCATGGCTGCTGAGCCTATGTGTCCAGAGCCTGTGCTCCACAATGGGAGAGGCCACAACAGTGAGAGGCCCGCGTACTGGAAAAAAAAAAAAAAATTATATATATGTATATGTATATCTCATACTGTTTTGATTACTCTAGCTTTGTAACATAGTTTGTAATCAGGGAGCATGATGCCTCCGACTTGGTTCTTCTTTCTCAAAATTGCCTTAGCTCTCTGTGTTCTTTTGTGGTTTCCTACAAATTTTAAGATTGTTCTGTTTCTGTGAAAAATTCCATTAGAATTTTGATAGGGATTGCATCAAATCTATAGATTACTTTGTGTAGTATGGACATTTCAACAATATTAATTCTTTTAATCCATGAGCACATATCTTTCCATTTATTTGTGTTGTGTTTCTCTTGTTAATGTCTTTTAGTTTTCAGTGTATAGGTCTTTCACTTCTGTGGTTAAAGTTATTTCTAGGTATTTTATTCTTTTTGATGCAATTGTAAATGGGATTGTTTTCTTAATTTCTCTTTCTGATAGTTCATTATTAGTGTACAGAAATGCAGCATATTTTTGCATATTGTTTTTATATCTAGCAGCTTTAATGAATTTATTTTTTTCTAACAGGTTTTTTTTTGGTGGAGTATTTAGAGTTTTCTATATAGCATACCATGTCACATGCAAATAGTGACAGTTTCACTTCTTCCTTTCCAATCTGGATGCCTTGTATTTCTTTTTCTTGTATAATTGCTCTGCCTAGGACTTCAAATACTTTGTTGAATAAAAGTGGCAAGAGTGGGCATCTTTGTCTTATTCCTGATCTTAGAGGAAAAGCTTTCACCTTTTCCCCATTGAGTATGATGTAAGCTATGTGCTTGTCATATATGACTTTTATTATGTTGAGCTATGTTCCCTCTATACCCACTTTGTTGAGAGTTTTTAATCATAAATACATGTTGAATTTTGTCAAATGCTTTTCTGCATCTATTGGGATGGTCATATGATTTTTATCCTTCATTTTGTTAATGTATCACATTGATTGATTTGTGGATGTTGAGCCGTCCTTGCGTCTCTGGAATAAATCCCACCTGATCATGGTGTTTGATCCTCTTAATGTAATGTTGAATTTGGTTTGCTAATATTTTGTTGAGAATTTTTACATCTGCGTTTATCATGGATATTCACCTATAATTTTCTTGTGGCATCCTTGTCGGGTTGTGGTATCAGGGTAACACTGACCTCTTAAAATAAGTTTGGAAGTGCTTCCTCCCTTTCTATTTTTTGGAATTGTTTGATCAGAATTGGTATTCTTCTTTGAATGTTTGGTAGAATTCACTAGTGAAGCCATCTGGCATGGACTTATATTTGTTAGGAAGTTCCTTAGTTTTATTTTTTATTAGTGTCTGTTTTGTCTTGTTTTTTTTAATATCCTAAAATGACAACTTCCCTGCTGGCCAATCAGTTAACGCTAATAAAAACTACTTATATTCATGGTACTTACATGCCTATTATTCTTTTTATTATGTCACCCCAGAGGGATAGAGTGAATTTTTTACTTCCGTTTGACAGATGAGAATAATGAGGCATAAAAAAGGGAACTGACTTGCCAAAAATCAGTCAGTTAGTTAATGACACAGTGACTCTTAGAACCCAGTTCTTTTGACCCCAGGTCCTGCACTCTTTCTGCTCAAACCTCATGGCCTTTGTGTGAGCTGTCTCACAGCTTTTCAGCTCCGGGGCATGCAGACAGGAGGGGTCAGAGAGCGGCTCCGACTGTTTCCTTGCACCAGTCCTACAAGGACACTGGAACCGATACAACAGTGCCGTTTCCCATTCTGATGCCACCTCAGCTCACTCTTCAAGGAAAAGGGCAGGCTGTGCTAAACTACACTGTGCCCTGCGAAGTGAACAGAAACATCACGCAGAGATAAAGGAGAAAGCAGAAATCTCATTCTCTTGCTGCCTTGAGGTAGAGAAGAAAGCATCTTCGAGGCTCCTCCTTCCAAGAGTGGGTTCACATCCAGAATGTAAATGGCAGCCTTTTTCCCATGTCGGTTCCTACTCTCGAGGCAGGCAAACCACACGTTCAGTGGGTGAGACACATGACTCAGGCTTCAGTTCTGCAATCAGATATATTTTTAATTCAAGTACTATGCAGTTTGGCTAACATTAACTCTGTTGGGTAATTACCTTATTCGGAGTGCTGTTAACAGCACTGTCGACAAGAATGTCAGCTTGCTATGAAAGATGTGCTCGCTGACAGCAACGCAGTGCGAAGCTGAGGGAGGTTTTTCTTTTAACCTATTTATTAAAATTTTATGAGTAAGTCATTTTCTCCCTTGTGGGCTTTCCCTTCTAGTTTGTGTGGGATCACAGCTGCTTGAATGTAAATGCAGCCGCCCAGTCTCTGTGTTATCCACACCAGCTGTCTCGGAGCCAGAAAGGCCCTCTGGGGGGTCTCTCACCCACCCAGAGACTGACGGGGCAGTGAGGGGCTGCTGTCCTGCTTTCACCCATCATCCTGGCGAGCTAGCCACAGACAGGCAGGGTGCAGCTGAAGGAGATGGTGGGAGGTGGTCTCTGCCCTGAGATGGAGGAGGACTTTCTGAGCCAGGTTATGGTCAGCCCTGATTGTCATATTCATGGTAGGGCAGTCACGGCCCTGTCAGCATTGTCTAAAAGGCTGTCATGATTAGCATGAGGTTGTCAGGATTCTCCACAGCAGAACAAAAGTGCTCTCTAGTTAGATAAGTTGGAGAAATACCATACATGCCTTATGCCCCTCTCAGAGAATCACAGAGCACAGCAACATCCAGAAGACTCTGAGAAGTGTCCCCTTGTGTTAGCGGTGAATTGTGTGCCCCCCCCATCACAAATTCATATGGTGAAGTCCTAACCTCCAGTACCTCAGCATGTGAACTGATCCGGAAATAGAGTCCTTGCAGGTATAATTAGTTAAGATGAGGTGACACTCGAGTAGAGTGGGCCCCTAATCCATTCCTTATAAAAATAGGACATTTGGGGCTTCCCTGGTGGTGCAGTGGTTGAGAATCTGCCTGCTAATGCAGGGGACACGGGTTCGAGGCCTGGTCTGGGAAGATCCCACATGCCGCGGAGCAACTAGGCCCGTGAGCCACAACTACTGAGCCTGCGCGTCTGGAGCCTGTGCTCTGCAACAAGAGAGGCCGCGATAGTGAGAGGCCCGCGCACCGTGATGAAGAGTGGCCCCCGCTTGCCACAACTAGAGAAAGCCCTCGCACAGAAATGAAAACCCAACACAGCCGAAAATAAATAAATAAACAAATGTGGGGTTTAAAGAAAAAAGAATATTTAAAAAAAAGGACATTTGGACACAGACACCCACACAGGGAGAACACCTTGTAACCAGGGAGACAGCAGAATGATGCTTCTACAAGCCAAGGGGGGCCGAAGACGGCCAGCAAGCCCCCAGAAGCAGGTGAGAGGCCTAGAGCAGAATCCCCCCTCACAGCGTCAGAAGGAACCAACCCCGCCGACACCTTGCTCTGGACCTCTAGTCTCTTGCCTCTAGAACTGTGAGGCAAGACATTTCTGCTGTCTTAAGCCACCCAGGTTGTGATACTTTGTTAAGGGAACCCTAGCAAACTAATAACAGAAGGCAAGAAAACTTCCCCACAGTCCCACAGCTAGTTAATGGTAAAGCCAGGAAGGGAAGTCAGTGCCCCCCTCTCTAGACCAGGGCTGTGTCCACACACAACACTAAACATGCTCAGCGTAACTCCTCGGCTTCAAGAACCCCTTTGGAATGTGGCCAAGAAATAGAAATGGAAAGAGAGAAAGGTGACAGAAGGAAAGGAGAAAAGAAAGGAAGAAAGCAGTGCATCCTCTTCTCTTCTTTTTACAGGGCCCTCACTCATAAAAACTAAAATAACATTGGTAGTAGAAGCTGAACTCGTTGAGAGCTTGCTGTGTGCCGACCATGGTTCTAAGCACTTTACGTCATTACCCAACCCCAACCTTAAGTTAGATACTGCTGTTAGCCCTGCTGTACAGATAAAGAAACTAACACAAAAGATTTTTAGATAACTTGTCCAGTGTCACTCAGCTAATAAGTGGTGGAGCCAGGATTTGGTCCCAGGCAGTAAGTCTCCAGAACCCAATTCCTACCACTTCATTGTTCACTTCTGTACCTTTACTCAGATAGTGTAGAAAGAAAGGGTCTTTGCAATCTGAGGTCAAACGAAGCCTTAGCTTTTCCAGTGCTTAAACCCCAGTAGAGCCTCTAAGCAAATGCCCATCACTGGGTCCCAGTGTTTTTCCAGAACTTGGGCTTTATTGACAAAGAGTGCTTTGATTACTTATATTCTGGGCATTGAGATATGGTTCATTTTATTCGAGAACTTTTGTATATTCACTTCTTCCTCATCGTGTTCTTTTATGGAGTTTTGCTCTGAGGATCTCTTTGCAGTACAAGGAGCATGCTGCCTTAAAGGCTTCATTCAGGAGGCAAAATATATGAGTCTTAGCATCATCATGCATTAGAGCAGAACTTACTGTAAAATTTCCACTTGCCCTGCCTCTTTGATGCAAGGCAAATGCCGAGGCGTCAGCACTGGTGTTACAGCAAATCTCTGGGCTTTTCTGAGGCAGGTTTGATTTCAAGGGTCCTGTCCCATCGTCAATGCACATGTCAAAGGTTGCATCACACCAAGGCTCAAAAATAGGATAACCAAAATATGATGCATTTTAGGCAATTAAATACAGCTACCGATTTTTTTATAAGTTATTAACCTAGGATATCTCCAAGGAAGCCTCAGCTCTCTTAATATTACCCGTTTGTATCCAAATACCAACATTTTTTGTACAAAAAATTTTTTTTCATTTGCCTGCTAGGTGTGTGAGAATTAGAGGCCAGGTAGAGAAAAATAAGAGATTAAAGAAACCGTTTTGCAAGAATTTAAAATACCCTCTCCTGCCAGACTGAAGAACGTGATATAAAGCCTCAAAGGTTTTTTGCTTGCCCTGAAGCAAGCAGCCACTGTAATAATTTAACTGGAAAGTTGTATTACTTTAGTCATTAACTTTAAAAATGCAAATCTTCTGAGTATAACCAGCAACTAACGATCTTTCTTCTTGGCTAAAAGGCTTATCCTTCAGGGTTTCTTCTTCTAAATTCTCGGAACTTTCTCTCCCATCTTTATTTCTCAGCTTATCAGAATATTTAAAAATGCATGTTTACATTGTTCTTAAATCTTGATTTTCCATGTGTACCCTAAAATGCATCTGATTTGTATCAGAATCTTGGAATGCACTTTTGAGAAGAAAAGAAGGAAAATGTAATTCCGAAAATACCCTCTGTCCATATTTTCAAGCGGGGGTTTAAGGTGTAGACTGGTTACCACCAGACCAAAGCCAAAGAGGTTTGTAAGCCCACTGGACATAACTCTAAAGGTATTCCTAAGGACATCAAAGTTTCATCGTGGTGGATATGACACATACAAAGGACTAGAAGGGAAGTCATCTCTGTGAGTCCAGAGTCACTCAGGCTACAATTGAAATTATATGCCCACGCTGATAAGAAAAATGTATTGGGAAGTATGACATTTAACCTATTGCCATGATTATAATGCCAAATAGAGCAAATTTTAAAAATTCATACCCCACATCCATGCCACCAAGCTACCTAGCTACCTATGGGTCTCTACACCGTTACTGCCAATTCAGCCCTTTCCCCCTTCCTCCCACGCTATAAGACAGCCTGTATCTGTCCTAGTCCAGGCACAAGAGCCCTCTGCCTGCTCCATCTTTTACTCAGGTCATTGTAAACCAGTGGTTCTCACCTAACAGTGTGCATCAGAATTACCTTCCAAGCCTCCCCGCTCCACTGGGCCTCAGCCCCAGGGTTTCTGATCTGAAGGTCTGGGGTAGGGGCCAAGAATGCACATGTCTACAAGCTCATAGGTGATATGAACCTGCCAGTCCTGGGTCCACATTTGGAGAATCTCTTGGTCTTAATCTAACAAGAAATGGCTGTTTTAACATCCCAAATATTTGTAGTGACATTTAGATGCTGCATTTTCATTGAGTATCTCCCCTGTGTTTGGTTTCTCATTTACAGCATGTGGAACTGTGAGGGTCGGGTTGGGTGGCTGGGCTGCCAGACTGAAGGGCAGCGAATCCCACACTGTAAGAAAACAAGCTGTGACAGGCTTTTACGACAAGGGGAACAAAAATACCTACTTATGGCTGAACACCCCTCACTCCTGATTCAACTGCAAAAAGCCCCATTTGAGAAATAAAATGATGCTCGATTTAGCGAACTCTGTCCTGAGACCACCTCACTGGAAAAGGACATTATGTTCCAGCATCATCCACAGGGCCCAGTGCTGTCTGATTCTGAGCGCCATGACCTCTAGGAGTCTCAAGTTGTCTGGGCCACAAGAAGGAGATGCAGGGGACAAAATATAGCCCCATAGACTTCTGGTGTGGCCTTACAAGAAAGAAGCCACCTCCCTTGTCATGCTTTTCTGCCTTGAAGGACAGTGTTTCACGTATGGTTTTTAATGGGTCTCTGCACATTCTTTGATATGTTTGGAGATGAGTTCAGGCTTGAGCACTTGATATTTCCCTTCCAGGGGCTCCTAGAAAACAGGGTTTGAGAGGTTAGCAGGGAGTGGCACTCTAATAAGCCCTGAAGTCCGTTAGCGGACGCCCCTTGTGTAGCCCATCGCTCCTGATTCTGTCACTGCTGTGGTATCGAGTCAGGGAGTGCTGTGGGCTCGGGGTCTGATGGAAGTAAGGGGCCACAAGGCTTTTCCTGAGGATACCTTCTGGTTGCTGTCTGCGGTTTCTCATTGCCCCTTGCTATTTATTCCCTTTTCCTGATCCAAACCCCCAAAGGCAGTGTTCCCAGAAATCCCCAGTGCCTGATCGCCAGCACATCAGAGAAAATAGCTTGTCTTATTTAGTTTCTCCGCAGAAACCTGGGGAGTCCATGGCACAGTCCTCTCTGGCTCGCTGATACATGGCTCAGTGGCCGTAGATTAACCACTTGTTCTCTCTCCTTCTCTGTCTGAGTGACTGACCAGGAGGCAGAGTTGGAACAGAAACAGCAGAAATCACATTCTCTTGAGAAATTCCTCCCAGTGAAAAGAAAGGGGAGGACGGGGATCCCTTGCAATTTAAGTAAATCATTTCAGCAGGCTTTCTTCCCCAGCTGCTTGCTGGCCCGTGCAGGATTTGATGTCTAGAAAGAATCCGGCATGTATTTAATCCATGATCCTTTCCCAAACAGTGCTTACCCAAACTCCTTCCACAACAACCTGGGCTCAGCTTCCTGGGACTAGAGCCCTGTCTTGGGGAAGGAGGACTGAGAAGCAGACCAGTCCTATAAGGGCAGTGGAGCCAGAGGTTCTATGGCTGGAGAGAGCATGAGCCCACATACTTCTCACAAGATCCTTCACACATGCTTTTGACTCCTTGAGTCATCTACAGCCTGACCCTCCTGTGAGTGACTCATTCTCCCACGGCCTTGTGCAGAGGTGGCAACCGTACCAACTCGAGCTCGAGTGCCTTGATCAGCTGCTGCCTCCCTAAGCCAGCATCAGTTGACTGTTAGGATGGCTGAGCCACACGAGCTTGGGATGTGTTCCTGGTGCAGGGAGAGGGGAGGCAGAAGCACCCCAGCCACAGACTTCACCACTCCACAAATGTACCCAAGAGGCGCCCTGAGCTCCAAGTGCTTAGATGGAAGGAACAGTTATCCTCATGCCCAGTGGAATCAAAATCCTTCACTCTGTGTTTCTCCAGTCTGCCAGCTATGTGCACCGTACAGGAACTCCCCAAGCCTGCTAGCATCCAAGGCATTTCCCTCACACACCTCCTCCTACTTTGACCGACACACTCCCTCTGCCTCAGGTCCCCTGTCTCCCCCCACACCATCACCTGGAGCTCCTGGGCTGAGGTGTGGTGGTTGGGTGGCCCAGCTCTGTCTCCATACTGCCTCAGTTAAAATCCAGTCTCCAACACACGCTCTGTCACGTGCAGCCAGTGCTAAAGCATCCTGTGTTTCAGTGTCATCTTCTCTAAAATGGGAGTGATGATAATTGAGCCTCCGCTCAGAGGGATGTTGGGAGGGATGTCAGGAGGGTTGAATTCAGTGGGATTATTTTAGGTAGAATACTTGCCATAAGGCCTGGCTCGATAAATGTGAGCTGTTCTTCTTCAAGGGCCAATTCAAATGTCACATGTGTCCTCTAGGAACCCGTCCTACCCTCTTTTGCTCCGTATGCATGAGCCTTTTATAGCTACTATCGCATATACTGTAATTACAGGCGGCTTCCTGTGGTAGAACACAAACTCTGCAGCCTGACTCCCTAGATTCACGGCCTCGCTCTGCCACTTAATAACTGTGTGATCTCTGTGCCACAGTTTCTTCTGTAGAACGGGGATAATAATAGGTCTCACTTCAGAGGGTGGTTGTGATGATGAAGTAAGTCACACACGGAAAGCGACACCAGGGCCTAGTAAGCACCACATAAGCAGAGCCTCATATCCGTGTGGGCCCACTTGTCTGCCTCTCTCACTAAACTTGGAGCTCCTTGAGGACAGCGGGATGGCGTGTTGATTTTCTGTATCTTCTGTACCTAAAATATAGTTTAACAGGTTATAGTCTAGAACTCTTGATCTCTAGTTTTCATTTCCTTCCTTTCTTCACTTCTCCCTGAACATGGATTCTGAACAAACTCAATAGCTACATGCAGCAAATCTGACTTGACAACAGTCTGTAGGCTTCTTACTGTAACTGTGTTTGGTCTCCAAGAAGCCATCCCTGCAGCACAGCTTCATGACTGAAACCCCTAAGTGGAACTCTTCGAAGTAGTATAAATTTGGTTTTTTAAAGTAATCTTTAATCTATTTCATAGCTTATAACCTTGCCTATAAGCAAAGGAATTCTAAGGTTTTCTAGGGCCCAGGGGCCCCTCCTCTTGTGCACATCTCTATAGGTGTGGCCCCATCCTTGGGCAGAGAGATCCCACATGTACAAGGACAGGACAGGACCCCACGCCACACACTGATGGCCACTTCCTCCTCCTGAGCGAGTGCTGGTGCAGAAGCCCACTTTCCTCCATGGGAACCAAAACTCCCTGGAAGGGAGAGAGCCATAGCAGGGGCCCAGGCGATGGTTCCACTCCCACTGTCAGCAAGTGCCCGGCACCCCTGTTCTGTGGCAAAAGCAGCAGCAACAACAACTGCCTCAACCTCCTCCCCATCTCCTTGCCTCAACCGAAGCCCAGCCCAGCCCTGCCTGAGAGCCCCACCTCTGCAGCCCTGGCCAGAGGATGTGCTCATTGACCCACAGCTTTTTAAGGTGGTGGTGACAGTATCCTCCCTGATTTCCAGTGCTGCTTCCAGGGCATATTCTGGCACCCTCAGGTTACAAACAAAGAAACAGGAAAAAAAGTGTCCTTGAGATTCATGTCACCAGGTCTCCTCTCTCCCAGCCCCTCCTCATCGCAGTAGTTTACAACCTCCCAGACCTGCGTATTTTCTGAGCACTTCAGCAGCTGGTGCCCCCAGGCTTCCTCTACCTTCAAGCCCGGCCCCCTTCAAAGAGACCTCATCACGTGGACTCTCAGTGCTTTGATTTCCTCTACTTAATGCTCTTCAGTTCCTCTCCACTCCAGCCAGCTATTCTAGATCCTGGACTCTGCCATTACCTACAGCCTCCAAAAAGCAAAACCGGATATCCATTCTCTGTCCTTTAAGCTGATCAAGACCTTGATCCCTCAAACTTGACTTTCTTTCTCTGTCATCGCTTGCTTTCTGATCGGTGTGCCCTCACTTCAGTCCTTTCTTTGCCAACATCCTCAAATCCTTTGCCTCAAATCCATGCCTTTAAATAAGTCCACCAAGGCTCCAACCCTAGATTAATCCAACTGTCTGCCTTCTTTGACTTTACACCTGGACTGCTAAGTAGTGCCAAAGGGAAAAGAAAATCACACATCCACAGAAATATGTACCATTACCCAGGATGCAATCCTTCTCTGTTTCTCTGCTTGGCTCCCTGCTGTCCCCCGCAGTGGTTATTTCAGGTCTTCTCCATTCTCCTAAAAGTCTTGTCTCACCTGTTCCCCCACCAGTCTCAGCACACAGCCTGTCTCCTCCCTCACAGAAGAAATAGGTACCATCAGATAAAGTATCCCCTCGCCTTACAGCCGACATACATCTATACCTTTCTCTTCCTCTGTACCATCATTTTCCCATTCCCTCCTGGCACAGTACAAGAGGAGTTCCTCTTCCATCCCAAACAAATCCGTCTGCTTGTACAGTGGAACATGTCCCCTCTGGCTTCTGCAGAATCTTACAGGATCCGCCTGTTCCCAGCGCTTCGCCTTACTCTCTCCCTGTGTTTTGTATTCATGCCATCAGCACTGGAATATATTCAAGTCCGATAACTTAAAAGTAAAAACCTTCCTCAACCCTACATACCCACGGATCTTCCCTCTTTCCACCTTCTGCTTCCACTTCCTCACTGCAGACCATCTTCTGGACTTACCAAATGTTCACCAGTGTCACCAGAGACCTCTGTGCTGTTAAATCTCAAGGACAGTTTGGTCCTTATCTTTTTTTTTCTTCTCAACAGCATTTGATGCTGATAACCACCCCTTCCTATTTGATCTACTCTCTTCTTATGGCTTGCATGACTCCACACTCTCCTTGTTTTCTTCCTTCCCTACAATTTATCCTGCTGGGAGGACCTTTCTTCCCCTGCCTGCCCCTTAAATATTGATGTTCTTTGTGATTCAGTTATTGAAACTGGGGGCTTCCCTGGTGGCACAGAGGTTAAGAATCCGCCTGCCAATGCACGGGACACGGGTTCGAGCCCCGGTCCCGAAAGATCCCACATGCCATGGAGCAACTAAGCCCATGCACCACAACTACTGAGCCTGTGCTCTAGGGCCCGCAAGCCACAACTACTGAGCCCGTGTGCCACAACTATTGAAGCCTGCACACCAAGAGCCCATGCTCCACAACAAGAGAAGCCACCGCAATGAGAAGCCCACGAACCACAGCAAAGAGTAGCCCCCACTTGCCACAACTAGAGAAAGCCCGCACACAGCAACGAAGACCCAATGCGGCCAATTAATTAATTAAT
This sequence comes from Phocoena sinus, assembly GCF_008692025.1. Taxonomy (NCBI): domain Eukaryota; kingdom Metazoa; phylum Chordata; class Mammalia; order Artiodactyla; family Phocoenidae; genus Phocoena; species Phocoena sinus. The sequence goes on from NC_045771.1 coordinate 88,382,978, forward strand.
TTTTTAAAAAATTACCGCAACTGTTCCAATTATCTATCGCTGCTAAGCAAACTATGCCAAAACTTAGTGGCTCAAAGCAACAACCATTCCATTATGTTCATAACATTGTGGGTCAGAAATTCAGGCAGGGCTCTGCAGGGCAGTTCTGTTCTGCATGGCATTGACTGGGGTCACTTGATAATATTCAGCTAGTGGCTGGGCTGGGCTGGAATCCCAAGTTGTCTTCACTCACATGAGTGGCACTTTGACAGACATAACCGGAAAGCTGGGACCCTCTCCTGCTGCATGTAGTCTCAGGACTTTTCCTCATGGCCTCTCCAGCCAAGCTGTCTAGTCATCTCACAAGGCAGGTCAGGGGTCCAAGAACAAGTGCTCCAAGAGGTAGGAAAAGAAGGTGCCAGTCTCTGAGAGCCTGCGCCTGGAACCTGGCACAGCATTCCCTCTGCCTTATTTTATTGGTCACCTAGTCATAAGCCCACGCAGATTCAAGGGAAGAAAACACAGACCCCCCTCTCTCAGTGGGAAGAGGGATCCAAGTATTTGTGGTCATCTTCAATCCACCACAACCTTCTCCACAGCAAAACAAAAAACAAAAAACAAAAAATAACAACCCACAGTCTCTGCACAGCCACCATCATCTTTCTCCTGGATTACTAATGCCTTCCTAACTGGTCTCCCTGCTCCCATGTTGCCCCTTCCATCCCATTACCCACAATGAAGCCAGAGCAGCATTCTATAATGCTTATCATTCTCTAATGCATATCACATCACAGCACTCTGCTGGCTAAACCACTTCAGCAGCTTCCTATTTCCTTGAGGGGGAAGCCCAAACTGCGTAGCATGGCCAACTAGGTCCTTTGCAACGTGTCACTGCTGACACCTCCACCTCTCACCACTTCTTATATTCTACACTCTACAGCATTGATGTCCCCAAGCATGTCATGCCTTCTTTAATCTCCAAGCCTCTGTAATACTTCTACCCAGCGCTCCCCGTGCCCCACCCCCCATGGGTGAGCACAAGCACACACACATACACACATACATTTTCAATCTTCACCCTCCTTCAGATCTTGGCTTAAAGAAGTGGTTCTCAAAATGTGGTCCCAGAGCAGGCAGTATCCGCATCAACTGGGAACTTGTTAGAAATGGGAATTCTCAGGCCCCACCCCAGACCTACTGAATCAGAAATTCTAAAGGTGGGACTAAGAAATCTCTCTTTAACAATCCCATCAGGTGGTCTGGTGCACACTAATCTGTTAGACAGCCCTTCCTCCAGGCAGCTTTCCCTGACCTAACCCTCCACCTGACTCCTGGGACAGAGATCTTTTCTGTGTGTTTCCACAGTCCCTTATCTTTCTCCTGATCATATCCCCACCACAGGGTAGTGTAATTGTCTACTTACTTGCTTAGCCCCAGTGGGCTCTCTCCGAGCTCCCACAGACAGGGATTGTATCTTGTTTACTTGGTGTATCCCCAGCGTCTACATAATGCCTGTCACATTAGTACAATAAAAAGTGGTGAAGCCAGGATTCAAACTCAAGTGTGCATCTCGATCTTCCAGAAGGATAGACTACAAACACCATAAACAAGAGAGTTAATGCCCTGAGGATACTGGTAATTAGCAGCCAGGATGTGGCTTCAAGTAAATGCTTTGATCCTTGCATAATAGAAAGGAGACACTGAGTCAGTACAGTGCCTACCAAAGACTTTAATAAAACCCCAAAGGGGAAAGATACACACTGTTGAATCAACCTAAAATCCTGAAAATAGACCACCTGACTCTAGCCCTGAAATCAGATAAACCAAGCTCATCATCTTCCTGTCCCTGCGTGGCCAGTTCCTCCATCGCTTGCATTTTAATGCACTAACTGTGTTTACTGGAGTTTCTAAAATGCCAGTGAATCTTTGGAAATTTGGCAGAAAAGAAGAATCTGGGTCATGCAACTGTGAAATCTAAATAAGGTGTAATTAACACGTCCATCAACTTTCACGGAAGTGATGCTAGTTTGCAAACTGTTCATTAGTTCTGCACAATAACCGCAACCGTTATACAATGCAGACAACCAAGCTAGGAATGAGAGGCTCAGCGTAGTGCTAACCTGGAGTGCTGTTGGTGATACCTAGAATGAACTGCGTCTATTTTCTGCATAGAAGAATATGACTATTGAAGAATCTGGGGCCCAAATTATCAAAGAGTGGCAGGATAATTACTGACTCTCGATCCTTTTCAGTGTAACCTTGTGATTCACAAAATACTTTCCAAATTATGAAAAACAGTTCATGAATCACTAGGGAGCTTGAGAAAATGAGCCCTTCTCTTTAGAAATAAAATGGCAAAATGGCTACATCTGAAAATCAGGAATGACCCAAAGTCAAGTCCCAAGTCTTAACCAGCTCTATGGACTACTTATTGCTCCTGTATCTCCTGCAAAATACGGTAATAATACGTCTTCACAACATTGTTTTGAGGATTACATAAGATAATGCACATATGCTCCTCAACACACAGCTAATATGCAAAATAGCTCTCTTTTCTATTCTTCCCAATGAGAATTAGGGATATCAAAAACCAGGTAGACTATAGAAAACAGTATGGTGGCTCCTCAAAAAATTAAAACTAGAACTACCGTATGATCCAGCAACCCTACTCTGGGTATATATCCAAAAGAATTGAAAGCAGGGTCTCCAAGAGGTATTTGCACATCTGTGTCATAGCAGCGTTATTCACAATAGCCAAGTGGTGGAAGCAGCCCAAACGTCCATCGACAGATAAATGGATAAATAGGATATGGTGTATATACATACGATGGAATATTATTCAGCCTTGAAAAGGAAGGAAGTCCTGTCACATGCTATGACATAGATGTGCCTGGAGGACATTATGCTAAGAAAATAGCCAGCCACAAAAAGGTAAATACTGTCAATCCCATTTACATCAGGAGTCTAAAGTAGTCAAATTCATAGAAGCAGAGAGCAGAATGTTGGTTACCAGTGGCTGGGGGAGAGGGAAATGGGTAATTGTTTAATGGGCGTAGAGTTTCGGTTTTACAAGGTGGAAAAGTCCTGGAAATCCTTTGTATAACAATGTGAATATACTTCACACATGGAGCTGTACACTTAAAAGTGAGTAAGATGATAAATTTTAGGTTATGTGTTTTTTTAACCACATTAAACATTTTTTAACTTAAAAAACAAAGCAGACCTGATTCCCTCCCTTTGTTCCAGCTAATACTGTGTGCTCCTGCCCTTGTCACCACTCCCTCTCAGCCCCCTTTGCTGCCCCCTCCTCCTCGCCCACCTGCCCTCCGATTGTCGAGGTTCCTCAGGATTCTGTCTTTGGCCGTCCTCTCTCCTTGTCTCACACTCCCAGGATTTCAGCCACCCCTCTGGCCTCACCAGACACTGACATGATGACGACTGTTCACTGCTCTCCCAAGTCTCTAAAAGAGGGCCTGGAGCTGAAGCAGGCACTCAGTCAGTGAGCATCTCGAGCTCTAGCCTCTACCCAAGTCCAGGCTCCATGTACTCAATGGACACCTCCAGCTGACTGTCTCATAGGTCTTGCAAATTCAACATATCCAGATTTTCATTTTTTTAACTTCTCCCAAGGAAATAAAGAAGCTCCTCCTTGTGATCTTGGTTAATATTGTCTGGATTTTTCCAACCTGCTTTCACTGATTATCCAAGCCCTGTTGATCTTAAACTAGAGATGTCTTGAGAATCTGGCCACTTCTCTCATTCTGCAGGGCCTCATCATCTCACAGCTGGACTATGGCAGTAGCTTCCTCCTTGTCTCCATTTGCTCTTCTAAGAAGTTTATTTCCCATACCAGTGCCAGATTTTTCTTTCTAAAGGGCATATCTCATTATGTAGCGATGTTGCTTAAGCTTTAACCCCATGAGCACTTCCATGGTCTCCTATCTCCCACAGAGTTAGTTCACAAGCATTGGTTGGACCAATTGTGCACCTGTGTTCTGGCCCCCACCTGCTCTGTCATTTTTTCCTCCCTGACCCCAAATCCCTTACATTGCAGACACACTTCCCCTCACCCACCAGACCCATCTCTTAACTCCATGTCTGCATCTCTCTGTGTGGACATACTCTCCTCTACCCCCAATTTCTCTTTCTGGAAAAAAACTCATGCTTCCTGGGTATTAAGTGAACACTTACCAACAAGCAATATGGCTGTGATGTAAACAATTTCGTCTTAAAAAATCCCCCCTGCCCTGAGCCCAGTGGTCCAACCAGCTTAGGTACTGGTTACAGTCTGAAATGTTTATACAAAGTTCAGCTGTCCACAAGGAAAGATGTAGGAGCAGGGAATGGAGACTTTGAGTAGCAATATTTAGAATTAAAATAATCAATATTATCATGTCAAAGTAGCATAATGGGGCTTCCCTGGTGGCGCAGTGGTTGAGAGTCCGCCTGCCTGTGCAGGGGACACAGGTTCGTGCCCCGGTCCAGGAAGATCCCACATGCCGTGGAGTGGCGGGGCCCGTGAGCCATGGCTGCTGAGCCTGCGCGTCCGGAGCCTGTGCTCCGCAACAGGAGAGGCCACAATAGTGAGAGGCCCGTGTACCGCAAAAAAAAAAAAAAGTAGCATAATGGTTAGGAGCCAAGCTTTGAAATTTTCTGTAGCTGGTTGCTGTTTGCTCAAAGTCCTCATCTGCCAAATAAGGTTAAGAATGCCTTCCCCATAGAGTTGTCAAATTTTGGATGAGATGATACGTAAAGTGGTTAACCCAATCCATGACATAATGGCAGCTATTATTATTATCATCATAGAATCAACTTCCTCATTCTGCTACTTAAGCATGTGTTCTCACTAACAGACCTCATTAACATCTGAGTACCACTATACAATTGCTTTTAGGCAGGGGAGTAAGAGGCATTGAAATAATAGTGCCATCCTGAATGACATGATAAGATGAATGTTCGTGATCCTGGGTAAAGGTACCATGTGTGTTTGTGTGTTACGTATAAAACTTGAACGAAAGATTTGTATACCTAATAATGTTGTTACATGTGGTTAGTGCAATCTAATTCTGCTCATTTGTTCTAATTACACAATTAAGTTTAATTACCCAGATCATATGAATGCATTTGTATTACTAGAAAAATAACTTTTAAAGAAACAATGTGACTTACTCTAAAAGCCCAGCATTGTTCAGAACCAATAAGATAAAGATAGTTCTGGAAAATTCTCTTACCCCATGTATGACTTGGCCTCACTGCAATCTGTGATTATTAAGGTAGATCTTTGCTATTTCAAGCCACTTACCTTTATGCTTTGTTCTGTTGTCTTGTAAATGTGTTCATTGCTGGGCATTGTGACAGATACTCTTCCACTTCTAAAATGGGCTTGTTCTCACAGTTGCATCCGGAAGCACTCAGAAACACTCTTAGCATCATCACTGAAGCCTCGTGTTAATTCAGTTTATGCTCTCTGCCCTTCGAGTACAGGAGAGTCTTGCAATTCCTTTCAGTATAATTTGGGTGACTTGTTGGGACACAGCAGCTGTGAAGCCAAAAATTAATGTTAGCTCATTCCCAGGATAATCACGTGTCCTAAAACAATAGAAAGCATGAGAACAATAGATCTGGGATGGTTATCTTCCTTGCATTCTTTTCATTGAATTTTTAAACCCTGGGCAGTGCAACCTATCCCTAGTGAGGCTTTTTATAAATTGTGTATAGCCCCGCAGGAAGAGTAGAAACCATTTCTGTTTACACGTAGGAGAAAATGTAATTCCTTGATGAAGAGTCTTCCCAGCAGATTTGCTGGTTCTGTTTTTATAATCTCTGATACATGATGTAGGTCAACTAATTTACAGTCTAAGAAGCAGAATAGAATCACCTACAGCCTAACTATTAGGGAGCTTGGCGTATGTGTATCAAGAGATATGAATGAAGTATTCAAGACTGTGTTCTCTAGAAGACATCAGCGATGCTCCGTCCCAAATCCTGTCAGCTGCAGCCTCTCAGACTGACTCCTCCGTTAACTTAGCTTATTGTCTTCAGGCACCATTTCACACTTTATCTCTTCAATATGCTGTGGGGCTTCATCCAGTGGGACTATAAAAACCTTGTTTTGTTGCTTCACTCTTGCACTTTTGAGAAAGCACATAGTGCTCTATTTTGTGCTTGCATTATATGTGTGAGGAGATAAACTGGGTCTGGAGTTCTAAGTCTACTTCTTTCTCACAGACTAAGGCCAGCCAGTACCGTGACTTTCTTGCTTTTCTAATGAGGCGAAGACTGTCTTCTCTTCGCCTTCCTCACGTGAAAGCTGTGAGAATTGCTGAAGCCTGAGGAAAAGATGCTGCATCAACAGTGTATGGAGATGTGAACATTCGTGGTCAAGGAGGAATTTTCCTGAGGTGTTGGTGAAAGAGGCGTCCAAATCATACTGCCCACTTCCTCCATCTTTCTCTTCACCTTCATCCATTCTCTCTCTCTCATTCTTGAGCAAGACTGCATGTACACGGGAGTGGTGGTGAAAGTGAGCGGCAGGGCAAAAATTATAGCCAGAATTACCCCGTAAAACCCTTTTAGGGAAGCACTGCGTGTCTCTAAGTCCAACATATCCAACTTTGCTTTCTGCTGGTGTGGAAAGCAGTTGCTGCTTGTTGAACACCATTCTTGTATTTATAGACTACGCTTTAAAATATATATATCTTTAAACTCCAAAACACAGGACAGGACAAGTTGCTCACAGTATGCAAAGCACAGGGGACTGAGAAGGACTGAGTGAAGAATGGAATTCACAGCCCATCACCTGCTTATGACAGCTTCCCTTCCAGAACTACCGTGGAAGGCCAGTAACCATCCTGCACCATTTAATCCTCCCCCACCACCCCTTACTCATACACACACACACACACACACACACACACACACACACACCCCACACACACACACACCACGTTCTCACACTATAGCCAATAAGAACATAGTGTTCTTGGTGAATACACGGAGAGAACCCAACTCAGTCCTGGGGACACGGCTCAGGGAATAAATGACTTTTAAGGACTGTAAACTCCAAGACTCCCAGAGTTGAGAAGAATGCTAAGGGGCCATCTTTAAATGGGTTGGGTTTCTGGGGTTTCCCATGTTCCAACCAACCTTCAACTATCTGCATTGGAAGCCACCATGAAGGAAACAAAATTAATATAAACACATAAATTCTGGCTTCCTGTCCCACTGCCCACCCTACTAGGAATGAGAAACTTTGGCTCCTATTTTCAGGCGTCAATCACTCCTTTCCCACCATTTTCTACTAAATCCATATGCACCTTAAAATGGGTTTGGACAACTTCATGAGATGAGTAGTAGAAAAACAGAGAAAAATTACCTAATATAGCCATTTATTCATAAACTATGATTTTCCTTCCAGTCTCAGTCGTCAACACTGACTCTTACCAGCCCCAGGTTCAGGTGGCTGTGGCTGTGGCTGACTTAGATGCTTTTTGAGAGAATTCCTCTCCATACACATCTCAGTGGAGGCGTGAAGCCTTGGACAGGACTCTCTGTCAACATTCAGACTGACTGTAGGCCGTAACTGTTTCTAGGAGCTCTTTTCTTCTCTGCTCTATAATGACGGCACTGAACTTACATTATATATTGTAGACTTGCCAGCCAAGCAAGTGTGTCTCTGGGTTTCTGAATTTCCTGATTTATCCTGCTAGTTTTTTTTATTCAAAACTGCCTCGCAAGACAAGAAGAAAGCTGGTGACGGCACTTTGCTGAGTCGTGTAAACCAGGTGGACCTTTTGTGTTAACCAGGGCTCTGTGCTCCAGCCTGGCTCCCTCGTTGCTTCCAAATGCAATTCCAAGTGTTGAAATTTATCCTGAAGCTTTAAATGATTTGAATCCTCATAGCCTTACCTATTCACCCCTCCAAGGCAATTCTCTCCACAAATTTCAAAATCTTCTTGTACATAACTAAAATCAAGATGTTCCTCAAGTTGCCTTTTTACTCCCTGGGTCAGATTCACACATCCCACTGGTCTCCCCATAGGCAGAGCCTACTTTTCTACAGCCTCCTATCTGAAAATCTTCTAGCATTGCCTGGCCATATTTATGTCTCCTTTCTGGAATTTTCTTGCTTTTTTTGGTACCGTCCAGTTTTGCAGTGTCTTGTTTATCCCTTATTTCAGGGCCACTCTCCCCAGCCAGGTTGTAAATCACCTGTGGGCAGCATCACATTCGATTTTCCTTTTGAAGCCCATGGTGCCTAAAACAGGCTATAGTAATCTTAGTAATTATTTGATTTATGTTAGGATACCAAGCCCATATTCTAGAATTCACCCTCCTGAAATACGTTGAACAGGACATTCTAGTGCATTGAAATTTGTATCCGACCAACTGCTAGGTGATCAGATTCAAAGTCATTCGTGACTTGGGACAAGTCACATAACCTTTTTGAGCCTCATCGTCCTTGTATACAAAACTACTATATTACATACCTTTCTATCTCCTAGGTTCAGATAAGGATCAAAAAAGACAGGATAAGCAAAAGCAATTCATATCAATAAAACACTAAAGCATGTACGTTTAATTATCAAGTCATTGGTCTTTCTATACATTGTTGACATAAAAGTGCAGATAGAGCATCTTGAACTTTATAGATCTTCCACAAATTTAAGGCTTTACCATTGTTTTTCTGATTGATATTCTGTTATTATTGCCATAACCTGCTCTCTTTTTGTTCATGCTTCCTGTTGGTGTAATTGGAACTGTTTCTCTGAGCTGTTTCCTCTCCAGTAACCAAGTTATCACTATTGTGATCTGATCTGAAAATGGGGGGAGGGTGTCATTAGACTTCCTTGGCGTCAGGGAAACTTTCTCATTGCTCACAAAACAAACATGAAAGTACAAAGGAAATTTCAAAAGGCTGGGCAATGAGCCTGTGGGCAACATTTCTATGGACAGGGCTAATTCTGGCATAATTAAAAAGGGTTTAATTAATCATGGAGTTAAGTAGAGAGAAAGGGTTTCTGGCAGCCTTACATCACAGGTTCCTTGATATTTTTAGCTTCCAACCATGTGATCCCTACAGTTTGAAGGTCTTCACACCTGCCTGCATCTTTGGAGGCATGGCCGGAACTGCTGGTTGCCTTGCCATCCTTGGGAAGCTCAACTTCTTTGGGCTGCTGCTACTTCTGACAATCAAAGAAGATGGAGATAGATTCTGACTTTCAGGGATCTTAAGGGATGTATTTCCTGCCTGATTATAAATAATATTCCCCCAGGAGTGCAGGGACTTGATATTCTTGGATTCCAAGGCAACTATATCTGACTCACCTGGCCTATCAAACTAGGACAACCTTATCTGACAGTCAACTTTTAAGAGTCTTTAGTAGTAGCTACAGGATATTTTCAGGCTTTTCTTTCTCAAGATACTGTGCTCTCAGGAACCTGAGAGCTTGTCTGGGAGAGCTTGCCTACTCCCAGTCTCCCAATGGATTGTAGAAAGTTACTGGATCTTTAAGAAGTTCAAAATAACAAAGTTTCCATACTGCTGTTGGAAGGAAAACATCACATTCCCATTCAAAGTCAGAGATAGAGCATTTCCCCATCAGTATCATTCCTGCCCTGTTTCCTACTTCCATTCTCCCCTTTCCCTCATCCCACAAATGCAGGATGCCCTACAACCATCCCATGGATAGGGAGACACTGGGTAGACATCTTGGGAAGGAGAATAGATAGAAGTGTATGCCTCCAGCCCCCTTATCAGCTAAAGGCTGGAAGCCTGTAAATTTTTTTTAATCTGAGAGAAGATCTCTCTATGGCTAGCTTCTTTCCTGGAAACCATAACATGTCTCTCTCCCATTTGAAATCAAAAACTACTAGAATTCTCTGTGAGTCCAAACTCTATGACATATGAGTTAATCACCTCCGTCACAGCTACTTATTTCAGTTCACTTTGACATGGTTCTATCCATGACTAAATAGCTTTTTCACTATTATCTCTTAGAGTTCTTCAAGACTCAAATGTCAAAAGAATCCTGCTGCCTCTGGGGAAGTAGGCACAGACTGTATAAAATGCCCTCTGGAGAGCAAACCCAAACACTTAGTTCCTGTACCTTGTTTCTACTACTGTAACTTTATCTCCTTCATTTACCAGACAAGGAGGATCTATTCTGTTTTTCCCATATTCAGTAACTTGTAGAGCGGAAAAATAAGATGATTCACAGGTATGCTGAAAGAGTTTGGGCAGCTGGTAGACCCAATCCTGTAGCCACTTATATCTGAGTACATAAAAAACCGCTTTGGAAAAAGTATCTGTGCAAAGAGGGATGTGTGACCAAAAGATGCAACAACTGTCATGGATATTCTGTGAGCTGACCGTTAGTCTGTATCCGATCCTGCTGTTTGCTCACATTTATAAGATGCAGTCAGCTGCACAACTGGATGGTAAATGAAGCGTGTAGATCTGCATTACCTCCTGGAGAAAGGGAAGAAGACAGAGGAATGATGGGAAACGTCTGTCATAGAAACTAAGTGTTTAATTCAAAATGAAAACAAACAAACAGAAAGACTAACATTGCATTCAAGGAAATGAGACATAGAAAGTTGGCTGTTCATTATGAAGAAACTGAAAACATACTCCAGTGATATTTCTGTCTCTGAATCTACTAAGACGTCAGGGATGAAAAAGCAGTATTGTCAAGGAGAGTAATATGTCAGGGTGAAAATCAATAGCCACCACAGAAAGGTAATAAATTTTTCTAAAGAATGATTAGAACTCACACTTGTAGAATTATAACTGTCATCAGAGTGGCCAGTAAGCAACTAGGTGGCCCTGCACTCAGAACTGATCGGACAGGAGCTGGTTTTGGCTTGTCTTGGTTTTTTAGCAACTTGGCTCCAATAAAGTGGCCTTGTCCCTCACTGTGAAAGATGATAGAGCTACCAACTTGAATATGATGGTAATCTGACTTCAAAATAAAGTTGGACTCTCCTTCCAACATTGTTTTTGAAAGTGCTCAACTTTTATGTCATCCCCTGTAGAAGATCTCTCTCTCCCAATTAAACTATGGTGGTGGTAGAAGGAGCAGTGAGTTAAAGACTTTGGGATCCATTAGTATAAAGTCTGGATGCAGGCAAAACCAGTCTAGGGTATTAGAAGTCAAGATGAGGTCACCCTTAGGGGGTCACAATACAGTTGGGAAGGGAGCATAAAGGTACTGATTCTGTTTCTTGAGCTGGTTGCTGTCTGGCTAGGTGTTCCCACTTTGTGAATTCACTGAGCTCACACATATGATATGCATACTTTTCTATACATAATACAGAAGTACAATACACATTAGACTTCAGTGAGACATTTACATTAAAAAAGCCTTTGCATTCTCTTGCCAATTTTTCTCTAAATAGACAGCAGATTTGGAGGAGGACACCTGAGCCCCAGTTTCTTCTACAAAATGAGAAGGCAGATCAAATGATCCCAGTTCTGAAGCTTCTCGGTGCCGTCATCATTGGCACATGATGAATGCAGAGCATTGATATTCCTGCTATTAGTGACTCGAATAATAATCAGAACACAGGCAAAGCTGCCACAGGCCTTCCCAGAAGAGGCAATGAACTGAAGGCTGTGTAAATTTGCCAAGTGGGGAATGATGTAGAATAATAATTGGAACTACAGGGCTGTGTTGATAGCAAAGATGTAGAATTCAGGTGGCTGTCAGTGTGGGCCCCTACTTTAGTAGCAGATGTTCATCCCACTGCTCGTGATGTTGCAATCACATTACATCCAAGAACCAATGTTTCTCTAATAGTTTCTTCTCAAAAGTAGCTGCTGGAAAATGTGATTCTGTTAAAATATACTCTAGGAACTTCCAACCAATCCTGCAGTTTGGTGTTTCAAGCACTTCCTTTCCTTTCTTATTTAATATGAAGTGAACTTGAAGGTGACCTGTACGGTGACTGACAGCTAGGGAGAATTGGCAATCTCTATCATCAGTGAGAAGTTGCCAGTCACACCTCACAATGGATGGGGAAAGTCCAGGGCCTGGGCTGGAGGGCGTTTGCTGGATTGATAGAAATGACTGCAACCTCCCTTCGATAAGAAAATGAGCTAAGCCTACCTAATTCCCTGTGAGCTTTTCCTATAACTTGAGTCTCTTGGAAGGCAAAACGTGTTTAGTAGAACACAGAAAGGAAAAATAAATGATTTTGATAATCCAGTGCACAATCAAACTACTTAGTCAGCACCTGGATCCACAGGGAAATTCTTAACATCTCATGATCCTTTGCTAAAGTCTCTAATGTCCCCTAGAGATAGGTCACCTGATTCTACTAAGCCACCTGCCTTCTCTCCCTGAAAAACATTCTGGAAAACCAGGCCAGACGTGCTCTCTGATGGCCGTCCCTCTTCTGAGTCCCAAGAGTAATCCTTTGGTGCAAACTCAGAAGTGTGTTATTTGTCCTGTAGCAAACAATGAAATGAAGGAAATGCACATCCTGAGCTGCCACATCAGATCCTAATTACCATAATTTGACCCATCCTCCTTCCCACTGCCGGAAAGTCAGCCTTCTGCATGAGAGGAAGCCAAGCTGGCTAGATAACAGCCTTCTGTTCTCTCTCCTCATCCCTTGTCTCCTTTCTTTCTTCCTCTCTTCCTTAAATGATGTTCATTAAGACAGCGATTCTTCTAACAGTTTGTAAGCCTCAACTGTATTAGTGAAAGCCCTGCATGACTCAATAAAATGAGCTAAAGAAAAGGAATAGGAGGGGGAAAATAAGCAGACACATGCTGCCTCTTTATTCCCCAAAGCAACTGTCAGTCTCAGAATATTTTCCCAGAATCTGCCAGAAATCTCTCTGGAATCAACCCTGTTAGATACAAAGACAGTAAATGTAACAGGTCCAGGTCTTCCATGGTATGGTTTTAGAAAGTATTAATAACTCAGAAAAGGGTCAATTCAGACTGCACGTGTCCAGTCACCAGTCACACCAGGCCCTGTACCCCCACACAGCTCCTAGAATATTTCTATTTCTTGGATTACTCACAGCTTTGCCTCGTCCCTGACTTCTCCAAAATTACTTGAAGTGAGTTATCTTGGCACAGCTTCTTATATTTATGGTGGTATATGAGCTAGGCTGGGAGACACATACAAACTGTGTTAACTTCATGCCTATTAGAATTCACGTAAAATATGCCCATTAAAGTCTGGATCTAAAAAGCACATCCTTGCTCACTGAGCGCTGGGGCTTCTGCCTTTTGCTGTGGCAAGTGCCATAGAAATGTGCTCTGCTGTCACCCTTCAGCCCACGTATGGGATGTGATGGGATGTTTCAATGGCAGCTTTAAATCAGATTGCTGAGGCTTCAGGAGTGCAGCCCCAATTTAGGACTTAGGCAAGTCATTAAATCACAAAGCTGACAGCTCTTTGATAGTATGTGCAGCTGACAGAGTTGGAGTACTGCTCCACTGACCTTTTGTATCGGATAGCATTTGACCAGATGGGCTGCTTTAGTTTCAAGCAGTGTGTAGGTAAAATACAATTTAACAACACAAAGGACATGTTTTCAAGAAGCAAAAATGTCCTTGAGAAGCTGGTGTCCTTATGAGCACTGGTATGGGGAGCTGCTAATCAGGGGAGGCCAGAAATGGTCCAAGTAGTTGGAGGCAGAGAGTAAAAGAACAGCAGGCCATGTATGAAGGTCATGAAGTCAGTAAGCAAGGGGAGGAATTCATACGATACTGGGAGTTTGAGGCAAAACTATATTCCATTGATATATCTGAGTGAACTGCGACAAGAGGGAAGGGTGGCCAGTAGGGTATGAATAAGGAGGCCAAGTTGGAGTCAAGGGCTACAAATCAAGCAGGAAGGACATGACAGGAAACCTAGTTAAGCAGATATATCAGTTTGGATGCTTTTGGCTGCAAATAACAGAAAATCCAACTCAAAAGTGACTTAAACAATAAGGACATTGTTTGGCTAAGATAACTGGCAGTCCAAAGGTAGGATAAGCTTTAGGTTTGACTGATCCAGAAGCCAGTTATTTCTTCAGAGCCCCACGTGTCTTCTATCTCTCTGCTCTACCATCCCCAGTGTAAGCTCCATCCTGAGACTCGTTCTCCTCTTGGTCACAGAATGGCTGCAAGTCTCATTTGGGCTCCTGTGCTTTCTGTCTCACATCCAGGGAGAACAAGAGAGTTACCCCTAGAAGCTGTCCTAGAAAAATGAGAAGAAACTTTCCCCAAAGGCCCTACAACCTCTCATAGCATCTCATTGGCTTAAGTTATGTCTCATGTTCCTTCCTGAACTAATTGCAACCAGGTTGAGATCATTTTGATTGGCTTAAATACATCAAGGTCTCTTCTGGAACGGAAATAGGTCAGATTTGCCTAACTTAATGGGCAGCCTGGGAGAGAGATATAGATAACTAATCAAAGTCAGCCTTCTCCTAGGAAGGAGACAGAGGAGATGTATATTGTGTGGGTGACTATAATCTTCATTAATGCCATCCACCAAGTGTTTCTGGCTTCCCACCTTCCTGGCATGTGATGGGATTGTACTTCCTGGTTCAGATTGAGTGGGACCATGAAACTTGTTATAGTCAATGAGTAGTGAGCAGAAGTGACATATGTCATTGCCAGGCCAGAAACTTTTAATGGCCAGTGTGAGGCCTCCAGACCTATCTTTAGTTCTGCTTGTGAGATGAGTGCTCTAGATGGTGGCTGCTGATTCATTCTACATCCCTGAATGAGGAGACATAGAGCAGAGCCCCCAGCCAACCCATGGTGGGGATGAACAAGAAATAAACTTTGTTGTTAAAACCTACCAAGATCTTTTCTCTAATACTCCAACATATTTGTCTGTCCTTGATACCGCTATGAACAGCATCCATGGCAGCAGCTGATATTAGCTCTTGGGGTCTTGTCCTAGGTAAGGAGGCCAGGTGAGGTGGACATCACATATCAAGTAGTATGGGCAGACCAGGGTGAGCACATCTATACTAGAGCCAGAAAAAAAAAGCAACATTTTCCCGAGAATCCCCTTCTATAGACAGAGCTGCCAGCTATGGTTCTTGTCCTCAAGGGAAACAAAAGAAAAAAATTATTCCTAATTCATCTCTTTTAAATAATCTAATGATCTTAAGGATATAAACTCATACCTGGCATATAAGAAATAAAAAGGAATCTACTTTCTGTTGGATTTTTTTTTAATTAAAGAAGTTACTCAAAAAATTTGGAAAAAAGAATTATCCAGATCAAGGAAATCTGAATTCATGTAAACAGTTACTTAAGATCAGAAATGTATTCATGGAAAAAACTAACCTACAATGTAGAAAACAAAAAGTTTAAGTGTTATGTTTATTAAAATAAGTTTTAGTTTTTGAAATGCATTTGAAGTATGTAGGTATCACTAATTGGTATGTGTATATTACTACACATAGGCAATGCTTATTGCTCTAATGTATAGTCTACCAAAAAGTATAACTTGGTACCATTTCATCTTATAATTGGCTTTTTATTGAAATGTAACTGACAATACGATTGTGTGAGTTTAAGGTGTACAGCATGTTGATATATTTATATATCACAATGTGATCACCACCATAGCGTTAGCTAACACCTCTATCACATCACTTAATGATCATTTCTTTTTTGTGGTGAGAACAATTATGATCTAATCTCTTAGCAACTTTGAAGTTTATAATATAGTATGGTCTGTAATCACCATGCTGTGCATTAGATCTCTAGGACTTATCTACTGGTTGCAAGTTTGTACCCTTAAAATCTGCCCAATTCCCCCAGCCCCTGGTAACCATCATTCTACTCTTAATTGCCTTTTTTGTAAAATGACAGCAATTTTTAAAGTATGAACAAATAGGTATATAGATTATCCTAGTACCAAAAAGATAGGTGCTGTAAAGTCTCTGGATATTTTCTGATTTTTGAAAGCTTAGTTGTTAAATGAAAATAAGACAAAAAGTCTCAAATTTTTTAGTGATTAATAACTAAAATACTTCTTCCATATATTCAAGTATATTTTCATTCTTAAAAAAACTTTTAAAACCAACTCCTGTCTCTGTTGCTGCTTTTTTTGGACTGACTCTGACCTGTATATATTGCAGAATTTTTCTAACCAGCTCAACAAAAATGAATTGTGTGGAATTCCATGGTGTATAATCTGAGAATGATTTGGAGGAGGTTTTTTTTTTTTTCCCCCACTGAGAGTAATGTTTAAGATTTGGTGGTTTACCCTCCTATAAATAATTTATATTGCTGCATTCAAAAACACTCTTTCTGGTTGTTGAGAGCTTCCAGAATAGCATACCTGGGTAGTATTGATTAGGTCATAATCTTCAAAAAGCAGCATGATTTCATAGTGACAAGATGCTCACTTTTTAGATTTTTTCTGTGCTCTATTCTAAAATGCAGTTATAATTCCATACTTGAGAGCTATTTTTACTAGCATAATTTCAGAGATGAAAATAGGAAGGCACAGAAATTGTTACTGGGCTCTGTGCTAGCTTGTAAAAGGGCAGTGACCTGGGAGCAAGAAGGTCTGGGCTCTGGGTTCTGGTCCTGGCTGGCTGATGCTCAAGCCAGCAGAGTCTGGATGGGAGTGGAGTCTCTGACGTTCGCTGGCGGGAAACGTGTGCCTCGCAGTCACATCCAGGCAGCTGCACCAGCCTCACCTGGAGAAGAGATTCCCTTTCCTTTGACAAACAGTCCTCACAGGTCTGTCTGGTCAACGTGAGATGGTGAAACACCAGCATGGCCCATGCCCCTCCCAGTCCTTCCCTAATAGTCCAGGGAGAAAAACAACCCAAAGCCCCCAGACCCTGGCCTCCCTCTTTTTCATGACACGGTAGGGGAGGAGCAGGCTCCTCCAGGACCATCCCTGGACATTGACAATGCTGACATACAGACTCTCTGTCCCCACCTTAGGAGCTGGAATCAGACGCTGCTGACAAAGGGCCTGCTGGGCAAGGGAGTCTCAGTGTCTCTCCTAATGATTTCCATCACGCTCTTGCTTCCCACACACTGTGCCCTGAAGCACCTCATTTTCCTTTTGCTTTTACCTTGATTGATGCCCTTCATAAGTTTGCCTTCCCACGACTCACCCTGCAGCCACTGCCCGGGCATAAACTCAGCTGTCGTGATCTCCGAGAGTGGTCTTCCGTCTTCTTTCCTGGCAATTGTGTTGGCAGCCTTCTATCTCCTGACCCACGGCCAGTTGGTGCTGGAGTCTCTTGTTCTGCTTTTCCAGGTGACCTTCCTCTTTGTGACTGCAGGATACCAGGTCTAGGCTTTGTCCTTTGTTGCTATTATGGAAGTGAGCTGAAATTTTAAATAGTTACAAAAGCAGATCATGCAGGGACTGCTGTCCCTAAACCAGAGATGTCCTTAAGCCTAAGCCTGACAGTGCCTCACCTTTGAGAATCTTCCTCAGTGATAATTGAGTTTCCATCTCAGTTTACCAAATATACTTCTCTCTTATTTGAAAGACAAAATGAACTTGATGTGTCACTGCTGAAGTGAGTTTTTGTGAGCTTTCCAAGAGGTGTCAAGCTTTCTGGGGTCTGGATGGATGGATGGATCTATATGGATATGTATGTATGTATGGGATCTTAGGCTTCATTTCCAAGCAGGACCGAGAACTTGCCTCCTACCTTTCCAACTACTCCGTCCCAGGGTCCTCCCAGCTTCTCTTCCTCATACCTCTTCTCCCCTCTCTCCTTTTCCTTAAGCTCATCCACTCCCATTGTTTTGACCACCCATAACCAGCCACTCTGACTACAACCACTCTTGAGCTCCAAATCCTGTTTCCAACGGCTAATGCAGGGTGTCTTCAATACCTTAAGACACCTCAAATTCAACCTGCCTAAGCTGAACTAATTGACCCTTTATCTCCCCACCCAAACCTTTGCCTCCTCCCATCACCATCAACCCACCTACCCAAATACCTCTTTGAGTACTCCTGGGGGATCTAGTTCCTTTCCTTACTGGCCAGAGACACAAGAGACAGTACATAAAGGAGGAATTGGAGAAGGGGGTAGCAGTTGAGATGCTAGAGTTTCTATACACACACCCAACTCTGGGACCAGAACCAGGGAGTGGACAGGAGTCAGAGTACAATAGAAGCTCCAAATAAGTTCTGGAGGCCCCAGAGCAGATGGGACCTTGGCCTGGCTTCCCGTTATAAGACCACCAGCCTCGTGCAGAAATTGATACTGTCTGGCCCCTGAGCCACAGACTAGACAGAGCTGAGGGAGGTGACCAGGCAGATGGGCCTAAGGGTATGCTTCCAGTTTGCCAAGGGCTGCTCAAGGCATGTAGGAGTGTCAGAAGTTCCTGCTTGTCCCAGGGGAGACCAGAGAGATTCTGAGAAACAGCAGTGGTCTAGCAGAGCCTTGGGATCTAGACAAAGAGACCACAGGGTGTGAAGACTTTGAACTGGGAGGATGTGGCTGAATTGGTGAATGTCAGCAGCAGGTGACCCTTTGGGCCATAAATATGCTCTAGAAGAAGCTATAAATTTCTATGTAGGATATACATATCTGGGACCCTTCTGTTTTGGGGGGCTGCTAAAAATACAAGAAAGTCAAAGATGCAAGGAAGGTGATAATCATGGAAGCCACCCCCTTTCTCTCAAAGCTTCATGTGTACTTCGTGTTAGGGCAATTCATTATAGGCTAAATATTTTAGGTAAAATACTTATCACTGTAGGTAAAATAATTTGTCAACTCTAAATAAAACCAAAGGATTCAGAAGTTGCCTTCAGATGGGATATGGGGTGTTCATGACCCCCAAATGTGTCAAATAAATGTTAGTTTCTTCCCTTGTGTCAATTAGGACCCTTTCAGTTGCAGATCGCAGAAAACTTGATCCAAAATGGATTGAATATGTTAGGAATAATTCACTTAAAGCACAGCTGGATTCAAGGCTGGTTCAACAATAGCGTTAGGACTCTTCTTGGTGCTCCTTCTGTTATGTTACCTTCAGTCTTGGGCTTTACATCATAGCAAGTAGAGGCAGCAGCTTTAAGCCCTAGGTTCTCTCTAGTTTTAAGTCAGTCTGAAAAGTGGGGCATATTCTTCCCGGATTCCCAAGAAAGTTTCATTGTTTTTCGCTGGCTCTTGTTGGGTCATATGTCCAACCCTAAGCCAATCATTATCACCAGACATGATATTCTAGTTAACCAGGCTTGAGTCACATGTCACCTCTGCAGCTGGGACTGCCAGAATCACTTTGGGGATGATGGAGAGGGGAAATCTAAGTACCAGAAGAAAGATGAATGGATAGAAAGCAGAAAAGAAAAAAAAAAAAAAAAAAACAATAGATGTCTGCCATCCCTCTTGATTCCCTATGTTGGGCAGCCTCTAAGTGGCCCCCAGTGACCCCCAACTCCTGACATTCTACCCTTTTGTAATGCCCTCTTCTTGAGTGTGGGTGGGGCCTGTGACTTTTTCTAATCAATAGAATATGGCAATGGTGATGGAATGTTGGTTTCATGATTAAGATGTAGGATTGTGACTTCCACCTTGGAAGCAGGCTCGCTCTATTGCCTTGGTTGCATGATTTAGAGAGGTCTGCATAACTGAAAGTGACTCTGGACAGGAAGTGAGGCCCTCAGTCCAAAAGCCCTCAAAGTACTAAATTTTGCTGACAACCATGTGACCTTGGAAGTATATCCTTCCCCAGTCAAGATTTCAGGTGAGACTTCAGCTCTGGTCAACACCTTGATTGCAGTTTTGTGACAGGTTCTAAGACAGAGGACACAGAAAAGCTAGATAACAAATGCGTGCTGGTTTTTTGTTTGTTTGTTTTTTGGTTTTTTTTTGCGGTACGCGGGCCTCTCACTGCTGTGGCCTCTCCCGTTGCGGAGCACAGGCTCCGGACGCGCAGGCTCAGCGGCCATGGCTCACGGGCCTAGCCGCTCCACGGCATGTGGGATCTTCCCGGACCGGGGCACAAACCTGCGTCCCCTGCCTCGGCAGGCGGACTCTCAACCACTGCGCCACCAGGGAAGCCCAAATGTGTGCTGTTTTAAGCCACTAGGTTTGCGGTAATATTGTTATGCAGCAATAAATAACCAGTGCACTTCCTTGTCCCTCCCACGTGCCTTTCAGAATCTCTTGCAGGTCTGCTTTGGTTCCCCTACCCCCTCCTACCCAGCACCCAGTGCCAATCTTGAGCAGCCAGAGGGTTTATGTACCCTGGGGAAGGCCCAGCATTCTCGCTCCCCATACATTCCCCTCACTCATCTGTGCACTAACGTCAGTTTAGGAACTAACAGTTTCACTGTTCAGAGAAAGCATCTAACTGGGCCAGTTATCACAGATCCCTCAGGTCTTAACCCAAAGGAAAAGACCTTCAGTGACATTTTTCATTGATATCTGGGGCCCTTCTCGCATCCCTTAAGTTCAGCTACAGAAATGAGCTCCACACAGAATGTGACGGTGCTGAGTGAAGGGTTAGGAAGCATTTTTGGAGCCCAAAATAAGTGCTCTTCAAGACAGTAATGACTTAAATGAAAATGCAGTCCATGTGAATGTCAGGTCATGACTGTCTGTGATGATGGGGACAGTTCTCACCTGTTACTGTTTTTGACGTCCTTTCCTATCTGGAGTCATCATGCATGGTCAGAGTATATAGTCCCACACCAGCCACCTTTCTGTCTTCAGTCCCTTCCTCTTCCCCTCTGTCACTCTTTCCGGGGACGCTTAGCTGCAGCCCCGCAGAGCCCAGGCTGCAGTTATCACTGAAGGAGGATTCACAGCACTGCACAAAACTTCCAGCCACCAAAGCACAAAGCCTTTCCTTCAGTCAGGCTCCAGGGTGTCCCAGCTCTTTGGAGAACCATCATCCTACATGGAGAGTCGTATTTCCTCTTTCCTCTGGGCTTTTTAGGCTGACTCTGAACCCCCTTTCTGCTCACACCCATCTCCTCTCCGCCCCATCCACAGTTTTTAGACTGGATGCCTCACCCCTCAGGGAATAGGATTCACCAGGTTTACCCCTGCCATGCGGCTTCATCCCAAACCTGGGCTTTATTCTTCAGTGGATTCTGTGATTCTGCAACTCAATATAGTATATCAATCTCATCGCACAGTAAACCGTGTTATGTTTCATGATTAAGCAATAAAAGGTGACAGGTGGTGCATTTATGGGTAATTAAAGCCTGCTGCGGGCCGTGTTGTAATGCCTGAGACTCACAGCACAGGAATTACAGCAATCCTGGGTGAAGATGCAGCTCTGCCTGGCGCATGGCGTTGAGAGGTGCAAGCTTTCAGACAAAGAGCGGGATTCAGGGGGAAAGCTTGCTAATTTTTTTCTAACTGATGTTTAGGTCATTTGGGTCATAACTGCTTGAAGGTTCTGGTTTTAGTTTCACTTTGGTTGGGTTGGGTTTTTTTTGTTTGTTTGTTTCCAGAGTTCTCATGCTATATGCTACAAAACATAATGATTCTCTCACACTTCAGTTTTAGTTTTTTTCAGGACTGAATTATTCATAGACTGTTTAGAGATGCAGTACATGTCTTGAATGATTAACTCAGGATAAAACTCATTCTGCTAGGGGAAATTTTCTATGACAGTTTCTCCCGAGGATCCTCAAATGGGTCTGGATCTCGGTAGATTCATAAACCAGTAAAGGGATTGCATTGACCCCAAAGTTGTCTTTGATACAAATACAAGTTCTGGATTCTGGGAACCAAAGCATCAAACTTCTCTTTTTCAGTAGTCACACATGCTCTCGTGATGACCATGAATGTTTTCTCTGGAGTGTCTACTAAAATGAAGAGTACCTAGGATCTTTTTAGGTTGTTTGTCCATTATGTTCTTTGATCTGAACATCATCTGAATGTTTGCAACGTGAAAAAAAAATCAAAGTGATTAAATTCTGTTGACATTTCTAGAAGGAAGATTAATGATTTATTAGTACAAGGAGGTCCTTTTTTTTTCATTCAGTTTGAACAAAATATCTGTAGGGCTGGCCCCTGGAATGAGGAAAGGGCACCCAGCAAAGTCCTACCGTGGGCTGTATCTGGCATCAGGTATCTGCCCTCACCCTCCTAACTGCCAGAGCCACGGGCCTCATTGTCCTCAATGCCTCGCAGGCAGGCGTTAAACACTGCTTTTGGAAATTCTCTTCTCCTTTTCGCAGTCCTCTGTTCCTTCTACATGTTCTTCCTAATAATTTCACTTATCCCTATGACCCTGTTGTGGGGTGTATTGTATCTCCTCAAAAAAAGAGTTGTTGGAACCCCAGTTACCTTAGAATGTGACCTTGTTGGGAAACAGGGTCTCTAAAGAGGTAGTAAGGTTCAAATGCGGTCATAGAGCGGGCAGTAATCCAGTGTGACTGTGTCCTTATAAAAGGGGAAATTTGGACACACACATACACACACACACTCACAGAACACGAAGTGAAGAAGAAAGCAGAGATCGAAATAGATGATGCTTCTACAAGTCAAGGAAGGCCAAAGATGGCCAGCAAACTGCCAGAGAGGAGGGACCTGGAACAGATCCTCCCTCAGTCCCCAGAAGGAATCAACCCTGCCAACACCTTGATCCTAGACTTGTTGCCTCCAGGACCCTGAAACAATATGTTTCTGTTACATAAGCCGCTCAGTCTATGGTACATATTATGGCAGCCCTAGAAAACTAATACAGATCCCAAAACCAAACTATTATTTCCAGCTCAAAACCCTCTTCTAAACTGCCTGGTTGACAAGAGGTACACAGACATCCCAAAGTCATGTAAAGGGCTTACACAGCCTAATGCCTGGACCATACGGTTTTTCAATAAAAGTTAATGGTGCTGCTACTGCTTGCTGCTGATAATGATGACTGTGATGATGCTGGTGAAGCGGCAGAAGAAGAAGGGGTAGAAGCAGCAGCAGTGGAAGGAGAAGCAAAAGAAGCAGCAGGAGGAAGAAGAGAATGAATTCACTGAGCCTGGCTCCCCTCTGTGAAATACAAAAGATGTAAACAGCCTCCGCAAGGCATGTATTTCTTTTCTATCTTTGTACTTTACCCACCCATCCAAAGAGTGTAAAGCAGACTCATTATTGAATCTTTGGAATATTTATTCTTACTGAATATATTGGTAGACGCTGGTGTTTAATCGCAAATGGATAATTCTTGAGAGGAAATCATAGTTCCTGGCCCCTTCATCCATTCAACAAAATGGCCAGGAGGTCTGGAACTCTGCCTCAGCCAGCACTGTACTCCATCCTAGAGGAAGATGTGGTCTGTGTTCACTCGAGGGCGGTGCCTGTGGTGTAAGTGACGGTGCTCTGACTCTCAACCTCCTCTTCTCCCCCTTCCACAATCTTCCTCCAGTAGACACGAGGAGGCATAAGACAGCAAACTCTGCCAACATCCTGCAGAGACCAGAGTGCCCAGGTTATTTTAAATGGTACCATTTACCAAGCACCTGCTAGATACTTAAAACACTATGAGACACTTACTACCAGTTGATCCCACCAGCCCCCACTTTCAGTATGGAAGAATTATTATTCCCGTTTCAAAAATTACCACCCATTTCACAGGTGGCTGGATTGCCCAAGATCGTCCAGCAGGGAATTGGCAGAGCTAGGATCTGAACTTATGCCTCAGGACTTCCCTGCTTAGGAGCCAGATCCTGGAATGGTGCCTGGTACGTCGTGGTGGTCAGCAAATATTTTGTGGCCTGAATGACTCCAAAGCCCACGCTTTTTCCACGGCATGGTAGAAATCCTCTAGAATTGGAGGTGAAGAGGTCTAGAAGACAGAAACTCAAGGCCAGAGCTCTGGGTGACACGGGTCTGGATATTGAGAGAGAAATATTCATTCTTTTTTTTTGCGGCACGCGGGCCTCTCACTGTTGTGGCCTCTCCCGTTGCGGAGCACAGGCTCCAGACGCACAGGCTCAGCGGCCACGGCTCACGGGCCCAGCCGCTCCGCGGCATGTGGGAGCTTCCCAGACCGGGGCACGAACCTGTGTCCCGTGCATCGGCAGGCGGACTGTCAACCACTGCGCCACGAGGGAAGCCCAGAAATATTCATTCTTTTTGCTCTACCAGTGTCTGGTTCCACCAACTTGCAATAATTACCCGCACTGCAAGGCAATATTTATTAGATACCTTAAGGCTAGTGAATCATAAAAACAGGCAAATGATAACAACAACAAAAAAGGTTATTAGTATTAATTATTAGGAGTATCTCTTGATTTTAGGGTAATCCCTCACAAAATATTTATTAATCACTACTTGGTCATTTGCTGCCCTCTCACACACATCCAATGGATCTTGGATCATCTTACTAAAAGATTAGGAATGAATCTAAAGTGCCGGTCTTACAGAAAGGCAAATACTGCAAATATCATTTATATTTGGAATCTAAAAAAACCAAACTCGTAGAAACAGAGTAGAGTGGTGGTTACCAGGAGCTGGGGGGTGGCGGAAATGGGGAGATGTTGGTCAAAGAGTACACACTTCTAGTTATAAGACACGTAAGTTCTGGGGTTGAATATACAGCATGGTGATTATAGTTAACAATATTGTATTATATACTTGAAAGTTGCCAAGAGAATAAATCTTAAACATTCTCACCATAAAAAAGAAATGATAATTATGGACAGGATGGAGGTATGAGCTAATGCTGTGATGGCAATCATTTTACAATATATAAATGTATCAAATCAACACATTGTACACCTTAAACAATAAGTCAGTTATATCTGAATAAAGCTGGGGAGAGGGAAATATTAAAAAATAAAGTTCAGGTCTTTCAGCATGGAGCTCTCCAGAAGTTTATAAATCGTTGAACATCTTTTTCCTAAATGTCAGTTTCCTGAGCCCTACAGAAGACGTACACATGCCTTCAGATTCTTTTCTTAGTACACGTGCTGAAGAGAGTGAATGACATGCGAAGAGCCCTTTCCAATTTCTACTTCGAAGAGCATATTAGTGGACGCTGCAGTGGTGCTGGAGGGACCATCCACATCTGCCTTTAAGGGGCTGAGCCTGGACACAGGACAGGTTTTCTGTGAGGAAAAATCCTGAAGCCCTTGATCTAGTGTCAACTGTGTTTACTAGTTCTTGATACATTTTCTTTTTTAAAATATAAACCCGCATACTCACAATAACATTTTAAATTTAGAATTATTGATAAGTAGTATTTCCTATCAATAATCTTGTATAGGAGTCTTATGTATAGTACCAAATGAATAGTTTCTTATTTATTGAAGTATAGGTGATTTACAATGTTGTGTTAATTTCTGCCATACAGCAAAGTGACTCAGTTATACATATATAGTCTTTTTTATATTCTTTTCCATTATGGTTTATCACAGGATATTGAATATAGTTCCCTGTGCTATACAGTAGGACCTTGTTGCTTATCCATTCTATGTAAGTAGTTTGCATCTGCTAATCCCAAACTCCCAGTCCTTCACTTACTCACCACTCTCCCCGTTGGCAACCACAAGTCTGTTCTCTATGTCTGTGAGTCTGTTTCTGTGTCATAGATAGGTTCATTTGTGTCATATTTTAGATTCCACATATAAGTGATATCATATGGTATTTGTCTTTCTCTTTCTAACTTTGCTTAGTATGATAATCTCTAGGTCCATCCATGTTGCTGCAAATGGCATTATTTCATTCTTTTTTATGGCTGAATAATATTCCATTGTGTGTGTATATATAGATAGAGAGAGAGGTATAGATATATACGCACTACATCTTCGTTATCCATTCATCTGTTGATGGACATTTAGGTTGTTTCCATGTCTTGGCTCTTGTGAATAGTGCTGCTATGAACATAGGGGTGCATGTATCTTTTCAAATTACAGTTTTATCTGGGTATATGCCCAGGAGTGGGATTGCTGGATCATATGGCAACTCTCTTTTTAGTTTTTTGAGGAACCTCCATACTGTTCTCCATGGTGGCTGCACCAATTTACATTCCCACCAACAGTGTAGGAGGGTTCCCTTTTCTCCACATCCTCTCCAGCATTTACTGTTTGTAGACTTTTTGATGGTGGCCATCCTCTGGTGTGAGGTGATACCTCATTGTAGTTTTTATTTGCTTCTCTGATAATTAGCGATGATGAGCATCTTTTCATGTGCCTATTGGCCATCTGTATATCTTCTTTGGAAAATTGTCTGTTTAGGTCTTCTGCCCATTTTTTGATTGGGTTGTTTGTTTGTTTTGTTATTGAATTGTATGAGCTGTTTGTATATTTTGGAAATTAAGCCCTTGTCAGTTGCATCATTTGCAAATATTTTCTGCCAGTCCATAGGTTGTCTTTTCATTTTGTTTATGGTTTCCTTTGCTGTGCAAAAGCATATAACTTTGATTAGATCCCATTTGTTTATTTTTGCTAAGGAAATTATTATTGAGGGTAAAAGGAGTCTGTCCCAAACAGGACAGAGGAAGTTCATTCTTCTGTGGTTCAGATACCCTGGATTTGAACGTTAGTCATTTCATTGGTGAATCTTTTCTGAGCACCAGTGATGCTCACAAGCCAGGTGCCGGGGATTCAGTGATAAGCAAGATGAACACAGTTCTAGCTACTTGGAGCACATAGTCTATAAGTAAGCAACTAGAATAAATTATGATCAGTGCTCCAGTAGGAAAGAAGCAGGCTATACCTGAGAGGAACACTGCTTCTAGTCTGCAGGGGCCAGAGAAAGCTTCTTGGAGGAAGCAACAAGTAAGCTGAAATCTGAAGGAGTGAGCCAGGTGAAGGGGAAGAACATGCCAGATGAGAGGTGTATCTGCAGCGCCTCAGAGAGCGCAGGCACAGTGCTCCTAACACCTGAGGTCCTGCATGCCTGGAAGGTAGAGAGTAACGTGAGGAGTGCTAAAAGGAGCAGCCAGAGGACCAGCCGTGATGGGCCCCATGAACCATGGACTTCATCCAAGGACAATGAGAAGCCATGGCAGGGATTAAGCAGGGGTGACATGATCAGACTTGTGGTTCAAAGGGGGTGGAAATCAAATTGTGAAGGATCAAGACAAGAGGCAGAGGGACCAGAGGGGAGGCTTCACAGAAGAGCCCAGGCAAGAGATGATGGTATATGAAGAAGTGCAGTGGCAGGCAGGCGGAGAAGTGCTTGGTTGGAAAAAGGTTTCAAAGTAGAATCTACAAGGCTTGATGAGACAAGGTCATTCTTCTCCTCCACTTTGAGCCACAGGAAGGATGATGGTGCCTGTAGCTGAGAAAGGGAACATCAGTGGAGTCGTAAGTTGGAGACATGGAGGGAAATTGGAGGAGGGAAGACATGAGTTCCTTTGGGGTAGGGTGACCATGTCGTTTATTTTCCAGACCAGCACACATCTGAAAAGGAAAGGAGGTACTATTGGTACTATTGGGACAACAATATAAACTGAGCCTGTTCCTGGAAAACCAGACATAGGGTCATTCTCGTGTGGGGACATATTGAGGTGGGAGGTACCAATAAGATATTCAAATGAAGATATCCATTAGACAGCAGATATATATGTGTCTGAGTTTATGAGAAATTCTTTATTTATTTATTTATGGCTGTTGCTGCGCGCAGGCTTTCTCTAGTTCGTTGTGGCGCACGGGCTTCTCATTGCAGTGGCTTCTCTTGTTGCGGAGCACGGGCTGTAGGCGCGCGGGCTTCAGTAGTTGTGGCTTGCGGGCTTAGTTGCTCCAGGGCATGTGGGATCTTCCTGGACCAGGGCTCGAACCCATGTCCCCTGCATTGGCAGGTGGATTCTTAACCACTGCGCCACCAGGGAAGCCCTATGTGAAATTCTTGACCAAAGGGTTTTCCACCAAGAGAACAATTAAGGGAGTTGTTTCTTTCCAATTGCTCTATGATGTTTAATTGACACATTTTATGACTGTTGTCATTATAGCTGCCAGAATAAACTGGCAGCAAAGGATTATTGCTCTGTCCTTGCCCTTATAGCATTTCTTATATCAGGGGGTCCAGGAATACCCTGAGTGTGCCCAGGAGAACTGTCTCCATCTTGAAGTTAGAGTCAGGATGAAATGTGATCAAAGGCAACTTGCCTGAAGTCAGACTTTTAATGGGGGTCAGTTAAGAGAACAGGGATGGATGAGCACACATATATCCCAATCCTGGAGGGAAAAATACTAAACAGTATATTCTACTGACTCTGAGTTAGTGGCATCATTTTATATCTGGATGACAGCATGTTGTTGCCGTGGTTGTTATAATCATTAGCAATTATCATTATGACAGATGCCACATTGATTCTCGGCATCAGTCTTTGTCAAAGCTAGCATAAATGAATGCATATATTAAAGCTCTTTCCACTTTTAGTTCATTCTCATTTTGAAGGCTAAACCTGAAATAACATGAAGACATTTATTACTGTCACCTACTAGCTGATTGTATCATCATGAAAGAAAGCTATTTTAGAGAATACACACAACAATGATGGATTTGGACAGTAAGTCTGCAGAATTAATACAGCTCACAAACAGTAAAGATTTAAATTATTATTTGATAACTTGTAAGCTGAATGTACTAATACAGAGAATTATTTCTCTAATGTTGACAAAATTAGAGCAGGTGAAAATTTAAGAGTTGCCAGTATGGAGACTCACGCTTCTCTCAGTGTCCGAGCATCCGTGAGCTCTGTCGTGTGTTGTATATGCTGTCTTACCTGGAAAGTGATCAATAACATTTTCTCAGTGATTGATCTTCATTAAAATCTAGAAAGTCTCCTTCTGAGCTTATTTTTTTGGCATGACCACTACTGATGGAGAGCCAGCAGCTGCTGAGAAAGCAATGATCTCCGAAAGGAAAGGGAAGTGACCCAAGTGGCCATCCCTAGTAGGACGGATGAATAAAATGGTGTGTTCATGCAATGGAATACTGTACAGCAATGGAAATAAAAGAGGCACAGCTACCCACATCAACATGGATGAACCTTACAATGCACAAAGCTGAGTGAAAGAAAGAGAACACATAGTATACCTCTAGGATCAGAAGTTGGACTTAGAATATTGTTGGAATGTGTTCATAGCTGATAACCCCATAATGAAAAGGAAGGAAGTGATTGTCATGAAAGATAGAATGGTGTCACTCCCAGAGGGAAGAGAAGGTCATGTGACTGGGGAGGGGCATGTGGGGTTTCCAGGATGCTGGCAATGTCCTGTTTTTTGACCTGACTAGTGTTCACTTGATAATAAATTGTTAGTCTGTGCATTTGTATCTTATGCACTTTTCTGAGTGTGTACTTCACACACAAAAAAATTCTTTTAAGATAAAGAGACCCCTTGAGTAGTGATTTGAGGGAACCTAAATTGCAAATTTTAAAAATTCTAATTACAATGATTTACTCCCCAAAGGAATAATTTGGGGAATATTCCCAAATATTCTATTCCCTAAAAGAATTCTTCCAGCTCTACCTTTTCCTCCTTCTGTTCAGAAGTCTCCCCCAATACCATCTCCCCCTCAGAGGGCCCTTTCTTTTAATTCCACTCGATTCTCCCCTGCCCCCTACCCCACCCATAGTAGGCTCCCATGACCTCAACCGTCTCTTGGTTTCTGACACAAGGAGAGGTCGTCTCTTGGCAGGCAGCAGGCACGACTGTTGGGAGACACTGGGTAACCACACTGCCTCATAGCAGCACTGGGGGAAAGAGACTCAGTGGTGAGAACAGCCTCCCGCCCAACTTACAGTATTGGCAACGTACCCTCCTCTTTGAAGAATGAGGGATTTATGCAGGGAACTACTTTGCTCATTCAGAGCGCAGAGGCCTCGTAGCTGTCCACAACATTCCAGACAGGCTGGCACCCCTTTCACAATGAGGAGAATTAGCCCCGTGGTGTACTTCCTGTCACCTGTTCTAGAACATTCCACAACAGTCTCCACCCTCCTTATAAATACGAGATTGAGATCCCTGCCTGAAAGAACAACTTGAAAAACTGAGCCCTATTAGAAAACCTTTATTCCGAAGTCTCCTGGGAAAATTTTTTTACAGCCATCACCTCTGCTAATAGATGCCAAGCTTTTCCCCAGCTAGGCCCACCAGGAGTAACAGGAATCAGCAGTGTAGGTAAGAATCATGTCTAAAAACCTCATACCTGTTACAGACCTCATTTCCTTTCAGCCAAGCAGGATTCCATCCTGCCACCCAGGGCTGGTGGGGATCTGCACTAAGCTTCAGGGCTGCGTGAGCCACTACACTGTCTCCTGAGGTTGCTTCGGAGAAAGATGCATTTGCAGAGGATTATCAGATAGTCTATACAAAGCATAAATGTGAGCTCTAGCTTGAACCTGTTCTATTTCCTTGGATTTGAAATCATCACCTTTGATCTTAATTTTAGTCCTCTATGGTAACCATGGTTTCAGAATTCTTCTTCCAATTATTATGAGCAGTTACATAAAGGAGATACTGGGTTTAATCTCTTAAGCCTCCTCTGAAATTTCTACTTTGGTCTGCGTGGGAATTCACTTATAAAATGAACTTTGGACCCTGCTTTTCCAAGCAGACAGTGGCTGTCAGAGCTGAGCAGTTTCATTTTCAGGCCACTCAGCTTGGCAGAGGGCTCGGGCCTAAGCAACCTTTGCCCGAGTGTAGAAATAGCTCATCTTGCTCCGGTCATGGCCTCCCTGGGGCCTCCCAGCCTCGGGCTGTTTTAACACCACTGCATTTGTCAAGAAAATGCCCTTACCGAGCCTGCCTCATTAGCTCTCTGTCTTGCGGCTTTCCAGAGTTCTCTGGGTCAAGCCCATACTCTGACCGTTACCACCTTAACTTCCAGACAACTGTCTCCTCCAGTCGTTCTGTATCTCCTCTCCGGCTTCTGTCCCTTCTCCCTCCTCCGCTTCCTGCCCTGTTAAACTCTTCAAGCCCAAGACCCCCGGCACCCTGGCCACCCCAACACGCAGGGGCCTCTCTCTGCTCTGAAGCTGGGAGTGCCCTGCTCTGCCTCCCCAGGCACTTCACTGGAGTGTTGTTTTGTGGTGTTGTTTATCTCAGCTTAGGTAGAGCTGGTTTGCCATCTTCATTAAAATCTCCTGAGGGTGGAGCCCTGTCCAATGCTTTGTGCACAGACAGTGCCTATCCCCTGTGGGGCATTCAATATTGATATGTCAAGTAAAGGCTCAGATTTTTTTAACCTCACCCCATAATCTTCAATCAGCCCTCACAGGCATTCCCCCCACCACTTTCCTTCTCACCTGATTAATCTTCTCTAATGGCTGTCTTGATGCAGCCCAACCCCAAATCAAAGAACAGCACGGCTTTCTTGTTCCAGGGAAGTTTTCTCACGTAGATGCCACCTTTTTTAATAAACTTACTTTCCAACTCTATCTCTGTATTCCATCCCTTTCCCAATCTCTTGCAAAACTTATTTCCTTGTTTTTCAGTCAATAGTGTAATCTTTACTCTTTTTCATCTCTCTCCATTAGACTGGGAGAATCCCAAGGACAAAAACCATGCCTGTGCTTTATTATATAGCCCCAAGGGTTTCACATCCCTAAGAAACTCGGAGGCCTTCCCTGATTCACTGATTGACAGTTTTAGGTAGAGATTCACAGAAGCCTTCTCCATCGGACAGTACCATTTGTCTCATTTTAATCCCATATGAACCCCCTTAACTGCACCCTTACACCCTTCTGCTCTGAACAGTCCCTCCCTCACACCACATCATCAGCTGTCCTTTGAAATCCTCCCATTCCTGACTCATCATAAAGTCTTCACTTGAAATATTAAGGACTTAGACCCATGCTGGCTATTTAAATTTAAACTAATTAAAATTAAATACAGTTTATTTCCTAAAGTTTCCAATTTAGTAACACTAGCTGCATTTCAAATGATCAGTAGCCACATGTGGCCAGTGCCTACCATATTGGACAGCACGGATACAGAACATTTCCAACATAACACAGTTGTATTGGACAGTGCTGACTTAGAGCAAGCAAGAAGAGTGATGAGAAAACAGGGGAAAGAAGGATTTATTGAGCCAGCAGGGGTCATCTAGTTCATTTCAAAACTCTTAGGGATGAATGTGCCTAAACTCTTCTAAGGAATATGGTAGTTCATTTTCCCGTTCTGTTTCATTTTCTATCAATTTCAAGGAGAGTCTTTTCACCACCTTCTGGGTAATCTATCGAACCTATCACAATCCATACAGGCAGGAAGTTCTAACATTATTTGTGGAATTCCTTGCTTGCCTGAGACAGCTGACCTGGGTAGCCCAATATATGTGATCTTTAAACATCTACTTGATTTTTTTAATCGCAGTTTCAGTTTTATGCTTTACTGAGATTCTTTTGTTCTTGACCCTGAGAGGGCATATCATTACGGGCTCAGGCTTACAAGTGAAATAATTAATAATCTAAATTTCAGGTATTCAGAAGTACTCAGAGAGGAAACTAGAGCAAAGCCAGAAAAACAAAGATGTTTCACTTTTCCTATAATGTGGTTATTTACATGGGTTGGATTTGGGAATTTGTTAGCTTGTTTTAAAAGGAATTCCTATACAAATTCAAGATCCTTGAGGTTTCATGGGGTTTTTTTTTGTTTTTATTTGTTTGTTTTCGCCACCCCATGTGGCTTGTGGGATGTTAATTCCCCAACTGGGGATTGAACCCGGGCCCTGGCAGTGAAAGCACAGAGTCCCAACCACTGGACCACCAGAGAATTCCCTGAGATTTTGTCTTAAGTGCTAGTTTTTAGGTTTCTTCCTCTTTTTTATCTCTGGTAATGCCATCACCAACACTGAGATTCTCTTTTCTCATTATAGAAGAGACTGCCTGTACAATTCATAGCTATGTAGAAACTTAAGAGAAAATATATTATGGCCCCTGTTGATATTCATAATGTTTATTTTACATGCATTAGGCAAAGGCCCAAACCAGGGCTTCCCTGGTGGCTCAGTGGTTGAGAGTCTGCCTGCTGATGCAGGGGACACGGATTCGTGCCCTGGTCTGGGAAGATCCCACATGCCGCGGAGCGGCTGGGCCCGTGAGCCATGGCCGCTGAGCCTGCGCATCTGGAGCCTGTGCTCCGCGACGGGAGAGGCCACAACAGTGAGAGGCCTGCGTACCGCAAAAAAAAAAAAAAAAAAAGACCCAAATCATTCCCAGCATTACTAAATGGATTTAATATCAGCTTAATTTGATCCCTGTAAAGGCAACTAAAAATTTTTCATCTTGATCCTGCTAAGAAAATAGTAAATCACGTGAATGATGGGGAATGTGCTTGCATTTCTAATAATGGTTCCAAAACAGATGGTCCCTATTTACAACCATCACAATTAACATATCACCACTGGCAATCCACCACAGCTCACCAGAGTTCAGTTTTTTTGTTTTTTTCAGTTTTATGCAAACCTCTTCTGCCCTTTATCTGTCTCTAAAAGGATACATTCCTCTAGTACATTTGGATCTGGAAAAAAATAAGAAAACAGCCCTGCTATCTGCTCTCTCAACTACTTACATTCAGCTTTGCACAGGAGCCTCGTACATGATTACACACAGAAAACTCTGACCCTGGCTTCTGAATGATTTCTCAATATCCCAGGAGAAAATAATTTGCAGTAGGAAGCTTGTGCCTTTTTTCCCTCTTCTCATAAAAACAGCAGTTGTATTACTCCTGTAATATAAAGTATATGTCCTTCGGCACTAACACCCCATGTTATAGCAGTTAATCGCTTTAAATGCAGTTCACGGGGAAGCCCTTTGCTCAAAAGTAATCATGACCATTCAGGATTCCAGTCGTTTTGTATCAGAGCTCATTAATATTTGCATATTTTAATAGGAATTCCACACCATCTTTATGAATCCACTACTGCAGCCTATATTTTTGAAGGCACCCAGTTTGTCAAGAAGCAATCAGTTTCAAAATTTACAAAGAAACAAACATGGCTATAGAGAAGCTTCAGCTGCCACAATAGTCCCCACTGTCACCAGGTCCCTGATGAAAGGGAAACTCTAGAATCAAAGCAATGCACAAGATGAGCTGATTGTGACTTTTTTTTTTTTAATGAGAGAGAAACTCTTTCTCTGTTCTCTTTCCTTGTGTGTTTAACAATTTGGGCTCCATATTCATATTATTGCAAAATTCTCTCCAGGAAAATTAAGCTCATCAGGACGTTTGCATCTTCTCACTCATACACATCTGGACATGTTATATCTGAAAATTGGAAAATGCAAGTGCATTCACAGACATGCAAAAAATGAGAGCGGGAAACGTCAAGCCCATTTATCATTCTCAGTGAAAAAAATCATCCAGGAAGCTTCTTCTGGGAGAGAAGCAAATGAATGAAAGGGTGAGCAGAGTGCTAATAATGTACCACAGTCCAGATTAAAGTGTCAGTGCTTCTGCTTGGCATCTGACCAAGTGAAATGCTTCTCTGGGTTTGATTAGCAAAAGGAATATACTCAAAGAGATGTGAGCTGAATGCCCAGAAGACATTTTCATAAGCCAGCCATGCCTTGTCAAGCTGATAGCAGAGATGATGCTGGCAGAATTGTGAGGCAGATGAATCGGTGTTTCCAGGGATCTTTACTGAGGCTCCCTATCAGCTTATCTCACGCCCAGCTTGCCTCAGTTTAAGAGTAGGGTGCAGAGGGCCACCACGTGTGGAACCGGCAACACCAGTGTCCTCCCAGTATCACGTAGAAGCCATTTCTCCCTCTATTCAGGCAACGCACGTCACTCACGCAGTCTGACCATCACCACCTCAGCGAGCACCAACTTGTGGGAGACCCCTTACCTCCCCTCTAGGCAAAGAAAACAGAGACCCCTGTGCCAGAGGTCCTGACCGCACCCTCTCCAGAAGAGGAGGAAATGCCTCCCAACCCTTTGCAATGAGCCCACTGCCAAGGAAGGCAAACAGTTAACTTTTCAACCAGTTTGTCCTGACGTCGGATTTAAGCATTTTCAGGATCTGATCCCAGACAGGAACCTAGAGTGACACCCCCAGCGTTTCCCCGCTTAAATTGGCCTGCATTTCCCCTTCCCCGGGAACTTCAAACACCTTCCAAGAGGCTTCTTCCCAACATTAGCTCTTATACTGCTAATTTATAAAATAGAACCTTTTTAAAACCTTTATGAAACATCGCCACAATTAGATTAACCTTTTTTTCCTCCCCCCCCCAGCTTTATTGAGACATAATCGACATACAGCTTTAAGTTTAAGGGGTAGTGTGATGACTTGATTCAGGTATCTGTTGTGAAATGATTGCCAGGATGGGCTTGGTTAACAACTGCATCACCTCATATATTTATCTTTTCTTTTTTTAGTGAGAACATTTAAGGTTTAAGATGTACACTCTCAGCAACTTTCAAGTACATAATACAGTATTACCTATGCTGTACATTGAATCCCCAGAACTTATTCATCTTATAATTGGAAGTTTATACCCTTTGACCAACATCTTCGCATTTCCCCCACTGCCCCGCCCCAGGCAACCACCAATCTATCAGTCTACTTCTGTTTCTATGAGTTAAGCTTTTTTAGATTCTACATATAAGTAAGATCATGCACTATTTGTCTTTCTCTGTTTGATTTGTTTCACTTAGCATAATGCCCTCAAGGTCCATCCATGTTATAGCAAATGACAGGATTTCCTCCTTTTTCATGGGTGAATTATATATATATATATATATATATATACATACACACACACACACACATATATATATACATATATATGTATATATTATTTTTATGTATATATTTTTTCACATCTTTATCCATTTATCCATCAATGGACACTTAGGTTGTTTCCATATCTTGGCTATTGTGAATAATGCTGCAATGAACGAACTTGGGAGTGCATGTTATCTCTTCAGTGTCCTGTTTTCATTTCCCTTGGGTGTCTGCCCAGAAGTGAAATTGCTGGATCATATGTCAGCTCTATTTTTAATTTTCTGAGGAGCCTCCATACTGTTTTCCATAGTGGCTGTACCAAGTTACATTCCCGTTAACAGTGCACAGAGATTCCCTTTTCTCCACATCCTCTCTAACACTTGTTACCTCATCTTTTGATAATAGCCATTCTAACAGGTGTGAGGTGATATCTCCTTGTGGGTTTGATTTGCATTTTCCTAATGATTAGTGATGTTGAGCATCTTTTCATGTACCTGTTGACAATTTGTATGTCTTCTTTAGAAAACATGTCAAGTCCTCTGCCCATTTTTAAAATAAATTTATTTATTTTATTTATTTATTTTTGGCTACGCTGGGTCTTCATTGCTGCGTGCAGGCTTCCTCTAGTTGCGGCGAGCAGGGGCTACTCTTCATTGCGACACGCAGGCTTCTCATTGCCATGTCCTCTCTTGTTGTGGAGCACAGGCTCTGGCGCACGGACTTCAGTAGTTGTGGTGCGCTGGCTCAGCAGTTGTGGCTTGCAGGCTCTAGAGCACAGGCTCAGTAGTTGTGGTGCATGGGCTTAGTTGCTCTGCGGCATGTGGGATCCTCCCGGACCAGGGCTCGAACCCATGTCTCCTGCATTGGCAGGCAGACTCTCAACCACTGCGCCAGTAGGGAAGCCCTCTCTGCCCATTTTTAAGTCAGATTGTTTGGTTTTTTGCTGTTGAATTTTATGAGTTCCCTATATATTTTGGATATTAATGCTTCATCAGATAGATGTTTGCAAATATTTTCTCCCATTAGTAGGTTGCATTTTCATTTTGTTGATAGTCTCCTTTGCTGTGCAGAAGCCTTTTAGTTTGATGTAGTCCCACTTGTTTATTTTTGCTTTTGTTGCTTGTACTTTTGATGTTATATACAAAACATTCTTGCCAGGACCAATGTCAAGGAGATTTTTCCCTGTGTTTTCTTCTAGGAGATTTATGGCTTCATGTCTTGTGTTTAAGTCTAATCCATTTTGAGTTAATTTCTGTGAGTGTTGTAAAACAGGGGTCCAGTTTTATCCTTTTACATGTGATTATCCAGTTTTCTCACTTATTGAAGAAACTACTCTTTCCCCATTGAGTGTTCTTCTGGTTTTTTTTTTAATTGAGGTAAACTTGACATACAACATTATATTAGTTTCAGGTATACAACATAACGGTTCGATATTTGTATATATTGCAAAATAATCACCACAGTATGTCTGGTTAACATCATTGCTATACATAGTTACAGAATTTTTTTTCTTATGACGAGAACTTTTAAGATCTACTCTCTTACCAACTTTCAAAAATGCAGTACAGTATTATTAACTCTAGTCACCCTGCTGTATATTACATCCCCATGACTTATAAAATAACTGGAAGTTTGTACCTTTTGACTCCCTTCACCCATTTTGCCTACCTCTACCCACCTCACCTCTGGCAACCACTAGTCTGTTTTCTGTATCTATGAGCTCATTTTTGCTTTGTGTTATTTTGTTTTTGTTTTATTGTTTAGATTCCACAGATAAGTGAAATCATGCAGTATGTGTCTTTCTCTGTCTGACTTATTTCACTTAGAATAATACCCTCAAGATCCATCCATGTTGTCACAAATGGCAAGATTTCATTCTTTTTATGGCTTAATAATATTCCATTTTGCATATATATATTTTTTTATGTGTGTGTATATATATATATATCTCACATCTTCTTTTTTTTTTTTTTTAATTTTTTAAAAAAATTTTTATTGGAGTGTAGTTGATTTACAGTGTTGTATTAGCTTTAGGTGTACAGCAAAATGAATTAGTTATACATATACATGTATCCACTCTTTTTAAGATTCTTTTCCCATATAGGCCATTACAGCGTCTTGAGTAGAGTTCCCTGTGCTATACAGTAGATCCTTATTAGTTATCTGTTTTATATATAGTAGTGTATCTCACATCTTCTTTATCCATTCATCCACTGGTGGACATCTAGGTTGTTTCCATATCTCAGCTATTGTAAATAATGCTGCAGTGAACTTTGGGGTGCATGTGTCTTTTCAAATTAGTGTTTTTGTTTCCTTTAGTTAAATACTGAGAAGTGAGATTGCTGGATTGTATTTTTATTTTTTGAGGAAGCTCCATACTATTTTCCATAGTGGCTGCACCAATTGACATTCCCACCTACAGTGCACAAGGGTTCTCTTTTCTTCACATCCTCACCAACCCTTGTTATTTGTTGTCTTTTTGATAACAGCCATTCTAACAAGTGTGAGATGATATCTTGTGGTTTTGATTTGCATTTCCCTGATGATGAGTAATGAGGATTAGTAATGAGGCGCATCTTTTCATGTGCCTGTTGGCCATTTGTATGTTTTCTTTGGAAAACTGTCTATATGGGTCCAATGCTTAAATTGGGTTGTTTGGTTTTTTTATATTGATTTGTATGAGTTTTTTTTTTTTATTTTGTATAGTAACCCTTATTGGATGTAACATTTGCAAATATCTTCTCCCATTCAGTAGGTTGCCTTTTCATTTTGTTGGTAGTTTCCTTTACTGTGCAAAAGCTTTTTTAGTTTAATGTAGTCCCATTTGTTTATGTGTGCTTTTGTTACCCTTACCTGAGGAGTCAGATCCCAAAAAATATTGCTAAGACCAATGTCAAAGGGTTTATTGACTATGTTTTCTTCTAAGAGTTTTATGGTTTCAGATCTTACATTTAAGTGTTCAATCCATTTTGAGTTTATTTTGTGTCTGGTGTAAGGAAGTGGTCCAGTTTCAGTCTTTTGCGTATAGTTGTCCAGTTTTCCCAACACCATTTATTGAAGAGGCTGTCTTCTCTCCATTGTATATTTTTGCCTCCTTTGTTGTAGATTAATTGATCATATAAGCATGGATTTATTTCTGGGCTCTCAATTCTGTCCCAGTGGTCTGTGTGTCTTTTATTTTTATGTCAGGACTATACTGTTTTGATTACTGTAGCTTTGTAATATAGTTTAAAAGGAGGATGTGTGATGCCTCCACCTTTGTTCTTCTTTCTGAAGATTGCTTTGGCTATTTGGGGTCTTTTGTGGTGCCATACAAATTTTAGGATTGTTTTTTCTATTTCTGTGAAAAATGCCACTGGAATTTTGATAGGGATTGTATTACATCTATAGATCGTTTGGAGTAGTATGGACATTTTAACAATATTAATTCTTCCAATCCATGAATACAGATATCTTTGCATTTATTTGTGTTATCTTCAATTTCTTTCTTAAAGTCTTATAATTTTCAGTGTACAGATCTTTCACCTCCTTGGTTAAATTTATTCGTAAGTATTTTATTATTTTTTATTGTTTTGTAAATGGGGTTGTTTTCTTTTTTTCTTTTTCAGGTAATTTGTTGTTAGTGTATAGAAATGCAACTGATTTCTGTATGTTGGTTTTGTATCCTGCAACTTTACTGAATTGGTTGATTAGTTCTAACAGTTTTTCGATGGAGTCTTTAGGATTGTTTGTATATATCTATATAATATGTTCAAACAAAGGCAGTTTTACATCTTCCTTTTCAGCTTGGCTGCCTTTTATCTCTTTTCTTTGCCTGATTGCTCTGTCTAGAACTTTTAGTACTATGTGATAGGGGTAGTGAAAGTGGATATCCTTGTTTTGTTCCTGATCTTAGAGGAAGAGATCTCAGCTGTTCACCATTGAGTATGATGTTTGCTGTGAGTTTGTCATATGTGGCTTTTACTCTGTTGAGGAACGTTCCTTCTGTACCCAATTTGTTGAGAGTTTTTATCATGAAAGGGAGTTGCACTTTGTCAGACACTTCCCCTCATCTTTTGAGATAATCATATGATTTTTGTCTCTCATTGTGGTTCCTGTGGTTTAGCACATTTTTTGATTTGCATATGTTGAGCCATCCTTGCATCCCAGGGATAAATCCTACTTGGTCACAGTGTTTGAGTCTGTTAATGTGCTGTTGAATTCAGTTTGCTAATACTTTGAGAAATTTTCCATTTGTATTCCTCAGAGATATTGACCTGTTTATTTTTTCCATGTAGTGTCCTTATCTGGCTTTGGTATCAGGGTAATGCTGGCCCCATAAAATGAGTTTGGGAGCATTCCCTCTTCAATTTTTTGGAAGAGATTGAGAAGGATTGGCATTTATTCCTACTTAAATGTTTGGTAGAATTCACCAGGGAAGCCATCTGGTCCTGGGCTTTTCATTGTTGGAAGGTTTTTTATTACTGATTCAACCTCCTTACTCATTATTGGTCTGTTCAGATTTTCTCTTTCTTTATGATTCAGTCTTGATAGGTTGCATGTTTCTAGGAATTTATCCATTTCTTCTAGGTTATCCAATTTGTCGGTGTATATTTTTTCAAAGTATTCTCTTATGATCCTCTGTATTTCTGTGGTATATCTCCTCGTGTAATATCTTGTCTTTTATTTCTGATTTTATTTATTTGAGTCTTCTCTCTTTTTTTCTTTGTTAGTCTAGCTAAAATTTCGTCAATTTGTTTATCTTTTCAAAACATTAGCTCTTAGTTTCATTGTTCTTTATATTGTCTTTCTAGTTTCTGTTTCATTTATTTCCACTCTGATCTTTGTTATTTCTTTCTTTCTCCTAACTTTAGGATTAGTTTGTTCTTCTTTTTCTAGTTCTGTGAGGTGTAAAGTTGGGTTATTTGAGATCTTTCTTTTTTCTTAATATAAGTATTTTTATGGAAAGGTCTTTATCCCTCCTTCATTTCTGAAGAACAGCTTTGCTGTATAGAAAATTCTGGTTGGCAGGTTTTTAAATTTTAGCCCTTTGAATATATTGTCCCAAGCTCTCCTGGCATATAATGTTTCTGCTGATAAACTTACTCAGCCTTACGCGATTCTCTTGTAAGTTACAAACTTCTTTTCTCTTGCTCTTTTAAGGTCCTCTCTTAGTCTTTGATATCTGACAGTTTTATTGTAATGTGTCTTGAAGAGATCTCTTTTTTTTTTTTTTTGAAGAGATCTGTTTAATTTGAGTTTGTTTGGGGACTCATAAGCTTCATGAACTTAGATGTCTAAATCTCTCCCCAGATTTGGGAAGTTCTCAGCCATTATTTCTTTAAATAAGCTCTGCCTTCTTCTCCCTTTCTTCTCCTTCCAGGACTCCAATAATTCCAAGATTGTTTCTTTTGATGGTAGCGCATAAATCACACAGGCTTTCTTCACTCTCTCTCATTCTTTTTTCTTTGTTCTCTGATGTAATAATTTCAAAGTTCCTATCTTCTAATTCACAGATTCTTTTTTCTGCTTGATCTATTGTGATGTTGATACTCTTTTTACATTTTGCATTTCATTCATTGTGTTCTTCAGCTCCAGAATTTCTGTTTGGGGTTTTTTTTGTTTTTGTTTTTTTTATAATGATGTCTATCTATTTATTAAACTTCCCATTTTTCTTATATTTGTTTTTTACTTTGTTGGTTTATCTTTCTGTGTTTTCTAGTAGCTCATTGAACTTCCTTAGAACAGCTATTTTGAATTCTTTGTCAAGTGAATCACATATCCTTATTTCTTTGGGATTGGTTACTGGAAAATTTTTGTGTTCCTTTGGTAATATCATGTGTCCTTGATTCTTTATGTTCCTTGAAGTCTTACATTGCTGTCTTAGCATTTGAAGTTGCCTCCTCCATCTTTACTAACTGACTTCAGGAGAGAAATACCTTCTGTCAGCCCTGCTATGAATCTGAGGCTTTATCAGATCTCCTGTAGAAACACCTGTTCCACACTTCTTGCCTCCTCTTGTGGCAGAATTCTTAAACTAGAATGCCTTCTCTCAATCCTGCAGAGCCATGCCATATGCTGACAACCTCCCTTTTGCTTTCCCAAGGGCAGTGCTAAATGTTCGAGTTTGTGGTCTCTCCCAGGCCCACAGATTCAGGCTCACTATCCATCCGCGAAAGCTTGTTCTTGCCATCATTGGGAATACGTACAGGGAGTCAGGCATGAGGTAATGGGCCATGTGGGTGAGGTGCACAGAGCACTGGGGGCCTGGTGAGGAGATCTGGAGGCGAGACATCTGCAGTGGCTCATGGGTAGGCATCCCCCATGGAGTCCTTGATACGGTTATTAGGATCTGCATCCCCTTGACACATGCCGGCCCCCCATTCTTGCAGCTCATGACACAAGAGAGAAGTGAGCCTCTTTGGCAGCGTCCTGCACAGATGGGAAGGCTGAGCACTCACAGGAGTAACCACAGGCCAAGAAGGGCCCTTGGAACTGAGCTGTGCCACCTTGGGGAGGGTTGATACAGGTCAAGTCAAACTGTTCCTCTTTTCCTCTCCAGTGCGTCCAATTTTGAATTGTTTTTCTCCATTGAAGTGCTGGAATTTCTCCTCTGGAAAACCAGACTTCCACAAATGTGCTCTCCTCCATGGGTGGTTGTCTAAATCAGTGTTCACCAGGGGCTCCTGGACCACGGCCAAGAGTAGCTGGAGCCAGTTTATAGGGCACTACAGGGACCACAGCCAGGGCCAAGCACACACGTGACTCAGCACACAGGTGGGCGAGACTTGTCCCAGGTCCCTGGGTGTATGATCCATAAGACAGAACCAAAGCCAAAAGGGCCTGTAGCCTAGTCCTCAGGGCGACAGCGTTGTTTCTGCATCTATAGGCAGGACTGTGGTCAGCAAGTTAGATGCCTGGGTGAGGGACTTTCTGCCAAAATAGCTCTCCTCATTCTTAGACTGCATTGGGGTTTGACAGTCTCCTACCTGGATCCCAGAGCTCCCACAAAGGTACTTTTGTCCATAGATGGATTCCAACTTGTTGTTGTTAAGGAGGGGATATGAGCAACGAGCATCTTCTTCAGCCATTTTGCTGATGTCACTCAGTCTGGATACCTAGATTAATCTTTTGTGCACATTTTCTGTTTCTAAAAAAAATACTATTATGTTGTATTGAATTTTTATTAAACGTGCCAGGGAGTGCCTGCCAGAGCAAATCTATTCCATGGGTTTTAGCAAATGTCTATAGTGGTAAGGACTTGGGGAAATGAGGCTGGACGGGCTGCCCCACATCCTCCTCTTCCAAAGCTCTGTGGACCACTCCAGAGTAGCACAGGCCCCCTGCTAAGAGCGTCCACCCCAGGGTGTGGCAGGGCTGCCTCTGTAGGAGCAGAAGAGGCAAGGAAGTGAAGATTTCCAATTTAGAAGCACTTGTAGCTGTGGGCAAGAGGTGGTTTAATGAAGATACACTCTGAAGTGAGGGCCGAGGTGGTGAGTATATTCTTGGTTCTGGAAAGAAATCCTAAATTATTCCTTAAGTAAATTTACCTGTCGCTGCTTCTCAGAGACAGCCAAATCTTCGAGTTCCAGGAGTTATAAACTTGTGGGCCCGAAGGTTCTGGAAGACAAAGACTAGACCCATTAACGGCATTTCATGTGATATGAATGAGATGGGGTGCTGGACTCAGGAGATCTGATTTAACCTGCAGCGTGACCATCTCACTACATTGCTTTATAACCTTGTTTTTGCTCTCTTTAAAGTCCTAAAGTAGCAGAGCTTCTGGAGTTGCAAAAGTAGAGTTCACAGAGAAGTGAATTAAATAACCAGTTCTCCCAGCTCCAAGTGAAACCTCATCTCGATGCAATAAACTGCATGAATAAGAATATAGGTGAAGCACTTTGCAAACACAGATTAAGTACTATAATCAAAGGTTGGTAAATTTACCAAGAGTTTTAGAGAGCTACTTACCTCCCCCGAATTGTAGGGTGGAGATGATAACAGCCTGCATATATTAAGAAGGCATCAACACCAGGGACAGAAAGGGCCTATTGAGTGAAGCATGAGGGGCTGAACTTAGAGTCTGGTGACAATACCACCTGGAGGAGGAAGTGGGGAGGAACTTTCAGTAATTCACAACCATCAATCATAATGTGGGCTTTGTCCATTTAAGGAGGTTTCTGTGATACTAAATGATTGGATGAGACTTCAGTAGCCCAGGGCTCATTCTGTTCCAGAAGTGACCTTAGTCTGAAGGGTCTTTCTCAAAGGTGGTAACATAGAGCTTAAATAAACTCTAGTGTAGTTCTGATGTTTCTAAATACAAATGTCTAGAAGTATTCAGTCTTGGTCCAAATAGATATTTGATGTAGAAAATGCTAGATTCTTTTTATAACACATTTTTCAAGTAAAAACAAGGTCCCTGATATTTCATCCTAGTCTAGTTCTGAATGTTTTCCTCTTGCTACAAGGTTTCTCAGCATCACCACTGTCGACATTCTGGACCAGCTAATTCTTTGGGGCTGGTGGGCTTTCCTGTGCATTTCAGGATGTTTGGCATTCCTGGCCTCTCTCCATTCAAAACCGGTAGCAATCTTCAGTTATAATAAACCAGAATGTCTCCAGTTACTGCCAGATATCCTTTAGGATCCAAAGTTTCCCCTGTTTGAGAACCCTTGTCAAAGAAGGAATAACTTTTTCTACTTCACACAAAGACACCCTGTGGGCCAGCAATGGTCTGTCAACAAATCCCTCTTTGTTCGCCCCTAAGGCCAAGTAAGCCATGACAGCTTGGGGGAATCCTAGATCGAAGAGAGGTGCAAAATAGCTGTGATCTTCAGCAAAGGGCT
Source organism: Phocoena sinus (assembly GCF_008692025.1). Lineage (NCBI taxonomy): Eukaryota > Metazoa > Chordata > Mammalia > Artiodactyla > Phocoenidae > Phocoena > Phocoena sinus. Next base: position 88,427,372 of record NC_045771.1, read on the forward strand.
AACACAAAAAGGACACAGGCGAGAGAGTAAAAGTGAAGATAGAATTTTAAAGGACAGTGGGCTTGTACGCAAAGATTGCTTTGTTCTCACTGTTCATTCTATCATGAAGTAGCTGTTGAGTGTCTGCTATGTCACCGTCTTGGTGCTATAGCTGCAAGGAGTGCAAAACCAAAGTAACATGGAGTCCCAAGCCTCTAGAACTTTATAGTCTGCATGAGGAGATGAGCATCGACATGTCCAACAGTAGGATTATGGTCCAAGCTGTATGTGATGAACAGAAACAGTGATACATGATAGTCAGCACAGTATGTGGCAAATGTTATTAACTGCTCCCCAAATTAATAACTAATTTCAAAAAAAGAAGATGAGTTCATTCCAAAAAATCTTCTATTACCAAACATTTTTTTTGAATTTTATTTATTTTTGGCTGCGTTTGGTCTTCGTTGCTGCATGTGGGCTTTCTCTAGTTGTGGTGAGCGGGAGCTACTCTTCGTTGCAGTGTGCGGGCTTCTCCTTGCAGTGGCTTCTCTTGTTGCAAAGCACGGTCTCTAGGCCACAAGGGCTTCGGTAGTTGTGGCACATGGGCTCAATAGTGTGGCTCGCAGGGTCTAGAGCGCGGACTCAATAGTTGTGGTGTACGGGCTTAGTTGCTCCGCGGCATGTAGAATCTTCCCAGAACAGGGATCGAACCCATGTCCCCTGCACTGGCAGGTGGATTTTTATCTGCTGCGCCACCAGGGAAGTCCCTCTGTTACCAAAATTTTTAATTTTATAAGTATTTTTCATCTGAGTGAAGAGTTTAGTAGGCCCAGGTTCAAGGACTAGTCCTGTCCTAACCAGCTATGTGACCTATGACAGCCACATGACTGCTCTAGGCCTCAGTTTTCCCATCTCTAAAATGAGAGGGCTGAACCGGACGATTTCTCAGGCCCTTCCAGCTACAACATTCTGTGATGCTGAGCCCTTTTGGTTTTCTCCATTCTGAGCTTAATTTCTCATTCTCTGAAGTATTGCATCCCAGAATTTTTTATATTAAAAAATTGTATTTCCAAATCTGCAATAGCTTTAGCTTGAAATATATTTTATGCCATAAAGCTCACCATAGATATGTAAAGCAGAACTCAGAAACATTAAATAGCTCATAAGTACTTTAAAATTAATTTGATCTTGAATGTGTCTGAATGAATGGGCTTGACATAAGCCTTTCCATTTTTCACCCCACTTCAGAGAGTGCACAAAGTACAAACTGTAAATCAGCCTTCACATTTGCTGGTATGGCCACTAAGCTGAACAAAACAAAAAAAGAAGAAGAAGAAGAAAAAGAGATATGGCTAATAAACTATTCAAACAAGATTTAGGAGCTTGGAAAGCACAGGGCCCAGCTTGTGACTTGCCTTCTTTGAAGTACTCATGTTTGTGTAACTCAGCTGGTGTCTAGACACACAGAGAGTGGACATTTGAAGCAGTAGATCCAGTAACTCAAAACAGAACAGCCTTTAGCCTTGAGTATACATTTCAAGCAGGCTTGTATGGCTGAGAGAGAGGGAGGGAGGGAGAATATGTTAAGGTAGGACAGTGATATAAGGAACTGGCACAGGGATCAGCAGGATAGAAATGATCAATTCCCTTCCCCACTCAGGCTGGCATGGGCCAAGCATAGCCACAGTGAGCCTCATGAACTGAAGCATATTTAGACAGCAAGAGCAGTCCATGGTGTGAACTGTACAGAATTTGCCGTCACACGTTATCTGCTCTGTGAAAAAAAAAAAAAGGAGAAGCCACATGGAAATACGATGAACTTGGGGTCAGATTGATCCAAGACAAATCTTAACATCTACCACTTTCTAGTTATGTGTCCTTGGACAAATTATTTAATGTCTTGGAGATTGCATTTTCCTATCTATAAAATGGATACAATAAGACCTATAATCCAGAATTGTTATGAGGATTAAATGAAATAATGTGTGTTTCAGGACTGAGTCAGCTGCATATAACAGAAAATCCAAATAATAGTGCCTTTAACACAGAGAGGTTGATTTTCCTTCGTATAATATGAATTCTGATGGTAGCAGTTCATGACTGGCAAGGGGGCTCCATAACATCAAGAATGTCCCAGTTTCCTTCTTTGTTTTGCTGTATTATCTTTAGCTTGTGGCTTGTATCCTCGCGATTACCTTGTGATCATAAGATGGTTCCTGCAGCTCCAATCATCACGTTTCCATTTCAGTTAGGAAGAAGCAGAAGAGGGAGGAACAAGAAGAAGCCTGCCTTCCAGCTAACTGTTTAAAGAGTTTTCCTAGGTGCCTCACCCAGCAACTTTTGTTTATAACTCATTGGTCACACCTATCTTCAAGGGAGACTGGAAGAGTTAGGAATTGAGATGGACACATTGCTACCCTCAACAATATAGGGGATTAAGGCAAAAGGAGAGAGTGGATACTAGGTAACTAATTAGTAGTCTCTCATGATATGTAAAGCACCTAGCTAATGGAAGGTATTCAGTGAATAAAAGCTATTATTTAATGTATTCTTTAAGCTATTTTGGAAATACTTGGTCCATCTTACTATTCCGACTCCCTCAGAAGGCCTATCCAATCTTTGGGTCAAGGCCCATCTCTCAGAGGCCTCCACCACCCTTTGGGGACCTCACAAAAGAGGTTAGACCCTCTTCCAGATCACAGCCTTTGGCATTTTGAAAGCAGCTGTCCTGTGCTCATTAGACCATCTCAGCCCCAGACCAACTACCCCCAGGTCCTTCAAGTCAGACGGTACTGTCAGAAGTCCTAAACATTCTTCTGTGAACCAGATCTCTCTGTAGCTGGGGCTCACACAACAGAACAAAATGATCCGGGTGTGGGCAGTGCAAGAGGAAACAGAGAAGGTCTGTCAGTTTCCTAGTTTGACTCTCTCTTTGCAGCCCACTCCTGCCATGCCTACTCATAAGTCAGCCCTGGGGGACTTTTTCATCAGAGGCTCTGAGACAGCCCAGGCCTCTTCCTGTGGGACAGTCTAAGAAACAGAGTTTACCTTCCTGGGCTCTGATGCCCTCAGAGCAGAGAGGCAGGGCCTCTAGGTCTCTGTCCCCACTGCCCTCAAACTCCTCAGACCCGCAGAGGGTGCTGTCTGTTCACAGAATTAGCAGGCAAAGGGTTAAGGACACAGCCTCACAGGATGGGGAGGAGAGAACCCTGCCCCAGCAAGCAGAGAACTCAGTAACTCAAATCTAGCCCCCTCCCCTACACTCCTGTCTGAAACCAAGAGACGTAGATGCCCGGATACTCTTCCAGCAAAGGAGCAGTGTTCCAGGAGTTCAGGACTTATTCCCAGAGGGTACTGGCCTGATGGCCCTTCCCAGGGGATGAGGCAGCCAGGGTTCAGTAAGGCACAGCTAGCAGCCCTCCTGTTCTCAACCACAGGAAAGATGGGTGAAGGCTCCCCAGGCCAGAGCAGCTGAAGAGGTTAGCCAGACAGATGGCCTAAGTAGAAAAGTAAGAAGGAAAATTTGTCTCCAAAACATACTGACTCCCAGAGCTCATCCTTATGAGGCCCAGGCTACAGTTTGGCCCCAAGCTCCTGGCCTCAGGTCTTGCTTCCTGGGGAGATAGAGCACCCCCATCTTGCTGACCAAGGGTCCACAGTCTGGCTTGCCCACCGTCAAAGGCAAGTAGAAATGTGAAATTATAAAGGAAAAGAGTAGAAAAAAAATAAAAGGACCCACTTTGCTGTGAGGAGTGATAGAAGTCACAGGTGCCTTTTAAGTCATGGATTGCTGGGTTTTCATGGAATATATAGAAGAAAAAGTGGTTTCCCTTTGGCTAGGATGGGTATCCATCCTGACTTTCCTGGGAGAGTCCCAGTTTATAACTGCTGACCTGACATAATTATGAATAGCATCCACTTTCACTCTTGAAATGGACCTGATTGGACCACAAGTGATATGGTGGCTCTACCTTGGAGAGGGACTAGAAAGAATAATGTTATTCTTTTCATCACTTTTCTCCTATACTCATAGTATATTTATAGCTAGACATTGACCATTTTACCATGTAACTATGTTCATCTTTACAAATTAAAAATTATACTCTTATCCAAGCTAATTTATCTTAATCTAAGTTGTATGTCATCAAGCTGCACTTTTATTCCTAATAAAAAAATATTATCCATACATAATGGTAATACTAAAAGTAACCAGAGAGAGTTCTTTTTTAAATGGTTTGAGTCTACAAATAATTATAATAGGTTTAATAATTTTTGTTGAAACCAGTGCAGTATCATCATAGTTTTTGGATGGTTTTTCACTTTGTTGTTGTTTATTCAAAGGCTGCATTCATATTTTCCCGGACTTGTTTATTGATCTTTAAGCGGGGCAGCTCAACATAGAGAAGGAGCAGAGGCCTTAGACTCGATAGAACTGGGTGTAAAGTCTGGTTTTTCATCTCTCTTTGTGGTGTTAATCAATATCATCCTCTGTTTCTATATTGATAAAATGGGAATGGTAGGAAGAATGGTTAGTATTTATCAACCATGTTCTACTGACCAAGCACTGTTCTCAGTGGCTCACGTATGTTAACTTATTTAATCCTCACAACAACCCTGTGTGGAAGGTGCTAATATATAATCCTTATTTTTACACAGAGCAAACCAAGAGGTTAAGGCACTTGCTCAAGATTGCACAGCTCTTACTTAACACCTGAATTCTTTTTTTTTTTTTTTTTTTGCGGTACGTGGACCTCTCACTGTTGTGGCCTCTCCCGTTGCGGAGCACAGGCTCCGGACACGCAGGCTCAGCGGCCATGGCTCACGGGCCCAGCCGCTCCACGGCATGTGGGATCTTCCCAGACCGGGGCACGAACCCGTGTCCCCTGCCTCGGCAGGCGGACTGTCAACCACTGTGCCGCCAGGGAAGCCCAACACCTGAGTTCTTAAACACTGTGTTCTGTTGCCCATCTGATGGGGGTCTGAGGAAGATTACATGAGAAATTATATAATGCTCATCATTGTGCCTGGCAGAGTAGAAGTTTGACTAAGCAAAGCATGTACCTTTCACAGCAGCATCCTCCAGCACGATAGCATTCCAGTGTCTGCCTAAGCAGAGAGAGTTTTGGTGAAAGTGCAGTCTACACAGGTTTGTTTCCCAGATTGCTTGGAAATTCAGATCAGGCAGTTCCAACGATGTAAAGAGATCTTTGGCAAGAATGTAATCGTGCTCTCAAAACATGTCCTTGAGAGCATTTTTCCTTGAGAAAAACTGAGTTTGTTTCTTTTGAAGGAAAACCCAAAACTTTCAAACTGAGCAAGGAAGAACATTTAGAGCCTGAAGGTGTATGTCAAGCTATGCGTAACCACGTCCTGTATCAGAGAGAAAATCAAGTGTAAAGTACTGCCACTCGGGAGAGTGGCCTGCAGCCCCCTCTCCTCCAGGGTGCCCTCACCCGCCCCTCGCTCAGTCACAATTCTCATGTGTGCCTGCGTACAGCAAACCACCCCAGTCAGATTGTCAGATTCTCTGAGAGCCTCCCTGCAGCATAGTTTCCTCATTGAAAAAAAAAAAGTAGAGGCAGTGGGGATTTTCCTGCATCACAAAATGATTGTGAAGATTAATGATGTAAAGTTGCATAGAGCACCTTAATACATCAGAAGAAAGTGTTTCGGAATTCTGTATGACGCACGTGGGGCACGCGATAGAGCATGGTCTTCAGAGCAGCTAGCCCTGAATTTGAATCCCCACTGAACCTGCACTACTGGTTTCTAGTTAGGTGACTTTGGGTAAGAGACTAAAGCATTTTGGACTTAACTGTCCTCATCTGTAAAAGGAGAATTAATAATATCTGCCTTCAAAGGTGTCATGGAAATGGACTAAAGATGGCACAAGGAAATGCTCGTCATACAGTAGACAGTCTCAGTCCCTCTGCCTGATCAGCCCTTCAGTTATTTAGGGACTAATGATGTGTACACTATGTAAATTTTTCCAGTCCCTTCACTTCTCCTATTTTCCTGTCTTTTGCCATTTCCGTATATATTGGTGAAAGCCAGGCTGGAACAGGGAGAAAACTTTGAAATGGAATGAAACTTACAGAAATCAGCATTGTCCTTTGTTATTTTCTTCTCCAGTTAAAGAGCTTGGTACAGAAGATAGACTCGAATGTTTAGGAGTTTAGCTGCACCAGATAACTTGTCATTGGCCTTTCATGGTGGAGAATCTATAATTGGTTGCATTGTCCATCTTCCTATCAGGCGATATTAGTACCCATAGTATTACATTCTCCAGGAACATTTAAAAAAACAAAACAAAACAGGTAGCTATAAAGGACCAAATTTTGCTCCCAGCTACACATTCAGTGATTCTAATTCATAAGGCTTGAGTGCATACATCTGAGGAGAGAATTTTCTTCATAACCAATGTTCATTCTGTCCAAATGTGCCAGAGAGTAATACTACTGTAAAGCATATTGAACCCAGCAAATTGAGTCCTAAAGCATTTCTTTTACTCTGTTATTTCTCACTTAGAATGCTTTTCATCCACCTCAAAAAGCTCTTTTCCTGGGCTTCCCTGGTGGCGCAGTGGTTGAGAGTCCGCCTGCCGATGCAGGGGACACGGGTTCGTGCCCCGGTCCGGGAGGATCCCACATGCTGCAGAGCGACTGGGCCCGTAAGCCATGGCCGCTGAGCCTGCGCGTCCCGAGCCTGTGCTCCGCAGCGGGAGACGCCCCAACAGTGAGAGGCCCGCGTGCCGCAAAAAAAAAAAAAAAAAAAAAAAAAAAAAAATTATTTTCCTGTCATGGCTCACCACCTTCTCTTAGGATCTTTCGTTCAGTATTTCTACCTGATGCAAAGGTCAGACCAGACGGGACTTTCCTGTCTCTGGATTCCATCACGGATGAACTGCAAGCTCCTTCTGAATCCTCACCTCTCTTTCTCTCCTGTATCTCCTGGATGCCCTTGGACATCACCAGTGCTTTTGTCATTTGACTTAAATATTCTATAGCATCAGTTGCTTCCTAAAATTACCTGTTTGGACCTAGTAGACATCATTGGGGTCTGGCTGGGCAAGAGGGATCAAGATGGCGAGTCCAGATGCCCGATAAGATGTGGCAGCTGTCATTGTCCAGTAGAGACAAACACTTGAACAACTGAGAGGTGGGCAGAAGGAAGGCTTAGGGCCAAAAGCTAGCTGACAGGCTCCCAACGTTCCATTGACTAGTTAATCAACACACATGTGCACAATCCATTCAGCATGACCTGCTCAGGTCTGGAGACAGAGAAGGCAGCTTCAGTTACACGATGGTTTGGATGGAATGTGCCCAGGCAATTCCTTTACTAGGTCTCCATACTGGTGAGATGTTTGTTCATCTCAATGGACGTTCTCAAATCACTGAAGACCATTGTAGCCTTGGAGTGGTAGGGATACCGTTTATTTTGATGCAGGTAGAAGACAGTTGTCAGCCAGATTTATATTCATTAAACAAATATAAATTTATATTCTCTGGCACTTTCTTTTTGCCATTCATTCCTTCCTTGCATTCTCTTCACTTGTGTGGGTTCCATTGTGAACTTTCTGTAGCAGGTGGCAGTGTGGCCTCTGGAGTCAGATGCCCTGGGTTCAAGTCTTGACCCTTCCATTTACTATATCTGTGGCCATGGGTGATACATTTAACTGTAAGGACCTCAGTCTACTGATGCTCACTAATGGAAATGAGAATAGTGCCTAACTGATTGATTTATTGAGATTAAATGAGTGAGTGCTCATAAAGACCCTAGTATCAGACACAGAGTAAGCACTCATTAAGTATTGTTCAGTCAGCCAACATTTGCTATGTGTTTTGCTGGTAAGAGTGATTTTTAGATTTGCTCTTCAGGGCGCTCCACACTTTGCATGTAGGCAGCCAATGTCCAGAGCCTAGGACATTCACTGTAGGCGTGAACAGCAACAGCAGGAAAGTAAGCTGAGATGAGCTCTGATCCTCAAATGGTCATCACTTGTTCATCCATTAATTTCAGTCAGTAAACATTGAGCACCTACTATGTGCTAAGCACCATTCTGGAAGATGGAGATAAAGTAACACACCAGGTAGACAAAAATCCCACTTCTCCTGGAGTTTGTTTTCTGCTGGGGAGAGACAGGCAATAAATAAACTTAAGAGGCAAGAAAATATCAGAGAGTAAAAAATGCTATGCAGAGAATTTAAACCAGGTAATATGATAGATAGGGACCAAGTAGCTCCCCCAGGTTGGATGTTCAGAGAGGGCCTCTGAGGATGTGACATTTAAGCCAAAATCTGGAGAGACTGATCCAACAACATTCCTGAGAAAGACTTCCAGGCAGTGGGAGGAGCAAGGTCAAAGTTCCAAAGATGGGAATGAGAAGCAGAAAGAAGGGCAGTTTGGATAGTTCTAGGTAAGAGGGAGAGTGGTGTGAAATGAAGCTGGAAGGTAGGCAAGGGCCAGATCCAAAGGCTTTATAAGCCAGGGAAAGGAGTTTGGATTTTATTCCAGCTGTGATGGGAGCTGTTGGATGGCTGTGAACTGGGAGTAATATAATCTGACTTAAACTTTTAAAGGTGCATCTTGGCTGTCTTATGCCTCTCTTTACTGTCACTGTGTGTGGCTGGCCCTCTATGATGAGGTATTTATTGTCTTTGCAAGAAGCTATCCCATACATCCACAGGAAGAAGTGCTCAGCAGACCAAGAGGCCATCACATTCAGAAAAGCCCACTGTTCTTTCATCATTTGTGCTTTAGGAGGTGACAAAGGGAAAGCAGTGATTGAAGTAGGAAGGTGACCATCTGCCCTGAGAATTAAAGGCCGGGAAAGATAGTGTCAGGGCTGTGGTGAACATGAAGATTGGCTCCTACCTTCCTGCACCCTGTTTTTCATTAGTTCACTGTGTGGTCCCAGTCATTCCAATATTCCAGAAAGAATTGGAGGTTTACCCCTGCTGAGCATTGATGAGCCAGACTGACCTTTGGGATGTACCCCAAACTAGATCCTGAGAACACTTGGCTGTAATAGATTGTGAGTCTGCATGGAGTCCCTTCTAGGAGCTATGTCTCATAGGATGTCAGTTTTCTTCTGAGGACAAATGAAAATTGTACCCAGTGTGGTGTCTGGGTTCTGAAGCTAATGCAGTGGGTTTGGAAATAACTCCACAGCCCAGTGATAGTAAGGTAAGCATCTTTCCTCATATTTCATGGTGATGAAGATTTCTCTTGCATTAGGAAACTATCAGTGCATATACACTGAACACTGAGCGGAGAATCAGGATCTCTAAGTTCTGACCTCAGCTCTGTCACCAAGGGGTTATGTTTAAAGTTTGTCCAAGTACTTTTACTTTGAACCTTAGTCTGCTTATCTCTGAAGGAAGAAACTTGGACCAACTCCATCTTGGATCATTCTCAGCTCTCACTTTTGATTGTCCATATACCATCATCCTCATTTCCTAGAGGTCCACATTTGTGAGATGATAGGGCTAAAGGTAGGGGCATCTGGTATACTGTACAGCTTATTGGACCACACAGGGATTAAATCTATACCTCTGACTTCTTTAGCACCATTTCATTATCAGTTGAACCAGCCATCTCTGCACTGAAGAGTACAGATCAAATGAGTTTATCTTCCTTACTAAACTATATGCTCTTTTTTTCCCCACATCTTTATTGGAGTATAAATGCTTTACAATGTTGTGTTAGTTTCTGCTGTGCAACAAAGTGAATCAACTATATGTATACATATATCCCCATAGCCCCTGCCTCTTGAGCATCCATCCCATCCTCCCTATCCCATCCCTCTAGATTGTCACAAAGCCTTGAGTTGATCTCCTTGTACTTGCAGCAGCTTCCCACTAGCCATCCATTTTACATTGGGTAGCATATATATGTCAATGCTACTCTATCATTTCATCCCAGCTTCCTCTCCCCGCCGTGCCCTCAAGTCTATTCTCTACATCTGTATCTTCATTCCTGCCCTGCCAGTAGGTTCATCAGTACTGCTTTTTAAAATTTCATATATATATGCATTAGCATATGAATTAGCATACAGTATTTGTTTTTCTCTTTCTGACATACTTCACTGTGTATGAAGTATGATTCTAGGTCCATCCACCACAATACAAATAACTAAATTTAGTTCCTTTTTATGGCTCAGTAATATTCCATTGTATGTATGTGCCACATCTTCTTTATCCATTCATCTGTTGATGGACGTTTAGGTTACTTCCATCTCCTGGCTATTGTAAATAGTGCTGCAGTGAACATTGTGGTATACGTATCTTTTTGAATTACAGTTTTCTCAGGGTATATGCCCAGTAGTGGGGTTGCTGTGTCATATGGTAGTTCTATTTTTAGTTTTTTAAGGAACCTCCATACTGTTCTGCATAGTGGCTATATCAATTTACATTCCCACCAACAATGCAGGAGGGTTCCCTTTTCTCCACACCCTCTCCAGCATTTATTGTTTCTAGATTTTTTGATCATGGCCATTCTTACCGGTGTGAGGTGATACCTCATTGTAGTTTTGATTTGCATTTCTCTAATGATTAGTGACGATGAGCATCTTTTCAGGTATTTGTTGGCCATCTGTATGTCTTTGGAGAAATGTCTGTTTAGGTCTTCTGCCCATTTTTGGATTGGGTTGTTTGTTTTTTTGATATTGAGCTGCATGAGCTGCTTGTATATCTTGGAGATTAATCCTTTGTCAGTTGCTTCGTTTGCAAATATTTTCTCCCATTCTGAGGGTTGTCTTTTCGTTTGGTTTATGGTTTCCTTTGCTGTGCAAAAACTTTTAAGTTTCCTTAGGTCCCATTTATTTATTTTTGCTTTTTTATTTCCATTTCTCTAGGAGGTGAGTCAAAAAGGATCTTGCTGTGATTTATGTCATAGAGTGTTTTTCCTGTGTTTTCCTCTAAGAGTTTTATAGTGTCTGGCCTTATATTTAGGTCTCTAATCCATTTTGAGTTTATTTTTGTGTATGTTGTTAGGGAGTGTTCTGATTTCATTCTTTTACATGTAGCTGTCCAGTTTTCCCAGCACCACTTATTGAAGAGGTTGTCTTTTCTCTGTTGTATATTCTTCCCTCCTTTGTCAAAGATAATGTGACCATATGTGCATGGGTTTATCTCTGGGCTTTCTATCCTGTCCCATTGATCTATATTTCTGTTTTTGTGCCAGTACCATACTGTCCTGATTACTGTAGCTTTGTAGTATAGTCTGAAGTCTGGGAGCCTGATTCCTTCAGCTCCATTTTTCTTTCTTAAGATTGCTTTGGCTAGTTGGAGTCTTTTGTGTTTCCATACAAATCATAAAATTTTTTGTTCTAGTTCTGTGAAAAATGCCATTGGTAATTTCTTTTTTTAATTATAAATGCTTTATTTATTTTTTCACAGAGGAAGCTTGGTGGTGGATATGTAGCCATTGATGCTTTTATGACTAAGAGTTAAAGTTCAGGCTCTCTTTCTTAGAGTTAAAGTTCAGGCTCTCTTTCTTGGTAAATGTGCACCAACACGTATATATGTAATTGTTATCAAACTTAAGCTTAGTCACTAAAAGAAGATTCGCTGTCTGAACTTTCTTCTGTATTTTTTTCACCTTCTACATCAGGCACTGGGGCATCTGGCCTCTCAGGAAGATCTGGGTCTAGTCCTTCCGATATCATTTTTTTCTTATTGCCATCACTGGAACACCCAGTTGAACCATTTTGAGATATCTGGAATATCTATGTCCTTGGAAATTTGATAGGGATTGCATTGAAACTGTAGATGACAGTCATTTTCAGAATATTGATTCTTCCAATCCAGGAACATGGTATATCTCTCCGTCTGTTTGTGTCATCTTTGATTTCTTTCATCAGTGTTTTATAGTTTTCTGAGTATAGGTCTTTTGCCTCCTTAGGAAGGTTTATTCCTAGGTATTTTATTCTTTTTGTTGCGATAGTAAATGGAATTGTTTCCTTAATTCCTCTTTCTGATCTTTCATTTTTAGTGTATAGGAATGCAAGAGATTTCTGTGCATTAATTTTGTATCCTGCAACCTTACCGAATTCATTGATTAGTTCTAGTATTTTTCTGGTGACAGCTTTAGGATTTTCTATGTATAGTATCATGTCATCTGTAAACAGTGACAGTTTTACTTCTTCTTTTCCAATTTGCATTCCTTTTATCTCTTTTTTTCTCTGATTGTTGTGGCTAGCTAGGACTTCCAATACTATGTCAAATAATAGTGACAAGAGTGGACATCCTTGTCTTGTTCTTGATCTTAGAGGAAATGCTTTCAGTTTTTCACCATTGAGAATGATGTTTGCTGTGGGTTTGTCGTATGTGGTTTTTATTATGTTGAGGTAGGTTCCCTCTGTACCCACTTTCTGGAGAGTTTTTATCAAAAATTGGTGTTGAATTTTGTCAAAAGCTTTTTCTGCATTGAAATGATCATATGGTTTTTATTCTTTAATTTGTTAATATGGTGTGTCACATTGATTGTTTTGCATATATTGAAGAATCCTTGCATCCCTGGGATAAATCCCATTTGATCATGGTGTATGATCTTTTTATTGTGTTGTTGGATTCTGTTTGCTAGTATTTTGTTGTGGATTTTTTTTGTCTATGTTCATCAGTGATATTGCTCTATAATTCTCTTTTCTGTGATATTTTTGTCTGGTTTTGGTATCAGGGTGATGGTGGCCTTGTAGAAGAAGTTTGGGAGTGTTCCTCCCTTTGCAATTTTTTGGAAGAGTTTGAGAAGGATACATATTAATTCTTCTCTGAATGTTTGATAGAATTTGCCTGTGAAGCCATCTGGTCCTGGACCTTTGTCTGTTGGAAGATTTTTAATTACAGTTTCAATTTCATTACCTGTGAGTGGTCTGTTTATATTTTCTAATTCTTCCTGGTTCAATCTTGGAAAGTTTTACCTTTCCAGGAATTTGTCCATTTCTTCCACGTTGTCCATTTTATTGGCATAAAGTTGTTTGTAGTAGTCTCTTATGATCTTTTGTATTTCTGCAGTGTCAGTTGTAATCTCTCCCTTTTTATTTCTAATTTTATTGATTTGAGTCCTCTCCCTTGTTTTTCTTGATGAGCCTGGCTAAAGGGTTATCAATTATGTTTATCTTCTCAAAGAACCAACTTTTAGTTTTATTGATCTTTGCTATTGTTTCCTTCATTTCTATTTCATTTATCTCTCCTCTGATCTTTATGATTTCTTTCCTTCTACTAACTTTGGGGGTTTTTTGTTCTTCTTTTTCTAGTTGCTTTAGGTGTACGGTTAGATTGTTTACTTGAGATTTTTCTTGTTTCTTGAGGTGAGCTTTAATTGCTGTGAACTTCCCTCTTAGAACTGCTTTTGCTGCATCCCATATGTTTTGGATCATCGTGTTTTCATTGTCATTTGTTTCTAGGTATTTTTTTATTTCTTCTTGATTTCTTCAGTGATCTCTTGGTTCTTTAGCAGTGCACTGCTTCGCCTCCATGTATTTGTGTTTTTAACAGGTTTTTTCCTATAATTGATTTCTTATCTCATAACATTGTGGTCGGAAAAGATGCTTGATATGACTTCAGTTTTCTTAAATTTTCCAAGGCTTGATTTGTGACCCAAGATGTGATCCATTCTGGAGAATGTTCCATGTGCACTTGAGAAGAAAGTGTATTCTTCCACTTTCAGGTGGAATGTCCTAAAAGTATCAATTAAGTCTATCTGGTCTATTGTGTCATTTGAAGCTTGTGTTTCCTTATTTATTTTCTGTCTGCATGATCTGTCTATTGGTGTAAGTGGGATGTTAAAGTCCCCCACTAATGTGTTACTGTCGATTTCTCCTTTTATGGCTCTTAGCATTTGCCTTATGTATTGAGGTGCTCCTATGTTGGGTGCATAAATATTTACGATTGTTATGTTTTCTTCTTGGATCAATCCCTTGATCATTATATAGTATCCTTCTTTGTCTCTTGTAATAGTCTTTATTTTAAAGTCTGTTTTATCTGATACGTGTATTGCTACTCCAGCTTTCTTGTGATTTCCATTTGCATGGAATATCTTTTTCCATCCCCTCACTTTCAGTCTGTATGTGTCCCTAGGTCTGAAGTGGGTTTCTTGTAGACAGCATACATAAGGGTCTTGTTTTTATATCCATTCAGCCAGTCTGTGTCTTTTGGTTGGAGCATTTAATCCATTTACATTCAAGGTGATTATCGATATATATGTTCCTATTACCATTTTCTGAATTGATTTGGATTTTTTTGGGGGGGTCTTTTTCTTTTCTTGTGTTTCCTGCTTAGAGAAGTTCCTTTAGCATTTGTTGTAGAGCTGGTTTGGTGGTGCTGAATTCTCTTAGCTTTTGTTTGTCTGTAAAGCTTTTGATTTCGCCATCGAATCTGAATGAGATACTTGCCCGGTAGAGTAATCTTGGTTGTAGTTTCTTTCCTTTCATCACTTTAAATATATTGTGCTGCTCCCTTGTGGCTTGTAGAGTTTCTGCTGAGAAATCAGCTGTTAACCTTATGGGAGTTCCCTTGTATGTTATTTGTCATTTTTCCCTTGTTGCTTTTAATAATTTTTCTTTGTCTTTAATTTTTATCAATTTGATTACTACGTGTCTCAGCTTGTTTCTCCTGGGGTTTATGCTGCCTGGGACTCTCTGCGCTTCCTGGACTTGGGTGGCTATTTCCTTTCCCATGTTAGGGAAGTTTTCAACTATAATCTCTTCCAGTATTTTCTCAGGTCCTTTCTCTCTCTCTCTCTCCTCTTTCTGGAACCCCTATAATTCGAATGTTGTTGCATTTAATGTTGTCCCAGAGGTCTCTGAGACTGTCCTCAATTCTTTTCCTTCTTTTTTCTTTATTCTGCTCCCTGCAGTTATTTCCACCATTTTGTCTTCCAGCTTACTTTTCTGTTCCTCTCCCTCAGTTATTCTGCCATTGATTCCTTCCAGGGTATTTTTAATTTCAGTTATTGTGTTGTTCATCACTGTCTGTTTGCTCTTTAGTTCTTATAGATCCTTGTTAAACGTTTCTTGTATTTTCTCCATTCTATTTCTGAGATTTTGGATCATCTTTACTATAATTACTCTGAATTCTTTTTCAGGTAGTTTGCCTATTTCATCTTCATTTATTTGGTCTTGTAGGGTTTTACCTTGCTCCTTCGTTGTAACATATTTTTTTTGTCATTTCTATTTTTTTTTTTTTTTGATGGGTGGGGCTGTATTCCTGTCTTACTGGTTGTTTGGCCTGAGGTGTCCAGCACTGGAGTTTGCAGGCAGTTGGGTAGAGCCAGGTCTTGGTGCTGAGATGAGAACCTCTGGGAGGCCTCACTCTGATTAATAGTTCCTGGGGTCTGAGGTTCTCTGTTAGTATAGCAGTTTAGATTCAGCACTGGCTGCATTGCCTTCTGTTCCTCCGCACCCCCCCCCCCCCCGCAGGGTCTCCCTCGTTGTGGGTGGGTCCTGCTGTGTGTAGAAACTCCTCCCCTCCCCCAGCTGCCCTTCAGGGGTGCAGTTCCCCGGAGGTCTGGCCTTTACTTTTGCTCCCCCTTCCCTCCCTCCCACTCCCTCAGGACCTTCGCTGCTGGAGGGGGCCCTGGTGGGCAGAGGATCAGGCCCAGGATCTCAGCAGGCTCCTGGGGGGCCCAGGTGGGCAGGGGAAATGCTGGCCATGCTGCCTTTTGATCCTTTGCCCTCCCATCGTCCCCCCCATCCCCCTTCTGGTGTGGGATCCCTCCTCCTCCCCCAGCTGCCCCTCAGGGGTGCGGGTCCTGTCCCGCCTCCACTTCTCCTCCCCCCTCGCTCCACCCCACGTCCTACCCAGTCACTGGGGATTCCTCCCATTCCCTCAGGTGTCTGTGGTCCCCCACCGGTGCCTGGTAGGTGCCCCAGTTGTGCGGAGACGCAAATCCTGTGTCATCCTAGTCTGCCACGTTGACTCCGCCCTCTATATGCTCTTTAATAATCTGTAGTCACTAAATTTTACTGAATGTTTACTATGCATCTTATATTATTCAATTTTGATAATAACTCCATGGCATAAGTGCTAGCATTATCTCCAGTTTAATAACAAACTGAACCTTGGAAAAGTTCAGTAATTTGCCTGAGAGCACAGCTAGAATGTACCAGATATAAACCCAGGCTGACTCTAAAGCCCATGCAGAAATTCAGCTACCACACTCCAGAATCATCCCTTACTTATTTTATTGTATTCACAGTACATATCAAAGTGTTTGACAGATATTATTAGATGCTCAATAAGTGATTTTTTTTTTTTTTTTTTTGCGGTACACGGGCCTCTCACTGTTGTGGCCTCTCCTGTTGCGGAGCACAGGCTCCGGACGCGCAGGCTCAGTGGCCATGGCTCACGGGCCCAGCCGCTCTGCGGCGTGTGGGATCTTCCTGGACCGGGGCACGAACCCGTGTCCCCTGCATCGGCAGGCGGACTCTCAACCACTGCGCCACCAGGGAAGCCCAATAAGTGATTCTTGAATGAATAAATGTTTAATGCTCTGCTAACTTGCTTTCAGACTTTACTCATACTGCTTTGGAGAAGCAATGTAACCTTGCTAACCAGAAGGCTTTACTCTATTTAGACTTTTATGCAGAATTGCCCATTAGACTATCCCCTGTAGCCAGAACTTAAACTATGTGATCATTAATTTTATTATCAACTTCTCTGGGCTAAGAGATGCCCAGATAGCTGGTAAGACATCATTTCTGGGTGTGTCTGTGAGGGTATTTCCAGAACAGAGTAGACTGAGTAAAAAAGATTACGCTCACCAGTGTGAGTGGGCATCATTCAATCTGTTGAGGGTCTGAATAGAACACAAAGTTGGAGGAAGGGTGAATTTGCTCTCTTGCTTGAGGTGGAACATCCGTCTCCTCCTGCCCCTCAGAAGTGCCATCAGCACTCCTGATTCTCAGCCTTCAGACTTAGACTGGGACTTACACCATCGGCTCCCCCTGGTTCTCAGGCATTTGGACTTGGACTGAATTACACCACTGGGTTTCCTGGTTCTCCAGCCTGCAGATAGCTGACTGCAGGACTTCTCAGCCTCCATAATTACATGAACCAATTCTTACCATCAGTTTCCCCATCTGTGTATCTATCTCCCATTGGTTCTGCTTCTCTAGAGAACTCTGACTAATATAACCCATATAAAGACTTATGTACTTGACTTACATAAATTGTCCTTGATATTCTGTAATTAGGCAAGTCTCCTCAACCAATTTAGCCATTCTTGGGAGCAGTGGTTCCCATCTAGAGGGGTGGAGTAAGAAGACACATGAGAACCACCCGATGAGCTTTTTCACACTACAGAAGTTCCACATGCAGCACATCCCCTCCCTCAACAAATCCTCATCCTATCTGGGTAGAGAAGGAATTGTCTAAGTTGATGCAAGTGTCCAGGTGTTTCTGATACATTTCCCCATACACTTCCACAGTCCACAACTCCAGACACCTACCTCCATTTAGAGAAAGTCAGTTCTGTCTTTTCATTTAAATAAAGGCTGATCTTCTTAGAATCTCAATTAAATGATGAGGCTTTATGTGGCTGACTTTCTACCTGTATTGCTTATTTTTCTTCTATAAACTTATTTATTTATGTATTTATTTTTGGCTGCGTTGGGTCTTCATTGCTGCGCTCGGGCTTTCTCTAGTTGCGACATACGGGGGCTACTCTTCATTGTGGTGTGGTGGCTTCTCATTGAGGTGGTTTCTCTCATTGCAGAGCACGGGCTCTAGGCTCATGGCCTTCAGTGTTGTGGCTCACAGGCTCTAAGCTCAGGCTCAGTAGTTGTGGCACACGGGCTTGGTTGCTCTGTGGCATGTGGGATCTTCCTGGACCAGGGCTCGAACCCATGTCCCCTGCATTGGCAGGTGGACTCTTAACCACTGAGCCACCAGGAAAGTCCCTGTATTGCTTATTAAATATATTAAATAATTATCCTCAGCACTTTACAGGTGGATTTTGACTGAAGATGACTTACATACTTACATATTTATGTTTCATTGTATCTTTTTCAGAATTAGACTTCTATAGCATAGTACACGGCTTACATTAAAGTTTTATTAGAGCATAATAAATGTAGAGCAGCACTGTCTCACAGAACAATGATGGAAATGCTCTCTGTCTGCTCTATCCAATACAGTGTCCT
This sequence comes from Phocoena sinus, assembly GCF_008692025.1. Taxonomy (NCBI): domain Eukaryota; kingdom Metazoa; phylum Chordata; class Mammalia; order Artiodactyla; family Phocoenidae; genus Phocoena; species Phocoena sinus. Next base: position 88,445,493 of record NC_045771.1, read on the forward strand.
AGATACATGTGGCTTCTGAGCATTTGAAATGTAGCTAGTGAGACTGAGGAGCTAAATTTTTTTTTTTTTTTTTTTTTTGCGGTACGCGGGCCTCTCTCACTGTTGTGGCCTCTCCCCGTTGCGGAGCACAGGCTCCGGACGCGCAGGCTCAGCAGCCATGGCTCACGGGCCCAGCCGCTCCGCGGCATGTGGGATCCTCCCGGACCGGGGCACAAACCCGTGTCCCCTGCATCGGCAGGCGGACTCTCAACCACTGCGCCACCAGGGAAGCCCAGGAACTAAATTTTTAATTGTATTTTATTTTAATTAACTTAAATTTAAATAGCCACGTGTGTCTAGAGGCTGCCGTATTGGAATGTACAAGTACAGTACAGTATAGAGAAACATGCTTCCATTTTTTTTTTTAGCCAAAATAATATAGAACTAGGACCTGTCTCATTTTTTTAATCGCTTTCCATAAAATCCAAAGCAGAAAACAACAACAACGCTGTAAGAGACTGGAAGAAACTCTGCCATGCTTACATTTCCACTGGGGAATGAATTCTTAACAAAAAAGAAAATTCTGACCCAGGATAGATGAATGGACAGAGGCAGGAAAGAGGCATTCCCAAGGGGAGCTCCATGGCAAATTCCTAGTTGTCTGTGAGACACAGAGCAGAGAGAGACTGTCAGAGGAAAATCTAAATGTGTTTTTAGCCACCTGTCACCCCAGAGGGAGGACAGGATGGCAATGTTAAATTGGTAAGATTGTAAAGCAAGGAAGTTAACTACCGTACAAGTCCAACTGAGGTGTTTAAAGTGCATTTTAACCGATGGAACTTCATTGCTGAAATCCAGATGGGGACTGATGCTACCTAGATGTCAGATTCGAAACCTGAATCGCCTTCACCTTAGAAAACTAGCATTTTCATTACAAACACCGTTCCACAAAAGCAGGATTGTGCTGAATTTTCATCTAAAGCAAATATTAGGTAAATCACAAAGTGACCCCAGATTCAGAAAGAGAGAGGGTGACGAGGCAACAGGAATACAGGACACACAGGCCCCATTGCAAAAATGTGAACTAAAAAATCCGTTCGGGGGCTTCCCTGGTGGCGCAGTGGTTGAGAGTCCGCCTGCCGATGCAGGGGACATGGGTTCGTGCCCCGTTCCAGGAAGATCCCACATGCCGCGGAGCGGCTAGGACCGTGAGCCATGGCCGCTGGGCCTGCGCGTCCGGAGCCTGTGCTCCGCAACGGGAGAGGCCACAACAGTGAGAGGCCCGCATACTGCAAAAAAAAAAAAAAAAAAAAAATCCGTTCGGTACAAAAGAAGTAGCTACCAAAGGAGCGAAGATGGGAGGCATGTAAACTGAAGAAGGTCATTCATGGGCCAGACAAGAGAGCAGTAATGAATTCTGAGCTAGGACAGTATTTCTCAAATCAGATTTCAGGCACATATGCTTGCGGGGAGATGGGGTTCTTTGGGCTTAGTAAGGACATTTAGGTTTTGTGCTTTCATTTTTACCGATTATAAACAGAAAACTTGTCTTTTCTTCAGTGAGACTTCTCAATTGAAAATCATGTTCAAAGAATGAGACTTCAGCTGTCTTAAGTAAATGGTTCTCAAATGCTGGTTAAGAAAATTTACCATAGGTCTTAGAGGATTATTTTCCTTTAAAGGGGTCCATAGTTTCTTCAGATTTGGAGATCAGTGACCTAGAGGCAGACCACACACACCCCTTGATTTGTATCTTGTTGGAAGAGTTGAAGCAGTTTTCCAACTTTGCCTTTAGCTTGCTCATGAAAAGATTAAACCTTTCCAAACTCAGAGGGCAGGTTGGGCATACTGTTCCTATTATATTCCCTAATGGAGGTCCTTGCTTAGAAAACTGTGCCCTTCTATTGCAAATGGGAAGTGGTGTGATAGGTGGGGTGGTCCTGGACTACAAGTCAGGCGGTCTCCCTCTAACCCTGACTCTCCAACTGGCTTTCACTTGTCCTCTCTGAGCTTTTGTTTCCTCATCTGTAAAATGAAGCAAGGGACTGGATAATGAATTACCAAGGTCACATCCAGCCTAGATTTCTTTGACTATAACAGTAAATTGCAGCGCCCATCTCCTATGTCTTCTCTGAAAGGCCTCTCAATTGAAAGTAGTTTTCACTAGGACTCTTTCGTTTCTGTTCTTTTCTTTGTTACCCTCCACCACGGAGCACCGAAGGGTCAGGAGGTGATGCATTGGAAGGAAAATAAAAATCAGTCAACACTCAACTTTTCTCACTGAGTAAAGCTCAGCGTTCCATCTATTATCTGCTACCACCTAGGAAGTGGGAAATTAAACTATAGAACCCAGACTCCCAGGATTCAGTGCAAATCACCCAGATACAAAAGAAATCTCAGAGGGACATTTGGGCTGGTTTCTATAAAGTTTCCAGTGAATGAGACAGCTGTTCACTCGAGTGTGAGTAAATCAAATGGAAACATAAAAGCTATGTCTGTTTTTATGTTTTGAGTAACATAAATAAAATTACTTAATGAGTGGACTCTCAGCCTATTGGTTGATATTCCACTCTGAGAGTGACACATATGTCGTGAGCTCTCTGCACATTCAAAGGTGTCCCATAGGAGCAGTGATGGTACAAGGCCTGTCTGTGTCTGTAGCAAAGAAAAGTGTGCTGGCCATGCATGTGCATGGAACCACCAAGCCACTGCTGCCTTTTGGTAGAAGTAATGCTATTCCTTTTCTCTAAGGAGTCCTCTCCCACATTTATGGAAGGGTGCACGTAGAGTATGCCCCATTGCCTCAGCAGTGGTTGGAATATCATACCTGTAGTCTGTGGGATAATTCTTAGGGCTCAGAGGGACCCAGAAGAGGTTTGCCTCGAGACCTCTGTAGCCAAGACACAGCATAGAGCATCAAAATACTCTAAGATTACTCAGGCATCAGCCCCTCATCTAGCAATAGAACCCATTCTTTTGGCCTTTTTCCTGCATGAGCTGCCCACTGAAACTTAGCCTGACAGCTTACACCTAGAAATGTCTGTCCTGCCTTGGGAGAGCATTGGGTCCTGGGACCTAGAGGAGAACTTAGAAGCTACTGCCATTGAACTCTTCACTAAAATTCACCCCATGCAGGATGATGATACCACAGCTGTCTTCACTGCAGCAAGGACCCCAGCTCTCCAGATGCGGTCCTGTGGCCTGATAGGATCACTGATCCCCCAGGATACGTGGCATTGCTTGTCCCATCAGCAAGGAAAATGTGACTGCCTCTGTCTCTTCTGTTAAAATAATGACCTTCTGGTCAGCATGGAATGAAAGCCCTCCAAGGCAAGAGAATGACTTAACTTGAAATGATTTCCTCTGAAATCATCTTGTAGTTTCCATTCTAGTTAAAATTTGGCTAATTGCTTAATAATTCTGTTTAAATGTCTCCACTGCTGCAAATATTAAATCATTAGACCTACTTTTTCTGGTTGGAAACTCCTTTGCTTTTCTAAGTATCCTCTGCCTCTTTCTCCCGTTTGTAATTTTGCCAGAGCAACATTCTGTTGACGTAAATAACATCCATTCAAAGAGGTGTTGGACAGATCAAGGTGTCTCTCTGTGTTCCAGAGCCCAGGCACTGTAGTCTCCGTCCTTGAGGCAGTACCTGCGATTGGGAAAGATCTGAGTGTGTGTCTTTAAAACACCAGCATCCCTGCCAGACAAATGAAGCTGCAGTCACCAGCAGCCTTAACCTGCTCCTGCCGTAGACAGCCTACTGCTACTGTGCTTGACGGGGTGAGAGCCTGCCCGAGAAAGAAGAACCCAGGCCCAGCCTTTAGGAGCCCACAGCCCAACTGGCAGCTGGAGTTACATCTACACAAAAGAATATCAGCCAGGTTAAAACTCTGCTCAAAGCAGAGGCCTTGTCAGAGCACAGCAGTCTGTGGTCGGGGACACACACACACACACACACACACACTGCTTGGTGGGAAAATGCACTTCTGTGGAAGCCAAGAACCATCATGTGGTCTGTGCTCCAGGGGTGAGCGTGCTTCCTGCCCAGGCAGCCTATGACTCACCCTTTCTGGCAAAAGTTGGCTAAGCCAGGCTTCCTAACAGACCCTGGCATCTTCCTTGTCACTCTTCCCTTCTGTGTTTGACCAGCCGAAGACTTCCAGTGTTGCTTTTCATTTTTCATTCGAAATGATGCTTTTAGCACCCAACATTCCAACTTTAAAGGATCCCATTGCTTCATCCGAATGCTCACATCCCAGTGAGGGCCAACACAGTCCTCTGAGGAAGTGAAAAAGGGTGTGAGGGAACTCAGAGTGACAGAGAGTCCAACAGCTTCCACCCTGGAAACTTTCTCAGACCAGTGATGAATAAGAAGTGACGTAGTCAGGTAACAACCAGACTAGAGAAGTCAGGAGAGGGCGAAATGGGAAGCAGGAGATGCAAGGTGTCAGAGAGGAGGGAATCAGGTATCCCTGGGTCAGAAGAACAGGACAGCCCATTAATCTGAGTTTCATGGAATGCCCCATGTTTTTATTTATTTTAATTTTTATTTCATATTGCAGTATAGTTGATTAAGAATGTTGTGTTATACTGTTGGTGGGAATGTAAATTGATACAGCCACAATGGAGAACAGTATGGAGGTTCCTTAAAAAACTAAAAATAGAACTACCACATGACCCAGCAATCCCACTACTGGGCATATACCCTGAGAAAACCATAATTCAAAAAGAGTCATGTACTCCAATGTTCATTGCAGCTTTATTTACAATAGCCAGGATACGGAAGCAACGTAAGTGTCCATCGACAGATGAATGGATAAAGAAGATGTGGCACATATATACAATGGAATATTAAAGAAATGAAATTGAGTTATTTGTAGTGAGGTGGGTGGACCTAGAGTCTGTCATACAGAGTGAAGTAAGTCAGAAAGAGAAAAACAAATACCATATGCTAACACGTATATATGGAATCTAAAAAAAAAAAGAGGTTCTGAAGAGCCTAGGGGCAGGACAGGAATAAAGACACAGACGTAGAGCATGGACTTGAGGACACGGGGAGGGGGAAGGGTAAGCTGGGACGAAGTGAGAGAGTGGCATGGACATATACACACTACCAAATGTAAAATAGCTAGCTAGTGGGGAGCAGCCACATAGCACAGGGAGATCAGCTCGGTGCTTTGTGACCACCTAGAGGGGTGGGATAGGGAGGGTGGGAGGGAGATGCAAGAGGGAGGAGATATGGGGATATATGTATATGTATAGCTGATTCACTTTGTTATAAAGCAGAAAACACACCATTGTAAAGCAATTATACTCCAATAAAGATGTTTAAAAAAAAAGAATTAAAAAAATAAAAAAAAAAAAAAAAAAAAAAGAATATTGTGTTAGTTTCAGGTACACAACAAAGTGATTCAGTTATACATATACATGTATCTATTCTTTTTCAAGTTATTTTCCCATTTAGGTTATTACAGAATATTGAGTAGAGTTCCCTGTGCTATACAGTAAGTCCTTGTGGGTTAGCTCTTTTAAATATAGCAATGTGTGGGCTTCCCTGGTAGCGCAGTGGTTGAGAGTCTGCCTGCCGATGCAGGGGATGCGGGTTCGTGCCCCGGTCGGGGAAGATCCCACATGCCGCGGAGTGGCTGGGCCCGTGAGCCATGGCCGCTGAGCCTGCGCGTCCGGAGCCTGTGCTCCGCGACGGGAGAGGCCACAACAGTGAGAGGCCCGCGTACCGCAAAAATAAATTAATTTAATTAAATAAATAAATCAAGCAAGCAAGCAAGCAATGTGTACATGTCAATCCCAAACTCCCAGTCTCTCCCTCCCTGCCACCCTTCCCCACTGGTAACCGTGAGTTCTTTCTCTAAATCTGTGAGTCTATTTCTGTTTTGTAAATAAGTTCATTTGTATCATTTTTTTTAGATTCTGCATACAAGCGATATCATAAGATATTTGAGCGATATCATAAGATATTTTCTCTGTCTGACTTACTTCACTTAGTATGATAATCTCCAGGTCCCTCCATGTTGCTGCAAATGGCATTATTTCATTCTTTATAACTGCTGAGTAATATTCCATTGTATATATTTACTACATCTTCTTTATCCATTCATCTGTCAGTGAACATTTAGGTTGCTTCCATGTCTTGGCTATTGTGAACAGCGCTGCTATGAACATTGTGGTACATGACTCTTTTTGAATTATGGTTTTCTCAGGGTATATGCCCAGTAGTGGGATTGCTGGGTCGTATGGTAGCTCTATTTTTAGTTTTTTAAGGCACCTCCATACCGTTCTCCATAGTGGTTGTATCAGTTTACACTCCCACCAACAGTGCAAGAGGGTTCCCTGTTCTCCACACCCTCTCCAGCGTTTATTGTTTGTAGACTTTTTAATGATGGCCATTCTGACCGGTGTGAGGTGATACCTCATTGTACTTTTGATGGGCATTTCTCCAATAATTAGCGATGTTGAGCATCTTTTCATGTGCCTCTTGGCCATCTGCCACATGTTTTTAAATAAGACCTGTCTCCGTGTGCAGATGCACCAGTAGGAGATGGAAGTGGGGGAGGGGATTCCCTCTGGGGGCAAGTAAAGCACTAGCAGGGCACTGGTCCTGGCCACCCAGGGACTCAGAGTGTAAGCAGCAAAGGCAGACTCAGCCCAGGTTATCCTCAGAGCACTTTACTTGCAGGTTCCTTTCAGGCTAAGGTCCCATATTTTCCTTGACCACCGTATCCTGCCAAGTGAAGCCAAAGCTGACAGAATGGTTCTAGGAAAGAATAGAGGAGTCTGTTCTTCTGTATGACTTGGTACTCATGACCCAGAATCCTTGTGCTGGCACCTTTTAGCAATTCGCTTACTGTGTGAGGCACTGGGCAGAAGCAAGTTAGAACACGTTAGATGCCATGAGTCCAAAGGTGAACACCTGATGATGTGTACACAGCCTGGAATTGTCCAGTGTGAACCAGGCCTCAGGGTTCTAATCGATCTGTGTGTGTGCCGTTGATTTTTATTTATCTTTCTTAAAAAGCTACTCTGAATTGCTTTGGAATTTGAAATGACACCCTCAGAGAATTAGAACAACACAGAAACTATTGCTCAACCCGTGCATTTCTAACTTTGTCTGTTTTTCTCCTGAATGTTTGATTTCTTCAGTTGTTTTTCTTATTGAGCATCTAAATTCCTCACCAAGTCCTTAGCTTTCTGTAAACTTTTGATCATATACTCCGGGTGGTATTGCCTGAGGAAGCTAAAGATCAAAATAACAACAGTGATAACCAATACTTAGATGATGCTTAGTCTTGAATAGGACTGTTCAAGTATTTTACATGTATTAATTTATTCCACCCTCACCACAGTCTTATGAAGTAAGCGGTACTCTTAGGCCCATTTTACAGATGAGGAAACTGAGGCATAGAAAGGTAAGACACTTACACAGAGTCACACAGCTACAAGTGGCAGAACCAAGATATGAAACCAGGGTCTGGCTCTCAGAATTATGCTTCTCAGCACTATGAATTGTCACACGTATTGCTCTTCACACTAGGAATCGGATGGCCAGGAATGACACCGTTATTATTAACCTTTAAAAATAAAGTGCAAGCTCTTAATTTATTGTACCTTTAACTATTCTGTTTTTCCCTCCTAAACTCTCAGATGATGGAAATGCTTAAAGCACACTAAGGTAGTGTGAGACCACGCCATGTAAGTGTGAGCATGGCTCCTCTGGGCCCGACTGTGTTTTGTGCGCTTCCGCCTACCATCCCCGCATGTTTCCTCTGCTGTTCTGATTCCCGCTTTCGCCGCTTGCCCCTGGGGCCGCATGAACCGTCGCTCTTAAGCCGTAGAGCTTATGTCTTTGTTCCTGATTTTGTATTTGTATTTCTCTCTCCCACAATCCCTAGAGAACTTGCCGCTGTCTGCCTGACACCTCCCCGGGAAGGAGCTGGGGACACCCAGGGAATGCGTTTTGTTATTGTTCTCTGACAGTGAGCCCTCATGTTGTCAGATTTTAGGATTCCGGGCTAGTGTCCACATTCTCACAGCAACGTTCTACTCCACAGAGCAGAAACGTGTGTCGACCCCTCATGCAGGCTGTGGCACCCATTGCATCTTTGCTGTGCAGTGTTCTTCTGGGACCACCAGCCTAAACGGATTATTGCTCTGTGAGCCTTTGCAGAGTGAATGCTCTGTGAGAATAAATACCATGCAACAGGGCTAAAATGAGCCATGGAGAAAAGGGGTCATCTTCTCATTTGTTTATTGTTTTCTCTGTACCTGTGTATATGATGGACACATATACATATATTGAACAAACCTGTGATTATCAATGAGAAAGGATAATGGTTCCTAAGCCAAATATGGGTTATATTGACCCTTCATTGTACACACCCATACATACACACACACACAAATTCAATATGTGATAAACTAGATTTACAGAGTAACAAATTGGGGTGGAGGAATTTGTGCCTGACAAAAAGTATCCTGTCTTACTGTACAGCTTTCCCCACCTGACCGTGATTTCAGGGTTGGAACTTCCTCTTGTCCTCAGTCTCCCAGAAGTTTCCAGTGCATGTCGAAAGGGAGTGAGGAGGAAACTTTCCAAGTTAGTTGTCAGAGATGACAAGAATTTAAAAGTGCAGGGGCTCTCTCATGAGATGTGACGGAGCACTTAGTCCCCTGCAGTGTTGGGACTCGAGCCCGTCGTTTAGACATACACAGGATGCTGGAGCTTACGGGTCCTTAGAGATGGATTCTTCACTCCAAACCCCTTAATTCACAGATGACTGAGGCCTCCAGGGGGAAAGTAACTTGCCCAAATGGGGCAGAGCCTGGATTATAACTCAGTTCTCTTTCCATCAAAGCATCTTACCGTTGTGCTGCCCCAGCTCATTTTTGTCTGGGGGAGAACCATGTACACAACCAGGAAGTGAATGAAAGTGAAGGAGTCTCCCTCCCAAGAAGGGACCCCGGTTCCCATTCCTGGCTCTGCCACTACATATCTGCATGAACTTGGGAAAGTTACTCTGCCCTTCTGGACCTTGGGCTCCTCATCTGTAAAACGACTTTGACAACAGCTAATTTCAAAAAGTACATGACGCTCAGTTTGCTCCTAACCTCGGGCTGTTTTCATGCAGCTTCCTCCCAGCAGTATTCATTTCTAACCATAGGATTAGGGAAAAAGTTAGTCAGGCTGTGTAAATGGGGACAGCCTACAGGAGCAAGAGCTCTGTGAGTCTCTGTTATTAACTGAGGAAGGACAAGGGCAGGAGGGAAAGGTGCAGGTGAGAGACAAGTAGCCTGCCCCCCTTACACGGACCTGCCACACGGAGGTGGACATGGCCGACTCCAGGTGTGATCATCTCAGATAAGCTGATTTCTGCAGTCTGAGGTTATCTGGCTGATATCCACTTCTCTCCTTTCCAAGACACCACTGATTAGAGCTCTGGAGCTTAGGGAGACTCAGTAGGTGAGCTAAGTCACATTTTCTCCTTTCGATGCATTGCTCACTGAGCTAACAGGGCCAGGGAAGTCAGTGAGGCAGTCCAAGAATAATTTGAAAGCCAATTAAGGCAAGAGTAGAGACCCACACGTGCTAGTTTGCAGCAGAGTTTTGAGATGCACTCCTTGTTTATGTAAAATTATAGAAATACAGAGATTAACCAAAGGTACAATGTCATTTTAACAGAGCTTTCTTTTTCCATGGTAAATCCATGGCATGTTCATAATCAATCTTTTTTATAAAGCAAAGAATCATCACTAATTTAACATTTGGCCCCTTTTGTTGTCCACAGATCAAGTTTGGCTTAACATGCAACTTTTTCCAAGATAGCCCCTCAGGTCTGCAGCCGTCTCCCCTGGATCTGGTGGGAAGAGCAGGACAGGGAGGGGGAATGAATACAGAGGTGGATAAGCTCCCTGTGTGTGTCTTAGGTTCTAACGCTGCTGGACAAAATGGAGAGCTGCAAAGAGCTGCGACCTTGGAAAATATTACTGGGACAGAATCTCAGCTTCAGGATTTTGGTGGAATAAGGGCTTTGCAGGCAGCAGCAAATCTGGCTGGAGGGGTTGTGCTAGAGGACTCTTAAAGCTGCATTTGCGTGGCACTTAACATAAAATTGAACAATGCCAATCGACCATGTCATTGGGAGGGAGCAGCTGTTGGAAATTAAGGCCCCTTCTTGGCAACCATCATTGCCCTGGTGTTACCATTCCTTCTCCCATGGTGACTGTTGTGCCGTATGAAGAGGAAAATGACATCCTTGGGCAGCCACACAAGACCAGTTGTCATGCTGAGGATGCTGGACAGGCAGGCAGAGGTCATGAGCCCCTCACCTTACATTTCCCTTTGCCGGAGATCCCTGGGGTCGTGGGAAGACGCGCTTTTCTGGCTTCTCCCAGGTCCTTCCTGGCCCCTTCCTAGGGTAATAATTGTCCTGCTGAGACCTCTAGTGGCCATACTGGTCACTACAGGCGTCTGAGGCAGGAGGGGAGGAAGTCAGACACTGTGGGCTGCCCCAAAACACAGCCAAGCATGTCCTAGGTGGTCTGAGGAGGCCTCAGCCTGAAATACTTTCTAGATGGAGGAAAGGGTGTATCAGAGGCCTGAGGCCCCTGAAATATCAGCCTGGAGGCCTAGTGGTCTGTCGCCATGGGAACATGCCCAGCTGGCCAGTTAGTCATGGTGAGGAGGACTCTACCTGCTGTTATACCAGCTTAGTTCTGGGATCTGCTGGATCCTTCCTGACTTGCCCTAAGATATACCTGTAACCCCATTGTTACCCGAAACCAAACTGAGCTCCCTCGAGTCTGAAGAGCCAGCCACCAGAAGCCTGGTTATCTGACAGACACGCATGTACCAACCCACATTTGCCCCCAGGAGTCCTGTATAGACTGGCCTGGCTTGAAGGCCAGGTGGCTCTGCACTGCTTCCCCAGACGTTCACCTCCCGGAGGGACAGAACACCAGCCCACCACTGCCACCACCACCCCACACTCTGATCGTTGGGGCTTCCCGAGAACGGTTAAGTAGGGTACACCTGACTGACACAAGGCTGGATTGTTTTCATTGTTCTAACCCAGTGGTTTTCAAGGTGTGGTCCCCAGACCAGCAGCCTCAGCATCACTCAGGAACTTGTTAGAAACGCAGATGCTCAGGCCCCGCCCCAGACCTACTGAATCAGAAATTCTGCAAGTGGGACCCAGCCACCTGTGTTTCTCAGGCTTCCAGACAACGGTGAGGCTCGCCCTAGTTTGAGGCCCCCTGCTCCAAGCATTAATTCAGAGATGTCAGTATATACGTGATGACAAACTCTTAGCTTATTTAAATGTGGGTGCTGACCCACAGAGATTTAGTAGTTCTGCAGTGAGGATGCAGAAATCTGATTCTTAAATCATCAGTCCATGTAATTCTGATGCAAGAGATCCACAGACCACTGTTTTGAAAAAGTCTCTTTTTAAAAGAACAGGGCTGGGCTTCCCTGGTGGTGCAGTGGTTGAGAATCTGCCTGCCTATGCAGGGGACACAGGTTCGTGCCCCGGTTCCAGGAAGATCCCACATGCCGCTGAGCGGCTGGGCCTGTGAGCCATGGCCACTGAGTCTGCACATCCGGAGCCTGTGCTCCGCAACGGGAGAGGCCGCAACAGCGAGAGTCCCGCGTACTGCAAAAAAAAAAAAGAACAGGGCCATCTTCACCACAACAGTTTTGCTTCCTCTCTTGAATTAGCAATAAATATTGTTCTTATATCTCACTGATCACGAGAGAGACGTCAGTAAACATATCAGATACTCCAGGTCTTTGAAGCAGGTCATATTTTCCCTCGGCAAATGAGGTTTTGCTGCTGCTGTGAGGAAAACCTCAGTAGAGCCCATATCACAATCCAAAAGTGAAATCTTCCTCTGGAAAGAGATAATAATTCCTGAGAGAACAGAATGAACAGGAGACCTGTAGCTTCTTTGAGTCTGGATCTCTGGGTGGTATGTCAGGCTCGACTGAGAAGCTGTGTGTCATCTTTGGGCTGTGTGTCCATCAGATAGAAAGTTGCCCTTTATTCTCCCTTCTCGAACAATTCGAGATTTAGTGGTACTTTCTCAACAAGACCCAAGACATTGGTTTATTATAATACTGCTAGGAGGAAGGGGTTTTCAAGACTTGAGGTTATGAGTACACTTGGCTTATACAGCCTCTGCATTGATCACCCTGGAAAAACAGAGTTCACTTTTTGTGAAGATTCTTGTGAATGAAAAGTCCCAGCTCTTCTCAACACAGCTCTGGGCCCTACTGGGAGCTCCAGGGGGGATTTGCCCTCTTTCTTCTTCTGTCCCATGTAACATTCCCATCTGAACACCTCTCTCAGTTCTCTCCCGAGCACTACACCTTCATGGGGTACTAATTCGTTGGGCTGTGCTCTGGGAAGACACGTAAGCAGAGTCACGTTTTTCAAGGATCTGATGGGAGCAGAGCAGACATGGTGCTGGCACTCCTTGTCGTGACCTAGGATTCTCAGTCCTAATCCAGGCGCCTGTGTGCACGGGTATTGTCTGCTTGGGGCCAGCAGCTTTACCAGGTCAAGACTCCAGTCTTTAAAATCATGTGGGTAGAGCAGGCAAAATGCTGGCTCCCTTCTTTCCTCCCTTCCTCCCTTTGTTCGTTGCCGCCTTCCTTCCATCTTCTGCCCCTCACCCATTTTCCCACGTTCCCTTTCCCATGTTTTCCTCTGCTTCTGTGAATTTCTCCAGCTTTTCCTCCCCTCTCCTCTCATCTCGCCGGGCCTCCCACAGTCCTGAAAAGCAGCCCCCACCCCACCCCGTGAACTCCAAGAGCCTCACCAGCGCTAACTGCGGAGGCTACAAGCATCCTGGCGGGCAGGGAATGTCACCTTCATTTACTGGAAAGCATAATTAAAAGACAGATCTCACATCTCCCCTCGCTCAGACAGCGGGAGACGCAAGGAAGGGAAGAGCAGCAAAGGAAAATCCGAAAAGAAGCCACAGTGTCGAATTTTAAACTCTGTGTCCAGAAGAAGTGCAGCCCACACTGTCCACAGCACTGGGGGTCGGGTCAAAGCATCAGGCTTAAATTCCTGAGTCAGCAGGAAAGAGAAGAGGAGGAAGAAAATAGGGCAATGTTGAAAATAGGGCAGTAGTAAAGGGAGGAGACGGCTTTTGTCCAGAGCATAAATCCCCTCTTCCCAGGGATGTTCCTGGGTCAGGAAGGACTCCCTTTGGGAGTTGGGAATGGGTGGGGCCGGCCTTGCTGGTGGGCAGCACTGATTTTCCTCTTGCTTCCTTGTTCTTTGTTCCTGCACCCAGGGCACCATGAGTGCACGACCAGTGTAGTCCACAGGGTCCCAAGCTCAGAAGGGCCCTGTGCTTGGGGGTTAATGCTCTGCAGCCCCGGTCTTGAAACTGTGTTTTGTCAGTGACGTCTGACGGGGCGATGGCACATTGGAGCATGTAGGGGGTGGGGAGGCTTGGAGACTGGTCACGGTGCCCTGCATCCTGCTGCCTCCCCCTCCCCCTTTCCCCTCCCTACCCCGCCCTGTCCCCAGCTCCCTGGGGATGGGTTCTCAGCCCAGTTGTCTGCGCCCTGGAACCTGGGCCCTGCTCAGCCTCCCCTCCTTGTGCCCCAGGAAGGGCCCGGGTGCAGGTGGGGAAGGTCATGTCTGGGTGCACCTGTCCTGCAGCATCTTGGGGCCGGGCACAGCAGTGGCCTTCCCACCCAGGACTAGCAGGTCTGCAACGTGTCTGGTGGGCAGCAGGTAGGAGGTCGCAACTCAAGGAGGGAAGAACCTCTTGCCCACCCCTGATCCATTTACCTAGTACAGAGGTTGCAGTACCTGGGGTCACCCATCTGCCATGGGCTGGAGATACCACCCATATATCTCCTCATGGGAAGGGGAGATCCCCCAAGGCCTGCCCCAAGCCAGGGAACAATGTGTCGGTCCATCAGCCGGTGGAAGGGGGAATACCAACAGCCATCAGACCTGAGAGGGCACACAGGGCAGGGCTCCTGGGCGCCTGTGAGGCTCTGAAGTATCCCTGAGCCAGAGGCGCACCCCCAGCCACTCTCTTGAGCCCACTCTGTGCCTGGGGGACACTCTCTTCTTCCCAGTCTTCCTGAATCTGTCTGTGTTTGTTTTTTCTGGCCAGCTCAAGGCATCCTCCGGGGGCAAAATACATTTGTGTGATTTCAATGATTGCACAAACGAGTTAAATGCTCTTAACATTTGCACTTAAAACTGGCATTGCATGATGTAAAAGTGCATGGTAAATTCATGCTAACTATTTAAACTTTTATTTACTTAGAATGACATTAAATAGGAAATGAGAAACACCATAACTGGTGGTAGTTGCACAACAATGGGAGTGTATTTAATACCACTGAACTGTGCGCTTAAGGTGTACATGTAATGTGTAAATGTAAAAAAAGTCTAAGTGGCGAGTTTTATGTGTATGTTACTACAGTAAGAAAAAAGAAAAAAGAATGAAAACAAACAAGCATCATGACAAGGCTAGAGAGAGAGACCACATGAAAGAAGGGAAAAGCCTGCTTTATGAACGATTTTCATTTAACACTGAGCCTGCAAATGGTGCAGCTCATAATCCTTGCTGACTTGGAGATGATCAAGTTCAAACTTACACAGTGTTACAGAGGAAATTCTAATCCTGTGGGGGGAAAAGGCCCCAATTTATGACTAAAGGTAATTTCAACCTTAGTATCCATTCATCTACAGGAGAAAAAAAGGAGGAAACCTAAGAATGAAAAAGAAAATAAAAGAGAGAGTCTTGAATGAAAAAAAGATAAAAGATTCTTGCATTTAGATGAGCACCCATCACATTTCTCGGTGACCTCAGATACGCACAGGGCAGTGTGAGAGTTCCTGGGTGAGGTCAGTTCATTAATTTATGAGAAAACGTCTTCAAGAACATAGCTTCTCACACTCAACACAGATTGTCTGTATTTCCAGTATATTGCAAATGATTTAGGTCATTTATCAGCCTCCTGTCTGAAGTCTGGTGCCTCCAAAGATAATTAAGAAGGTTGTAAGTTCTCATCACTTTAGTATGAAAAAAGGAAATAAAGCAGATTTCAGTGCAGAAAATATTTCTGGAGCACCATTTGTCAAAGTAAAATTTGTGGGGCTGCCTTTTAAATGAGATTTTTAAAAGAGAGTATAGCATTGTGACCCTTCCTGGTTAAGAAAAGTTTGTCTAAACTGAGGCCTTCTATGGTTTGCAAATCCCTCGTAATTACTCTCCATGGACCAGTAATGTATCCACCCAAACACACCTTTCTCTGCCCTCCTGCGAATCCCAGTAAGCTCTTTAGGCCGGCGTGGGAAGCTTAATGTTTATCCTGTGAAATCATACCATTCTCCTTGATCAGCTAATCCCAGCTTTGCAAATTGAAAAAATTTCATTCCTGGCATCAACAGTCTGTTAAATTAGTTCTGATTAATAATTGAATCTTAAGACCCTTTCAAGGCAACATTTACAACAACAGATTAGTGGAGAAGGGAGAGTGAAGCCACATAGCACCATGTCGTGGTAGAACAGACTGGTGACCTCAACTGGAGGTGTTAAAGGTAGAGTCCAGACTCTGGGGAAGTTTAATTCCTCAGAAAAATCACAGAAATACACAGTCACTTCTCCCCTGCAGACTGATGGGCCTAGCATTTGTTTCCTAGTAATATACATTTATTGGTGTTCTAGACACATTCTTCTTGGACTTGGAGTGTGATTGCAGGTCATAGTCCTGTGGTTCACATTAAGCTCTCTTGGATTTTGAATTATTTATAAGGCATTGCAGAGTATTTCTTCCTTTAATCCTGAAAGAGAAAATACAGCCCTCCTGAAATGTCACACTGAGAAACAGATAGGCTCCTAGCTTAACAATCGAAAGAATAGCCCTTCTGGATGTTTTCCAGGCATAGAGGATGTCCAAATAACTCTAGAGCATTGTGGCAAATCCTTTAAGCACGCTCGTGCTTGTACAATCCCAGAACTTGCTTGGGCCGAGATTTTCCCAGCCCAGTCTATGACTGAAGGTGATTTCAGTCCTATTACTGTTTCATCCATCGAACAAAGAAGGAAACCTAAGAGTAAAAGAACATCAGCACGCATCACATTTTTAAGTAACCCCTAGGGTTTCTCAATGGAGGCCTTGAGGCTGCCCTAAAATGTTGCATCAGAAGCACCTGGGGGATTGGTTTAAAATGCTGTAGCCTGCATTCTGCCCAGATCTACCGATTGTGGTTCTTTGGGAATTTTTTAATTACTAGGGCACTCTTAGGTAGTAAAATTTGAGAACTACTGACCTCCAGACAATTCATTAATTTCAGTGAGTTATTGTGTTTTCAAAGCCTAATGATGTATGCATGAGAATCTTTAAATCCCTTGCTTAGTAAGGCTAATATGTATGTTTTGTAATTCCCAGAGGTTGAGAGCAGATTTCTTTCAGCACTCACCCTCCTAGTAAGCACGTATTGAGGAGGTACAATGACCTGGGCGCTGTGCTGGCTTCTGTGAGCTAACTGATCCTCATGGCTTCTCTCTGAGCAGGGATACCCTGCGTGTTTGGTGTACTTAGGAAAACCTCAGGGTGGAAGCAAGCACTGAGAAGTTAATCCTCAGGAGGATTAGAGAAAAAGGTAATCGTGGTAATGGCTAAGAGACTCCCAACCCCCTTGCATCCCTGTGATTTTGCCGTATGCCAGGGGCTTTGCCTGTATTATGTCATTTCTTCCTCACAATCACCTATGAAACAGGGTTGAGTATATTGTTCCATTTTACAGACGAGGACACTATAGCTCAGCAGGGCTGTTCGACTAGTCAGCAGTGGAGCAGGGATTCCCTCTCACCAGTCTGTTTCCAGAATGCAGGCTCTTATTTGACACTATTCCAACCATCATGGTAGTTTTCCTTTCCCTTATAAGGCAGAAACTAGGAGGTGATGCGATGAAATGTGAATATTTTGTGCCACCATGTGTCCACCCAATTTCTGTTACAATGGTGATTCGTTGTGTATTAAATCCATGAAGCACACATGCATTCCAGACTCTGGGGGTACAAAAAGAATCAATGTGTGTCAAGAAGCTCGCAGTTACTAAAATGTTGAGTCACGTGGAAAGTCCAGAATTAAAACTCAGCACCCCCCACTTCCTTGAGCAATTTTGAGCCCGTTTAGCTGCGTGGCCTGCCATCCTAAAATTCTGCCAGGGGAAGGAGTTTCCAACTCCCTTGAATTAGTGTGATGTCAGAGTAACTGCCAGGTGGGCTGTTCTTACTCAAGCAAAACCACTCCTGGGGGCAGTAAATTTGGAACTGAAGCCTCTTTGTCATGCAGTGTGGGGAACTGTAATTTTTAACGTCTTTCAGTGTGTTAAAGTCCATCTTTTTCCTCCTTTCTGAATGCTGATAAAATTTACTGGGCTCCCAAAACCGGCCCCCTCGATGTCATCCCTGATAATAAAGAGCGAAGCTATGCCCGAGAACAGCAGGGAGGTTTCTAGCTGAAGGTTCTGCAGGAGAAGTGGGGCATGTGGTTTGAAATCATTACTGCGTAGCAGCTTCTGTGACAATTAAAGTCTAGTTAAAATAAGTTGGTAAATTCTAGCTGTGTCCAAGCCTGCTATGAAGGCTGAATACAAACCAGAATATCTCACTGTCAATAGGACACTGTAAAAATATCTTGAAGACCCTCTAGACTTGCCCTGAAAACTAGCATTGCAGATGTCTTTGACCCCAAACCAGTCAATATGTAAGGCTTTTCCTCACCCCTCTTATATTACAGGTGTTCCTATGGGGGCTTCCTAGGACAAAACAGCCCTAGGGGCTCAGTTACAGGCTGTGGGACCTGGGGCAGGCTCAGATCTTACAGCAAACTACAATTCACAGGCCTCCTTGCCCCCTCACAATTTGGTCCCCAAAAGCAAAGCTACATTCAGAGACCCTCCTCCCAAACATAACTATAGACAGAGAGGGTGTCTTTCTCTGCCCTGCTCAGACTTTGTAAGCACCCCAAGCTGCTTCCCCCACCTTGGGAACCCTGCGTCCAGGATCACCACCAACACCGTGTGCTTTCCCGACCTCTGTTCCTAGGTAGCCGAGCATAGCTGGAGAAAGACCCCACAACTAACCTCTGTTGAGCACTCATTGCCACTGGGTACCTCCTTCATCCGTTCTCATTGGTCCTTCATGCCTCCCTTCCAGAAGTGGCTCCAAACTTCCTCCTCTTTGCTCAAGTTCGAAATACACCTCCACCCTCGGTGGACCCAGGCCAGCCCCTCTGCCGGAGTCATGCTCATCCAATAACAGCTTCATATCCCTTCCTGTCCGTCTCAAATCTTTATTTTCACACTTTTGTTGTTCCCTCACCACTGAATCTGTCCTGTTTCTGTCCCAGAGACTACTCTTCCTCCTGAGTTCTTTTTCTTTTAGTAACTGCCCATTCCCCCTCCCTCCCAGCCCCTGGGAACCACCATTCTATTCTTTGTCTCTATGATTTTGACTAAGTATCAGGACACAAAGCTGTGTGAGGTACCATATAGCTGGATCACAGAATATGGATCCAAAAGATTTTGACAGATTGGACCTAATAGTATGAAATTCAACAATTTTCAAACAATAAGGATCTGACCTTTGTTCTCAACACCCAACCACACAAACAGAGAGGCCACAAGTCAGGAGCTGTACGGAGGAAAGGCACAAGGGATTTAGTTAAATGGCAAGGTCATTGGGCACCAATACTGTGAAAAAGCTAATGGAATCTCAGGCCATAAAAGATAAAATGTCTAGAGCAATGAAGGGTGTGTCCTCCATTTAGCAGTATTTGATTCAGGCCTGCAGTGCTGATTTTAGCTCTGGACACCACATTTAAAGCAAGGGTATAGAACACTTGGTGGGTGTTCAGAAAGGAACAAATGGGATGACAAAAATACCTAAAACAGGTCCTCTGCCTGTGTGCTAAGGGCTATCCAGAGGAAGAGAGATTAGACAGGTTCTTTGTAGGTATGTTATACGACACCAGGAGGAGGCCCTACAGAATACTGGTTCATCCCAGGCCAATGAGGAACTCTGCAACTCTCTGAGCTGCAGAACATGGAAAGAACTTTTGGGAGGTAATTAGGGGAAGTTTCCAAGTTCAGTGGATATTGAGATGGAAATTTCAGCTTCCTCTCTTCATGTATCTTCCACCACCAAGATCCTTGATTATTTCTATCTGCCTAGAACTAAGCACATCGTATATCACGTTAAAGTTGAAAAGCCAACATTCATTCTTTTTTTTTCTAACATCTTTATTAGAGTATAATTGCTTTACAATGTTGTGTTAGTTTCTGCTGTATAACAAAGTGAATCAGCTATATGCGTACATATATCCCAATATCCCCTCCTTCTTTCATCTCCCTCCTACCCTCCCTATCCCACCTCTCTAGATGGTCACAAAGCACAGAGCTGCTCTCCCTGTGCTATGCAGCTGCTTCCCACTAGCTATCTATTTTACATTTGGTAGTGTATATATGTCCATTCCACTCTCTCACTTCGTCCCAGCTTACCCTTCCCCCTCCCCGTGTCCTCAAGTCCATTTTCTATGTCTGCGTCTTTATTCCTGTCCTGCCCCTAGGTTCATCAGAACCATTTTTTTTAGATTCCATATGTATGTGTTAGCATATGGTATTTGTTTTTATCTTTTTGACTTACTTCACTCTGTATGACAGTCTCTAGGTCCATCCACCTCACTACAAATAGTTCAATTTCATTCTTTTTATGGCTGAGTAATATTCCATTGTATATATGTGCCACATCTTCTTTATCCATTCATCTGTCAGTGGACACTTAGGTTGCTTCCATGTCCTGGCTATTGTAAATAGTGCTGTAATGAACATCCAACATTCATTCTTATAGCCACAGGAAAAAGTATTCAGTGATTTAAGAAAAATTTAAAATTCAGAAAATTTGTAATACAGGACAACTTCCTTGACTCATTATAGGGTATCCACTAAAAAAAAATGGTAAGCATCATTCTTTT
Source organism: Phocoena sinus (assembly GCF_008692025.1). NCBI lineage: Eukaryota > Metazoa > Chordata > Mammalia > Artiodactyla > Phocoenidae > Phocoena > Phocoena sinus. The sequence continues at coordinate 88,465,510 of NC_045771.1, forward strand.
TTATTATTTTTTTAATAGTCATATATGGGGGGTTTTTTTGCGGTACATGGGCCTCTCACTGTTGTGGCATCTCCCGTTGCGGAGCACAGGCTCCGGACGCGCAGGCTCAGCGGCCGTGGTTCACGGGCCTAGCCGCTCCGCGGCATATGGGATCATCCTGGACCAGGGCACGAACCCATGTCCCCTACATCAGCAGGCGGACTCTCAACCACTGCGCCACCAGGGAAGCCCGTCATACACATTTTGACTCCCAACAATTGCTGGTTTCTTTTCAACTTTTTTTTTTTAATTTATTTATTATTTTTGGCTGCGTTGGTTCTTCGTTGCTGTGCGCAGGCTTTCTCTAGTTGTGGCGAGCTGGAGCTACTCTTCGTTGCAGTGCGTGGGCTTCTCATTGCAGTGGCTTCTCGTTGCAGAGCATGGGCTCTAGGTGCATGGGCTTCAGTAGTTTTGGCTTGCAGGCTCTAGAGCACAGGCTCAGTAGTTGTGGTGCACGGGCTTCGTTGCTCTGCAGCATGTGGGATCTTCCCTGACCAGGGCTTGAACCCGTGTCCCCCGCATTGGCAGGATTCTTAACCCCTGCACCACCAGCGAAGCCCAGCAAGCATCATTCTTAATTGTGAAACATTGGAAGTCCTCCTTTTAAGGTCAAGAACAAGATGCCTTGATCACCACTACCATTAAGCATTATGCTGGAGATTCTAATATAGCATCAAAAACACTTTACCCACCTATGAGAACAAAAGATGGATAGAAAGGGCATAAGACAGAGATATGGGTTTGATACTGAGCTCTACAACTTATAATTTACATGACCTTGGGAAATTTATTTAACCATATCTTTTTCTCATCTATAAAATGAGCAATCCTATTTACCTCAAGGAGATTTTGTGCGGATTGTGCCTCTGAGGGGACACAAACAGATCCCGAACTGAAACAGATGGCACCCTTAATCAGGGTAATTAGGAGGGTTTATTGAAGCAACTATTTACAAAGATGTGGGCAGGACTAAAGAGAACGGAGAGGGATGGTGGGGCATTCCCAGGTTACCAGCAAAGGCAGCCATTACATAGGGAGTGGTTACAAACAGCTGGAGAGAAATGTAGCCACAGCTCTCTCAGTAGCTGGCTGTAGGAGAGGCCCCCTCCCAGGAGCTGTGGCCTTCAGTAGAAGGATGCTGCCACCCAACCTGTGATCCTTAGGAGAGAAAAACACCCAACCTCTCTTCCGTCCTCCAACCTTCTGCCAGTGTTTCCTATTAGCTGCAGCCAAGAGGGCAAAAGAGGCCAATTGATGCAGTCTAAAGGGGTCAGCCTTCTAGGATGTAGGGCTGGGTGGAAGAGAAGGGAGCTGGAAGAGCAACCAGAAAATACCAAGCAAAGTGCTTAATATACTTTCTTCTTCTTCTTCACTCCCCCGCAGTTGCATTTTCCTCATCAAGCAACACTGATCTGTACATTGAGAATTGTTGAGCCACTCTTTTACCTTTTCAAAAAAGCCTCAGTTCAAAGTGATTCGTGATTTTATTTGATCGCTGTAGCACTTTATTCAGTAAATGGGCAGTGGTTTTATACTGAGACGTGAGGTCAAATAACTTTTCAAAGGATCACAGAGGGTCTAAGGCTATAACCCAAATTTATTAGATTTGTGAGATGTCCCAGAGAGACAGATGCTAAAAAAGGTTATTTGAAGATGAACTCTTTGAGTAAACTAATGAGTCTTAAACATTATCATCATCCGGCCAGTTCTACTGGGCAGAAAATTGCATCTCCAAAAAAAAATCTGACTCCGTCTAGATTAAAGTATGTGTGCAGAGTATACATGCATATATTTCTATATATTATTTATAATAAAGAATATATATATATATATATATATATATATATATATATATATACAACAAAAGATACATATATTACTAAAAGAGAAAGAAAAATCCGAACCAAGGATGGAACACAATTCAGATATGCTAATCGTAAAAGTTACTCTGGTTGCTGCGGCTGAGCATCAGATTTGATTCTGAGCTTCTTGGCATCAGTAAGCACATTTCTCAGCAGAAAAGAAGCAACATACTGTTTTCTCAGGGCGGAAAAGGAAATGTTCCTTTAAAAAAATTCTATAGTTTCTTATGGAAGGAACTTCTTTTTATGTGAGACAATGAGTGGCATAATGGACAGTGTCCTTGACAACAGCTTTGTAACTGTATGATAAAAAGGAGTGTTTTCCATGGCTTAGTTCTTGAAATCAGGGCATAAAAGCACATCTGAGCAAAGGTGATTCTGGGAGAAGCTAAGGTGATGGTCCAAGCGTGGAGCCTCCTGGTGTTCTAACATGGTCAGTGATAGACATTAGAGAACATCAGGGAAGAGGGGAGATAGTCCTTCCCTCGAGATGATCTTCCTAAGTAGTGTTTCTGTCAGGCAGGCTTCTGATCAGCACGGGTATCTGGAGGTTATTCTCTCCATCAAGGCCTACAGGGAGCGCTAGGGTCCAACAATGCAGACCGATAGAATTCATGGACTTTGGTGGACATATCAGCAGGTGATCAGGCTGGGCCGACAATCTGCTATGATAGCATTGTGGCTTCTCATTCATGGAGACACGGGGTCCCGACAGGCAGCAGGTCAGAACTCGCTCTGGGAAGTGACTCAGCGGTGCCTCCCTTCCGCCATCGTCCAGCCCTTTGTTTTCTACTATCAGGGCGTAAGAGGAGACAAATCAACTCAGGGTTAGAAAATACTCTCCAAATTTCACCTCCTTCAAGTTTAAGCCTCCAGTACAACTTCCGCAAAATGCCATACAGTCTGCCAGCTGGAAGAATCAGCCCCTCACCTTTTGCTGGGAGTTACAGACCAGGGCTAGTTAGAATCCCCATCCCCTAAATTTTAATGCAGGTGAAATGAGATGAAAATGAACTTCAGGGGTGGACTTGAAAGGAACGGATATAGGAGCTGCCACATACTGCCACCTCCAGGTGCCAGGCACTTTAAAACATTACCTCTGTTCACTATTTACCTTTCAGTTAGCTGGTATTATCTTCAATTCCGTTTTCAGAGGAGGAAATGAGGTTCTGAGATGATGAGCAATTGCCCAGGGTCACACACTGATAGGGCTGCGTTGGAGCCCAGCTTTCTCTGACCGGAAACACAGGATCACACCGCCACTCCCCTCCAGGCAGCAGAAGGCCTGATGCTTCGGCCTCTGTGATTTGAAGGAGGGGCAGGTCTACCTGCCTATGTATGAGCTGCTGGTCTTGCCCGGGATCCCAGGTCCCCGACTGGTTACCGGGTCCAACTGCCCCCATCCCTGCAAAGTCCCAGAACAGCACATGAGGAAAGACGTTGTACAGTTGAAAAACTGAGTGTCTGTAAACAGCCTTCGCTATCTCAGAGGTAGACAGTGAAGCCCAGTTACGCAGAGCTGCACGATGCTCTGTTAATTGCCCTTCATATCTGGCTTAGTGGGTTTTTCTAATTAGAGCCCCTGACCTCCCCCAAAAGAAACTAAGAATAGAAGTGGCTTTGTGTTATTGATTCCAGATCATAGTTTTCCTTGTTTTCCTTGACCTCCATTTAACTTCTCTCTTCATCTCAAAAATCCTATAAAGTGAGCAATGCAAAAATGATGGGTAGAAGGTGATTTTCCAGTTGGAAACATTTCGATTTATTCTTATAAGTGTATTGAATTCCATTTTGGCCAAACAGAATTGACTCCCCTGCCTCTATCTTCAAGGCACATCTGCCAACAGCTGTGGTCACTAACCAATTACAAATCAGCACAGTTACGACCTCTGCATTTGCTTCAGTGACATCAAAGGCTATCCAAAATGCAAGCACTGTGTCTTTAGGGTCTTCTCACTCATACCAGTTCCTCTTCAGTTGGGATCTGTGTGGAAAAAGCCCTGAGCTGCCTCAGGGCAGCTTGTAGTCAGGATGGCAGGGTGCAGCTGAAAAAGGTAGATGACATTTTTATGGAATAACTACCGCATGCTAGGCACTTTCGTTCAATTATCATCATTTAGTTCTAACATAACCCTATGGGATAGGTAGGGTTTATTGTCCTCATTGGAGAGGTGACCGCACAGACCCAGAGACACTGGGTTACTTGCTCAAGCTCACACAGTGAGTCACTCACTGGGTCAGGATTTGAACCCAGTTCTCTCTGGTTACAAAGCGCATTGTCTCTTCCTTCTGCCATGCTCCTCACACCGCTTCACCTCTGGGGGAACCAGGCACTGAACTGCATGAAACTGGGATCAGTCATTCATGATAAGCAGGCAGCCCTGCAGAAGAAGTTTCTCATATTTTGCTGAGCAAGTCTCCTCCTGATGCAGGCACATGTATTTCTCTGGGGGGAAAAAATTCTCCATTTTTTAACTTAGTGTTGTTTGTTTAGGTCCTGCTATTCTTTTTCTCACAGTCCCACCTTTATCTTTCTTCCCAGCTTTTATCATTCTCCTCATTTCCAAAATCATTTCTCAACTTCCCTTTTTTCCTCTTAGCTAACTTCTTGCCCAGTCAAGAAATGTGTGGACGAGGTTTCATTTAGCTGATAATTCACTTAAAATGTACCAAATCACCTACTATATACCAAGGAGAGACAGACAAGAAAACCATTAAGCACCGGATGCTCCCAGAACACAGAGGGGGAAGTAGCTGAACAGGCCTACAGGGGCCAGGAAAGCTTCCAAGAGTAGTTTCCTCATCCAGGATAACCCACCCTCACACCAACAGAATAAACATCTCACAGCCACTTTTTGGATGTATTTATGCTCATTCAGAAGAGGGAATATGTGTAATGTTCAGGATCACAGATTCTGGAGCAGCCAAACTGCCTACGATAACATCCCAGCTCTACCACCTGCTAGCTATAGGAACTTGGGCAAGTTATAGTACCTCTCCACACCTCCCCTTCTCGATCTATAAAATGGGGATATCAGTAGTACCTGCCTCCTGGAATTGTTGGGATGTATATGTTCATAAAGTGCCCAGATCATTGCCTGGTACAAAGTTAGCAGTATATAACTGTTAACTCTTCTTCACTCAGTCGACAAACATTTAGGGGCCCCCTCTATGCAGATGTTCTGTGCAGGAAACAGCCCTGAGACCAAGAAGCAACAAGCACTAATAGCTACGGGCATGGCATTTGGTATCACACAGATCAAGTGCAAATCCCAGCTTGGCCGCTTACCAACCCTGTGGCCATTAGCAAGCTGCTTCCCTCCCGTAAGCCTGCTTGTGCATCTGTGAAATGGGAATAGTGATACCTGTCTCACAGGGCAAGGGCTACAGGTGAAAATGTATGAAGGCTCTTGGCACAGAGCCTGCCTCACTCATGGCAAAAGCAAAATAAATGGCAACTGCTAACGTCATCATAGGCACTGTCCCACGTCCAAGAACCTGACTTCATGAAACTTTCAGCTAGGTGGAAAAGCCTGAGTGGAAAATTCTACCAGCCCTAAAGCAGGGGGGCCTGGGACAGCAGGAACTTCACCAGAGACTGACGGCCCGGTTTGTGTATCGAGGAAAGAAGCTCGGAGCGGTTTCCTTAAGGAGTCTGGCTTCCTCCAGGATGGCCACTGTAAGATATATCCAAACTGGAACGTAGAACCTGGGTGTCTGGAGGACTCGGTCATCCCCACCTTCCTGTGTGAAAAATGCGACCTCGAAAACCCTCCAAAGAGGAGAAAGGGATCTCAACTGTGATGTCTTTTTCTCACCAAAATGTGAGGCCAGGGGGTACTACATGGGCAGTGTAGATGTACCAGTTCTGAGAGGTCCTCGTTCTCTAGTTCAAGGTGGGGCGGGAACAAGTAACAGCACTGGACTGAGGGTCAGCCTTGCTGGCCAAGGTCGCCCTAGCTGCCCAAATACTTGACAGGGGGGTTCTAATCCTGTTAATAGCCAGTGCAGGTTGAAGCACTGGGCCGCTTAAACTTTTCAAAAGAAGACAGAGTAGGGGTGTGTGTGAGTGTGTGTGTGTGTGTGTGTACATGAATATTTCTCTCATGTTTATTTGGTCTTCAACTCATCTTCCCAAAAGGATTATGTGTCAAGTAATATGTTGTTACTAAGATTATTTTCAAAGAAAAACAGTGACAGACGATCCTGTTAAGGAAAAAAAAAAAAAAAAAACCTGAAACCAGTTTGTTAATTTTTTTTAATTCTGATTTTTAACAATATATGTAATGTGCTCATACACTCCCATGCACACATTTTACTTCCAAGGGGATTCTGGGTACTGCCAGCAAACTGCCTTTGCCCACCGTTTGCCTTCATAGGGTGGGAGATCTCAGCACGGGAGGCATGTCCCCTGGCGAGACTTTTTGTACGCCGACCTCTCACTGTTGTGGCCTCTCCCGTTGCGGGGCACAGGCTCCGGAAGCACAGACTCAGCGGCCATGGCTCACGGGCCCAGCTACTCCGCGGCACGTGGGATCTTCCCGGACCGGGGCATGAACCCGCGTCCCCTGCATCGGCAGGCGGACTCTCAACCACTGTGCCACCAGGGAAGCTCCTGGCGAGACTTTTAATTGCACCCATTTTATGAAGCTAGTCTTGGTCATTCTCAGAATGTCACGGGAAAGTCTGACAGTGCTTTTGTGGGGGAGATAGCAGAGATGAGGGAAGGATGGGTAGTTTCCCAAGCTCCTGGAGATCCCTAGTGAAAATTGGCCTATGGGGTCTTCCCTCACTGATGTTGGGGTAAGTAGAAGGAAGCCCTAGAAATGTGATAGGACTCCCAAGAAATGTCATCCATCTATAGCTGGCAGCTGCTCTAATCTCATTTCTCTAATTCTTCTTATTATTAGAATGTTCAAAACATTAACCTCACTCTTTACATTAAATTAATTTGAATAAATCACAATTGATGCCAATTAACTGAACTTAAGAGCATTTCCTCTTAATACTACAATTCACAGTTGCAAATAATTGCAATCTAATTTATTTGCTTTAATTAATATTTGACTTATATAATAAGACATGGGAGAGATTTTTCAAGAGTGTATTTCTACTGACAGTGTTTTAGTGCCTAAAAGAAAGCCTTTTTACCTTAAGGTATTCTTTCTTATATTCGAAAGAGTTGAGTTTCAAGAGGCTGTCAGAGTCATAATACATACATGTTAATTCACGCTAATTCATCACCCTTAATCCGACAACATTAAAACTCTGCGGTTTGATGCTTCTTGCAGAAAATAATATTACATGAATTATCCTTTCAGTTTATAAGGTGAAATGCTCATTCCCCATAAATAGGGCAGGTCCCAAGCACAATTGCGCAGTCAAAATTCATCTTTGGGGCTTCCCTGGTGACGCAGTGGTTGAGAGTCCGCCTGCCGATGCAGGGGACGCAGTTTCGTGCCCCGGTCCGGGAAGATCCCACATGCCGTGGAGCGGCTGGGCCCGTGCACCATGGCCTCTGAGCCTGCGCGTCCGGAGCTTGTGCTCCGCAACGGGAGAGGCCACAACAGTGAGAGGCCCGCGTATCGCAAAAAAAAAAAAAAAATCATCTTTGATGCTCTTCCATGTTCCTTTCTTTGTCCACCCGAACCTTGTCAATGCCTCCTTTGCCTACCCTCAGATCCTCACACCTCCTGCCACCCTCCCTCCAGCTCACCAGAGCTACACCAGCTCTGTGCTTCCTGGCCTGAGTCCTTCAAAATTTACCAGTCCTGACTTCTGCGGGTCATTAGATCTGTTACCTGACTAATAATAGCTCCCAGATAATCCCAGATAACATAGCTTCATTTTAACCAAGACCTTCAAAGCCTTAGGGGTGTTTAATGGTGATGGAAATGTTACTTGTTCGTAGCAGATAGAGATTTTTCAGACCTCATCAAGCCTTTTAGAATTCTTTAAATTATGTGACAAACATAATAAAAAACATCACAACTCAGCACCCACAAAAAAGAGAGGCAGGAGGGTCCCCAGTTTATTTAGCTACTGATTTAATCTTTATTTTAAATATTTTTCGGTCACTTCTGTGTGTTCCACATTGCACCAGATAATAGAGATAGATGAAGATACTCTATATTTACAAAACTTTTCCTCTCCCCACTCTCCCCATAGTCATTTGCTTTTATGCTTTTCCCCCCACACCCAAGGCTGTGAACTCCTCCTGACAGCTCCTCTTCATCCTGGGACCCTCAAGGCCTGGCACACAGTGTAAACTCAATATTTAATAGGTGGTTGGAATAAAGAATTTCAATGTTCCATTTGGGGAACAGTGGGTTAAAAAGAGATTTCTTAGACAAACTTCCGACGGGGGAAAATATTTGCAAATTATATACCTGATAAGGGACTTGTATCCAAATATATAAGAACTCTTTTTTTTTTTACTAATTTTTAATTGAAGTATAGTTGATTTACAATGTTATGTTGATTTCTGTACAGCAGAGTGACTCAGTTATACATATATATTCATCCTTTTTTATATTCTTTTCCATTATGGTTTATCGTAGGACATTGGATATAGTTCCCTGTGCTATACAGTAGGACCTTGTTGTCCATCCATTCCATATGTAATAGTTTTCATTACTAACCCCAAACTCCCAGTCCATCCCTTCCCCACCCCCCTCCCTTTTGGCAACCAGAAGTCTGTTCTCTGTGTCTATGAGTCTGTTTCTGCTTCGTAGATAGGTTCATTTGTGTCATATTTTAGATTCCACATATAAGTGATATCGTATAATATTTGTCTTTCTCTGACTTCCTTCACTTAATATGATAATCTCTAGTTACATCCATGTTGCTGCAAGTGACATTATTTCGTTCTTTTTTTATGACTGAGTACTATCCCATTGTATATATGTACCACATCTTTATCCATTCATCTGTTGATGGACATTTAGGTTGTTTCCATGTCTTGGCTATTGTGACTAGTGCTGCTATGAACATAGGGGTACATGTATCTTTTTCAATTATAGTTTCGTCTGGCTATATGCCCACGAGTGGGATTGCTGCATCTTATGGTAATTCTATTTTTAGTTTTCTGAGGAACCTCCATACTGTTTTCCACAGTGGCTGCACCAACTTTCATTCCCACCAACAGTGCAAGGGGGTTCCCTTTTCTCCATACCCCCTCCAGCATTTATTGTTTGTGGACTTTTTAATGATGGCCATTCTGACCGGTGTGAGGTGGTACCTCATTGTAGTTTTGATTTGCATTTCTCTAATGATTAGTGATGCTGAGCATCTTTTCACGTGGCCATCTCTATGAGTTCTTCGGAGAAATGTCTATTTAGGTCTTCTGCCCAGTTTTTGATTAGATTGTTTGTTTTGTTGTTGTTGAGTTGTATGAGCTGTTTATATATTTTAGAAATTAGGCCCTTGTCAGCTGCATCATTTGCAAATATTTTCTCCCATTCCATAGGTTGTCTTTTCATTTTGTTTATGGTTTCCTTTGCTGTTCAAAAGCTTGTAAGTTTGATTAGGTCCTATTTGTTTATTTCTATTGCCTTGGGAGACTGACCTAAGAAGACATTGGTATGTTTTCTTTTATGTCAGAGAATGTTTTGCCTGTGTTTTCTTCTAGGAGTTTTATGGTGTTTTATCTTACATTTAAGTCTTTAAGCCATTTTGAGTTTATTTTTGTGCATGGTGTGAGAGTGTGTTCTAACTTCACTGATTTACATGCGGCTGTCCAACTTTCCCAGCACCACTTGCTGAAGAGACTTTTTCCCATTATATATTCTTGCCTCCTTTGTTGAAGATTAATTGACCATAGGTGTGTGGGTTTATTTCTGGGCTCTCTATTCTGTTCCATTGATCCATATGTCTGTTTTTGTGCCAATACCATACTGTTTTGAGTACTGTAGCTTTGTAGTATTGTCTGAAGTCGGAGGGTTTTGCCTCCTGCTTTGTTCTTTTTCCTCAGGATTGCTTTGGCAATTCTGGGTCTCTTATGGTTCAATATAAATTTTAGGATTATTTGTTCTAGTTCTGTGAAAAATGCCATGGGTGATTTGATAGGGATTGCATAAAATCTGTATATTGCTTTGGGTAGTATGGCCATTTTAACAATATTAATTCTTCCAATCCAGGAGCATAGGATATCTTTCCATTTCTTTGAATCATCTTTGATTTCCTTCATTAATGTTTCAAAATATACAAGAACTCTTAAAACTCCAGAAAAAGTAGGAACAAATAACTATCAGCTGAAGAATGAATAAACAAAGTGTGGTATATGCATACAATGGAATACTATTTGGCAATAAAAAGGAATGACGTACTGAGTCATACTATAACATGGATGAACCTTGAAAACATTAAGTTAGGTGAAAGAAGCCAGTCACAAAGGAAATGCCCTGAATAGGTAAATCCATAGAGACAAAAGGTAGATGAGTGTTTCCAAAGGCCAGAGGGACGAGACAATGGAGAAGTGTTGGGGTTTTGTGGTGATGAAAATGCTCCACAATTAGTTAGTAGTGCTGGTTGCACAACTCGATGAATATACTAAAGATCAATGAATTGTACACTTTACAAGGTGTTTTATGGTATGTGGATTTTATCTCAGAGCTGTTACAAAAAGGAAAGAGTTTCTCTTCCACAGGACTTTTCAGTGGGTGGTAAATCCTCAAGAGGAGTGTATAGCTTATGTTGTATTTAGGATACCTAACTGTCCTCATTTGCCTGGGACTGAGGGTGTTCCCAAACACAGAAGTTTCAGGGCTATTTGGGACATACTTACACTAAAAAACTGTTCAGTGTTTATCTGAAGTTTAACTAGGCATCCTATATTATTTGTTAAACCTGGCAACTCTAGTTTTACAAGGTGATCCAGTTCACCTAGATCAAGTTGAAGCAGAGATCTAGAATTAAGGTTAAAAAATCAAAGAGATACAAATAGAGTTTGAAGTTAAGGAAAAGAACTCCTGAAGTATTTTATAAACTTGGCCAAGACTGTGACCAAATAGTTCTGCAGAAACCTCTTTTCACAAACTTCTGCCTCAAGTTCTCTCATTTCCAAGGTCTATAGCAAAGGGTTCATATCGGAGAACTCTTTAAAAATGATATTAATAAATAGTTATATGAAGTAATGTGTTTCTTAGAGGTGTTTTATCTTGGATGAAGCTTAAAACTAAGCTTCCTCCTGGCAGCTGCATACATGATGAATTGTATTGTAAGTAAGTATTTTCAGCACACTAGTGCTTTGGCAGACAGCTGTTAAAAAATACAAGCAGGCCTTGTAGAGTAGGGGAACCGGGGTGCTTTTCCTTACTGATGAATGAAAATGAAGCCGGTTCTCTGAGCCCAAATGGTTGGAGGAAAGGTGTGTGCCGCTGTGTGATCAGGTTAAAAGGCTGTGGCTTGTAATTTGGAAATTAGTGTGTCATGTGTCACTGAGGCAGAATATGAGGGACGTAGCTCTAACGCGAGTTCCCTGGCAATGCTCAGGTACAGGGAGTCAAGGGCCTGCGTGTTTTATCAGGTGAGAGGAGCGGTATTTGAATAATCGAATTTGCGTCCTGGGAATGCAGGACTCAGTTCAGCGATGGCTCTCCCCGCCACTTCTCAGCACTACAGGTTAGTGGCCACAAGGGGGCACCAAAGCAAGCCCATCCCGGTGGAACGTTGTGCTCGTCCCTGAGTCATTGACACTCCTGGGTGATTATCACAGACTACCCTTTGAGCTTCCAAGCCTGGAGCTCGCCTTTCAGCAGTGCGACCCAGTGGGTGAGCTCATGCATTTGCAGTCAGCCAGACAAGGGTTTCAGATCTGTCCCGCTTAAAACCCTTGCAGCTTCTTTAGTCCGCAAACAGGGATTATAAAGTACCTCCCTCAGAGGCAGGTGATAAGAATTAAATGAGACAGTGTCTGGAAAGTGCTTAATACCTAATCCCGTGCGTATTGCGTCATAAATGTTTAGGCCCGTAGTACACCCTGGGAGCCAAAGGTGGGTTCAGGTGCCAACAACATCACAGAGAAGGCATTAGCTTCCTTCTGTTCCTTTCCATTCTGCAATCTTTTCCCCTCTCCTCTCTCCTTCCTCAGGGACCCCCTGAGACCTACTTCATTCTTGGTCTGTTCAGAAGTCTTCGTTCTGACAGTTTGCCAAGCATGTTCTCCACAGGAATACTCTATGATCCCCAAAGTTCTGTTCAGTCCTCTCTACCCTAGTATTTCCCCATGTGGGTCAAAAGCCACCTGCATCAGAATCATCTGGACCCAGGAAGTGGGAGTTTCTGGGGATGGAATCTAGGACTCTGCATATTAATGAACTTCCAAAGTCAATCTAATGCGTGATAAAGCTTGAGAATCTCTGCCGTATTCCTAGTGAGATTTTTTTTTTTTTTCAAATAGAGAATGTAGTACAGATTGATCTCAACCAGCTGCTAGGAGAGAAATTAGCTGATTATCGGATTAAAGTAATTCATGCTGAACTGTGAAGAACAAATAAACTCTCCTTTCAGGAGAATTTGCATTCTGACATTTTGCAGACCTTAATGAATTTCCAATTAGTGAACCATCTGAGATGGATGTTTAAAGAAAAACGACATTGCCCATGACCCACACCTCAGGGAAGACTGCATATGCCCTAGAACCACCTGAAATTCAGTCCCAAGTTTACTGACTGGTGGAGAGGAGGAAGAGAAGTAGAAGGCAAAGGAGGAAGAATGGGAGATGGAGGAAGGGTTAACAGAGGAGTTGGGGATGGGTGGACAGGAAGAAAAATCCTCCCAGATACCCTCACAGCATTCAGTGCTTCAGGCTCATCCAAGTGCAGAATGTACTGCTGGAAGACGAACCCAGATGCTATCCTTTTCACTCTATCCCAGAGAAAATCACAACTGAGGCTTCTATTTTATTTGCTACTCAGTTTGATTTTTTAATACGAAGCTGCCCAGTTGCCCAGTCTAATATAAAGCTGCACGAGGGTAATAGCCCCTTGCTTCTCTTTGTTCTTCCCAGACCACTTCTCCTTCTAGAGGGGGATATGGCACAGGCCCCAATTCTTGGGCTTCTCCCGTTCTCTCTTACAGCCTCTAAGTGAATTCTTCCTAGCTCATGGTTTTAAATACCATCTGTACAGGTGATGTTTCCTAAATATGTATCTCCAGTCACAGCCTCTCCCTTGCTGATGATATCCGTGTGTCTGTCTCCTCCATGCCTCCACCTAGATGTCTAATAGGTGGCTCAAACTAACACATACAAACTAAACTTCTGGTTTTTCTCAAATAATCTGTTTTCCCCCCAGTGTTCCCCATCCCAGTAAATAGCATCTCACTCACCCAAATGGATTGGATCAAAAACTTCAGAGTCAAAAAAAAAAAAAAAACTTCAGAGTCATCCATGAGTCAGTCTCTCTCTCTCCCTCTCTCTTTCTTTCTCTCTCTCTCTCTCTCTCTCTCTCTCTCACACACACACACACACACACACACACACACACACACACACATACACACTTTGTCCAACCTATCACCAAATCCCGCTGGCTCTGCCTCTTACTACCTCCACCTCTACCAGCCTAGTCCGAGCCAGCATCCATTCTCACCCAGGCTGCTTCGTTGCCTCCTAACTGTCCTCCCTGCTTCCACTCTTACCCCTACAGTCTGGTTGCCACAAAGAGCCCCAGTTGAACTTTTTATAACATAATTCTCATTGCCTCCCTATCCTCCGATGACTTCCCAGCACTTTAAAAATAAAATCAGGGCTGGCTTCCCTGGTGGCGCAGTGGTTGAGAGTCCGCCTGCCGATGCAGGGGACACGGGTTCGTGCCCCGGTCCGGGAAGATCCCACATGCCGCGGAGTGGCTGGGCCCGTGAGCCATGGCCGCTGAGCCTGCACGTCTGGAGCCTGTGCTCCGCAACGGGAGAGGCCACAACGGTGAGAGGCCCGTGTACTGCAAAAATAAATAAAAATAAATAAATAAAATAAAATAAAATCAGATGCCTTACCATGGTCCGTGCATCCCACAGGACTTCGCTGACCCACCTCCTGTCTCCAGCTACCCTGGCTTCCCTGCTCTTCCTCCTGCCTTTCTCTTTGCCAATGCCTCCACCCAGAAGGTGGAGACCCCCAGGTGTCTGTTCCCTCACTTCATGCAGAGAAGCCCTCCCTGACCTCCTGCCCCCAGATAGCAACTCTTTTCTTACCCTGATTTCTTTTTCTTCATAGCACTTAAAATGACCTGATATATTATAGTGTCTGATTATTTGTTTATTGTCTCCCTCCCCATTTGAGTATAAGGTCTGTGAGTGCTGGGACTTATTCTCTTCTGTCCACCAGTATGTCCCTAGTGCCTAGAACTGTGCCTGATGCACCATATATGCTCAATTAATATTTGTTGAGTGAGTGATACGAAACTAAGCAAAAGATCAAACGTAAGTAAGGACGGCTACTGACGAGTGGTTTCAAGGTTACATTGAAGGTCTTATTTATTAGGAGAGCTGGAGAAAGATTGGAGTAACGAGTTCCTCTCTTTTTTTCCTCCCTTGTGTTATTTTATGGTGGCTACTTGGACACGACGTGCCCCCTATTTCAATAGTGGTCATTTCTGGAGTTCTGTACCTCTTCTCTGTACACATAAATAATCTCTTCTTTAGTCCACATTCTAAGCACTCAAAAAATATGTACTCACAATTACCAAGTCACAAACTCAGCTTTTACCCACTTACTGTCCATAAACAGCTAATAAGATTAGGCAATAGGAAGCTTTTCTATTGCAAAATTATACTAATGGAATTCTCCCAGGGGCTAAACTATTCCCTCTCTGAAAGTTAAGCACATTCCAGAAATCACATTAAAACTCTTACAGGCCTCCCTGGGTGTCAGGGGTGAATGGAAGGGAAGCCTGATGTAACTTCACGAAAGAGCTTACTACTCTCGACATCTAACTATGGATGGAGAATCTGCTTTGTGACTTTCTTGCTGTGTCTTAAAGGAATCCATGGCATTTTCTCTTCATGCCAAAGCTTGTTATGCTAGCAGCTATTTCCCCATAAACTCTCCCATAAAGATGGGTATCAACTTCCGCTAGGGGCACGTCAGCATCAGCTCCACAGAGCAGAGGAAAAAGCAAAACTGATTCCTTTGTAGGAAACAGCTGCAGTGAAGGGAAGGTGACTAACATATTCTGTAAGGATACGATCTTAGTTCGAGTTCCCCCATAGGTAGTCCGTGAAACCAGGAATCAAGTGTAAGTGGTTTGTTGGGGAAGCAATCCCAGGAAACACTGGTAGGACATGAGAAGGGGAGACATGAAAGGGAGGGAAGCCTCAAGTCACTTTTTGGGTAACTGGAGCTCAATCCCACCAGAGAAGCCTGGGAGTCCAGAGGCAAAGGAGGTACTATGTATACAACAATTCTCACCAGTCATCGACTGAGGACTGCTGAGGGGAGGGGACTTAATTCCCTGGCACTTCTGGTCTGCCCCATGCATAAGCAGAGAGGGCTCTTGTGTCCAGAGAAAGTCCTCAGGCAGAAGGATGCTGAGGTGGGCAGTTGGACACTGTTCCAGTGGATAGTGAAATGGTAAAGCCCAAGGGGAAAGCAGCAGAGAATCGACAGCCTTTGCTACGAATATTGACTTTTGCAAAAAAATATTTCCTAAAAAATGGATGTCCTCCCATGAAGTCATCTTGTGTGTGAACAAAGCTGAACAGGAGAACTCTGGACAGTTTTCAGTAGAACTGAAATCTTGGAGATATGTTCAGAAGCAGGTTATTGTGGTTCAGGTTGAGTGGACTGGGACTTTCTGGATTGGGGTTGGGTTTTGCTTGTGACAGCTCTTAACAGCTTGAGAGTCAGAATAAGTTACAAAGAAAAGCAGATCTGGTGTGCCTTACTGCGGAACCAGCCCTGCCTTTCATTCTGGAAGGTGCCGGCACTTCCCCTGGGATTGCTGTCGGAAAGGCAGCCACCTGCTCAGGGCTACCCCTTTACAGAGCCACTCTGACCACCCTTTCCAAGACCAAGAACCTCAGATACATGTACACATACACACATGCTCACTTGGGAGACCATGATAGTAGAGACACAGCATTGATGAATTTTTCCATATTCGAACATATTTTTAAGTTACCTCACCCCTTCAACCATTCAATAGTGTAGTTATATAAAAATAGAGACAAGTACATATATTCCACTGCAAACAAACACTGAGGGCCTACCATGCACCAGGCATGCTACTAGGTCATGAGGATACAGAGGTCAAAGGCTCAATTCTTATCATCCAGGCTCACATAATGCCGGTGAGGAAGATACCCGTGCAGATAGATCCATGACAATACAATGCAGCCATCGCTATATGTGTGAACAAAGCACAAACAATCATGTAGACATGTAAAAAGACGAGGCCTTAAACTACCCTTGATAAGGCAGAGGGGAGGTTCTTCTCTAAGTTGTTTTCATTGATTAATGTACTGAAAATCCCCAGTTGACTTTCGAAAAGTCAAGCTTATGTCAGAGAGTCAGAGGTAAAAAGGTAGAAGGAAAAGGAACAGTGATAGCTTCATCTCAAATAGAGATGAGTCTGACTACAGTCAGAAAAGGAACAAGATCTGTAAATAATGCTGGAGAGGGTGTGGAGGAAAGGGAACCCTCCTGCTTTGTTGGTGGGAATGTAAATTGATACAGCCACTGTGGAGAACAGTATGGAGGTTCCTTAAAAAACTAAAAATAGAACTACCATATGACCCAGGAATCCCACTACTGGGCATATATCCAGAGAAAACCATAATTCAGAAAGACACATGCACCCAAATGTTCATTGCAGCACTATTTACAATAGCCAGGTCATGGAAGCAACCTAAATGCCCATCGACAGACGAATGGATAAAGAAGATGTAGTACATATATACAATGGAATATTACTCGGCCATAAAAAAGAATGCAGTAATGCCATTTGCAACAACATGGATGGACCTAGAGATGATCATAGTAAGTAAGGCAAGTCAGATAGAGAAAGACAAATATCATATGATATCACTTATATATGGAATCTAAAAAAAAATGATGCAAATAAACTTATTTACAAAACAGAAAATAGATCCATAGACATAGAAAACAAACTTATGGTTACCAAAGAGGAAAGGGGTGGGGGAGGGATAAATTAGGAGTTTTGGATTAACAGGTATACACTACTATATAAAAAATAAACAACAAAGACCTACTGGGAAGTATATTCAATATCTTGTAATGACTTATAATGGAAAAGAATCTGGAAAAGAATATTTATATATATATGTATAAATATACAACTGAATCACTTCACTATACACTTGAAACTAACACAACATTATAAATCAGCTGTACTTCAATTAAAAGAAAAAAAGAGAACAAGAAAAAGAGGTAAAGGTATACATAGTATTTAAGGCAGCCAACTCAAAATTGGGAGAGAAAGAAGGTGAGGAGTAGTGGAGGCAAATCCTCACTTTTCTAAAGGCGATTCAACAGATATTATCCAAAATTGATATATTAATAAATAGGGGAATATTAGCATATGATTTTGACGACCAAAGTAACTAGTATAACTGCAAACTATTAAAGGAGATTATCTTGGGGGAGTAAGACTGGGTATGAGAAGGGATGAAGCAGGTGACTCTTTCATCACAAGATCACTTCTGTGGTTTGATTTTTTTTAGCAATATGCACATATTGCCTTGATAAAATAGAAATTTAAAACTTCAAGCTGCTACACTCTACCTGGTATATTGTACCCATCTCAAAATTAAGTAAGTTCAATCGGTTTTTCTTATTAAGGAGCAATTCTAATTCTGTTTCCTAGAGGTGTTCTTTCCTTCTGTCTTCTCTCCTCATTCAGTCCTTGGAAGCAGGAAACATCTAAGAAGAATGTTTTACAGCTCAGCAGAATAATGCTGGGGGCCTCCTTATGCCCCTTCCCTGCAGAGCAGAAGAGACTCTGAGGAAGGCTCTAAGTAATCACCGGGCCGTCAGAGCTGTTCATCTTAATCTGGGCTCCATCCTATCCCTTCCCCACATTACAACTCCCTGTAGAACTCAGGAAAAACTGTCCAGTCACTGCATGGAGCAGTAACCCTGCCCCAGAGCTCCTGGCTTGATGTCTATATGGAGGGGCTGCAACTAAGTGGCTAAATTGGGTGTATGTTTGTCCCTTTGTAACTGACAGCCCCTCCCCCTCACTGGGCTCTGAACACGTGCTGGTGCAAACCTCAGTGCCCAGTGCTGAGATAAACTGCTAGCAGGAAGGAAACGATTTCAGGCCGGAGACCTGGAAGGACCAGGAGGGAAGCCAGGCTCTGCCAAAACCACCTTTAGCAGCTGAGCAGGTTTAGGTGGGCAGTGAGGACCACCTCTGCACTCTGTTCCTTTGTCGGAGATAGAGCTTGAATATGGCCCCCAGGAAAGCCTGTGGGGGTACTGCTTGTGCTTCCCTGCCTCAAAGGCTGATGAGAACAGGCAGGACAAGGGGTGAGGAAGCTTACCAGCCATGCCCCTGTTCACCTCTCATCATGCCTGCCACAGACCAGAGTGGGTGGCCACTGAATGTTTAGTCTTTTTATGTGACACAGTAGATAATTTATTTCTACTTCGGCTACTGTAGCACCTGTTGCAGCTGTCAGGGTTAATCTCTTGAGCCTTTCTGCTGATCTGGTGCCCTGCCTACTTACACCTCAACTTTCATCTCACATCAGAGACACCTGCTCGCCAAATTGAGTCTGTTTCGAATGGTCACTGAATTGGTATTCTTTTGTATTGACCAAGACCCATTCCCCTGCATCACAAATAAAATCATCAAAGTCTGTTTGGAGGTTGAGAAGCCTTTCTAAGAACCAGAAATCTGTTCCCTATCTGTGAAAGAAGAATGTTCTATTATAGTGAACATGCACTGGACAAATGGCATGGCAGCTCTCCTATCTGTGGCAGCCCCCAAAGGCAGCAATAACGAGGAAGAGAGATGTAGTATAGACAGGTTGATGGGAAACGTCTGTTGGGAGCAGCTCGTACAGTGACTTAAACAATTACCACCCTGGTCTGCCTTGATTCTAGGATGTAGAATCATTCATGGAATTACTTTGAACACAAGTTAATCTTGCTACCAGGAATCCAAGAAAAAGAAATGGAAAGTTATTCTTTTCCATTGTTATAGCTTCTTCCGGTCCTTATGAAATTGTGCTTCTTTGGCAATACTTTGCATATCGATCACAGATTTTCTTTCTAGTGCTCATTCATTCAGCAAGAATGTATTGAGTGGCATATTGAAAAATATATCGAGTATATGTGGAGGTAGCAAAAGGGGTGCTTAGAAATACAAACATAGCTATCCCTATGGTGTGCTCAGAGTTTCAGACCATCTCCTAATCTCCCTCTTGGAGAAACAAACACAAATTCATGAAGACTATGAAGATGGTAGAATGTTCAATTTCCTTTTCTTTTCAAGGCATTTAATTTCCAAAATGATAATAGCACATTTTTTTCTAATTATAAAAGGAATGCATGCTCAGCTCACTGTAAGAAAACAAAACAAAACAGACAATAGAGAAAGTGAAAAAAAACATAAATCTGTCGTTCAGAGCTTAATTAGCACATTATGGGGTAGATCCTTCCACGTTTTTTTTCCTATGCACATATAAATGTGTTTTATTTTCACAAATGGAATCACACTATACATGCTATTTAATAACCTGCTTTTTTCATTTAATATGTCATGGATATCACTCATTTAATATAGATCTAGGGCTTCCCTGGTGGCGTGGTGGAGAGTCAGCCTGCTGATGCAGGGGACACGGGTTTGTGCCCCGGTCCGGGAGGATCCCACATGCCGCACAGCGGCTGGGCCCATGAGCCATGGCCGCTGAGCCTGCGCGTCCGGAGCCTGTGCTCCGCAACGGGAGAGGCCACGGCAGTGAAAGGCCACGGCAGTGAGAGGCCACGGCAGTGAGAGGGCTGTGTACCACAAAACAAACAAATAAATAAATAAAAAAATATATAGATTTACATTCATTTTACTTTTTAAATTTTTTAATTGAGGCATAGTTGATTTGTAATATTAATTTCAGGTGTACAACATAATGATTCAAAATTTTTACAGATTATACTCCATTTAAAGTTATTATGGGCTTCCCTGGTGGCGCAGTGGTTGGGAGTCTGCCTGCCGATGCAGGGGACACGGGTTCGTGCCCCGGTCCGGGAGGATCCCACATGCCGCGGAGCGGCTGGGCTCGCGGGCCATGGCCGCTGAGCCTGCGCGTCCGGAGCCTGTGCTCCGCAACGGGAGAGGCCACAACAGTGAGAGGCCCGCGTACCACAAAAAAAAAATAAATAAATAAATAAATAAAGTTATTATAAAATATTGGCTGCATTCCCTGTGTTGTACAGTATATCCTTGTAGCTTACTTAATTTATTCACAGTAGTTTGTACCTCTCACTCCCCTATCCCTATCTTGCTCCTCCTCCCTTCCCTCTCTCCACAGGCAACCACTAGTTTGTTCTGTATTTCTGTGAGTCTGCTTCTTTTTTGTTATATTCACTAGTTTGTTTTATTTTTTAGATTCTACCTATAAGTGATAACGTAGAGTATTAGTCTTTCTCTGTCTGACTCATTTCACTTAACATAATACCCTCCAGGTCCATCCATGGTGTTGCAAATGGCAAAATTTCATTCTTCTTATGGGGGAGTAGTATTCCATTGTATGTATATGCCACTTCTTCTTTATCCATTCATCTATTGATGGACACATAGGGTGCTTCCGTATCTTAGCTATTGTAAATAATGCTGCTATGAACATTGAAGTGTATGTATCTTTTTGAATTAGTGTTTTCATTTTCTTCAGATACATACCTAGGAGTGGAATTGCTAGATCATATGGTAGTTCTACTTTTAGTTTTTTGAGGAACTTCCATACTGTTTTTCATAGTGACTACACCAATTTACATTCCTACCAACAATATACAAGAGTTCCCTTTTCTCCACATCCTTGCCAACATTAGTTATCTGTGGTCTTTTTGATGATAGCCATTTCTGGCAGGTGTGAGGTGATATCTCATTGTGGTTTTGATTTACATTTCTCTGATGCTTCGTGATTTGGGGCATCTTTTCATGTGCCTGCTTGTCATGTCTTCTTTGGAAAACTGTCTATTCAAGACTTCTGCCCATTTTTTAATCGAGTGGTTTGTTTTTTGGGTATTGAGTTGTATGAGCTCTTTATATATGTTGGATATTAACTCCTTATTGGTCACAATCATTTGCAGTTATTTTCTCCCATTCAATAAGTTGTCTTTCATTTTGTCAGTGGTTTCCTTTGCTGTGCAAAAGCTTTTAAGTTTAATTTGTTTTCATTTGTTTATATTTACTTTTGTTTCCTTTGCCTTAGATGACAGATCCAAAAAAATATTGCTACAATTTATGTCGAAGAGTGTTCTGCCTATGTTTTCTTCTAGGAGTTTTATGGTTTCCAGTCTTCTATTTAGGCCCTTAACCCATTCTGAGTTTATTTTTGTATATGGTGTGAGGAAATGTTCTAATTTTATTCCTTTACATGAAGCTGTCCAGTTTTTCTAGCACCACTTATTGAAGAAATTGTCTTTTCCCCATTGTATATTATTGCCTCCTTGGTTGTAGATTAATTGACCATAAGTGCATGGGTTTATATCTGGGCTTTCATCCTGTACCATTGATCTATATTTCTGTTTTTGTACCAGTACCATGCTGTTTGGTTACTGTAGCTTTATAGTGTAGTGTGAAATAAGGGAGCATGATACTTCCAGCTCTGTTCTTTCTCAAGATTGCTTTGTCAGTCTACATTCACTTTAAATGGTTGTAGGAAAGTACCACAATTTATTTATCCAATCTCCTATTGTGGCATTACACTTACTTTCAATTTTTTGCCATAATAAACAATCTTATGTGTACAACTTTGTTCTGTTGTTATAATAGTATATTCAGAGCATTTTTTACAAACATTTATTAAACGCCATTCATTGGACTTTACACTCACAACCTGGTATTAACTGAGACCCCAGTCTCATCTGTGCAAATCAGAGGAAGGAGTAGAGTGACAGGCAAGACTGTCTCAAGATTCAGACATGTCTTGGGAAGTAATATCAAAGTAGAATGGTTGAGAAAACAGAGCTGGATCTTGTTTGCCTTTGTTCTTTGTTATCTTTATTGGTATATACTATTCAAAGTCATAACCATTGAATTCATTTTCTTACTAGTAAAATGGAATTAAAGATATTACCTGCCACAGGGGTATTTGTGGGGATTGAACAGCATAATGGATGTAAAGCACTTAGTACATGCCTGGCATACAGTTGGTGTTCAATAACGGTAGCTTTTATCATCATAGAGAAACCTTAAAATCCCAGCCAATAGTCTTACAGAGAACAAGGACCACAGCTGATTTCTAAGCTTTTCGGGGAGATGTTCTGACTGGGGTATGACTCAGGTTATGACCATGTCCATAAAATAGCAAACAGACCTCTCCGGGGGTTAAGTCTGTTGCCTCTTTCCCTCCTCCTTCCAGCCAAATGCTTACCCCAATGAAGTTGTTTTTCCAGCACTTGGATGTTATCCTTAGTGCCTATAAAACCCTCAAGGGTTATTTTAAAGTGCTTAATTCCAAATAATCACTAAGAAACTATGTGGATTTCTTATTTTATTATTTGTCAAAATAGGAGAAACTTCACAGGGAAGTCTTAGAAACTGCTTTTCTCAATTTGACTCTATTTCCTCTCTTCTCTCTCTCTCCACCGGGGAGGATGAGGGTTTAATGCTGACCTTGATTTCTCAAAACAAAC
The DNA here is from genome assembly GCF_008692025.1 of Phocoena sinus. NCBI lineage: Eukaryota > Metazoa > Chordata > Mammalia > Artiodactyla > Phocoenidae > Phocoena > Phocoena sinus. Next base: position 88,488,229 of record NC_045771.1, read on the forward strand.
TTGTAAAATAGGTATTACGTCCACTTTACAGATAAGAAAGCCAAAGCTCTAGCAAGTAAAATGACTTGGCCACATCTAGGAAGTGGACGACCCGGTATTCAAACTTTCCTCTGATTCCAAAGCCAAAGTGCTAACCATCTTAAATTTGAATGTACACATTGGGGGCTTGATACTGCCTCAGTAGGTCTACCTGGGATTCTGGAATCTGCATATTCACAAATACCCAGGTGACTGAGATCCAAGAAGGTCCAGAGGAGGCACTGCCCTTGGCCATATAGCATTCACAAAGCCCGGTTTCTGCGGCAGGGATCCCCAAGGCCATGGGATTTTCTCCCACGGTCATCAGTAAAATGCCTTTACTGTAACATCAGTACACCTTGGGATGAAGCGAAGCCTTGTGTATGTTTTGGATATTTGCTTGCTTAGAAAATGAGTCCCAGACCAGGGTAGGGGCACACCTGGTTTCTGAATGATTCTACTGTACTTGTTGAGGTCTTTACCATCTCCCCAGGACAGAGCCAGATCAACTGCAGTGACCTTTCCATCTCAGAAATCCTAGTCGTCCATCCTCTGGCTGCCTCGTCTTATCTTCTACTGACCCAGTTGGCTTTCCTACTTCAGAACAGGTTTCTAATGCCTTACATCAGTGAGAGAGAACATGGCAAACTGAGAGATGTGTGGTATCATGTGGAGGAGGTGGCGTGGGGTACAGCAGTACTTGTCACACTAGATTCCATGAATCCTTGGAGATCTGCAGAGGTGTGATGTAGAGGAGGGACGGGGAAGAGGGGAAGACTGGGCAGAGTGGGGTTCTGGGCCCTTGATCGGGGCAGCTGCATTGAGTTCTGTTTCACGTGTAGAACTGGAATTCCTAAAAGATTCACTTGAAAAAAGTGTTTCACTGGAGGAAAAAAATGAAAAGCTAGTGGAGAAGGAACATCACTCTAGGTCAAAAGAAGGCTAATTCAAGTCTTCAGCTAACTAGCTGGATGACTTTGGGCAATTTCATTTCTCTAGGTCTCAGAGTGCTTACCTGCAAAAAAAAAAAAAAAAAAGGGGGGGTGGGGAGGGGTGGAGGTTAGCCTTGTTGACACCTGTCTTAGTCTGTTAGGACTGCCATAACAAAATACCACAGACTAGGTGGCTTAAACAAAAGTATATTTTCTCACAGTTCTGGAGGCTGGAAGTCCAAGATCAAGATGTGGGCAGGTTTGATTTCTGCTGAAGCCTCTCCCCTTGGCTTGCAGATGGCCGTCTTCTTTCTGTGTCCTCACATGGCATTTTTTACATGCACGCGCACCCCTGGTGTCACTTTCTCTTCTTTCTCCCGGCATTTTCTGACCCGTCCCTTCTCTCTTTTGGTCCCCATCTTGCGCCAGTCATGCATTAACCAGCCTGCCTAGTCCTGCTAGACAGTGAGCTCTGTGAGTGCAAGGGCTGCTTCTGATAGTACTCTGTTTCCCAAGCACTCAGTGCACAGCAGATGCTCAACAAACCTCAGATGTTTCTCGAAAGGAGCCCTAGGCATTGTTATGGACTGACTTGTATCCCCCCAAATTCATACGTGGAAGCCTTAACCCCCAGTATGACTGTATTTGGAGATATGGCCTTTCAGGAGGTAATTAAGGTTAAATGAGGTCATCAGGGTGGAGCCCTAATCCTATAGGACTAGTGTCTTGAGATGAGATGTGAGACATGAGAGGGATTCGGCACTTAGAGAACGGGAGGAAGGGCATTTTGGCAGAAGGAGCAAAGGCCTGGAGGGTTCCTGCCGAGACCCGCAGGTCACATTCAGGAGGCCAGAGCACAGTCTGAAGTGGGGAACCCATGAAGAGAGGCTGTGGTGGTGAGGCCACAGGAGGCCTCCTGGGCAGTGCTGAGCACATGGATTTATCTGACAGCAAAGGGTCACCTCTAAAAAGTTCTATGCTGAAGAATAGTCCACTCCTTTCTGCATTTTAAAAAGCTCTAATGTTCTGCAGTTCAGCTGTTCTCTGTCCCTCCTGTACCGCTATGTCATTTGTGGCTAACTGATGTCAGCCAATCAGTAATGGAATACACATTTGCTAAACGCATTAGGTCTCTTTTTATATATATACATACAATTTCTAAAGATTACTTTCCACTTACAGTTATTACAAAATATTGGCTATATTCCCTGTGTTGTACAACACATCCTTGAGCCTGTCTTACACCCAGTAGATTGTACCTCCCACTCCTCCACCCCTGTATGGCACCACCAGCCCCCCCACCCCGCCACTGGCAACCACTAGCTTGTTCTCTGTGTCTGTGAGTCTGCTTCTTTTTTGTTATATTCACTAGTTTGTTGTATTTTTTAGATTCCACATATGAGTGATATCGTACAGTATTTGTCTTTCTCTGTCTGACTTATTTCACTTAACATAATGCCCTCCACATCCATCCTTGTTGCAAATGCATTAGTTCTTGATTTCTCCTCTGACAGGGGCTACTGTGTGTGTGTGTGTGTGTGTGTGTGTGTGTGTGTGTGTGTGTGTGTGTGAATTACATCTTGATTATAAATTGCCTTATGGACTCTGTGGTCTACTTCCCTTTGGTCTAGAGAGCAAGCATACATCATACTTGAATGTCTTATTTCATTACAGCCAACACCCATATGGATAATTAGGATCAAGACTGTTAAATTTGTGGTAATAAGCACATGTGAAGCCTCATGACCTTGAACTCTGTCTGCTAAAAACTACTCAAGACCATAGGTCCACATCCTAAGAAACAAAAGGCTCACCACTTCCTGAAGGAGAGGATGAGTTGATGATTTTAAAGAGCTGTGCCTTACCATCATTTCATAGAAGCTGGTAGAGTAGTTAGAAAGAAGAAAGGGGAGCATCATTTGGGCTTTAATAGGTAATTCTTAGTAAAGCCCTTTTTAATAAAACTGATTCTAGCACTCTCGGAGAAATTTTCAAAAGACATTTCCTTCCTTATTGTAAATTCTGTCCTAAAAGAGGACAGGTGTTAAAGAAAGCATTTAGGTGGGCAAATAGAGATATATCAGTGTACATTGTCTGGGTAATATGATTATAAACAAAATCGTCCCCCAACCCAGAAAATCTCTCCATAAAAGTAGTAGAAAAGGAAAAGAGTTTTATTGTTGAATAAGCATTAAACCAGAATGTGGTGCACATCACAGTCAATCTGCAAAGACAGAATGAAGTTACACATTTTTGTAGGGCCGAGCAGATATAACCCATTACACACATATTTTCAGGATATTCATGAAATGCAAAGGCAACACAGCTATGAAAAATTTGTAACGTCTATGCACGGAAGAGTGCTTAGAAGTCACTAAGGCAGGGATGATGTAGTAAGATTGACACCCAATCTATGAGTTCTCGTGAAATACACTAAGAATGAGGGTACTACACTCTCCCCCTCCAACGGGCGTGTCTTTGGACTTCATTATTAAAAGCCTTTCAACCTGTGTAAAGTACGGAATGGCTTCCTGTTAAAACTGGACAGTGAATATTGTTAGGATTGATAAGTCAGCACTCACATTCTATTCTCAACATGCTGGGGGAGGCCTACCAAGTAATTGTGCCTGTTTTCTTGTTTTTAATAGATTTTACAGTATTCCTTAATGGGGACAAGGGGAGGAAGAAGAGAAAAGAGATGTTCATGAATTAACAATAGAAATTCCTCCTCATGAATTATTTATTTTCTAGGAAAAGTCATATGAGATAGTGTTGTGCCTGATGTCAAGGGTGAATTGTCCCTTGCACACAGGAATAGTGCAAGGTCACTAGGACCTGAACCTCAGACTATTTTCTGCCCCATCTCAGCAGAGAAGATTTGCATGAGGAGTCAGAAAAACAGTTTGAGCAGTTATTCTCCAACTCTCCTGTGTTCAAAATAGTGTGTCAGATGGAAATGAAGTTGGAAGAGACAGACAGAAAGAAAAAGAGAAAGAAAGGCAGAGAATATAAAGGCTAAAAAATAGGAGAAGCTAGGTGGAGAAAGGAAAAAGAAAATGTACTAGGTCTGTCTCAGGCTGTACATTTTTCATTTCTTAGCTACCTCTCTATGTATTTATATTTTTTAAAAAATTATTGGGGGCTTCCCTGGTGGCACAGTGGTTGAGAGTCCGCCTGCCGATGCGGGGGACGCGGGTTCGTGCCCCGGTCCGGGAGGATCCCACATGCCACAGAGCAGCTGGGCCCGTGAGCCATGGCTGCTGAGCCTGTGCGTCCGGAGCCTGTGTTCCGCAACAGGAGAGGCCACAGCAGTGAGAGGCCCGCGTACTGGAAAAAAAAAAAAAAATTATTGTGACAACCAAGTGCTAAAATCTCTATTTGTAGGTTCAGGATAGAAGAACCCCTCCCCCTCCTCGACTCCCTCTGCCCAGCCCTTTAATGGAGGTGGAAGGAATTGAAAGCCCCCAAAAGTCCACATTGAGGTTTCAGGACACTGAGTACCTCCACCAGTCTCTCAAGATTTGCTTTGCTGGGTTTTTCATAGATTCCTGTGACTGGTTGGTTTCAGCCATTCATTCAACAAACAACCTCTGAGCACTTATTATATAAAGCACATCATTGAGCTGAGAGTACAAAGATGAATAGGACACAGTCTCTCCTCAGGGAGTTCATTCCAGGGCCTTGCATCCTAGAGTGTGGGACCAGCAGCAGCATCACCTGGGTGATTGTTAGAAATGCAGGTTCCCAGGCTTCACCCCGGCTTGCTGAATCAAAATCTGCATATTTAACAAGCTACCTGGGCAATTCTTAAACATATTGACGTTTGAGAAGCACTGACCTAGTAGATTATTGGCCGGGGAGAGGGAGATGCTCCTCTGTTTCTCAATTCTTCCGTTTGTTCAGCAAGACAAAGGAGGTGCTGACGGCCTGGAGCTCACATTCTCATGGGGGAGAAAGGCGAAAAGAAGAAAATACATGAGATGGTTACAGGTCGTGCATAGTGCTATGAAGCAAATAAACTGAAATATGATAGAAAGAAACCAAAATGAACTATGACAGGTAGGGTGGTGGAAGCCTTCAGGAGTAAGTTATTTCTATTTTGTATCTAGCTTTCTGTTCTAAAAATGGAAACGTAGTCACTGGTCCTATGTGAAAAGAGCCAAAGATTATAATACTTCGTCCTCCTTTCCTTTTCTCCCCACTCCCCATCCCTCTGCCTCTGGCACCAGCCCTGAAACTACAGATGCCACCTAGCAGGTACAGTCACAGCCAGGCCCATTGAGAAGTCCAGGCTGCAAGCAACTAAGAATTTGGATGCAAACTGAATTATAAAGCCCAGGAAGAAGTCCTGGTGTTACCTTTCTGGTTGGGGTAAAGAGGCATTAGAGAATATCGAAGGGCTGGAAACTGGTGTGTAGCTTCCTATCTCACTGTTTTCTTGCATCACTGCAGTCACGGGCCAGAGAGTGTGCTGATGGGGATTGTTGAGTGGGAAGGTGGCCTGCAAGTAAAGATGAGCAATGGGCATGTGTCGATACGTGCAATCACAACAAATTCAGACCTTCTCATCACCTGTAGTGCTGGTGTTAACCTGCAGCAAAATCAGTGTTAGGCCTTAGTTCAGCCCAAAAGTATGTTGTGAGCATGCATTTATTTTCGGCACAGATCCTAATGCCCGACAGTTAGACCACCTGAGGCACAACCCAATGATTGCCCAAAGAGAGGCTATGGGTAGACCAGTAGGTGGAGGACAGGGTTTCAGGTATTGCTCCTCTAGAAATTATGTGTCAGGAAGGAACGCACAAGTCAAAGATGGCGCACTCTTCCTGACCTGTGAGCGTTGTGCCGGCTGTCCAGCTGTTCGTGTCATTTACAGTATCTTTAATGCGGCAAATCCAAACCACAGGCAGAGAAAGGGCATCTGCCCACTGTTCCAGTTATCTCTTGCTCCGTGACAAACTATCCCCAAATTTAGTGGCTTAAAACTTTGTCAAAGTTTTGTTGAAAAAACTCACACCCATGAGGATGGCTACTAACACCCAGTTTTATTACATCTCACAATTGTGTGGATCAGGAATTCGGAAAGGGTTTAGCTGAGCAGTTCTTCTGCTCCATGTAGCATCAGCTAGGGTCACTTGGTGGCATTTGGCAGGTAGATCAGTAGTATGGAGGGTCCAAGAAGGCTTCATGCATAGGTGGGGCCCTTGCAGGAATGGCTGGGAAGGTGGGCTCAGCCAGGCCGTTCTCCCTCTCCACATACTACCAAGGCCTCTCTATGTGGTCACTCCAGCAGGGGAATCAGAAACTGCCAGTTCTCTAAAGGTTCCCAACATCACTAATCACCAGAGAAATGCAAGTCAAAACCTCAGTGAGATATCACCTCACACCCATTAGGATGGCCAGTCTCAAAAAAGCAGAAAATAACAAGTGTCAGAGAGATGTGAAGAAATTGGAACCTTTGTGCACCATAGGTGGGACTGTAAAATGGTGCAATAGAAAACAGTATGGAGGTTCCTCAAAAAATTAAAAACAGAGCTTCCATATGATCCAGCAATCCCACTTCTGGGTATATATCCAGAAGAATTGAAAGCAGGGTCCTGAGGAGGTATTTGCACACCCATGTCATAGCAGCACTATGCACAATACCCAAGAGGTGGAAGGGACCCAAATGTCCATCAACAGATGAATGGATCAACTCAATGTGGTACATACATATAATGAAATATTATTCCACCTTAAAAAGGAAGGAAATCCTGTCACAGGCTGCAACATGGGTGAACCTTGAGGACATTATGCTAAGTAAAATATGCCAGTTGCAAAAAGACACATACTGCATGATTCCACTTAAAGGAGCTATCTAAGGGCATCAAATTCATAGAAACAGAAAGCAGAATGGTGGTTACTAAGGGATGGGGGTATGTTACTAAGAGAAAGGGGGATGTTGTGTAATGGGTATGGGATTTCAGATTTGCGAGATGGGAAGTCCCGGAGATCTGTTTCACAACAGTGCGAATATACCGAACACTACTGGACTGTACACTTCAACGTGGTTGAGAGGGTAAATGTATTTTATGTGTTTTTCTTTTACCATGTTAAAAAATAAACCACCAGTACTCTTAAAGCCCAGATTGAAGGGGAGGGGAACATAGAGCCCATCTCTCAAGGAGAGGAAAGGCAGAGAACCTGCAGCCAGCTCTACCCTGCCACACCCACTGTGGGGCAGATCCTGTCTGCAGCACCTGAGGGTGTAGATGGTGAGATGTTATTTCCAGGGGACTGTATTCAACCTCCCAGAGATGAAGGGTGTCAGAAGGCACTATCAGAGGTGGGCACAGTTTGAAACAACAGAGTGAGAGAAAATGACTAAGCTTGTATAGCCGATGAGAAAAAATGGCCTGGAATTCCGCCCTTACTCATTTTCACAACAAAGATTCAGCAAGCTATTCTGCTAAAAGCCTGACCACCCCCACGAAGCATTTTTCTCACTTAGACAGTGCCTGCCCCTCAGCTGTCCTGACAGTGGGAGCTCCAAGCCCTAACTGAATAGGTCGGATAGGAACAATATGCAGAAGCAGATCACAGGAGACCTTTCAAAGCCGGCAAACACATAGAAAATTCAACGACACCACAGCATTTAGACAGCCTGGACAATGTGGCCGTTATAAATGCTGCTCTCATGAACAGCGATTCAAATGACAGCTTCGTAAAGGGTTTGCAAAGAGCCCTTTGGAAATGGAACATAGGCGACTCGGAGCCCGTGACGTGTTACAAGGACAAACCCGGCTGAACAAAGATCCACAGCAGCATTGAATGACTTATCTATTCAGCCCTGCTCTGTACAAACCTGAGAGAAGATGACAGCTTTTAAATCGCCTCCCCTGAGCTTTGCAACATCCATGGTGCGTGGGAAATGTTAGCAAAAGTTTTGAAAAAAGCAGAATGTTTTACAAAGCGAAGATCACAGTGTAACCATGCTAATGCTACCACCAAATTCTGCAGACGGCCCTGGTGTCTCAGAATTATTAGGCAGAAGGAGTGACAGTAACATCTGGAGAGGGAAACTCTGCCCTTTATCCTATTCCACCTGCTGGCTTCACACGTCTGTTTGAAAGGCTAGCCCCTGCCAAGCTTTCAGGTGGAAAATTCTTTGTGCGGGCCATTTAAGTGATTGCTGTAGAATTCTAATTGCACTCCTTTGGCAAAGTGTTCTCCTGGTATTGTATAAGGAGTGTTGGTGTTCTGATCAACCCTGGAACACAGGTGCTGGCTCTTTTAGCCTAGCACAGGCTGCAGAATTCTCGCATGCCCCAGGGTTCCTGTTGCATGGTGGCGTCACGCACTAGGGAGCTGTGTCTGAGTAACCCCAGTCCAGCCAGCTTTCCCAGGAGGCCTCCTGACAGTGCAGCCTGTGCTCACAGCAGGACTGGGACTAGGGTGAGGCAAATGAGGAGCCTGGCATGCAAAATTTAAGGAGGCCCTCGCCCTGCATTTGCACGACCCTGAGAGTGAGCGCCTCCTTAAATCTCGTACCCGAGGAGCCCCACTTGCCTTCCCTAGTCCAGGCCTGGCTTGCAGGCTTCACTCTCTCTTTTCCCATTCACTCCTCACCTCCCCACCCAAGGTTAGTACTGGGGGTGGGGAGTATAGTCCCAATGTGGACAGTGGTCAACAAAGAAGAGAACTTTAAGAAGGAAGGGCTGAGTAATCGACGGTGAGATTACAGCGAGGGATCCAGTGAGGCATTTGGCTACACGGAGGCTACCCGTGACCCAAGACCAAAGCAGATCCAGGAAGGGTTGGTGATGAATGACTTGTCCTTGTCTGCCCCTCCGCCATGGGCCCAGATGGTGGACTGTAAACCGGAAACCCTGTGAGACTGGCCACAGAGGTTCCCTTCCTACAAGAAGGCTCAGGATCTTCCCAGGGAGGTACCTACCCTGTAGGAAGCTCCCTTCTCCCCAGGCTTGTGTGTCAGAACTAAAGCCCTGATCTAAAGCCCTTCCACCCCTGTTTGCTCTCTTCCCAGCCCAGTGGGATGTTATAAAGCCAAATCAGGCAGCTTAGAGCTGCGGAAAGAGAAAGCGGGAGTCTCCGTTTCCGAGATGCTAACAAATGGTTCACACCACGTCAGGCTTTTCTATCGTGAAGTCAGGGGTATATTCATTTGCAAACCTAAGACAATGGGGACTCCCTCTCGCCTCCCTCTTGCCCTACATCACACACGTATAGTCCTGAGAAGTACACTTCCCGGGACTACCTTCTCTTCCACACACACGGCCACTTTTCATCACCCATTTCCCTGTTCTCCTTCCTACACTTACAACCCCACTCCTCCTCCCCTCCCCCACTAGCACCTTTCACAAATCTTACTCGAAAACCCAGGCGTGCAGCTTTGTGGATTTTAAATAGAAAATTATGCAGAGTGAGTGAATTATGCTGGAGTAGTGGAATCATGGACCCACAAGCCCAACTTTGGGTACCATCAAGCAAGAGCCCCTCCATGACACAGCAACAGAGACCACACCAAGTTCAGAAGTGCCTGTAGCGCTATGTAAAATCCATGAATGGCTTGCTTGTGTTGCTTATCTGAAGAAATCACCCTGCCTGCATGATTCAAGCTCAAAGAATCATTACAGACTAGTCATCATTATGACATGATCATATTTCAATTATCCCCTGTGTAGTCTGGGTACGTTAAAGCAACTTCTCTCACTGAGAGAAGTTCGTTAAAAATCATAAAGTGCATTAAAATTTTTTAAAGCATGTTGGAAAACAACAAGGGGCTAAATTCTAGAAACAACGACAGAATCTTTCAGAGGTTTCCCTAGCACTTATTCAAAAAGCATAATCTTATCTTGAGATGTGAAACGAGGACTAAAACTGAGTAATGGGCCAATTGTTTCATTATAATATGTGTTTCTAAGTGCTCTGTGATGTAAAACCCAACAGGCTTTTTTTCTTTCAGCCCCAATCTGGCCAACTAGGTGCACTGATCCATCTTCACAATATATAACGTGCCCTTAAGCCCTGGTCAACAGTGCCAAAGTCTATAAAAATCATAAAAAGAATGGAGTCGATCATACTGTTTGTGGTCTCTATCAATATAGGCACAGTCCCTAATATGTTGGAGAAAAGAAAAAGCAGCCATCCCCTGAGCATTTGTCCTAAAGAAAGAATTTAAGAGAACAAATAGTTTTATATGCAAAGATATTCATTATTGATAATAATAACAAAAGAAACAGAAACCAACCTACATATCTGACATTTGTGAAATCATTGAGAATGTAATATTGAGCGTGGACTGGAGAGGAATGAGAACGGAATGGAATATTACACAGTCATGAGAAACCGATGCTGATGATGCAGAGTGGAAACGCAGGAAATACGTTTTTAATATAATGTTAAAAATGTCATCTATACTGTGATTCCTACTGTACCAAATAAGTGCACATTTTAGGTAAGAAATAGAAAGAGACATGGGAAGAAAACCGTTCGTGTCTCAAGGTGATTGGATCATGGATGATTCATCTTTATAATCATTCCTTTTGTAGCTGTTAATAATGTTGATTGGATAAGAAAGTAAAACTTGGAAGGAAAAGGAAAATCCTCAAGGAGACATTTTCTATGCCAGGCAGAAAAATCAGTGATGCTTGGGATCATTTTGCATTCTTCCTTGCTCTTTCAAAGCAGCCTGTAATCTTCACCCACACATAGGGAATATGCATGTCTGGGTTATTAAGGGATCCCCTCACCAGGAAGACTGTGCTGTTTGTTTAATGGACCAGAAACCGCAAACTTTTCAAGTCTTTTTTGATAACAAATCTAAAGTGCATTTGAACCATTTGTTGGTGTGGTTTTTCCGTGACAAATATGCACAAAAATCTTGAGGACAGAAAATGATGCATTTCTTCTTTCTCTCTTTTGTCTTTCTCTTCCCCACCCCGTACCCCCTTCTGCAGTTCTGCTAAGCCAATATTCTCTAGAATGAGCACAAAACAAATCAAATAACAGCTAAACAAATTGAATAACAGCTTTTGTACATCAACATCGAGAAGGAAGACGCTTGGGAGAGATCAGAGTACCAAGATGAATATGGGCGAGAGTGAAGCGTCCACTGTCAAAGCACCTTCTAAATCTAGATCGGCAGAGATGGGAGTGATTTTCTGGAAGGAGATGTGATCACGGATTAAACACCAGCTCATTGGAAACTATCATTGAATAAGAGCAGATAATATTCATGAGAAATCACATTCAGGAAATATTTTAAGGAAAAGGAATATAAATGTGCTAGAATTAACATGTAAAATATATATGTACCGAAGTTTGTAAACTGTCCTTTTTTAATCAAACAGAAAACAGAAAGCTTTAATCTTTAAAGATTATTTTAAAAAAGGCAGTCCATCCTAAATTATTCCTATTTCAATAGCCAAGAAGCTGATCAAGCATCAGTTATGGAGGAAGCATCTTGGAAAATGCCTGTGAATGTTTTCATAGGAGCCATGACCTTTGGTTCCCATGTCTGCCGTTCATTTATGTCACTGTGTAATTAGTTAAAACCACTCGGTTAAGAGATGTAACGCTTCAAACTTTTTACCAATTCTGTGTTCAGTTTAATCTGTGTGTACGTGTTATTACTGAGAAAGTGTTTCTGACATATACTATTACTCCATCAAGCTGTATATTACAGGAAGTACATCTTTACATCATGGTTTCCCGAGCAACATAGATTTCCCTCTCTTTCAGGAAACAGCATCAAGGAACTCTGAAAAATATAGAAAGCTCATTTTCACCTTGGATGCTCACATATAATGTATAGGCTGCTATCAAATAAACACTTTTTCTATTTCTCCCTAATATATGCATAGGAATTTAATATACTTTATAAATAGCATCTAAAATGCCTTCTTTTTTTTCTATTTCTTTGCCATACATAACATCAGAAATCCATATCCGTTCTTTCCCTTACTGACAGGCACTCATTTTTATCTTAAAAAAACACCATTCCATTAAACCCATTTCTAAATGATAGTGAGTGGTACTAACAAAATAAATAATAATTTAATAGCCTTAGAAATAAATGAATATAAACTTATACAGAAGAAACTTGATAGGAAACTTGATAGGAGTAAGTTGCTTTTTGTTTACTAATGTTGGTTTCAAGAAAACTCAATTTTTTTTTTAGTTGGTTGGCATTTAGAAGTAGTGACAAATGATCAGTTGTCTTCAGCAATGTTTTGCTCCCAGGCTTCCCCCACCACCACCCTCACCGCATATCCTGCCAATATGCAACAACAGAAAAATATTTAATATTGAAGTAGCCAATTGCTTGAGAATGAAAACAAGCTAAAATGTATGTGTGGGGTAATCAGTGTAAGCCAAACCATGTGCTATACCTGAGCAGAAAACATGAACATGTAGAATGCCTTCATTTTTAGAATCGAAATTAAGATCCAATTAGCATATATCACTGGAAGAGCAGACAGAGCATAATACAAGAAGAATCAAGCAAGATACAGATCATGGTTGTTTTCTCTTACCCTGTCTCTATTAGGACCACACTCCTAGTTTTGCCAAATGTTTCTGGTACTACATCTTTTCACCATAAATGAGATTATGTTTCAAACGGCTAAAAAGTATATTACAGATACAGTCAAATATGTGAAACTCAACTCACAAAGATATGGATTTTCTAAAGAACCAAATTAGGGGAATACTTATTACCTCTAAAGTATTAGCCGTTCTGGGAGTTATTTGTTGCTTTAAATATTAACTCTCCCACTGCATTCAAAACACCCCGCTTACTAAATTCAATTACACACAACTTTTCAAGAATTCATTTTTGATTTAAAGGGAGGAACCTCTCTATTTTATCTATAATGAAAATAGAAGGTATTGGCTTTCTCTAATCAATGTAAATTACAGATTCCACTGGGAGTCCTACAACACTAATAGTGGTGTTTATGAAAATGAAAAAGTGCTTCCTACCCACATGCAAATGTTTTTAAGAAATTTTTTCCATACAACCTAAGTGTAATTTAGCATACCATAGTGCTCTGAAGTTGAGTCATTGACAATGTACCATTTGTACATAGGTAATACACATGTAAATCACTAAATGTTAAGTATACGAAGTATGTTTTTATCTTTTTTAAAAAAAGTGACTCCCTTTCTCATTCTGTTCTGTTGTATTGCGTCCAAAAGTTGTGTGTAATTTTTTTAAGGTCCAGGATATAAAGAAATTTGTTGGAATATCTGAATTTCTGTAAAAAATAAAAATAAGATTTTGTTATTTAAAAGATTGTTTGGTGGTGTGGCACACATTTGGTACATTCGGCATCTGTCTTTGTCCAGTGATCCAGTGACAGGTGATGATTTGACTGAAATAACTGTCTTCGGAAAAATCTCCTTCCTGTCAGATTGCATAATATTTGTCAACAGCAGACACATATTGGATGTGCAGGACCCTCACCATGTGGAAAGCACGATTAACATCTTCAAGGCCTCTTCTCGCCAAGTATAGATACACCTCAAGCTAAATCTTTATAGACTCAGTGGAATGAAAGTGATAAATGAATAGCCAGACTGTTAAGTAAAACCTGACATGAAATACTCTGAAACATCCAATTAATTGCTCCATCTCGACTTTTGCATATTGAAAACAGCCACCTGTTCCTCAGACATGAGCAGCCCTTTCACAGTAGTTCATATTGAGTATGTGTTGTCTGGGTAGGTCCCAATGCCAGATCCTTCATTTACTGTGTGACCCTAAACAGCTCTAACCTCACCTATTAAATGAATACAAACAGTAATGCCTGGGCCCCATAGTGTTGTTGTGAGGCTATAAATGAAGGTATAGTGCTGTGCTGGTACGTGACTTGTAGGAGATATTCAAAGAATTTTAATTCCTTCCCTCCTACTATAGGCAAGACATTGAAGAAGAAAAGAAACTTGAAACACAGCCTCTGCTCTCAAAATGTCGAAGATAATTAGAGTAACATTTATGGGTAAGGACTGAAAACTCAATACCTTCCGGAGCCAGGGAGATAAGTAAATTACCAGAGCAAAGCAAGCTGGGGTGGGGAGATAATAGGAAGTAGTGGGCACTGTGGAGCACTGGAGAGCCTACGTCTTGTCTAAAGAGATGATGTTGCCAATACTCAGCTCTAGTCATTCACCAAATATGCACTGAGTCGCTGCTGTGTGTCAGGAACTGTTCTGAACCCTGGGAGGATAGTGGTAAACCAGACAAACAAGGTCCCTGCTCTTGTAGGTCTCATGTTCTAGTAGGAAAAGATAATAATCGGGAAAATGTCAGTTAATGATAATAGGTACCCTAGAGGGAATTAAAGCATGGTGACGAGATGCAGAAGTTGGGAGGTGAATCAAGGAAGACTGCTCTGAAAAGGTGGCATTTAAAGTGAGACCTGAATGATAAGAACAAGCCAGCCAGGGGGAGCCACTAGTGTAATGGCTCTAAGGCAGGAGTAAGGTCACTACTCATGAGGAACAGCAAGGTGGCAGGGAAGGGGATGTGAGCTGTGCCAGGAACCAGCTTCCGGTTTGGTAGGCCAGAATGGATGGTACATTTTTTAAGTGTTAGAGAAAGCCATAGAGGGTCTTAATAGGAGAGAGATGGAGACCATCTTACATTTTTAAAAGATTACTCTTGGCTTCTGCTTCTAGCAGTATGACCTAGGTACTCTAAAAAGCCTTCCTCACACTATTCTACCAGGTCTTGGATAAATTACAATGAGCTTATTTTAATTTTTAAAAATTTTTTATTTTGTATTGGAGTATAGTTGATTTACAATGTTGTGTTTCGGGTGTACAGCAAAGTGATTTAGTTACACATATTCACATATCTATTCTTTTTCAGATTCTTTTCCCGTATAGCTTATTGCAGAGTATTGAGTAGAGTTCCCTGTGCTATATAGTAGGTGCTTGTTGATTATTTTATATATAGTAGGGTATGTATGTTAATCCCAACCTCCTAGTTTATCCCTCCCCCCACTTTCCCCTTTGGTAACCATAAGTTTGTTTTCTAAGTCTGTGAGTCTGTTTCTGTTTTGTAAACAAGTTCATTTGTATCATTTTTTTTTAGATTCCACATATAAGTGATATCATATGACATTTGCCTTTCTCTGTGTGATTTACTTCACTTAGTACAGTAATCTCTAGGTCTAACCATGTTGCCACAAATGGCATTATTTCATTTTTTTATGGCTGAGTAATATTCCATTGTATATATGTACCACATCTTCTTTATCCATTCATCTGTCAGTGGACATTTAGGTTGCTTCCATGCCTTGGCTATTGTAAATAGTGCTGCAATGAACATTGGGGTGTATGTATCTTTTTGAATTATTGTCTTCTCCAGATATATGCCCAGCAGTGCAATTGCTGGATCAAGTGGTAGCTCTATTTTTAGTTTTCTTTTTTTTTTTTTGCGGTATGTGGGCCTCCCACTGTTGTGGCCTCTCCCATTGTGGAGCACAGGCTCCAGACGTGCAGGCTCAGCGGCCATGGCTCACAGTAGCAGCCGCTCCACGGCATGTGGGATCTTCCCGCACCGGGGCATGAACCTGTGTCCCCTGCATCAGCAGGCGGACTCTCAACCACTGCGCCACAAGGGAAGCCCCTATTTTTAGTTTTTTAACGAACCTCCATACTCTTCTCCATAGTGGCTGTACCAGTTTACATTCCCACCAACAGTGCAAGAGGGTTCCCTTTTCTCCACACCCTCTCCAGCATTTATTGCTTGTAGACTTCTTGATGATGGCCATTCTGACCGGTGTGAGGTGATACCTCATTGTAGTTTTGATTTGTATTTCGCTAACAATTAGCAATGTTGAGCATCTTTTCATGTGCCTGTTGGCCACCTGTATGTCTTCTTTGGAGAAATGTCTATTTAGTCCTTCCACCCATTTTTTGATCGGGTTGTTTGCTGTTTTGATATTGAGCTGCATGAGCTATTTGTATGTTTGGGAGATTAATCCCTGTGGGTTGCTTCATTTGCAAGTATTTTCTCCCATTCCATAGGTTGTCTTTCTGTTTTGTTTATGGTTTCCTTTGTTGTGCAAAAACTTTTAATTTTAATTACGTCCCATTTGTTTATTTTTGTTACAATGAGCTTATTTTTAATAGACAGCTTGGCTTGCAAGGAAGTAAGAGAAATCCCAAAGTCATAAAAAAGAAAAAGAGTAAAAAGTAGCATGCACTGTAAGCAAATGCAAAATCCATATATCAGAGTAGGGAATGGGAGGAGGCTAAGCCTTGGGCCACTGCAAGTAGATGGGCTAAATTTGAGAATCTCACCCTAGACCAGGACACTTGAAGATGGCCATAACCTTAGACAGGGGTGGCCTAGGAAGAATATTCATGCTAGCAAACCAAAGAAGCTTATCAAGAAGTCTGTCTCCACACTGATTCTAGATAGGGTGAAAAAGAAAAAGAGGAATAGTCACCCTCTGAAATTTTTAACCCATGAAACTGGCCCCCTCTAGTCTGGAATTCAATCTTACACTCTCCTTATGATCAAAGAAACTCCAAACCAAGAAATCAAAGAACTTGCTAGAGCACTGGTAGCTGGCAGATCTCAGGCACACAGATCTCACCAATTATGTTCAACAAAGTAAGTGCTCACAATATTAAAATTACTAAACACACAAACCATGAGACAGAATCATCAGAAATAATTAACAGATTTATTGCCCCAGAGATTTTAGATATTGGAATTACTATATAGAGAATATATATAATCATGTTTTATATGTAAAAGAAATAAAGGTGATTTCTAAAAAATAAAAAAATGTAAAGAATCCATTAGATACAACCAGATAGATTTGAAGCAAAATGCTTAGAATTGAAAAATATGATCCCTGAAATTTAAAATAGGATTTGTAAATTAAATATAAATTAGGTGTAATTGAAGAGGAAAGTTGTGAACTAGAAGACAAATCTAAAGAAGTTTCCCAGAATGAAATACAGAAAGCCAAGGGGTTGGAAAATAAAAAGAGGCTAAGCATCAGGGAAGATATATGTGTCTAATCAGAGTTCCACTAGGAGAAATAAAATAATGGAAAGACAATATGTGAATAGAAATTGTTTGAAAATTTGCCATAAATGATGAAAGATATGAATCCACACATATAGGAAGTATGATAGATATCAAGCAAGTTAAATGAAAAGTAAATTCAAGCATGACAGTAAAAGTGTAGTCCAAAGTTAGAGGAACTACCATAAAAGTAACCAAAGAGAAATGTATACCACCTACAAAAGAACAATTTCTAGACTGAAAATAAATACCAGAGACATTAGCATAATATATTCGAAGTGCTGAAGTAAAATAATTGTCAGTCTGAAACTGTGTTTCAGCAAAACTCATTTTTCTAATTAACAGTTTTTTAAAAAATTATAGTTGATGTACAATATTATATGGCAAAACTCTTTTTAAGACCAAAAATGGAATACAATCATTTTCAGATAAATGAAACCTAAGGGGATTTACTAGCAATAGACCAAAACAGATAAAATTTCTGAAAATGAGTCAAGAAGTATGGTTTGAGAGACTTCCCTGGTGGTGCAGTGGTTAAGAATCTGCCTGCCAATGCAGGGGACATGGGTTCGAGCCCTGGTATGGGAAGATCCCATATTCCGCGGAGCAACTAAGCCTGTGCTCTACAACTGTTGAGCCTGCGCTCTAGAGCCTGCGAGCCACAACAACTGAGCCCGTGAGCCACAACTACTGAAGCCCGCATTCCTAGAGCCTGTGCTCCACAACAAGAGAAGCCACTGCAATGAGCAGCCTGCGCACTGCAATGAAGAGTAGCCCCCGCTCGCCGCAACTAGAGAAAGCCTGCGTGCAGCAACAAAGACCCAATGTAGCCAAAAATAAATAAATAAAAGTAATTAATTAATTAATTTTTAAAAGAAGAAGTAAGGTTTGAGATTCAAGAAGGAATAGAGGGCTTCCCTGGTGGCGCAGTGGTTGAGAGTCTGCCTGCTGATGCAGGGGACACGGGTTTGTGCCCTGGTCCAGGAGGATCCCACGTGCCACGGATCGGCTGGGCCCATGAGCCATGGCCGCTGAGCCTGTGCGTCCGGAGCCTGTGCTCCACAACGGGAGAGGCCACAACAGTGAGAGGCCCACGTACCAAAAAAAAAAAAAAAAAAGGAATAGAGGGCAAAGACTTTGGGACGTGTGAATAAATCTAAACAAACATTGTACAAATTAATAATAAAACATTAATTTGTGGAATTAAAAAAAGAACTAAAATACTGGGTAACAATAACATGTAAATTAGGATGAGATAATCAGAGTTTAAGAAATGTGTATTAATTGGGAAGAGAGTTGAGATATAGATGAATAATAGCTCACAACTGATTGTTTATAGTGTACTAGACATATGTAATAACTCACTTAACCCTCGTAACAACCTTCTGAGTTACATACTATAGTTATCCTCAGTTTACAGATAAAAGTGGCACAGAGTTTAAATAATTTACCCAAGGTCACACAGCTAGAAAGCAAAGAGCTGGGTTCAATCTCAGGTAATATAACTCTAAAATGGATACACTATATAGTATTCTCTGTGCTGTTTTTAGAAAGTTAAAAAAATAAGTGATAAAAATTTAAGTAGACAGTATAAGATATAGTTTCAAAACAATGAGGGGAAGTGGAATAAGAAAGAAAAAAACACTAAATAAGTACAAAAGAAGGCCCTCCCCAAAAAACAAAAAAGTAGAAAAAGCAGAACAAATAAAATGCACAATGTAAGATAGAAAAAAATAAAACCAAATTAGATAACATAATAAACAGAAGTAGATTAAAATTAGTTAAAAGAGAGATTTTGAGATTCGATTTTTAAAAACCCATAAATATGCTGTTTACAAGAGACATATAAAACATAAGGACAGGGCTTCCCTGGTGGCGCAGTGGTTGAGAGTCCGCCTGCCGATGCAGGCGACATGGGTTCGTGCCCCGGTCCGGGAAGATCCCACATGCCGCGGAGCGGCTAGGCCTGTGAGCCATGGCCGCTGAGCCTGCGTGTCCGGAGCCTGTGCTCCTCAACGGGAGTGGCCACAACAGTGAGAGGCCCGCGTACCGCAAAAAAAAAAAAAAAAAAAAAAAAAAAAACATAAGGACACAGAAAAATTAAAAATAAAACGTTCCTTATGTGCTACACCTCAATTTTTTTTAATGTTAATATTCCACAAAGAAAATAACTATCAAACTTTCAATTAACAGATTATTTAAATCTAGTACACAATTATCCAGAGAACAGAAAGAAGCAATGGTCCTACAGCTCATTCTGAGGACAGTTTGAAAAAGGAAAACTACAGGCCCCTCTGTATCCTAACAGGAACAGCATTCTAAAATGTATCTATTTAGGGCTTCCCTGGTGGCGCAGTGGTTGAGAGTCTGCCTGCCGATGCAGGGTGCATGGGTTCGTGCCCCGGTCCGGGAGGATCCCACATGCCGTGCAGCAGCTGGGCCTGTGAGCCATGGCCGCTGAGCCTGCACGTCCGGAGCCTGTGCTCCACGACGGGAGAGGCCACAGCAGTAAGAGGCCCGCGTACTGCAAAAAAATAAATAAATAAATAAACAAAATATATCTATTTAAATCACCACATTAAGAGGCTAAAAGATAAAAACCATATGATTGCCTGATAAATGCAAAAAAAAATCATTTGATAAAACTTAAAACCTGATGGTAATAAGAATTTTTACAAAAGTAGGAATGAGGACAATTTTCCTTTACCTAAGAAACAATTTCTATCAAACAATATACTTTTACTTGGAATTATGACAGGTAAAAAGTAGTCCCTTAAAATAAAGAACAAGACAGATAAGCCCACCATCAGTACCTTTGTTGATACTACATAATCTTCGCCAGCAGAGTAAAACAAGAAATAGAAGTAAAAGGGATAAGAATATGAAAGGAAAACTAAACTATCATCATTTTATGATTATAATTACTCTCATAAAAGATACAGGTAAAAATTATTAGAATCTATAAGAAATTAATTAAATGACTAGATTTAAGATCAAAATATAAACATCACATTTCTAAAAAAGAAAACTGGGGAAGTAAAAGGGAAAAACTCAAGCATTTTTTTCTGCCTTTTCTGTATAAACTGTTCCATGGATAACGAACTAGTAGGCAAAGGGAAGCATCTCATACAATTATTCAAAGTAATACATGAAAGCAAAATGGTAGAAATAGAATATCATCTTTTTGCAACCGACAATGAATTAATGAGTCTAAATATTGAGTATCAATGGCTGCTAATATTTTTTTAAAAGAGTGAAAACCAGACTTCCTGAAAAAAACATAAATGGATAAAACCCGAGCCTGATGAAGCATCTGGATCAAGCTGCCAATTTCTAAGAAATCCAGAGGACACAGGAACATGATGGACTATAACATGAGTGTGCAACCAGCAAAATCCACACTGTAGAACTCTGTGTCAAACAGACTGAGTTTGCAACAGATGAAGTGTAGGGAAAAGCAAAGGATGGAGGGAGAATCCATAGATTAAAAGAGACTTAAAAGACATAACAAGGTGTTTTTTTTAAAAAAAAAAAAACAGGCAAGACTAAATTATAGCGTAAAATAATGCAAGGGAGAGATTGCTATGAAAGACAGGATAGTGGTTATCTAGGGGGAAGAGAGGGGACTGTGAACTGTATGGGGCATATAGAGGGACTTCTGAGATGACAGGAAAAGTTGTTTCTTGACCTGGATAGTGGCTACAGTGTATCCATCTTATAGTTATCCACTAAGCTCTACATTTGTTTCATTTAGTGTTCTGTTTCTATGCTTTACTTTACAATTTAGAAGTTTTAAAAAGTTTTTTAAGAAGTTATATTTCTCTGTCACACAGCAAGCAATTAGAAAACATAACTTCAAAAAAATATATTATTAACTCATGATACCCAGGAATACATCTAGCAAAATATGTATAGAACCTTTATGGAAAAAATAATAAAACTTCAGTGAAAGACTTGAAAGAAATTATTTTTAAATATAGAGATATACTATATTCACTGATAGGAAAACTCATTAGCATTAAGATCTGATTCTCCCCAAACTGGTTGTTGTTGGGAGACAATTCTACATGAGCCTCTTGTATTTCTGAAGGTCTTGTGTGCAGAGACACTAACTGCTTTTATTCCAAGCTATCTTTTCAAGACTCTTTGTATACTAACAGCCTGGGAGGATAGAGACAGGGTTTCCCTCCAGAGCAAGAGAGTAGATTTTTTATTGTTCTCTAAAAAGATAATGTCTCCCTCTGGGGCAAAGATCAGGCTGACTCATTGCCCATTATAGAAGATGCAGGTTCCCTAAGCTCAGTGTCCTCTCCTGTAATATAACCCACTGGACTGCAGCTACCACCCAGCCCTCTTCTCATAGCCCTCTGTCTGGAAACACGGCAAGGGGAACCAACACGCTGCTTGCTGTGCTATGAGTAATAGATCCCGTCCTTCGTCTGTGACCCAGGAGTCTCGTGTGTTCTGCCAGCATAAATGAGACTGTGGCAGGCTAGCTTATTCATTTGTAAGTAGGATAAATCTCAGACCCTTCACAGTTCCTCATAGTTAACCACTTGGGAAAAAAAGAGAAATTAGATACCTACTTACATTGTACACAAAAATCTACTCCGTATGAATTAAGGACTTAACTGTGAAAAGCAAAGATTTAACTTTTAGAAGAAAATATAACCTAAGAAAAGGGAAAGATTTATTGAACAAAACACAGAAATCATAAAGGAAATAAAGTCAACTAGGTTAAAAGACTTCTGTTCATGAAAATATTCCATAAAGAAAGCTAAAAGCCACAAACTGGGAGAAAATATTTGTTAACTTTATTAGTGGTAAAGGATAACAATACAGAATATATAAGAACTCTTGAAAATCAATTTCCTAAAAGCCAAAAAAAAAAAAAAAGGAAAAATCAAACAAAAGACATGTATAGGAATTTAATAGAAAAGGAAACAAATGGCAGACATATGAAAAGATACTCAACTTCATTAGTAATTTAAAAATGTTAATTGCACAATGATAATGTCCATTTTATTGGCATAAATTTAAAGCACTAGTATGATTTATAGCAATAGGGTTTCTTATACTGTTAGTAAAAGTAAAATTTGGTATAATCACTTCAAAATATAATTTGGCATTATCTTGTAAAATTGAGCATTTGCATACACTAAAGAAATTCATCAATTCTATTTCTAGGTATAACGCCTGAGAAATTCTTGCCCATAAGCACCAAAAAGCATGTACAAGAATGGAAAATACCAATATTTATCAACAGAGAATAGATAAATAAATTGTGGATTTATTTATGTGGATAATTAACTTATTAAGTTGATGAATTAATACTACTATAAGTATGGAAATGAATAAACACAAGTTACAAATATCAACATAAATGATTATATTATATTAGATATATACTTTTGAGTGGGAAAAAAACAGCAGATACACTATGGCTTCATTTTTATAAATCTCAAAAACAAAGGAAAACTAAACTGTTTAGTGATAAATATCTATATGGTAAAACTATAAAGTTGTAAGTACAGAAATGATAAAAACAAATCTCATGATTGTGATTACTTCTGGAGAGTTGGGAGGGATTATAATCAAGGAAAGGTATACAGGCAATTTCAATAGTTCCAGATCTTAATTGAGTGGAATGCATGCATATATATAGATATATTTCAATGAAGATGTCAGCATTTTAAGAAAAAACAAGTTTTTAGATGAAAGCACTAACTGAGTCTTTAAAATATACTTGACCATGCACCAACAGTAAATATTATTTTCTCTTAAACTGGAAGTAAATCTTTATCTGTTAGAAATAATGCGGCCAAACAATGTGAATCTGAAGAATTTTGTTGCCAACACTTTATAGCAAGTATATGAGCCAAAGTGATTTAAGTTTGTAAAAATGCAAAATAGTATAAACGAAACTTGTGCTATACCAGATTTGAACGTCTAGTGAGAATAACATTCATACTGTTTTCTGCATTGTGTTCTTTTTGCATTCATTTTTCACTTTTGTTAAAGATTCAAAACATACATATATATCACATTTTTGTATCAAATATTATCTAATGAAATAAGATAAAACAAATTGAATATTTTAAAAGATAACTTGACAGTTGTGCGGAAAACAGACAGTAGAAGCAGGGACATTGGGGGAAGGCTACTGCAGTAGTCAAGGTAAGAGAAGGTGGTGGCCTCAACTAGAAGAGGCAGTGAAGATGGAAAGAGGTGGATAAATTTGGGATGATGTTGCAGATTGGGTTTCCTGGGAAGCTGACTCTGAGAAAGATCAGGGTGAAATAAGTGTATAATTCGGGGCTCTTAGCATCAACACCCTTGACAGGGAAATAAAAGGGAAAGGAAGGGAGCAGGTTGGGCAGAAGGAGAAGTTGGGCTGTGATGCAGTCTCAGTGAAGGCCTTAGCAGAGTCATCCTGTGTTAGGAGTCGGGCCTCAAGCATCAGTCACTGTACATGGTTTGCTTACCCCCAGGAAATGGGTGTGACCTTGAATGTGGTGGCTCTCTTCAGGTGAGGGCAATTTCCAGAGAGGGCAGAGTGGCTGTGAGTTGGCAACACATCCAGCAGCTGTGGGCATAAGTCCCCTAGTCCCCTCTGAGGGGCACGTCACAGCATCTAGTACAGATATGTGTTGGGGGAATAGGAGACTTGCTGATGAATGTGGAAGATGAGGAAAGACAGCTACTGATTTTTTGCTCTGAGAGCAGATGGTGGTGCCATTCATTGACATAGGAAGAAGGGGAGGAGGAAGAGGTTTAGGAGATGGAAATCCAAAAACTCTTTTCTGTGATGTTTAAGTTCAAGATGCTTATAAAAATTCAAGAGGAGATGGCAAGTTAGATAGGCAGTTAGATGTAGACATGTGGACTCCTAAGGAGAAGTCCAGGGTAGAAAACAAAACAAAACAAAACAAATTTAGTAGACATGGCAAATAGATGACTTTTAAAGCTCTGAGACTGGATATGATCATTTAGGAAGATTGTACAAATAGAGAAGAGGACCCTGACCAAGCCCAAACCACGCTGACTTTAGAAGTGGGGCAGAGGGACTTCCCTGGTGGTGCAGTGGTTAAGAATCCACCTTCCAATGCAGGGGACGTGGGTTTGATCCCTGGGTGGGGAACTAAGATCCCACATGCTGCAGGGCAACCACCCGCGTGCCGCAACTACTGAGCCTGCACACCACAACTAGAGAGCCCACATGCCACAACTAGAGAGCCCACACGCTCTGGAGCCCATGTGCCACAGCTAGAGAGAAGCCTGCATGCTGCAACGAAGAGCCTGTGTGCCACAGTGAAAGATCCTGCATGCCACAACTAAGACCTGATGCAGCCAAAAATAAATAAATATTTTTTTTTAAATTGAACTCATCTTTTTTTTTTAAGACTAGTTTTTGTAAGTCAATTTATTTTTTTTAAGTATCATTTTAACTATTTATTTTTGGCTGCATTGGGTCTTCGTTGCTGCACACAGGCTTTCTCTAGTTGCGGCAAGCGGGGGCTACTCTTCGTTGTGGTGCGTGGGCTTCTCATTGCAGTGGCTTCTTCTGTTGCGGAGCACGGGCTCTAGGCGCGTGGGTTTCAGTAGTTGTGGCTCGCGGGCTGTAGAGCACAGGCTCAGTAGTTGTGGCGCACGGGCTTAGTTGCTCGGCGGCGTGTGGGATCTTCCCAGACCATGGCTCGAACCCATGTCCCCTGCATTGGCAGGCGGATTCTTAACTACTGCGCCATCAGGGAAGCCCCAAAACTGAACTCATCTTTAAAAAAAAAAAAAAAAAAGAAGTGGGGCAGAGGATAGGAGCCAACAAAGAAGACTAAGAGGAACCCATGACATGGGGTATAATGGAAGCCAAGTCCTGGGGAAAAAGTATTTCAAGAAGCAAAGAGTAATTAAGTGTCAAATGCTGCTGAAAGGTCAGGTAAGACAAAGCAGAGAGGAGACCACTGGATTTGGAAATTACAGGGGTAACGTGTCACTGACAAGAACAATCTTTGTGAAATAATATAGATAAAATATGAGCAGTGAATTAGGGAAGAGAGTTGAAATTGAGGAGGTGGAGGCAGCAATATAGACAACTTTTACAAGAAGTCAGTCATAGCCATTTGAATCTGAGAGACTAGGATTGGTTGCTAGCCTTTTGAGTTTCTCAAGATAAGACGGAATTTTTTATAATATCAGTTGTCCAATAAGTTGGTACATTGTTCAACACAGTGCAGACCAACATTGTGAGGATCAAAAATACATCTAGGATCAAAAATACATCTAGAGGATCAAAAATACATCAGGTTCAGCCAGTGGGTTATGAGTTTCTGACTTCCATCAAGAAAGCGAACTCTCAAAAAGTAAACTATTATAAATATCGTGGTAGAGCATGCTCCAGGACAGGTGAGTGAGTACAGGAAAATTGCGGAGGCTAGAATGCATAGAAAGTTGGGGAAGGTTCACTTAAAATGACCCCGGAGAGGAAGGCAAGCCTCAGATGGACTTTCTCAAGGTCAAGATTGAAGGAGGAGGAAGAAAAAATTGCTGGCAAACGCTTGTGGCCAAATCACCTGTCCTCCGACGTAGCATTTATCAGCACTAACACTTACATTCTGATTTCCGTGTGGCCCTCTCATTGATGTTATTTAGGTCCGAGAGCCAGATTGTCAATGGCTTTTCATTTCAGCTACTTTGAAGTTTGGACTTTATTCTGCAGACAATAGGAAACCATTGAAAGTTTTTGAATATGGGAAAGATATATAATCAAAGTGAGTTTTTAACAGGATTATGCAGGATGGAGTCAAGCAAGGCTAGGTTAGATGCAGAAAGTCCATGTAGGAGATTTTTCTGGTTGTGGAAATGGAGAGTAAGAGGTGAAGATTGATGGGTGTGGGGCATTAGAAAACAAAGACAATGCTCAGTCTACGTTAGTGTGTGTGTGTGTGTGTGTGTGTGTGTGTGTGTGTGTGTGTGTGTTGGGGGAAGGGAGGAAGGGTGACAGTGGGGTTGTGTGGGCTGACATGTCAAAAGCAATAATAGCCAATATATGGATGGCACCATATAGCCTACAAGTGCTTGCACATCCATTATCTCATTCGC
Source organism: Phocoena sinus (assembly GCF_008692025.1). Classification (NCBI taxonomy): domain Eukaryota; kingdom Metazoa; phylum Chordata; class Mammalia; order Artiodactyla; family Phocoenidae; genus Phocoena; species Phocoena sinus. The sequence goes on from NC_045771.1 coordinate 88,514,332, forward strand.
CCTCACCACACCCGTGTGAGCTATTATTATGCCCATTTAACAAATGTGGAATCTGAGGCTCAGAGAGGTTAAATGATTTGCCCATAAGGTCACAAGATGTTCTTGACCATGGGTGTCCTCACTCGCGTGTTTTGACAGTGGCTTTCAGATACACTTAGGCTCTTGATGGTGTGTGGGCAGGAGTCAGCCTGTGTTTGCCTTTCGAAAGGCATGTCCTGAAATTTCAGTTTCTTGGAGGGATTGGCTGAATTCCACTTCTTTGATGCCGGTTCCCTGTGAACTTTCTAAAAGAGACTATAATTTACATATGACAGCTGGAGAGAAAAAAAGAAAGAATCCATTTCTAAATTAGTTTTCCATTTTGACTCCAGGCATTCTCTGAAATGAAACATTAATTCTCTCTCCTAGGCAGGGTAACAGTTAGATCATTAAAATTCTCATCCTGAAAAAAAAAAAAAATTCTCATCCTGTGAGAGCCAAACCTTGGTGAACTGAGATGAGAAAATACATTTATTTACCTGTCTTCTCACTGCCTGCCATGCACTCTCTCAAGTAAAAAGCTAGGAATTCCCTTCTAATGGGTGAGATCTGTTTCATTATCTCAATCACAAGTCCATAGGCCCAGGGGCTCAGATGTCAAACCAACCTAGCGGGTCAATTCTAGCTTCCTGAATTACTTAAATACTGGCTTTTTCTCTGGCATTAACTGAAAGGAACTTACCCAAGGACTAAATTGACAGCTGTATTTTCAATTATGGACTAAAGGCTGCTTCTTATCCAAACCAAGATGGCCGACTGAAAGAATCCCAGAAGTATGTGGATGTGATGTTACCTTGCTGATGGACTTTCTCAAGTCAAAACATTTACTTAAAACTTTGTCTTCTTCCAAAGCAGGAATTTCTAAAACTTTAGAAGCAGCTTTCCTTATAAAACCCTTTACATTTTTCAGGTCTTTTAACTTTAAAAAGCTTGTGACTTCTCTTCTAGGTGATTAAAAGCCATTTTGAATTAAATACAGTTGCCCTGATCTTGTCAAAAATGATGGTGCTTTCCTAGAGCTTAATTTACTATACAGAGTTAGAAAGCAGTTGAATTTTTAAAAATTGATTTATACTGCCATCTAGTGATACATTTCATTGCAAATTTCAACACCCTAGAGTACATTTTGGTAGGTCCGCTAGGTTACCCTTAAAAACTTCGTAGAATCGAGGATTTATGCTTCCAAATAGAAAGCAAACTAGCTCCTCTACACAGCGTACAAGGCCCCTCTCATATACAAAGGCTAAGAAAAAATTTTAACGCAGATATAGAAGGGAGCTCCCAACAGAGGTCCTGTTAAACCACAGAGGCTTCTTACATTAGCTTTTTCACTTATATCTTTGATTTTTATTGTAATTATCCAACATAAGCTGTTTATTTCTTCTAGGCAAATAAATTCAATCCTGGCTGACTAATTTAATGGTCACTCTATCTGAAAAAGTAGAATTGCATACAGGTTAAACATATGGGAGCTACCATGATGTTGTCCAGGTTCAAATCCTAGCTCAGAATCTGCAATCTGTGTGCCCTTGGAGAGTTATAAAACACCCCCATGGGCTTCCCTGGTGGCACAGTGGTTAGAAATCCGCCTGCCAATGCAGGGGACACGGGTTCAATCCCTGATCCGGGAAGATCCCACATGCCGCAGAGCAACTAAGCCCGTGCACCACAACTACTGAGCCTGCACTCTAGAGCCCGCGAGCCACAGCTACTGAGCCTGTGTGCCACAACTACTGAAGCCTGCACTCCTGGAGCCTGTGCTCGGCAACAAGAGAAACCACCACAGTGAGAAGCCCTGTGCACCACAACAAAGAGTAGCCCCCGCTCGCCACAACAAGAGAAAAGCCCGTGCACAGCAACGAGACCCAACACAGCCAAAAATATAAATAACTTAATTAATTAACACACCCCCATGCCTCAGTTTCCTAATCTATAAAAGAGGGATAATAATCAAATCTACCTCACAGAGTCATGCAAAAGACACTATACTCAGCACAGAAACTAGCACGAAGTAAGTGCTCAGTGGAAACACAAGGTACCATTATATTGGTGGATCACAGGCAGCCTAATTTGCATAGCCACTGAGGATGCAGAGATAGAAGAACAGCTCCCTGTCCCATACCCTTAGCAATAGATCTTGGGACACAATGAAGACCCAAGGTCAGGTCTCTGGATACTAGAATTATTATATGATCCAGCAATTCTAGGTAAATACCTAAAAGAATTGAAAACAGAGACTCAAAGAAATTTTGTGTTATTCACAATAGCCAAAAGGTGGAAACAACCCAAATATTCATCAGCAAATGCATGGATAAACAAAATGAGTTATATACATTAACGAAACACTATTCATCCTTAAAAAGGAATGAAATTCTGATACATGCTGCCATGTGGATGACCTTGGAAACATTATGCTAAGTGGAATAAGTCAGACACGAAAGGATGAATGTTGTCAGATTCTGCAATATATGAGTTACCTAGAATAGTCAAATTCACAGAGACAGAAAGTGGAATGGTGGTTACGGGGGGCTGCAGGAAGGGGGCAAAGGGGAGTTATTGTTTAATGGTTACAGAGTATCAGTTGGGAATGATGAAAAAGCTCTGGATATGAAATAGTGATGATGGTTGCACAACAATGAGAATGTACCTACTGCCACTGAATAGTACACTTAAAATGGTTTAAATGGACTGTGGAAAACAGTATGGAGTTTTCTCAAAAAGCTAAAAATAGAACTACCATATGACCCAGCAATTCCACTCCTGAGTATATATCCAAAAAAAGCGAAAACACTAATTCAAAAAGATACAGGCACCCCAATGTTCATAACAGCATTATTTACAGTTGCCAAGACATGGAAACAACCTAAGTGTCTGTCAACAGATGAATGGACAAAGAAGATGTGGTATATTTATACAATGAAATACTACTCGGCCATAAAAAAGGATGCATTTTTGCCATTTGCAACAACATGGATGGACTTGGAGGGCATTATGCTAAATGAAATAAGTCAGAGAAAGACATACTGTATGATATCACTTATACGTGGAATCTAAAAAAATACAACAAACTAGTGAATATACAAAAAAGGAAGCCGACTCAGAGATATATATAGTGTTTACCAGTGGGGAGAGAGAGAGGAGGGAGGGGCAGTATAGGAGTAAGAGGTAAAAACAATTATGTATAAAATAAGCTACAAGTATATTTTGTGCAACAGAGGGAATATAGCAAATAGTTTATAATAACTATAAGTGGAGTATAATCTTTAAAAATTGTGAATCACTCTGTTGTACACCTGTAACGTATATGATATTTTACATCAACTACACTTCAATTTTAAAAATTAAAAAAAAAAAAGAAGAGATAAACCAGGCTGGAATAGGCAATGTGCTGGGAGATATTGAGAAGGTGTTTCTTGAACTGGCCTTAAGACTATGCCGGCTTTAAATGATCTGGGAGGAGAAAGGAGGGGTCACGTGGGAGGACCCAGCCTGTTCTGAGCATGTGGGGGAATTGGAAGGACAACCTTCACATCTTCTTGCCACAAAGACTCTGCCACCAATAATGATTCCACTTGGTTAAATAAGAAATAATAGAACAAATAATAATCATGGCTAACCTTAGGTAGTGCTAAAGACTTTGTGTTTATTACCTAACATCATGAGGTAGAACTGTAGTTATCAACGCATTCTGAAGCTCAGAATGTTTAAATTCCTTGCCCAAGACCATGTGCTAGAGAAAAACAAAGCTCCAGACCCTGGGCTCTTCACTGCTGGTTTAAACTACCACTGGTTAATGAATGACACATTTTTCACTCTACTTAACATTTTCCCACCACCTAGATAACCAGACAGAAAGGTAAACTAATTTTAAATTAGCTCCAGTTAATATTAAATCAACAAAGTATTATCTGAATTAGTCTCAAAGTCATGATTCTTAATCTTTGGGGGTCAGGGTCCCCTTTGAAAATCTGACAACAATTAAAGCCCCTCATCCATATACACACAAAGTTTGCATAGAATTTCAGGGACTCCCTGAAGCCCAGGAGGAGCCCTAAGTTAACATTTCTTGACTTCACTCTTCCCGAGCCAAATAAAACCCCTCCAAGTGCAAGTGGTGTGGGCGTCACACCGGGTCCCAACTCCTCCCATTAGCACAGATCATCAAGGGTGCTGGGGCAGCTGCTCTGCCTACACACATAATCAGATCATAAACTGTCTTCAACCATATTTGTTCTGTTGAATAAGCATTTGAGTTCTTGGCAAGCGTCATGGTCTGGGAATGCTGATGCTTTCATTCTGCCTGTGTGAAGGGGAGCAGGCTGTGGGTAGGCCGTCTGGAGGAAGACTGTGTGACCAGATATTGTTGCTGCCGCCCCACATACTGTCAGGTGCCACTAGCTGCTGGGGTGGTCAGAAGCCACTTCCAGCCTAGGGGCCAAGAAAAAAAAGCAAACAGAATTAACCTAACTGCCATCCTGGAACAGTCCTGCCCCATGTGTATTGGAGAAGATCAAAAGCATAATAAATAGTTCCCTTTCCCCTCACTCGAGTCTAGCCGCTGTGTTTTTCTTCTCTCTAATTCTCTTCTATGCAAGGAACAAAACACAGACAATATGGTATAATGTTAAAAAATATTTATAATGTTTATAAATATATAATGTTTAGGAGACAGATGTAGGTTTAAAGCCTAGCTTCACCACTTACTCGGGCAAGTTACTCAGCATCTCTGAACCTCTGATTTCCTTTTTTTTTTTTTTTTTAATATTTTTTTGGCTGCACTGGGTCTTAGTCTTGGCATGTGGAATCTTCGTTGTGGCATGGGGGATCTTTAGTTGTGGCCATGCGGGATCTTTAGTTGCAGCATGCGGGATCTAGTTCCCTGACCAGGGATAGAACCCAGGCCCCCTGCACTGGGAGAGCAGAGTCTCAGCCATTGGACCACCAGGGAAGTCCCCGAACCTCTGATTTCTGTTTTAGAAAATGTTGACACGAATGTTTACATTACAGAATTGTTGTGAGGATTAAGTAAGGCAATACACTTATATTCCTGGCACATAATAAGTACTTAATAAGCAGCTACTAAACCACACCTCATGGTATTTATATTTCTGGCTATCAAGTTTCGACTGAGATTAATAACCCTGTTAATCTGTGTGTTTAAGTCCTTGAATATCAAGAGCTATTGTGATCTCAAGGAAATATAAAAGAGCCATACATCCTAAACCCAATCGTTCAGAAGCTATAACTGCTTTCTCAGCTTTCTCTTCATTCCTGGCACAGAGCTTGGTGAACAACTGAATGGTGGCAGGTACATGTGGGCCAGAAGTTACTCTGGGAGAGGCAGGATCACCTTAAGAGATTAGCAAGTGGAGCAGACATCCTGTTCACTGTCAGAAGACAAGGTCACTGTTAAATCGTAACTTCCTTGACGAGCACACTGTGTGCGGGAGAGGCTCGGTCTTCAGAAGTTTTCTGCAATCCTCTGGTTCCCTGAAAGGAGTTGTCTCCAAAGCACCTCTGGGCAAGCTCTTCCTCTCTTAGCTTGGACCGTAAGGAAAGACCTTGGGGAAATCAGCTGGACTTATTTACATCCTAAATCTTTAAAGCAAACAAACAAAAAAGAATTTGAATTTACAATGAAAGACACACAATAGCCTTAAAGACTTAACAAAATAGAACCCGGGATTGAGGGAATAAAGGAGAAGCAGATGCGATAACCCTAAAGTATACCTCAGTTGTAAATTTCACTCTGCACTTCCCGAACAAAATGACAGTAGGTTTCATAGCTCTAATCAGAAGAAAATAAAATGCCATTTGTAGGGGGAGATACAGCTCTTTCCTGGTACTAAAACCTGGTGAGAATTTCTCATACAGTGGAACATACATCAAGAGCTGGAGTCATGCCAGGTACTGTCCTCACAACTGTTTTACAGTAAATAAACAGTTTTCATGTAGCTATTTATTATAGTGACCTGAGATAAAACACTACCTCAAGGGAGATGATCAGACAACACCAGGATGTGGGACATTCCAATGTGGCTTAGTGTCTTCAAAACGTCAATATCATGAAAAGAAAAGGTGGGGGGGGGGGAAATGTTTAAGATGAAAAGAGGCAAGATACTGAAGAGACAGAACCATTTTCAATGTATGACTTTTGGTTGGTGAAGAAAATCATTGTAAGACATTTTGGTGGTAGTCTAAGAGTCATGAATATGGACTGATTATATATTAGATGACATAGGAAATTATTGTTAGATATGGTAATGGCATGGTGGCTGTGTAAAAGAATGTCTTTTTATTTATCATTTATTTTTAGAAGTGCATTCTGAAATATTTAAAGGTAACTTAGAAATGGTTCCTACACACACACATGCACAAAATGATATTTGACAAAATGTTAACCAGTATTGAATTTAGTGAGGGATACATGGATCAGCATATATTCTATTATGTGTTTGAATATTTTCACAGTAAGAAGTGAGAAAAAGAAAAAGACTTCTCACAGTAAGAAGTGAGAAAAAGAAAAAGAAGTGAGAAAAAGAAAAAGACCCCGAATAGCCAAAGCAATCTTGAGAAAGAAAAATGGAGCTGGAGGAATCAGGCTCCCTGACTTCAGACTCTACTACAAAGCTAAAGTAATCAAGACAGTATGGTACTGACACAAAAACAGAAATATAGATCAATGGAACAGGAGAGAAAGCCCAGAGATAAACCCACGCACATATGGTATCTTATCTTGGATAAAGGAGGCAAGAATAGACAATGGAGAAAAGACAGCCTCTTCAATAAGTGGTGCTGAGAAAACTGGACAGCTACATGTAAAAGAATGAAATTAGAACACTCCCTAACACTGTATACAAAAATAAACTCCAAATGGATTAAAGACCTAAATGTAAGGCCAGACACTATAATACTCTTAGAGGAAAACATAGAACACTCTATGACATAAATCACAGCAAGGTCCTTTTTGACCCACCTCCTAGAGAAATGGAAATAAAAACAAAAATTAATGGGACCTAATGAAACTTAAAAGCTTTTGCACAGCAAAGGAAACCATAAACAAGATGAAAATACAACCCTCGGAATGGGAGAAAATATTTGCAAAGGAAGCAACAGACAAAGAACTAATCTCCAGAATATACAAGCAGCTCATGCAGCTCAATATCAAAGAAACAAACAACCCAATCCCAAAATGGGCAGAAGACCTAAACAGACATTTCTCCAAAGAAGATATACAGACTGCCAACAAACACATGAAAGGATGCTCAACATCAGTAATCATTAGAGAAACGCAAATCAAAACTACAATGCGATATCATCTCACACCAGTCAGAATGGCCATCATCAAAAAATCTACAAACAGTAAATGCTGGAGAGGGTGCAGAGAAAAGGGAACCCTCGTACCCTGTTGGTGGAATGTAAATTGATACAGCCACTATGGAGAACAGTATGGAGGTTCCTTAAAAAACTAAAAATAGAACTACCATATGACCCAGCAATCCCACTACTGGGCATATACCCTGAGAAAACCATAATTCAAAAAGAGTCATGTACCAAAATGTTCATTGCAGCACTATTTACAATAGCCAGGACATGGAAGCAACCTAAGTGTCCATTTACAGACGAATGGATAAAGAAGATGTGGCACATATATACAATGGAATATTACTCAGCCATAAAAAATGAAATTGAGTTATTTGTTGTGAGGTGGATGGACCTAGAGTCCGTCATACAGAGTGAAGTAAGTTAGAAAGAGAAAAACAAATACCGTATGCTAACACATATATATATATGGAATCGAAAAACAAAAATGCTTCTGAAGAACTTAGGCGCAGGACAGGAATAAAGATGCAGACGTAGAGAATGGAGTTGAGGAAACGGGGAGGGGGAAGGGTAAGCTGGGACAAAGTGAGAGAGTGGCATGGACATATATACACTACCAAATGTAAAATAGATAGCTAGTGGGAAGCAGCCGCATAGCACGGGGAGATCAGCTCGGTGCTCTGTGACCACCCAGAGGGGTGGGATAGAGAGGGCGCGAGGAAGACGCATGAGGGAGGAGATATGGGGATATATGTATACGTATGGCTGATTCACTTTGTTATACAGCAGAAACTAACACACCATTGTAAAGTAATTATACTCCAATAAAGTTGTTAAAAAAAAAAAAAGTGAGAAAAAGAACACATGGGGAGAAATCTCAGAGGAGCACGTACCCTACGTTTGCCAGAGAAAAATGCCTGCAGACTGCCCTGGGTATACCAGGGTAGGAGGCATGAACTTGTTACGGACTGAATTATGTCTCCCCCAAAATTCATTACGTTGAAGTTTAACCCCCAAAACATCAGAATGTAAACATATTTGGAGATATGCTCTAAAATGAGGTCATTAAGAAGGGCCCTAATCCAATATGACTGGAATCCTTATAAGAAGAGAAGATTTGGACATAGGCACATACAGGCAAGGTGATGTGAAGACGCAGGGATAAGACAGCTGTCTAGGAGCCAACGAGAGAGGCCTGGAACAGATCCCTCAGAAGGAACCAACCCTGTTGGCACCTTGGCCTGGAACTTCTAGCCTCCACAACTGTGATAAAATAAATTCCTGTTGTTTAAGCCACAAAGTCTTTGGTACTGGGTTAAGTCAGCCCTAGCAAACTAATAGAGAACACCTTGATTTGCCACCAAAGCCCAGGAAGCTTTTCCTGTATCCCCACCCAGCCCTCTCCCCCTGACACTGTAATCTGGACACTGTATATTCTACACTGGGCAGAGCAGGACTGCAAGGCTCATCAGAAGGTAGTTGCCCTGAGCAGACTTGGATTGCAGCTGCTCAGAGGCACATACTCCCCAGCCCAGAGACTGCATCTGAGTGCTGCAGTCCAAGTCTGACACGTATTGGTCCTTTACCTTTGTGGGTTTTCTGTCTTAAAAGTTAAGAAATCGGGCTTCCCTGGTGGCACAGTGGTTGAGAATCCGCCTGCCGATGCAGGGGACACGGGTTCGTGCCCTCGTCCGGGAAGATCCCACATGCCGCGGAGCGGCTGGGCCCGTGAGCCATGGCCGCTGAGCCTGCGCGTCCGGAGCCTGTGCTCCGCAACAGGAGAGGCCATAACAGTGAGAGGCCCGCGTAACAAAAGAAAAAAAAAGTTAAGAAGCTGTGTGTGTTTGTGTGTGTGTGTGTGTGTGTACGTGTACGCATGCACACATGTATTGGGGAAGAGAGAATCTAGCTTTAAAAGCCCTGTAGCTAATATTTATTTATTCTAATGAATAATTAATATTTAATATTTAGAATTACAATTGATATTCAGGTGGTGTGCTGCCATACTCGACTGTTAAAGTATTTAAGTAACTTCACGCTTGTGGATAAATAGCATTACCTTCCTCATTACCCCAGCTCCTCTCTGGAGACTCCCCACAGTCCAGCAGCTAATGAGTTAATGCCTGGCACCAGAAGGTGCTCCAGAACCTGCTCCAGCAGTCTTGCCCTCCACTCTGGTAGGAACATCTGTCTCTGCCCATACTAGCTGTTACATGTTTTTCCAGTCCATCTCTCTTAGTGCGCCCTCAGCTCCCAGCACTGTCCTCTAAATTCTTTATGATGCATTATTTCACGACAGCTCCAAAGCATATTAGTCTTTCTCTTTACATATGAAGAAACTGAGGGTCAGAGAAATTAAAGTAGTGCAGGGACACAGGCAGAGTTCATAACCACTGCTCCCCATTTTCTGACTTTACCCCCTGGAACTGGTATGTCAGAATTCTTTTCTCCTTAGAAGAAAAAGCAGAGCAGTCAAGAAGAGTTCAGAGGCTGCAGCCCAAGGTCCTGGGGAGTCTGGGTTTTCTCGGGGCTCCCCTTTTCTCCAGGTCAGATCTCCCCAGATAAAAACACTGATATAGGTGCTGGGTCATAGTAAAAACACATGTAGAAGAAGCTGTCCTGTAACCAAACAGCTTCTAAAGCTGCACAGCGATTCCAGGCTCTCCTCACTGCAGGCACTACGGAAACAGAAGAGGCCCTCTCACCTGCAGCTGTGGTGCCCCTTGGAGGGCAAGGCAGGGCTGAACAGGTGGGTATGACCCACTTTAACCTTTCAAAGCAGTGGCAAAAGTCTGCACAGCTGTTCGAGGAACACCTGGACATTCTTTTGGCCCTGAGAGTTTTGCTGTAGGAACCTTGCACTCAAGTCCCTGACCGTGACCTGCCCACTTATGGGACACTCACTCGGGCCCTCTGGCCGTGTGGTACAGGAAGGCCCACCTCCTCTCACCCTGGCCCTGGCCCCCTGATTTCCTTGTGACCTTCTAACTTTGTTTCTGCCTTTCCCATGGCACTTAACCCCAGTGTGACCTGAAGACTCAATAACCCTAAAAACCAGTCCTGCTAACCAGCTGGCCTGGGTACAATAGCACTTGGAAAGCAAAGTCATGGGACTGAAACCAAAAGAAAACCTATTCATGAGAGAAGCAGCTGGCAGCTGGAAAACAGAAGGAGAGAGAAAGAAAGGCCAGTCCCTACCTCCTACAGGACCCGATTAACTGGGGATTTCAGAGTAAGAGCCACTCAACCTGCCTGAGACCCCTCCCCTCTCCTAATGAAGGCAGTGATGCTTATCGGAGCCCCCCACCCCCACCCCCGCCATCCCCACCTCCTTCCCAGCAGGGCTCAGGAGAGCAATCCTGCTGACAGGAGCTTTGAGATGGAAAGCAGTGAGGAGAGGGTGTGGGGAGGATCACGGCTGCCCTGGGCAGTCAAGAGATGCTCTCCATTTAAGGCTCCTTTCCTATTAAGCACCCATGAAATATTTCTGAGGCCATATGTTAAATCATTTTAAATAACTGCTGATTGTATTCATTTAAAAATTTCACAAGTAGTATATTTTCATTGAAGAAAACAGAGGGAAGAAAAGGAGAGAAAAGTCACCCATAATACAACTAGGACATAACCACTTTCAAAATTTAACGCATATATGTTTTCACTCAGAGAACTAGATATCACAGTATATATCCTCAACAATAGATCATAAACGTCTTTCCATGTCCGTGTAACCACTTCTAGCACTCCCTTTTAGTGGCCGCAGCGTGTTTTATTGTGTGGATAAAAGGTAGTGGTTTAAGCCAATCCCCTATTGCAGTTCATTTGGATTGTTTCTGATGGAAGTTAAATTCCTTTATGGAGTGGCAGACGCCGAGACCAGAGGGGATGCTATCGCAGCCTTTTAAAGTTCTCGACCCCATCATCCCCACCACCCAGACTGCTTGGCATTTTGAACACTGTTCCCTTATAGTCAACCTCAGGATGTTTCCAGATGTTTTGCTGCATGATCCCCATCCAGAAACAGGTGTGGTAGGAGCCCCAGCCTCATCTCTTACATGGGCTTCCCCCCTTAGCCCTCAGAGATAACAGATCACAGCTGTGGCAAAAAAAAAAAAAAAAAAAAGTGGTATCAACTAGATCTCATTTCCAGCATCTTTATTTTGTTAGCAGACAGTGATTTCCCAACTACACTGTTGGCGTCTCCCTGCCCACAGTAGGATTTCTGCCTGATTAGGCTCTGGAACTTGCTAGCAGGAATTATAATACTCCTGCAGTGGGAGAGGGGTGAGATGGGGTAGGGACGAAGAGATACCAAGCAGGGAACACACACACACACACACACACACACACACACACACACACACAGGCATGCTCAGTGGTCTATACACAAAGGAGATGAGAAGCTTTCATAAGGAGACAAAAGTTGTATCTTACGCATTTCAGAGGGAGAAAAGCCAGGACCTAGGAACTGAATACAAGTGTCTATTTTGCCCCAAAGGGGGGTTGCCAGTGTCAGAGGCGTTCTGTGGGTGCTGAGCCAGCTTTGGGCTGATGCTGTCCGATATCTGTTTTACACCCTGCAATCTCTTGAAGTCTCCTTCATATTGCTTGAACGTCTTTCCCTTTTCTCATTTCCTCACTGTGACGTCAAGAACACCCTTGAGACCACAGAGTACCTTTAAACGACTAAGATACAACTTCTGAGGAAAAAAGGAATGGGGAGGGGTCAGGGGAGGCCACTCCTGCTTTTGGCAATTGAAGGGAGGTGGGAGGATGGGGGAGCCTCCCCCTTCCGGCAGGACATGTCTGGACACAGCAGGACAGCCACACCCTGACTTCCCCATTTCCTGCTCTTGATGGTACCCACTCTCTCCAAACTGCCCAGACTTGAAAAGCTGAAGCCATCTCTGTCTTCTCTTTTCCTCCCACACCTAAGTGTCAAGTTCTGTGGGCTCTTTCTTCCCACTTCCCCACTCCCATCCCTTCCTTTGCATTTCCACAGCAACTGCCCTAACTCAGGCCTCTCCCCAGCTTCCTACAAGTCCTCACCTTCTCTACTCCACCATCTTAACCCCTCCTAGCCCATTCTTACCGACCGGATTCATGTTCCTAATCAGTGATTTGCATTATGTTGTGCTCCTGCTGCAAAACTCCCCATGGACCCCATGGCCTGGCAGGAAAAGACCACCACAACTAGGCTTTGTCCTGCTCTCCCACCCTGTTCTCACCCTAGCTGCTTCCGTCGTCCACTCCCATGCAATCCAGTCTTCCCTGGAAGGCCCGCCTTTCCCTGGAATTCCACCCCCGGAATGCCCAACCTTTCTCATCTTTGCCTTTGGAATCAGAATGACCCTTGGAAGCGAATCTCCATGAACCTTTCACTTACCTCTGAACCACAAGAAAGTACTCCTCTTCTATGGCTTTATTCTCTGTACCTTTCTCTGTCCTGTATTTTACTATCTTGTTAATGTCTTATCTCTCCTACTGAATTACATTTCCTAAAGGGCAGGGGCCTGAGTTTTGTTGGTCACTGTATTGCCTGCAGCCCCAGGGAATTCTGAGTTTGTGTGAGCTGGTTTCGTAATTACGGGCAATTATCCTGGCAGCTCTGTTGGATACACTACAGGCTTGAAGACATGGTCCCTGGCCCTGGAAGGCTCAGAGGCTCACCCACCTTCTAGATTCCTAGGTATGAGGACAGATGCCCACACTTGCCAAAAGAGCTTAGGCTGGTGTTATAGACTGAATTGTGTCCCCCCCAAACTTCACATGTTTAAATCCTAACCCCTAGTACTCCAGAAGGTGACTTTATTTGGAGATGGGGTCTTTAGCAAGGTAGACAGGTTAGATGAGGTCATTAGGATGGATCCAAATTCAATTTGATTGGGGTCTTTATAAAAAGGGACATGTGAACCTCGAGACAGACAAGCAGAGAGCAAAAAATGATGTAAAGACACAGAAAAGACATCATCTGTAAGGCAAGGAACTCCGGAGGCCACCAGAAGCTAGGACAGAGACATGGAACAGGTCCTTCTCTCACAGCTCTTCGAAGGAACCAATCCTGCCCACACCTTGATTTCTGACTTCTAGCTTCCATACTGTGAGACAATAGTTTTCTTTTATGATAAAACACCCAGTCTGTGGTGCTTTGTTGGGACAGCCCCAGCAAACTTATACATCTGGATGCCTGAGAAACGTGAGGAGAGCAAAGCCAAGTCATGGAGATGCTCTGGGCAGGAAGGCAGTGGGCCCTCAGCACCAATAGCCCATGCCATCAGCTGAGCCGAGGGCAAGGGCCAGCAGCTGGCCTGCCTGACACAGCTCTTTGAAGAGTGTTCTGCTTCTGTATTTGTGCAGAGGAGGGTGGCATTAGGGATGGGGGCAGGAAACCACACTGAAGGGCAGACTGTCCTTCCAGGCTCCAGATGCTTCCAGCCCAACTCTTTTAAAATGAAAGAAATGGAAAGGCATTATAAGCTCTGCAGAGACTCAGAGCTCTGCCCTGGAAACCCCCCCCCAATTACCACCTTTCACTGTGGCTCCTGGTGCCTCCCTCCTCCTCAACAGGGGGCCAGGGATGTGGACATGCCTCGTCTCCTGACTCAAAGGGTCATTTCCTGAGCGCTTCTTACCAAAATATGCCTTCCCACCCTGGGGAGCCTCACCAGACACACTAATTGTATTAGGATTGATTGGATATAATTAAGTTCGCTGAGTGGAACTGCTCCCCATTAGCAGACAGGAAAACTAAGGTATGGTGGGCCTCACCTTCAGGCTGGCTGCTGGCAGGAAACAGATGCCAGAGCTTCTGCCCCACCTGGAGTCAGTCCCATAACCTCCCATAGTGAAGGTAGTAAGCAGGGGAAAGCAAGAGCAAAAGCAGTGAGCTCAGAAGGAAGTATGTGCCTGGGCCCCAGGACCGTGGAACAGCTATACCACCATATATATATATAGCAAACATGCCACTATAAGAGCGAACACTTAGGCACCAAGGCCTTGCTCTGAGCACGCTAAGCCTGTGCTGCCCAGTATAGGAGCCACTGGCCACATGTGGTTACTAGACACTTGACATGTGGCTAGTCCTCCAAACTGAGATATGTTGTTACAGTGAAATACACACTGGACTTGGAAGACTTAGTATGAAAAAACGAATATAAATATTAATATTTTAAAAATACTGTTTACATGTTAAATGGATACTGTGTTTATATGCTGTGTTAAATAGATTATATTACTAAAACTAATTTCACTTATTTCTTTTTGCCTTTTTAAATATGGTGACTGGCTGGGACAACATTAAATCTATGAACATTTACATTATAGGGGTCCCAGAGGAGAAGAGAGAGAGAAAGGACCCAAGAAAATATTTCCCATGTTAGGGAAGTCAAAAACTTCCCTAACATGGGAAAGGAAATAGCCACCCAAGTCCAGGAAGCACAGAGAGTCCTGGGCAGGATAAACCTGAGACACATAGTAATCAAAATTAATAAAAATTAAAGACAAAGAAAAATTATTAAAAGCAACAACAGAAAAACGACACATAACATACAAGGCAACTCCCATAAGGTTAACAGCTGATTTCTCAGCAGAAACTCTACAAGCCAGAAGGGAGTGGCATGATATATTTAAAGTGCTGAAACAGAAGAACCTACAACCAAGATTACTCTACCCGGCAAGGATCTCATTCAGATTCAATGGAGAAATCAAAAGCTTTACAGAAAAGCATAAGCTAAGAGAATTCAGCACCACCAAACCAGCTCTACAACAAATGCTAAAGGAACTTCTCTAAGTGGGAAATACAAGAGAAGAAAAGGACCTACAAAAGTGAACCCAAAACAATTAAGAAAATGGTCATAGGAACATACATATTGATAATCACCTTAAATGTGAATGGATTAAATGCTGTAACCAAAAGACACAGGCTTGCTGAATGGATACAAAAACAAGACCCATATATATGCTGTCTACATGAGACCCACTTCAGACCTAGGGACACATACAGACTGAAAGTGAGGGGATGGAAAAAATATTCCATACAAATGGAAATCAAAAGAAAGCTGGAGGGCTTCCCTGGTGGCACAGTGGTTGAGAGTCCACCTGCCAATGCAGGGGACACGGGTTCGTACCCCAGTCCGGGAAGATCCCACATGCCGCGGAGCGGCTGGGCCCATGAGCCATGGCCGCTGAGCCTGCATGTCCAGAGCCTGTGCTCTGCAACAGGAGAGGCCACGACAGTGAGAGGCCCGCGTACCACAAAAAAAAAGAAAAAGAAAAAGAAAGCTGGAGTAGCAATACTCATATCAGATAAAATAGACTCTAAAATACAGAATGTTACAAGAGACAAGGAAGAACACTACATAATGATCAAGGGATCAATCCAAGAAGAAGATATAACAATTATAAATATTTATGCACCCAACATAGAAGCACCTTAATACATAAGGCAAATGCTAACAGCTATAAGAGAGGAAGACGACAGTAACACAATAACATTTGGGAACGTTAACACCTCATTTACACCAATGGACAGATCATCCAAATAGAAAATTAATAAGGAAACACAAGCTTTAAATGACACAATAGACCATATAGATTTAATTGATATTTATAGGACATTCCATCCAAAAACAGCAGATTACATGTTCTTCTCAAGCGCGCAAGGAACATTCTCCAGGATAGATCACATCTTGGGTCACAAATGAAGCCTCAGTACATTTAAGAAAATTGAAATCATACCAAGCATCTTTTCTGACCACAATACTATGAGATTAGAAATAAATTACAGGGAAAAAAATGTAAAAAACACAAACACATGGAGGCTAAACAATATGTTACTAAATAACCAAGCGATCACTGAAGAAATCAAAGAGGAAATCAAAAAATACCTAGAGACAAATTACAACAAAAACACAACGATCCAAAACCTATGGGATGCAGCAAAAGCAGTTCTAAGAGGGAAGTTTATAGCAATACAAGCCTACCTCAAGAAACAAGAAAGTCTCAAATAAACAATCTAACCTTACACCTAAAGGAACTAGAGAAAGAAGAACCCAAAAAAAGGCCCAAGTTAGAAGGAAAGAAATCATAAAGATCAGAGCAGAAATAAATGGAACAGAAACAAAGAAAACAGGAGCAAAGATCAATAAAACTAAAAGCTGGTTCTTTGAGAAGATAAACAAAATTGATAAACCTTTAGCCACACTCATCAAGAAAAAGAGGGAGAGGACTCAAATCAATAAAATTAGAAATGAAAAAGGAGAAGTTACAACAGACACCACAGAAATACAAAGCATCATAAGAGACTACTACAAGCAACTCTATGCCAATAAAATGGACAACTTGGAAGAAATGGACAAATTCTTAGAAAGGCATAACCTTCCAAGACTGAACCAGGAAGAGATAGAAAATATGAACAGACCAATCACAAGTAATGAAATTGAAACTGTGATTAAAAATCTTCCAACAGGGCTTCCCTGGTGGCGCAGTGGTTGAGAGTCCACCTGTTGATGCAGGGGACGTGGGTTTGTGCCCTGGTCCAGGAAGATCCCACGTGCCGCAGAGTGGCTGGGCCCGTGAGCCATGGCCGCTGAGCCTGCGCGTCCGGAGCCTGTGCTCCGCAACGGGAGAGGCCACAACAGTGAGAGGCCCGCGTACCACAAAAAAAAAAATCTTCCAACAAACAAAAGCCCAGGACCAGATGGCTTCACAGGTGAATTCCATCAAACATTTAGAGAAGAGCTAATACCCATACTTCTCAGACTCTTCCAGAAATTTGCAGAGGAAGGAACACTCCCAAACTCATTCTACAAGGCCACCATCACCCTGATACCAAAACCAGATAGAGATACTACAAAAAAAGAAAATTACAGACCAATATCACTGATGAATATAGACGCAAAAATCTTCAACAAAATACTAGCAAACAGAATCCAGCAACACATTAAAAGGATCATACACCATGATCAAGTGGGATTTATCCCAGGGATGCAAGGATTCTTCAGTATATGCAAATCAATCAATGTGATACACCATATTAACAAATTGAAGAATAAAAAGTATATGATCATCTCAATAGATGCAGAAAAAGCTTTTGACAAAATTCAACACCCATTTTTGATAAAAACTCTCCAGAAAGTGGGCATAGAGGGAACCTACCTCAACATAAAAAAGGCCATATACAACAAACCCAAATCAAACATCATTCTCAATGGTGGAAAACTGAAAGCATTTCCTCTAAGATCAGGAACAAGACAAGGATGTCTACTCTCACTACCAGTATTCAACATAGTTTTGGAAGTTGTAGCCACAGCAGTTAGAGAAGAAAAAGAAAGAAAAGGGATCCAAATTGGAAAAGAAGAAGTAAAACTGTCACTGTTTTCAGATGACATGATACTATACATAGAGAATCCTAAAGATGCCACCAGAAAACTACTAAGAGGTAAGCAATGAATTTGCTAAAGTTGCAGGATACAAAATTAATGCACAGAAATCTCTTGCATTCCTATATGCTAACAATGAAAGATCGGACAGAGAAATTAAGGAAACAATACCATTCACTATTGCAAAAAAAAGAATAAAATACCTAGGAATAAACCTACTTAAGGAGGTAAATGACCTGTACTCAGAAAACTGTAAGACTGATGAAAGAAATCAAAGATGACACAAACAGATGTTCTTGGATTGGAATAATCAATATTGTGAAAATGACTATACTACCCAAAGCAATCTACAGATTCAGTGCAATCCCTCTCAAATTACCAATGGCATTTTTTACAGAACTAGAACGAAAAATCTTAAAATTTGTATGGAGACCCAAAAGACCCCAAATAGCCAAAGCAACCTTGAGGGGAAAAATTGGAGCTGGAAGAATCAGACTCCCTGACTTCAGACTATACTACAAAGCTACAGTAATCAAGACAATATGGTACTGGCACAAAAACAGAAATATAGATCAATGGAACAGGATAGAAATCCCAGAGATAAGCTCACGCACCTATGGTCAACTAATCTATGACAAAGGAGGCAAGAATATACAATGGAGAGAAGACAGTCTCTTTAACAAGTGGTGCTGAGAAAACTGGACAGCTACATGTAAAAGAATGAAATTAGAACACTCCCTAACACCATACACAAAAATAAACTCAAAATGGATTAAAGACCTAAATGTAAGACAGGCCGTTATAAAACTCTTAGAGGAAAACACAGGAAGAACACTCTTTGACATAAATCACAGCAAGATCCTTTTTGATCCACCTCCTAGAGAAATGGAAATAAAAACAAAAAAAAATAAATGGGACCAAATGAAACTTAAAAGCTTTGCACAGCAAAGGAAACCATAAACAAGATGAAAAGACAGCCCTCAGAATGGGAGAAAATATTTGCAAACAAATCAACAGACAAAGGATTAATCTCTAAAATATATAAACAGCTCATGCAGCTCAATATTAAAAAAGCAAACAACCCAATCAAAAAATGGGCAGAGGGCTTCCCAGGTGGCGCAGTGGTTGAGAGTCCGCCTGCCGATGCAGGGGACACGGATTCGTGCCCCGGTCCAGGAGGATCCCACATGCCGCGGAGCAGCTGGGCCCGTGAGCCATGGCCGCTGAGCCTGCGCGTCCGGAGCCTGTGCTCCGCAACGGGAGAGGCCACAACAGTGAGAGGCCCGCGTACCGCAAAAAAAAAAAAAAAAAAAAAAAATGGGCAGAAGGGGGCTTCCCTGATGGCACAGTGGTTGAGAGTCTGCCTGCCGCTGCAGGGGACATGGGTACGTGCCCTGGTCCGGGAGGATCCCACATGCCGCGGAGCAGCTGGGCCCGTGAGCCATGGCCGCTGAGCCTGCACGTCTGAAGACTGTGCTCCGCAATGGGAGGGTCCACGGCAGTGAGAGGCCCACGTACCGCAAAAAAAACAAAACAAAAAAAAGGACAGAAGACGTAAATAGACATCTCTCCAAAGAAGACATACAGATGGCCAAGAAGCACATGAAAAGCTGCTCAACATCACTAATTATTAGAGAAATGCAAATCAAAACTACAATGAAGTATCACCTCATACCAGTTAGAATGGGCATCATAAGAAAATCTACAAATAACAAATGCTGGAAAGGGAAATGTGGAGGAAAGGGAGCCCTCTTGCCCTGTAGGTGGGATTGTAAAATGATACAGCCACTATGGAGAACAGTATGGAGGTTCCCTAAAAAACTAAAAACAGAATTACCATATGACCCAGCAATCCCACTACTGGACATATACCCTGAGAAAACCATAATTCAAAAAGACCCATGCACCCTAGTGTTCACTGCAGCACTATTTACAATAGTCAGGTCATGGAAGCAACCTAAATGCCCATCAACAGACGAATAGATAATGAAGAAGTGGTACATATATACAATGGAATATTACTCAACCATAAAAAGGAAGAACATTGGGTCATTTGTAGAGACGTGGATGGACCTAGAGACTGTCGTACAGAGTGAAGTAAGTCAGAAAGAGAAAAACAAATATCGTGTATTAACGCGTATACGTGGAATCTAGAAAAATGGTATAGATGAACCTGTTTGCAAGGCAGAGGTAAAGACACAGATGTAGAGAACAAACGTATGGACACCAAGGGGGGAACGTGGGGGCGGGTGGTGGTGGTGTGATGAATTGGGAGATTGGGATTGACATGTATACACTAATATGTGTAAAATCGATAACTAATAAGAACCTGCTGTATAAAAAATAAATAAATGCAATAAAATTTAAAAATAATATATGGTGGCTGGAAAAGTTTATAAATTACACATGAGTCTTGCATTTATATTTCTCTGGGAAGGAGCTGCTCTAAACACAGCATCGCGCCTAATCTTTAGCACAAGCCAGTGCAGTGGTGCTAGTCTCAGTTCCCTTTTACAGAGATAACGCTCAAGCCCTGAGATGTTAAGAAACTTGCCCAAAGACACACAGCCAGTAAGAAGAGGAAAAAAACCTAGGGAGTTCAAGAGTAGCAGCAGAACCATGAGTATGGCTTGAACTAGGACAGTGGCAGGGAGATAGGGAAAATGAGCAGATGGAAATCCATTCTTAGGTAGAAATACTTGCTGCCAAGGACTGTGTGTGAGGATTAGTGACGAGGAGGAAAGGATGACTCCGGTGTCTGGCCTGAAGCATAGAAGCATTTGGGTCACAGGGCCTGAGTGACACAGGGAAAGAGACGCAGATGTATAATGTTCAATCCCAACTTTTCTGTTTACTGACTGTCTTATCTGGAAGTTATGTCACCTTTCAGGACTCAATTTCCACAGTTGGAAAATGGGAATAATAGAACCTATCATAACAGAGTTGTCATGAAAAAGAAACAGGAAGATGTATATAGAAGTGCTGCATATGTGTTTGTTGGGTAGTTGTTTAAAAAGAGAGACGGGTTTCAGGAACCTGAAACACTCCTGTCCTCCACTCTCCTGTCATTTCCCAGGCTGCTCAATCAATGATTAGCTCCCGGGCCACCTCCCCTGAGAAGCACATCAAAGAAAGCACCAGTGGAATGGCCTCTGTCTCCCAGGGAGGCCGCCTAACTAGGGTCACAGCCCCTTTCTCACCCGAGGAGCTGGGCGAGGGCCATAAAGCCGGACAAACTCTCACAATGTCAGGTCAGCCCTAGGCAGAGATCCAAGATGCGGAGCCCATCTGGGTTCTTCTTCCCACCCCACAAGGGTCAGGATTCCTGGTGCAGAGGCCCACAGATGCTCAGCCATATACCTTCAGGGGCAAACTCAGCCTCCTCTCAGAGAGTGTCTTCACTGTGCCAGGACAGAACCCTCCCAATCCTGTCCAACGCCACTATATTCTATGAGAATGGTGCCCCCTGGAGTTGTGTAGCAAGACCTCTGTGAATCAAAGCCAGTTGCTGGCTGCCTCCTGTTCGTCCTACAAAGCCCAGGCAGATCTGAGAAACAGGTGAAGGGTGTTTTGAGAGCTGTCTCCATCCCTTCTGTAATCCCAGGCAGGAGCCTGCACTGAATCCTGCTTTTCCTTACATACTGCAGTCGTAGACGGAAGGAGATCTGAACTGAATGAAGGGCCCTTCCACCATCCTGCCCTGGCCTCGATCCTGACCTTGCTACAGTAAGTTGACTTTCCTATCTGTCACTCCCGTTAGATTGGGCAGGGTAGATCTTGCTCTAGTCTGGTCCACGGTGCTTAGTGAATGTTTGTTGAATGAATAAGTCCATCTCTGCTAAGATATCTACCAGTAATTGTTTCCCACAGAGATGGTTGTATTATAACAGCTCGTTCTTTAAAACCAAGACAACTTCAAGAGAGCCAAAGGACTGACCACGGTACTGATGGTATATACCTGCCATGACTTTAGGGAAAATGAGGCTTTTCAGTGCTTCTCAGCTGATACCAAGTAGGCGACATTCTACTGCTAATGCTTGCCCCACCCTCCCTGTAAAAGGTTTCAGGTTGGCTGGATAGAGCCCTTGGAGGGGGCTTTCCAGCCGGATTCCCTGACAGAATTCTCTGTTACAAGGCTGACTTTTCTAACATCTCCATCCAACTTCAATATCCAGGCCTGGGATATCAGGGCCACACTTTCCACACCTTCTGAAGGACCCTCACCTCCTGATTAATTGTCATGGGGCTTTTCCACGTCTCCGATTTCTGAATGTTTGCGAACAATATCATTTCTCAGCTGGGTGGAGTTTAGGGTGAGGTGATTAAGGCACTCGCCTCAGGTGTAAAATTTAAGGGGCACCAAAAAACTCAGTAGTTAAGATAAACAATATTTGGATACAATCATTAAAAAAATCAAAACGAATGCAAAATAATCCATGATGAACAAACTATCAAAAGAAAACATTTTAAAGATTACATTAAGTATTACTTATCTCGATTACTGAGTTTTTTGGTGCCCCCTGAAATTGTGTGCTGAGGTGAGTACCTCACTGAGCTCAGTCAGGCTAGTTTCAGTCTCCCCACAGTGGAGTGTCCTAACCTCAGCTCCCGTCTCTAACTGCTGCTGGCTTTAGTACAGACTGTAACTTGTGAGAACTGGCTTGAAGGAGATTAGTAGGGTGGTGATTGGTCTGGGGCCCATTTACAGCCTTCAGAGAGCTATGCAAACAGATAAGCAGGGGGCCAAGTCTATTGTTCCGGAGTTCCCACCGGCCTTGAATGGCCCTTGGGCTCTGTGGTCTGGTGATCAGAGGTGTAAAGGTTTCTGAACAATTCTAGGCCTTTGATATGGTTGCCAACACCCGCATTTTTCATTCTGGGAACAGTGCCACCCAGGGCCACAACCCCCCTCCTCCCCCTAAGGGAAGAAGTGCCTGCTGGTGGCGGGTGGGACAGGTCCTGCGAGGGCAAGGGTCAGGAGGACAGAGCAAAGGGTCAGGAGGACGGAGCAGTGTCTCTTATCCTGGCTGCCCGTTCTTTTCCCTCTGGTACACGCTGACCTCCCCACCCTTTTGCACTTTCAAAACCCGTGCTTATCTTATTCCTCTGTCCGCCTTGGCCAATGCAAACACACATCTCTGCTCCTCCCTGTGGAGGAGCTGTCCCAGCACTTCCCAGTATGTAAAGATTTCCCTTGAGCTAGTTCAGAACTTGGCCCTGGCTCTGTGCTGACGTCCTGACCCCACTGAGGTTTCTTTTTTCAAAAATGCAAGAGAGTGAGCTCTCTTGTTCTGGAAGCAGGGAGATACAGCCTCAAGTTCCTCTAATGATGCCTTTAGAACTCTCTTCTGAAGAACTGGGGCAACAAATTCGTCAACAAAGTACTTCTGGGGGAGGCACCCTGTGGGGATGCCCCCCAGAAGAGGCGGTATCTGTGCCAATTTGACTGCTGTTTTGGAGGAGCACAGGTGAAGGAGAGGTAGTTTCCACTAGGCAAAATATTTTTTCCACTTCCTGTTCTTTGCTATTTTGCTTTCTTCCGGTGTTAAACCACCGGAGTTTCAGAATCAGATGCAACTTACGGTGAAGGCCTGCCACATGGCCTCTATTCCCCAGAATCTGGTGACCCAACCAGATTCCACGAGGCCAATCAAAGGGCAAGCTTTTGCAATAGCAGAACTCACTGTCCTGAAAGCAGGCTCTTAAGAGAAAGCCTGGATCTCGTGAGGTCTTTCTTCCTAACGCTGACCTGAGGGAGATGGGCATTTTTATCTGGGAAGGGGTCTGCCTATTTCCACATCAGCCCCGACATCTCCCTAGGAATGACTAGGGGGTTTCTTTCGCCATCATCTGGCCCCTCTGAGAAAGCAAGGAAATGCAGCAGAGGGCCTGGGGGAACCCCTTCAACGAGAGCCTGACAGCAGATCAGGCTCTCCGAACCGGAGGTGTGGGCGTGTGTTATGTTGCTGCGCAACCAGAGGCAAGCAAGCAGCAAACCGCAGAAGGCAGAGCCCGTTACCGAGGGGGAGTTTGAGGCACCTCGGGTCCCCCCAGGGACTGGACCCAGCTAGATCAAGGGAAAAGGCGGCCTCCAAAAGTCCTCAGTGACGCAAAGGAAGTCGGGGGAAACAGTCAGAGGCTAGTCACCACTGACTCACAGTGTGAACGGTAGAGCAGGAACGAGCTGCCAGCGGCGGGCGCTCGGACCCCTGGCTTTACAGATAAAGGAGCCGGAAGCCGGAAAGGAACCGATTGGGATCCCACTGCCTGGGTCCGAGCCAGAACCACCGCCCTTATGGCCTTCTGTTTGTTTAGCTTTAACAATTTGCAAACTCTCTCATGTGCTTTAGTTTCATCCATGTGCTTAGTTCATCTGAACTAAGAGCAAATATTTATCCTTCAAGGGAGAGGCCAAATGAGAACTGCTTTATTTCCTCATACGAGAGGGAAGAGTACGTTTCTAATGGAAGTCTTCCCAGGATTAAATGAGTTAATAATTTTGGGGATTCAAGAGGATATAATAAAGGACACCCCCTCATCCCATACAAAGCTCTAATTTAGGGATGGGCATAAAGAAATCAAACAGATGGGATCAAAATATCAACTTTATCCTGATAGGTTTTATATGGGAGTCAGTGGTTTATACGTGTGGGTAGGTGAACCCCAGAATTAGGCAGGGTACCCACACAGGCTGGAGCAGCCCTCCCAGGTGGGAACTGTCCCTGTAAACCACGCCTCATAGGAGAAGAGCGCCAGTAGAGGCTCTAAAGGAGGCTGGCTGCCAAGAGAAGGAAGACAGAGAGAGGCTGAGCTATGCATTTGGGGTCTGTACTCCCCACACTCACCACTGAGAAGCTGCTTCTCCTCCCCTTCCTGTCCTCCTGTCCCTCCTCACTGTTGGGGAGGATTGAGTCAAGGAAAAGGGCGAGGTCAGAAATCTGCCAGAAGAGCTTCCCCCTGCGGAAGGAAACATCAGAGGTGAGCAATAAGTTTTTCCAACCTAACGTGTAAACACTTAGTACTTGATACAACAGTAAGTGCTCAATAAAAGTTAGCTGTTACTATTATTATTCTGACTATAGCCTGTCAGTCATACCAGAGACTGCCTTACCTTCATCGGTGTGACTTCTCTGATTGTATCTGCCCTTATTAGATATGTGAGCTTGGGTATGTTATTTAACATCCCTAAACTTCAGTGTCTGCCTCTATAATAAAAATAGTACCTACCCCATAACTGGGGGGAACTACATGATTTAAGTGGAAAAGACTTAGCACGATGCCTGGAGCATAGTAAATATTCAATGTATGGTGACTAGTGCTGTTATAAAAAGAACTTGGGAGTCCAGAGCAAATTAAATGCAAAATTAAGACTGAGGCATTATTGATTTAGAGGAGGCGTGTAAAGGAAAGTCTGGCTACTATCTGTTAGAATTAGAGCAGTTGCTCCCATTGGATCTACAATCTGGACACCTAAGAGTGAATCCCTGGAAGTATTGCCAAACCTTTTGGGCCTTTTCCCATCACTTTCCGTGCAAGGAGGAGAAAGTCTCAGTCTGATGTTGACCTTGGGAAGATGATATTCTTTTTGCGGAGCACAGGCTCCGGACGTGCAGGCTCAGCGGCCATGGCTCACAGGCCCAGCCGCTCCGCGGCATGTAGGATCTTCTCGGACCGGGGCACGAACCTGTGTCCCCTGCATCGGCAGGCGGACTCTCAACCACTGCGCCACCAGGGAAGCCCAAGATGATGATATTCTTGAAGCTGTGAGCTCCTTGAGAAGGATGAGTAAGTGCTGTTTTATGTGTGGACTAAAATGGCTTCAGCCAGTCACAAAATCTAAGGGCCACTGTCTGAGCTCCAGGAGGATAGAAACTGAGGTTGTCTTATTCACTGCTTTGTCTTTAGCACCTAGCATGGTGTCTGACACATAGCAAACATTTATTAAATATTTGATAAATAAGTAAGTGAACTGGAAGGTTGCTCTCCACACGAGTGATGGGGAGATGGTACCTAAGATGTGGTCTGACTCCTCGTCCAGATCTAAGGAATGCTGAACCAGAAACATTCCTACAATCCCTGACTTTGTTTGGTCTTACTTAGGGGAGGAAGGAGGAAGGGGGAGGAGACTTAAGTTGCAGAACTAGAGATTGCTGCTTTTTTTCTTCAAAACCGCAATTGGTGTTATTTTGAATATAGGAGCTTGAGTTATTCATGCTAAGGAGTTCCTATACCAAATGAGATAAGAAAGAGTGGAAGATGGAACATCTTAGCAATCAGGGTAAACTATACCAACAGCTCACTTTGAGACAGGGATGGATGTAGGACACTGGCAGATTTAATGAGATTTCATCCTAAAGTCTCAGACACTCAAAGAAGCTATCAGCACACTTTATATAATAGCACAAGACTGGAAACAACACAAATGTCCATCTATAAGGGACATCTACACAATCGAGTATTGTGCAGTTGTAAAAAAAGAAGTGGCTCTGTGTATCAACATGACCTCTGGGATATCTTGTTAAGTGAAAAAAAGCACGAACAGTGTGTAGAGTATATTACTATTATCTGAAAAAGGGAAATGCAACTACTTATATGTATTTGCCTTTTTTAAAGGAAATATAAACCAAACACTGGTAAAATTGGTTATCTGTAAGGAGAGGGGGAGATGGAGTGAAGGGGAGAGAAGTAAGACACTAGACTTCTGTCAGTGTACTTTATCTTGTAGGTTTGACTTTGGAACCATGTCTATGCTTTAAATAATTATAAAGCAAAATTTAATAAAGATGGGTTAAAAAAAAGAAATTCCTAAAGCTTGAGAGTAAATAAAACAAATGAATCTAATTGTGTATCGAATTAGTGGCAACCATACAGAAAGGAATTATTTCTAATAACTTTATATATTAAATTGACTCTATCCCTACTATGATACATCCTAAAGATAAAAAGGAACTGTGTCTTAGTTTGCTAGGGCTGCTATAACAAAGTACCACAGGCTGGGTGGCTTACACAACAAAAATTTATTTCCTCACAGTTCTGGAAGCTGGAAGTCTTAAGATCAAGGACTCAGCAGAGTCAGTTTCTTCCAAGGCTCCTCTCCTGGGTGTGTCAATGGCTATCTTCACCCTGTAATCTTCACACAGTCTTTTGTGCATGTCTCTGTCCTAATCTCCTCTTCTTATAACAAGACCTTTCATAGGATAAGGACCCACCCTAATGAACTCACTTAACCTTAATTACCCCTTGGAAGACCCTATCTCCAAATACAGTCACATTCTGAGGTACTTCAGCATGTTAATTTGGAGGCATACATTTCAACCCATAACAAACTGTAAAGAAATTTAAAACTATATTCCATATAGCAGTAGTAATATTGGTATTGTGGTGTGTGTACAGTTTTTTAGCCCCAGCTAAGGCCCCAGACACCTTGAAGCAAAGATAAACCATACCTGTTTTCCTTCCCAAATTCCTGACCCGTAAAATCACGAGCAAAATTAAAAAGTTATTTAAGCTGCTGAGTTAAGGGATAATTTGTTATGCAACAATAGTAACCATGAGAGGGCAGACAGCAGAAGCTAGAACTACAATCCTGCAGCCTGTGGAACAAAAACCACATTCACAGAAAGATAGACAAGATGAAAAGGCAGAGGGCTATATACCAGATGAAGGAACAAGATAAAATCCCAGAAAAACAACTAAATGAAGTGGAGATAGGCAACCTTCCAGAAAAAGAATTCAGAATAATGGTAGTGAAGATGATCCAGGACCTCGGAAAAAGAATGGAGGCAAAGATCGAGAAGATGCAAGAAATGTTTAACAAAGACCTAGAATTAAAGAAAAAACAGAGATGAACAATACAATAACTGAAATGAAAACTACACTAGAAGGAATCAGTAGCAGAATAACTGAGGCAGAAGAACGGATAAGTGACCTGGAAGACAGAATGGTGGAATTCATTGCCACGGAACGGAATAAAGAAAAAAGAATGAAAAGAAATGAAGATAGCCTAAGAGACCTCTGGGACAACATTAAGCGCAACAACGTTCGCATTATATGCATCCCAGAAGGAGAAGAGAGAGAGAAATACCCGAGAAAATATTTCCCATGTTAGGGAAGTCGAAAACTTCCCTAACAGGGAAAGGAAATAGCCACCCAAGTCCAGGAAGTGCAGAGAGTCCCAGGCAGGATAAACCCAAGGAGAAACATGCCGAGACACACAGTAATAAAATTGACAAAAATTACAGACAAAGAAAAATTATTGAAAGCAACAAGGGAAAAACGACACATAACATACAAGGGAACTCCCATAAGGTTAACAGCTGATTTCTCAGCAGAAACTCTACAAGCCAGAAGGGAGTGGCATGATATACTTAAAGTGATGAAACAGAAGAACCTACAACCAAGATTACTCTACCCGGCAAGGATCTCATTCAGATTCAATGGAGAAATCAAAAGCTTTACAGACAAGCAAAAGCTAAGAGAATTCAGCACCACCAAACCAGCTCTACAACAAATGCTAAAGGAACTTCTTTAAGCAGGAAACACAAAAGAAAAGGACCTACAATAACAAACCCATAACAATTAAGAAAATGGTCATAGGAACATACATATCAATAATTACCTTAAATGTGAATGGATTAAATGCTCCAACCAAAGGACACAGGCTCGCTGAATAGATACAAAAACAAGACCCATACATATGCTGTCTACAAGAGACCTACGTCAGACCTAGGTACAGATACAGACTGAAAGTGAGGGGATAGAAGAAGATATTCCATGCAAATGGAAATGAAAAGAAAGCTGGAGTAGCAATACTCATATCAGATAAAATAGACTCTAACATAAAGAATGTTACAAGAGACAAGGAAGGACACTACATAATGATCAAGGGATCAATCCAAGAAGATAGGACAATTATATATGCACCTAACATAGGAGCACATCAATATATAAGGCAACTGCTAACAGCTGTAAAAGAGGAAAGCAGCAGTAACACAATAATAGTGGGGGACTTTAACACCTCATTTACACCAATGGACAGATCATCCAAACAGAAAATTAATAAGGAAACACAAGCTTTAAATGACACAG
The DNA here is from genome assembly GCF_008692025.1 of Phocoena sinus. Classification (NCBI taxonomy): domain Eukaryota; kingdom Metazoa; phylum Chordata; class Mammalia; order Artiodactyla; family Phocoenidae; genus Phocoena; species Phocoena sinus. The sequence continues at coordinate 88,543,158 of NC_045771.1, forward strand.
TAGACCAGATAGATTTAATTGATATATATAGGACATTCCATCCAAAAACAGCAGATTACACTTTCTTCTCAAATGCACATGGAACATTCTCCAGGATAGATCGCATCTTGGGTCACAAATCAAGCCTCAGTAAATTTAAGAAAACTGAAATCATATCAAGCATCTTTTCTGACCACAATGCTATGAGATTAGAAATAAATTACAGGGAAAAATACACTAATGATGAAAATTCTGAAAGAGAAATTAAGGAAACACTCCCATTTACCATTGCAACAAAAAGAATAAAATACCTAGGAATAAATCTACCTAGGGAGACAAAAGACCTGTATGCAGAAACTATAAGACACTGATGAAAAAAATTAAAGATAATACAGATGGAGAGATATACCATGTTCTTGGATTGGAAGAATCAACATTGTGAACATGACTATACTACCCAGAGCAATCTACAGATTCAATGCAATCCCTATCAAATTACCAATGGCATTTTTTATAGAAATAGAACAAAAAATCTTAAAATTTGTATGGAGACACAAAAGACCCCGAATAGCCAAAGCAATCTTGAGAAACAAAAACGGAGCTGGAGGAATCAGACTCCCTGACTTCACACTATACTACAAAGCTACAGTAATTAAGACAATATGGTACTGGCACAAAAACAAATACAGATCAATGGAACAGGATAGAAACCCAGAGATAAACTCATGCACCTATGGTAACTAATCTATGACAAAGGAGGCAAGGATATACAATGGAGAAAAGACAGTCTCTTCTGGGAAAACTGGACAGCTACATGTAAAAGAATGAAATTAGAACACTCCCTAACACCATACACAAAAATAAACTCAAAATGGCTTTGAGACCTAAATGTAAGACTGGACACTATAAAACTCTTAGAGGAAAACATAGGAAGAACACTCTTTGACATAAATCACAGCAAGATCTTTTTTGATCCACCTCCTAGAGTAATCGAAATAAAAACAAAAATAAACAAATGGGACCTAATGAAACTTAAAAGCTTTTGCAAAGCAAAGGAAACTACAAACAAGGCAAAAAGGCAGCCCTCAGAATGGGAGAAAATATTTGCAAACGAATCAACAGGCAAAGGATTAATCTCCTAAATATAAAAACAGCTCATGCATTTCAATATTGAAAAAACAACCCAATCAAAAAATGGGCAGAAGACCTAAACAGACATTTCTCCAAAGAAGACATACAGATGACCAAGAAGCACATGAAAAGCTGCTCAACATCACTAATTATTAGAGAAATGCAAATCAAAACTACGAGGTATCACCTCACTCCAGTTAGAATGGGCATCATCAGAAAACCTACAAACAACAAATGCTGGAGAGGGAAATGTGGAGAAAAGGGAACCCTCTTGCACTGTAGGTGGGAATGTAAATTGATACAGCCACTACGGAGAACAGTATGGAGTTTCCTTAAAAAACTAAAAACAGAAGAACCATATGACCCAGCAAGTCCACTACTGGGCATATACCCTGAGAAAACCATAATTCAAAAAGAGACATGCACCACAATATTCACTGCAGCACTATTTACAATAGTCAGGATGTGGAAGCAACCTAAATGCCCATCGACAGATGAATGGATAAAGAAGATATGGTACATATATACAATGGAATATTACTCAGCCATAAAGAAGGAACGAAATTGCATCATTTGTTGAGACATGGATGGATCTAGAGACTGTCATACAGAGTGAAGTAAGTCAGAAAGAGAAAAACAAACATCATGTATTAACGCATATATGTGGAACCTAGAAAAATGGTACAGGTGAACCAGTTTGCAGGGCAGAAATAGAGACACTGATGTAGAGAACAAACGTATGGACACCAAGCGTGGAAAGTGGCAGGGGAGTGGTGGAGGTGTGATGAATTGGGAGATTGGGATTGACATATATACACTAATATGTATAAAATGGATAACTAATAAGAACCTGCTGTATAAAAAAATAAATAAAATAAAATTCAAAAGTTAAAAAAAAACCAACAACAATAGTAACCATAACAGAAGCATTTTTGTCCCCACCCCCTACCAAAAATAAGCCATTGTGGGGCAGAGGGTGGGAGGTGGGGGGCAGGGATTGTATTTTGTCAAGCCTCTACATATGACTCTATCTACCAGTTTGCAGGAGTATGGAACATGTTAGGGGAATACGATGCCACAGAAGTACAATCAGAAAAGTCCAGAATGTGGAAATCTCTGCAGGACAAATAATCTGGCTTTTTCAAAAACAACAACAACAAAAAGTTGCAAAAAAAAAAAAAGTTGAAGGAAAAGGAAAAAAGAAGGGGAATTTGTTGGTTAAAAATCTTGAGAGACAGATCAACCAAATTTGACGTGTGGGCTTTGGATCCTGATTCAGACAGACCTAAACAAAAATATTATTTATGATACAATTGGGAACATATGAATACTTACGGGATATTTGATAGTATTAAAATTATGGTTAATCTTTTCAAGCTTGATGATGTGATTGTGGTTATATTTGTCCTGTTTTCTTTTGTTTTAAGGGTCTTTATAAAAGAGATAGATGCTGAGGAATATGGATGAAATGAGGTAATGTGTGGGTTTTTTGTCAAAATGATCATGTGTGTTGTGGAAATTGGAGATATAGGGAGTGGAAGGATATAAGTGAAACATGATTGGTCATGGATTGATAATTTTTTAAGCAGGGTGACGAGTGCATAGGAGCTTATTTTACTGTTTTTTCTAATGTTGTATATTTGAAAGTGTCCATAATCAAAAGGGTTGTTGTTGTTGCTTTTTTTTTTTGAGCAGAAAACTTTATCCTTCAAAAGATTTGAAGGTATAATTTACTTAACAAGCATTTCATTCAACATTAATTGAACACTTCCTGTGTGCCAGGCACTAAGGTAAACTCTGGGGCTGCAGAAATGGATCAATCATGGTACCGCCTCCTTGAAGCTAGCCCATGGTCTAGTGGCCAAGCAAGCATGTACACAGATGAAATATAAGAAGAAAAAACTTGCTAAGTACTGCAAAAAAGGAATGGGCTGTCTGTCTAGGACAGAGTTTCAACAAAGAGTTCATCTTCAACGAATCCATTCCCACCAACCCTGACTTAGATGCTTGACTCAACATTTATAGCCGGGTCCCCCAAGGCCTAGCGTAATATAGGTTTGAACTTGTGTAGAAAGTACGAGCTCAAACTATTGGAAAAACTCCATATGTTATGATATGATTGCAGCTTTCGCAACGTTACAGAGGGGCTCAACTTCATGTATCTACTTCATGCTTGTCTTAGTCAGCTCGGGCTGCCACGACAAAATACCAAAGATGGGGTGGCTGAAACAAAAGACATTTATTTCTCACTGTTGTGGAGGCTGAGTCCAAGATTAGGTTGTCAGCAGAATCGGTTCCTGATGACAGCCCTCTTCCTTGCTCAAAGGTAGCAGCCTGTTGGTTGTGTCCTCACATGGGGAGAAGGAGTGAGTACCTGGGTGTCTCTTCTCCAATCCCATCATGAGGGCCCCAGTCTCATGCTCTTGCCTAAAAGCAGTTATCTTCTAAAGATTTCATCTCCAAATATCATTGCCTGGGGGTTAGGGCTTCATCATGGGCATTTGGGAGGGATACAGTCAGTCCATAGCAATGGTCTACTTGAGCTTTTTTTTTTTTTTTTTTTTAACCTATTGAGCTTTTTAAAAATATTCAGGGGCTTCCCTGGTGGCGCAGTGGTTGAGAGTCCTCCTGCCGATGCAGGGGACACGGGTTCGTGCCCTGGTCCGGGAAGATCCCACATGCCGCAGAGCGGCTGGGCCCGTGAGCCATGGCTGCTGAGCCTGCGCATCAGGATCCTGTGCTCCGCAGCGGTAGAGGCCACAACAGTGAGAGGCCCGCGTACCACAAAAAAAAAAAAAAAAAAAAAATTCAATATCAGAAACCTTTCTCCAGATTTGGTAGATCTAAGCTGGGCCCTGGCATCTGACTTTTTAATAACCTCCTGGTCAATGTCTCAAGCATGCTAGGTGAGAACCACTGACTTAGAAATGGCCAGTCCATTAGGGGTGGCCACATTTGGGGGGAGGGGCAACTTAAACATTAAATTTCATAAGGTCAGTATTTCCATCCCCCAATTTTTACTTTCTAATTTTTTAAATTTAATTTTTATTGGAATATAGTTGATTTACAATGTTGTGTTAGTTTCTGGTGTACAGCAAAGTGAATCCATTATACATATACCTATATCGACCCATTTTTAGATTCTGTTCCCATATAGGTCATTACAGAGTATTGAGTAGAGTTCCCTGTGCTATACAGCAGGTTCTTATTACTTATATATTTTACATACAGTAGTGTGTATATGTCAATCCCAATCTCCCAATTTTTCCCTCCTCCCCCACCTCCTTTCCCCCTTGGTAACCACAAGTGTGTTTTCTACATCTGTGACTCTATTTCTGTTTTGTAGATAGGTTCATTTGTACCATTTTTTTTTAGATTTCACATATAAGTGATATCATATGATATTTGTCTTTGTCTGATTTACTTCACTCAATATGACAATCTCTAGGTCCATCCATGTTGCTGCAAATGGCATTAATTTGTTCATTTTTATGGCTTAGAAATATTCCATTGTATATATATATCCCACATCTTCTTTATCCATTCCTCCATCAATGGACATTTAGGTTGCTTCCATGTCCTGGATATTGTAAATAGTGCTGCAATGAACATTGGGGTGCGTGTATCTTTTCAAATTATGGTTTTCTCCAAATATATTCCCAGGAGTAGGATTGCTGGATCATATGGTAGCTCTATTTTAATTTTTTAAGGAAGCTCTATATTGTTCTTCATAGTGTACTGTTCTCCATAGTGGCTGTATCAATTTACATTCCCACCAACAGTGCAGGAGGGTTCCCTTTTCTCCACACCCTCTCCAGCATTTATTGTTTGTAAAGTTTTTGATGATGACCATTCTAACTGGTGTAAAGTGATACCTCATTTTAGTTCTGATTTGCATTTCTCTAATAATTAGTGATATAGAGCAGCTTTTCATGTGCCTCTTGGCAATCTGCATGTCTTCTTTGGAGAGATGTCCATTTAGGTCTTCCACCCATTTTTTGATTGGGTTGTTAGTTTTGTTTTGTTTTTTGATATTGAGCTGCATGAGCTGTTTGTATATTTTGGAGATTAATCCCCTGTTGGTCGCTTTGTTTGCAAATACTTTCTCCCATTCTGAGGGTTGTCTTTTCGTCTTGTTTATGGTTTCCTTTGCTATGCAAAAGATTTTTAGTTTCTTTAGGTCCCATTTGTTTCTTTTTGTTTTTATTTCCATTTCTCTAGGAGGTGGGTCAAAAAGGATCTTGCTGTGATTTATGTCATAGAGTGTTCTGCCTGTGTTTTCCTCTAAGAGATTTATAGTGTCTGGTTTACATTTAGGTCTTTAATCCATTTTGAGTTTATTTTTGTATACAGTGTTAGGGAATGTTCCAATTTCATTCTTTTACATGTGGCTGTCCAGTTTTCCCAGCACCACTTATTGAAGAGGCTCTCTTTTCTCCATTGTATATTCTTGCCTCCTTTATCAAACATAAGGTGACCATATGTGTGGGGGGTTATCTCTGGGCTTTCTCTCCTGTTCCATGTATCTATATTTCTGTTTTTGTGCTGGTACCATACTGTTTTGATTGCTGTAGCTTTGTAGTATAGTCTGAAGTCAGGGAGCCTGATTCCTCCAGCTCCGTATTTCTTTCTCACAATTGCTTTGGCTATTCAGGGTCTTTTGTGTTTCCATACAAATTATTAAATATTTTGTTCTAATTCTGTGAAAAATGCTATTGGTAATTTGATAGGGATTGTACTGAATCTGTAGATTACTTTGGGTAGTATAGTCACTTTCTCAATATTGATTCTTCCAATCCAAGAACATGGTATATTTCTCCTTCTGTTTGTGTCATCTTTGATTTCTTTCATCAGTGTTTTATAGTTTTCTGAGTATAATCCTTTTGCCTCCTTAGGTAGGTTTATTCCTAGGTATTTTATTCTTTTTGATGTGATGGTAAATGGGATCGTTTCCTTAATTTCTCTTTCTGCTCTTTCATTATTAGTGTATAGGAATGCAAGAGATTTCTGTGCATTAATTTTGTATCCTGCAAGTTTACCATATTAATTGATGAGCTCTAGTAGTTTTCTGGCAGCATCTTTAGGATTTCCTATGTATAGTAGCACGTCATCTGCAAACAGTGGCAGTTTTACTTCTTCTTTTCCAATTTGGATTCCTTTTCTTTCTTTTTCTTCTCTGATTGCCGTGGTTAGGACTTCCAAAACTATGTTGAATAAAAGTGGGGAGATGGACATCCTTGTCTTATTCCTGATCTTAGAGGAAATGCTTTCAGTTTTTCACCGTTGAGAATGATGTTTGCTGTGGGTTTGTCATATATGGCTTTTTGGTTTGTCATATATGGCTTTTTTTATGTTGAGGTATGTTCCCTCTGTGCCTACTTTCTGGAGTGTTTTTATCATAAATGGGTGTTGAATTACTTTCTAATTTTGATTTTGGATTTAGCGTGCATTTTTTTTGCTTTTGTAGTTCGCTGATTACTGACAAACTTCCTCACTCTGGGTCCCAGGACCAAAACTTCTCTCCTGGGCAGGTACTAGTTCTTCCACTTATCATAATATCCCACTTATGAACATATTCACTATTTTGTACTCATCTTAGTTAATTCAACTTATACCTACATTATTTTCTTTGGCTGTAGCACTTCAGAAAGCAGCATGAAGTTTTGGGGATTTTTTTTTTCCTTCCCAGAATTAGAAAGCACTTCTTCAACACAGGACCTTAGTGTTTTCTTTCCTGGTCTTTCAACTTCATTTAACACCTTTGCACCCACCCAAGAAAAAGAAAATTTTCTAGGCTCTTTCAACGGATTACACACATGACTTATTAAAATATACGTTCCTTATAAAACTGTGACTTTGCTTTAGTTCACAAAATGTGAACTAAATGTCAACACATTTCATGAGATTAATTTCTAAAACACTTTTGGGTCTTGGGATGGGTTTCAAGAAGCTACAATTAACTATTGATTAGTTGCAAGTTGATTTTTTAATTTGTTGAAAATTTCGCTTCTTTTGCCTGTTTCACCGTTGCCTGCCTGTATTTGGCTTCCCAGCTTCAAACCGCCAGCCTAAAATGATAGAGTCCTCTGTCCCCTGTGTGCCAGACACAGTGAATAACAGTATAGAAGGAAAATACATATCCCCCACCTTCAAGATTAGAACGCAGATGGGGAGAGAAGAAATCACGAGGGATTATAAGAACAGTATAAGGCAGTTTATACAGTAATGACCATGCTCCAAGTTTTTCTTTTTTTAGAATCTATATTAGTCTGCCAGCTTAACTGACTAGATAAACTGAGTGATTTGTTTTCTTCATTCCTCTGACCAAGCATGGGCTATCAGGGAAGGCAAGCCGGCATTTTCTCAGGGGCCTATGAAGTAACTTGAGATTTGTATAAATTTTCAGGAAAGAGAGGGAGTAGTCATGGTCTTGTGTTGCTGAAACTTTTGCGCAAAAGCTTAGGCATCATCGGAGTTCTTTACGGAGAGAGGATTTGACTTCCAGGCAGTGCTTGGAACAGGCCACCGTCAGGGACATTCTCCACCCTTCTCCCCGTTCTCTCTCACTTCAGTCATTGCTGTTATGTAAACTCAGTCATTTTTTCCCTTCCAGCTCAGGTTTGCTCATCTGGGCAGTACCTTTTTCCAATGGGCTGGCCTTCTGTAACCTCTACAGGGAGCTTTGTCACAAACACAGGTCCTGATTCACCTCGTGTACCAGCCAAAGAATTCTTAAACTCTTATGTTTAATAACTCATTTCTTTTTAAGCAATGTTTTATAATTATCAGACTCTGAGAAAGGAAAATTATACCCAGGACCCAGAGAGAGGCGATCTGAGAGCAGGCTAGTGAGTGTTTCCTTTGTTTTAAATAGCTAGCTGGTCTCACCATTTCAAAGCGCTGACTTCAGTTGTCAGCACTTCCTTCTTGGAATCTGCCAAATGCACAACGTTGTAGGACAGCACGAGCTGGATCTTTGGTCCTCAGGTCAGGCTCTGATACTGTGCACATTTGATTTTACACCCTCTGCCCCCTCTTCTTTTTTTTTTTTTTTTTGAAGGGCACTCATTTTTATTTTATTTTATTTTATTTTTAATGCCCCCTCTTCTTATTCAGTCAGGACATAGACATAAAATGCCTGTTTCATGTTTACCGAATTCCTCTTGGGAAGAGCATTGCAAGTGGTAAGAGAGTTAATTTCCCAAGAAATACATCTTAAAGGGTGCAGCTGGACTCCAGGAGATTTGCCACCTGGCCTGCCCGACAGAGCTGTTCAGTGGGCTCTTCATGTGATCGCAAGTGCCTTGTCCACTAAACACGCCTTGAGATTTCTTTTGACCGTAAATCAAATTTACACGGAATCCAGGATTTCCATCTGTTTTGTGCTGCTAGAAATTCAGAATTTCTGACTTTCTTACTGCTTAGATGCTTGTTTGCCTGTTGCACTGAGATGAGCCATGTGACCAGTATCTCTGGGAAGTGAATGTTTGGGTCCGGTTATCTTGTCGTCATGACAAGATGAAAACTAATTTTATGTTTGTAAAAATTGGTCAGAGCCACATTCTATTTATATGAAATCTCCAGAATAGGTACATGCATAGGTACAGAAAGTAGATTAGTGGCTGCCTAGGTCTGGGAAGTTTGCGGGGAGGGGAGGAGTCAGAGTGGCTGTATATGGGTTTGGGGTTTGTTTGGGGGGTGATGAAATGTTCCAAAATTCTTTGTGGTGATGGTTGCACAACTCTGTGAATATACTAAAAACCACTGAGTCACACATTTTAAACGGGTGAATGGTATGAAACATGAATTATATGTCAGTAAAACAGGAAATACACAGGCAGCATCGGGGAGGGTACACACGAACTTGTTCCAGTGAAGGAGACAGACTACCGGGCATCACTGAAGGAGTAGTCTGGTCTCCTATCCTATTTACCCCGACAGTGTAAACAGTTGCTATTTGGGGCCTTTTTTATAGTCTTATTACAGTTAGTGAGCAACAGTTAAAAACCACAGTGAGGACTTGGTTACAGCTTTCCTTGTTTTCCATCAACAGTAAACATGACTAATGTCACCAAGGCTCAACTCAACCACATGCGTGGATTCAGGAAGTTTTGCACTCACACTGGGGGCTACTGGGCCTGACCAGCTGGAGATTTGGCTCCTTGGAGAGGCAGTGGTTGGCTAAACTTGGGCTCTGGAGCCAAGATGTTGGTGACGGCTGGGAAATTGTCTTCCTCTGACCTGGGGGTGAAAGGTTGCTGTGGAAGGAAACCTGAGGGCAGAGAATTCTCTGGCTTGTTGTGGGCATACAGGCGGGGAAATCATGAGAAGGGCAGATTTTTTTTTTTTTTTTTTAAGATTTATTTATTTATTTATTTACTTTGGCTGCGTTGGATCTTCGTTGCTGCGTGTGGGCTTTCTCCAGTTGCGGCAAGCGGGGGCCCCTGCCCGCCGTGGTGCGTGGGCCTCTCACTGCAGTGGCCTCTCCTGCTGCGGAGCACGGGCTCTAGGTGCACGGGCCTCAGCAGCTGCGGCACACGGGCTCAGTAGTTGTGGCTCGGGGGCTCTAGAGCACAGGCTCAGCAGTTGTGGCGCATGGGCTCAGCCGCTCCGTGGCATGTGGGATCCTCCCGGACCAGGGCTCGAACCTGCGTCCCTTGCATTGACAGGCGGACTCCCAACCACTGTGCCACTAGGGAAGCCCAGAAGAGCAGATTTTGAGCCCAACGTTCCTCTAATTAACTTCCAGCCCAGCACCCCTCTTCCATCTCCACCCCCCTTCACTGACCTCCAAGGGAAACCATACCTGATCAGGGGCACAGGCCAGGGAAACCTATGATGAAGTGACTGCACCAGAGAAAGGATGCAGCAAGAGCAAAGAATATGAGATAATTCTCCCCTGTCACTTAGTAACAAGGGTCTATGATGGTTAATTTTATGTGTCAACTTTGCTGGGCCACAGTGCCCAGATATTTGGTCCAACATTATTCTGGCTGTTCCTGTGTTTTTGGATGAGATTTACATTAAATCAGTGGACTCTGAATAAAGCAGATTGCCCTCCATGATGTGGGTGGGCCTCATCCAACCAACTGAAGGCCTAAATAGAACAAAAGGCTGACCTTCCTGCAGCAAGAGGGAATTCTGCCAGCAGACTGCCTTACCACTTTGTCAGCAGCATCAGCTGTTCCTGGCTTGCTAGCAGAACCCGCAGTTTCAAACCACAACTGTTTCCTGAGTCTCCAGTCCGCTACTGGCCTCCATTGTCAGATTTTGGACTTGCCAAGCCTCCACAGTAGATGAGCCAATTCTTTAAAATAAAACTCCTTTGCTGTATATACACATCGTGTTAGTTTCTCTGGAAAACCCTAACTCATACAGGCCCATAATTCTCCCTCTTCAGGAGTGACACTTGGAGCAGAACAGACATACAGCTTTGATCTCACCAAAAGGAGACTTATTAAGACAGCAAACCAGGGACAGGAGCTTCCTAAGTAGGAGCTGAGGTCTCAGTGCAGTGACATAGTGAGCACAGGTGGTGGAAGAGCCACAAGAGAAATGCTCATGGTGCCTCCAACTAGAGAAGAGGTGTTGGGAGAGCATACTTCTAAGCAGTACCCACGGCTGGTGTAGCCTGGAGAAATGTGGTTTCACTGAAATACTAAAGCACGTCCTGCTGCCAAGCTGGAGTCTTCATGTAGAAAGCTTCTTATAGGGAGGGTCAGTTGAGGTTGGCTCTCCAGGCTTGGAAGGGGTCATTTCAAATTTCTGTTCTTTGTGGACAGAGCTCATCAAATACTCATTAGGCATGGGTAGCAGCAGAAATCTCCATGGTTAGCTTCTTGAGCTACCTTCAAACAGTGGAAGCTCCCCTAACAAACAACAAATAGAAACTCTGGAGAGTTCTTATACACCTGGGACAATGTTTGGCCATCAGCAGGGGCTCACATCCTGAAATAAATGACATCCATTTGGTCACGCTTGCTGCAAACTGTGAACTTCCTTGAAACATACAGACACATGCCTATTCTGAAACAAGTCACGCTGGTAAAAACATGGAAGGAGAAATGGGGCTTGATATTTAGGAGAAAAGGAGAGCAGCGCCACGTGGGCAGTTATACAAGAGAAGGTATGGAGGAGGAAATGAGGAAGCAGGAGCAAGGCAAAGGTCAAGGTCAGCTGAAATAGGAAAATCAGCCAGAAAGCACATTGTGAGGTCTTTGAAGACATTTCCTTCGAGTCCCACCCTACTGCAAAGCCTAACAATGCTGGTATGGTGAGTGTTCTTGCTTCGGAGCCTCTGAGACACGCGCTGTCCATGCTGCTCCTTTGGTACATGGCATGGTTTTCTGGACCCATAAGCATTTCTGTACAAATGTCCTGATTCTTCAGTTAAATTTAAAGGCAGCCACCTCCGCCCCCATTTTTGGAATAGTATATCCTTAGCGCAAGAAATATGAACCAGACTAGGATTTAAGCACAAAAGAAATTAATACAGGGAAGGTGGTGCTTATAAAATAGTTCGAAGTACTGAAGGAACAGGCATCTGGGCTGGTGCCTTTTGGAATGACTCCCTGAAAACCCAGAGAACAGGCTCCCCCCAGCCCCACCCCCCGCTGCAGGAGCTGTAACCTCTCTCCCACTTAGGAGGATGGGGCATCAGGGGGCTGTCCCTGGACTACACACTGCAGTTGCTGTACTCGAGAAATGTGCAAGCTAGGATTGGGAACGCCCCCTTGCCACTATGGACATGAAGCTTGACTGAGCAAGTTTGACCAGAGAAGGCTGATGGCTTCTGACTGACTTCCGCCTTCTGAAACTCACACAATCAGTGAGTTGCACGGGCTCAGCTACGAGGGAGTCTGCGAGATGTAGCTGTGAGCTTTCCAGACTCTGAAACACAGAGAGACACCCCAGGAAGAGGTAGCAACGGACAATCCAATTCAATGACAATACCTTTCCCTCGCAAGTAGGGATTATAACTGGGGTGTTATCTTTGCCCTGGCTCATGGGTAATCTTGCACTGGTTCTGTTCAGTGCCAGCCAAGATCAACCGCAAGGCCTTTCTTCCTCCCCCACCCCCATGCCACTAGAGGTCCAGGGTCCTGACTTCCTTCAGGCTGATGAGCATTCCAGGCTGTTGCAAGGATGGATTGTCCATGTGGAATAAGGAGGACAGAGACCCAACAATTTCTCCTGCCTGTCAGGCAATGGAGGAAGCCTGGTTGCTGTCAAGTGTAAGTCCTCACCAGACACCTGCAAGATGGCAACCACTGTAGCCCCTTGGCACAAAGCACAGAGCTCACTCAGAGGCAGGCTGGCACTCACTTCTGGCGCTACCTCTCTCATCACTTCCTTTCTATCTCCCCTCATTCCTCAGCCTGGGGAATACTTCCCTAATCTGGGTGAGGAGCTTTGCTTTCACTCCTCATGTTTTCTGAATCTGCTGCCTATATTAGTCCTCTCCAGTCCATAAGGGCCTAGGCCAATGGTTTTCAAATGTTGCTGCATCCAAATCACTTGGAGGGCTTATTAAGACAGACTGCGGGCTTCCCTGGTGGCGCAGTGGTTGGGGGTCCGCCTGCCGATACGGGGGACACGGGTTCGTGCCCCGGTCTGGGAAGATCCCACATGCCGCGGAGCTGCTGGGCCCGTGAGCCATGGCCACTGTGCTCCGCAACGGGAGAGGCCACAACAGTGAGAGGCCCGCGTACCGCAAAAAAAAAAAAAAAAAAAGGCAGACTGCTGGGCCTCATCCTCAGAACTGCTGATTCAGGTCTGGGTGGGGCCCAAGAATTTACCTAACAAGCACTCAGGTGATACCCAGGTGATGCTGATGCTGCTGGGCTGGGGACTGCACTTTGAAAACCACTGGCCCAGGCTTTTAAAACTCCAAAATTCTGGGCTTCCCTGGTGGCGCAGTGGTTGAGAGTCCGCCTGCTGATGCAGGGGACGTGGGTTCGTGCCCAGGTCCGGGAAGATCCCACATGCCGTGGAGCGGCTAGGCTCGTGAGCCATGGCCGCTGAGCCTGCGCTCCACAACGGGAGAGGCCACAATGGTGAGAGGCCCGCATACCACAAAAAAAAAAAAAAAAAAAAAAAAAAAAAAAAAAAAAACTCCAAAATTCTGTGCTTTCTGCTCTCAGGTCCCGTCCGGTAGGTATGAGCAAAGAATGATTTGTCTGTTCAGATGGAGAGGTGGCACAAGGGGAATAAAAAATCTTGGAGAAAAAAAAAAAACAGTGTTTCAGAAACATAAAAAAATCCTACCACTCAGTAACAATAATGGGGACCCCTTTGTTATGCTTTCAACGTTTGGAAGAGTGGTACTTAATTAGTTGAAAAATCTGGCTCTTGGATGGTGCAAAATAATTTTTTCTTTGCCCCTGAAATCTTCTATCTGTCCCCACCAAGTATACCTTGGAGGACAGAAAGGAGCGAGTCCTTCTCTCTTCTCTTCCTCTCGCTCCTGGGCCGTTCAGTCTCTCCGCCACCCCTCTGCCCCCTCAGGGTCTTGCTCCCCGCTCTCTCTGTTCCTGGCTGGCAGTGATGTAGCTCTATCCAGTCTTCTCCCAAGTGGAAGGGCTTAAGCTACTACTTCTTGACACTGTGCTGAGCCATGTACGTACGATACCTCATTTCACCCTCACAGCAGTCGTGCAGGATGATACTTTATTCTCGTCTCACAGATGAGGATAGGAGTTGGTGGATCCAGGATTTGAGCCCAGCTTTGTTGGGCTCCTGGTCCTGGGCCCTTCCCACATCTTCATGATCTTGCATCATTTTGCATCCCCCGCCCATAGGACAGAGACCTTCCAAAGGAGACCTGCAGTCACTGCAGGTGCACTGAAGGAACCCCATGGAAGATGCCATTCTCCAAGCCAAAGCTTTTTGGGACACATCATTCACAGTAGGGGCTGTAGGACCATTGTTTCTACCCAGGAGACTCCTTCCCTGGATGTACGTTCATTTCTGGGACATTCTTTTTGAAACTGAACTTGGTGGGAACTTACGGTTTCACTCCAAAAAAAATCCCACAAAATTCCCAGCAAACCCCAAATCATGTAGGTTGTAGGGAGTTAAGTATGTTATTTTTGGCAGAAATAGTTGTAGTCTGGCAGTAAGCTACTAAAAACATAATAAAAGTGCTTTTTAACATCCTGTTTTTTCCTCCTGTTGTTGATTTTTGAGCATTTCTTCCCAAGCAAGGAGTTATGCAACAAGGTTTCAAAGTTGCCAAACTTTTGTTTTATTGGTAGTTTTATTTGGTTCCTTTTCTATGTTCCTCTGCACCTTATCTGCTTTAAACTTTAACCTAGGAATTGAGGTGGCCATAAGGCACGCTGAGAGTGGCCTAGAAACCACATGGGGCTGGATAACAGTTTCCTGGAGCAAAGTGAAAAGCTCTGAAAAGCTAACTGCAGGCTATGAAGGTTATCCATGGTCCCCTGTCAGTGGGGATCCCTGTGTCTTTTGGGGTTTCAAAAATGTCCATTCCCATTTCCCATGAAAGCCAGTCTGGTGCACGGGTTAGGAGTATCGATGTTAGAAGTAGACAGCTTCATCCACATCCTGGTTCTGCCTCTTCCTAGCTGTGTGATCTTGTGCAAGTTACCTGACTGCTCTATGGCTCAATTTCGTTATAGTTAAATGAGGATGATAAAGCATCTGCTTCACAGGGTTGTTGTGTGGGTTGAACAAGTTAATGCATATAAAGTGCTTACTTAGAGCTGTCTCTGGTATGTAGTAAATGCTCAGCCTAAAGTTGCTCTCCTTATCATGAAATTGCTTTTGCCCTGGGATGTAAATCAGATCACAATATGTGACTACATCTGTGAACATCTTTCTGGCTTCCAGACTGGTAATAGACTCACAAAGTCCTGGTCCTTGCCAAAGATGGGTGGTAGCAGCAACTCTTCCCGAACAATTTGCTTCTTATAAGCAATATTGCCATCCTTTTAGTTAGTCCTCTCTTGCTGCTCCATGTCAGAGATTAAAACCACGGGGGCAAGAGTCATAGATTCAAGCAATCTAGCTTGCCATCAAAAACCCTGCTGCAAAATGTGGCCTCCCTTATTTCTAGCCTACTCAGGGTGGCCTGGGCACCATGAAACTTCAGTCCTGGCCCTGCCATTAACTAGTTGTGTGACACGGGACAACTTACTTCAGTTCTTTGAGTTTTAGCTCTAAGTAAAATTAAAGACCTGGGCCAGAACGCTAAGATTTGGAGCTTCCTAGATCCCAGGGAAACCTTCGTGGGCCTGGGAGCAGATGGATGGCTGCACTCAGGTGTAAAGTTTGATCGTTGCCAACAAGCCAAGTCTACTGGTAGCCAAGCCAGCTGAAGTAGTGGAAGCATAAATAAGAGAGGCAGAGACATCAGTTTTCTAACAGATGGTGTCCAAGGCCCACTGGGAGGCCGCAGAGATGAGATTCTGCACTGCCCCAGAGGTGTGCTTCCCCCAACAAACATAAAGCGCATGGGAACCATGTAGCGGCAAAGTGAATGTTGCGAACCCTTGGCCTGCGGTTAAGAGTATTTACCCGGTGTGATATTGTGATTTATAATAAGAAATAGATATCTGGTCTTTGTCCCTGTTCCTGGCATAGTGCTCCAGAAACCCTTGGAATTTCCTAAGTGATGAGAGTGATAAAGGTGCCTTTTGTTAAGTCTAAGAGATGACTTTTAGATCCCACCTAAGGATGGGGACTGGCTGCCAGGAGAACCAACAACGTGATTAGAGGGTTGGAACTTTCAGTCCCACCCGCGACCTAAGGGGAGGGGAGAAGCGCTGGAGGTTGGGCTCAGTCACCAATGGCCAATGATTGAATCAATCATGCTTAAGTAATGAAGCCTCCAGAAAAAGCTAAGAGGATGGGCTTAGGAGAGCTTCCGGGTTGGTGAACAGGTGGAGGAGTCTTGAGGACAGCGGCACGCTCACAGAAGGTATGGAAGCTCTTCGTCCTTTCCGCCACCTTGCCCTCTGCAGCTCTTTCATCTGGCGGTTTCTGAGTTACATAATAAACTACTAATCTGGTAAGTAAAATGTTTCTCTGAATTCTGTGAGCCGCTGTGGTTAATTAATGGATCCCAAGGAAGGGATTGGTGGAAACTGCAATCTATAGCCAGTCGGTCAGAAGCACAGGTGACTACTGTTCTTGTGATTGGCGTCTGAAGTGGGGTGGGGTGCGAATTTTTGTAGCACTGAGCCCTTAACCTGTGGGATTTGATGCTATCTCCAGATGGATGGTGTCAGAATTGAGTTGAATTGTAGGACACCCAGTTGGTGCCTTAAAATTGCTTGGTGTGGGGAAAAAACCCACATGTTGGAATTGAGAGCAGAAATGTACCTGGCATCAGAAAGATCTAGATTCAAATTCCAGCTGTGCTCTTTATTCTTTGGGTGACCTTGAGCAAGTCATTTAACCTCTCCTAGTGTTGGTTTCTCCAAGTGTTATAGTCATTATTAAATAAATAAGTATATTAAACACCTAAGACAGTTTCTGAGAGACTAATCTTTTTAACTATCATTAATTACTGTTATTGTCATCAACATTTTAGCAGCATCAGCTGGTGGGAAGAGGCAGGCAGGGGAGCAAACTTGGCTGGCTAGGCTGGCTCTGGAAAAGGTAGTCAGGTGGGCTCAGTAGATAATGCAAGCTAGTATTTGGTCCAGGCAACCATTAGTACCTTCAGGGAGCAAAGTAAGCAGGGGGAAATGACTGGATGGTGAACCAAAGTCTTGAAGGAGTCATGGCTTTTGAGCAATTGACTTATTCCCAGCAGAGTCCCAGCCCATGGGGGCAGTGGCAGGGTGGATAGGGAGGCATATAGCTGGCAAAGAGCCAGACAGAGTAACCTCAGCTAAGGGGCAGGTCTTCGGTCCCAATGAGGGGAATTGAGGCACCAGGGCAGCGTAACGAGCTAGGTCACGTCACTGCAGGGTGGACCTCCAGTAGAGGAAGGAAGGGTGGAAAAGCTGTGATGTGGGAGACCTCATGGGCTCTCAGAGCTCTGCCTGACTAGTCACGGCCACCAGTGACTCGGGCTCTCAACATACCTCCCAGCAGTGTGATCACCTGGTGGCCAGGGAGGTGAGTGGTTGGTATATGGCAGTCTGAAGGAGATGGGAGTAAGGAGGACAGTCCTCAACAGTGACAAGGGCCTGAGCTTGGAAGAAAAAGACTTTTCTTATCTGCCTAGGATGCACATGTAGTTTTTTTCTTGGAGAAGAGAGCTCCTGGGTCTATCCCAGCTATCTACTCGGTTTTTTAACAACTGCTGAAGCAAAATGAAATGGAAAGGTTGGAGGGTAAGAATAAATAAAATTACTTGGCCTGTAGATTTGATGGAATTTCCCCAAATAGTTTACCAAATATGAAATGTTTTAGGCTCAAACTGGGATTTTTTTGTTTTGTTTCTCTTTAATTTAGAAGCAAGCCTGAATACTTGAGCCCTGTTATAAACCATGTTACCAGAAGTCTGGAAGTTTATACTTCAAGTTTCCTGTCATTTTGTTTCCTACTCATTTGTTTGTAGTCATGCATTACTCATATGAGAGGGAAAAAAAAAAAACCTGGGCTAGATGGCAGTTCTTCTAAATCTCTTAGTTTTTTTTAACCTGCTCATAAGATTTTCATTTACTTTAGCATCCGTTTATGGTATTTACCTCTTGTTCCTCTACAAATCACTATGTGATTTTGGCCTCAGCTTTGTTTGAGCTTACTGAACTTTCTTGTTTATGCTGCCTGTGAGCCAAGTGTCTATATAAGGCCCACTCAACTCCAGTTGTGTGTCGTTGGATTTCATCTACACCTCAACTTTGAAACAAGTTCCCTAAAGGAATTAATTCTGTCTCCTTGCTAATGAAATGACTAACAGCAGCAACACCATTTCTTTTTATTTTTTTCTAAGAGGAAGTGCTTCAAAGTCTCTGGTTTGAAAAACGGGAAAAGCTGGCTCATATCTGTATAGATTAAAATCTTCTCAGTGCAGATTCTAGACTTGTTATTTTTTTGGTTTTTTTTAGCTGAGTTCATGGTCATCATCGAATGATTTGAAAATACTAATTTATCATACTTCTTGTAACTATATCTGAAATATCTTCCAACTCTGTCTGGAACAAAAATTTCAACTTAGGTGTAGGATCTGAGGAGATAGTTTGGGGACAGATGGGTAAAGATTATTTTTTTGTAGATTTCATTAAAGGCTGTTTTAAAAATATTGTGCTATTAAGCTGTTTTTTGGAGCGATAATTATGTGGGCCTAATGTTTTACATAAATAATCAGGTTTTATATTTTCATTTAGCAGTGCATAGATTTTTATTACTTATTAATGGAATACAAAGTGTTCTTGGTAGTTATTTTGGTTTCAAGTTAGTTTCCTATCTTTATAATCTTTATTAGATTTAACTGGTCTAAAACCAATTAGAAAAAAATTCCATTATAGCTCTAATTTTTTGGTTTCACATTTGCAGAATCAGAAGCTTTTATAGAGATCTATTTTATTGGTAAATAATGTCTTGGTCTCACCATTTTCATAGTCCTGCCTTTAGACTTTGTCACTGTAAAGAGATCCGTTTTGGTACTGGCAGAAATAACTTTGGTTAGGAAGTAAATATTGGTAGATTTATTCTTAGTTATTGAGTTTTATTTGCAGATGATTAAAAAGTGAATGAGAAATTTTTTTAAAGAAATGGAATAGAGTAAATGTAAATGGGTTTCCTCAAGTCATCATAAAAACATGTTTAAAATAGCATTTCCAGACCAACAATGAGAGTTGTGTCACAAACTGGGGATAATCACTGTTTTTACTCTGTGCTCCTGAGGTCTATTTAAAAAATAGCATGTACACATATTGTGAAAGAGAGAATCCTAAATTTTGCCTTACAGTGTGCGTACTTGCATGTGTATATAGCGGTCAGGAAGTAGTATTTTAGGCACACAAAAACTGAGAAACTCTTAAGGTGTGGAATTATAGTAAACATGCCAGAGAGGGAAAGGGAGGAAAAAGGTGAACTAAAAAAAAAACCTGATAGTATTATTTCATCCTGTTCAGTATTGGTAGAATGGTAAAAAGAGGTTTCTATTACATACAACTAAAAAGGACCAATTAAAGTGCGGAGAAGTGGTCTTTGCATAGTCAAATGCTAGGCAGGGAAAAGTAATGTCACCAGAAATTATTCTCGCAAATTTCAGTAGAGGACTGCAGGACAATAAGGCTTTGTTAATCCCATACTGGGTTATTCAAATAGTGTGTAATTCAAAGCAATTGCTGCTCCCCAGGCAGGAATTTATTACAATCGCTATATTGGAAGGGAGGATAATGTGTCATTCCAAGGGGAAATCAGGTCTGGAAAAGGCCTCTTGGTTGAAGAACCTCATATGTCCCAAAACAGCTCCAAAGCAGGCCAAGTAAAACAAACTGCGAACCACCCTGTGAAGTCAGTCGGCCTCGAACTAAGCTGTATTTCCCTTGCTTCTCTCCTGCCTTTTTGGTGGATGGCAAAATGTCCCCAGAGCAAGGAGCAACAGGGGAGGGGAGGCAGAGAAATTCCAGTCCTGGATAAGCTATTACATAGAAAGCGACTGCTTGCCCCCTAGCAGGGGCATACAAAGTTCATTCAAGAAAACTCTATCATCCATGTATGGGCTGTATGTATATTTAATTATTGATAATAGTGAGTACAGAGCATCCTCCCTTGGCATAAAAACACTGGACAAGAGTCAGACATGAGTCAACTGCAAGAGGAGGCCTGAATCATATTTTGAACAATTTTGGTCAACAGTCCTTCAGAGAACAAGCCTCCAGTTTTATGGTGTCATTTTTGTGCAATTAAATGTGAACAGCTTAAAATTCCGTAACTTATGAAAAGTCAGCTTTGATTCCAATGATCAATCGATCCATGCTTCCAGGGACACCAAGCTATGTTAGTCCCCCAACATCCTATGGTGAGGCCATTCTGAGCGACCAGTTCTTGTGAACTAGCTAATGAGGCACATAAATAGGTGGTGCCAGTAAAACCCTTATGAAGAACCCTCCTTAAAAGGGGTGGGCCGTTTTTGACCTGAGAGCTGCCTGTCAGGCACTCAGGAAACCAATAGGGAAGACCCATAGATGATACATCTCAGAGGATTTGGATTCAAACGATTTTTCCATGGTCTGGGATTCTGAGCTGCCGTTACATGTTGCAGCATGCACTTGGCATTCAAGTGCTGCTAGGGCAGAGGCACTGGTTGCTTGCCAGATACCTGCATGCCTCCCCATCAGTCGCAGCTGCTCTGTAGTGTGTTCTGTCCAACCACTGGGACAGAAGTGAACTGTGTCACTTCCAGGCTATGCACAGGAGAGCACGTGTGTGTTCTCCACTCGTTCTGTTCCTCTACTGCCAGCCAGGATGATGGAGGCCCAAGACTCCAAATGTCAGAGCCTCTGTCAACCAGGGCTGTTGAGCAGGATTCCCTTGTGTCTACCTTCCACTCTACCACCAACCTGTATTGGTCACATAATGAAAGCAAGAATAAATTTTCATTGCGTTGAGCCAGGATTCTGGGCTTAACTGGTCATTGCAGCATAGTCTAAGCGAATACAGCTGCTTTTCTAGATCTTTTTGTGAAAAAACAAAAATCCATCTGGGGAAGGGATGAATAATCTGAGTGGTGCCATCCTTGAACCAGACACGGAGGCTCTGCCAGTTTGCCTTTGCATCACGTGCCCCCAAACTTATTCCACTCGGTGGGTTGTCACTGTTCCTGCAGGGCGTGTTGAAGGAGGAAGTGAGGAAGAGCCCTGGCTGGTGGTGGGGGTGGGGTGGTGGGGGGGTGGGACAGTTCCCTTCTGATGGTTTCTCTTCTGATTCACCAACCTCCTCTTGGGATTTTAGGCTTGCTAAACATACGGTACAAATCAGTGAAATTATTCATTGTGGTTTTCATTTGAGTGAGCTAGTTTCCGCTCCTAAGAAGGGTCTTAACACAACAGGAAGTTTTTCTTGGATCTAGAAATGGAACTCTGCCTTCTGACATGAGTTTTTTACCAACTTCTGCAAATCTCAATTTTCCTACTTCCCTGTCAAGAGGGTGGGGCAAATGGAAGAGACGAGATGAAACCAGAAAATGCTGATCTGTATAGTAGTAGCGTTAGGGCTGGTAGGGTTTGGAGGGGAGAGGGGGAGAGAAAAATGGCAGCCTGACCAAGCCAGACCACCTCCTTCCAACTGACCACTTTATCTCCTACCTCTTCCGCCACTTTGGTCTTGGCAAAGAGGTATGAAGAGAGAAGTGAAGGGTCAAGGAACATTATGATAGTTGGTAGTCACCCCTTGATAGTAACCTTTGACATGTGTGTCCCAGCTGATGTTCCCCGAAACATTGTGCTATGCCTCACCCATTGGATTCCGCTCCATGGGGGCAAGGGAACATGTCTCAATACCCACCATGTAGAGGGCACCCAAGAGTGCCTGGAGGAATACAGGAAGGAATACTTGATTCTCATGACTATCTTTATAACAGGGAGTGAGAAAATCAAATACAATTTCTATTTTATGTATGGAAAAATGGAAACATTAAGAATTTGTTACTTGCTCAGAGTCGCACAGGGGTCAGTTAAGAGGTGGAACTAAAATCCAAGTCTCCCAGTTTCTATTTTCTTTCAACTGTTTAACCAGTTAAAAGTCCTTTCCCCACCCCACATAGTGATATAGACCATTTATCATCACTGCCATCGTGTAATGTAAATTATCGCCCCAAGATTCTATGTTATCTATGTCATTTGTATTAGGCAAGTCTATCAGGAAAGACATCAAAATCCTAACATCATTATCACTAGGGGATGGAGTCTTACTATGCTAATTCTTAAGTTCTTACTGATTTGTATTTTCTACTCTTTGCCCAAGAATAATAATAATATTATTACGTAAGAATAATAGCATTTCTTACCTATGCTATCCAAAAATAATAGAGGAGGTAAAACTGTTTTCTCTATGTAGGGAATTCAGTGGGCTTCTAGCTCAGCACTTTGAATTATTAATCAAGTAGGTTTGGAGTGGAAAACCACAGGAAGGGAATCATGGCAGAAACTGCTAGTTGCCCTCCAGTCTGGACTTTTCTTATAATAGAGTTTCTAGCTGGACACAGTCACCAGTTTCCCATCCTCCCTTGCAACTAGATGTGGCCAAAGTTGGGAGTAGCAGTGATGTACACAGCATTCAGATTGTTGCCCTTCACCTTCTCCCTTTCTGCTGGAGTGTTGATGTGAGGGCTGGAGCTGGAGTAGCTATCTTGGACCATGAAATGGAAGCCATGTATTGAGGGTGGCAGCACAACGAGAGAAATGGGGCCCCTGACACTGCTGAACCGCTACTGTTTGGGCATCTCTGTTAGTTGTTGAACCCGTGTCCTGAGTAATACAGATCTAAACATTTAGTAGAACACTGCTCCGACTTCCTGATCCTGAAAACAAATGTGCTCTTTGGAAAGAACATACGATTGAGTTTGTCAAGCTTTCTTTTGTTTATGGGCACAAGGACCCGATTCTATCCTGGGGATCAAGAGAGAGTCCTTAATCCAGAACATGTTAGTTACATAATATGGATGATGAAGCAGCTGCAGAAACTCATCTGGTATTTTCAACAGATCATACATACTTGGGTTCCCACTTTCCAGTTCTTTCTGCCTGATATTAACCAATCCATCCCCCCTTTATTCCATACTCACCCCCCACCCTGCTCCAATTCAGAACTTGTGCACATGGTGCTGGGATTTTGTGTAGGACGGCTGCTCACATGAGCCTGTTTGCCGTCTAACCTCTCAGGCAACATCGTGAATTCAAGGCCACATCTGCCACTTAGTATACATTTAAATGAATTATTGAAAATTAATCATGTATTAACAAACAGGATAAGTTGAGTAAGGACAAACCATGGAGCAGCAACTTCTTAAAAGAAATTGAGCTTTTTTCGATGGCTCTTAGGAACACAAAACATGCTTACCTTCCAAGCTGAGTTGCTCACTGACCAGATTCCAGCCAGAGACTCTAGTTTGTGACTTTCCTGGGTCATCCTGAGCCCCTTTATTTATAATCTATAGCCAGAATGTCATAATTTAGAGAGGTTGGCAAGGCCTCCCAACCCAAGATAATTAGCAGCTCTGGTCTATTCATGGACATGTGTGACACATCCAGACTCCTCCAGATTAAAATACCTGAGTGAATGCTGGAGACATTTCACGGTTGTGTTTGAGAATTCCCTCGCAACTTCCAAGGTTGTTCTCTGATACCATGAAGGTAGGTGATATTATTTCATTTCCCCCATCTTCCAAGAAAGGGATCTGAAAAGCCACACAGCAGCATCAGGGATTAAACTTTTCTTTGTCTAAGGCCAAATCCCATTTTGTTTCCAGCCCTCACTGAGCAGAGTTGGTCCAAAGGGTGGAAAAGATATTCGACAGCATTCCAGCCCCGTCAGCATCCTCACTGAGTACCTTTGTTATTTGCTGTAAACAGCTGTAAATTTCCAGAACCGCAGACACACCCCTTTAAAAATGTTAATGACTAAAATGCCTCGTAAAACCTATGTAAATGAACAGTGTATTTAAGTCCCATTGGAATTCTGTCTCTGGAGTCCCCCCACCAGCAAATAATTGAGAGCTGACAGTATGAAATCTGACCCTGTCATTTTGTGAAACTTCTTAATTACGGAGATGATGGTGCATGATATGCTTCAAGCTATTGATACTTTTCAAAACTGTTTTGCTAAGGGAGAAACAGGCTTGTTTAAAAAACAATTTTTCCAGGCCCCCAAGTTCTGTTGAAAGTCTTGCAGAGGATACGTATATGGGCAGCTCTGTTGTTGGTGCTTATGCTGTCTAAAAGTTGCAGACACCATAGCTTCTGGTGAAGTGCCCTGCTGGAACAGCAGGCTTTAGAAAACAACAACAAAAATCCTATTGGGATGAAAGAGGCTCATGTGTTTTCAGGTTGTGGCCCTTCTACACTCCAGGCAGCCCACCCCCCAGGCCTGTGTCCGCAGCTGATTTAGAATCTTCCACCCACACAAGCCTTGGCATTCACCGGCACCCTACAAGGAGGCTAAGGTGTAAACCTGGAGGAAGCTTTTAAGGACAAGAGAGAGTTGGGAATGGGGGGGGGGGGGAAGAAGGGAGGGAGTTAAAGAGAGGTAAAGCAATTAGATGACCACATGCTTGGCCCAAGTGGATGAGCACATGTGTTGGGGAGGCCCGGCTGACTGCTGAATGTAGTTTTGATGGCCAAGACGGTGCCTTTGGTTCTGTGGCACAGCTTCCAGTTGGGAGAGTTCATTGCCCAACATGCTGTGACCAGGATGGCCTGCGAGTGAACACCCCTCCCCTTCGTCAAGATTATTTTATATGCTTGCACAGGTAGATGTCAGTGTTCCCAGCTGTAAGGCGTGGGATGCGCAGTGTATCCCCTGGAGGGTAAATAATAACAGCTGCAATCTTCTGCCAGGAAAGAAGTTGCTGCCCCAGCTTGGAGATTCAGCGGATGATGAGGGCAAAAGGCTTTCTCGAATAGAAAATGAGATACCCCATGGGCCAACCTTCGAAAACCGCAAGGTGCCAAGCAAATGTGAACCATCATGGTTTTAAAAATGATCAATACGGCAGGGCTGGACAGGTGGGCTTTCTTGAAGGGAATAAGCCTCAGAACTGATGGCTGAGTGCCTGAAGGGAGTTGCAAGATTCTCCCTGCACTTCTAAACGCTAAATAACTCAAAATTCTCCCTTTGGGAAGTGTTTCTGATGCAGTATTGAGGCCATGGGCTCGCGAGGCTGGCTTGAGCTGGAAATGTGGCTCTGACATTTATCTGGGTGACCTAGAGCGATTTTCTCTTCTGGAAAATGGGGATAATACCCTCTGCCTAACTGGACGGTGGTTGTGAGAGTTTAGGAGTGATGTACGTAAAATGCTTTACATTTTAGCATATAATAGGGCTTCAACAAATGGTCAGCTGGTAGATGTTCAAGAAAAAATCTGATTTAGCACTGAGGCAGGTAGAAGTGGAGGAGAAACAATACTGACATGCCTAATATAAGACACATAGGAAAAATAAGCATGGGGACATTTATTACATACAAGACCAAAGACTCCAGAGGCATTCACGGGGTCAGAAGCACCCAGTGCTTTCTTCAGGTAACTGGGCTCTTGGGGAATCTAGGAGGTAGTGATGTTAAGCACCAGAGTCCAAGTCTGTCAATGCAGGAAAACTAGATAAGGTCTCCTAGAGATGTGTCAGAGAAAATAAATGTCAGCTGTAGAGCCTTAAGCAAAACTGGAGTTAGGTGAGAGTGGATGAAAATTCTGGAACCTACTACCTCTTATCGATTTGTAAATGCTGATTCACATGGGTTCCACAGTCAATCATCCCTTCACACTGTACACTGATAACAGAAAAACTGTCCACAGCCCACTGAGAAACCACACTAAATCCAAAAAGAGGCATTTGAAACCTCTGGCTTACAAAACAAGTTTGAATCCAAATCTTTAAACCTTTAAACTAACTATTTTCTATCATTCAGCATTTTCTGTATTTTCTAGGTTCAACCAGAACACCATTTACCTTGAACATTAAAACAAGACAAATATTTCTTAAGGGTATGTAATTACAGGTACTGTGAAGGATGCAGAGAAATTTACCATGCTTCCAGACTTGAGAATTGGAATGAATTGACTCAGTAACATGGGACCAGAGATGAGAATCACACCTAGACTTCTGTTCTTTATCTTTTAAGCTACTCGTTAACATTCGTCACATTCCCCAACCACCAGATTATGATACCTGAGTCAAGATTGATTACTGTCTTCAAGCATGTTTAGTATCGACTGGATCTATTAAATGTAAAAAAAAGATAGCTAGCAGTGAGTGCGTCCCCCGTGTGTGCAGGGCGTCCACATTACAGTTCTGACGATTATCATCCTCGTTTTACAGATGAGGAAATTGAAGCCCAGAGATTAAGGAACTAGTCAGTGCAACGTCACAGCCTAGCAACTGTCATGATATGAAATAATGTGTATGTGCAGAGAGGAATCAGTGTCTTTGGATGTCAGGAAAAGAAACAAGATCAATCACACTGGGAAGGTGGATTGAAATGTACATTTTATCCTCTTCAGTTAACAGCTTGGGGTGGATAAACTATGCTTTTGTCATTTGAAAATAGTGCACTAGAGGGCACCAAATACGCAAGCTGTGACTAAAACTGTTCTGATAATGCAGTTCCCACAGTGCTACAAGATACATAATCAGTAACGGATTCAAGCCAAAAGGCCATCCCAGAAAGAGTACGATGCAGTTTATGACAATTAAGCAGCTGTATTTTTAGCCCCTCAATTAAAAACAAAAACAAAACCCTCATGCTTTATACTGAGCAATTTGTAATTTGTCTCTACTGATTTCTATTCAAAGTGCCTTTCAGCCAGGTTTTCACATTTCTCTTTGCCCTGCCTGTTGAAGGGCAGAGTGTGAAGGGAAAGGGAAGAGTAACCTGGAAAGGGTAGGGTAACCTGGATGAAAATAAATTTAAAAAAAATTACACACTGAGATATATTTTACCTTTTAAAATTTATTTAGCAAAGTAAAATGTACATATATTTTTTAAAAAGAAAAGAAAAACCCCACACGTATATCCAAGAGCTTAAAATGAAAAGGAACATGACCCCATCCTCAGCCTCAAGAGGCAGTATCTTTTAGAGGTAACTCCAGATTCCGAAATAATGTTTCTATTTCTTGATTTATCACACTGACATTATTTGTTTACCTCTATGGAAACTGAGGAGTTAGCTAACAGAATATTCATCTCTTATAAGTCACAGACAGTTTACAAAATAACTTTTATTTTCCACTATTATAACTGCAGAACATTTAAAAAATAAACAAAGAGGAAAATCACCATTTTGATGCATATTCTTATAATTTTTTTTTACAAAAATGAGATTACCTTGTACATGTGATTTCATCAAACTATACAAGATGCTCACCTTTCCATGCCATTCAACATTAAAAATGTCATTTCATTTTTGGTTTTTTATTGTAGTATAACTTAAGTTAAAAAAAGTTCTTAAGTATAAGGAACCTCCACCTCTTTAACCGGTGTAAGGATCAGATAATTTCACTCCACAGTGGGAACTGTGGTGTTTGAAGGTATCATCCAGTCTCAAGTTATGTGGCAGTGAGAATAGTTAGGGTCTGAAGGGGCAAGGACTTAAAAGAGTCCTGCTGGGAATGCAGAAATCAATCGAGAAACAAGTTAACAACTCAGCCCGGAAGAGTAAAGTTCTAATTATTCTTCAACATGTTAAGACTCAGTGGATCATGAATGAGTTGGTCACAAGTTTGGAGTTTCTCCATTTTTTGGTGAAAAATAAATCTTTTGTACGTTTAATTCTCTATCATTCCCTTACAAGTTATCACAAGAAGCACAACTAGAGTCATTAGCGCAACTAAAAAAAAAAAAAACTAGCATCTTTCTCTTGATCTTTTTTTCAAAACTCAACCCCCGCCCCCCGCCCCCCACCCCGCGGCCTCCAATCTGCACCTGGTTGCAAATGGTAGGGAGCCAGGGTTCGGAAGCATTATGGCCTGCTGTCAGGCAGCAGCCTAAAATGTCCCTGGGAAGAGGCCTGTCTAGCTCTTCATTCATCTCCATTTTCCCTGTGAAATAAAAAAAAAGGTTAATGCTACAGTCATACCAAACCTAGGCTTGTCCACCATCCCTACAGAATACTCATCCAGTACAAAGCTCTGCAATAGGGGCAAGTCACGTTGAACACGAGCAGAAACTTCCTTAGGAACCAGGAGCTTTAAAGGATGCCTGGGAGCTGGTAAACATACTGAGAAACCATTAGACAAACACCAGCTCTTTCAGGTGGGAGGCCATTCCTATGGGGACGGAGAGAATCCTTGCCTAACACAACCAACATAATATTGAGCAAATAGGTGCTCGAAAAATCCTTTAAACTTTTCCTTGTTTTTACTTAACCTTTATGCTCTATGATACCGCTCTATGCCAGGTATTGTTCTAAGGGCTCTGTATGCTTTACCTTGTTTGATCCATCTATAAGAGACTCGGCGAAATTAAGTAACCTTTTAAATTTGGACACAGCTGCTAATAGGTGATAGGGGGCTCAGAATTCAAAAGCAGGTCCTTCCCATAGCAGGGACATTATTGCTCTGGGCTCCCCTAGTAGAGCATCGAGAATACCGAGCAGTCATTTCCGCTCTGCACACAGAACGAGGGACATACCGACAGCTACCAGCATTTCCGAAGATGGCGGTTGCGCCGGGTTCAGTTTGAGCAGTGTGCGCCACGAAGTGGAAGCGGCATTATACGGGTTTTGGAAAGAACGAGGAGAGGATGGCTTTACAGGGTGTTAAGCAGTATAATGAATTCCGGAGAAGCTAAAGCTCAGGCCTGGCGGCCCCAGGAAGCAGCAGGCGGAAGTGGGCTCGGCCGCGGTGGAAGTGCGTTTCTGGGGCTCCTCCGCGACGAGGCGGGCGGGGCGGCTGCTCCAGCGGCGCGGCGGCTGCGCGGAACGGCCCTCCCTGCCTCCGACCCTGCCGTACTGCTGGCCGCCGGCCGCCGGCCGCCAGGAAGACTCTGGGGAGGGAGAGCGGCTTTCTGGCGCCAACCCCTTCCCCGGCCGCGAGGGCGGTGCCCCTGCGACGCAGGAAGCGGGCCGGTTACGCTCTTGACGGCGCTGGCTAGCCGGCCACCCTGACGAAAACTCCAGGTCCCGACTCGTTTGGGCCGACGGCCAGGCCTCAAGCCTAAATCTGCTACGCAGACACCCACAGCTCGCTCTTCCAGACGGGGAAGACAATGTTTGGACGGCTTGGTAGAGGTCATGAGGGCAAATGCCGCCCCACCAAAAGCGAGCGAGATCTCGATTAAGAGAAAGGGGGTCTTGGGTGTGTCCATAGTTATGATTAAGCCCATTTATCATGTATACAGTGAAAGGGGCTATTTCCACAAAAGGCCAAAACTGGGTGACAGAACCTCTCCCTCCTCTGGACTGGTCAGACTGAAGAGGGCTAACTTCTTTCTCTTTCCGTTTACAACTAAAGAAAAATTCCCCACTGTGGCTTCTCACCTCCGCCACTTTGAAGCGAGCTAGTTTCTCCGAAGTCAGTTGAGAGAAGGGGTTCCAGAACAGGGTGCTGGGGTAACAGCAGTTACAGACCTCATTACGTAGCCTTCTCTCAGAATTGTGACCCCTGTCAAAGGATTTCTAACCACGAGTCCGCAGATAGAATTCAGAGTTGTGTGTGCACTACGTAAAGCACATTTACAGCATGCTGAGAAGGGATCATAGGCTTTATGGGGCTGTCAAAAGGTCACGGCACAAAATTAATCTCTATGTCTTTGGGACCGAGGGAAGTATTTCTGGAGAAAACTCAGGTTAAGGCCATTTAAGCTTACTTTCTGGGAGCTTGAAACAAAAGAATCTTAACCATAAATAATTTGGTTCCATGAAACCATCAGAAAAGGAAGGATTCTGAGGATTTTTTTTTTTTTTTTGAGGAAAAAAACAATAGCTTTATCTTTGCCAAGGAAACGGGAAAACAGCATGACAGCACCTCAAGAACTGTGACCCTCTTCCCTGGGGAATCGGGAAGTCTTATAGGTGGGGCTCTTAGTCCGGGGTAGGTGATAAGGTGAATTGCTATTTTAATCCATACTTTGGAGGTGTTTTGAAGCTGTGTTCCTTAAGTACAAAGAACCTGCTTTTTGCACCTGGATTCCCCTCGACTATTTTCCAGTTAATGGTTGGGTTCACAGATTACTAATGTAACTGTTAAAAAATTTTTTTAAAGCCTACCAAAGAGGGTCACTTGGGTAGCAGTATCAGATTGTTTATGTTGAACCCATCATGCAAATAACTTTCTTTTCGATACAAATTTTCTTGAACATTGTTAATCCCATTGTTATTTCAACTCCTCTGGCCAGGTGAACCCGCCCCGGACACACACACACACCACCCACCCCCCCCACACCCATACACCCAATCTTGGAAAGTGTTATCATGATTCCCTGACTTCTACAGTTAAGTATCTTTTTTTACATCAAGTTACCTTTAATCATGTAGTTTTCCTGTGCAACAAGAATAGTGAGGAGAGGGGACTATCAAATCTCCGATGTGATGCAGTTCATCTGTGTGCAGCTCAAAATAGCAGTTTTCTCTCCCTTCTTTCCCTGTAGGATTGCACTGTAAATTCATAGCTCCCTTAAAAAACCATGGTTGCTCGAATACACTCCTATTTACATCTGTTCATGCTAGATAGCCTATTAATATTTGCATTCCTCAAGTCTTGTTAAAATATTGATCTGGGTTTCATAAAAAACATCCCATAAATGTGGAGCCTGATACTATGGCATTTCTCATAACTATTTTGAGAGACAAGCTCTTCATTGCAGTTTCAGTATCTCAAAAAAGGAGAACATTTCTTTTGATTATAGTTACCTTTTCAGAATAGAGGACTGATTTGATTTTAGCTTGGTAGGTTTGTCAAAAACAGGCACTCTCAACAGGCCCCACAGGTAATTCTGCTACAGGCTGACCCAGAATCCCCATTTTTAAGAACCACTGGCCATTTAAAGGCAAATACATCATGGTTGCTTGGAATCATTTCTCTGGTTAGTCCCGAGTTATCCTGATTTTATATAATCAGACAGAAAACCTATGGAGGCGTGACAGCCAACAAACTGAGTAATTTATGCAAAAGTGCAAATCTGCTTTGGAATTTCTTGAAGTTCTATCCTATTATAGGG
Source organism: Phocoena sinus (assembly GCF_008692025.1). Taxonomy (NCBI): domain Eukaryota; kingdom Metazoa; phylum Chordata; class Mammalia; order Artiodactyla; family Phocoenidae; genus Phocoena; species Phocoena sinus. Next base: position 88,574,068 of record NC_045771.1, read on the forward strand.
AAGGAACACAGCCAAATAAAATATGCTGGATAGAAATGAGGACTTTTTATAGAACAACCTGTTTTTACAAATGCTTTATGTTATTTATTCAAGATGTTCAGGCTCAGAGATAATGTCTTCCAAGTTTATTAAACCAGATTAAGTTCTCCTCCACCTATATATGATTAAAATTTACAATTCTTTATTACTCTAATAATACTGACTAAGGGCCTGGGTTGAGGGAAAGCACTGGAGCAAATCAAGCCTTTGCAGGCCCAGGACCTAAATCAAGATGTGGGAAAAAAAAGACCCTGTACTGCAGTCACACCTTGCCAAATACCTGGTAAAATTAGTGGGCTAAATCCAGTGAGACACTCCTCAAAGATGTTAGATGCTCTGTTTCTTTTATAGCTGTGTCCCTCTGTGACAAGCAGCTACAAGGTTCTTGGTACTATCAGTCCTCTATCCAGTGGGACCTTGCCACAAGGTAGAAGAACATACAATCTGATTATATTTGCTACTTCCTAAGCAAGTATAAGAATATACCTGCTAACTTTGTATATTGCCCACAACTGCTAAATTGTTCTGCATAAGAAAGACGACTTAGAGGAGGACATTTTTAGAAAGACTGGGTAACTGGAAAGTGAGAAGCAAAAGCTTAGGAGAAACAATACTGTACACTTTAAAATTTAAGAGGACAGACCTCATGTATTTCTTTTACCACAATTAAAAAAAAATCTTAGGAAATAACTGCATGGGATTTTTGTGAGCAAAATAGGATAATTTTTGCAATTTAAACTCCCTACTCAGTCTCCCCTGTGAAGTTGTCAGTAAAATATATTACTTTTAATCCCTCATCTCTTTTTGGTGAATGTGATTAAGTACACAGCCCTGTTTTAAATTTTAGGATGAGTCAAAGGCTGCCCAAGGAGGGCAACCTCACATGGTATGTACATGAACTGGTGACCAATTTTTAAGTCCAATATAGCTTTATAAAATGCCGACACCTCACTGAAGAGTCCATCATTTTAAAAGAATAGCTTGACAATGCTTATTATGTCCGATTAACTTTATTAGTCTACCAAGTAATAAAAAATAATCAGAGTAATTTCTGATTCCAGTGCATTAAAACTTTTACTTAGTAGTACCATATTTGAAGGTTAAATTTTCCTAGTGAGGAGGCAAGTAATCCTTTTCCGCTTATTAATGTCACATCCATTATTCTGTTTGAATAATGAGCATGATTCAGGCCTTGACTCACCATTTCCTTAACCTATCAGTTTCTGTTTAAAGGTAGTGCCAACATGATACTTCAGAGAATGCTGCTGCACAACCAATTACCTAGCAGTCAGCGGGTAAGAGATTAAGCAAAACCCTCACCGCCACAACAGAAACATGCACTGAATCAAACATGACATATATTTGCGCTAGTTGCCGTGATACATCTTTACTTACATTTTTTTCCTATAAGTCACTAAGACATGGGGTATAAAGCCTTATACTAAATAAATATATCAGAAACATTTTTACATAAGTTCATTTTAATGATAGCATACTATTCCATCTACTGGCTCTGACCCAGGATATATAATTATTTGCCTATTCATTAGCTAGTTCTTGATATTTGTATTTTGACCTCCTGCCTAAACTGGCTTCCATCTTTCCTATGTCCCAATTGATCCCTTGATGACGAGCAGGCTCTCTGGCTTAGCAGTTACCAGTTGATCATTACTTGTTTTTAGAAGTCTTAAGTTCACAATATTTCCTTTAATTGCTCTAGTTCAGGAATCCACACAGGAAACATTTTAGGCTTTTCAAACCACAAACAGTCTCAGTCACATAGGGTCACCTCCCCCCCTCCACAATAACCCTTTAAAAATGTGAACAACCTTCTGAACTGCCCAGCTATAAAAACACAGGCAGTGCTTGCTATAGCTTGCCCATTCCTGCTCTAGTCCTTAATGGGAAGAAGGGTAAAGCTCAACTTAATGCATACGTGTATGATCACAGTAACTTAAAAGTGCTGGCTGGATATTTAATTCAACATGGTCTTCACCATAATGCTTTTTGGCATCTGAAAATATCACTGAGTGCTTGTTTGGTCAATTAATACAGCAAGTCTAAAAATATACTCACACTTTACCTTGGGTGAAAAGAAACTCAATGATTATACAGTAAGAAATAACTCAAACTGAGATTTAAGTTTATTACAACATGCGTACAATTACATACTTATGTGTGTAATTTTAGCTTTACATGCAACATCTTTTATCTCGGATAGCTCCTAAAACTTGCTGTAATTCTACTAAGTAACATGATGGAAGTTGTTATTTTATGAAAATATTCCCAAAGATTTAAAAATAACATTTGAAAAAAAACATTATGGTTAAATTTCTCAAATAGCTTCCTGTTTACTTGGTTAGTCTACTTATGGAGTGAGCTACATGTCCAAATAACTTACGCTCTTTGCCACTTACCTCCCCAGTTCCTCATTTTACTGTTTTGTGGGACAAAACCAATTTGGAATAATGCATCCAGTTCTAGGGATCCAGAGGAAAACAGAGCTGACCAAAGATGCAATAAACTGCCCCAATATCACTGTGGCTATTTAAACAGAGGTCAGTTACTTGTTGGGCAAACTAATGCATGCATAAAGAGGGAGGGAGAGATAATTAACACTGGATACCTGAGAGGTTTTTAGGCTAATCCTAAATTCTGTCAATCTCTGCAAATATTTTTTAAGCTTATGCTTAATGGAGCAAGATTGACCACTGTGAAAGCCCACAGATATACCTACTCTCGTAAGATATACAATGTTTGAGAGGAATTTTAATGGAGTGTTCTTGTTCATGTATTTGGCACCTGTGTAAACTAAGCCAGGTTCTTCTCAAGACCCATAACTCCATCCTTATCTCTGCCCTTGGGTGCTCATATGGCACTTTATTTTTAACTGCAGCAACTCACAAATTATTCCTCACTGCCTCTTTTAACAGAAAGAATGATTAACTCAGTGGAATGTTGGAAGGACTAAATTCCACACATTTGTCCCTTCGGACGTGAATGTATTAGGCAGGAGGTGTTAAAATACAGCCATCTTAAAAAGATTTCTTCCAGTCTCACCCCACAATTCTTTATCTTATCCATACATTCTTAAATGCAATCATGTTGTCTTTTGCCTTTCAGGTTAAAGAATCCCACAGCTAATGACATGACTACTTTAGTTTCCAATCTGAGGCAAATCTATGCTTTAATTTGAAGGAAAAAAAAAGTAAAGAAATTCAGTTAAGTGAGATGTACACACTACTATATATAAAATAAATAAGGACCTACTGTATAGCACAGGGAACTCTACTCAGTACTCTGTAATGGCCTATATGGGAAAAGAATCTAATAAAGAGTGGATGTATATGTACAACTGATTCACTTTGCTGTACAGCAGAAACTAAGACAACACTGTAAATCAACTATACTCCAATAAAAATTAATTAAAAAACAAAAACAAATCAATGAAGTGAGGGTAAGATAAGGAGTAACTATGACTCTTTAAGGTAGCCAAATGCCTCATCATCTAAATAGTGATGCCTATGAATACAACCCCCACTGCCCCTACCTAGTATCCATGGAAACACTGCCAAGGCAATTACCTTGGCAGAATCAGCAGGCAAAGACCTGGATGAGCTTAATTTTGATCTAGGGTAAGTTAAATTTTACATCTTCTATTCCTGGTTAACCTTCTGGATAATATGGTGACATAGTGGGAGTTCCTTAAGACTAAAACATATGTCAGTCTTCTCAGAAACAACCTCCCTCTCCCCTCACACACACACACAATGTGTACTACCAGCTTGATTAAAGAATGAATTCTTGGTATACTATTTATATTTTCATATGTATCTCCATATGCTGTATTATGGATTTGCTGAAGTAATTTCTAGTTCTTTATATTTGGCATTTATAAATAATTTCAAAGTCAAAAGAATGTTTATCAATCTAACATATAACATCAAAAAACCTGACTTTGGGGCTTCCCTGGTGGCGCAGTGGTTGAGAGTCCGCCTGCCGATGCAGAGGACGCAGGTTCGTGCCCCGGTCCGGGAAGATCCCACATGCCATGGAGCGGCTAGGCCTGTGGGCCATGGCCGCTGAGCCTGCGCTCCACAACAGGAGAGGCCACAACAGTGAGAGGCCCGCATACCGCAAAAAAAAAAAACAACACACCTGACTTTGTTAATAAGCACATCGGTATCTCAGTAACCAAGGGACAGGTGTGTTAAAACTGATAAATCAGATGATTTTTTTTTTTTTATGAAGACACATGATTAACTCTTTGGCCAGTAGTTTCCTCCAAGAAGGTTAATTATATAGGAAGTCTAATTACATACATAAAGTTGCCTGGTGAACATGATACCAAAATGTGAATTACATGAGACTATTTACTGGCATTGGGACTGGATTTTTTATGTTGAAGTGGGTCCTTGAAGTCCTAGCTCATGACATCTAAATTCCTTAAGATCTACTACTCTTAAGTTACTAATATTAAATGAAAGGATGCTTCCTTCTACTCTGAGTTGCACTTCTGGAATTTAAAGTTACTGGTTTCACCTTGAAGGGAAAACAGTAACCTTGGTTAAAAGATCACACTCTCTAAACATCTTAGAATAATTAGTTGTAAAAGCAGGATGAAATGTCACTATGTTTAAAGTAACAGTTGATAGCTCCTCCCCGTTTAAAATGCTCCTATATATTAAGAGGGGAGGAGTATAGAAATAAGGCTTCTTTTTCACAAAAAAACCCTAAACACTCATTAAAAAGACAGACTGATTCCCAGGGTAACAAGACTTGACCCTTATCTGCTACAGAAAAAAAAGGGTCAGTCCATCAGGATATTCTAAATTTCTTAGAAAACAATTTACGTTGCTGTTCTGATGAAATCTCCGAGAAGAAATGAAGGAAATGGTTCATGCCAATAGTACATCCAAGCTTCACAGGTTGGAGATGTCTACTAGTACAGCAACACTCAAAAAAAGAAATGGGTAAAACAAAACTGTCTTGGCACTGTAACTTTAAATAAACATTTTAGTGAAATGCTTCATTCCATGTATCTAAATGTTTATCAAAGTAGTAATTTGCATGAAAAGTACCTGAGGATGAGGTCTGTGAAAAATGCAGATTCCTGGGCCACACTAAGGAGTTCAGCATATGGTTCTTAATGAATTGGTACATTCTTAAGAAAATTATGAATGATACATAACATCTTGTTTGGGGGAACTCTGGGTGGAGCCCTGGAATGTATAGTTAACAAGCTTCCCAGATAATTATGGTAGTCAAACTGGCTTGGAAACTACCGACCTGCAGCAGTTCAACATGCCTGTAGTAGGGAAACTTATTTTTTAAAGTGGATTTTTTTTTTTAAAGGCTTCATAGCCACGACTATAACCCTGGGCGTTAAGAATTTGCCTTCAATGAAAAATCAATTAAGTTGTTAGAAATGCAAGACCAACTAAGTTCTGCCTTGAGAATTAAATGTGTGATGATATTTCTACCAGTTCTTTTATGTAGTACTTTCAACTAACACTTTGGAAAAGAAATTTGTTGGTTTCTGTGTAACAGAACATATCAACTTATTTTATGTTACAAATCTTAGGAGTGATTTTCAACTTAGTGCCAAAACTGCCTGAAGAATATAAAATTGCTTGTGTTGTGGAAGGGATTGGTTAGTACATTAATGGATTCAGCTTTATAAAAATGGGTATTAACATCATCTGTTGATTGTAAACTGTTAAGAATTTAGACTAAGTATCTTTCTGTGCAGAGATAAACATGTGTTTTTACCATGCCATTTTGGGATGTTAGTCCCTAGGCTTGTTGCTGCATATTGGTAAGCATCTATAATCTCCATCCATATTTGTGGGACCATAGCTCTTCCTTTGAATGAGCTACCAGACTCTAGCCCTGAACTTCCATCCTGTTAATAGGGTTGCTGAACTGTTTAGAAAAGTTAGCAGTGGGAAGGTTCTCTTCTCTAATGTAATTAAGTTAAAGTACCTGTACAGTTATTTTTGTATTATTATTATCATGCTTTGGAAAGGCAGATTAAACCTGAAAATTAAGAATTTATAACCAAACACCAGAGGATGGATAGGAATTTTCAATTTTCTCAACACAATTTAACAGTTTTTTTTTGAGAGGAGGCTTTTATCTGCAATGGACAGAGAAAAGTACTAGGATATGCTTCACTTGGGATTGTTAGTCTTTCAAAGACTAATTGATGTTCAATTATTTTTTTCCCCCCTCTAGAATAGAGTGGCTTTGCTCTTGGTCACAAATCATTACCGATTTTAGGTTTCCTAACTTTTAACTACACGAATACATCTCTAACCCTCTTTCCTTCTCTTCACAATCAAAGTTCAAGAGCTTTTACTATTTTGCAGACTCATACTCACCCCAAAATGAGAAGAGACCTAATTAATTAAAACATTTATTTGAGCACTTACTGTATGTCCTGGGAATTAATGCAAGCTGTATGCATTTATCTGAGAGATAATGCGAGGTAAACACTGCCCTTCAGGGGCTCACATTCTAAAAGGGTGAGGAGATTCTAAATAATTTGGGTTGGCCCAAAAGTTCATTCAGGTTTTTCGTAAGACGTTACGGAAAAACCCAGACAAACTTTTTGGCCAACCCAATACAACAAACTGCTATAAAAGAACTAAGTAAAAGGTACATGGAATTATAAACAACAGTAGACTTCTTGGAAGAGCAACTGAGAAAGCTTCAAAGAGGAAAAACATTTGAACTGAAGGATGCATTCACAAAGGGGAGAGTAGGGGGATTCCATGAAAAGGTAATAACAAAAAGAAAGGAGGTCTGAGAGAGCAAGGTAAGTTTAGGGAACTGAAAGCAGTAATGCGGGTCGAAGCAAAAGGAGTAGCAACTGGATCTCTGATTGGAAAAAAAGGCAGGAGACAACAAATCAGAGGGCCTTCCTTTATGCCACTCTAAGGAGCATGGACTCCATTAAAAGCATTTCAAGTAAGATCAGACTCACATTTTAGTAAAATAACTTTGAAGGATGACAGATGGATTAGAAAGGGCAAGATTAAAGCAGAGTAAGCTACATCACCACATAGTTATATATAAAGACTCATTTATTTGGCAAATATTCAGGGCAACTGACTACTCTATGCCAGGCCTGAACTAAAGCAGTGGCAATGGTCATGAAGACAAGGGGGGTCAGACCAAGAAATAAAAACTCAGAATGGACATTACTTAGGGACATAACAGACACAAAGTATTAAAGAATTGAGGATGGTTCCTGGGTTCTGACTAGTTGTAGACCATACTGTTTGCATCCCATTATAAAAAATAATATCCAAGCATTTTGCCTTATCATTACAAACTAGAACAACTTTGAAAAAAATGCTTTCTGGATATACTTGTCTGTTGTAGAAAATCCATCTGTATGCCTACAACCCAGAGAGAACCAGTGAAACCACTGTAGTTTACCTCCTTTACCCCCATTTCTATCAAAGCAAACACAATATACAAAAGCCCTACAAATTGTAATCTGTTTTTCATATTTTTGTTACCATTTCTTTGTGGTATGTGATGCCCTGAAGTGATTCTTTAAAAATAATTTTAATGGCTGTATTCATGGACATATCCTCATTTAAACAGATTCTGTTGAAAATTTATAAGCCTTTTACATTCGTCTAAGACTGACTTGTCACAATTAAAATGAGAGTTGAGATACATGAATGATTCACAAATAACAATCTAAAATGAATTTTGGATAATTTTTCATTATTCCACACGAAAATGAGAATAAGAACAATGTAGCAGGTTTTTCAAAATAATTTAATTTTTTAAATTAAGAGACTATGTCCTTATTTGCTGTTAACACCTGTTTTTTTAAAACCAAGGATATGGTGTTGCTGTTTAGAGAACTAAAAATAGTAACTATATTGGTTTCCATATTTATCATTTGATTCATTCAAGAAATCCCAAAGTCTAGGAACCAAGGTATTTGATTAGGTCTAAAATCCTGCCAACTATTTCTTTTTAGTTTGCCTCTCCTACATACTGGATTGCTACATTCTACCAAAAAAATCCTACAGAATAATTATTTAGCTTTGTTGACTCATATCTCAGATATCTATGGACACACATTGTTCGATTTGTCCTAAATCCTTGAAGTCAAAACAATGGCTCTGTATTCCAGGGATATATAAAGTGTGAGCCTTTCCCACCTTAACCATTCTATATTATAAAGGCTCGTATGAGACACAAGACCTAGATTATGAAGCAGAAGTCCTTGATTTAGAAGGAACAAATCTAACGCGCTTGTTGGGAAGCTATCTAGTTGCTGACTGCTACTAATACATCAGGGAGTTACCCATGCACCTCGACAGACTGTTTATTATGATTAACAAGTACCCGGTTCTTATAAGTACCTTTCTTGCAAGTAGCTTAAAGACTTCTGGTACACAATGCCTCTGATGCATAGTAACAGAATGAGCAAGCAAGGAAATAAGTTCTGCCAGTGAGAGGGAGAGGCTGCAAGGGAATGAATAATCAACCTCTAAAAAATGAAACCACTTTCAAGTTCATGCTTTAAGTCAAAATAGCCTGTGATGTCAAAACTCTTCCTACACCCTCAATCTAAACAGGACTAGTACCGTACACATGTACCTTCACCTGAATGTTCTGGGGCCCCAAGTTTTAAGAACTTTGCTAGTCTGGCTGTAATTATTGAGTTCTAAAATACCAAATTTTATGACTGCTATGAAGATATTCTTTACAATGAGAATTCCTTTCCAAAGAGATTAAAAATGTATACATGAATGCTTAACTGTCCTCTTCCCATCTTCTTAAGCCTTACCTCATGACTTGATTTTGTAATCTGGTTCCTTAATTTTACTTTGCTAATTTATATTTCACAATGATTATATTTTAATTTTCACACAAATCATAGTTATTTCACAAAAATGCATTCCAAGGAAAAACGATTTCAGTTTATTTACAAATCGAAAATTTATTCCAAGGGGAACATATGACTTGTTTCACAGTTTTAAAAATGGAAGACATAACCTAATATTGTTCATTACTATTATTTTTGGAATACATGATGGCAAGGGCTGGGGGAGTTTATGCATAGAAAACCAAGCATCTGCTTCTCTTCCACAAATAAATGATTTTACTAAGCACCTGGTACAGAAAACTTAACCATGTGTTTAAAGAGTTTACCTTAAAAAAATTACACTTTGAACTTGGCCTCCGATTAAACTCCTCTCAGAATTTAGTCCTTATCCTTGAACATAATTTGATAATGACCATTTGGCTGATAGAAAAAAGGCAGGTATACAGAGAAATAACTATGCCACAGCTATTAAAGTCTCATAATCATGAAATTTTGATTTTCATGACATAAACCTCTACTACTTCCCATGTTTTCTGTTTTGTTTTTAATTTCAGAGACAGCTATTTGGACCTAAGGCTATGAATTAGGAAGTAACCTACTACCTAACTGCAATTTAAGGTCAGTTTACTTTGTAGCTTAATATGAGTAACGTTTAAGAAAGTCTTAATCTCCCCCTCAATTTAACTATGCTAACCTCTGGTCATCTTTACAGAGGCTGAGGGCTTCAATAATACCAAAGTTTGATTTGTTAGTTAAATAGAACTAATTACTGCCTACACAGGTAAGGATAACAAAAACACTTTGATACACATATATTTGAAGAGTATACATTGTTTATGTATATATATATATATATATATATAATTGTATAGTTATTAATCAAGAGGGAAGTCTGTAGAGTATAGGGGTGGAAAAAAGGGGGAGCCAGTAAGAACGGGAACCAAAAATTAGGTGCCTACTCTATGTTAATGATCACCTAGGAGAGAAAGACACAGGATACATAAAGTACTGAAAACAAACACGAATGACTTATTTAACATAAGCATTGATTAGGTGACTGGATTCATATAAAAATGAAGGAAAAAAGAAAATATCATCAAATTTGATCATACCTAGGAAAATAAAGTCCGTAAAACCAAGTGATCTTGATGGATATTAATCTCATTTGTTAAAAGCCTAAATCGAGTCTATCACTAAAAACTAACCATAAGGCAAAGGTAACGCAAGCTCAGCTGACATACATTAAGTGCAATTGTCCCTCCATATCCTTGCCCCACGGATACCAAGGGATGACTGTATAAATGGTATTCATTCTTAGCGTCTTCTGACATTTAGCTATCTATGAACATTTACAGTTATGACTTTGGTATCTAAAATGTTAGTCTCTAACAAAACAGTTTTAAGCACAAACTACAAATCAGACCCTTGATATACAAGCAGTGTAAGTCAAGCTTTGTTTTTCAAAATGTGTAACTGTTGGAGCCTTGGAGGGCTCATTCTTAAAGGTAGCAGAACAACCTTCAGAAACAGCTGTAAGACCAATACAGTACCATATTTAATAATACGTTACGTGCTGAAACGAGGGCTTACACGTCACCTAAAAAAAACCTTAAATTCTATCATTTCTTCTGACTGCCAAATGTTCACACATGTTCTAAAAGCCATTAAAAATGAATTTTGCATGGGCATAATGAATTTAAGATGTACAAACATGAACAAAATTGCTAACCTGAAATTTGAAGCATTTTAATAAGTTTTTGGGAGCCTAGCATTTTAATAAGGAAGTAAGGAATCAAGATATGTCTCCTGGAAATTCCCTGGCAGTCCAGTGGTTAGGAGTCTGCGCTCTCACTGCCACGGGCCCAGGTTCAACCCCTGGTTGGGGAACCAAGATCCCACAAGCTACACGGCGCGGCCAAAAAGAAAAAAAGACGTATTTCCTGATGTAGCAAGAAAATGATAAGTTCTGGCTTTTGCTATATAGGTATAAACACAGGTTGCCTGTGCTACATGGATTCTCAGCATAAAAGTTAAAACATCAAGACCTGAGTTGACGTTTTAGCAATATCTGGGTGCCAAACCTACTGTGAGACTTAAGCCAGTTATTTCCCTCTTTGAGACTACTTCCTCAAAATAAAAGAGGAGGAAAAAAAAAGGGAATAAATGGCTTGAGCTTCATTGGCAAAAGGACTCTAGATTTTAAAAAAATAATGAAATCATCTGGTTTTAATCCAGCTTCTTTTCCTGTCTCATCTCTCAATGTACTTCATGCAAGACTAGTCAAACGGGTTTCTTATACTTAGAACATGTTTTTTCTATTCCTGTTCTATGCCTTTGCACATAAAGCCATGCTGAGGGCAAATACAGTTTCACTGTCCCCACCCCATCCATTACTGAAATCCACAAACATTTTGCCTCCTAGTTCAAAAATTCGATTTCTTCTACGAAGCACATTACCTGTTAACTTGGGTTCCTGGCTGAATGCTTAAATACCTACGTGGCTTAATCCCAAACTAGGTTATAAATTAATAGAGTAGAATTAGTAACAGGTACAAATATTTAAGTGAAGAGAACCAGGTGGCAGAAACCAGATTAGAGGGCTAACACCACTGGCAAAATAGGTGTTAAATGGGGCGGGGGAAACAAACCCAAAGTTCTGTAACATAATGGTATGGAATCAACCAGAGCATTTTGCAACCATTTGTATATCCAACTGAGTTGCTATTAACAAAAACACATACTATCGCGAAATTTTCAGGCATTTAGCATCAAAGCATATTACGTCATGTGTACAACAAAACTGAGTGCCTATTACATGCCAGGAACTTTGCACTTGAGCTACAAAGATGAGACACTGTCTACCAGTATCTCATAAACTAACAGAAAAGAGGAACATGAACATGACAGTGTGATAGATACAGAATTAACAAAGAAGAGGGAATGTCTCATTTTCTGGAGATAAAAAGAGCAGCTATGTAGACTTGGGTCATTTTAACTTTAGTGGTTACCCATGAGGCTCATAAGCAGGAGACAAATGAACAAACCTGCATATCATAGGGTGTGTTCCAGCTTGATCCTCAAATGTGATGAACTGAGTGTTTTAAGCAAAAAAAATTGTTTGGAAAGATGTTTGACTATATAAGTTAACCTAGAAGGGGAGAACAAAAAAATAATAAAATAAAAAAGAGAAACAAAAGAGGAGTTTAAAAGCAAAAATAGCTCAGTTTTGAATTTGTTTAGTTTGAAGTACCTAAGGGACAGGTAAGATATTTAGCAGTTCCAACTGAGTTCAGAGATGATAAATTCTGGAGTCATCAATAGGTAAAGGTGTGGGAATTAATATAATTGGTGAAAAAGTGGATGGGGTCACAACACTGGGAAATAGCAACAATTAAGAAGCAGAGGAAAGCAACTAATGAAAACAGGAAGGACAGGAATAGCAACTAGCAAAGGGTATTAGCATATAAACCATGGTTTTTTGTTTTTTGTTTTTGCAGTACGCGGGCCTCTCACTGTTGTGGCCTCTCCCGTTGCAGAGCACAGGCTCTGGACGCGCAGGCTCAGCGGCCATGGCTCATGGGCCCAGCCACTCAGCGGCATGTGGGATCTTCCCGGACCGGGGCATGAACCGGCGTCCCCTGCATCGGCAGGCAGACTCTCAACCACTGCGCCACCAGGGAACCATGGTATTTTAAAAAGTTATATTCTAAGGAATCAACTGCTATAGGTTATATAAGACCACCCACGCCTGGAGCATATAAGAATACAAGACTTTCACAAAATGTTATAAATGCAAATAACTGCATATAGTCTTTTCTTATTCCATAAGATAAGACTTACTTAAAAGGCTGTGGAGAAAGGGAACTAGTTAACTTTTAGACAGTTAAAGTCTATAGCTGGCACAAGTGAACCCTTGACCTCTGATGTTATGGGCAGAATACCTCCTCTCAGCCATCTAATTTTTCAAAGGATTTTTGTAAACTACTGAGTAGTTTATCTTGTCAAACTAACTGAAAAATGTTAACAGCTAAGAATTATGTTCCAGGTATCTTAAATATGGTAGGAATGCAAATTATTTGACTGAAATTAGAGCTAGAGTTCCAATCTGTCCCAAGAACAAAGAAACTGGAGAGGGAAAACCAGAATATAGTTTTAAGTCTAAGACATAAATACTATTATACTTTGGGAGGGGTACCTTTAAAAGTAAATACCTTTGAGGATAAAAAATATTAAAGTGACACCAAAAAAAAAATTAAAGTGATATAATCTCTAGGAATAAATTGCTACATAATTTAACTTGCTTTCAGTTGTATGAAATACCATTTACCCTGGGTCCATAACCAATTTATTAGGACCAGCACTATATAAAAGATAGTTGTTTACTGAAGGTATATTCTGTACCTCAAAAAGACAATGTTGACCATGGCCTTTTCTGTTTTGTGGCGTGCATACAATAAAAGAGAAACAAAAACTCCCCAAACCCACTTTTCTTTTGTAAGAAATACAAGTGCAAGATAAGCATTTAAGTATGCAGAGTTTATGGCAAACATAAGCACTGAAGGACAAGATGGCATAAAATACTTTTCTTGGACCACTCCAGAGAACAGTGAAATCTGTAAGTTTTTGCTACTTCCTATCTGCTTCATTTAGGCGGAAGCAGAATACTATTAGTTTTTCTAGTTTCCAGGTGAAATCCCGTACTTACAGATGTTTCAAACTTGAACTAAACGTCAACAGGGAAGAGACTATGGGACCTGATTCTTTTTGGATGGCAGAGGGCAGGTAATTTCCAAAATGGTTTTTAGATACTTAGGAACAAACTCATTACCTCTCCTTAAAAATAATCAAGTTGACTCAAGGTATCCACACCCTGGAAAATTTTTTTGACCACCATTTGCAAATATGCATTTTAGGTTTAGTGTTAACACCTGTGTTAACACCTCGCCCAGCAAGAACGAGAGATGGCATTTTTTTTCAGGAAGTTAAACTAAGCAGGCTGTAATGCTGTTTAACCATAACATTTTAAGGTATATTTAATGGTTTCAACTCAAACAGTTCTCAGATATAAATCTTTTCATTCTACATTTAAAGGCCATTAAAGTCAGGGGTGGGGTGGGCAAAGGAAAGTTTTATATAAAAACAAAATCCAGTGAAAGTCACATGTAATTCTGAATATTTTTTTTTACTTTGAATTGTTTCAGCAAGTATGTCAAAAGATAGACAATGACTATTCAAAAATCCACCCCCAAAACTTTAAGAGCAGACAAAAGGGTTATCAATGTTTATGCCAAAAGCCCAAATTTGATTTACTGCAGAGCTTCATTTTACATGCAATTTTAATAAGCCCTATTACTGGAATGCCAACCTTATAATACATAAAACACATGTAGCTACTAGTGGCTGGCACGGTGACACGTAAATGACAAGAGAAAAAGTGACAAAAATACAAGGGCACAACTTATTGGATCCTCTAGTATCAGAGCAAGCAGTACTACATAACTTGATAAACTCCAAATACATCAAGGAACTGTAAACCCAGATAACAATTGGTGTTTGTATACTGTTGAAGTTTGTAGATTAAAATGTCTGCTAGATGTGAGAAATATGGATGTTGAAAAATACTAAGGCCAGTTGTCTTCCCACCCTTTCGCGGGGCAGCACTATGGCTGTCCCATCAGCTGCCTCCCCACGCCATCTCACATGTGAAAGGGGAGGAAACCCCGCCACTGAGCCTCATCAACCCTCTACCTCTTCTCAAAACTGTGGTGATCAAAAGACGGGTTTTTTGTTGTTGTTGTTGATTTTACAGTTTGGAATAAAGTACCAAGCATAATATTTTTATGAGTTCAGGAAGCCTGTGGCCCCTGGTAAACCTAAGCACTGCATCTGCAGCTCTGAGATGAAAATTTGGGTGTTTCATTAGAGAACAGGCACAAAGGAAATTGTCTAGGGAGAACATATTAATATAATGCAAGAAGATAGACAACGACAAGAAGTAACTGCAAGTAGTATTTTAAATGCCACAGGAAAGTAAAGAAAAATTAGAGCTCAAGAGGTTCATGGATTTGGCAATTAGGAACAATGAGGACCTAAGCTACTTAAAAGTACAAAACAAAACAAGGATTCGTTTCCATTAGCTTGCAATATGGCCTCTCTTCCTTATTAAGGCAGTGAAGTTAGAACCTTCTGAAAATTGCCTTTAAATCTACTGACTTCATATTTAGTTCCTCTTTTCTAAGCCGTAAGAAAATTGCTATAAGGGTAAGAGAGTCGTTACTTACACATAATAGACCCCTGAAATTATTGAAGAATTCTTATAGGTAAAATGCCCAATTTATATTCATAGAACACACAAAAAAGTTTTGAACTTTAAAATCTTTGTAGTACTTAAAATAAATATTAAAAATTCAATGTTGTTTTCAAACTACCAAGTCTACAACTAAGACTAAAGGAAATAGTGCAACCTTGACTCCAGGTTAACTCATCTTTTCAGGTCCAACAAGCATTTCCTCCAAGCACCAAATATAGGTGTTCAGTCAAAAAGCAAGTCAGGAGTTAGGTGGAAAAGTCTTTGTTGAGTAACTCCCAGCTCTCACTCAACACCACCCAAGGAGAGAAGCCCTTTTAAATCTTCTCTAGTTCAGTTAATGGCTATTAGTTTGGCCAAGAGGGAAAAGACAAAAACAAAATTAGTCTTTCTTACTCAATCTGCCAATATTGACCATAAGAACTTCTGAGCTGCTGGAAATCTTCACCTACCAAGGTTCCAAATACTAAAATTAAAATTCATACTTGTACAAAAGTGATTTATAGAGGTACGCTTTAATATTTCATACTGGTGCAGGAATCTTAATAGTATTTACCAAAAGTGATAATTTCATCTTTTATTTTTAAAAACCACAGTAAGAGAGCGACAGAAAAACAGAAGACTAAGAGTATTGAAAACAGCCTTACGACTTCACGTACAACACTGGCAACTTTTATTCTGTATTACTAATCACGTCTAAATTAAAAAAACAAAACCACTGATAAGATTTCACATTCTTGTAGAATATACAGATAGGGAGGAAACGGGAAGAAAGTAAATACAGACGGAAAAGACAAGTTTGAAGAGGGCCCCTCAAATTTCAGATGATACACTCCTTGGTTTCTTGTTTTAGGTGACTAAAAGTGTTCCTGGGTATTATGGCCTTTTACACTTGTTTCCAAACTTAGGGAATATTTTGCCATTCGGATCTGAGAAACTTTACGTTTTCTCAGAAAATAATCGATACTCCTCGGCGCCGTGGCCCAGGAACTAGACTCTCCTTTTTACTCAGTCCAGTGGCCCTTCGGGACTCACGGTTGATTCCGATTCCCACATTAGGGACCAGCCACCTTAAGTAAATACACCTCGCAAGGAGAAAGGCAGGTAAGAAAATAGGGCGCCAAACCTTCCCCTCCACCAACAGCCGTCACAGGCCCTAAGGAGTGTCCCTCCGGGGGCTTTTCCCAGAGAGCCGCAGCTCTTATAAGCAGTATGGGGGAGGCGAAGCGCCCTCAACAGTCAACTCTTCCTCTTCAGGCGGCCGACGCCGACCGCACCACAGTCTCCTCCGCCCCAGCCCTTTCCCCTCCCCCGCCCCAACCTGGGTCTGAGCCAAACCCCACAGGAATGCAGCCCGGTCACATGCGCTGCGGCGGCGGTGGACGTGCCTCTCCCCCCGCGCCCCAAGGAGACCCAGCGCCATCTTGCCCTGACGCAGTTACTAAAGTCATGGGAAAATTGGTGTCTCCTCGTCCACGCCAGCACCCCGAAGTTTCGCAGAGGCCGAGCCGGGGCCCTCACCTCGCGCAGGGACAGGAGAAAACAGTCAAGGAAAAGCCTTGAGATTCCCTTCGCCACCGCTTGGGTTCCATACCGGCCGCGGCAGCAATGAACACCATCGTCACTGCTCTCTCTCTGCAACAGCCTCCCCCGACGGCTCCGGCCCCGCCCGCTGCTGCAGCATGAGGTCACCGCTAGCCAATCACGACACGCCCAACAGAACACCTCGGGCACTGATTGGCTGCACGGACCGCCTCTGCCTCTCCCGACTCCGCTTACCAAGCGCTCCGGGAGGCTGTGGAGCTAGAAGACGGAAACCGCCATTACGGGGAAAGACCCCGAAAACAGGAGCCGCAATCACCGTGTTATTTTACTGGGGAAACCCTTTATTCTTTGGCTTGCCCCTCTGTTCTTCGAGATAACCGTCTCTCTGACCCTCCCTCGTTTAATCACCGACGCATAAAGGAATTCCCGCTCCCCTCCCCGCACATTGTCCCGCCGGCGGGGAAATCCTTCCCCGGGGCCAAAGTAGGAGGCACAGACGGCAACTGCACCGACGGCAACGGCAGCTTTTTACCCCGATACACGGTGGCAGGGAGGCGGCGCTGACGGTGGCTGTATTTTTCCTGCTGCTTCTCCCCCTGACCTCTTCCGTTTCTCGCTCCTCCATCGAGACGGCGCTGGACTCGCCAGCTCCGCTTTTATCCGGTGCTCGGAGCCTGCGCACTGGAACCGCCTCAGCCCCTAGTGGGCGTCGAGTGACACCCCAACCGAGTTCATCCCGCGCTGGAGGCTAGACTGAGGAGGGGGAGGGAGAAGGGCAGACCAGGGCTGAGGTGGTTTTGGGAGTGGGAGAAAGTGCATGGGGTGGGGTGTCTTTCCAGGGCCTCCAATCATTATCCTTCCACCCAGCAGTGGCGCGCCCAAGCTCACCGATATCCAGACTTGAGGGCTACTCAGGGAAAGGGGATAAAGAACCAATCCCATCAAATACCGAAACTTTCCCAAACCTTCGGTGCATTGTTGACTGCATCTGTTGTGAAATAGACGGAGATTCTGTCCACCGCTCTGCCTCCAGTTGGCTGTCTTCTAGCCGCGGTGGAGAGGGAACGGCGGGCAGCAGCCCACAAGCAAAATGGCGGCGGACAGCTTCGTCCCCTCCCCCTCTGCCCCTGCGGAGCGGGGCGGGCGGGCCCCGTGCACTTGCCGCCGCCGCCGCCGCCGCCGCCGCCGCCGCCGCCGCCGCGGCCGCCGCCGCCGTCAGCCGCCATTTTCCCAGAGCGAGAGGCAGTGACACTGAGCGGGCGCAGGGGGCCGAGTCCGAGACGGTACCTGAGTTCGGGAGCGGCAACAGAGGGGGCATAGACACTCTTGAGCAGCCTCGCCGTCGCCTCTGCGTTCCTGTTGACTTTCTCGGTGCCCCCTCCCCTACTCCGCGGTTGCTGGTGAAGAGGCTGCGAGCTGCTGTTTGGGGAGGGGGTGTGTGGAGCCGGGTCCTGAGTCCGCAGTGGCTGCTGTCGGGGGGTCGTCCGACCGCGGAGGTGTGGACAGACTCCTTGGGGGTCGAGCAAATAACGGGGTTCGGGTGTCTGGTGTGTGAACATCACAGGTCAGTGCCTGTCGTCTCCTTGGGAGTTCATGGGGTTTGCGGGGTGGAGGGACGTGTGTTTCCAGGGGTAGGGGGCTTTCGCATCTTTATCTTTCCGGCGGGGGGGGTCGACGTTGGCTCTCAGGTGTCTTGGCGGGGGCAAGACGTTGGTTGTTTGAATCGAATTTATCCTTTATCTTCTCTGTCCCTAGAAAGGGAACATTATGGCGGGTTTTAGGGTTGGGGAAGGGGAAATTGGCAGTTAAACCCCCTTGAGAGTGGGAGTTAGGGAGGGGGCGCGCTCCTCGCTGGCTGCGGGTTAGGGCCGCTTGTGTGAGGAGGGAGGCTTGTGACTGTTAGTAGGGTTTGTGTTGAAGTGGTCCCAGGAGCTGCCAGCTCTCCCTGTCCTCTACCGCATCTCGTTCAGGTGCTGGGAACCCGTCTAGGCCCCATTTTCTTCTGCTGCTTCCATTTCTTGCCTGGCAGTCTCAGGTTTAATTTTCTCATAAATACGAAGGGGGTGGAAAGAACGCCCTGGGTATCTCCCTTTGTGGGAGAACGAGACAGCTCTTCATCCTCTCCAGGAGAGGGTAAAACCGCCCCTGAGGTGGTCACCCCAGTACCCAGCCTTCTCAGTCTCCTCCCCCCCTTCTCTTGCATTATCGCCGTCCTTTACTGTAGCGGAGGCTTAGAAGCCACAATATGGCACATTTCAGGGAAGCTGATTTTGACCAAGGGATTGGCACAAACACTGTGGCAGCAGACACAGAAGAGAAACAAACGGTTCACTGTGCTAAACGGGGGAGGGGGAGAGAGAAAACAATCCGGAGGGCTCTCTTCCACCGGCCTTAGCTCCGTTGAGATCCGTTCTTGCTAGACTCTGTCTTAAGAACGATGCAGTTTCAAGGCAAAGGGAAATCGCTAGAGTGGCTATAGAGTAAACCCCGTTTTGCCTGTTTCCCCCCTTTTTAGAGATGTGAATAACGTAAGGTATTTGGAGTTCTGGAGACCTTGAAGAGAATTAAGTGAGGTGCATTCAACTCTGGGGTGGAGACATCAATACCTAATTGGAAAACAGTCCATTTTTTCCTTTAATCTCTGAGACGGGCAGTAAAAAGTGAAATTTCCCTCTTTTGTCCTTTACAGATTCTAAAAATGGCGGCCCCAGGCTGATGTTGTGGTAATCTAATCAGCTCGGGTCCTCCACACCCCTTGCAGTGCGTTTGTCTGCAGCATATTACAGGCTTATTATGTTTACATGAAAAGGCTGGGCTTTTTTTCTTCCCCAAACCGTTTACAGAGATGTGTTGATTTTACTGCAAATTACAATGCTGTGTCTTAGTTGATTAATTTTATGGCTTTTTCCTGAGAGGCAAATAAAATGACACCACTTTTGAAAAAATAAAAACACTCAGGTGTTTTTAATAGAAATTTCAGTAGTGAGGCCAGGTGCTCTTACATAGTAAAAAAATTATTTAGGGGCAAATAATAGTTTTTGTTTGGTTTAATCCAAAGAGTCTTTTATTCAATAAGCCAAAGTAAATTAAAATGTTTAGTAAGTGTGTAAGTGCAACCTATTTTGTGTGATTAGGCATTTTAGACTAGAGTGGAACGTTTCCCATCCAACTTCTGACCAATTTTGTGAATTTTGGTTTTTGTAATCTTTCAGATTTTTAGGGAGCTGTACAAACAAGCCTAAACCTGTTACTTCACTGGGTGTGGAGATGCTTGTTCTTCTCACTATTATATTTGGCATCCATTTTTCCCATATATATAAGCATTCCTGAGGAATTTTGTAAGTTGTGTATTTGATAAAGTGGAGCTGCATGCTTTGCTCCCTTACAGTTGTCTTACAGCATTCTGTTATAATTATGTAAGTAAAAAAGTAAGGCTCTAGCTCTTGATATTTTTCCTTCCCAAACATGCCCGTTTATGTACCCGTTATGGGATGTGGAATTTAGTCTGTTTTAATAGACTTTAAATAAAAGCCATATCATAACAGGGTTTTGAATCCATTTTATGCTATTTTCAAAATCTTACAGATTGGGGCAGAAAATTAAATGACGTCATTTAACTTTATTTTTTAAAGTGTGAATGATTAGAATTCATCTCTGTAGTGGGAAGTTGATCTTTTTTGGCCTGAAGTAAGCAGTGAGCTAGGAGTGGGCTGTTAATGGCATTTAATGACCATTGTGATTGTGGAGCAACTGGAAGATGAGTGCCTTTCAATCCAGTAGTACTTAAAAAGGTTGGAGAGGATACACCCTTTCATGATTCTCTTATTTCATTGTAAATTCTGCTCTAAAATACTTACAGTGGAATAAGAGATTTATGAAGTTCATATATGAGTTAGACTGATGAAAAATTTCTAACTTACAAAATAATAGTAGAAGTTACCGGCTTAGGGAGTTTTATCATGGAAGACTGAGCATACAACTTTACTTAGAATCTTTGAAATATTTTGTAAGATGAAGTGTTGGTGGGTGGTGGAAAAGTTTGTGTAGGGACTTGGGGTCAGTACTCATTTGTCATATGCTCTGACTGATCATATAATTCAGATCCTTAACTGCTGTGTAAAGATTGTACATTTATTTTATAGACTAAGTGGTTAAGATCTGTGATTCAGAAGGTTGGTACTTTAAACTTACTATCTAATGTAGGTAATTAGTATACTCTTGGGAAAACTTGGTTTATATAGCCAGAGGAGGGAACACTGTTTATATGCATGTTTTTGTTGATCTTGACCTTGCTCATGTCTAGACTTATAAGGCATTTGGATTTATTTGGCTTCAAACAAACAATATCAAGTTAGAAATTATAAGAAAAGCTGCCTTCACTCGTACGAGCTTTCTTCATACTGGCCTGCTTCATTGCTTTGTCGTTTGTTTCTTTTTGTTTGTATTGGTATGTTTTTGGTTCCTATAAAGTGAGTCTGGCTTTTTATTTATTTTTTGTATATTGCACTTTATAAATAACATGGTTGTAAATGTTTGCTTTTTATTCATGTATACCCCAATTGACTATCTATGTTTTGGATTGTCAAGGCAAATTTATTAAAAGGTGAGGCATAATTTTTGTTCCCAGAGAGTTTTGAAACATTTGGTGCCTTGGGGCAAAACTAGTCAAATGGTCTTTGTTCTTAGAATAGCTGAATTTGAGGGATTAGTTGTTTATCTGTTTAAGTGGATTTGTAGAAGATCATAATGTAATTGGAGAGCAAATTTTAGAGACCACATTTTGATCATGCTTCCCTTTTGTTGTCAGTATAAGTTACAGGACCCCATCGATCTCAGTTTAAGTTTAGAACCTTTACAGGACTTCTCATTTCTTTTCAAGTCTTTAGGTCTCTGATAACTCTTCTACAATTTTGCCTCATCTGTTTTCCTCACTACTTCCAGCCGGAGAATTTTTACCATATATACCGCAGTAAGCTCTAGGATTTCTTGAATCTAAAAATGAGGAAGTGAGGCAAAAAGCCAATTAATAAGTTAGGAGAAACTCTTCCTCTCAATATATACTGTAGTGGTCTTAGTGAAATTAGAACTTATTAAATTGGTTTCTTATTTCTAAGAATAATATGGCCCATTTTTATGCATCAAACTCTTAAAGAAGGTTATGGTTTTATTTTTTTAAATGTATTTTATAAATCCTAACAGCTCTTCTTTTCTGGAAGTTACTACTGGGACTTAAAATGTATACTACCATTGTGTATTTAAAGTATTGTATAAAATCAACAGGACTTTGAAGAGCTATCAAAAAACTGCTTAAGGAATATTAGTATGGAATCTTCTTAAGAGACATTATGTTTATTTTTTAAAAAATATTTTAATAATATATAAAATAGCTTCTATCTCCAAAGGATTCATTCTCAGCAGATAGTAGGTGCCCAATTTTTTGTTCAATTTAAAGCTTTTGTTAAGTGAACACATTTACATCTCATATTCAGGGTGATCAGGGACTGTTCCTTGTCATGTGTGAGAATAAATGTTAAATACATGTATTCTGTGAGATTTACTTTTTAATGTTGAATATAGAATTATTCTTTGTGATAAAATTATTTTTTGTGTTGACTGGCAAAATAACAAGACAGATACTATTTGAGATATTGCTGTGTAAATGTTATTCAGTTTGTAGGCTGGGTTTAAAATTGGAGTGGCTTACTATCTCTTTTTTTACTGCCTCTTTTATAATAATGTTGGGAGTAGCCTCATTTTTTTCCTTAATATATATTTTTTAACATCTTTATTGGGGTATAATTGCTTTACAATGGTGTGTTAGTTTCTGCTTTATAACAAAGTGAATCAGTTATACATTTACATATGTTCCCATATCTCTTCCCTCTTGCGTCTCCCTCCCTCCCACCCTCCCTATCCCACCCTTTTTCCTTAATATTGAACGAAAAAGATATTTTTGTATTACCTAAAAATTTATTTAATATGGAAGAGCAATATTTGTGGTTGAAAATTGTTTTTAGTGCACTAAAGTTTTGAAGTAGACAGTATTTAATGGTAACAGTCTTGCCATTGCAATTTAAGGATGAGTATTTTGTAAAGAGGTAGGAGTTGACCAAAAGAAATTGTTTTCTGTTATTGTGAGCACTTATGATGAGTGCCACAGTAAAAATCAAATGGTAGTGACTCAGACTAGGTTAATTAGATCTTAACTTGTATCTTTAAGAATATGAGAGGTTTTTATTAACCATTGGTAACCAGGACGCTTTTTACTTAAATCAGAATCAAGAAGATAGTTTTATATTTTACTTGGTATGTATTTTTGCTTGATATCAGTTCAGTTCTTGTGGATAGCTCATAAATCAAATTTTATTTTAAATTGTGTAGGAAAGCCATGTTTTATACCTTTGTTGAAAATCTCATTTGGTTATTTATCAAACCTATTTAAGCTTTTAGGGACGTTGGACATTTTCCATGCAACAGGTCAGTCACAGATGTCTTCTTTGGTGTGTTGCATTAAGATGCCATCAAAACAGACATTATGCTTTAAAATAATGAGTAAATAATTTATAATTTAATGAGTAAATAATTGTCAATCATTTTAAATTAAAATACCTATTTTTGCATTTTAAAACTATCTCAAATGTGAAATCTGGGTTTAAGGAAGGACCTATATACAGGTCAACATGAGATACAAAATGATAAGTACAGCTTTCTTTATACAACTGGAGAAGAGATAATTTTCTACTAACTCTTAGATGATCGCGCAGTTTAGTTAATCCAAACGTATAAACATTCTTGGTCCTGAGGTTTATTATTGAGAAAGATAATATTGAGTAATCACACCTGTGTTATAACCAACACGGGTGCACCATTTAAGGTCTGAGCCTGTGGCAGAAGCTAAGTAATATAACAGTGGGATTGAGTTAGTTTTGGTTTGTGGTATTTATAAGATAATTTCAAGTTCACATAATTATGTTATCTAACATTTTATCTGAGACCAGAAAATTAAAAACTTTTTAAAATCTTTTTTGAGTTTTATTTTCAAAAAGTACTTAAAACATTTTTATTTAAAGACTTTAACAAAATTTTCCATGATAAATTAATTTAAATAAGTTTAAACTTTAGAGCTATATGTTTTCCATTTTTCTCACCGTTTGGTGTAAGAATTAGGTAAAGCCTAGTGTCAGTGGTTTTTGGCAAAAAGTGAGGAATGTGGTAGAAATTAACCATTATCACTTAAGATACTGTCTGGAAAACACAGGTTTGTTTTTTCAAAAGTTCACATATCAGGAGACTATCTGTGAGAAAGATAAGCCCTTCTAATACTTTTTCTTATATCACAGACTAATAATGAGGTCATAGTTTCTATTTTTGATTTTACAGAGAGACCTCTTGCATTCCTCTTATTTTGTATGTCATTTAAAGAAAGACAAGTTTCAGGAATTTGAAAACCCATTTCATCTTTAATCATGTGGCAAAAGATGATTAAAATTTTTTTAAAATTAATTCATTTACTTGTTTTTGGTGCGTTGGGTCTTCTTTGTTATGTGTGGGCTTTCTCTATTCTCCATTGCTGTGTGTGCACTTCTCATTGTGGTGGCTTCTCTTGTTGTGGAGCACGGGCTCTAGGCGTACGTGGGCTCAGTAGTTGTGGCTCGTGGGTTCTAGAGCACAGGTTCAGTAGTTGGGGCGAATGGGCTTAGTTACTATGCAGCATGTGGGATCTTCCTGGACCAGGGATCGAACCTGTGTACCCTGCTTTGGCAGGTGGATTCTTAACCCCGCCCCACCAGGGGAGTCTCAAGATGGGAAGATACTTTGGTAGCCATAAATTGATGGGCGGGCAGTAGGGTCTCCGGTTGGTCTGATACATTGTAATTCTTCTTGAGAAAGTAAGATTGTTCCTTTTGGAATTATTTGCTTTTCTCTTTAAATGAAGCTGCATAATTGGTTGAATTTGACACAGCCTTATTACATTTTAGCATTAAACCCCTACCTAAACACTATTTTTGAGGCACAGACAAAACACTAATTTGAGTAGCTCCTGTTTCCCTTGCACCATTTGTTTCTATTTCTCAAAAGCCTACTGTTTTCGGATTTGTTTGGATGCAAGGAACAGAAATCAGCTCCAAGTAGCTAAAGTAAAAGATTTGTTATAAGGCTGTAGGGAAATCTCACAGAACTTATTTGAAAAAGTACAGTTGGGCCTCACAGGAATTGGCAAGGTGTCAGAGAACCAGTATTCTCCATCTTGATCCCTCTAATTAGCTGTGACTGGTTAAGGAGATGGTAGTGGGGTGAGTATTTAAGATATGAGTGTGTGTGTGTGGGGGGGGGAGTAGTTTCCTTGTATGGAGAGCAAAAGAAAAGCGCCTCTAATTCATCTGAAAATAATTGCCTTTTTCCCCGCAGATACTCAGATATACCTTGGAGGGCCTCTAAAACTAAATAATTAGTATCGAATGATGATTCTATTTTTTAGCTTAAAAATGCAAATATGGTATATATATATATATATATAAATATATATGAATGTTGACCAGTGTTTCCAAAAAAACAGGGGTTTTTTTTAGGTGTTAATTTTTTATTTTGTAATAATTTCAAACTTCCAGAAAAGTTTCATGAATGGTATAAACTTGCCTTATATTCTTCACCCAGATCCCCTGATTTTTAATATTTTGTCACTACATACTGTTCTCTCTGTACGTATAAAAAAAAAATTCTGAACCATTTGAGAGTATATTGCATACATCATGCCCTCTTAGAGCCCTTAATACTTAAGTATGCATTTCCTAAGAACAAGCATCTTTTCTTAGGTAACCAGAGTGGTTAAATTCAGGAAATATAGCATGCGTGTAATACTTTTATCTAGATTATTGTCCATATTCCATTTTCATCAGTTGTCCCAATTATGCCCTTTATTAGTATTTTTTTCTGGTACAGTAGCTAATCCAGGATCGTAGATTGCATTTAGTTCTTAGGTCTCTTTAGTTTCCTGTAGTCTGAAAGAGAGTTCCTCTGTCTGTTGTCATAGCATTGGTGGGCTAGAAATTTATTCAGTTCCTCTCAGTTTGGGTTTGTCTAAGTTTTCTTCATAATTAAATTCAGATTTTACATTTTGGGCTGGAACACTAGATAAGTAATATGTGTTTTTCTCTCATCTGGAGGCACTTGATGTTTGCCCACTACCAGTATGTTCGTTTTGATTGCTTGGTAGAGGTATTGAGGAGTTTCTCCATTGTATAGTTACTGTTTCTCATTTTGCCATTATTAAGTAATTTGTGGGGAGATATTTTGAAATTGTGTAAATATCCTGTTCCTCATGAGACTTTCCTCTCTTAGATTTAGTGTCTATTGATGATTCTTACCTGAGTAAGTTTTTACTATGGTAACTGCACATTTACCAAGGTTTTTAGCAGCGGTTTGTTTTTGGGTAATTGGTATTGTGGGAGTTTCTTTTTCCATTTTGGTTTTTCTGTAACGCATATAGGTTGCTTTTGTAATCACAACAAATAAGTGAATTTTAAGGAAGAAAAGTGTAGATAATTTAGATAGTATCAATAGTATTCCTGCACGGTTTTCCACACAAATGGGATTTAAAAGAGTTTCTTGAATCTAGCCTAATTTGAAATTCAGAACACAGAAATTAAGTACTTAGATTTTTAAAAAAATTTTTAAATGATGTAGTTCCAATTCCTCATTCAGTTTTTAGAATTATTGCTAAATGAGCCTTTAACAGTTGTTTAGGTTTATGATTTGTTACTAATGCTAGCAGTTTGATTTCTAACACAAGGCTAAAAATACATATTTTAATTGTGGTGCTATTTCCCTTCTTCCATTAAAAAAATTCTTCAAGTAATTTTTTTAAAGTTAAAATATTTTTTCCTGAAATCATTGAGACAGGTTCTTTTTTCCCATATACACAAGTCAATGCTTTTTAAAAAGGGGTTGGTAAGCTGGTAATACAGCAGAGCATCAAACATCTATAACCCTTAGGTCAAAGCGGTGTATGATTTTTGGAACCTTGTAATGAAAGAAATACATACCATTGTAAAGAAGTTCAGAAGAACAAGAAAGGGATAAGAAGCAAAACACATATTCAGACTTTAATTACATTGTGATGACACTTTTATCAATTTGGCATATTTCCTTTCATTGATAGCAAAATATTGGTAGTGAATTTGGATGATAATTTGAATGTTATACTGATTTAGGTCCTGGGTAACATATTGAATGAAAATTATTAATTTAATTTCTTGGGAAATTTTTAGAGGGACTGGTAGAAGAAAAGTGTTGTGAATACTTAGAGAGTGGAGATTTTATTCTGTAAAACTTAAATTCCCTTTTGAGAAAATTAAGATGATCATATTTGAGAATAGTGAGGATTAACAAGATGATACAGTGGATTTGTAGCATTCTACAGGTGCTTTGTTGACTTAAAACTCATTTGAATCAACTGTATCCAACTGTATCTTAAGAGAAGGAAAGTTCAATTTGTAGCATTACCAAATCTTAGCCCGTTGTTTTAAAAAAGTATAGAGGGAAAGGTGCAAAAACAAGTCCCATGATGAATTAGAGGATTTTCTTTTAGGCCCAAACCCCCAATCTGGACATGTAAAGTAGCACCCTATTGACTAAAGTTAAGAAACTAGAGTTTTAATTGGTTTGTGAGATCTTTTGTTTAAATATTCTTATTGTGGCCCAGGGACCACATGTATCATTTACATGGAGTGCTTATTAAAATGTACATTCTTGGGCCCCATTCCAGACCTACATAATCACATCTGGAGGGGCCTTGAATTTGCATTTGAGTACTAGTCTCAGCTGATTTTTACACTATTTTAGCTCTTTTATATTACAGGTAGACTCAGCCCCAGGGAGGTTAAATAATTTTCCCAAGATCATATTAGATTATGGTTGATCAAGAATTAAAATTTAGATCCTGATGCTTGGTGCTTTATACTTTTCCTTGCTGAAACCATGCTGACTCTTCTCTTGAGAAGCCAGGCTTCTGGATTCTCTAAATGAGGAAATGCTGGTCTTTGTGCAATGTCATGTGACAGACTCTATATTTTGTGCTTTTCTGTATCCCAATTCAAGATGATCTCTTGGTTTCTAGAAGAGTCTTGGATTGGAATTATAGCAGTACCAATTGGGATCAAGTTGTGGTGAGTCTTGAATGCCAGGATAAAAGAGTGGCTTTTATGGAAGAGCCACTGAAAAATTACCCTTGGGGAGTGATATATTAGGACATGCTTATTTACTCCTTAAAATTGTTAGGATTATGAAGGTAATTAATATATGCTTATTAAAAGAACTCAGTACTTCTTTAGAGGCAGTATTACAGAGGGGTGAAGAGTAGAAACTCTAGAACCACCACGCTGCTTTAATTTGACTGCATTCAAACTAAGTTGTACTCCTATGTGACCTTGGGCAAGTTACTTACCTTTTTGTGCCTTAGGTTCTTGATCTGCAAAATGAACATAATAATAGAGCCTATCTTATAGAGTCTTTTTTATTAATTGGAATATAGTTGATATAGAGTTGTTTTGAAATTCTGTGAGTTAATACGTATAAAATCTTGGTAAGCTCTATAAGTTGTTGCTGCTATAGTTGTTTCAGGAAAAAAGTGAGTCTCTGACTCCCATCCTTAGCTTCTCTCTTATGCTGAGGTGATGACTGTTTCTAATTTCTGTATTTTTCTTTTGGTGTTTTATGTAGATGCTGTAGAAGTTTCTTTAACCTTCATTTAACCAACCTTCAGGATTAATATTCCTTCTGTAAAAACTACGGATGCCCATTACATGTTGAATGATGTAAATAAACTACTCTGTGCTGCTGCCACTAGTTGAGTTGAATGTTCACAATAGTCATGTTTGTTCCCAAATTGGCTAATCCCATTGTGCTTGTCTTGTGTTTATATTAGTTAGGTATTACATAAAACAGAGATAATGAATGTGAAGAGAGAGTTGTTTAAATGAAAACTAAGTTAAATGCTTTGGAAAACTTGATAAAGGCAAATTAATTGCTGAAGAAAATTGTCAAGTTAGGTATTGGTAAGACAACTAAAAGATTATGGGGGGGCTTCCCTGGTGGCGCAGTGCTCGAGAGTCCGCCTGCCGATGCAGGGGACACCGGTTTGTGCCCAGTCCGGGAAGATCCCACATGTCGCGAAGCGGCTGGGCCCGTGAGCCATGGCCTCTGAGCCTGCGTGTCTGGAGCCTGTGCTCCGCAATGGGAGAGGCCACAACAGTGAGAGGCCCGCGTACCACAAAAAAAAAAAAGATTATGGGGAAAAATAAGAAAAAATCTAGAAGGAAGTCTACATTCACACTGCTGCACAAGTGTCTAGGTGATTTCTTACCTTGGAATAATCTAAAACCAAAAACCATAGGTAATACATTATAGATATGGTTTCTACAAGAATGAGAACCCAGAATATGAATTAGGGGAGCCATATTCAAAAAATATTTTAGCTTGACACCAAAATATTGATGAATGATATTATAAATTAAAAATACGGTCTTTATAATAATATATATTTATATATAATTTTTTCGTGATTCTCCATGTTAAATGACTGACTTTGATGAACTCAAACTTCTAGTCCCTATTTTTTGTATATAAATCCAGATTTCAATGTTTAATCCAAAACAGGATGGATCTTAACTGTATTCTGTAACTTTCTTTTTTCATTTAGTATCTTGTAGATCTAAAAATGTTCTTTCAAAATTAGACTCAGGTTTGTCCAATGGGGTTTATATGACCCTACCTAGATGAAATGACAGATTTCATTTGTCTCTAGAATTTAACAGATACATTGATATGTTAAGATCCAATAGCCTTTGTTACCTTGTGAGATTTAAATTGTACTCTTCTTTAGGACCTTTCTAACTCTGATAGTATTATATATTAGATTCATTTAGTGGCAGATAGTTGAATGCCCTCTATGTGGAAGCATCATGGTAGCTACTAATTTTGGCTTGCTGATCTTGCACATATTTCCTAAGGGAAGTAGCTGATGATTGTGTTGGCTAATATACCTGGGATCAGTTTGTTTCATTTTCAAATTTCAGCCTGTAATTGGTATGTTGTAACCTAGTTGCTCTATGTTAGTAGTAACTTTTTAGTTATACATTAATGTAGTAACTGCATGATTTTTTAATTTCGTGTTAAAACTGGCGGATTTTATGGATGTGGTGTGGTTGTGCCAAAACACGAAAGTTCTTTTGTTGTGTATTTACTTTGAGAGTATCTGAGAAGCTGTGATATTTATCATTTAAATTTAATCTGGAGTCATGGTGGAGATTTCAGAAGACATTCTGCTGGTATAGCCTAAACTATCACTTAGAAGAAGTTCCAGTTTTATGCTTCTTATAGATTGAAGTAAGTTGTTCATTATGGATTTGGGCAAAAGTATTTCTAATTCGGTCCCTGATTTCACACAGCAACTTCTTTCTTCATGTTCAAATGACTTTTATAAGAGTGGCTGGTCAGCTCAGTACATGTGGATTATTTTTCATTTAATCTCTTCACATAAAGGTCTTTACAATGAAGTTTGAAAGTGAAAGTGGGTGCAGCCTGTCTTATAGCAAATATACTGGTCACTATAGAACTCGTTGTATCTACCAACTTCATTCTTGACATTTTATTTTTTCTTTATTGTAAAATTTCTCAGTGATTATATGCCTCTAAAAGCTTTTCTAATAGAGACTTAGATCTGTTAATGCCATAATTCATTTTTGAGTAAGATGCATAGACTTTTTCTCTAAGTTTCAACTCTAGTAGTAATACACCAGTCCTCCATTTCTAGGTTTTGGTTTTTGTTTTTATATTAACATATGAAGAGGGGGAAGCTGATCTTTGAATACTGTAAGCCCTGGGATCAAAGGACTGGGAAAAATTCCATAAAAGTAAACGGTTTAAACATGGAAAGTATTTTTCCTTTTTTTATTCATTTTGGTCTCTTGCTGACTTTGTAGGTTGTTAGATACTTAGAAATTAAAGTACTCTTATTTTAGACTTAAGATTTGATAGTAAATTTTTAAATGTATTTATTTATTTATTTTTTGGCTGTGTTGTGTCTTTGTTGCTGCGCATGGACTTTCTCCAGTTGCGCCGAGTGGGGGCTACTCTTTGTTGTGGTGCGTGGGCTTCCCATTGCAGTGGCTTCGCTTGTTGTGGAGCACGGACTCTAGGTGTACGGGCTTCAGTAGTTGTGGCTCGCGGGCTCTAGAACGCAGGCTCAGTAGTTGTGGCACATTGGCTTAGTTGCTCCGCGGCACGTGGGATCTTCCTGGACCAGGGCTTGAACCCGTGTCCCCTTCATTGGCAGGTGGATTCTTAACCACTGCGCTACCAGGGAAGCCCAAAAGTAAATATTTTAAACAGATATATTCTTTAACCATTTGTTCTTTCACGTGTTCTTTCACCATTTGTATGTCCTTGGTAGCCAACAATATTTTGACTGGAATTGATTAAATTATCTTTGGATTGGAAAATATAAACTTCATAGCTTTAATTCTAAGAGGCGCAACACTGACATCCATAAATGAGTATCTACAGTGTATTTACATATCTTATTTTCTCTGCACAGCAACTCTACAGGTAGATCTTTTACCCATTTTTCATGAGAAGCCTAGAGAGACTGAGGGTCACATAGCTAAAGAGTGACTGATCAAGAATTTTAATTCAAGTCATTTGAAAATCATCATAGCTTTCCACTGATCCTTAAAAAGGACTAGTTCTTGGCAAGGTAATGAGAATACACAAATTACTAATCCAAGGCAGTTACTTAAGAAAACTATTCTAAGATACCCTTGATTATATTAGATTGTCATAGCTCATTTGAGGTGTCTTAAGGGCAACTTAATTTTCTCCCATCCTGAGGGTTGTCTTTTTGCCTTGTTTATGGTTTCCTTTGCTGTGCAAAAGCTTTTAAGTTTCATTAGGTGCCGTTTGTTTATTTTTGTTTTTGTTTTCATTATTCTAGAAGGAAGGGCAGCTTAATTTTGTTCACTGCTCATTCCCCAGCACTTAGAACAGTATCTAGGGAATAGTATATGCGCAATAAGTATGTTAAATGAATGAATTTGAATTCATTATATTTTGAAAGAATAGTTGCCATAGTCTGGGGGGAGAAATGCTTAACACTCAAGATTTCTTCCATTGTTTGGAGACAAAGTACTCAGAACTTGATAGTGATAAGCTGGAAGAGATGTTGATTGTTGGAAATTATTCAGATGATGAAGATCGTGGTGGAGGCCACAGAAATTGAGAAAGAGTGAATCTGAAACACTGGGGAGGCACAGAAGACTGGGTGACCAAATGTAATAGATTAGAGAAAAGAACGATTAAAAAGAGAACTGGGAGAAAAGGGTACTAATAAAAAATGGAATGGAAGAAGATGTGTGAAAAAGATTCAGTTTGATTTTTGTAGTGATGGCAGGTATTTGAATAGATATATATCTTGTAGATGGCTAGGAATAGGAAATCAGGAATTAATGGTTATATCCAAGATTGGTGGAGACTAATAATGGGGAGGATTGAGCCTTAAAGGACAACCAGATTTTAGAGTAATAAGGGAGAAGGAAGCAATTAAAAAAAGGTTCCAAAAGGAAATCAGTCACTAACATTCTTTAATGGCAGATTTTTTGTTTTTTTTCAAGGTATGTTCACGTTCATCTAAAAGGAGAGGAGAGGATTAAATGTGTTAAAGAAAGTGTGGTTTAAGCAAGAATAACTTAGGTGGTATCTTAGCCACTATGTTCCAAGCTTTGAGAGCTAATATATAAATATTTCAGTTCTTGCTATATAGAGTGAAGTAGATGATCTATTTGTGGAAGCTGTATATCTAACATTTGTTTCCAAAAAGTGTGTCAAAATATAAACCAGTGGTTAAAAAAATGTAACTAATATATTCTTTGGGAAGTTAAGAAGGGAACAGATTAGTATATAAGAGGCCTTACAGCTTTAACAGTTTTTTGAGTTAATGTAGTCAAATTTCTGTTTGCAGATAAGGAAACAGTGCTCAGGAGGTTGATCTGCTGGAGATCTGAAAGCTAGTTTTGTGGCAGAGATGTCAAAGTTGGGAAGTTGAGGCTTCAAGGAAGTGCTGGTACTTGAACAATCCTCGAAGGTTTAATAAGATTTTTATTTATACAGTGGGATGGATATAAATAGAGGAAAATGACTTTTGAAAACTTGAAGGAGAATGAACAAGGATATGCCAACAATCACAAAAAGACTGACATAATCAGTGGATTTATATATTGGGATATTAGTATGGAACAGGGTAACCTGATAATGCCAAGATTAGGAACCTGTTATTACTGTGAGCTATTATGCTTTTTTTTTTTTTTTTTTTTTTTTTGCAGTACGCAGGCCTCTCACTGTTGTGGCCTCTCCCATTGCGGAGCACAGGCTCCGGACGCGCAGGCTCAGCGGCCATGGCTCATGGGCCCAGCCGCTTCGCGGCATGTGGGATCTTCCCGGACCGGGCCATGAACCCGTGTCCCCTGCATTGTCAGGCGGACTCTCAACCACTGTGCCACCAGGGAAGCCTGCTATTATGCTTTTTTGAAGAGGGCAAAATTAGGAAACTAGTGGGCTTTGAAGTATATTCAGTGTTTCAGCAAGTGTTCTAAAATAGAGCACTGGAGCAAATGTCTTTCTTCTTTTTTTTTTTTTTAAGACATCCAGGCCACATCCCAGACGTACTTAATCAGAATCTCTAGGGTAAGGCCTATGAATCTGTTATTTTCAGCCCCTAACCCCAGGTATATTAAAAGTGGCATTTTGTGGATCTATGTTTGAGAACCACTGGTTTAAAGGTCAAGTCAGAATAGGGCGAGAGACTACTTAGAAACTTATTCTGGTAGCCTAGGTCTGAGATAAGAAAATGTAGACAGTAGGATCAGAAAGATTTGTTTAAATCCTATTAATTAATTAGATTTGATGCACATTGTTTTTCTATAGGGAAATGAGAGGATTCAAGGTTCAGACTAAAAGAAATGATTAAAATAGTGATAGAAGGAATACTTAGTTCATCCTGAAGAGTGAGGACATTATTTTGCTTGAGATTAGAATCAAGAATGAGAGAATAAAATTATTGCCAAGTTTGTTTCAGTCAAAAAGTATGCCCTTTCCTGGTGACATACTTATTTGAAGGCTAAAAAGGCAAGAATGAACCAGCTTGATTGTATAGGTTGAGTGACTAAAAGATAAATGCAGGATTTTTATTGTTGATTTTGTTTGATTTTTAATTACAATGTTTTAACACTACTTTTTGGAAGACTGTGTTTTTGTTTGTTTGTTTGTTTTTGTTTTTTGCTTTTGGACAAGAGAATTCACCAGTGCGATAAGGTTTTTATGTCACATGTTGAGTCAGTAAGTATTTTCTTTTAGCCAATGATTTTCAAACTATTCTCAAGGAATTCTTAGGTTTTTAATGGGACTTAACTGGTAGGTGGGAGGATGTTCAGGCAGGGACATTCCCTTGCCACCTTCTTTAACTGCAGACATAGCAAATAATGAAGTAAAAAAGCAAATAATGGGCCTACTGTGCCCATTAGCAAATATCATTAATCACTGGGGCCATCTCCCGTTTGTATCTGGCTGTAGCCTCCTTAACACAACATTTAAAGTTGACACTAGCAATTACTGGGAAAAGCATAGGAGATTAAAACGTTTTTTTAATCCTAGAATAAAAATAGATGATTAGATTTTTGTGTAAGATTTTATTTGTAGGAAAATTTCTATCAATAGTCAGAGTTTGAAGGCCACAATTTTAATGTCACTTTTAAAAGTTTTAATTTTGAGGCAATTGTAAGAAATAATAGAAATTCTGTATCCTTTCCCTGGTTTCCCTCAGTGGTAACATCTTGCAAAACTGTAGCACAATATGACCACAATATTGACATTGATTCAGTTCACCCATTATGTTCAGATTTCCCCAGTTTTACTTGTGTGTGTGTTGTGTGTATATAGTTCTTTTCATTTTTATCATATGTAGGTTCGTATCTCCGCCACCACAGTTACGATACAGAACAGTTCCATCACCACAAGGATCCCTGGTGTTGCACTCTTACTACCACACTATTCTCTGTTTCTATAATTTGTCATTCAAGAATGTTAGATAAATGAAATTATACAGTATGTGTGACATTTTTGAGATTGGCTTTGTTTCACTCAGTACAGTTTCCTTGAGATTCATCCAAGGTGTTGCATGTATCTGTAATTCATTCCTTTATAATGCTAAGTAGTGTTCCACTTAATGTTATTTTCTCACTTGTAGCTACCCCATAGAACATGCAGCTTCAGACTTTTCCTTTTAAATCTACAGAGCATATTGTCTCTCATTTTCTTTTGTTAACTTCCCTGACTCTGTTTTCTTTTATTATCTCAGTTCCCAACTCTGTTAGGACTGTTGGGAGCACAGTTTAAAAATTGCTCATGTAGACAACAATTTTTTTTTTTTTAACTAAAGGAAGGTTTAGAACCCACTGAAGTTATGTGGTGTTATGCTTTACAGTACTCATTACTTTTGTACATAAAAGTAAGATTTTAAGGAATTGGGAAGGTGAAATTCTTAAATTTGAAGATTCTTTTTCTTCTGTGTTTGTATATCAAGCCGTACATTCTACGACATATAGTCGTGGGCCACATGGCAAGTAGAAAGTGGGAATAGGTAACTGTTTAGAATGAAATCACTTTTGTTACTTACGTAGTCGGGTATGAACAAAGACTGAACTCATTCTAAAAATAGTTTGTGTGTGTAAGAAACAGAAATTGTACATTTGCACCCAGAGACTAACCAGTTACCAATCACTGAATTGCTTCAAAGGCTGCATTTTATTAGATTTTACACCAGAGGTTAGTGACCTCCAACACTTTAGGGAATGATGAATACTGTTTTAAAATAATGACGTGGTGCATTAAAAAACTGGATAGTATTGAAATTAATTATTTTAATTCAAGGTTGTTTTGGGGTGGTAATGGAGGAGTGTACCAGTACTTTGACAGGTTGAAGAATTGGTGTTCAGCATAGCTTCCCCAAACCCTGTTAGAGTGGTACCCCATTATATGATGCCAAACAGTTCAGAATACCATATTCACCATCAGTATTTCTCATCATTATGGTACATTTGTTAAATTCTATGAATCAACATTGGCACATCATTATCAACCAAATTTTACACTAAGCCTCACTCTTTGTATTCATTTTTTTTAAGGTTGTACTTCTTGATACTTTATTTTGATTACAATATCAAATCTCTAGTGAGCTGAAGATAAGGTAAACTGGGTTGCAAGGTAGGCCAGTGTGAAGTAATGCCAAATACTGGCTGATCTGGGAAAATGACTCATTCTTAACTGTATAGGGGTGGTTTAGTGCTTGTTGGGTTGGCATTGGCTTATTCTTTAAAGAATTTACTCTTACTAGAGCCAATCTTGTTTTGACAAAAATTCTGTAAAAAGGATTTCAAGGGCCTGATGCCCTAGTTATTTTAACCATTACTCTGTTTTTATTTTAATAAAATAATCGAAACAGTATGTTTAGAGTTTATAATAAAGAGGTTTGGCTGTTGGCCTTTTTTTTTTTTTTTCCCTTCTTTTTTTGGCCATACCACACAGCATGCGGAATCTTAGTTCCCCAACCTGGGATCAAAGCCGGGCCCCTTGCAGTGGAAGCGTGGAGTCTTAGTGGATGGACTGCCAGGGAAGTCCCTGGCTGTTGCCTTTTTAAGTGAAGCTACTTCTGTCACATTCTCTGATTTGCAGTCCAACACAGAAGCATCCTTTCTCCTTTACTGACAAGAATGGATTCTAGAATAGATCAGAAATTCTTAATAGTTTACTTGACTTTTACAAGTATAATAGCTGAGAATTGTTCTCCAATACTTTTTTTTCCTTTTCTGTTACAGTTTATTACAGAATATTCAATATAGTTCCCTGTGCTGTACAGTAGGATCTTGTTGTTTATCTATTTTATATATAGTAGTTGGTGTCTGCTAATCCCAAACTCCTAATTTATTCCTCCCCAGCCCCCTTTCCCTTTGGTAACCATAAATTTGTTTTTTATGTCTGTGAGTCTGTTTCTGTTTTGTAAATAAGTTCATTTGTATCATGTTTTAGATTCCAGTGATGTCATAAGTGATACCATATGGTCCAATACTCATCTTTTTAAGGACTTTTCCTAAATATTTAATTCCCAGAATTGTTATCTGGTTATCATAGCTAATACTTAACTGAGTGGCACACAGATTCCTTGAAACAATTCAGAAATATGTTTTATGATTATTCCTATTTACAGATGAGGAACTAAGGCTTCAAGAGAATAAGTAACCATTATTAATAGGTGGCAGAGTGTTAAAACTGAAGCATTGCTATTTTGATATTGAATTTAGTACTAGTGGTTGGAATTGTACTAAAATATGGTGAAACTGTGGAACTCTTGTATAGAACCAGAAACTGTGTGTTTTGAACATTGAATTTCATATATAGGTTTCCATTTTTCATGTAGGTCCATCAACATTAATCCTGACTACCAGAAGAAAGATTTTTTTCAATAGAGAGTTTATTTGCTATAAAAGATTATAGTGTAAGTTGAATTCGTGAAATTCTTTATCTCTAGGAATGAAATGGTTATCAAAGGGATACTCAAGTTAAAATTCAACTGGTTAGGGCTTCCCTGGTGGCGCAGTGGTTGAGAGTCCGCCTGCCGATGCAGGGGACACGGGTTCTTGCCCCGGTCCGGGAAGATCCGGAGCTGCTGGGCCTGTGAGCCATGGCCGCTGAGCCTGCGTGTCTGGAGCCTCTGCTCCCCAGCGGGAGAGGCCACAACAGTGAGAGGCCCGCGTACCACAAAAAAAAAAAAAAAAAAAAAAAAATTCAACTGGTTAGATAGGTGGTCTTTGCTTAACAAATAGTTCTATGTAAGGAATTGAGTATACTTACGTATATATTAGTAATCTCAAATTTGAAGCCTGGTTCCCTTAACTTTTGGGTTGCTTTCAATTCACTAGCAAGGCATCTGTTTGTTCCTGAAAAATGATAGGGAATTTAAATATTTTTATCCTTTGAGTATGTGCTTTGCACTGTCCCTGAAATATTTTAAATGCAAATTTTAGACTTTGAGCCCATGCATCTTTACTTACTTTGTAGTGTTTTAATGCATTGCTGTGGAATGCATGTAGGTTTATTAAGTAGATTAGGTTTCAGGGAGGAGCAAAGTAGGTTTTGTTACTGTTGTTTCATTTAGTGTGCCAGAATGAATGCAGTCCATACGTTCTGCAGTGAAACAGTTATGTAGTTATTTAATTTCTCCTCTTTTTGAGAGAGGCAGTTGTCAGTTTTTCCCCCTTAACTGTAAATTCTGGATTTTATTTTATTTATTTTACCAACCATCTGGCAAATTTTAATTTCAGGGAAACTACTGTGTAGGTTCTGGAATCAGACTGTTAGGGTTCAAAACCTGATTCTTCTATTTATTAGCTATGGAACTTTGGAAAAGTTTAACTTCTCTGCCTTATCTGTAAGAGGGGGTAATAAATGTACCTATGCCATAGGCTCATTGTGAGGATTAAGCATTGTAAGCAGTATTTATCATCATTATTATTATAACCTCTATTTGGGGACGTTTGAGTATCAGGTAAGTGCTTATAAAGCACTGGCTAATACTAACATTAACCCAGTTAGAGAAATACATAATTCATTCTGTTATTCTTCTTAGAATCTGATATTTATCTGTCATTTTGATTATCAGGACTAATCTGTTAATGTACTTGTGATTGTAAAATTTAAACTGTAAGATCATCAGCCTAACCTGCCTCCATTTATAGTTGAAGCCCAGAATAGTGAAATGAGTTGACCAAAGTTTCGTAGGTAGTAACTTGGTAATAGATTTTGATTAACTAGTATCCTTTTTTGTTATACCTTAGTCAACAGCTATAAGTAAAATTAAAATTATAAATGATTAATGAGGGCAGTTTAATTTCTGATTTATAAGAAAATCTCAGTTATGTGGTACCTCACAACTTCTTTCAAGTTTCTTTGTTTCATTTCTATTAGTAATTCAGCCCCAGATTCACCTGCTTATCTCTTGTTATATGTCCAAAATGTAAACATGGATTTAATATTAAATATTTATTGAGCTCTTTGTAAGGTGTTTATTAAGGATTGCAAGGTAATAATAAATGACCCTTTCCTCAAAGAGATTATGTTAAATTGGGTTGGGCCCTTTATTTGCAATTTTAGAAAAAAAATTTTCCTCATATTTTCATCTTTTTTGCCTTTTGGGTATCATATTTATCTTTTCAGTGGTATTTTTTTGTTTTTTGAACTTCTTAATGTGGTCTTAAAAGCAGCCTCAGTTTTCCAGTTCTTCTGATAAACTGTTTTCTAATTTAATTGCTTTTCCTTCTTGCCTTTTATCTCGTTTTTCCTACTTTAGGGTTTTGTTTGGTTTTGTTTTGGTATCATTGCCTCTGCTAAATCTGTGGGGTTGTTTTGTTTGTTTGTTTTCTTTTTTGTTTGTTTTGTATTTTTTGTTTTTTTTGTGTGTTTTTTTGGCGGTGCCACGAGGCTTGTGGGATCTTAGTTCCCTGACTAGGGATTGAACCCACACCTCAGCAGTGAAAGTGCGGAGTCCTAATCACTGAACCACCAGGGAATTCCCCTAAATTTGTTTTTAATATCGTGTTTTCCCAGTTTCTTTCCAGTTTGATTTGGTATTTAGCATTGTTTCCTTTACTTGTGTTTACATTCATTTGTATAAAAGAGTGAAGAATAAATTTATTTTTTTAAGAATCAGCTGCTGGGCTTCCCTGGTGGCGCAGTGGTTGAGAGCCTGCCTGCTGATGCAGGGGACACGGGTTCGTGCCCCGGTCTGGGAAGATCCCACATGCCGCGGAGCGGCTGAGCTTGCGCGTCCGGAGCCTGTGCTCCGCAACAGTGAGAGGCCTGCGTACTGCAAAAAAAAAAAAAAAAAAGAATCAGCTGCTATCTTTATTTGAGTCCCTTTGATTTTAGGTTCCATGTTAGAAGTATCAATACCTATAATTTTATGCCATTTATAAACAGCTCAATACTCCTGTGTTCACTTGGTTTCTAGGTCTGTTCTGGATAGCAGGTTTTGTGAAGACATTTATTCTTTCTTGGACCTCAGATTTACCAGACATCTCATGGTATTTCCTTTTATATTATTTCTTTAATGGCTGCCATTTATTCTCAATGTATTTTGTATATATTTTGCTTGCCAGTTGTATAACCAGTTTTTTGTTCACATGTAAGATATGAAAGCTTTGTGGTAGTTGTTTGTATGGTGTTGAATTGTTTTTCTCTAGTTATGCCTATGTTATAAGCTCACATCTTTTCTGTTTACTACATTGTCTTTCCCTTTCTTTTTTTCTTATTTTTAAAGACCCTAATGAATTTATACTTTAAGTATCAGCTGGATTTTTAAACAGTGTGAGTTTTCTGGCTATGGAGTTTTTGATATTAATGAATATAGTGAAATATTTGCCACTTTATGGTCTCAATAGATATGACCTCTTGCCTTCTCACCTCTTGTGAGTAAATTTGTGAGATCATCTTGTTTGCTGAATCAAACTCAGAGTCTGTGGTTCGGTTACAGATGTGATGATGAGTTGTTATCCTGGGGATGAGCTTCTGTGATTCTAGATGAGAGATGCATTTCTGGAAAAGGTGTCACGTGGTTGTTTTTATAGCGCGTAATTGTATAGGTTGACAACTCATTTGGTTAATGAGGCCAGAACTGCAGTTTCATTCCGGGTGCTCTAATTCATTCACCAGTTCTTTGTAGAGTGCCTTTTATGTTCTACGCACTGTGCAGGATTTGAGAGACAGGCAGTAATCACAAAAATATAAGCCATTGTCTGAAATAAGCTTATGGCAAGCTCTTCACTGCTATTTAAAAACAGCTGAAATATAGTGTTTATTGAGGACTGTATATTTATATAAAGATGGGGGACACTATTAAATACGTATTCAAATAAATTGTTTTAGGTTGGAAACATTACTCAGTTACCTAAAAGAATACATAATCATTTGACTTCTGCTTTCTAGTTTCTGCCTCTGGTTTTAAGAAAAAACATACAACTAAATATTTAACAACATATACCTAAAATATAAGATTTCCTATGAGTCTAATGTTAAGATAAGCTGAGCTAAAGAAAACTTCTACCAACTAGATGGTACCAACAGGAGGAGAATTTTTTTTTTTAATTTTAATTATCTGTTCTTAGGTCCAAGTTTTCAGTATTTTAAAGAAATACAGAATAACATTTGATTTATATGTTGCTTGCATGTTGTCACTTAGAATCTAATTTCATAATTTTATAGCTTTGTGCAGGTTAATAAATATAGCTTTTTTTAGTAAAAAAAAAGTATAGTAAAAATATACTTTTTTTAGTAATTCTAAAACAGTCGCAGGTGCAGAAAAGGAGGTAGGGCAGTTTTTCCTTTTTCTCACCCTGCTTTAATTGTTTTTAGAGAATGTTTTTTTTTTTTAAGAGGATGATTTTAATTTGGTGAAAACTGTAAAATCGTAGCAAATAGAGAACCATAATTACATACTTTATTTTCAAAAACTATTAGAAGATTCTCTTTAAATGAGAGCTAAAGAGTTTTTTTATCCACACAGTTTTTTGGTTATGAAATAAGAGCAACTCTTCTTATGTGACTACCACTTATTGATTGCTAAATATGCATAATGCAGTGTATGAAATGCTTTACAGTCATTATTTCATTTTCTTCACAGAAATCGTAGGCGGATATATATCCATTTTATAAACAAGGAAACTGAGGCTTAGAGTGGTTAAATTACTTGCCTAGCTCACACATCTGCTGTTAGAGAGAGATAGGCTCCAATGCTCATGTTTTTCACTTTTAAGTGCAATTGCCTGTTATTGTATATTTTTGTACTACTTTGTACTTTTGTACTACTTTTGTACTATTTTGTATTCAAGCTACTACTTGAAATCTAGTAGCTCTCCCCCAGTTATTCATGGTTTAAAAGTAAAGGCTCGTTTTCTTGGAGAATTCAAACCACTGTTACCTCGTTATTTCCATATTTTGGTATTTTTTTCCCATAAGATATGAGCTCGCAGTCTGCATCATCTGTGAAATAGGAATTAACCTGAGTAGATATTCTCAAGCTTACTTGTAAAAATTAAAAGTAAATATAAGAATTGCTATTTGAAGAAACACTTCTCTTCAGTATTTCAGGTATAACCTGAGCGGGACAACATTGACTGTTTCTCTTGTTTATATGGTTATCTCTGTCTGCTTTGTTCCGAGTTGTACTGTATCATTGCTGAAAATATTTCGAGTAGATATTTCACATATAGTACATATAGCAGGTGTTAAACAGTGAATTTAGATTAGAAGAATTGATATGGAAGCTGAATATGTTTTTGTTACTATGGTAAGTTTGTTTAAAAATAAGTATTCAAGTATATGACAAGAATATTTAAAAATATTCAAGTATATTTCTCTTCTGATTGTCTGTGCTAGGGATCATTAACTCATGGGAGAAAACTGGAGAAATAAACTCCCTCCATATACATGTATTTATGTAGTATGGAAAATGACAACCACTATAAAACAATTGACTTTATTACAAATAAAATAGATTTTTTAAAAAATATATAAACAATAGAGTAGAATTGGTTCAAATTCTGGTTTTCTTTCTTAAACTGAGCAACTTTGGTTATGTTATTTAACCTTAGTTGCTTTTGAATTTCTCGGTGGTACAATGGAGATCCCTATCTCAGAGTTGTGAGGATTAAATAGACCATCCATGTAAAAGCTTAGTCCACAGTAAGTCTCAATAGTTGTTAGTTTATTGTTAAAGCATTTACTGAACCAAGAAGACTTAATTTTGGAGAGTGCTGTAAGAAATTGTTTTATCTTTCAAAATGAATAATATTTGTTGGTTCTTCACTAAGCAGTATGCCTTAGTAATCATTCTTTTGGCATCCTAAATTCATTCCCTAAGGAAGATTATGATTCAGAAACTTTTCTTTTGATCATAGTCTCATAACTTAATTCCAGAAAAATAAAATAGAGACCCCTTGAGCAAATTCCAATTGGTATTGATATTTCAATAAAGAATGCTTTCTTCATGTATTTTACTTACCTTTGTTATAGGTTGACTGTTGCTGGGGATATGAAGATGATTCTTAACTTTTGGTTCCCTTTTCTTTTAAATAGGGTTTGTGGATGCACTTAGATGTTTGCAATGAGCACTGTGGCTGGCATGCCCCAGTGTTTTGGATACCAATGCATAGGACTCCATAGTAATCGAATTTACCAGAGGCGAACGTCATGAGCATAGTGATCCCATTGGGGGTTGATACAGCAGAAACGTCATACTTGGAAATGGCTGCAGGCTCAGAGTAAGTATTTAAATTAAAGGTATTTTGGATAGGGAAGGGCAAAATATTTCATGTAATTATTTTAGCACAACCAAGCAGTGCTTGATTTGCATTTATATTTTTTCTCATTTTAGACTCTTGGCTAAAATAAAATGTCAGAAGTTTAAAGGCAAAAATTCCTTTAACTAAAATTACTTTGTAAATAACTTTTGAGCCAAAATGCTCTATCTTTTTCGGATTTTTTTTGTCTTTTCCATTTGCTAATTGTTGACATCAAGAGTCAAGGTAGCAGGTTATTGTTTTTTTAAATTGTAAGACCTTTCATGTTTATATTGGAAAATTAATTTGGTTTTAAATTTGAATCTTTAAAAAATTGTAATATCCATTTAAACACAATAATTGCTTCATTTTTTAAAAAGTTGAGTTGAAAAAATTCAGGCCATTTTTAAATAAGAAAAAGGGAGTATTTCCTTCTAGATGTGTACTTTGCCACTTTTTGCTTTTATGGGAGCCATTTCTGAGGGATTCAGTGAAAGGTTCTTCCTCGCCTCTAACTCTTTGGTCTTGGCAGTTGTGTGGATAGATTTCATTTTATTTTGATCTTGAAAGACCACTACATTAACACTAAGTTATTGCTGTGAAAATTGATTGTTTTTGGAAATTGCAAGGGGTTCATGTGACAGTGATGGAATCTAAAGGATGGAAAGATGCATACGTTTGCTCTCAGATTCAATATGTAGTTGTATTGTGCTAAATGGGACGCTCATTGACCAGAAAGCTGAATTCAAGTTAAAAAAAAAAACAAATTTATTTATTTTTGAGCTCCTAAAACTGGTATGTAGAAAGGACAAAAATTGCAGTTAATATTCTCCTTTTGCTGGCATTTCAAATGGTCTAGAAGTGTTTTCACCACTCCCACTTCTGCCATTGAGAAAGACTCAGGGATGCTCTCTAGTATTCCTATAATATGCTACACAGTCCATTTAACTATATGATTATTAAAATACAGTTTTTAAAAGCCATGTTTTTACACTATGCGTTAAGTTATTTTTGTTGTAAAGTAATAGATTCCCAAACATGGCACTCTTATGACAGTTGATTGACATTCATTCTGCCCAGGTAGTGACACTACTCAGGAAGGAAAGAACCTGGAAGCAGGGCTTGACAGGCAAGAGGTTCCCAGGCTAAAGTACTAGTTTTTCTTAATGTATAGCATCTGATAGATGCAAATCTATATCTGATGATAGTTATAGGCATTTATTGGTAATAATCAAAGATTCTTTGCTTCCTAAAAATATTCACCTTGACAGTCTTTTTTTAAATTGGCCTCTTAAGCACTGAATATAAGATATAGTTTATGAAATATTATTTATATACCAGATAGGAATTAGTCTAGTATACAATGTGAGATACACCTTTGCCTTGTTTGCATGTTTAGTATGTGTACTGTAAGGCAATTCACAAACAGAATGAAAGCTGCATATTAATTATACAGTTAAAAGAGAATGAATAATATATTGAAAGAGGGCAGTGTAGGGGATTGCTTTCTGCCTGTGTTCTTTATTAAATGCATTTATAGAGCATGTATGGAAAAAGTATGATTTATATTGTGGGGCCAAATCTTTCCTAATACAAATGTGGCCATTTTTATTGTGAGAAAATGATCAATTTGTAGGTAATTAC
Source organism: Phocoena sinus (assembly GCF_008692025.1). Lineage (NCBI taxonomy): Eukaryota > Metazoa > Chordata > Mammalia > Artiodactyla > Phocoenidae > Phocoena > Phocoena sinus. The sequence goes on from NC_045771.1 coordinate 88,618,895, forward strand.
AGAATGACTTTTTTTTTTTTTTTTTTTTTTGCGGTACACGGGCCTCTCACTTTTGTGGCCTCTTCCGTTGCGGAGCACAGGCTCCGGACGCGCGGGCTCAGCGGCCCTGGCTCATGGGCCCCCCCGCTCAGCGGCATGTGGGATCTTCCCGGACCGGGGCACGAACCCGTGTCCCCTGCATCGGCAGGCGGACTCTCAACCACTGCGCCACCAGGGAAGCCCCAGAATGACTATTTTTTAAAGAACGTTTCCGTTTTAGGAAATTAGTTTTTTTCTATTCCACATACAAGTATATGTTCTTTGGGCATAGTATCCTCTATTCAGTGGACACAGAAAGGATAACTGGTACCAGTTTCTATTATGCGACAACTATCAGAATTTTTGTGTTTTAATTTTCAAACTTAAAAATTTTTCTCTCTGTGTATATATAAATATATAAAACCTGGAAGCTTAAAAAGATCCTTAAATCATATCACCCCATCACCCATTCCCACAGATACATAAAGCTTTTGGAACTGTTTTCATAAGAAATGTTGATATAATTAACAAGTTGCCTCCTTTTTATTTCAAATACATAATCAGAAGATACTATAGTTGTGTTGATGCAGGATCCTGTGAAGCTACATAATTATTTCAAAATGTTTTTTAAAAAGAGAATTACATTTTATTACACTCATGTGGCTATATAATGTTATTATATGTTATATTTTTTTAAATATTGTACTGCTAAATTATAATATATCATTAATAAACTAATATAAAGTTTAGGAGGTACTTGATGATTGCTTATTGAGTGAATTAGTGTACTAGACCAAATTTATACTCACTTCTGAGGCTGTAAAGGGGAATTTATTTGATCACTTAATGTTCATCTAGTCTGAGTTCATCTAGATAGAGTTCATGCTATCTGTAGCATTTTATAGATAGGAAATTGAAGGTCTGGTTCAGGATCTATGAAGAATGGGTTTGCTAAGCTCTAGTCTGGTATTTTCATACTCAGTAACGTTTGCTCTTGGGTTATTGTGTCTCTATAAAGTAAGACTTCAAGTCCAGCTTCCTTGTTACATATTTCTTTTCCTCTCATTACTAAGTTTTAAAAAATCTTGGGTTTGTTTTACCTTTCCTGCGGAGTTAGGGATCTTGTAGTTTGCTTTTTTCTGTTCCTGCCAAGAGTTGGTTTTACACATCCAGTGCCTCTCAGTTCAAACTAGCCGCATTTCAGGTGTTCAGTAGCACATGTCTAGAGGCTGCTGTATTGGATAGAGAAGTTCTAGACCAAATAACAAAGTACAGGCTCTCAGAAGAGAAAAGAACAATGAAGCCTAGGCTAGTTATAAAAATTCTAACTGAGATCATAATGATCTGTTTCTTTCTGAATAAGAAAGATAAAGATGTAAGTATGAGGTGTAGGTATTATTTTTAAATTATAGGTGAGGAAACTGAAGTCACAGAGCAGTTAAGTGGCAGAGGCAGAACTTATTGATGTGTTGATTTTAGGCTTATTTCTATTATAGCTCCTTTTTTAATACTGTTACAAAAAGTGATTTATATAACAACTGATTTATTTTGATATATGGTTCATGTAAGTAGTAGCTTTAGTTTTAGGAGTAGTAAATTCAGTATAATATATGACTGCATGTAACAAAGGTATTCTCATCAGGTCTCTGCTCAAAGATAAGAAATATGAAAGAAAACCTAGACTCCATTACCACTAGATAGATAAGAAAGTGAGCCAGAGTTCGGCCATTTATTAGAATTGTGTGTTTTTTATCCTAATTGGTAGAAATTGACCTATTCTGTTGCTGCTTACCTATTTTACATCTGACATTCCATCTGAATTACTAAATTGGTTAAAGAAGCAAAGATGAGAAACCCTTCTGGAGCTGGGAAGTGGGAAGAGGTATAAATGGGGAGTGTTAAATGTACTCTTGCCTAGCCTTTTTTTTTTTTTTTTTTTTTTTTTTATGCGTTACGCGGGCCTCTCACTGTTGTGGCCTCTCCCGTTGCGGAGGACAGGCTCCGGACGCGCAGGCTCAGCGGCCATGGCTCACGGGCCCAGCCGCTCCGCGGCATGTGGGATCCTCCCAGACCGGGGCACGAACCCGTGTCCCCTGCATCGGCAGGCGGACTCTCAACCACTGCGCCACCAGGGAAGCCCCTTGCCTAGCCTTTTTAAAAAAGAAGAGCCAAATTACTTTTTCCTCTCAGAGACTGGGAACATGATTGCTAACATTGTATTCCTTTTAACATTATTATTACTACCAAATGTTCCGTTAGAAGTCTTTATAATGAGCTTTTATATAATTATGTGTATTTTTGGATGAGGTAGACAAATTAGTAAATGTGACATATCTAAGTTATAGGTGAATTATTTTGAAGGAGGACTTTTAGTACTATGCCTGGCAATACAGTAAATGCCTCTTTGTTGACTTGAGAGTACTAAAGAGAGATATCTGGGTTTTCAGTTTTGTTTTGCCACTAACATACTTAATTACGGTAGACTTACTTATGGTAGACTTAAACCACTTAATTATGGTAGGCTTTTGTGTCTTCATTTGAAAAACAGGGTTTGGATTGAAGTATTAATGTGACTCTTTTTGACTCCAAATTTCTGAGATTCAGTACATTTTTACTATCTATATTTTGTTTATAGTATTTGATACTAAGTTATTTCAGTGTCACTAGAGCCACCTGCTGACAGAATTGATTAATTTGTTGAAGTGTTTGGTTGCCTTTAGTCTGAATTTCTGTAATTGAAGATACTAAAATGTTTTGTGTATAATGAAATGTTTTCAGTAGCTTTTTACTTGTTCATGTTCCACTAGTACTTAACATTTCTGCTTATGATTTCTTTACACTTAATCTACTATCAAAAAGCTAATACTTTCTGCTGCTCTTAAAGTGTTGATTTGCTTATCCTAATTTGGAAGTGCTTTCATTTAAATGTGATTTTGTTTTAATATTCAAAAGCCTATTTTAAATTACTGTCTTAGCATTGTTTAGAACGGTTCTTAGAATGACATTGAATTTCTCATTTGCTTTATACTTAATAATAAACACATTTTTTCTCTAATTTTTTTCCCACTTGTGATACTGATTACAGAGCTCACTGCGTTCATAGAGTTGTCTGTAACGTAGTGTGTAATACTTCTTCATAACCCCAGCAAAAAGTTGGGCAGGTATTATTCCCATTTTGCAAAAGAAATGCAGCTCAGGGAGATAACAGACTTAATTAACTAAGGCCATAGTTAATAAAAAAAGCCATAGTTAATAAAAAATAAGAGAGTTAAACCCAAGGCTGCTTGGCTCCAGATCCATTTTGCCACATAGATCCAAAGAGCTACGTTTTGTTAACAGTTGAGTTAAATGAAGTAAAATGCCACATGTGATAAACTGAGGGCAATTGTCACACCAAACCTTTCCATTTAAAAACATTTCTTGTATACTATTGTAGTTTGTGTAATTTTAATGTATCTTTAAAAAATAATAGGTTATAACAAGGACGATAGACATGTTTTGATCACAGATCTGAAGGAGCATACTTGAGAACTCATGGAGATCTTTCACATTCATTACTATAACAATTAGGGAGCTAGTCTATCCATGTGCAGTTACTGATACCCAAGTGTCCGTTATTGAATGTTTTAAACATTAAAAGGAAAATTAGAGGTTTCACCTAAAACAGTGGTATAAGCTTCTCATTAAAATCCAACTATATTTTGTAGGTTTATACAGGGAAGAAATTAAATTTTTGATGAGGAAGAAGGAAGTCATAAAAGTCCAATTTCAGGAGGAATCAGAGCTAATTTTGATCAATCATGAGTAAAGTGTAAAGATCTTGAAAAGGTGAGAAGGGATGAGAACCAGAGGGCAAGTGGAAGAATAGGACTGTAATAAAAAGAGTGACATTTTTCCATTTTACAAGAGAAAAACAGAATTTGAATATAAATACAAGATTTTAGATAATGGAGTTGTGTTCCCAGTACCTAAAACAGTAGCTGGTATATAATAAACCCTCAATAAATATTTACTGATAAATTAATAAGAAATTCCTGTTGAGTTCTTGTTACATTTTCAAAGAAAGTTATACCACTGAACTAGTAGTACTTGCTTAAGCCATTGAAACTAGAGAAAAAGGGTACTCTTTATTACAGTCAGTTCTTTCCCAGAATTTGCTCTCTCTAAACAAGCAGTTGGCAAACAAGGATCCCTGAGCCAAATCCAGCCTGCTGCCTGACTTTTGAGTATAAAGTTTTATTAAAACTCAGTCATGGGGCTTCTCTGATGGCGCAGTGCTTAAGAATCCACCGGCCAGTGCAGGGGACACGGGTTCGATCCGTCGTCCAGGAAGATCCCACATGCCGCAGAGCAGCTAAGCCCGTGTGCCACAACTACTGAGCCTGCACTCTAGAGCCCGCGAACCACAACAACTGAAGCCAGCGAGCCACAACTACTGAAGCCTGTGTGCCTGGAGGCTCTGCTCCGCCACAAGAGAAGCCACCACAATGAGAAGCCTGTGCACAGCAACAAAGACCCAGTGCAGTCATACAAACAAACAAAACTCAGTCATGGACTTCCCTGGTGGCGCAGTGCTTAAGAATCTGCATAAATTAATTAATTAATTAAAAAAAAAACTCAGTCACGGACTTCCCTGGTGGTGCAGTGGTTAAGAATCTGCCTGCCAATGCAGGGGACACGAGTTTGAGCCCTGGTCTTGGAAGATCCCACATGCTGTGGAGCAACTAAGCCCACGTGCCACAACTACTTAGCCTGTGCTCTAGAGCCCACAGGCCACATCTACTGAGCCCACGCACCACAACTACTGAAGTCCGCATGCCTAGAGCCTGTGCTGTGCAACAAGAGAAGCCACTGCTATGAGAGGCCCGCACAATGCAATGAAGAGTAGCCCCCACTCACTGCAACTAGAGAAAGCCTGCACGCAACAAAGACCCATTGCAGCCAAAAATAAAAAATAAATAAGTTTATTTTTAAAAGTCATGCCCAATTATTTAAATATGTTTTCTGGCTTTCCAGGTACAATAGAGCTGAGTAGTTGCAACAGAAACCGTGTTGTTCCAAGCCTTAAATATATTTAATCTCTGGTCCTTTACAGAAGAGGTTTGCTGGCCCCAGCTCTAAATTTAATTTTAAATTCCAAAATCTGGGACGTGAGAAAGGATTTTCTACAACAAACATGTACTTTATAGTCATGACACATCTAAATTAAGAGGTCTAGTAATGTGGAGAGCTATTTGGGTGGAGCTAATGAGATAGAATTAGGTTAAGGCTGATTTGGAAGTCATGAACACTTAGGAAATGGTGAAAGCTACAGTACTAGTGGCTGGAAACCTCCAGTACAGTTTACAAAGTGTAGACACCTAGAAAACAAAAATATTTAAGAAACAGGAGAAGAAACATTTAAAAAGGAGATTAAGGCATGAAAAGAAAACCAGATGGAAAACAGTTCGGTGGTTTCTCAAAACGTTAAACATAGAATTACCTTATGACCCAGGAATTCTACTCCTAAGTATATACCCAAAAGAACTGAAATCAAGGGCTCAAAACAGGTACTTGAATACCAATATTCACAACAGCATTACTCATAATAGCCAAAAGGTGGAAACATCACAAATGTCTATCAACAGATGAACGGATAAACAAAATGTGGTACATCTATACAGTGGAATATTATTCAGCCATAAAAAGGAATAGAATTCTGAAACATGCTACAAATGGATGAACCCTGAAAACATTAAGTAAACCAGACACAAAAGGATAAATATTTTATAATTCCATTTATATAAAGTGTCTAGAATGGGCAAATAGAGACAGGCGGTAAAATAGAGGTTACCAGGTGCTTGGGCCTGGAGGAGGTAAGAGGTTTAATGAGTACAAAGTGTCTGGGAGGATGAAAAAGTTTGGAAGCAGACAGTAGTAAGTCATGAATCATATGGCTTGAAGGTCTCTTGGTTAACCCCAAAGCTTATTATACACAAATGATTGTGCTCATATCTTAGCTAATTCTATTTCATTTGTTTAGGAGAGGTAGAACTAAAGGTACAAATTTTTTACAGCCTCTTTGTGGTAGATAGATACACGGGACTATAGAACTGAACAAAATGTCCCTTATATGTAAAAAAAAAAAAAAAAGTCTTTAAACAGCTAGTCTGATTTCAATGAGTTGGATGCTGTAGTTCTTTAAAGTAACAGTTCTGGTTAGTGCCTATTTCAGGAAGGTGGCAAATACTAAAAAGGCATTAGGAAACTAGCAGAATTAAAATAGTGACAAGAGGGAAACTGAAATTTACTACATTATTTGAGTGACTGAGTACTCACCATGATAGAATATATTAGGACAGAATGTATCAATAGAAGTAGGAAGGATATAAAGTTCTCCAGTATAAGATTTTTAACCAGTTATGGTATTTTAACTAGGAAATTTTAAATCATATTGTCTTTAACCGAGGAAGGCTTAAATTCCCAGATCATACGGTTAAGAGTAGGAGTTTAAAATGTAATTATATTTTCTCAACTTTAGAGTGTATGTAAAGGTCTCTTTTTGGAAGCTTTTTAGTAATGTGCTGTAGATCAAAAACAGGCCCTTGAAGCTGACTCGAGCTTTGTGTGGCTAAACAGCCAAGTAGAAAGTTTCTTTCAGAATTCAGAACTGTCTTAAATGGAAAAGTCGACTCAAAGAAGTTTGGCATGACATGTAACAACTAGAAATTAAGTGGATGAAAAGATAATTTGATGCGTATTTGGCAAATGACACCAAGTTTAGTAAGGTTTTAAAAACACATTATAAGAAGGAAGCCTGCTAGAGTATTAATGGAAACTTCTTGTTGGTGGTGTAATTGATAGATCCAGGGATTATCAAGAATTAAGTCTTCTTTCAGTAATAAAATATTTTAAAGTCATTTATTTCCACATTGTCATTGAAAGTAGCTAAGTTTCAAATGAATCTAACAGTGGTTAATGTGCCCTGTGTTCTGTACCTAATAAAAAATTAATGTAGGTAAATCATCAAGGTGGGTTGGTCCTGTACTTAGTATTGAAGGAATTCAAGAATAAAATTGCAGAATTCTTAGTTATAATAGCAAGTTGCATAGTTTCATATCCCTTTCTTCAATAAAAAGGTTACCAGTTTGGACCCTGGGCACACTACACTCATGAGGATCACTTGGAAACTAGACGGGGTACATGTGTTTTTCAGTGAAGCAAAGACCTGAGCAAAGGTAACTTACCAGTAAGGAGGAGTTTTGGAGAGGTAGCACTTTTTACATGTTCTCATCAGGTTCAGAACTTCTAAACCTACTGAATCTGGGAGAATTATTCACAGATTGCTCCACCTCACATTTGAAGCCCTCAGCTTTATTTTGCCATGCTGCTGCTCTGATCTTTCCTGTGGGAGAAACAAACCATTAGTGGCTCTGTATAGTTTTTCAGGATAAAGATCATATTCCTTAGCTGGATACCCAAGGTACTTCTTGAACTGTTCCTTGCCTGACTTATCTGCCCTCATCTCTGGCCCCTTCTCTATACCTTTAACTCTTTCTGCTCTGAATTTTAGCAGTTCTTTTTAATCTGTGCTTCCTAAACTACAGTGAATGTAGATTGAGGTGCTTATTACAATATAGATTTGTGAGCCTGATCTTAAAAATGTTTGATTCATTTGGTTAAGTAGAGTTGTAAGAAATTGTAACATGCACTACTGATGATTGTGGTGCTGGTGGTCTGTTGAGCATGCTTAGAGAAACATGCTTAAACACTTCTTGCTGTTGATATCTCTGATTCCCTGTGTGCCTTCTGTCTGGAATATCTTCTCCATCTCTTCCACCTCTATTTCTTGGGCTTGTTAACTTATTCTTTAGAACTTACTTAAACTATTATGAATTATTATGAATGGCCCCTGTGTGTGCCTCTTATAGCACTATTGTAATCATTGATGTACTTGTTTGTCTTCCCCATACATCAGTTTCTTGAGAAGGGCCGCTGTTACTTCTTTATTTTTTGATTTCCAGCATCTCAGTCTCTTCTACTTAGTGTGTGCTCAGATGTTTATTGAATGAGTGAAAACTGTATTATCATAAGTTCCTTGAAGGCAGAGACAGTGTCTTATCTTTATAACTCTCATAGTCCCTGGCAAACATTAGGCCCTCAGTATTTGTTTAATCAGTGCTATTCAAACTGAGGTCTGTGGTTATAATCCCTAGGGAGCTCTGTGAGCTCGCTGAAATTTTAAAATTTTACTATATTAATTTTGAGATAGGTAAAAAGAGTATGTTTAGAATTATTCCGGTTGACTACCACTTAATACCAAATATTGCCATGAGATTTCAAATGCAAGGGCTTGAATTTGAGTTCGATGGTGTTGGTACACAGATCACTTAAAGATCTAATTTAATGTAATCTTTTTCTAAATCCAAATCTACAAAGAAAAATCCCCCTCCTTCTATTATGGGGATTTGTATATTTGATTTTGAGAAACAGCTAAATAAATAAACACTGTCTTGAAGTCTGACTGACCTCTCCATACTCCTTAAAGATTCTACAGGCCATTTTTCCTACCTTTTGCATATGCATGAGATATTGTCTTTCTCCATCATTACTGCTTTTTTTTTTTTTTTTTTTTTTTTTGGTGGTACGCCGGCCTCTCACTGCTGTGGCCCCTCGCGCTGCGGATCACAGGCTCCGGATGCGCAGGCTCAGCGTCCATGGCTCACGGGCCCAGCCGCTCTACGGCACGCGGGACCCTCCCAGACCAGGGCACGAACCCGTGTCCCCTGCATCGGCAGGCGGACTCTCAACCACTGCGCCACCAGAGAAGCGCCATCATTACTGCTTTTTTTTAAATTAAATTTTTTCAGTAGAAGATTTACCTCGTTTAACATTCAAATGTTGAAATTCCTGCATCTTTCAGAAGCATTCTCACATCTAATGAAGCCTCATGATGTCACTCCTTATCTTTCCTGTTACTCAGGTAGATATGTCTTTCTCTTGAACCCTGCAGAATCTAGAGCCTAGAGCGTTGACCTTTTGCAGCTCCTACAAGGAGGTCTTTTTAAGTTCAACTAAACATTCAGACTTACAAGACTGTCGTAGGCCATACTTGGCATTAGTCTACATGGTAAATAGGATAGGAGCCATAGCTTATCAGAGGTTAGCATCACGTGTTCCTCTCTGTGTGTCTATGAAGGAGTATAGTCAGCCATCCAGGAGTTATTGTCTTGGGTTGTCAGGTGACTGGTCAGGGACAAGGACTTAAGATCCACATTGGGCAGATGTGAGGGTGTTCCCTAATTTAGAAGCCCCATGCACCTCAGAAGCCAATATTTCTTGTAACAACCATAGGCAGAACTTCCAGTTTCCCTTCCAGGAGTCACTGCATCTTGGGGAAGTTCACATCTGTGGCATCCTCATCAAGTTATTTATAATTTTCCCAGTCCAGATACAATTAATTTACCAACCAAGGATCGTTTTTATTAATGTACCTAGCGGTATAGCAAATTAACTATCAGGTTTGCAGGGGATCAGAGGCAGAAAGTTGACCAAAGATCAAGGTCTCATGCATAAGAGGAAAGAGTTTTTTTTTAAGCATTTACTCATATCTTTCTTAGGGCATTACCCTATTTTTGCCTTGTATGGGGGTTTTTGTATACCTGTCTCTTTTTGCTAACCCTGCCATTCCTTCCACGATCAGAAACTCTGAGGAGAGGGGTGTGAGTAGGTTTTATATATCTTTCTATCCTGTCTAGAATCTAACAAGTTACTTTACATATTGAACATCATCATAGAGCTATTTGTTGATTTACGGTTTGTGTGCTCCTTTGATTGTAAGGTAAATACACACAAGAAAAACCCAGAAAAATACTGTAAGTGGGATTTATCATAGATTTATAGATCAATAGATTTATCATCTATTTATCATAGATGGAAACAAAGTATAGGAATAAACTTTCTGGATGGAGTGGTCTAAACTGTGGTGTCCTCCTCCAGCATTATTAGGGTTGCTCTGTTTTAATGTCTATATGACTTCTTTGGAATAGGGACTGTATAATGATATCTCCAGATTCATTCTTTCATGTACTGAAAGCTTATGTTAAGGATGATAAGATATAGATTTGAGAGGACTGTGAGTCAGCAGAAAATGGCAAATGCTTCACTATAAGCAGGGACAGAAATATCAATACTAAGATAAGATCATTTCTTGACTTTGTATAGTAAAGTATGTCAGGAGAGTCCAGCAAAGTGATGATCATCATGAGATTATCATCTCTTTGTACAGGATATATTATACTCATGGCTGTCGTACCCTGCCTTTCTGTCTGCCACATATTATTGAAGAAATAAATCGTCACCAGGGCTTAAGGGGCATGTTATGAAGATTGTTCATAAGTTTGAGACCTGTGTATTGGGAAATATGATAGTTCAGTGGAGGTAGGAGTGAACCTACCTGTATGGATAGGTTCTTAGTCACTTAACATTAAAACATAAAAACTAGGGGGTGCCTTTAAGAGTTTAAAGAGAGGAATCAAATAAAATATTCCCATACAAAATTTTTGAATAAAATAGTCACTTCTCTTTAAGGAGCTCACATACTGCTCCTTGGTTTAACATGTTGGATATTCTTTTCTTTTCTTTTCTTTTTTTTTTTGGCTGCGCCCCATGGCATATGGTATCTTAGTTCCTTGACCAGGAATCGAACCTGCATTCCCTGCATTGGAAGCACGGAGTCTTAACCACTGGATTGCCAGGGAAGTCCCAACATGTTGGATATTAGATTGTGTGAAAAATGTATCTAATACATTGTATCAGACTGTGTTAATCTACATAAACCTTACATATGTATACTGTATTAAGTGTTCCACCAAAATTAGCTTCATTTTTTCATTGACATGCTTAAGCCTTAACATACCTCTATATAGCTCTTCTAAAAACCTTTTAAACCAAAAACTTTAGAAATATTCATTTTTTTTTTTTTTTTTTTAATGCGTTACGCGGGCCTCTCACTGTTGTGGCCTCTCCCGTTGCGGAGGACAGGCTCCGGACGCGCAGGCCCAGCGGCCATGGCCCACGGGCCCAGCCGCTCCGCGGCATGTGGGATCCTCCCAGACCGGGGCACGAACCCGTGTCCCCTGCATCGGCAGGCGGACTCTCAACCACTGCGCCACCAGGGAAGCCCAGAAATATTCATTTTAAAACAGTCTAAACATTTAAAAAATCTCTGCTGCCAGTGATAGTGATTCCTTGCTTATTAGCTTTTGTGTTGAAATTAGGAATGTTTTAAGCAGTGATTGGAATTAAAACTAGAACATTAATCTCATTCTGTAGTTATACCATTTTCTATTTCCTATTTTGTTTGTGGTAAATAACCTTTACTATAGTAATTGGTCCTTGCCTCCTGGAGTGTATAATGTCATTAAAAGAGATAAGGAAAGTAAATATGGAAAACTGATGTATGTATATTGCTTTGTGTGTTCACGTTGGATTAGTAATACATATGTGTGTATATATATATATATATATATATATATATATACACACACACACACACAGTGTAGCAATAAAACATTTTCCTGGTTAATGTTCTGAATCACCGACCTAGAATTTTAAAACTTTATTATATCAATATTACATGTTCATGATTACTGATTACATTTCTTGGTATAAAGTTTAGTCTTTTGCTATGTAAAAAACTCAGTGGTATATATGGACTCAACTCTAAGAAAATATGTATTAAAAATCTGCTTTACAAAAGGATAGCAAAGGCACTTATTTCAACCTAATTTAGGGAGTTATGGGACTGTACTTTAAAAATAAACTTTATGGGGCTTCCCTGGTGGCGCAGTGGTTAAGAATCTGCCTGCCAATGAAGGGACCTGTGTTCGATCCCTGGTCCAGGAAGATCCCACATTCTGCGGAGCAGGTAAGCCTGTGCGCCACAACTACTGAGCCTGCACTCTAGAGCCCATGAGCCACAACTACAGAGCCTGCATGCTGCAACTACTGAAGCTCGCATGCCTAGAGCCCGTGCTCTGCAACAAGAGAAGCCACCGCAATGAGAAGCCCGCGCACCGCGACAAAGAGTAGCCCCCACTCGCGGCAAGTAGAGAAAGCCCGGGAGCAGCAGCCAAGACCCAACACAGCCAAAAATAAAAATAAAATAAATAAATTTATAAAATAAATAAAAATAAACTTTATAAGGAGTTTAGCACATATTTAGAGCTCAATAAATATTTACTAAGTGATTTAAATATCAATAAGGTTTTGGTACCTTGCAACTTTAGTGATTTATTTAAAATAGGTCTAGTTAAACTTACACTTAGAACTTTACTGGAATTGAATTATTGTGGAGTTAAGGTTAAAAGCAACTTCAGTCTGAATATTCATAGTTAGAGAGGCATTTCTGAATACATGAGTATGTTACACATTTATAATACATTACAGTTGAGAAAAATACATTTTCACATCCTCTGTGTCATTTGAGTTTCATCCATATTTCTGGAGAGGGTGAAGCAGGTATATTTATCCCCACTTTACAAATAAAAAGCTCAGGTTCAGAAAGGTGCATACTGTACCTGTACCCCTTTAATGGCCAGCATTAGACATGTAAGTCCCAATTTCATGTTCTTCCTACTGGATAAAACTTGTTAATTTTGATGGAGTTTGGGAGAGAAAATAATAAATGCATATGGGAAGATGGTTGACAGCATACGAAAATATTACATGAAAAGAAATAATTTAACAGTACAGCAAATAAGTGCTGTAGGAATCTAGGATTTATAAAATTACGAGTTGAAGCAGTCACAAAAGTGCTCCTTAAGGAGTACCTGAAGTGAGCCTTGAGGACTGTGTTGAAATTAAGAAGTAAGGGTTAAGAGAGATTCCCCAGATAGAGGCTTAGAAATAGATGGCGAGGACGTCTTCCTGAGTTGGGAGGAAGTATACCATTCTTATAGTTACCTATTTTATATAGGACAGTATATGTAAGATAAAAGGCTTGGGGAACTTAAAAAAAAAAACTTTTTAGTAGGGAAATACAAAAATATGTACAGTAGTAGGGAGAATAGTATAATAATCTCAGGTGGCCATTACTCAGCTTCAGCAGTATTCAGAGTTTTGCCAGTCTTGTTTCACGTATCCCATAGTTTTAAAGATTTTTTTTTTTTTGGCGGTACACGGGCCTCTCACTGTAGTGGCCTCTCCTCTTGCGGAGCACAGGCTCCGGATGCGCAGGCTCAGTGGCCATGGCTCACGGGCCCAGCCGCTCCGCGGCATGTGGGATCTTCCCAGACCGGGGCACGAACCCGTGTCCCCTGCATCGGCAGGCAGACGCTCAACCACTGCGCCACCAGCGAAGCCCTAAAGAATTTTGAAGCATATCCTCACATCAGTTTAACTATGTATACTTCAGTATGCACCACTAACAGAGAAGGATTTTTTTTTAAACCACAATACTATTATCTCATATAGCAAAATTAATACTTTCTTAATATAAAATACCCAGTTCATCTTCAGATTTCTTTCACTTGTCTCAAAACTGTCTTTTTGTAATTGTTGTGTTCATATTGGCTCCAGACAAGATCCACCCATTGTATTTGATTGAAATGTCTCTTGAATCATTTTTTTATCTGAAACAACACTTTAAATTGTGTTTTTCCTCATACTGTATAAGAAACTGGATCATTTGGCCTACAGAAGTTTCAGTATTCTGTATTTGGCTCTTTTCTTCCTTTTGGCATCATGTAATATTCCACTTTCCCCATATTTCTGATAAACTGATATTTAGATAAAGAGATATGATTAGCTTCAGATTTGTTTTTTCTTCCCTCTTTCATATTTCTTTTTTCAGCATGAGACTTTTTATGTGGGACTTTATATTTTCTGTTGCATAATATTAGAAGAAGCACAGAAAAGCTTAGTTGTCTAACTTCCAGTGATGTTAAGAATGATCAAGAAGTTCAGGTGTTGTCAGCCTTATCTGTCCATCATCTTTAAATTTTCAAGGTTTTAGCATCCATGGTTATCTGTTGCCGAAATCCATTATCTCTCGAAGGTAGCAGATTGGTAACTTTTCTAATCTGATCATTCCTTCTGCATTTATTAGCTTTTAGAGAATTTCTAAAAGAAGCAATCAGTATTGACTTAGTTAATAAGAGAGCATACTTCTTATTTCAGTTTTAGAGCCAGTTGCTTATTAGAATCTCTTTTTCTGCATTTGAGTTTCTCTACCTATGGGAAACAGAATTCAAAGTTTTGAAAACTATAATTCAGGCCATATTGATCATTTGACCATATCTTATTGCTTATACATTAGGATTACTTTAATTACCTGTTTTTTTTTTTTTTTTTTAACATTTTGGACATTTTGAATTACCAAACTAGAGGATGATTATCCTTTAGGAAGTTTCACATGGATAAAGATCATCTTTTTGACAATGATCAACGTTTCAGTGATTTAAGAACACATACAAAACAATATATGAATACAGATAATCACACTCTCTTTGAAAAGTGACATCACAGTTATGTAAATGAAATCTTATTTGCAGGATGAACACAGCACCATGGTTTATGTTTCGATACATAATTATTTATAGACATAGTATACTAATGTAGTTTCTGTATGGTAAATGTTATACCTGTGTATTAACTCGGCATTTATGTGACAATATAAATTGGCTAAACAGAGCCCTGAAGCAACTATTTACACAGAAACTTACTATTACATATTATCTCTTTAGCCCTGCAGTTAAAAATTTACTAAAGCTTTATGGTAACATTATAGGAGATTTTGAGGAAAACTCCTGTAACCATAATACAGTGATTTTTGTTACCATGAGTTTTTGCTGTGCTGTTGTCCATGTGTAAATATGGTAGGTTGCTCAGATTTAATCATTTTCTATTCATTGGACATTTAAATGATTTCTACTCATATCTAGTTTTATGAATAGTGTTAAAAAGAACATCTCAATTCTTCAGGTCGTTATTTAGTGGGAATTACTTTCTTAGGATAAATTTCCAAAAATGGGGTTACCGGATCTAAAGGATGTTTGACTTTTGGTATTTGTCACAAAGTTGTTTTCAGATTCACTGTGTGTTTTGAGGATGTTTAGCACCATGGGACTTCTTAGGGAACATTTCTAAGGATGTCTGGTGTCCTTTTTTTTGGTTTTTTTTGGCTTTTTTTGTTTTTCTTTTTAATACTATCTTACAGTTTGGAAAAATCCTTAAAATATGTCAACCCTTTTTTTTAACAATTGTTACCTTCTTTTTAAAATTACTTTTATTAAGTAGCAGCATTAGAAATGAGGATCTTGATGAAGTATTTCTGCCTTCTTGCATTGCCAACTTGTTAGTATTTACAACTTTAATTTTTTATTTTTTAATATTAAAGTATAGTTGATTTACAGTGTTGTGCTAATTTCTGCTGTACAGCAAAGTGACTCAGTTATATACATTCTTTTTTATTTTCTTTTCCATTATGGTTTATCCTAGGAGATTGGATATAGTCTGTGTCCTATGCATTAAGACCATGTTGTTTATCCATTCTAAATGTAATAGTTTTCATCTACTAACCCCAAACTTTCAGTCCATCCCTCTCCCTCCCCCCTCCCCCTTGGCAACCACAAGTCTGTTCTCTATGTCTATGAGTCTGTTTCTGTTTTGTAGATAGGTTCATTTGTGCAATATTTTAGATTCCACATATAAGTGATATCATATGGTATTTGTCTTTCTCTTTCTGACTTACTTCACTTAGTATGATAATCTCTAGTTGTATCCAAGTTGCTGCAAATGGCATTATTTCATTCTTTTTTTTTTTACGGCTGAGTAGTATTCCATTGTATATATGTACCACATCTTATTTGTTCATCTGTTGATGGACATTTAGGTTGTTTCTGTGTCTTGGCTATTGTGAATAGTGCTGTATAGCTTTAATTTGAATCATGAGGTTATGCAAAGGATTTGTGGCTTGTTTACATGCTTGAATTTATCTGTATTCACTGAAAGTCTTATTTTTTTAATTCCCAACCATTATCTACTCCAAAATACAAATTTCTTGCCACACTCTAAATCCCTAAGAGTGAATCTTTCTATAATGGCCACAATTCCTACAATCTTGCTTTAATAATAGGTCAGGAATTGCTAAAACCCCATTTCTTCCCTCTATGTATTTTTAAATTTTATTTATTTATTTATTTATTTTGCGGTATGCGGGCCTCTCACTGCTGTGGCCTCTCCCGTTGCGGAGCACAGGCTCCGGACGCGCAGGCTTAGTGGCCATGGCTCACGGGCCCACCCGCTCTGCGGCATGCGGGATCTTCCCGGACCGGGGCACGAACCCAGGTCCCCTGCATCGGCAGGTGGAATCTCAACCACTGAGCCACCAGGGAAGCCCCCCTCTATGTATTTTTAAAAGAATTCTAAAGGAATCAATATTGTAGTCAAAGGTAGTTTGGCAGTATGTATTGATTTTATGTGCTTTTACCCTTTTGTTCAGCATTTCTGCCTCCAGGAATCCATGTTGTAGAAATACTGCCAAGTAAGCAGAAAACAGTGTATAGAAGGGTGTACAATTTCAGTGATACCTTTAACACTGAAAAACAGAAACAATTTAAACATCTACCAAAAGGGAATTTGTTAAATAAACTATGGTACATTCATATAATGAAATAATCTGTTATTACCAAAAATAAGGTAGGTATGTGTTGACAGTGAAAGATTGGAAAAGCAAATTGTGAGTACATATTGTACCTTCTCATTTTTTTTTAAAAAAAAACAACTGTTAGATGTATTTATGGATAGACAAATTTAGAGGGGGATACATGGCATCTTAACATGGGTGTATCAGGTATGGATGAAGACATGATCTTTTCACTTTCTTACATACTTCTGTTTTAAAGTTTGTACAATGAGCATGTGTTAAGTTTGGAATTAAACACATTTTTTAAAAAAGATTAAGCAAGTAAAATTTTAACATAACAGCATAGATAATAGGTGAGTACTGGTTTTCTAAATATTCAGAACATTTTGGAGAGTCTTCTTTTGTAATCTTCAGAACCACTTGACCTCAGTTTGTGCCTCCTCTCTCTACTGATTTTAGCACACTGGATCCCAAGCAGCAGTCACTTAGAGCAAAACTGAGACTTTGTGCAGGGGATGAGTGGAGGGGGGCAGTATATCAGGAAGTAATTGACAGTAGAAATTTGACCAATTAGATTGTAACTGCATTAAGAAGCCTTAAACCATGAAGAGTGCAAGTAGTACTAAATTCTAAGGGAAGGTTTTGAATAAGAAGTAGCATAAGGGTTATGAAAAAATCATCTCAAAGGATGGCGTTGGTAAGAATAAAGGCACAGAAATGAGTCATGTTGTGTGTGTGCAAGGGAGAAATTAATTTCAGTGTGAATTGCCCTCAGAAGTAGGTTCACTACCACATTGATCAATAGGAATTATCAGGCTAGGGCTCAGGAGGATTGATATAAGTGAAGAATTTGGGAAAGTGATGAATGTAAAATGCTAAGCCAGGGAATTTATGAGTCCACCAGAGCGGGTGAGTTGTTACTCTCAGTTGTATCAGTGGTTGGTCAGGTCATCATCATTTGGCCATTATCAGGCCAGACTGCTGATCTTACACTACCATAGGCTGCTAGTTACATTTTTTTCATAAGCAAACTTTGGTTCATTGTGAGGTTTCCTGTTCCTTAGGTTTTCTGATATTTCCAAGGCTTTGTTATATCTTGACACACTAACACATACATGAAGCTTTGACATTGAAATGTATACTTCACATTCAAATTGGGGTCCATATGGATTCAGTATGTCCTTAGTCTTGTTTAAATTATTTCTACCACTTTTCTCCATCCTGTGCATAGTGTCCCCAGTGCCACTGAGTATATTAAGTAATGTTTAATCTCTACTAATTTTTTTTAATGATAGGAAAACTATATCTGAACTTGAAGGGGGGACATTTATTGTACTTAATTAAAAGTTTGTTTTAATGACACAGATTCTAAATAGGATATATCATGTCCACAGGGTGTCTTTGTTTTAGACATTTTAAAGACATTTTATTTGATAGCCAATAAAATAAGTGCTTATAATTTTAAATAGATTGAAAGGAAAAAAATCAATGCAATTCTCTTTGATGCAACTTTTTTCCCTCCAGACCAGAATCTGTAGAAGCTAGCCCTGTGGTAGTTGAGAAATCCAACAGTTATCCCCACCAGTTATATACCAGCAGCTCGCATCATTCACACAGTTACATTGGTCTGCCCTATGCGGTAAGTGTCACACATTTCTCTGGAAGGGTATGTTTTATATCTGTATATAAATCTCTATATATTTTATATATCTAGAGGTTGAAAGTTGATGTGTGTGGTGTTGTGCCTAAAACTGAATATTTTAAAAGCAGACTTGTTTTATACTATCTAAACAATTAGGTATGTAATTTGTAGTTTAGTTTTTTCATTGATCTAATTATATTTATTCAAGGGATTAAAATTCTATAAGAGGAATTCTCTAGAAGTTTTTATATTATTATTATTTTGCTTTTTTATGCTATTAATAGTTTAGTATTATAATTCTTTACCTTCTTTATAAAAAGACTGTAGATAGAATTGTACTATCTACTGTTGATTCTAAATTATATAGTAATTATATAGTTACCATTTATTTAGCACTTATATGTCAGGCTCTGTGCTAAGCATTTTTGCGTACATTATCTAATTTCATCTTCAAAAACAACCTAATAAGATAGGTACAACCTAATAAGATAGGTATAATTTTCATCCCCATTTCGTAGCTGAGAAAATGAAAGCTTGTCTAAGCTAACTTATTCAATGTTGCCAAAACTTTAAAAATCCCTATTTTATACTTTATAGTGATAATACGTCTTTTGTAATTGTTTTTGTTATTCTTTAGCCTCCAGTTTCCTGAGTTTTTTTTTTTTTTAACCACTATTCTCACATCTTGCATTGTGAAGGTGACCAAGTTTCTATATCTGGTTTCACCAAGTCATTATTTTAAAGGTATTAAGGAAGAAGTAGGCCAATTTCATCTCTCTCAAATATTTAAATTAAGGATTGAATTTTATTTAAGTTGCTTAGTTTATATTTTTATTGAAATTACATTGTGATGTATTTGTGATTAATTACCCAGGACCATAATTATGGTGCTCGTCCTCCTCCAACACCTCCGGCTTCCCCTCCTCCATCAGTTCTTATTAGCAAAAATGAAGTAGGCATATTTACCACTCCTAATTTTGATGAAACTTCCAGTGCTACTACAATCAGCACATCTGAGGATGGAAGTTATGGTACTGATGTAACCAGGTGCATATGTGGTTTTACACATGATGATGGATACATGATCTGTTGTGACAAATGCAGGTAAAATGTTTCATGCCATTTGCTTATTTTTCTAGAATGCTGCTAACCTTTGTGATTGCTAATGTTGGAAAAAATAAAGTGACTTTTGAAGGAATTGATAAATGCATTTTTTAAGTGATACTTTTGCAACTGTCAGTGCACTCTCTTTTGCTCCTAGGAAATGCCCCTATGGGAAAAAAGCTATCCTAGAGTTTTTCTTAGAAATCCTCGTTGTTAATTGAGTAATAGGCAATCAGTTCTGAACTTTATTCATACAGAATCACATCTTTCTTTTTACTCATTTGGTAGTAATACAACTACATAAAGTAGACAAGACAGAAATGAGAGGAGAATTGAGTCCTGTGTATTTCCTTTGGAATTATTTGTGCTGTATAGTCAACTATGATTTTCCAGTTTGGGGGAATTATACATTTTGATTGATGTTTGTTTGACCTGACTCTCTCACCTCCTTTTGACTTGAACCTTGCAGCACTCTGGAGTCTCCTTGAACCAGAACCACAGTCTCCCCTCCCCCAACCCTGGTTCAACCAACAAGAAAGGCCTCCTCCCCTAGAGAAGGTGTGATTGGGAGAGAAAGTGGGGTTTTGTTTTCTTTCTTTTTTTTTTTTTTTTTTCCCCTGGTGGGAGGGAGTTGGGGAGGATGGAGAGGGAACAGTAGGATTTCAACCTGAAAGTTACTGAGTCCATCCCCTGCATAGGCTGGGAAGCAGAGAGTATTTAAGCAATGTACTGTAGAGGATAAGAAAGTTTGATAGTTTACAGAATGTCCTGGATCTGGTCTTAAGGCATAACTTCATCATTTTATTTGAAATAGTACCCATATTTGAATGTGAATGTAAAAATGCATTGTTGAGCCACATAGAAATTACTTTGCATTATTTGTAATCTTGTTCCCATCTATTAAGTTAGGTGATTAGGAGTGGGATGTTATTGATATAAACAGGCAGTTAGGTTATATATGAAAAAGTTGATTTACCTTTGCCACAAAGGGGGAAGATTATTCTTAAGTGGAATGTGAAATTTGATGGGGTTTTTTGTTTGTTTGTTTGTTTGTTTTTGCGGTACGCGGGCCTCTCACTGTTGTGGCCTCTCCCGTTGCGGAGCACAGGCTCCGGACACGTAGCCTCAGCGGCCGTGGCTCACGGGCCCAGCCGCTTCGCGGCATGTGGGATCTTCCCGGACCAGGGCACGAACCCGCGTCCCCTGCATCGGCAGGCGGACTCTCAACCACTGCGCCACCAGGGAAGCCCATTGATGTTATTTTTATGGGAAGTTGTAATATTAATGCTTTGAGTTAATTTTCATAATAAAAATACATTGTGATGATTTTTAAAATTTAAAAATAAACTTATGGTACATACTAATTACCATAAGCAATCACCTCAGTGAGCTTATTCAGGAGGTGAATTTAAAAACTAAGAAAATAACTTCTCTGATAACTTGTTTTCCTCATTATTTTTTAATTAGCTACTTATTAGCAAATCTGAATTCATATTTTAACCAATCATATAAAATAGCTTTCTCATTGCTGATTTTGTCTTATGTGATAAATTACATACCATTGGACAATATTTTTATTTTAATGCATAATCTAAAGTGTTTTTGTTTTGATTAATTACAATGATCTATATATAATATAGAATTATATCTATTAGAAAAGAGTGAAATAGTCCTTAGGACTTATACCTATCTACAAATTCTTGAGGGGCCAGTTCACGTATTTTGGATTATTCAAGGTATTTGCTTTTTAGCAACTGCTCTATTTGTTGAATTTATTTTTTGTTATTCTACTTTTCTACTGCTTAACCTGTAGTATACTACAAGGCTTAATCTTTTTTCCTCTATTCTTGTTTTCATTGCCTCTATATATTTTCATGTACCTACTGCCCATACTCATCTCTTTCAAGTTTGACATCTAGAGCTCTGATTATTTATTCATTTTCTAGTTTTATTTCTTCTGTGGTCTGCATGACATTATTACTTAGCCCCCAGATTTAACCTAATTTGTTATTCTGACTCTCCATGTCAGGTGTTCTGCTTTTCTTTTGAACTTTTTCCCCTACATCTTTGATACATAGTCCATTACCTTTCACATTTACCAGTTCTCGTCCCAACATACTCAGTTAAGAAGTAAAGAGCAAGATCATAGCAGTTAACTCAGTAGCTATATATTAAAAGTAGCTCATTATTATATAAGGAATAATTAAGACTATCTTTAGAAACAGGCATATATATCAACTTTAGACCAATTAAAGTCTTGGCAATAAAATGCAAAATAATAGCATTGAGAAATTTGCCTCAGGTTGGTCCATGTATCACGTTAAAAATAGAGTTCATAATAGGTTTAGTCTCTATCTTCATGAAATGACTCTTGGATTCTTTAACTTCATCTTCTCTGCCATCATTCTAGTTCTTTCCATTGTTCTTTAACTTAGATCTGGAATGTTGGAAAAGCCTCTTAGTTGATTTTTATGCCTCCAGTTTCTTAACTTCTTTGAATTAACACTGTATACCATCAAAGCAACCTCTAGTTGTTACCTGTTGCCAATTAGAGGAATGCTCTGCAAATCCTGACATTCCAGGTTGTATGTAATCTGACTGCATTTTACTAATTCAGTTTTATCCCCCTCTGTTTCTCAAAATGAACATTCTTCTTCAGATATATTAACTGCCTTCTGGCTGTTGCTCCCAGTATCTGTCTACTTGAGAAAATGTTGCTATAATGAGGTCTTTTCTTCCTAATTTCCCAAGTGAGGTTCTCTTCAAGTCTCCGTTATTCTTCAGGATTCTTTTTCCATTAATTCCAAGCATTGTGGACATCTCCAGTTTGTGACTTCTAATTATATTTGTAACGTATACCTTTTACATTGTAAAATTATATTTGCTTTAGAAATTTATATCATATATATAATATCCTATATTTGTCCTCTTATTTTTGCATCTCGAAGTTTTATCTTCCCGAGGACATATTTCTATGAATTCTTCGTATTACCTTTTACACTGCTAAACTCAAAGTAGACACTTATTAACTGATGGTTAAATGGAATATCAAATCTTAATTTAAGGATGATTTTAATAATATTTTATATGTTCTGCTTTTCTTTTTTTTTCCTTTTTAAAGTGTTTGGCAACATATTGACTGCATGGGGATTGACAGGCAGCATATTCCTGATACATATCTTTGTGAACGTTGTCAGCCTAGGTAAGTTGTACATACAGTAAAATTGCCAGTCATTTTACTGAGGTAATCTTTAGTTATTAGAAATTTATGTATGAATTCTAGATTAAACAATTAATGGATACTGTATTTCATCGAATCTAAGATGGAAGAAGTTTCCTTTTTATGGTTTGTTTGGTATTTTTCTTTTTCCACTCTGACATCTCTAAAATCAAGAAGAATCTTTCCATTGATAGCGTGTCATGGTTTATTTTCTAGGGTTTTTAATGATGCATGAAATAATAGTGCCTTTTTTAAGTGATGACATCTTTTTTTCAGTGGACTGCACATTATGTTATAAAGTTACTAGAAGGACATTTCGTTAGTTACAGAATTTTGCAGGGCTTTTACTGTCATTCTGCTTGTTGGCAGTAATGTGTTTTCTTCCCATTTCTTTTTTGTGCTTTTTAAAAAAAATCTTTTTTAATGGACATTTCAAACCTATATAAAAGTAATAGTGTAATGAACCTGCATGTTTCCACCACCCAGCTTCAACAATTGTCAATAATCTTTTTTCATTTACATTGCTGTGTCTTTTTCTCCTTCACATATTGTTTTAATGCAAATCCCAAATATATTATTTCATTCATATGTATCCTTATGTATTTCAGTATGTATGTATTTGTGTATTTCAGTATGTATCTATAAAAGAATTTTTTAACAAAAATCTATAACCACAAAACGATTATTATATTGATACATGCAACAAAATCTGTTACATCCAGCCATTCTTAAAGTATTGATTGGTTGCTATACATCTCTTAAGTCTCTAGTAATCTAAAGCTACACCCCTTACCCAACCAACCCCAGTCTCCTTTGCAGTGTGTTTCTTTAAGGGACTGAATTGTTTATTTATCCTGGTGAGTTTGCCAATTGCATTATCATGGTTTAACAGATTTCTCTCTATAGATATTTCTGTAAATAGGTGTGTGATTAGATTTAGGTCTAATCTAGATGTGATTAGATTAGATTTTTTTTTTTTTTTTAGGGGAGGGTTAGACTTTCATACACTGTGTTCTATCAGGTGACACATCTTATAATATATGAATGGGACCCATTGATGGTTATTTTTTTTTTTTTTTTTTTTTTGTGGTACGCGGGCCTCTCACTGCCGTGGCCTCTCCCGTTGCGGAGCACAGGCTCCGGATGCGCAGGCCCAGCGGCCATGGCTCATGGGCCCAGACGCTACGCGGCATGTGGGATCTTCCCGGACCGGGACACGAACCAGCGTCCCCTGCATCGGCAGGCGGACTCTCAACCACTGCGCCACCAGGGAAGCCCTGATGGTTATTTTTAAGATCCATTAATTTATTAGGGGTTGCAAATTAGTGACATGTTAATTCTATTGCTTATCACTTATTAGCTGGACTATTTCTGTAGAAAACTTCCCCATATTAACTGTTCCGTTCTCTTAAGGTATATTTCACTGAGGAAAGGCAGGATAAATGCTTGTTGATTTGTAGCCTTTATCAGTTTTTAGAATAGTGAAAAGAATTCTAAGTGTCATTATGAAGTCAGGGATTTAAACATATTGGATATCAGTCTGTTGCAGTTATTCCTTTCTTTTTAAATATTTATTTATTTGGTTGCATAGGGTCTTAGTTATGGCAGGCGGGCTCCTTAGTTGCGGCACGTGGGCTCCTTAGTTGTGGCATGTGGGCTGCTTAGTTGTGGCTCATGGGCTTGTTAGTTGCAGCTCGCCAGCTCCTTAGTTGTGGCTTGTCAGCTCCTTAGTTGTGGCATGCAAACTCTTAGTTGCAGCATGCATGTGGGACCTAGTTTCTTGACCAGGGATCGAACTTGGGCCCCCTGCATTGGGAGCATGGAGTCTTATCCACTGTACCACCAGGGGTGTCCCTATTGTCTTCGTTGCTGTGTGTGGGCTTTCTCTAGTTGCGGCGAGTGGGGCCTACTCTTCGTTGTAGTGTGCGGGCTTCTCATTGCAGTGGCTTCTCTTGTTGCAGTGCACAGGCTCTAGGCACACGGGCTCAGTAGTTGCAACATGCGGGCCCTAGAGCACATGGACTTCAGTAGTTGCTGTGCGTGGACTCAGTAGTTGCTGTGCGTGGACTCAGTAGTTGCAGCACACGGGCTCAGTAGTTGTAGCGTGCAGGCTCAGTAGTTGTGGCTCGCGGGCTCTAGATTTCAGGCTCAGTAGTTGTGGCGCATTTGCTTAGTTGCTCTATGGCATGTGGGATCTTCCCAGACCAGGGATCGAACCCGTGTCCCCTGCATTGGCAGGCAGATTCTTAACCACTGTGCCTCCAGGGAAGTCCCCCTATTATCCTTATTTATGTTGAAATTTTGTCCCATTTTTGGTCAATGGGAACCACTTTGAGTTGGCTTTGCGGTCCTTTTGACAATACCCTAGTAGTACTTGCTGGCTTTGTGCAATCTAATACGACAAGATGTCTCGGGCTTATCTCATACTTCTGTGCCCCACGCTCAGAATTGGTTTTCAAGACCAGAATCTGAGACCTAGTAATGCTCCTTCCTCCGGAACTACTCAACGTTGCTAGGTCTTTTTAGTAGACGAACCTAGTCTACTAGAAGTTTTGTCTGTTTGTTTATTTTTAAGATAAAATACATGAGTTTATACAGATAATTGCAGTTTAAATTTAGGAATACAGTTGACCTTTGAACAACATAGGTTTGAACTGTGCATGTCCACTTATGCATGGAATTTTTTCAATAGTAAATACTACAGAACTACACACACTGCATTTCGGCACCCCAGCCCTCACGTTGTTCAGAGGTCAGCTGTACAAGGTTTTCATTTAACTGTTTCTGTATTCCATCTGTGTGTCTCTTTATCCTAGTTCTCAACAACACATACAGTAGTGTAATTAGAGTATCATGTAATTTGCTCAACTGCTTAATCCCATAGAAGAATGTAACAGTCTCAGAGTAACAGTACCAACAATAGCACCTGTAACAATATGATTATGTAAAACACTTCAGACCTTTTTTTTCCTGTAAGATATTTTCTACAGGGATGTATAGTTAATTTTTTGTGTTTAAAGTCTCTTGAAAGAATTTTATTGTGTGGTTATAACACCAACAGGGTACATACTTCTGGGTTAGGTTATTAGTTTTATTTTTTTATTTTATTTTTTTAATAAATTTATTTTATTTACTTATTTTTGGCTGCGTTGGGTCTTCGTTGCTGCGTGCGGGCTTTCTCAAGTTGTGGCGAACAGGGGCTACTCTTCGTTGCGTTGCGTGGCCTTCTCATTGTGGTGGCTTCTCTTGTTGAGGAGCATGGGCTCTAGGGCGCACGGGCTTCAGTAGTTGCAGCACGCGGGCTCAGTAGTTGTGGCTCAGAGACTCTAGAACGCAGGCTCAGTAGTTGTGGCATACAAGCTTAGTTGCTCCACAGCATGTCGGATCTTTTGGACCAGGACTTGAACCCATGTCCCCCTGCATTAGCAGGGGGATTCTTAATGCCTGCACCACCAGGGAAGCCCTAGTTTTATTTTTGATTTTTTAAAAATTAAACTTTTGAAGTAATGTGGGTTTGCATGCATTTGTGAAATAATACAGAGATCCTGCGTATCCTTTATTCAGTTTCTCCCAGTGGTAACATCTTGCAAAACTGTTAATACAATATCACAGCCAGAATATTGACATTGGTATAGTCAAGCTACAAAACATTTCAATCACAAAGATTCCTATGTTGCCTTTCCTAGCCGTACCTACCTCCCACCTCTTACCCCTCCCATCCCTGACCTTTGGCAACCACTAAATCTGTACTCCATTTCAGTAATTCTGTCATTTTAAGAATGTTACATAAATGGAATCACACAGTATGTGACCTTTTGGAATTGGCTTTTTTTTTTTTTTTTTTTTTTTTTTGCGGTACGCGGGCCTCTCACTGTTGTGGCCTCTCCCGTTGCGGAGCACAAGCTCCGGACGCACAGGCTTAGCAGCCATGGCTCACGGGCCCAGCCGCTCCGCGGCATGTGGGATCTTCCGAGACCGGAGCATGAACCCGTGTCCCTTGCATCGGCAGGCGGACTCTCAGCCTCTGTGCCACCAGGGAAGCCCTTGGGATTGGCTTTTTTTTTTTTACTGAGCATAATTCCCTGGAAAGCCAGCTAATTTGTGGCATATATCAGTATCTCACTTTTTTCTATTTTTAAGTAGTGTTATGTGGTATATATGTACCAGAGTTTGTTTAACCACTCACCTACTGAAGGACATTTGGGTCATTTCCACTTTTTGGCTATTACAAATAAAGTTGCTCTGAACATTTGTGTACAGGTTTTGGTGTAAACCTAAGTTTTGTTTTCTCTGGGATAAATGCCTAAGAGTGCAATTGCTTGGTCATATGGTAGTTAGTTGCATGTTCAGTTTTATAAGAAATTGTCAAATTATTTTGCAGAGTAGTTGTATCATTTTTCATTCCTACCAGAAATGGATGAGTAATACAGCAATTTTATTTTTAAGGATTGCTTTTTGTACTTTATTTTTATAATTATATGCTTGTTTAATTATGTAAGAAGTAGTCACATCATTCTAAAGTCAAATATTTAAGACAAGGTACATTCAAATAAGTCTAACATTTACGACCCCTGTTCCTTTCACTTTGGAAGTAGCAGTTTTTGAAAAATTGATTATTCCTTCCATTGTTTGTTATATTAGAAACAGATATGCACATATATATATATTTGTATTCCCCTCCTTACTTAGATAAGCAGTAGTATAGTAGAGTTTTTGCCACATTAATTTTTTTGTCTTAAAAATATATCCTGAAGATCACTTCATAATAGTAATATAGAGATTGACTCATTTCTTTCTGTAGCTTCAAGGTGCTCCATCTTTTTCATGTACTGTAGTTTAGTCAGCCCTTTGAGTGGACATTTGAGTTGTTTCCAGTCTTGTGTAATTGCAAGTGGAAGTGGGATTGTTCAGTAAAAGGGTAAATGTATATATCAAATTTTGTCAGATATTGCCAAATTCCCCTCCAGTAGCAACTGTCCAGTTTTGAATTCCCCCCAGTCATGGATAAGCATGCCTATTTTCCCCAGCCTCACAGTAGAGTTTTTGATAGACTTGGAGTTTTGCTGGTTTAACTAGGTGAGAAATGGTAATCTCAGTGTTTTATTGACACTTTTCATTTGTTTATTATGAGTGAGGTTTTTCCTTTTTTTTTTTTTTATTGGAGTATAATTGCCTTACGGTGTGTTAGTTTCCGCTCTACAGTAAAGTGAATCAGCTATATGTATACATATATCCCCTCCCTCTTGGACCTCCCTCCCACCGCACCCCCCCATCCCACCCATCTAGGTCACCACAGAGCACCGAGCTGAGCTTCCTGTGCTTTATGGCAGGTTCCCACTGGTTATCTGTTTTACGCATGGTAATGTATATATGTCAATCCTAATCTCCCAGTTCATCCCACCCTCCCCTTCCCCGCCCCCCCTCCCCCCCCCCCGTGTCCACATGTCCATTCTCTACGTTTGCATCTCTATTCCTGCCCTGGAAGTAGGTTCATCTCTACCATTTTTCTAGATTCCATGTATATGCATTAATGTACGATATTTGTTTTTCTGACTTACTTTTCTCTGTTTGACAGACTCTAGGTCCATCCACATCTCTACAAATGACCCAATTTCGTTCCTTTCTATGGCTAAGTAATATTCCATTGTATATATGTACCATATCTTCCTTATCTATTCATCTATTGTTAGACATTTAGGTTGTTTCCATATCCTAGCTATTGTAAATAGTGCTGCAGTGAACACTGGGGTACATGTGTTCTTTTGAATTACGATTTTCTCAGGGTATGTGACCAATAGTGGGATTGCTGGGTCATATGATAGTTGTATTTTTAGTTTTTCAAGGAACCTCCATACTGTTCTCCATAGTGGCTGTATCAGTTTACATTCCCACCAACAGTGCAAGAGGGTTCGCTTTTTTCCACACCCTCTCCAGCATTTATTGTTTGTAGATTTTTTTTTTTTTTTGCAGTACGCGGGCCTCTCACTGTTGTGGCCTCTCCCATTGCGGAGCACAGGCTCTGGACGTGCAGGCTCAGCAGCCATGGCTCACAGGCCTAGCCACTCCGTGGCATGTGGGATCTTCCCGGACCGGGGCACGAACCTGTGTCCCCTGCATCGGCAGGCAGACTCTCAACCACTGCACCACCAGGGAAGCCCTGTTTGTAGATTTTTTGATGATGGCCATTCTGAGTGGTGAGAGGTGATACCTCATTGTAGTTTTGATTTGCATTTCTCTAATAATTAGTGATGTTGAGCATCTTTTCATGTGCGTCTTGGCCATCTGTATGTCTTCTTTGCAGAGATGTCTATTTAGGTCGTCCACCCATTTGTTGATTGGGTTGTTAGTTTTTTTTTAATTTTTTTTAATATTAAGCTCCATGAGCTGTTTGTATATTTTGGAGATTAATCCCCTGTTGGTTGCTTTGTTTGCAAATATTTTCTCCCATTCTGAGGGTTGTCTTTTTGGTTTGTTTATGGTTTCCTTTGCTGTGCAAAAGCTTTTAAGTTTCATTAGGTCCCATTTGTTTACTTCTGTTTTTATCTTCATTACTGTAGGAGGTGGGTCAAAAAAGATCTTGCTGTGGTTTATGTCAAAGAGTGTTTTTCCTATGTTTTCCTCTGAAAGTTTTACAGTGTCCGGTCTTACATTTAGGTCTTTAATCCATTTTGAGTTTATTTTTGTGTATGGTGTTAGGGAGTGTTCTAATTTCATTCTTTTACATGTAGCTGTCCGGTTTTCCCAGCACCACTTATTGAAGAGGCTGTCTTATCTCCATTGTATATTCTTGCTTCCTTTGTCATAGATTAGGTGACCGTAGGTGCATGGGTTTATCTCTGGGCTTTCTCTCCTGTTCCATTGATCTATATGTCTGTTTTTGTGCTAGTACCATGCTGTCTTGATTACTGTAGCTTTGTTGTATAGTTTGAAGTTGAGTCTAATTCCTCCAGCTCCATTTTTCTTTCTCAAGATTGCTTTGGGTATTCAGGGTCTTTTGTGTTTCCATACAAATTGTAAAATTTTTTGTTCTAATTTTGTGAAGAATGCCATTGGTAATTTGAGAGGGATTGCACTGAATCTGTAGATTGCTTTGGGTAGTATAGTCATTTTCACAATATTGATTCTTCCAATCCAAGAACATGGTATATTTCTCCCATCTGTGTCATCTTTGATTTCTTCAATGAGTTCTTTATAGTTTTCTGAGTACAGGTCTTTTGCCTCCTTAGGTAGGTTTATTCCTAGGTATTTTATTCTTTTCATTGCAGTAAATGGGAGTGTTTCCTTAATTTCTCTTTCTGATCTTGCGTTGTTAGTGTATAGGAATGCAAGAGATTTCTGTGCATTAATTTTGTATCCTGCAACTTTACCAGATGAGCTCTAGTAGTTTTCTGATGGCATCTTTAGGATTTTCTATGTATAGTATCATGTCATCTGCAAACAGTGACAGTTTTACTTCTTCTTTTCCAGTTTGGATTTCTTTTCATTTTCTTCTCTGATTGCCGTGGCTAGGACTTCCAAAACTATGTTGAATAAGAGTGGTGAGAGTGGACATATCCTTGTATGAGTGAGGTTTTTCTTTGATTTTGTTTCACTTTATAATAGTTACTAGCCTTTTTCCAGATAGTTAGGTTTTTTTTAACATGTTAAAATCTTTTTTTTTAATCATGGGGTAAATATCTGTTGATTTTCAGTAAAGCTTGCTTAAAAACTGACCATTAGGGAGGACAGTCACTTGAGTGATATCTGCTTATTGTTCTGTGATAACTAGAATTATCAGTGATGCTAGGATAGTTTTATGTCCTACTAGATATTAAGGCAAGTCTTATTACTGAGTAGTAGGTATTTCAGTCTAAAGCTCTTATTCTCCCATCTCAGCTCCCATGTAAGAACTATATCTAGTTATTTGACATTTAGACTAATAAGTTTAGACAGTGAAAACGCTTTGGGGGCGGAAGGCGGGGCAAGTAAACAGTTACTATGGCTGATGTACTTCATGAGCGGAGGCTGGGGGAGGTTAATGAAATATTTTGCTTAATTTTTAAATGTTTAGTGTTTATTATTTCAAAATTGGAAATAATTTAGGCAAATAGTAATAATGCAATAATGACGCTAACATTTCCCCCCAGACTTTTTGCTTTTTTCAGTTTGGAAAAAAAAAGTACTAGTTTCCAAAGTAAAAAATTATTTTCTTAACACAACAGAGTCACTTAACTGGCATCTACTGCTAATTATGCTAGATCAAATCTAAACTGTAAGGCAAGTTGATGTACATATATTTTATACTGTGCATTTTTCAATAAGTACATTAGAGAAATTATCAAGTTTATCACATTTAAAACAGATCTGCTTTACATCTAAATTTATGAAAGTTTATAAATAATCATGTTAATATTTTAATATAGGAGTTTGGATAAAGAGAGGGCAGTGCTACTACAACGCCGGAAAAGGGAAAATATGTCAGGTGGGTGAAAAGGATCTATACTAAATCAACTTTAGTATGATTGAGAGAATAAGTGGCCTGCATATTTTTTAGTCAGACATAAACTGCTTGCTAATGAATGTTGATTGTATATATAATTTACAATCTCAAGTGTAGGTTTTAAATACTCTTTTTTACAGATTTTATAGAACAGTAATGTATTTATTTTAGGAAATATGGAAAATAAATAAAAATCATATTTTCTTGCACATAGGTAACCTGTTGGTTTAAAGATGTAAAATATGTTTGCTGTTTTGAAAGATGGTGATCCGTTAGTTGATCATGTGCAATAGTGTTTATTTCATTTTTAGGAACAGGATTTGAAGTTTTAACATATGCTAAACTTTCACTTTGGCTTATAAAACATGTTGCCACCAATACAACTATTTTTGAATAACCATAGTTTATTGAACTGTGTGATGGACATTTGGGGTGTTTCCAGTGTTTTTGTTATTATAGATAGTAACGTCATGAAACCCTCTTGGAGAAGGGTTTTTTTGTACTTTTCCCATTTTATCTGTGGATAGATCCCTAGAAATGGGGCTGCTGGGTGAAGAGGGTAAGTGTATATAGAATTCTGCTAGATATAGCTAAATTCCCCTTCATAGAGAATTCTGAATTTCCACTGGCTATGTTTGTAAGTGTCTGTTTCCCACAGTCACACCACCTGAGTGTGTTGTCAGATTTTGTATCCTTTCTAGTTTAACATACGAGAAATATAGTTGCAGTTTGCATTTAAATGTGTCTTACTGAGTGAGGAAGTGAAAAAAAATGTTTATTCTTCAGAAAGGTGGGGGAAAGTAGTTTGTCATGTGGAATGCTGTTTTATTGTTTGAAGTAGAAGTATTACTTGTGCAATAATTTTTATTTTGCCTTTGAAGATGGTGATACCAGTGCAACTGAGAGTGGTGATGAGGTTCCTGTGGAATTATATACTGCATTTCAGCATACCCCGACATCGATTACTTTAACTGCTTCAAGAGTTTCCAAGGTTAATGATAAAAGAAGGAAAAAAAGTGGGGAGAAAGAACAAAACATTTCAAAATGTAAAAAAGTAAGTTTTTCCTATTTTGAAGATGAATAGATAGGAAGTGGTAGAAGTAATGGATAGTAGCTAGAGAAGGTAACAGCATCTAAGCTTACTCAAACTCATTTAAAATTTTTAATGTGTTTTAAAGATTGAAATGGAGTAGAGCAAAATGTTTGCAAACTGCTTTAAATCATCACTCTGATGAGACTAGTCATAGAAATGCAAAAGCTAAAATAAGATTTAGTGAAGGTTGTTGGTTTAGAAAACAGAAATAACAGTTCTAAATTTTTAATAGCTTATAAAGAGGTAGAGGAGCATATAATGATTGTGAATGGTTGTTTATAGCTGTTTGTCTCTGAATCATCTTTAATCATTTTAATAAGACTCCACATTTGTTGAATTTCTTACGATCTAGATTTTTCTCACTTAAATTTTTGTATTAAAATATCACCAGGAGGGGCTTCCCTGGTGGCGCAGTGGTTAGGAGTCTGCCTGCCGATGCAGGGGACGCGGGTTCATGCCCCGGTCCGGGAAGATCCCACATGCCACGGAGCAGCTGGGCCCATGAGCCGTGGCCGCTGAGCCTGCGCGTCCGGAGCTTGTGCTCCGCAACGGGAGAGGCCACAACAGTGAGAGGCCCACGTACTGCAAAAAAAATATATATACATCACCAGGATATGATGGCAGAAAACTACTTATAAGCCACTTTTTAATAAATTTGTTATAATTGCTAATGAAGTTTTTTGTCATGTAAGGTAAAAGATACTTTCCATAATGACTATATATTTATTAAAGAGTGAAATTATACGTAGGTATAAAATCATTTTTTTTTGAGTAATTCTTCATGATATTATTTGGTTATTTAATAGGCAGCATGTATTTTTTTTTTTTTTTTTTTACATTTAATTAATTTTGGGGGCTGCGTTGGGTCTTGGTTGCTGTGCACAGGCTTTCTCTAGTTGAGGTGAGCGGGGCTACTCTTCATTGCGGTGCACAGGCTTCTCACTGTGGTGGCTTCTCTTGTTGTGGAGCACGGGCTCTAGGTGCGCAGGCTCAGTAGTCGTGGCACACGGGTTTAGTTGCTCCGCGGCGTGTGGGATCTTCCCAGGCCAGGGCTCAAACCGGTGTCCCTGTGCATTGGCAGTCGGATTCTTTTTTTTGTTTTGTTTTTGTTTTTGTTTTTTTTGCGGTACGAGGGCCTCTCACTGTTGTGGCCTCTCCCGTTGCGGAGCACAGGCTCCGGACGCGCAGGCTCAGCGGCCATGGCTCACGGGCCCAGCCGCTCTGCGGCATGTGGGATCTTCCCAGACCGGGGCACGAACCTGTGTCCCCTGCATCGGCAGGCGGACTCTAAACCACTGCGCCACCAGGGAAGCCCAGCAGTCGGATTCTTAACCACTGCGCCACCAGGGAAGTCCGGCAGCATGTACTTTTAAATATCTTTTTCATTTTCTAATTTCACCTCCCTGTTTAAAATAAGTCTTGATTCTAGCAGTCTTCACATATGTGTCTCTCTCTAATTTTGCTATTCTTCTCCTGTATTTTATTCAGTCTGGACAACTATTACCAAATTCTCCCTCTGATTTCTGATATGTTATCTTTACTTAAGCTGTTCCTTCATTGTTCAGAATATTCTCTTCTCCATCTTTATCTTTTAAACTCCTACTCTACTTTGAGGCCCATCTAAAGCAGTACTTTTTTCGATGAAATTTGCTATGATGATCTTTCTTTGCATTTCATCATGGCACTTGAACCTATTATTACAGCACTTAAGCACATTTTGCTTTATTTCATTGTTATTTTCCTCATCTCAGATTGTAACTTATGCAGAGAAAGTGATTGTCTATTAAGTGCTTTTTACAATTTAGGAACTCATGTTTAGGTATTGACCTAATTTTTTCATCTACTGCTTTCAAATTATGCCTTCTCTGTTTACTGTATAAAAGTTACTTGGAAACGTTATCCTTGTGTAGTTCTATTTTTAGGTCATCTAGATTAACAAATCTACTTTTTTAATAAAACAGATTTTGCATTTTCTCTGGCTGAAATGACTTTTGGCTATTTAAAATGAATCAATTCTGTCTTGGAGCACATTTTATTTGTTTCAGAATATTGTTGTATATTTAAAAAGAGAATTTTTTCTCTCTTGTTAAGTTAGTAATACTTGATAAGTGTTAGAAAAAAAAATCCAGGAACTGGGCGTAAAAGA
The DNA here is from genome assembly GCF_008692025.1 of Phocoena sinus. Taxonomy (NCBI): domain Eukaryota; kingdom Metazoa; phylum Chordata; class Mammalia; order Artiodactyla; family Phocoenidae; genus Phocoena; species Phocoena sinus. The sequence goes on from NC_045771.1 coordinate 88,653,224, forward strand.
TTTAGTTTGCTTTACTGTTAAGTTTTTATTATTATTTGGGGGCAATATATAGTTAAAAATATATAGCAGAAGGATATATCTAATTTTGCTTTTTATTCAGCCTGTTGTTATGGCTAACTGTTAAAAATGTGAATGGAGTTAACAATAGACATTCTGGACAGATGACATTTAAAAAATACTCATAAAACCCTATTAAGGTATTGTTGGTTGGTGTTTTAGCAGTTTAGGGCTTTGGCATGAAGCGTTAACACTGTTAAAGACATGGATTGTGTATTGTGACCCATATATTAGGATTTTAATTTTTTTTAATTTTAAAAATTTTCTAATTTTACTTGAAAAGAATTTTTCAAACTTGATATTAATTTTTTCATAAAACTATGGTCAGCACATATTACTTACTTATGAATGTTCTATTTTTCTTTCAGTGTTTCCTCTGTAAATCAAACTTGCATCTTCTTTCATCATACTTCAAATTCTTCTTTTGTTTCAGCAGCACAGCCATTATCCAGGTTTAAAAATCTTTAAGTCATCTTTAGTCTTTGACATTCAGAGTTATTGTCAAAAGCACTATTGATTTTTCCTTGGGAATGTCTCTTCAGTATATTGTTATTTTTCTTCCTTTTTGCTTCTATAAACCCAGTCTACGCCCTTATTACCTCTAGTACAGTAATATCTTCTTTAATTTCTCCAACTTTATCCTCTTTTTACTTTAGTCCATTCTGCATTTGGTTCTGACATGTTCTGTGAATATCGTTTTTATATCCCTTCTCTGCTCAGAGGTATTTCATGGATTCCTCCATCATAGTGAAGAACATACGGTATTTAAGTCAGAATCTTAAAATGTGAGTTTTTAAATAAGGCTTTCATGACCTACTTTTACATTTTTTTTAGCCAGTCTTACGTCATAACTATTTTCAGTAGGTAACAAGTGTGGTATATTAGTTTTTCTTTGAGTGCGACATATTTCTTCCTATTGCGTGCCATCTTTCATATTTCTTTAGTACCAGAATTGTATTTCTTTCAGTTGTCCACCTGTCTGAACATATTTATTCTCCATAGTCCTAGCTCTTTTTCTGTGTTTTACGTGAAGGTTCTTTGCTGCTGCTGCTGCTTCTCCTTCTCCTCCTCCTCCTCCTCCTCCTCTTTTTAATAAAACTTGCTGTCTTCCAACGTATAGTCTGCACACAAATTTGGAACCTAAATAAATTAGGAACTATATTGCTTACTCTAGGTTTAGTGTTCGTAAGTCTCTCGAAGTAAGAGTGTACACTTTGGGGAGTGGAGTGGTGAAGTAAGTCTTAGCTAACACTTTAGGACTTGGCAGATTAGAGAGCTCCCATTCAATATTTACTGAGTAAGTACAGTTCTTTTCACCATAGTGCTTATAATTTGAGTCCCTACTAGTAAGTGCTCAAGTATTACTCGCTAGTTAACTTAGAAATTATTTTAACCCACCCCAAAACTTGGCTCATGACTTAAAACTACTGCAATATTTTTAATACCTTCCAACTTTTATCAAATATTTTTCCATGATTGTAATATTGAGCACACAGAAAATTTAGAAATTTTCTTAGCATTGTATCTTATACATATTTTCATGTTATTACATAGTCTGTATTTATTTTTAATAGTAGTACAGTGTTCTAGTAGAAGACTTTACTTCAACATTCCCCTAGTTCTGACTGTATTGGTTATTACCATATTTTGTGTTATTTATGCGACTTCAATAAAAAGCTTCAATAAAAAGCTTCAATAAAAAGCTTGAGTGAACTCATTTTTAAATATTAATTATATCCAGTTTTTAAAAAACTAACTCAGAATTCCATGTTATTTCAGGCCTTTCGTGAAGGATCTAGGAAATCATCAAGAGTTAAGGTAAACACATTAAATTTAAGCCCTTATTATCAGTTGTCAAATATCTAGTGGTTAAGTGGTTGCTTGTTCATAATAAAGTAAATTATGCTTACTTTACTTACATAAAGTAAATTATGTGTCATTTTATTGCTTATTATCTTTACCAGAAGTGGGACAATAGAGAATTATAATAGGGTTAATATACCACTCTTGGAGTTTATTAACACTGTTAAAACATTAAACAAAAGGAGATATATAAGTAATTTCTAATAGTAAAATTTCTAATACTAAAATTAAAAAATTTCATTTATCATTATATTCCGTGTCTCCAGTACCACTAGTATTCAGACATAGAAATGCAAAATAATATTTGGAATTTGAAATTTTGCTCTTTTGCAAAGTTGGAATTCTAGTGATTTAGTTGTCAGTAGTTATAAAATATTATAAAATCACCATAGATTCACCGTGTAAGTACAAACTAGTCACTTATGCCTTGAATTAATTAGAATACATCCTCAATGTTGTAGATGCCAAGATTGCTGAGAGAAGCAAGCCCCCCCCAGCTCTGCCTCCCCTTAAAAGATAGGTTTCTGTTGGATCACAGAGGTCAACTATACAGTGTTACTCTAACTTTCTAGGTTAGGTAGTAAAGGAGAATGAATATCTCAAGTTGCCAGATATTAAAATAGGATGTGGGAAGCATGTTAGAATACATGTGTTGTCCCCATAGTATAAAGTGTAATAATTATTAATTATTCCACATTCCTGGAAAACAGATCATTAAGCAGCTGTCCAATGATTATTCTTGCATAGTTTTGGAACTTTTTCTTAAGAATGTTAATACATGGTGTCACTCAGCATACTGCAAGTCCAAAGTCTTATAAAATGTTCTGTATATGTTAAAGTTGGGGGTTTTATATTTACTATATTAAACTTGTATTTATGGGATTTTCTCTGACACCAGAATGAAGAGGTCTGAAAAAGGGTTTTTTATTAAGCTGTTGGAACTATTGATACTCCAGTGGTTTTCCTTTTTTCCCATTTTATCTAATCTGAATAGCAGGCTTAATGAGGAAGGAGCATCTTTTACTTAACTGAGATATTTTCATTTATTACGTAAAGAAGTGACAAATTAAAATTTGAAAAATGCTTTGTTCATCTTTGAAAATTTTTTCGTTAACTTGAATATGTCTTTAAGATCATTACATTTCTAATAAGTAATTCTGTCATATTAAAAAGGCTCAAGAGATATAGAAGAGCTGTATTGAAGAGAAACCAAGTTAGTAGAGGATTTATTTGGCGGGGGAGGGAGAGCAAAAAAGAAAACAAATTAAAAACTGAGACGATTTCTTTAATAAAGCTGATGAAAACCTTAATATGTAGTGTCATATAGGAGAAAGACAAATACTGTATATTATCACTTATATGTGGAATCTAAACAATAAAACAAATGAATAAGTAGAATAGAAACAGACTCACAGATACAGAGAACAAACTAGTAGTTACCAGTGGGGGAAGAGGTGTGACAAGGGCAAGATGGGGTTAGGGGCTTAAGAGGTACAAACTACTATGTATAGAATAAATAAGCTACAAGGATAATAATAATAAGCAAAGGGAATATAGCCGATATTTTATAATCACTTTAAATGAAGTATGATCAATAAAAAATTTTGAATCACTACATTGTCCACCTGAAACTAATGTAATATTGTAAATCAGTTATACCTCAATATATAAACAAATAAATAGGGGTAGTAAAAAAGTGATTGTAAACTTCTGTGTCTGTATATAGTATTTGAAAAACATTTTTGTATTATATAAGCCATATTCACTATGGAAAATTCTGAAAAATAAAAAAAAATAAATAAAGGCCCCAAAATATGTGATGTTTCATATTTCTGTAAAAATCTGTTCTTTATCAAGTGGTCATTATAATGTAGAATATATAATTCCGTAAAAGATCAGTTGGTAAAAGAAACCTACCCCTATCAAATAGTTGAGCAACTTACTATCGTTTGTTTCATTATAGAAAAGAATACTTTTTGTAATAAAGATTAGTTACCTATATGGAAGGTAGACTGATGGTAAATTTTAGTAAGTGTTACCATACACATGTACATGTCTAGCAGCATATATAAGAATTTTCATGAAATCTATATGTGATTTTTAAATTTCACAGTTATGGTAGGTTGTACACAGTATAGAAATAATCTATCTTCTCATAAAGGTGTTCCGTTCTGTAGAAGAATTGATGAACAGCATTTGCAAACAACTAAATTGAAACTTCTTGTGTTAATAAATCCATTATAAATTTGAATTATGCTATGGATAAGATATATGTTTTTGTTATCTGCATTAATTGATTTTCGTCCTAAGACTGCAAATAATTAATTGAGGGAGTCCAGGCTTTAATAAACTTTTTAAATGTGTGGTAATTATGCCTTTCTCTAAGTTGCATTCCAATGAGAAAAGGATTCCCTTTTTGTTTCCTAAAACCTATTGAGAGGTTGTAACTTTTCACTGCTTGGCATTTAGCATTCTTTTTCTTTTTTAAAAAAATTTTTATTAGAGTATTGTTGATTTACAATGTTGTGTTAGTTTCTGCTGTACAGCAAAGTGAATCAGTTATACATATACGTATATCCACTCTTTTTTAGATTCTTTTCCCATATAAGTCATTACAGAGTACTGAGTAGAGTTGCCTGTGCTATACAGTAGGTCCTTATTAGTTATCTATTTTATATATAGTAGTGTGTATACGTCAATCCTAATGTCCCAATTTATCCCTCCCCCCTTTCCCCCTTGGTAACCAAACCATAAGTTTGTTTTCTGCATCTGTGACTCTATTTCTGTTTTGTAAATTAGTTCATTTGTACCATTGTTTTAGATTCCACATACAAGCGGTATCGTATGACATTTGTCTTTCTCTTTGACTTACTTCACTCAGTCTGACAATCTCTAGATCCATCCATGTTGCTGCAAATGGCATTATTTTGTTCTTTCTATGGCTGAGTAATATTCCATTGTATGTATGTACCACCTCTTCTTTATCCATTCATCCATCGATGGACATTTAGGTTGTCCATGTCCTGGCTATTGTATATAGTGCTGCAGTGAACAATGGGGTGCATGTATCTTTTCGAACTATGGTTTTCTGCAGACGTATGCCCAGGAGTAGGATTGCTGGATCGTGTGGTAGCTCTATTTTCAGTTTTTTAAGGAACCTCCATACTGTTCTCCATAGTGGCTGTACCAATTTACATTCCCACCAACAGTGCAAGAGGGTTCCCTTTTCTCCACACCCTCTCCAGCATTTATTGTTTGTAGAATTTTTGATGATGGCCATTCTGATTGGTGAGAGGTGATACCTCATTGTAGTTTTGATTTGCATTTCTCTAATAATTAGCGATGTTGAGCATCTTTTCATGTGCCTCTTGTCCATCTATTTAGGTCGTCCGCCCATTTTTTGATTGGGTTGTTAGTTTTTTTGATATTGAGCCGCATGAGCTGTTTGTATACTCTGGAGGTTAATCCCTTGTTGGTCACCTTGTTTGCAAAGACTTTCTCCCATTCTGTAGGTTGTCTTTTCGTTTTGTTCTTGGTTTCCTTTGGTGTGCAAAAGTTTTTAAGTTTAATTAGGTCCCATTTGTTTATTTTTGTTTTTATTTTCATTACTCTAAAAGATGGATCAAAAAACATCTTGCTGCATTTTGGCACTTAGCAATCTTATCTTACAGATTTTTAATAGGGGGTATGAGGAGGAGCAAGCACTTAAGCTTAAAGGTCTTTATTTTGTGAGACATTTTATTCTCATGTTGAATTTATCATGTGGACAGTTGATTATAGATCTTGGAATTATACAAAATTAAGATATCAAAGTATATTTTTATTATAAAACATGTTAAAAGTTGAAGTATTATATCAGAAAATAAGTTTATACTTAATATGTAGTATGTATAGTTTACATAATAATTGCAAATTTATTCTGGTTAAATAGAACTGTGAGTACAGAGTAGATATTGGCAGTCTCAAAAAAATTATTACACGCTATCTTTTTTTAACCGTTAGCTGACAGTGACTCCAAAGTTTTGGGTATTTTCAGTTTTATTGAAAGCCTCCATTTGGCTACAGTAGTGAAGCTTCAACTTCTGCTATTCAACTTAACTCTGCTTCCTTCAGTTTTCCAACTCGTGTGTCTGGCATCAGTATAAAAATGTATTAAGCTGCTCACTTATGGTCTTTTTTTTTTTCTTTTTCCTACTAGGACCAACTTAGAAAGCCTATCATTATTTCTGGTTTATATTGTATTCTTTTATATAGATTGTCATATTGTGTGTGTGTGTGTGTGTGTGTGTGTGTGTGTGTGTGTGTGTGTGTGTAAATACTTAAAATCCAGATATTAATGCTTAGTTTGCTATGATTTTAGGGCTCAGCTCCAGAGATTGATCCTTCGTCTGATGGTTCAAATTTTGGATGGGAGACAAAAATTAAAGCATGGATGGATCGATACGAAGAGGCAAATAATAACCAATATAGTGAGGGTGTTCAGAGGGAGGCACAAAGAATAGCTCTGAGACTGGGCAACGGAAATGACAAAAAAGAGATAAATAAATCAGATTTGAATACCAATAATTTGATCTTCAAACCTCCTGTAGAGGTAAATATATCATTTGCCAAGAGATGATAAAACAAAAACCTTTTTCTACTGTATATCTTAAGTACTTAGACTGAAAGCAGTCTGGTTTTAGTTAATCTCAACTTTTCTCTGATTGTAGAGCCATATACAAAAAAATAAGAAAATTCTGAAATCTGCAAAAGATTTGCCTCCTGATGCACTTATCATTGAATACAGAGGGAAGTTTATGTTAAGAGAACAGTTTGAAGCAAATGGATATTTCTTTAAGAGGTATATTCATTTATTTCTCCATGTTAGTTTTCTGTAGTTAAGTATTGAATTTTTGGCTATTTTAAGCACAAAGCTATTGTTTATGTGTATTTTGTTTTCTAAGGGATTATTTTAATATTTAAAACTGTAGATGCAGATATATTCCTTAGTCTCTTTTAAAATTAATTAATTTATTTTTGCTTGCGTTGGGTCTTCATTGCTATGTGTGGGTTTTCTCTAGTTGTGGCGAGCGGGGACTACTCTTTGTTGCTGTGTGCGGGCGCCTCATTGCGGTGGCTTCTCTTGTTGCAGAGCACGGGCTCTAGGCACGTGGGCTTCAGTAGTTGTGGCTCATGGGCTCAGTAGTTGTGGCTCACGGGCTCTAGAGCACAGGCTCAGTTGTGGCACATGGGCTTAGTTGCTCCGCGGCATGTGGGATCTTCCTGGACTAGGGATCAAACCCGTGTCCCCTGCATTGGCAGGTGGCTTCTTAACCACTGCGCCACCAGGGAAGTCCCTATTCCTTAGTCTCTTACCCATCCCTATCGTGCTGACACTCCTAAAACAATCTACTTCAAAGATAAACTGTAGCAATATAGGTGGACATTAATGAAAAAGTCTGATTACCTGAGATTATAAGGAACCCTTTCCATCTAGGACCTTTCCTAATTCCTTATAATTGCTAGAACCTGCAAAGACCACTGGTGACCACGTCCTTTTTTTATCAGAGGATGTTAGATTTGGTCTTACATTATTGTCATCACTTTGAACTCCGACTTTCTTGGTACTGGAAGGACTTTGGAGCCCTCTTCTATCATTTGTGATTTTGGGGGTGGGAATTGATGTGATCTTGTGATAGCCATCGCTTCCCTGAGGTCGAGAAATATGTTTGCATCTCTAGGGAAATAACATTCTCAGCCTATATGCTATAATTATTTAAAATATTTCGTATTGTTTATAACTGAGTTACTTAAGTTATGAAAGATATACAAGAATCTTTCCCTTTCATATAGCAGATTTGATCTGAAACAGTGCTGTAAATCAAACACGTAAATGCACTGATAGGAACTTTAATGGCATCTCATTATGAATCCTTATGTAAAGGCAGTAGTCACTCCCTTTTTATCATTCTTTGTAAATTTGAATTCCCACCTGAATTAATTGTCTTTGGTTTAGGTAAGGTTATATGAGCAGGTAAAAATCTTATTAGCATGAATTAGCCTAGTGGTTAAGAATGGGTTCTGGTATCAGACTGCGTATATTCAAATCTTGGCCTCCCTACTTACTATGAGTCTTTTAGAAATTTCTTAAATTCAAAATGTTAATAGTTTCTAATGCATTTCTTTTTTTGTAGACCATACCCTTTTGTTTTATTCTATTCTAAATTTCATGGTCTAGAAATGTGTGTTGATGCAAGGACTTTTGGGAATGAAGCTCGGTTCATTAGGCGTTCCTGTACACCGAATGCAGAGGTAAGCTTATAGAAATCCTTTGGGGAGGCAGGGGTAGGGAGTGTGTGGAATCTGAGTATTAAGCACAAAAAAGTCTGGTGGCCTAAAACAGACCAACAGTTTTTAGTTGTTGATGCATTTTATACTGCCCAACATCTTTCCATTACGAAAATTTAGGTGATAACTGGCTGTGAGGTCTCAGGTTACTTTGAGCATTGAAGAAATTGTGATGTTACTTGTAAGAGAAAATACTGGACTTCTCTGTTTATTCTGGAAGCTCTATTTATGAGTCAAATATATGCTCTGATTTGATCAAGGTAGATGACGAAGCTGAAAACTAAAGTAGATTTTATATGTGCTGTAGTAAATTATGTTTTAGAAGTAGTGTATAAAATAATATTTCTGGTTTTGTTTTTCACATACCAAAATAAATGTTTTCTAGTTATATAATGTTACAGTTAAGTGTAGGTTTTGAAGCAAGACTTACAGATTCATGTCTTCTTTTTGACTTACTAGCTTTGTAACCTTGTCTGTGCTTCAGTTTTATCTGTAAAAAGATGTTATGTGGACTAAAGGAGTTAATACATGTAGAGTACCTAGAACAGTGTATATCACAGAAAAGTATAGTGTTAAACTGTACTTTAACTATATATTTATAAACTGTACCATTAATGCGTTTCATTAAATCAAAGATGCCATCACTTGTAAAACTCCCAATTTCACAGATTTTAAAAGGGGAAAAAATATGCACCATAGAATTGATGAAATAGAGTTATTTTCTTTTCGATGCTCCTAGAGCCTGCATCAAACTTGCATAGATGTGTACCTCCTTCCCAGTTGATAACCACTGATTTAGGTACAAGTCTTGTAATTAATGGCATATTTTCCATGTTGTATTTGTGAATTACTTTGAAAAGAATAGTTTTCAAAATTGCAAGATGAGATGCTTCTAAAGGTAGAAAATAATTTATAGAGACATATATTTATGGAAATACAAAATTATTCTTTTAACTAACAGGTGAGGCATGAAATTGAGGATGGAACCATACATCTTTACATTTATTCTGTACAAAGTATTCCAAAGGGAACTGAAATTACTATTGCCTTTGATTTTGACTATGGGAATTGGTAAGTTCAAGTCTGTAAATATGATACCTGTTGTTTTGAAATAATTCCTTAATGTCCTTATAAAAATGTAGGTATTGTCATTACTTCTTTAGCTTTCTATTTTTATTTACCATTAGGCAATTAAAAATACTTGGAAACAAGCATTCTGATATCAGCTTCCATTACAGCATGGTTGCTTTGCTCTTCCAAACTTTTCTTATTATTGTAATGTAATGCACATAGTATAATAATTAGTAATCCTAATTGAGCAATACTGACCTTGTTTATGTGAGAATATTTTCCTTCTTTTCTTTCTTGTATTTTAGGTAGAGTGTAGAGTTTTACTCATTCAATTAATTTGGTTAATCAGTAGAAATGGATAATTTCACTTATTGCCCCTCAGAAGAAAGGAAATTGTGCCAAAGTTTCTTTGCAGTATAAATTGAAAGGGTTTGTTGGCGATCGTACGAGGAAACTCTGAGACCTGTTGTTCTGAAACACTAAAGAAGAGTTGATTAACACTAAGAAAAGTTAATTCTGAGTAGAGAAACTGCAATTTAAATTTTAAAAATTTTACTGTAAAAAATAGTAATACAAAAGTCCATGTAGGGAGTTCCCTGATGGTTAGGACTCCGTGCTTTCACTTAAGTGGCCTGAGTTCAATCCGTGGTCGGTGAACTGAGATCCTACGAACCGCGTGGCCAAAAAAAAAAAAAAAAGTCCATGTGCCTCATTTCCAAATTAAGAAGCAAAACATTATCCATTAAAGGCCCATATGTTTAGCAGCCCGATTGCGTCTATCCTCTGTCTTTTACCAGAGATAACTGCCATCTTTAATTTGGTGAGTTTAACATTTTTATGAGTTTAACATTTTTACTATGTCTGTAGATGTCCCTAAATAGTATGGAGTAGTTTTGTATATTTTAAGAATTTATGGAAATTATAATCTGTATTATTTTGCATTCATCTTTTCTCATTCATTACTTTTGTGAGATTCAGTTCTTTTGTTATGTGTAGCTCTAATTCATTTATTTTCACTGCTGATGGCATTTATCCATTCCACTATTGGTGGACCTTTAGATTTACAAAAAATGCTGCATGTGTACATGTTCTCTCCATGATAGGGACGTAGAGGTGGAATTGCTGGGTTGTAGAATGTGTACAGCCTCAGTTTTTACCAGACGTGGGTGAATGACCAGTTTATACTCCCATAGCTTCACTTCCTTGCAACGCTTCTTTACTGTACTTTAAAAATCGATGTTAATCTGTGTGAGATAGTATCTTTTTATATTTGTAATTACCATCTTCCATGATTATTTTAAGAGCCCAAAGATCCTTTTATATATTCATTTGTCATTTGGATTCCTCTCTTATGACTTGTCTCATCATCTGTTCATTTTTCTGCTGGGTAGTCTTTTTTTTTAAACCGATGTGGGTGGAGGCACTTCTTTATATATTCTATAATCTTTTGGGTTATAAGGATTTCAGTTCATATCCTCCTGTATTTTATTTTTAAAAGTTTGTGTGGTATCCATTTTACATGCAGACGTTTTTAATGTCCATTATGTTTTCTGTCAATGAAATCCCTCTTCCTTCAGTATATGCATCTCTGCTTGATTGTTGGAGTCAGATTTATCCTGATAACTAAAGTGTTTCCTTTTTAGCTCTTTCTCCGCCCCACCACCAAGATGGAAAATTGAGCATAATAGCTCTTTGCTCATTGCTTTGGGGGACCGTTTCCCACAGTGGTTAAAAATATAAGCTTTTTATAATCTGACTCTCTGCTTTCAGATCCTAGCTCGGTCACTTATATTAGTTATGTAACCTTGGACCAATTTTGTCATCTCTCTCTGCCTCATTACCTCATTATAATATGAGAAAAATAATACCTAACAGGAATATTTCGAAGATTGAGTTAACACATGTAAAGGGTTTAAAACCATTCTTGATACAAAATAAGTGCTGAATAAATATTAGCAGTTGTCATCATTATTATTTGCAGTTCTGTTGTCCTAAAATCAAAGAAAATATCTAGAAAAAGTTTCCAGCTAGTTTCTGTTACTGCCTGATTTGGAGAGGTGAGGGGTAGACCATGATGTTTGAGTTCTACCCGATTCACAGAATTAGACAGTTTGACTTGTAGCTTTCTACCAGTGTTGAAAGTGAATGAGTTAGGCGTATTAGAAACTTGGAAAAGTAAATTATTTTTTATTATGAACAAACTACTCAAAACATGCAAAGTGGGAGTCTTCTGTTATTATTTAACTCTGGTTTGGGCATTCAGCCTATATCCTAGAGATGAACTGACTCTTGGTGGTAGACAAGAGGGTAGAGAGTTAAGAAATACTGAAGAGCTGAAAAGTGTGGGCTTTGGACTCAGACCTGTATTTGAATGTCATCCCTAGCACTTAATGTGTGACTTTGGACAAGATACTGACCTTCTGAGCTTTAATCTCATCTGTAAAATAGGAGTAATAATTATCACTACTGTGAAGATGAGAGGTAGTGCAATTATTTTTCAAGCTTCCGTTTATTTGAAAGAGGGAATACCTAAGGGCAAAGGCAAACATGACATTCAGTTTTTTCAAGGTAGCTTTTTAAAGAACCCTGGTTATTGAAATCATTCCTTAAAGTATAAGACAAACTAGTTAAGGTTTGGTATTTATTGTACCTAGCATTTTTTATTTAGGTCAGATTTAGAGTATTTTATCATATTCTGCATATACACTTTATAGCACTCTGAGGTAACCTGGGGTTTTTGCCTTAAAATATGCCATGGTATCATTTGACTTAAAAAGACTCAGTTTTAATTTATTGGAGTTTTTTCCTTCTGAAACCCATCACTGGTTATCCTTATGATTATGACCAATCTCTGGTCAGAAATCAACTTCTAATTATTATATTGTTTTTATGAGAAAATTTATTTTGTCATAGTTACAAGGAATGAAAATTAGCAAAAACGATTGCTTATAATTAGTAATAGCATACAGTTTTGTGGAGGTGTAGCTTAAAATGGATTAGAAAATATTACAGTCTATATCTTGAACAAATATTTAACTGGTTTTCTTTCCAGTAAGTACAAGGTGGATTGTGCATGCCTCAAAGAAAATCCAGAGTGCCCTGTTCTGAAACGTAGTTCTGAATCCACGGAAAACATCAATAGTGGTTATGAGACCAGAAGGAAGAAAGGAAAAAAAGAAAAGGATATTTCAAAAGAAAAAGATACACAAAATCAGAATATTACTTTGGATTGTGAAGGGACAGCGAACAAAATGAAGAGCCCGGAAACTAAACAGAGAAAGCTTTCTCCTCTGAGACTATCGGTGTCAAATAATCAGGTACTGAACTATGCTCTACTGATTCTTGATGGAAGAAGTTAAGAGAAGAAAATTAATTTGTCATATTTTATCCTATTTTTTATATAAAATGGCTTAAACTTTTTAAGTCATTCTCTTATTTAATGAAGTACTTATAAATGTAAACTACAGGTTCTGCTAGAATTTGTACAATATTTGTTAAACTTTTAAGAAACAGCTCACCCAGCAAATCCTTGTAGAATTGAATACAAGATTTTCCTTAAGACTGGGTAATTAAAAAAATTCTTCCAGATGGCACTGTCCTTATGTTTGTAATAAATGTTCTTATTTAAAGTCTTAAGCCATAATGATTCCTTTCCTTTAATATTTGGGACATAATGAAATCAATTCTATAGGGGTGGACATATGATTTTTGAGAGGAAGTTATTTTAAAAACACATAAGATAAATTTGAGGAAAGAGTTTGGCCTGTACTTCCGCTTCACCAGGAAGTATTTTGTTATATGCCCTTTAAACAAATGGAAGTTAGTTAGGCGGGACCTTTTAAATGTGAAGATTAAGTAAGCTTTTATTCGTCTCCAGTGTCTTATCTTCTAAGGGTAGTTTCCCTTAAGTGTTAAATTGAACAAACCTTTATTAAGCACTTGGTATTTGTAGGCGCTGGGTTATGTGAAATAATTTATATGTTTATGTGTTAGTAAGAATATAAACTTAAGGCTTTGCGGACTCTACTGATAAAGAACATTATTGACTAGAACTTTGAAAAACAAAATTATTTGATTGCATGATTTTGAAAAGTTTCCTGAATTTAGAACCAGTTTTAAGTTTCTGAAATGGATTTAAGTACTCTCGTAATTTTTATGTTTAATTAGTTCTGGTTGAAAGACATTTAAAATACATGGTTCTGTGCCTCTGGTTTGTAGATGGAGTAGTAGTTTCTATAAAGCAGTCATTTCCATCTTTCAGGAACCAGATTTTATTGATGATATAGAAGAAAAAACTCCCATTAGCAATGAAGTAGAAATGGAGTCAGAGGAACAGATTGCAGAAAGGAGAAGGAAGATGGTAAGTTGGAAGGCCGGTAGCAGCTTCCTTCTGTCACTTGGGTTTAGTGACACTGCTCGTCCCAAAATACTTGCTGCTGCCTTTAGGAGGGCCTTTACCTTGTTCTTTGAAGTTAGCAAACATGATGTGTCCCTGAGCATTTCATTTGGCTTTGTCATTACCATTCAAGTAACTTCCACTAATCTTTTGTATTTTCACTGTGTGTTCATTAGACAATTTAGAATTTCTGACATTTAAGAAATTTTTAACATTTTTGAAGCAGAGTACTATTAATTTTAATGCCAGAATTACTGTTCAAAATGTTTTTCATTAACTAAATGTATCCTTTCTCTTCATAATTTAATGTAAAACAAAAATGGAATTTTAAAGCTTATAATAGCACTAAATAAATGGCTTATGCGAAAAAGAAGAAAACCCACTGTTTGGCAGCTGCTATTTTTACATTTCATACTGCTATCATAAAATAACGTTTTCATTAAAATAAGTTTAGTATTTACACTCCCTGTACTATTTATTTGAAATATCTTAACCTGTATAAAAACTAGGACAAGATATTTTCTTAAAAATCCATGGTAATTTAGCAATTGATACAATGTCTAGGCCAGTTAAGAAGACATTAAGATATAGTTTGCCTTAAGATTTGAAAATGACTTTATATACCAACTGATGATCTTAGTATGGGCTTTCCCCACTCCCCTTTATTTTATATGCTCCCTTGTTTCCTGTTTTAGTGATTTTCATGTATTTCATGGACCCTCAGGTGTCATATACTTAGCGGTAGGATCTTTGGATTTTGGTCATTGTAGGCCTGCTTAAATGTAACTCTCTCTTATTGCCTTGATGGTCATTCCTCTAACACTGATGTATTGTTGATGTTCAAAATTGCAAAAGCAATGCAGAACTGTTTCACAGCCTCAGGATTTCAGAAGCACTGCTCTGATGGGACAGGGTAGTGTTAGGAACAGGAGAGAAGAAAAACAAATATAGGAGAAAATATTGGAGGAGGTTGCTTATAAAGAAAAAGGAGTTCTTCCTCTAAAAGGAATTATCTTGAACCTTTTTCAAGATTGGGTTACATCTAATAAATTACCTGTACCTACCCAAATTACCTATGGCCCTTTCTTGACTAGATGTTCAATATCGGCCAGTTCATTCCACAATTGCCACAGCCTTGTCTTTGCAATAATCCTGCAGAAACTTTTAGAAGATCACTTTAGGGTATGAGTGGTTTCTGTATGAGGCATGCGTCTGATACAAATACGGCTTTAAGGGCTATAACAGTGCTTTTGAGGGGAGAGAAATGAGAGGAAAAAAGAAAACTCAAACCTGGAGGTTTGTTATATGACTCTGGGGCTACTTTTTAAATACTTCCTTCTTTCAGTGCTGAGAAAGTTAGTGGAACTTAGAACATCCTCATTTTGAGATGGCAGAAGGAAAGAGAAATGCCTTTTTGTTGAACATGATGGAACTTTGGATAGATAGACAAAAAGGCATACTTGGGAATCCAGTTTTGTCCAGATTTTGTCTACTAGTATGCTGTATTAATATAAATGAATACTTCATGTTTTTATATCTGTTTTAGCATATTCATTTTAATATATGCCACTAAGGTGGTTGTGCAGCTGAGTATTTTTCATAGGAATAAACAAACGTAAATATTTAGAATTTGGTATTTTGAAGGGATATGAAATATTTTTTATTGAAGTATTGAGGTACAATATTGTATAAGTTACAGGCGTACAATAGTGATTGTTTTTAAAGGTTATACTCCATTTATAGTTATTATAAAATATTGGCTATATTCCCTGTGCTGTACAATATATCCTTGTAGCTTATTTTATACCTAGTAGTTTGTACCTCTTAATCTGCTACCCCTATACTTCCCCTCCCCCCCTTCCCTCTCCCCACTGGTAACCACTAGTTTATCTATATCTGTGAGTCTGCTTCTTTTTTCTTATATTCACTAGTTGTATTTTTTAGATTCCACATATAAGAGATATCATACAGTATTTGTCTTTCTCTGACTTATTTCATTTAGCATAATGCCTTCCACATCCATGTTGCTGCAAATGGCAAAATTTCATCCTTTTTTATGGCTGAGTAGTAGTCCATTGTGTGTGTTTGTGTGTGTAATACACACACACACACATATATGTGTGTATATTGGTCACATCTTTATCCATTCATCTGTTGATGGACACTTAGGTTGCTGCCATATCTTGGCAATTATAAATAATGCTGCTGTGAACATTGGGGTACACGTATGTTTTCAAATTAGTGGTTTTCTTTACACACTGAGAAGTGGAATTGCTGGATCCTATTTTTAATTTTTTGAGGAACCACCATACTGTTTTCCTTAGTGACTGCACCAATTTACATTCCCGCAAACAGTGTATGAGGGTTCCTTTTTTTTTTTTTTTTTTTTTTTGCGGTACGCGGGCCTCTCACTGCTGTGGCCTCTCCCGTTGCGGAGCACAGGCTCCGGATGCGCAGGCTCTGCGGCCATGGCTCACGGACCCAGCCGCTCCGCGGCACGCGGGATCCCCCCGGACCGGGGCACGAACCCCTGTCCCCTGCATCGGCAGGCGGACTCCCAACCACTGCGCCACCAGGGAAGCCCATGAGGGTTCCCTTTTGAAGTAAGTATTTAAAAATCCTTGGCTCCTTAACCTGTAGCCTTCAAGGTCACTGTAATGTTGTTAGTTGTAATTGCTATGTTTGCCTGGATGTTTTAATTATAGAATTTTTGCTATACTCAAATGACTAGAATGCAAAAAAGCATGCACCCTAGAATTCTTAAGCGGCTGGTATGGCCCCCTCCCACTCCCCAAAGTATTAGTGTTTGTGGGTTGAAATATTTTGTTTCGAAAAGTTTAAGTACTCATCAGCCTTTATTACTCCAGTGTTTGCCTTTTATATTGGCTATGTTAACATCAGTAATTGGAAAGATAGGTCAACTCCTGAGAAACTTAGGTCAAACTGATTTAAATTTTCTCCTGTGATGGGACAGACTTTAAAGTATTATAATAGGAGATACCAGTTCTCACGTGTATCTATGAGATTGAAATATAAAAAGTCAGACTTTCCTCCCAGATACGTACCATGTAATGTCCAAATTCAAATATACTTCAGCCCATCCTTTTGTAGTATAGCTTGAACCATATGAAATTGTTGATTTGATAGTTTTTATCTACACAAATGGCAGTTCCATATACAACCTAATATTAGCATGTTGCTCAGTCTCCAAAAATAGCACAGGTGATTTATGTAATTTGGTTGCTACTTTGTTCCTTTTGTTGAGAGTGGAAGATAATATCTCTGCCTTCAAGGGCATTTAGAAAACAGTTACAATGCAGCAGGAAGTGTGGTAAAGGAGATATGACAGGTAACTTAGAGCTGGAGGGATCAGAGGTCATTTCATGAACTAGGTAGAATTTACCATTACCTTATGACGTTTAAAATCACATTTGGCTGGAATTATAGGCTGTTTTTTTTGGGGGGTGGTGGTGAGGAGGGATATAGGAAAATAAGATTGGTTGCTTGTAGATCATATGAAATGCTGATTTCATGAAAGAATACTCAAATCATTAGGGGGCCAGGGTAGAAAGCCATTCTTAACATTTTCCTTTTTCCTCCGTTATATTTTGTCCTCTCCTTACAAAAGCTCACATGTGGCTAAATGGTATGGAACTGAATAGATGGTTATTGGACATTTTCTCTTTAGCTAGTAAGAGATACTTCTTTGGCAGTGGGTTGGAATTGACTTGGGAGAATCTTAAGCTGAAATACAGTGGGTTGAAATACAATAGTACAGTAAGTTGAAATACAGCAGGCTGTTTATACTCACCTGGTTTCAAAACCGGGGTACTACTGAGTAGACTCTCCCAGGTCCATGGTAGTTGAGTTGAAGTTAGGTGGCCATAACCTTGTCAGAGGTTAAGTGTACAGAAGGGGCTTAGATATTGAGAAGCTCACCTTATTTTGATGAACAGGTGATTGATTAAAAATATAAAACCTTAGAAAGATTTAAATTCAAAAGGAGGCTTGCTTCCCCTCCTTCACCCCATTTATAATGAAATGAAAAGAACCTCCTTTGTAGTATCTTTTAATATATTTTCAAAATAATTTTCCACAACCTTATGGAAAGACTACTTTGGGAATATAGTCTTGGTAATATTTGATGGCCTGTTATAGTCAGATTGCTTAAACTGGAGTCCATGCAAGGTGGTTCAGGTGGTCTTCACATGTAGGAGGATAGAAATTTGAGACCAACAAAAGGATATGAAGGGATAGTCACCTAGCTATGAGTTTCTTAAACCTGTCAAGCATCTAGGACAATTTAGAATTAACTGTATATCACTAGAATATAAACTACGTAAGGGCAAGGATTTGTAGGGCTCATTGCCTTAGCCCTAGCTTCTAGGGGAAAAAAAAGGTCTGGCTTTTATAAAAGTAGGTGGTCTATAATTGAGCTTATTAGATGTTCCTGGCAGCCATTTGAGGAAAGCTATAGATACGCCCATGAGTATGAACTAAATGAAGCTTATAGTCCAGGCAGGATAGGATGCAGGATTCCCCACAATTTTCTCAGCCTTGATCCTTCACATCAAAAGGTATTCCATGGAACTCTAATTTAAGATGTTTTGTGAAAGAGAGAGCTTTGTAGCCAGCTGACTTTAGTAAACAGTATACCTTGTCCCCAACTTCGAGATTTCCAGTATACATGGTGTTTGAAACCTCGAGAAATTCTGTTTATGTCAGCATTCCCTCAGCCTGTACGTCCTTGCAACTTGTTTTTCTGTAGTGACACCTTTGACGTCCTGCAGATTTTTATTCCATAGAAAAAAACACTCTGAGAAAACACTACTATACAGAATCCATGCTCTTACTAATGTCTCTGGGAAGTGACTTGATTTAGAAGATCAGTTTAGAAGATGCAAAAGGATTTTTAATAATAGTAAACTATAGGGGAGGGTAAATTTGCCAGAAAAGTCATCTGACATGTATTGTCCATCTTACTTTTCTCTCCTCAGAGCATGACTAAGTTAACGTTGATTACTAGTTTTAATTTTCTGAAGTCCCATTTTCTTCATCACAGTGTTTAGGAATTGTTTTTCCAAAATTGTAGTATCGACTAGCAAAAAGGAACCTGTTTATTTTTATAGGTTGTCTGTTCAAACGAAATGAGGATATTCAGCTTCAGCTGCCTTGTAGTAAATTCAAGATTTCCAAAATCTTGTTTAAAGACTTCATTACATACCTTCAAATTACAGTGATATACATGGTTTATATAATGTATACCCAATTCTTATTCACTTAAAAATTTGGGTGTTTGTTATATGCTGAGCACCATTTAAAGTACTGGGTGAACAAAAGAAGGCAAGGTCCCTGTTCTGGAGCAGCTTTCACAGAGGACGGGGTGGAAGGAGAAACAAACATCAAACAGGAAAGAGTACTATGAAGTTAAACTAAGTCATCATGTGGTAGAGAAGAAATGGAGATACTTACTCTTGTGGAACAATTTTATTGGTAAGCAGTAATCTTAGCATTTTTAAAAAAATTAATAAATTCCTATTCAAAAGGTTAAGGGAAGTTAGTTGAGTAAGAAGTCTTTTAATTTCTCTATTTCAACGCTGTAAGTAATTTGGTAGGTTGGCCCTGCCATTTCCCTTTTCCTTTAAAAGGCAACTTTGTTTTAAAGAGCCACTTCCTACTTGGTAGTAAGGTAAAAAAAAAAAAAAAAAGAAATCACAAAATACCTAAATGTCTTCATTTTGTTTCCTTCTCAATTCTTACATCCTACTACTAGCAAATTTCCTTCTAAAGCCACTGTAAGGCATCCAGAGTACATAAGCTTATTTTCACTCAGCTTCATATTACCAAATATCTCTAATTGGGATGAATTCTAACAATTTAGTCAGTGTAGTTTAGTTTTTCAGTCGTGATATTGTATAAAACTTTAATTCGTGTTCTTTATTATGTAGTCCTTGAACTATATGGACCTTAGGTTTTCACCATTTTTTAAAAAATATAAATTTATTTACTTTTGGCTGTGTTGGGTCTTCGTTGCTGTGCACAAGCTTTCTCTAGTTGCCGCGAGTGGGTGCTACTCTTCCTTGCGGTGCAGGGGCTTCAGTAGTTGTGGCTCACGGGCTCAGTTCCTCCACGGCACGTGGGATCTTCCCGGACCAGGGCTCGAACCCATGTCCCCTGCATTGGCAGGCAGATTCTTAACAACTGTGCCACCAGGGAAGTCCCTCACCATTTGTTGTATAAGGGGCTCATACAAGAAGATCTCCATTGTCTCTTCCAAGTACAACGTGACATGATTTCAAGTTAAATTTGTGTTCCAGTGTGTTTATACATTGAAGCACAAAATTGTAATAAAAATTCTCACTGTACCCACTCCTCAAGTGATAAAATCCTATAAAGGGATATTAAGCAGACTTTCTGCTTACAGAAAATTACTGTACTCTTGTGTGTTATAATGTAAAGCCATAAACTGAAAAATGTCATAAAAGCAATCTGTAGATCTCATCAGAGATTTCTCAGTTTTTTTAGTTCAGCACCCAACACTCCAGCGTTAACAACAGTGTTGTTGTTAACAACAAAAGTGAAAAGTCAACCCTGTCTGATTCTAATTCTAATTCTATATCAGGGTCTATCAGTTGCCAAGCTCATAGAGTGTAAAAATGACTTTTGAGGTCTGAACAGTCAGTGGCTTGGAATGAGTCATGATAATGAAACATGCAGGTCCTGGTGGTAGCCTTAGGTGACAAGTATCATCTAAACTACATCCAGCTCAGATGTCAGTATCTATGGACAGTCCGCTGGGGCTAACTAAGACTCCTAATTTCTCTAGTCCCCTGAACAATCAGCTATAATTATCTCAAGCTATATATAAAACTTATTTATCAGTTAGATCTATAAAGTGGGTGGTAATTTTTCAGTCATTACATACTGTATATCTGGTTGTGTGTGTCAGAGAATACACTGGTGAATATAAAAGCTGAATGACATATGAACCTTAAGGAATTTAAAATAAAAGTAGATTAGTAACTAACTTTTTTTTTTCTTCACATAATCAAAAGCATGTTTACATTTTCTACAGTGTGTGTTTTAAGATGAAGCTGGGTTAAAGCTATTAGGATACCTGTTTAGTGCTTTCAGTTAATAGTTGTAGTAAATGTAGGAATGATTATGCTTTATTTTGCATTATGTAGTGTGTCAGTAGTTGGTAATTGGAAAGAAGAACAAACCAGGAGCCTGGAAACTTGGATAATAATTATGGCTCTGCCTTTGAGTGATTCAGTTAATACACGTGGGCTCTGGTTTCTTCAGCAGTTTAGGACTAGATTATTTTTAAGATCCTGACCAGCTCAAAAAGATCGAGTCATCTAGAAATCAAGGATTTTGCTTTGACTATCCATTAGCTGCATTGTTTACCAAGGGAGTTCAATTTTTAAATGAATTAATTTTGTCTTTACATCAATTAATTTTATCTCTGACTCTTACTGTATCTAAAACAAGTGAATAATGGACCATGTCAAGGAAACTTCTTTTGGCATAAATTCGTATTTATCTTAGGAAACTTTCCTTGGATAATCATGACATAGAAAATGTCTCCTTTGGGTGCCTGGCCCGTGGGTAAATTTATTTTATACATAAAATGATTCTTGCTAACACAAGTTTGTTTCTTTTGGAAAAATGTACTTTTCCCAGATTTATTTTTAAATTTATAAGCACAATAATGAACCCCTTCTCTTTCTACCCACCCCCATTCCACAGGTGAAGCAATTATGAAAATTGTATTTTTTAGTTACTCCAGACTTCTAAATTTAGGGTGTTAGAAAAGCCCTAATATATTGAGACAGCCCTAATATATTGAGAGAGCCATAAATGAAAGGGGGTCGAGTAAAGTGATTTATTAAGACCAGAGACATGTATTATCTAAGGAAAGAATTCAGCTTTAAAACTTCCAGGGGGCTTCCCTGGTGGCGCAGTGGTTGAGAGTCCACCTGCCAATGCAGGGGACACGGGTTCGTGCCCCGGTCCGGGAAGACTCCACATGCCATGGAGCGGCTGGGCCCGTGAGCCATGGCCGCTGAGCCTGCGCGTACGGAGCCTGTGCTCCGCAGTGGGAGAGGCCACAACAGTGAGAGGCCCGCATACCGCAAAAAAAAAAAAAAAAAAAAAAAAACAACTTCCAGTTCCAGTAAAGAGATCATCTTTTGCCTATGTTCTCTATTTTAGTGTCTTATTATCCATCCCAGACCAAGAAAGCTAAGATGCAGATATGTGTCCATGAACAAGTAATCTTACCTCTTTGGGTCTCAGTTTCCTTACCTGTAAAATAAAGAGGGTGAGGATAACACATTTTATAAGACTGACACATTTGCAGTATGGTAGTCTGTTTTCACCAATTATAAAGTTCTCAGAAGAGTTTTGTTTACATATTTCCCTTACCTAGTGGAACAATGAAAGAAAAAAATATAGGAAAGAGTAAGTAATAGTTTTCATAGTGTAGGTGTCTTAATGCTTGAATCTCTTCTGATAATTACTCGAACTCTAAAGCTCTGATATTGAGAAGACCATGCAGCCAGACCTTGAGTTATTGATCTTCCTTTCCCACATGGATGACAATAAAGGAAGAAAGACGAATGGTTCTAAGCCTCAGGACCTGGTTCTTTACATTTGGAGAACTGGACAGTTGATGGACATGCTTCCTGTTTCTGGTTGAAACCTGAAGCATTTGCCAGGCCCCCTGGCCAAGGCTCTGGGTCTTGCTTTTAATGTTCTCTCTCCAAAGAGAACTGACGCTCAAAGGAACTCTTGCTGTTTTCCAGTCTCTGCCTTGAACTGTCAGTGTAGACAGGAAGAGGAGAAGATAGAGGAATGCCTTATAACAATTATAATGCAGGGCAAGAGAGCCAAAGGAGAAATAGTAACACCTAAGAAATGCCTACCATTTTCCAAGTAAGGTTGGAAAACTTCACAGATATTTTATATTTGAACTCATTAACAATTCTGTGAAGTGTAAATATTGTTAGCCACATTTTATAAGATGCTCAAAAAGGTTAATAACCAGAGTTGTTACATTGCCTAGGGTCACAGAGATAGTAAATGACTGGTAGCATCATGATTTAAACCCAGGACTTCACCCCACAATATCCTGCTGTGACATGTCAATATATTCACTCTTTACGTTCATATGGATTTAACCTTTTCAACATATTATTACCTTAGGAACTTTGATCTTATTTTTAAAAGGCTGCCTAATGTATTATTGAGAAAAAAAGATTTTTGGTTTGATAAAGCAGGGTCGTTCTTGAGTCTTTTTTTGGTTTTGCCTTATCATTAACATACAATCATCCAAACATTCCTTTCATTGTAATATATTTGTAATGACAGGGTTTACCAAGATGTTTGGGATTCTCAGAGATCTAAAATGAATATAAATGTTTTTAATCCCATATCTACCATCAATGATGCTAACACCATCATAGAAATTTTTTTTTAATTTGCCATGAACATTTGGACTTTTGAATTTTACTTCACAGCAGTATTTATTATGTTACTTTAAATTTTGTAGACAAGAGAAGAAAGGAAAATGGAAGCAATTCTGCAAGCTTTTGCCAGACTTGAAAAAAGAGAGAAAAGAAGAGAACAAGCTTTGGAAAGGATCAGCACTGCCAAAACTGAAGTTAAAACTGAATGTAAAGATGCACAGATTGTCACTGATGCTGAAGTTATTCAGGTATTATTATTCAGGTCTAGTTTTATTTTCACACTTCACCACTTTCCAATAAAATCTCCACAATTTATCTATAAAGAATTTTTGATGTGATACTAGCTTTTCATTTTCAATAGCATTTTTCAAATCCTATGAGAATTTAAGACTTCAGCTGTGAGACTCCACTTGCTTTGTTTTGGAGAGTAAGAAAATTTTTAATTATGTCAATTTAATATATATCAGAATTCATAAAGACATTTGGGGCAGTTAGCTTCTGAAGCAGATTGATGCCATCAGATTTCAACTACTGAGTTATATAAACATCGTATTAAAAGTTCCATTCTCTTTTGAATTAGGAACAAGCAAAAGAAGAAACTGCTAGCAAGCCAACTCCTGCCAAAGTAAATAGAACTAAACAGAGAAAAAGTTTTTCTCGGAGTAGGACCCACATCGGACAGCAGCGTCGGAGACACAGAACTGTCAGCATGTGTTCAGATATCCAACCGTCTTCTCCTGATGTAGAAGTTACTTCACAACAAAATGATACTGAAAATACTGTACTTGCAATAGAACCAGAAAGTGAAACTGCACTAGCAGAAATAATTACTGAAACTGAAGTTCCAGCACTTAATAAATGTCCAACAAAGTATCCCAAAACAAAAAAGGTATGATTCTTAATGAATGTCAGAACTGTTTTTTAACAAATGTCTTATGATGTTAAATATATTCATGTTTTAGGAATTCAGTCTATAACATCTCATAAGGAAGAGTGATAGAGTCGTGGTTTTTATACTAGCAAAGTTTTAAACTAAGAGTGAGAATTGCAAAACTGTAAAATCAGTTAATAGAAATGTTTGCATCATTAAAATATCCAGTATATCAAGGCTTCCTTGTAGTATTGCAATTCTGATTTCTAATGATTTAATTTTGCCTACTTTATGTACTAAACTACACTTCTCAGAAACAACTAGTTTGAGATGTGTTATCCTTTCTTTATTCTTTGTAGTTTTTATAAATTTCATGGTAAAGGTAGATTACAAGAATTAAATGTGAAGAAACTGTTGATTTCCATAGAATGTAGTAGGATGTGAAAATTTATAAGGAAGGGTAGTTTCATTTTAATTTTATTTACAACGTTGTGTTAGTTTCAGGTGTACAGCAAAGTGATTCAGTTATACACATGCATACATGCATTCTTTTTTAATTGTTTTCTCATAGCTTATCACAGAATATTGAGTTCCCTGTGCTATACAGTAGTAGGTCCTTGTTGGTTATCTTATTATATATAGTAGTGTGTATGTGTTCATCCCAAGCTTCTGATTTATCCCCCCCACCCCGTTTCCCCTTAAGTCTGATTCTGTTTTGTAAATAAGTTCATTTGTTTCTTTTTTAAAAAAATTAGATTCCACGAGTGCTATCATGATATTTGTCTTTCTCTGACTTACTTCACTTAGTATGATCATCTCTAGGTCCTGCTGCAGTGAACTCTGGGGTGCATGTATCCTTTCAGATTACGGTTTTCTCTGGATATATGCCCAGGAGTGGGATTATCAGATTATATGGTAGCTCTATTTTTAGTTTTTTAAGGAACCTCCATACTGTCTGTACCAATTTACATTCCCACCAACAGTGTAGGAGGATTTCAGGAAGGGTAGTTTTAGGTCAATTTATTAATAAAAATCTGTCACAAACTACTGTCAGATTTAATGAAGCAATTGTGGTAAACAATCACTGAGATAAACCAACCTGAGCTTTACAGGAAGGCCAGAAATACAGAACACCCTTATGAAGCTTTGTTTTTCTCCCATTTTGAGTACAGCAGATTGGAGCAGATACCAAAGTGCAACCCTTAGGCTCTCTGGGCAGTGGGGTAGATCATAAATGGATCCTTCTCACACCCTTCTACAACAAAATACTTTGAAACCCACTTTATCTGGTCTTTGTTCTTACCAAATTCAGTATAGTTTGTAGGTACTGTGAAACCATGAGAAGTATACTTCGTAAATATCTAGGAGGAACCTGGGGGTATACTTCAGTGGCGAGTCAGAGGATTAGACAGAGACGATCTAAACACCGCTCTGATTTGAAGTCTGTGCTCACCTTTGCACCTTGGATCCTGAACAAGCAAGCCAGCACTTGATTTTTTGACAATGAGTAGTTACTTTTGCCCACTTTGGGAGGACAAAAAGTAGCTGCAGATTTTCTCCATAATTTGGATTAGTGAGAAAGAAAAAAGATTCATGTTTAAAAGAAAAGCTACTTTTGGGAATTCCCTGGTGGTCAGTGGTTAAGACTCTGCACTCTCACTGCTGAGGGCCCAGTGGGTTCAATCCCTGGTCTGGGACCCAACATTCCACAAGCTGCACAGTGCAGGAAAACAAAAAAAAAGGCTGCTTTCTTGATTGCAAATATGACACAGTCCCTGCCCTTTAATTATTAAATGACTAAACTACTGTGGCACTATAGATTTAATTCCCCGGTCTTGAGATATAGGTTCCCATATCCTGATTCTCTCTAAAAAAAAAAAAAACCTTTTTCCCACAGGTTTTGCGTGTGATATATACTGTTATTTTAAACAACATTACTGTTTGACAGAGTACCAAATTATCGTGATTTCCTATAATGTAAAGGCCTTCTTCAGTTTCATACATGGCACTTATTCTGTGCCAGATACTCTATGAAGAGCTTTGGTTATTTAACTCTTGTAATCCTTACAATAACCCTATTTGTAGAGCTAGTTTCTCTCATGACCCTTCTTTTATAGATCTGGATTGAGATGTAGAAAAGTTATGTAACTTGCTTGAGGTAACGGTAAGTGGCAAAGCCAGGATTCACACCGGGGCAGTCTGTTGCAGACTCCCAAGTGCTTTAGCTCCACTGTTGCTTGTCCTAGAAAGGAAGTTTACATACATTGAAAAAAGGAAGGAAAGAAAAGATGCCAAAATGCTTATAGTGATTATCTCTAGAAGACAGGATGTGGGTAGACTGTTTTTTTAATGTATGTATTTCTGTATGTGTATTGTGAGAATGTATGTGTAAATACATATACACTAGTTTTTCTACATATTCTACAAATTACGTTTATAATAAAAATTAAAGGAGTATAATTTGATAACTAGATAGAAAAGATATAAGTGCCCACACAGCAAGGAAAATGTGCTTGAGCTGAGAAATGTAATCCTTATTTCCATGCCCATTACATCTGAACTTTACTAAATAACTCGTTCTTAAAAAAAGAAAAAGTTGAGTAATCATTATACTTTAGGATCAGGTATATTCATACAGCCAGTAAAGACTAAACTATGTACATTGTAGATGCAAAAAAATAAACAGAACTAAGAAAGGGATTATGTGAATTTTCAAAGCATGGGAACTTAGAGATTTCAACCCCCTTAAATCATTAGTGATTGTCAATGCCGACAGCTTTAAAAAAATATATATGTGTATATGCACTGGCCTCATCTGGAGATTCTGATGAGCAGCCAGAGTAGAAAACCACTGCCTAGGGCTTCCCTGGTGGCGCAGTGGTTGCGAGTCCGCCTGCCGATGCACAGGACACGGGTTTGTGCCCCGGTCCGGGAAGATCCCACATGCCGCAGGGCGGCTGGGCCTGTGAGCCATGGCCGCTGAGCCTGCGCGTCCCGCAACAGGAAAGGCCGCAGCAGTGAGAGGCCCGCGTACCGCAAAAAAACAAACAGCAACAACAAAAAAAACACTGCCTAAAGTGTGACAAACTAAACATTTTACACATAATATAGAAGCAGTTTAGTGTGTTTTTAAGATAGTACTGAGGTCTCCTAGATTTTTACTATTTTATAAAAATATCATGTATTCCTACAAAGTATAATTGTGTAAAAAAATTTAGTAATAAGTGTAGATAACCAAGGAAATGCAGAATGACTTATATTGACTTTTTAGACATCATATATGAAGGATTTAAATTAATCTCTCATTTTAGATATGTCAGTTACAAATTTGGTATTAGAATATTCTATAGGAGAATCTGTATAATTACATATATAGTGATCCAGATTTTCCTTCTCTCTAGCACTTGGTCAATGAATGGTTAAGTGAGAAGAATGAGAAGACGGGAAAACCTTCAGACACCCTTTCAGAAAAGCCTCTGCGCATAACTACAGATCCTGAAGTGTTAGCTACACAGCTCAATTCTTTACCGGGTCTCACTTATAGTCCGCATGTATACTCTACTCCTAAGCACTACATTAGATTCACTTCACCATTCCTTTCAGAAAAAAGGAGAAGAAAAGAACCTCCTGAAAACATTTCTGGCTCATGCAAGAAGGTAAACTTTTCTTTGGATATGAAACTCTAGTACGAGCCAAAAGCCATTCTCATTCCTTACTCTGCCAGTCCTGGTAGTGAAATGCTTTTGGAATTGGCTGTATATTTATAGGATAGGTAAACAGCTACAAACTGATTTCTCTTCATTTATTGTTCTGTGTATTTCAGCGGTGGTTGAAACAAGCTCTGGAAGAAGAAAACTCAGCAATTTTACACAGATTTAATTCACCCTGTCAAGAAAGATCCAGAAGTCCTACAGTCAATGGTGAAAATAGAAGTCCACTACTATTAAATGATAGCTGTTCTCTTCCAGGTAGAATTTCTTTTCAGTGTTGTTCTAGCACTGAGACTGTGGCAGGATATATATAGCATATATATATTCTAATTATTATGTACCTTTCAAAAGAAGCACATTGTTACATATATTTTCTCTTTTCTGTCCTCCAAAGTTTTAGACGAAGGTAGACATGAAAACCTTAATTTGCAAGTACCATGTACAATATGTTGGGGCTTATGGTTGAATTTTGGGCCTAGCTGGCCAGCTGTTTTTCAGCAAGATTCAAAAGGACTCTTAGAAATCAGTTAAATGAACAGCTGTACTTGCAAGATTTCTTAGAGCCCCCCAGGCCTGTAAGCCTTCTGGCAAGATAATATGCTTGCTAACAGTGAAAATGACTAAGTTGGGGGGTGGGGGTGGGGGAGAGATTGTTTCCTGTTATCTTTAAAAACTGTGAAATTTAGTTTCGGGGTGACAATCATCATAATTACGATTGCTGATGTTTTTTGATCTTTCCCAGAATATATTACAGATTATAGCAAATAGCAGCAGTATAATTTCTTAACTTATTTCACCAACAGATTTAACTACACCACTAAAAAAACGAAGACTCTATCAGTTACTAGATTCTGCTTACTCAGAAACCTCCACACCTACTCCTTCACCATATGCTACCCCAACTCACACAGATATTACTCCTACGGATCCATCATTTGCCACTCCTCCACGGGCAAAGTCAGACGACGAAGCTTGTAGAAATGGTTATAAGCCCATTTATTCACCAGTTACCCCAGTAACTCCGGGCACACCGGGAAATACCATGCACTTTGAGGTGAGAAAAAACAGAAACAAAAACCCATGGGGATGGGGCTTCTTTAATAGCTGTTTTTTTCTCCCTTTAATAATTAGTGTACTGAGAGCAGGAAAAAAAAGTTCTTAAGAATCTAAGAGCGAAAATTTGGAACATGCATTTGTGAATTTAAACTTTATTTTTTTATTAAAATGCACATAACTTTCATTTCATCTGATTGATATACAAAAAGTCAGACTAAATGACTGTGTATCAAAGTGACCTTGAAGCAAAATATAAGGGGAATGGAAATAAAAAAGTCTAAAACCAAAGTCTGTGTAGTAGTTGCTCATTTTAAGTTCTCATTTCTATAAATATCATGGGTTTGTTAACATATTTTAATTTTCAATTATGATTATTTCTTTTATGTAGAATATTTCTTCCCCAGAAAGTTCTCCAGAAATTAAGAGACGCACTTATAGTCAAGAGGTAAGGAGATACTAAAAAAGGTTTTTTAAATCGGTGACTTTTCCCTAGTATCATTATAAATTGTTGGTAGATTTAATGTAACTAGCTTCCAAATGTGGTTATTGGTGTAATTTTTTTTTTTTTTTTAATTCTGTAAACAGGGCTTTGACAGATCTTCAACCATGTTAACATTGGGGCCTTTTAGAAATTCTAATTTAACTGAACTCGGTCTGCAAGAAATAAAGACTATTGGTTATACCAGCCCTAGGAGTAGGACTGAAGTCAGTAGGCAGTGCCCTGGAGAAAAGGAATCTGTGTCAGACCTTCAACTGGGACTCGATACAGTTGA
Source organism: Phocoena sinus (assembly GCF_008692025.1). Taxonomy (NCBI): domain Eukaryota; kingdom Metazoa; phylum Chordata; class Mammalia; order Artiodactyla; family Phocoenidae; genus Phocoena; species Phocoena sinus. The sequence continues at coordinate 88,682,821 of NC_045771.1, forward strand.
GCAAGCTGCCTTACATAAAACCATGGAAACACCTGCACATGACAGGACTGAGTCTAACAGCCAACTGGAATCTGCTCACTCTGGACGGGGCCCAATATATTCTTCCTGGGTAAAGAGTCCTGACAGAACAGGAGTTAACTTCTCAGTAAACTCCAACTTGAGGGACCTGACACCCTCACATCAGTTGGAGGTTGGAGGAGGCTTCCGAATAAGTGAGTCAAAGTGCCTGATGCAGGATGATACTAGAGGCATGTTTATGGAAACACCTGTGTTTTGTACTTCAGAAGATGGGCTTGTATCTGGTTTTGGACGGACTATTAATGACAATTTGATCGACGGAAGTTGCACACCCCAGAATCCACCACAAAAGAAAAAGGTTACAAATTTAACGATTTATAGTCCTTTTAATAGTGTTTTTTTCATACTACTTCTGAGGGTAATTAGTAGTTATAATATGTACTGTGTAAGGCATTCATACTTTATTCATATTGAATTATTGATACATACATTTTTAAACCTTTTGTAAATGCTCAGTGAATTAGATTATGTTTGCAGAGAGCTAGTGATAACGGAAAATTCCTATAAGGAGCATGGTTTCAGAGATCGAAACCTCAAGGTGATTTATTTCACTGAAGGAGTAACTTTTAAAGATAACCACTTCCCAACCAAATAAACAGAACTGAATAATATTTGTGTTCTTATTACCCTTATTTTACATAGAACAGGCAGCCAATATAGAAGAAATGCCTCTTTCCTCATCTTTAATACCTACAGTATTTAGGCCATGGATATAAAAGTATTTATTATATAAATAATAAGTTCCCTGATTTACCACCATTATTTGGTTGGCAGACATACTGAGACAATTAGAATGCCTTATTTCAGATCAGTGGGAGAAACTACAACACGTATTTTATTTGTTAATAGGCTTATTGCTTTGCAAGTCGAAAGAATTTTAGTGATGTGTGCTTTTAATTTTTATAACAGAGTCCAGTTGGCAACTTTGTGGGAAGCAATATAGTATAGTGGAAAGAGCACGGGCTTTCAAGTAAGACCTAGGTTCGAATCCCGGCTCCAACACTCACCAGCTGTGTGACCTTGAGTGAGTGAGTTACTCAATTTCCTCATCTGTAAAATGGGGATGATAATATACCTATTTCATAGGGTTGTTGTGAGGATTAAATGAGATAATGTATGTAAATCATCTAAATACAATGCCTGGCATATAGTAGGCATTTGATAATTGTTAATTATTATTGTTTGTTCAGAATCAAATTATTTCATATAATTTTCTTAATGTAAATATAGTAATTCTCTTTAGAAAAAAAAAGAATAGATTGACACTGACATATAAAAACAAGGATAAAGATTTGATTTTCCTTATCTTTCTTGCTTAAGGTTTCTCTATTAGAATACCGGAAAAGACAACGTGAAGCTAGGAAAAGTGGCTCTAAGGCAGAACACTTTCCACTGGTTAACGTATCACCTCACACAACTGGAAACTTGAGCAGCAACAATGCTGATGGGTGTGCCAACGGGAATGAAAATGGGGAGCAGATAGAAAGCACTGCTAGCCTACCTTTACCAACACCAGCTACAGTTTATAATGCTACTTTGGAAGAAACCAGCAATAACTGTCCTGTTAAGGAAGCTTCTGCCAGTGAAAAGAATGAACCAGAAGTCCAATGGTAAGCTGCCTGTTGGGGAAAAAAAAAAAACCTAACTTAACTGGTAACTTTAGAACTACAAGTAATACACCTTATAATGACAGTAGTCTTTGTTATTTTATCATCCAGTCACATAGCTGATTCTGAACGGAGCTTATCTATTTGTAAAGAGTGGTAGTGTGCTGTTCTGAAAAACAAAGTTTTTGTTAATCTGCCTTCCTGCTTGTTGTTCTCCTAAAGCAGAGGAGGTGTGTGATCATAATTTTGACAGATCCTTTTTGCTGATAAGAGTTTTAAGCCAGTTAAGTATTTCCCTGCATCATTAAAGGTCCATTATATCTACTCCTTGATAATTTTCACACAAATATTCCTCTCCAAAGAACCTTTATCCTAGTCAACATCTGGCAGTTTCTTTGTCACCCTTACCAGTTGCCTTGAGAGTACAGCCATGTTTAGTGTTTCTTCGATAGGAATAGAAGAAGCTGGATACAGAAGGGTCCTGCAAAGGGCAGGAGGCCACATTCACTTTGCTCCATGGTCCTCTTACCTCTGAGCTTCCTGCTAGCCTTATAATCCAGACCCAAGGTAATTTGTCAGGGGTATATGTGGTCCCTTTGGAAACCGGAAGTGACGTTCTGAATGTTGTTTTGCTACCCCCTTCAACCACCCCCTCCTTTTCACCAAGAAATTGCTTAAGACAAAGGAATGGCGTCTGCTTGAGTTCTTCAAATAAATGAGGATAAAAGTCTCAGTTTTGGGGCTGGGGTGGGGAGCTGTTTTCAAAGCTTTTTCCCCAACGAGCAAGAGCCTTTATCTGAGAGGCTGTGTTGGCCATCAGGGGACACGCACTGATCTAGCCGGCAGCAGCTTCTGAACTGATGTTATGACTTGATTTTAAAGGACCGCCTCAACTTCAGTGGAGCAAGTGCGAGAGAGGAGTTATCAGAGAGCTTTACTACTCAGTGATCACCGAAAAGATAAAGATAGTGGTAAGTGAGCTTGTTGCTTTGCCGAAAAGTGGAGTCAGCTAATCACTCTGCACCCCCGTTCTGTGCTTCTAATGTTCTCTTTGGGTCTGCTTCTGCTTCATCTCTAGGGGGAGAGTCACCATGTGTCCCATGTTCACCGATTCATGTTCCGTCTTCACCTTCATCTCATTCAAATCACATTCCCCAGTTGCAACCCAAGGGCCCAGTCCCTTCTTTCAGTGAACTTATAGAAGGTCAGTAAGCAGATGACCTATCATGGTGGTTGTTTTAAATACCTTTTCAGAAAGGAGAGAGAGAGAGCCTTTATTTATAAGACGTTGGTTTGAATAGTAGAATGTACGTCCGAGTGTTTGTTAGTAAAAAAAAAAAAAAAAAGCAGTATTTATCGTGCAGTTTTACATTTTCTATGGTTCCTTACGCTTTACAGATCCTGATCCTGAAAATCCAGAACCCACGACTACAAGTGAATGTGCGTCCCCAGATCCTTCCCAAAATACTTGTAAAAGCCCTTCAAAAATGAGCAAGGTAATAACATTGACCTTTGAACGTGGCCCTTCAGAAAAGTGGGTGGTAATGTGCACATGGAGGTTTTCCTGCTGTACCAAGCATCAGTTTCTGATTTCTGGACGCTTCTCCTGTTCAAGTTCCCATGTGCTGAACGTACTTCAGCAGCTTACACCTGCTCCAAGAGTTCCTTCCACCCCTTCCTTATCCTAGTGTCTAGGAAATTCATAGTCTTTTCATAAAATATTTGACCGGCCAGCCTGTTAATTCTCTAAAAACAAACGGTCAGGTGACATTCTTAATTTAAAAGAAATGCTGCCTCTATCCTGGATCATCAAGACATGATCCAGTGGGGCAGTATCTTTGGAAACGTAACGATGAGGAAATCTGAGATTGATTTTTTCTTTCTGCTTAAAGAAAGAACATCATTATATATTCAAGTAGTCTTATCCTTGGATTACCTGAACTTGAACAATGGAAAAGGTATTACAAGTGAAAACAGTTGGGGGGGAGCAGGTTTATCTACCCAAGCAAATTTATCCTTAGGTGGAGTATAGAAATTTCAATTATGGAATTGAAACTTGCCTGCAGTGTTTAAGTGTGGTTCTTTCAGAATAGGAGTCAAAGACAGGTTTCACTGCTCAGGGGAAAAAAGGCAGATTAATTTCCTTAACTTGTCTTCAATAAAATTTCAGGGAATTCAGTTGAAGCTTATTATCAGAACTTGCTCAACTACTTAAAAAAACTGGCGTTTTAACATCCCAAGCCTCTGTAGTTGTCCTCCTCTCAGACCTCTTATTCCCTGCCCCCGTTCCAATTAATATTTAGCTAACATTAAATACCAGTAATAACAAACCTCAGTGTACATAAAATGTTTCTAAAGTTTATATAAATTTGTTTTCTTCTCACAGCCTGGTTCACCGGGACCTGTAATTCCTGCCCAGCCACATGGGAAAATACTCACAAAACCAGATTCCCATTGGGAGGGAGCAGTTACTGTGTCAGAAGCGGAGAACGGTGTCCACCTGAAAACAGAACTCCATCAAAAACAGCTGTCAAGTAACACCCAAGCACTTTCGAAGAATCCTCCTCCACAGCCACTTGTTCGCGGCGCACCTGAGCAACTTGCACAGAAGCTGCCGTCCGCGCCCGTGAAGTTGCACTGTCCTCCATCACCTCACGGAGAAAATCCTCCAAAGTCGTCGACGCCTCACACGCCTGTACAACACGGTTATCTTTCACCAAAGCCTCCTTCACAGCAGTTAGGCTCTCCCTACAGGCCTCACCACTCACAGTCACCTCAAGTTGGAACACCTCAGCGAGAGCCTCAAAGAAATTTTTACCCAGCAGCACAGAACCTTCAAGCCAGTACGCAGCAGGCCCCTTCTGGAGCGCTGTTCACGCAGACGCCCTCAGGACAGCCCCCGGCAGCGCTCAGTCAGCAGTTTACCCAGTCGAGCCTGGGCGGCGCGGCCCCACCACCCCCGCCCCCCCCGCCCCCCCCCTCGTCCTCTTACTATCAAAACCAGCAGCCCTCCGCAAACTTTCAGAGCTATAATCAGCTGAAAGGCAGTCTTTCCCAACAAACTGTGTTTACATCAGGACCAAATCAAGCTCTCCCCGGCACCACGGGCCAGCAAGCCGTTCCGGGACATCACGTGACTCCAGGGCACTTTCTGCCTTCGCAGACCCCTCCCGTTCACCACCAGACCTCCGCCGCCGTAGTCCCACCCCCTCCTCCCCCACCTCCCGCTCCAGGACCACACCTCGCCCAGCCACAGCCACACTCCGTAGCACACGGCGTGGGGCCTGTCCACGCTGTCGCCCCTGGGTCCCACGTTCACTCTCAAACGGCTGGACACCGTCTGCCACCCCCACCTCCCCCTCCCGCCCCGCATCACCATCCACCGCCCCACCCCTCCACGGGACTCCCAGGTCTGCAAGCACAACACCAGCACGTGGTGAGCTCCGCCCCTCCACCACCCCCTCCTCCGCCGCCTTCCGGTGTTCTGGCTTCCGGACATCATACCCCATCGGCTCCGGCCTTACACCACCCACCTCATCAAGGACCTCCACTTTTTCCTTCAAGTGCTCATCCAGCTGTACCACCGTACCCCTCACAAGCTACTACACATCACACCACTCTGGGACCGGGACCCCAACACCAGCCTTCTGGAACAGGGCCACATTGTCCTTTACCAGTCGCAGGTCCTCATCTCCAGCCCCAAGGACCAAACAGTATTCCCACACCTACCGCTTCAGGGTTCTGTCCTCATCCTGGCTCTGTGGCCCTGCCACATGGGGTTCAAGGACCTCAGCAGGCATCTCCAGTGCCTGGACAGATTCCAATTCACAGAGCACAGGTGCCACCAACATTTCAGAACAATTACCATGGTTCAGGGTGGCATTAAAATGGACTCCAAAAACTTTTTAAAATGTTCTGTAAGATAAACTGTACATTTCATATGTACCTGTTAAGGTACTTTTTAAAGCTTGTACATGAAACTTTGTATAAAAAACAAAACAAAAAAACACCAGTGCTCTCTCATTGTATTTCTCCCATTTTTGCTTTTTAAAAAAATTCCTTAAAAAATGTGCTGTTTAGCCAGTGTAGGTATCTTTTATTTTGTAAGTGAACATTCCAGCTGTTTTTCTGGCAGTAGAGTTGATGCTACATGATCTTTAAATTTTATTGTTGGAATTAAATTCATTTAGTGAATGTTTTCTATATTATTATGTTATACATATGCATTAAATACACGGCTAAGTAATGGCAGTACGAGGATTTTCTTTCTATCAATCAGCAGTTCTGTGAGTGCATCTTATGTATAAAAAAATGCAATACAGATTTTTAGTTTGGTGTGAAGATGGCTCATTTTGTTTTATCGGTTATTTGCAAGCAAAATGTAATTTAATGTACAGATGATTTTTAATGTCTCCTGAAAAACTGTAAATACTGCATTTCTTTTGCGTATATAATCGCTTACAGCTTTTCTCATTTGACATATAGCACTGTACATACGACATGTCTTTGCAAAACTGTGTGATCTTTGTGAAAGTAGTACAGTATATGGCCTTTAATTCCTCTATTTTAAATATACTGTCACATTGAAGCACTGGTTGGGCATTTTAATTCATGTTAATAAACCACAATTATGTCAGTTTTACCAAATTGTCCTGTACCACTTCTGAGATTGGGGTCTGTTTATGCAAGTGTTTTTACAGAAGTTACCTTTTCCAGATAGAGTTTGTAAGGAGCCTTCCATTTTCTTTCGCAACTACTACCTCAGCTGGACGGGACTGCAGCAAGATCAGGAGGCGGTAAAGGCTTGTTCCTGGAAGGTTCCTACGTGTTATTGTTTTGCAGGAGCAGGAGCCATGAGAAACTACCGTGCTACGTAAATGCTGCACACGTTTGCTTATATCTGACATCGTACAAGATGAGTCCATTCCATTGAAGCGTCCCATGATTCAACTACAGACTAATTTACAGCTGTTTGAAAGTACGGAATATTTTACCTAAAAACACAGGAATATCTAATTTGTACATGTTAGAACATGACTGAGATGTCCTACTGATGAACCAAAATTAGTTGAAAACCTTAACATTTACTGTCTAGCTATAGTATTTTAAAGAGTAGCAGGAAATTTTAAAAATTTGTTTTGGGTGTACAAAACTACAGGAAAAAGGCATTCTTAGCTCTCTCAAGTGAAATGAAAGTGGCCTCTCAAGTGAACATTTTATTGCTGAAATACAAAATACTAGTTATTATTTTGGAATAATAAATTCTTAGTCTTCTACCTCTCAGGAGGATTAAGTATAAACCAATAGCAGTGACAGTATCTGTCAACACATAGTTCACCATCCAATTACTTGACATAATTTGACACAGTATACAGATTCTGTGTATTGGAGAAAAAAGTAAACAGACTAAAAATGACTAAGATTGGCAGTAGTATGTCATGTTTTTACACTTTTAATTTCCATTTCCTTTTGAAAACAGCTACATTAACACAGCTGTGTTTAGGGCTCAATCCTAATCAAGTTTTAGAACTTAGGTCAACTTTGCCATCCTTGATTATCAAACAAGATTCTACTTATGGTATTTGCTAAAGAAATACCTGTCCACGAAGAAGTGGCTTTACATCATCCAGTCATCCACCCCCCCCCACCCCCCCCCCACCGATACTTTCAAACAGAAGACAAAGTTAACTAGCATAGTGACACCTCTTTTAAAGGACTGTCCTAAAGATTTTAATTCCTCATAGTTCTAGATTTGCCTACTATACAAATAATGTATACGGAAGCTTTTCTGTAAACTGCATTAATTTCTTTAAAAAAAATTAATGGGAGAAAACTGGAATTTAAGAAGTAATTTCACCGGCAGATACAAACTGAAGTTCTCTACCCCAGCTGTTAACTAGCTACGGACGATCCAAGTACAGGAAGAAGCAAGTTAGTAAATCAGTTTTCACCTAGAAAGCTAATGCTTTTTTGAAGCTCCTATTATATCCACTTTTCCTCTGCCTTGGGGCAGTTCTAATTTCCAGACAGCCAGCTTCTGAATCTGCTATCATCACATATGTGATCCACTGCTTGTCATTTTCCATGATGACTTCACATGGACTAGAGAAAGGAAAAGATAGGACATTCAACTGAAATCACGGAGCTGGCTATAGTGTTCTGCATAAACCAGTGGTTCTCGGTTAGCTTATATGCATTCATCATCATCAAGCCACCAAGAATCTGCTAAAAACCATACCATACCTAACACAAATGTATATTCCTTCTAGAACAATTGCTTGTATATTTATAAACTAGTTAGGCTATTTTATCCTAAATTAGAGATCCTTACAAAGTTCGTAATTATCTGGATTATTCTCTAACATGAGCCCAAAGACAAATTTCATTCAAGTGTGCCATAACCCTGATAAAAATTCTTATGGACTTAGGGAAGACATACGTGAACTCCGTGGTTCTCGTGAGAATGTTCCTGTGCAAACTGTGGATGGCATCACTGGTCTACTCTACAGCCACTATCGTTCACGGAACCTACAAGGTCACCTACAGCCTCAGAAGAAAAACTTAGCATGCACATTTCATAAATGAATGGTATCTTCCACCGCACAGCGATATGATCTAATGCTAACTCCTAAGAGGATTACGTGTCTTGTTCCCTCACAGTGAGTACTGTTAAAAAAGAAGAAAACTGACAATGCGCAAACAAAATGTAACTAGTATGTTTCTGATGAAACGTGAATGAAAAAGGTTCACAGAAATTCTAGGTAATGGATCTATATACTACAGCATCTTTTCTAGATCCGTATCCTACCCTTACAAAACAATGAATGTTTTCCTCGTATTAAGCCTTAATGCATGTTCTACAACTACCTTTCCTGCTACAGGAATGCTGATACTTCCTTTCGTTCTGGTTACACTACATTAAAAGGATAGCAAATGTTTACTGATTCTATCGCTTCAAATATAGGCCAATGACCAACCAAGGCAATGTCTGGAAAAGAAACCCAAAACACTTTAATTTTTAAGACAACTGCAAGCACCTCAAACAACGGATTATTGTTACAACACTTGTTAACTTTTCACAATCTAGTTATTGCAAAGGCATATGGATAAATGTTAATGGACAAAGTCAAGAAAAATGAGGCACCTTGAGGAATGTAAAACCAACAAAAAAATTCAATCCACTGATTTCTAAAAGAGGCTAAATGTACCTCTATATATTACATTCTAAAATTGTATTGCCTACTACGGTTTGTGTTCTGGATTCTACAGTTTTAAGGAAATGCATAAACAAAATTGTGTGCAATCTGCAAAGGGAAAAAATCATTTTCTCAACTTCAGCGCATGGAAAGACAATGAAAAAGCTAGTAAAATGTGTTGTAGCCACACACGAAACTGTCCCTGGAATGAATGCAATCCCTGTTACCTCTGAGATGTTAGTATTCTGCCCACTGCACTGCAAATTGTACACATCATACCTTGGTTCTAGACAAACACGAGCAAGCTTTTCCAAAAAAATATTTTTTCTCACTCCACACACTGAACATGTTTCTCTTGTCCAGTTTAATCTATGTAGAGTTTAACTTACAGGGCTTGGAGGAGGCAACGCCACATGGTACCAGGCTACCACATTTTTAAAGGGAAATTGCTCTTTTTCCTTAAAAGTACCTTTAATTTAAAATATGCAAAAATATGAATGGGAGTGCTAAACTATAATACGTAGTTTAGAATGAGAAGCATGTCTTTTCTTTGTATAAAGTGCCATATAGGGAATGATATAACCCAGAGCCAGTTGTTTAAAATCCAATGCAAAAGGACTGTCACGGAATGAAAAGTTTGCACAACTCCTCGGAGTAGTTAAAGTCCATTACATGCAACTTAGGCTACAAAGCACTCAAGACTGGGTAGCTTTTCTGAAATTTGAGTCCCCATCCCATATTTAATGGAAATTAACATTTACAGGGTGCATTTACATACACTATAATACAGGAATGATGTCCCTTTGCCAGAAGATCAAATTGTACATTTCCTTGCTATTTCTTGGTTCCAACTTGATAATTTCTTAAGATTGTAAATTATATAGTACTCAGCTAAAATACTTCTTCATAAATAGTTACAAAACCTGCCAAAACACAAGGAGGAAAGTATTTTTCGTTCAAAAAAAATTGACATTTGAATGTCACACAACACAAGAAACAATGCTTAGAGACATGTTATTGTTTCCAGAAGTAAAGTGGGTCAGTAACTACTAAGCTGAAGACAAAAGACTGCCCTTCCCCAGGATCACAGTGCACAAAAAAGCAAAATGTCAAACGACAGTACCTCAAAGCAAAATAAAAGGTCTGAGGATGAAGCCAGCTCACTTGTAATCCTGTTAAGAACGAGAGTCCCCCTTTAGGGCCAATGCACTGGACAACATGTGCCAGCTCAGAATGCGTGTGTGCAGAATCTGCTAAGAATTCAACCAAGGGTGCCGAAGGCATTCGCCCGCTGAGGCTCGTTTTTCTGGAACCATTTCTAACATTGGGATCAGGAAATCTGTAAACTGTGCAGCATCTTCATGGGGCCAACCATACTTTTCCACAAGTACATCAAAGAGGCTCCAGGGCTTCAGCTTGGTGATGTGCCGCAGCTCTCCTACAGGGAAAAACAGGCATGTCAAGAAAGCTCCAACTGTGCATTTCCCATTGTTGGTCCAGCTGGGTTCTTTACAACGAAGCAGATACCTACCTGCTCAACACTACATGACAACAGAGGCCAGCTTTCCCACACACGAAAGTGTCACATTTCAAGTAAGCTTGGTGAATATAAACAAGGGTTCATTTAAAAAGGAAGAATTCATTTGTATCAGCTCCAAGTTTCTTTAAATAAGCAGAGCATGCTGAGGATGCCCAGAATATTTTCATTTGCAAAAGACTGACCGAGGCACTCTCCCCAACTTGGGATTCTTTGCAATTTGCTTAGAAAAAGCTTTAAGATACATGCTATTTAAACTCCTTGGACCATTTTTTTCTGCAGCTTACCATTTTCCTCTGTAAGAGCGCTATTCAAGAGAACTTGACAGTAGTGACAGTAGAGGTGTACTTCATAGGTATAGGTGCTGTCCAGTATGGTCGCTGCCAGCTCAATGTGGCTGCTGAGCGCTCAGAACGGGGTGAGCGCAACTAAGGAACAGAAGTTTAACTTTTAAGTTTAAATATAGCCACAAATAGCTAGTGGCGACTGTACTGGACAGCACAGCCCTAGAGCCAGCCCAAATCAAACAGCATTCATCTCCACACATTTGTTGTAAAATCTAAGCTATCAGGACATCAATTTATAAAGCCTGAAGTTATACTTTTCAAAATGTGCTAACTGCAGTATGAAAAGTGTGGGTTATGAGCAGCCCTGACAGAGTGGCTGACAAGCTCATAAACGGTCCACGAACTATCACAGCCTTGTTCGCAACAGGAAAAAAAGTTACTTTTAAAGTCAAACTGCCAAAAGGACAGGAGGACGGTCAGGGAGAATGACTCGTCTCCTCTGTCTGTTCACAGGAGCCGCGCACCGCGAGGCCTCCTCCGTCTGCCCTGCGGCTCCCCTTGTCCTGGGGCCCAAGCCGCCGACAACGGGCACCCTCACACAGAGGCCAGTTCCTCTCTCCGCTGGCACCTGCTGTAACCTCACCAACGAGGGGGTCTGTACACGCGGCGCACCGACAGAGGGTCAGTCCAGGGCTCACAAAGGTCTTCTCAGGAGGCCAGGTCTGCTCCACCCAGCTATTCAACCCAGTGTAGATACACACCCCTCCTGCTTCTTTAGTCATAAAGAAGATAAAAGGATATCACAGACAATTACAAAAACAAAGGAAAAAACGACTGGTAATCCACCCCACGATGACTTCTCCTTTGGGCCTACACTCTTTCAACCTGGGTCCTTATGAACTGGTCTGTCTACAGAGTAGTCATGACGATGTGCACACAATTCTGAATACAGAAGTCACTAGAAGGTATTTCTCGTGAAAGGGACCGGGTGTTAAGTAAGTTCCTGGCTCCCAGGTAAAGACGGGGGACAGAGTTAAGTGTGGAGGCTGCAGGCCAGGTCTATTGTCCCGAGGCAGGTGGACCCGCCACCTTAGAGGAGACAGTGTTCCCTCTGCCAGCAGGAAACACAGTCCCCGTGAGAACGAGTGGGAGCGACCACTGACCGCTCACCCCTGTAACCCAGAAATCCCCGCCGTAGGGACCCTCACCTAAGGAGATAAACCCTGGCACCCACCCACCCGCCGTGCCCCCAAACTATGCTCACTGCAAAATCACATACACTCACAAAATTACAAGTGCTCAGTCATCGGAGAACGGTGGTCAAAAACACAGCCAGCCACGGTACGCCCACTTGACGAGGAGTAGGTAACAGCACTCAGGAACGTGTGGGAAAGTGTATGGTAACGTGCTTAGTAGTAACGTTAGTCAAAACTGTGTTCCACATACAACCCCAGGAGTAATTTTCAAAGTGCCCATAAAGATGGAAAGCAGGTGCTTTGAGACACCAGCTTTGTTTAAAAGTTGTTTCTTTCTCGTTCTGCATTGTCTCTAGTGAAGCTCTATTGATTTTATAGTAACCGCTCGTCTCACCAGGGTGAGGTTAGAGCAAACGAAGAGAGCACACACGCAACATGGTGAAACCAGCTCCGTGGCTGGAGGATGTTATTCTGACCTGGAATAAACGCTCGCCAGGTTTGCAAATGAGAGCAACGGCTGAGCTCGGTCTGCTCAGACCCACTCAGAACGTGGGCATATGCTCCTGAGGATGCAGTGCTCAGATACACTGAACTCCGTACACAGGCAACAGAGTACAAACCTTCCGTGAGAAGACAGACGCTTTACCATGACAGGTGCCTTAAAAGAATACAAAGGCTGGAAAGCTATACCGAACTAGCCGCCCTGATAAACTGATACAAGCGATTCCAAAGGAAATTCTAAAACATGTGACGCACTTTTGACCAGGTAATCCCACACAAAAAAAATGTACGTGAAAAGATACTGTCTGTAATAGGAAAATATGCAGTATGCAGAACAGTCCTGAATACCAAGATACTGAATACATAATAACACTGCAATATAACAGAATAGTGCATTGTCTTTAAAAAGAACCAATACGTGGATCATGGAGATAGGTGGGAAAACTCTGTAATGCCAAGAAAGACGAAATAAACTCGCCTTGGCCCTATGATCATATGCACAACTTCTTATGTTCAATTCCATGATAAGAAGAAACGCTGTCTTAGAAAAGTTGATAAAGGTTACTTAAAAACAAACCCTAAGCTCCCAAACTTGTGCGTCTATTGCCAGAAACGCCAAGAACAGGTTCCTCTGACGAGTAAGGGCTTCAAGTCCATTTACCAACTCCAGACTGGCCCATAACACAAGAAACACAGCCACCTCCACTCCCACCACGTATAAAACAAAAATAAAATAACCAGATAGCACAACATTTTAAAAACAATTTTTTCCTATTTGTCCTATTGTACAAGTAGCTTTTACCTTGACATTTTTTTCCCTTGGGAAAATATACCAAGATGTGTTTTGTTGAAACAAATTGTGCCAATAACGAACCACTTGGCTGTGACAGTCTTTACTTTTTAAACCATTTCCAGCCTTTCTTTCCTAAAGAATACTGAGTGATACTTAACCTTCCCTCGGCATCAGCTCTCACCCACACGCAGGCCACCCAGACACCAGCAAGGCCAGATGGACAGCTGCCTCTCAGGCTTCCTGACCCACTCTGGGGGCGGGGGGGCAGAATCACCCTGACGGATCAGGAAAGGCTGACAGGGAGGGGGCCTGAGGGAGGGCCCCTCCCTCGGAGTAAAGGCTAAGGAAGGCCACTCTACAGGCCAGCCTCAGGTCATCAGGGTGCTCTGTAAGGAAAAAAGTTAAGTACTTCCATTATACTCCTCTTGAATAGTAAGTGATTGGTGAAGGAAAATGTATTATATTGACTATGAAATTACAGCATTCCAGAATTACACACACAAGCATATGAGGTTTTACACCACACATGGGGGACGATAAAGGGAAATCCTGGTACTGTAACTCCTGGTAACTAGAAAAGAAACCATGAAATGAAATAAATTAGGACATATTTCAATAGCATACACATAGAAAGGAAACCTATCAATAAATACAGGTACAAAGCAAGACAAAAAAACACAAGACATTTGAACAAATTCCTATAAAGTACATGTAGGTAAATATTTGAAGTGAAGATCTGTATTAAACCGTACCGCCCACACATGAAATAGATCCTAGACCTAAGAGCTAGAACTATAAATTTTTGGAAGAATAAACTTTCATGACCTTGAAGTAGGCAATGGTTTCTTAGATGCGATATCAAAAGCACAAGTAACAAAAACAAGAAACAGAAAATTGGACTTCATCAAAATTAAAAACCTTTGTAATTCAAGTATCACAACATGCGCATTCAAGAGAAATGAAAACATTCTGTCCACACAAAAACGTGTACACTGATGTTCACAGCAGCGTTATTCATGATAGGCAAAACCCGGGAACAACCCAAATGTCCATCAACTGATGGAGAAACCTGACGCGGTCTATCCATACATAAAAAGAATGGAGTACTGATTCATGCTACCACATGGACAAACTTGGAAAGCACTGGAGTAAATGAAACAGGCCATCACAAAAATCGACATACTGCACGATTCCATTTGTATGAACAATCCAGAAGAGGCAAATTCACAGAGACAGAAAGTAGATCAGGGCTGCCAGGGGCTGAGGGTAGGGGGATGGAGAGTGAGTGCTAATGGGCCCAGAGTTTCTTTGTGAGGTAACAAAAATGTTCTAAAATCAGAGACTGGTAATGGTTGCACAGCTGTGTGAATATACTGAAGACTACTGAATGGCACGCTTTGAAAGGGTAAACTGTGTGCTGTGTAGGTCACACCTCAGGGAAACTGTTACTGAGAAACTGGCACAAAGCATACAACAAAATAACTTTAAAAGAATTCCAGGGCTTCCCTGGTGGTGCAGTGGTTGAGAGTCCGCCTGCCGATGCAGGGGACACGGGTTTGTGCCCCGGTCCGGGAAGATCCCACATGCCGTGGAGCGGCTGGGCCCGTGAGCCATGGCCGCTGAGCCTGCGCGTCCGGAGCCTGTGCTCCGCAACGGGAGAGGCCACAACAGTGAGAGGTCCGCGTACCGCAAAAAAAAAAAAAAAAAAAAAAAAAAGAATTCCAATGCTGTGTTAAAGGATGCAGTAAAAACAAACACCTCACTACTGAGGAGCTCATACTAAATGCTAGGAGTAAATGGGATGGGCTGTAATGGGAGCTCCCTGAACCTGTTACAGCAATTTCACTGTTGGTTTTTCTGCACCACATGCTCAAATTTGAATGAGTAAAACAGTAAATTCAAAGCTACTCTCGGCTGCGGCTCGTGGTCTGTTATTCCCCACACACCTTTGCTGTGTGCTCTGTGTCACTACAGCCAGCCTCCGAGCTGCAGCACTGCCACTATCACACACTATCTCCACCACAACTCTCGCGGGGAGGCCGCTCACGCAGCCTCCAAGCAGGGACCCGGGGCAGAGTGAGCCTGCCGTCAGTGATGCCAGGACGACGGGCGTTACTAGCACTGTCCCAGCACCGAGGGTCAGCCACCGCCCCGCTTCTAGCGCACAAAGACTTCCATCTGAAACAAAGACTGGGGGCTTCCCCGGCGGCGCAGTGGTTAAGAATCTGCCCGCCAATGCAGGGGACACGGGTTCAAGCCCTGGTCTGGGAAGATCCCAAATGCCGCAGAGCAACTAAGCCCGTGCGCCACAACTACCGAGCCTGCACTCTAGAGCCCGAGAGCCACAACTACTGAGCCTGCACTCTAGTGCCCGAGAGCCACAACTACTGAGCCCACGTGCCACAACTACTGAAGTCCGTGCACCTAGAGCCCGTGCTCCACAACAAGAGAAGCCACCGCAATGAGAAGCCCATGCACCGCAACGAAGAGTAGTCCCCACTCACCGCAACTAGAGAAAAGCCCGTGCACAGCAATGAAGACCCAATGCAGCCAAAATTAATAATAATAAATTATTAAAAAAATAAATAAAACACAAACTGGACTCAGGTGAAGGCTTTCAAATGTACTAAGTCGGCAGGGAGCCACCTTCACCAGGCACCACCCCCCAACCTGGGCTCCGGGCAGCAGGCAGGAAAGGAAGCAGACGGAGCCCCTGCTCGCACGGAGCTCAGCTTCTGAGAGAGAGTTTATCACAGAGAGGGAAAACCAGACCTCTTATAGCACGGAATTAGTGCTTCAGATAAAATGAGAGTTAAGGCAGTTTATGTTTTAAAAGTTTTGAGACTCACTAGTATGAAGAAACTTTACTAGTTCTCTCCAGAATCCAGCTCCCGTGGAGATCGGCCCAGCTCACACTTCCCCGCAGGCCCATCTCGGTGTACAGCTCCTACAGGACAGAGTGAGGCCTCGCTGAGGCCTGCGTCCTTCCTCCCCAGCATTTCCAGGCCAGACACCCCTCAAGTTCACACACTGCTCTAAGCCCACGTGTGCAATCTGCCTGTCTTCACTGCCTACGCTGCGTGGAAATGCTATGACCGAGAAGGTTTTAAACTTGAAGCCATGAAAATCAAGTGGGGCAGTGACCATCCTACCCTGTATGGGCCGAACGCCACAGAGGGGCTTTTCTCTTCACAGAAATAAGAGAATCGGTTGCTTTTCAGGTAATTCTGGAGCTAAGTTAAAATCATTCTAACAAGCTTCATCTCAACATTAAAAATGAAGAATAGTGCCTCTTTTAAAGCCCAGCCCCTAGGATTTCCCTGGCGGTCCAGCGGCTGGGACTCCACACTCTCACGGTTGAGGGCACAGGTTTGACCCCCGGTCAGGGGACTAAGATCCCACAAGCAGCGCGGCGTGGCCAAAACAAAACAAAACGAAACGAAACGAGAAATCCAGCTCCTGAGTTTCACCCTCCGTTCTCACCCCCTCCTACACTTTTCCTCATCTTCTACTGGACACCACTTATCCTGATGCCGTCCCCTGCAAATGTCCTCCTTTGGCTACACAGAAGTTTCCTGCATGCTCTGAAATTCTCCACTGTATTCAAGAGGTCTTTGGTCTGACACATACTACCGCTCACACATATTACAATACACGCAACGCCTTCATCTAGAATCAAGTAGTTTTTCCTTTGTAAAGTTAACTGTCTCCTCTCTTACTTCCATTCTCAATACAGCAGCTTCTACTAAAACGATGGCTACCGATGGCTCAACAGAGTACGTGCTCGGCGGCACAGTAAGGCGTGCTCCTGGCTGTACTGTTTTTCTCGCCATCAGCTGAGGGCTGGGACACTTTCCTGGGTTCGTGTCTTAGTCCGTTCAGGCTGCTATCACAAAATATGACTGACTAGGGAGCTTACAAGCAACAGATTCACTTCTCACAGTCCTGGAGGCAGGGCGCCAGCACAGGCAGGTGAGGGCCCTCTTCCACCTCAGAGATCTCCTGTGTCCTCAGGTGGCGGAGGGGCTAGCGAGCTCTCTGTGTCTCTCCGTAAGGCACTACCGCCACCCATGCGTGTCTCTCCGTAAGGCACTACCGCCACCCATGCCTTCACACGCCACCCATGCCTTTACACGCCTTCCAACAGCCCCGCTCCTAACACTGTCACCTTTACGGGGTCAGGAAAGGGTTTGGAGGGACCCACTCAGGCCACAGCAGGACAGCATAGGGACAAAATCCACAGAGGTGCCTACTGCTGTTGGGCCACACCTTGACACCCTGACCAAGATGGCTTTCCTTAAAGATCTTTGGTGGCTAATGCCCACACCCAAAAGAATGAGCAGCAGATTAAGCCCCAACAGGGTGAGAACAGTAATTATATCCCCAGCCGCAAAAATCCAGCTCAATTTTAATAAAACGCCTGGCCAAGAAATAATTTAAACTAGTAGCAGTCATTTCACCCTGAGCTGTAAGCAAGAAGACTCCACTCAGCTGCACTTGATGTTTAGCTTTAATGCACAGACCCCGCTCCCCTTCCCTGGCCTCAGAGTGGGGATGAAGCCTGCTTCCCACCCAGGAGAGCGAGGAGCAGGAAAGCCTGCCGCTCAGCCCTCGGTTCCCGCCGCTCGCCAGCGTGGTGTAAGCAACATAAAAGCCGTTTTCAACGTCACCTTTCTCTATCGGTTCTGGCACAGAGGTATTTTAGGAAAAATTTTAAATGGATACACTTAAGAGCCCATTATTTCCAAAACGTGTATTCACCCCCTTTATGGGGGAGGCATGCCAAAACACATTTTTAATGCAACCATCACTCCCCTCATCCCAAGGGACATGGTGAAATCGACTTCAGGACAGGCCCTCATTCGTCTTCGTACTATTCCCGAGACTTCTGTGAAAACCCTAAATCCCTTTCGAGTCCCACAGCTACCATAAACAAACAATCATCAGCCCCAATTCCCAGTCATCTTAGGGGATTTCTTGCCTAATCATCCAAAGGAAGGAAAAAAGGACTCCAGTCACCACAGTAACGCAAGTCCACGTGTTGTCGGCCTTTCTCTACCAAGGATGCCAGATGCACTTCAGTTCCACAGGCCACCTTCCAACAAGCTCCTCGAAAAAGAGCCCACGCACACAACCCCTACAGCACACATACGTTAACAACGCGGTGGTGGAACAGCAGGGGCCCGTGCAAGCACTTTATACTCCCATCTGGGCAAAGGCAGTGGTCCACTTGCCCGAGGAGCAGGGCGCTTATGGAAAGGCCAGTGTGAAAGCCGCCCTCCAGCATGAGGGACCCAGGACAGAGAGCTGTGAGCTGGAACCAACCACCCGCCGACATCAGTCCCCCACCAGGCATCGCTCATCAAGTCTGCGGAAGGAGCCCCACAGGTGGGATGAGGAGAGGGCCCCAGGCGCACCGCCGGCTCTGGGCTGGGACTCGGCAGGCGTTGCCCCAGTCCCTGCAGCTCAGACCAGGGGCAAAGCCTGACAGGAGCCAGAGTCGCAGAGCAGCCATCTCCACGAGCAACGCTGACCACAGGCTGCCGGCAGGGGTACCTTCAAATCATTTGCCTGACTCCACCTTCTCACCACTCAGGGCCCGCCCCACCCTGGTTCCTCTTCAACTTCTTCGCCACCGTGCACAGTACTGGTTCCTCACCCACAGACAACGGACAGAGACAGCAGAGCCCAGCCACCCTACACGGCCTCCTCGCTACAGAGGAAAGGGCAGCAGCAGCACGAGTAAAGGAACACTCCCCTTGTGTGCCTCTGCTGGCTGCTGGCCCTCACCACGCCTGATGCCTGGGGCGAGGAGTGAGGCCCCCACAGCCCACTGTGCTGGAGGATCAGGGGCTGTGGTCCAGAGCCCTCCTGGGCCCGCCCCCCTTCCCCTCCAGGGCACCCGCAGGCCAACACTGCTACTTGCCTGACAGATCAGGCTGCTAGCTCCTGGCCGCCCTCCCCACCTGACAATGGTGAAAGCTATGGCTGGGGGCAGGTCACCTACCAGCCAAGTCCTCCTGAGGCCCAGGCCATCTCCCATGGGCTCTGAAAACATTCTGAAATGTGGAAGAAGCAGTCTGCTTTGATTAAAATAAACACGACTCCCCAAGCCACACCATCCCAGGCCAAAATAATCCAGAGCTTTCCCTTGCTTCAACTACGTTCAAATAACAGTTTCTGGAAATTTCCTAGGAAACAGCCCGCTCTCTCAGTCATACTGCTGACCAGTTCACAATGTGCACAGCGTTATCCTGTTTACAATTCTGCTTTACCAATAACGGAAACAGTTCCTAATGCACCGTGTGGTGCAGACATCCTCTCACGCCTCCTTGTATCAAGGATGCACTCACTGGAAGTCACCCCCGCTGACAGCCTCGGAGACGACGTGACACGCCGTGCCCAGCCCCAGCCCCCCAGCACGCTCCAGCCCCAGCCGTGCCACTGAACACACTGCCCTGAGCACGACTTGAGACTGCGTGAGAGTCTGGGTGTGGCGGGGGACCCCTGTACCTGCTTAAGTGACCCAGACTCGAAGACCAGAGTCTCAGAACGAAAATTAATACATGTCTGAAGAACATTTTTCGTTGACAATTTTTTTTTTCCTCTGATGAGCTTTAAAAAGGAAATAACAAGATACTGCATCCAGTTATATATTTCAGAGGTTACCCACTGGGTACTCCCAAAAAACCTAAGAGTTGTGGTCAACACTCTCAAGAGTACGTGAGCAAGAAACCACTGTCTTGGCATGGTTCGCTCTCAGGCCTCATGCATTCATGGGGAGATGGACTTTAAGGGGTAAGACAGCACTGGTTAGCTGAACATCACCAAAGTATATCATAAAAGGTTATTACTCTACAAGAATTCCTTATCTCACAGGAAAGTAAAAAGTCAAATTGGTTTTCCAAATTTGGCTAAAGCAGGGGAGATAGAGTATCTAGTACTTGCAGAAATTTCTAGAAACTCCATGTCCCGCTCACATCAACTTTAAACAGTTCTTTTTTAATGGGAATTGCAGCACCCACCCCCTCCAAATCAAAGCTGGAAAAACATGAGTTCAGAGGACTATCTATGCTCACATCAAAGGCTATGGCATTGGGGAAGGGCGCTGTGAAAATAAATTCCCCGGGGCTTTTTAAAAAAATTGATCTCTCACTAGGGACTACACAGGGCAAAAAGAGTTGTTCTAGGTCACGCCAAGGAAGATCAACGACAACTGCAATATTAAAATAAATCACCTACAGTACAGTGTGAGGTAATGCAGTGGGAGAGAGCATATGATTGATAAGAATGTGAGGCACACAGGACTTCACAGGCCCACATCCCCTACAGAAACAGCTCCGACACATGCAACAGGATGCAGATGGACAGTCGTTAAGTCCAGTCTCTAGGCCACCTCTGCTCCACTGCAAAAACACTCTGGTTCCAGGAGCAATGTGGAAAACGGAAAGGTAAGCCTAGCTGCTTTCTAAAAATCATTTAAACTCTTTGAAAAATACTTGAATACATGAACTGGTGCTTAGCGTAAAGGAGAGGTGTGGAGGAGGTCAAAGGATTTTCGGAAGATTGTTCTCTTACAAAATTCTTATTCCACAGATATCAGATGATTCTTTATTTCTTGAGAGCCTTCTTCAGCAGACTCCCCCAGCGGTTAAGTCCAGATCTTTCTCCACTGCCCAAACGCGAACGCACAATTTCTCCTCTGGGAGAGGATTACGCTGAAAATTTAGTGTTGCATAAATACCGTTACCTTTTCTGGTGAAAAACTCCTTGGAATATTTCCCCAACATAGCGTATTTTCGAGGGACTTTCCCCAGCAGTTCAATGATCAATGCTATGTGATCTGCATTGGGAAACATTGCCAGCAAAACAGAAACACACGACAATTTAATCAGTACACTGCATGCAGACACTGCCATCGCCCGCGCAGACAGAAACAGAGCGCAGCGTTGACAGCCAGAGCACAGGCTCTGCCCGAGTGGCCAGATTCAAGGCACCGCAGAGGAGCTGATGCACAGGGTGACTGCAGGACGGGGCCAGGCAGGGGCTCTTTCTCAAGTCCGAAGTCAGCACAGGAATTCTGCTGGGTTGCTTTTGGAATTTAGGAGAAAGGCCTTTGTCACCATTAATGCTACAACCAGCAGCTGCTATTCCATTTCTGTCTGCATCGTGGCGCTTTTCAAAAAAAAGAGGTACTACCTCTGCGATTGAAGAATTCCCGAGAATATTTTCCAGACAGAGCAAAGTGCCTTGGGATACTGCCTAGCAGCTCTATGATGTGGGCTATGTGGTCTATGGAGGAGAGAAAAAAAAGGATACGGGAATGGGAGGGGCAAAGGGAAGGATGGGATAAAAGAAGAGGGGGAAAAAATTGAAATTAGTAAAAAATCAGAGATAGAATCAAATCAACAATGTGTGCAGCACATCCACGCAGAGGCTTCTGGGACTGGCAGGCCTCAGGCCCCATCTGGAGCATTAACAGTGACCGATGCCAGCTCACCCCAGGCCAACCCAGCATCGCAAGCAAATAAGCATGGAGATGGTCAGGTCTGCAGACGGGAATTCAAGCCAGAGTTCCCCGGTTTTAAATTCAGCCCCCAACAGGACAGAGAAGTGGGCAGCAGATCAGTGGACAAAACGTCCACGGAGAGGCTCCGGGTTCGTCCGGCCTGTCCTCTCCCGGCCAGCTGGGCTCAGGCCCGCGGGGGCGGGCTCAGGCCCGAGGGCTCTCCAAAGCATCGCCGGTGCCAGGAGGCTCTGCCCAGTCACTGCAGCTGAGGGGGCTTCAAGCTCAAAGGGAGAGCATCTGAATTTGGTGCTTGAAAACCAAAACACAGCTCTATTTCGGTGCAAAAAGACAATATTCTCCAGAAGTTCAGGACTCTCAGGAAACCCGGACTGAGGTACTCAGCAGGCAGCAATACTCACCTTCGTCTCTGGAATAGTCTTCCCCAGAATGCGGTTCAAACAAATAATCTCCCGTTGCCAGCTCAAATGCCTAGGATACAACAGATGACATGCTAAGCGCTTCACGGAGACGGGCCCCAAGCCAGCAACTTTTTCTGATACAAGAGACCTACATTTTATGAGGATATGAATCAAACCAAAGAGCCTCCTGAAAGGGCTCAACACCAGGCTTTCTCTTCTTCCCAGAAGTTCAAAGAAGCTTCAGAAATATTCTTGCACCTCTGCTTCACTTTGCAGGAAGCAGCCGTGTGCAGGCGTGGCCGTGTGCAGCACTGCACTCTAATCTGAACGGCAGAACGAGGGCTCAGTCTAAGGCCCAGGTCTGTGTGGCCCCAGAGCCCAGCTGCAACCCGCAGGCTAACCTGGCCCCGGACCACGGCTGCAGCTGCTCTCCTGAAGCAAAGACCTTCATGTCTTAGCAACAGGGGGCTACTTTCAGCAACTCATCATCGCTTCATTCACTTCTGATTCAACCAAAGGACATTCCAGAACCAAAGAAGCCCCTCTTGCTCTGTCCCCCGGGGCCAGGAGGAACCAGACCCTCGTGCAGCCCGCCCGAGGGCAGCCAGGAGAGCGGCTTCCTGGTTACAGGGCTGTCCCCACCAGGGTGCTGGGGTCGGGAGGGAACGGGAGGGGCACTGCTTTCCCATCGCTGCCACTGAGCCCACTTCCGTTGTTCATAAAATTATCTCAGGACTATGAGCTTTAACTTGCTAACAATACATAAAAATGACAACTGCTATCGCTCTGTTAATCAAATACCATGTTTTTTTGAAAACATGTTTTAAATGAGAATTTACAAGAAGTTTTAAAAAGAACAAGCTAAATCCCGTGTTTGGTTTTTCCCATACTTACTTCTCCCGTGCGTTAGATCTCGCTGTTCTGGAGGCCCTCAGGGGCCGTCCTGTCAGGTCTGCAGATGCCTGTGGGTCGGTGGCCTGGGGCACCACCCGCTCCTCTCAAGGTACCGCCATCCCCACGGGCGCCTCGATGAGCCCGCCCCACACCAGCCCACCCTCTCCACTTCTGTCCAGGATCACAGGGTGGGCGGGCACCCGCAGGGGAAGTCTCGTCTGCCTGAGGCGGGGCCCCTCTCACAAACCCAGGTGGGCGTGCTTAGCCCAGGACCACATCTCTTCACCTCGTATTTTCCTTTTTTAAGAAAGGAGGGAGGTGGGATGCCAAGCCCGTTGCCAGCTACCCTGTGACGAACACTAGTTCACAACTCGGGATCCCTGCCCTGAGCCAGACCTGGGTCTGATGTGCCCAGTCTCAGCACAGAGTACGTCAAGCGGTCGTCTGGGTGCCGCAGGGCCTCCCCGCTCCACCCAACAAACAATAAAGATACTAGGGTCAATCCCAGATCAGGGTAAAACACCTCACATTTGGCCACAGGTCCATGGGGAACAAGTGGATGACACACTGAATGGCCAGGAGCATCTTTCTCATCCGGGACACAAGCCAAGAGAAAAGGGTGAAACCCTAATGGAGAAAGAAGACCCCAGAAGTCGCATGATCTAGCCAAAGGAGAGCACCAGCTGCTCTTCACCGTCCTTGGGGCCTCCCTCACTCTTCTAATCAATGTTCAAAAACATTTCAATCTGGTTGTATGTACTTCTGACAGCCTAGCACTAAGATATGTCCACTGAGTGTTCTTTGAAAGATGACCATTTTGATTAGCACCCATGTATTTCCAAGGAAACACAGGTTGAAGAAGCCTATCAATGAAATGGTTTAGAAGAAAAAAGGAAGAGGCAAGATGAAGGCTCCCCCTGTCATGTTCTCGGGTCCCGATTCTCTGAAGCATGATGAGATTTTTCTTAACAACTAGGACGCAGACAGCAGGCAGGGTGAACACACCACAATGAAAACATCAGTCTCTGTACTTTACAGCTTGCTTTTATGCTGGCAACTATGAAACCACGAAAAATTATTGCCTTCAACTCAATAAGTTACTCTCAATATAACCTCTATTATTATCGCTTATTTTTAATACTTGGGAACTCTGTACTCGGCCCAATCCCCTCAGAGGGCCCTCTTTCCCTTGGACCAGCCTCTGTCCTCAGGCTCTGGGGAGACCAGATACACCCCTTCCTGAAATGCCATCATCCCACGTCAAGTATCCCATTCTGAATAAAATAAGGTCACGTATGCCTTCTGTGATGTGACCACTGCCGAGAAGTTTGGTGAAATGGGTCAGACTGGCTTTTCTTGTCTCTACAGCGCTGACTGAGGCTCACCATGGAGCCCACGGGAAGACGCCTATTCAGGGACTCCGAAACACAAGGGCAGAGCGACCAATGCCGGGGTCCACACGTAATTTTTAATCACACACACTTACATCTGGAGGGCTCCAAAGCTCAAGAAAAGAGAAAAGAGATTCAACACCTGACAAAGCCCAGCTGCCCTGCCTCACGGCGCTGCCCCTGCCCAGCGTGAAAGCTCTCCTCCCTGCCCGCAGCACAGGCACTGACCAGTGAACACGGCTACCAGCCACCACTCTCAGCTCCACTAGCGTCTCTGTAAGATCTGATGCCCTTTATAACAAAGAACCCTGGGCTTTACCACCAAGAACAATCTGGAGCTTTACTACAGCTTGGTATTATGAATTTAATGTACTGTTACATACTTAAACTTCAACAGCAGGGTGGGCTGGGCAAAGACGGCTCCTCTGCACCAGGTTCTCTACGAAGAACAAGAGGCGACCTCTCAGCCGCGGCCTCCGGGGACGGGGGAGGGTGGGGATGCAGGCTTGCCCCGCTCCCAGAAAATCACCCTTAAACTGATTAACAAGAACTTCCTAAGCAGCCCTAGAAGTACTGAGGGACCTTAGGCTCCACTTCTTGGGAGGCAAAGGAGATGGAGTGAGTGCTTTCCCCAGGAGTCTGCTCTTGACGCTGACGCCACCGTTCACAGCAACTGCAGGGCTCAGCAGGACAGGAGACTGTGTGGAGGGACAGACCCTCACCTCACAGAAGGCCAGACAGAGAGCCCGGTATAAAACAGTACTGACAGCTCCGCCATTATCTGACTACATCTGTGATCTTGTCCTATTTTTCTGGTTATATCACCAAAATTCAACACCCCAAGTTAGAAGCACAGGATTTCAGAGCTGAAAGAGCCTGCAGAGTGTAAATGAGGGCAGCCCCGACACGGCCCCTTCTGTGCTGCTGGGGAGGAGGGCCTGACCTCACCACACCCTGAGATCCAACAGCCCCGCAGTTCCCACTGCTGACGGCGCCCCCTTCTGCTGACCTGGCCGCTGCCTCCCACTGCTTCTAGCCCCCAGCCCCCCTCCCCGCTGCCCCCCGACTCGCCCACAGGGAGCCTCACCCCTGTCCACACAGCAGGCCCTGCGTTCTAAGGAACCATGACACGTCCACCAATTCTCTCTCTCTCTCTCTCTTTTTTTAATTTAAAAAGAGTTATTAGGGCTTCCCTGGTGGCGCAGTGGTTGACAGTCTGCCTGCCGATGCAGGGGACACGGGTTCGTGCCCCAGTCCGGGAAGATCCCACATGCCGTGGAGCGGCTGGGCCCGTGAGCCATGGCCACTGAGCCTGCACGTCCGGAGCCTGTGCTCCGCAGTGGGAGAGGCCACAGCAGCGAGAGGCCCGAGTACCGCAAAAAAAAAAAAAAAAAAAAAAAAAAAAGAAAAAAGACTAGAGTGGCTACCACCCCCCACACCCCCTGGCCTCTGGCCCATGATCTCCGACCCCTGCCCTCCTCCCACTCTGATAACCTCCCTCATTCAGAAGTCAGCCCCACCCACCAGGGCCAGCCCAGCCATCTGGTCCACCAATTCTTTTAACTCTCCTTGTCCATACCTAGCAAGGCAAGGGCTCAGTTTTTGATACTTACTGAGAAACTTAATTTTAAACTTATTCTCTGGCATTACCCGTCAGAGCAACATGGGAACAGAAGGGCACACTGTTCTAGATCTGTTGGGCCATACTGGCTGCAAACTTGAAAAACACAGAACATCCACTATTTTCATGTTGTTTTAGCACAGCTTGCTAACAGTGCTATACTTTAGCATCAGAGGACACACCCAAAAGAAGTGCTACATTAATCCTTGAATAACAGACAATACACTTATTCTGCATTGTTTTTTTAGTGAGAAGACAAGTACCAAGCTTTACACACATGCCATGTCCTTTCATTTAAATATCATAGGAGAATTTGGAGAAAAAATGAGGAAAGCATGAAACACCACGTGAAGCAAGAGACACATGCATCCCCTCTTCCAACAAAGGACTACAAAGCTCAGCCCACTAAGAGGAAGGTGACAAACCGACCAGGAAACAGGACCAAGAGAGAAACTGAAACTGGCTTATGGACGAGGAACCATTCATGCTTATCGGCTCACAGGGAAGGAGTAGGTGAGAAGAGGCACTGGTGGGGCTGAGGACAGTTTAGACACAACCAGACTTTTGATGCACACAAGTGGCAGTGGAAATGGCTACATCGTACTGGAGAAACAAGAGGCATCCCGAGGCCCTGAGGAAAACCATCGCTGAGCCGCCTAAGGGAACAGACTCCGTCAAACGGTCCAGGCGGCTGCTGGTGCCTCAGACGTGGCTGGACACAGCCCAGAGCAGTAAGCCAGAACAGTCTCTAGACTCTGCTTAACAGCAGAGAGGTTGGACCCTGGTATGTGGGGAAATCCTCTCTCTCCAGCAAGGAGACAAGGTCTGTCAGAGCCGCTCAGACAACCTTCCCCTAAATCGCAGCTGTCTCATCTTCCTCCACGGCCTGAGTGAGGGGACCGCGCGCAATCTGCAAGCTTCCAGGAGCCACAGGAGCTCCCTGAAGTCACTGTCACCACAGCGGGGCTCTCATTCTCGGGGCCGCGGGCTGCAGAGGGCCTCGCGAGGTCGTCTCTCACAAGACCAAACCAAAACACACACCAGGACATGGCAGAGAAGGTCTCTTAAGATACCCAAGGTAGCCACCTTCCCCTCACCCACCCCTCAGTGGACAACCCTCACCATCAGAAAGCTTCGACCAAAGGCCCTGGTGGAGCTGCCCCATCATGGGAACTAAAAGGATGAGCCTTTACACAGAGGAAAATGGCAAAGGCCGTTCTTACCATACACGCCGTACTCCAAATGTCAGCAGGGGTACTGTAACCTGCTCCTATTAAAACCTCTATGGATCTATACTGACGCGTCTGGATGTCTTCTGTGAAGTGTTTATGCTGGAACGGAACAGACTGCATTACCGTGGAGGAACACAGACATTAAACGAGAGAAAAAGCATCTTCTAATAAATACATCATCACAACCGAAATGTTTTAGAAAGAAAACTGTACTTACCACCCAACAAGCGTTTCCCAGGTCAGCAATTTTAACTCTAATTTTATCTGCATTCCGTGGGTCCAGGGGATTCACCAACAGGTCGGCTGCCCGGGTTTTTGCTGGCATGAGCAAACAGCAGGACAGTTAGTGCCTGGGATAAGTGGTTTGCACGTGTGCACACAATACTTGCTGGGCACAGTGTCCTTTTCTAGAAAAGCGGTGGGTGATCATTTAGGCCTGGAATCCTGTAAGTTGAACTCAACAGAATTTAAATTCTTGGTCTCCACCTCTGGAAAATACTTCACAAGAGAGCAAACTGCCCAGAGACCCCATGGACACTGCCTTGCCCCTCCTCCTTTCTCCCCATCCTTCACCGAGCAGGTCAGCCCTGCTTGGTTCCTGTATCTTTTAGCTGCTCCTCATTGGGCCACGCCAGTTCCCTAACGGACCCTGTCTAGCTCAGAGGTGCGTTATTACTTAACGTGAGGGTAGAGAGAACGCTCCCCAGGGGGGTGCCCATCCCTTCCTAAGTGGCCCACAGCCCTCACCTCTCCCTCTGCCTGGGCCGAGCACAGAGACCTCAAGAGTTAGATGATGGCCGATTAACAAATACAGATTAAGGGCAGGGACCAATCAATTCTGGTTTAGCTGTGGACAAGTAACACTGCAGAACAGAGGTCTCTTGAGACGGCCCGGGCCCTCTGAGGTCCCTCACAGACTTGTCAAATACTCAAGCCACTCTCAACCCCCAGGAACCCTGAGGAATTCTCAACAGTAGGCACAGGGCCGGGATTCTCAGGGCTGCGGGGCCAGAGAAACTTTTCAGATAAGCACAGACCAGGCCTGCAAGAAAGCACAGTTAACCAGGGGGCAGTGACAAAGAAGAATAATGTGGTGAGGCCCAGACAGAAAATGCTGAAGTGACTCAGCATCTCCATCAAACCTCAAACTGACCGGCAAGCTGGGATTTCTGGTAAAGGTGAGATGTAACCATGGCTTTTCATTCATTTCAGAAGTAATTCTGAAATGGTACTCACAGACAAAACAGAAAAGCCCGCTCAATGCAGAATATTAAACACCCTTTAGCTCACTCGAAGGTGGGGACTGCTGGAATGACTGTCCCTCCTTCGGGTAGACCCGTGCTGTGGGGCTCGGCACCCCAGGTGGGCGGCAAGGCCAGGCTGCATGCACCGTGAGCAGGGCAGGGAGTAGGCGACGCACCCAGGACCTGGGGCACCCACAGAGCTCCCCAGGAGGGGCCAGAAAATGCAAGAGAACTCTGGCAACGTTTTAACCCTCAAGACCTGTTCCTCAGACTTACGGACCAACCCAAGCCAGCCAGGCCCACACGTTCCCTCCTTGCTATCTGCCCCACACCATGTCCCTCTTTAAGAGGGCACTGACCAAAGTGAGGCCTCACCAAAGGCCAGGTACGAGCCGAGGAGAAGAAACACAGGAAATGAGAAATGATGAGAAGGACAGCAGCACAAAGACACACACGAAGAGGCAAGGTGTTCACACCGAACAGGGAATGGCTGCGAAACTGAGTTCTAGAAGAAACATAAAAATGCCGACCCAACAGACGGATGGCCAGCACTGGAAATGGCTTAGATGAATCCCTCATGTCATTTAATAAAGAAGACTCGGCGGGCAAGAAAATGGAACGTGAGGTTTGCAGAACTGGATTCAAATCTGTTTCTACGTCTGTAAGTTACAAGACTCTGGCAAATGACTTAAACTCTGAGGCTCAGTTCCCAGTAAAGGAGGAAGAGGAAGGGACCACCCCTCCTCCGCCAAAAAATACAAATGAAAAAAAGACCAAACACAGGAGAGCTACGACAGCGCCTGGCTGGCCAGATCCAGAGGCTCCCTCCTGCCTGCCACCAGCCAGACCACCCTCTGAGGCCAGGGCTTCTAAATGGCCAGTGAGGGACCAGCCAAAGTTCCCGCGGCACAGAGAGGATGGGAGGCCAAGCCGTGGCTTCCAGCACTGCAAACCACTGAGGTCAAAGGCCTGGCAGGAGAAGAGGATGAAGCGGCAGGTTCTGACTGAGTGAGCTGCCGTCAAGGGTGCTCGAGTGGAAAGAGGGGATCTGAAACCGCCACCCTCCTCCAGTCGTTGTTCTAAAGACATCACACACGAGTCACTTCAGCTAGAGAAAAAACACCTTCAAAACACAACATCACACACCTCCAGTACAGATCCTCCTCGACTTACGATGGGGTTATGTCCCAAAAAACCCATCTCAAGTTGAAAATACCGTAAATTCAAAATGCATTTAATTACACATCACCTACCACACGTCATAGCTGAGCCTAGTAACTTCAACATCACTCAGGACACTTACGTTAGCCCACAGTTGGGCAAAAAAACAACTAACACAAAGCCTACTTCATAATAAACTGTGTTGAATATCTCATGTAATTCACTGCATCCTGTACCGAAAGTGAAAGACAGAAGGGCTGTCTGGGCACAGAGTGGTTGCACCTGTGCCAGCTGTCCACTCGTGTGATCGCGTGGCTGCCTGGGGGCTGCCCAGCATCACAAGGTGGGATGGTGCAGTGTATCGCTAGCCCGGGAAAAGATCACAATTCAAGATGTGAAGCACAGCTTCTACAGAGTGCGTTTCGCTTTCGCACCATCGTACAATCGAACCATGGTTAATTCAGGGGCCACCTGTACAGTTTCTTTGTATTTAATATCCCTCACTTATGAGCACTAGACCAAGTCTCTTTGGTGACATGCTGTTATTCTCATCTCTGTGCGTGGTTACCAGGCGCACGAGGCATTCCAGATGATACTAGGGAATTTACCTCAAAATTTTAACTGTATTAAGAACGCAAAGGACGTAAAAGAGAATCCGCTTGCACTTCTTTTCCCAGCGTGCTAGTTTCCTGCTCTAGGTAATCTGTAAAAGGTTACCTGAGTACAACACTCAAAAAGGCCCGTTTAAACACAGGGACAGCCACACTTCTTGTGCAGTCGTACGAGTTTTGCTTTGCCCAGAAATCAGATCACCCCCCGTGATTCAGGCACTATCATGCAACTACCACAGCTCTTCCCTGCTCTCTGCTTCTACCAAGGAGGGAATGAAGAGTGGGAAGAGAGAGGCAGGAAGACTTCTCTTCAGGAAGGGCTGGAGTCCTGAAGTCATTCTGATAACCTGGTCTCTGGGTGACACGGTATTCACTCCATCTGAGGTGACCCTAGGAACCAGGAAAACGGCAGCCGGTGGGGCCTCAGTGATGAAGCAGCCCCACACTGACACTTTTATGTTTAAAACATCCTTACAAGGAAGGCATGGGTACCCTCTTTATATGCAGGAGACTTAGTACCAGCCCAAAGAAAGAGCAGAACTAGGAGACTTAATGCCCAAACCTGACCTATTTGTTCACAAATAGGTACTGTGAGTATTTACTGAGTCCCCTCTATGTGCCAGACGTTGCCCTGGCACTGGGAAGAGAATCAACAAGACATACAAGGTTCCGCCACCACATCCCAAATTAGGAAACTCACGCACTTGCTGGGAATATGGGTGATAAATAAAATGAATGATTCACGCATCATGTCAAGTAGCTCTACCTGCTAAGAAGAAAAGCACAGCGGAGAAAGGAGATGGCTACTGATGAGGGTGTTTGGCCACGGGCGGGTGTGCAGACGGCGTCTTTTCTGAGAAAGTGACCTTTGAGGAGAGGCCTGAACAAAGGGAGGCACAGAGGAGAGACGCTCTGGGCAGAGAGGACAGCAGGTGGAAAGTGCCAAGCTTGCAACCTTGAGAAAGCTCAGAAAGAAGACAGTGTGGGAGGGGCAGAATGAGCAGGGGACATAGAGGCAGGTGGGGAACGATACCAGAAAGAGCGCGGCCGGGACGGACAGTACAGGGCTGTAAGCTTTAGAGAATGACGCCTCTGCGGGTTATGCTACACGGTGCGGGGTGGAATGTGCTTTCAAAAGCTCTCTCGGGGGGCTTCCCTGGTGGCGCAGTGGCTGAGAGTCCGCCTGCCAATGCGGGGGACACGGGTTCGTGCCCCGGTCTGGGAGGATCCCACATGCCGCGGAGCGGCTGGGCCCATGAGCCATGGCCACTGAGCCTGCGCGTCCGGAGCCTGTGCTCCGCAACGGGAGAGGCCGCAACAGTGAGAGGCCCGCGTACCGCTTAAAAAAAAAAAAAAAGGCTCTCTTGGGACTGTTCCTTGGGGAACAGACTAGGAGCAACAGTGGAGTGAGAAGAGTGTGGAGTCATGTTCCAGCAGCCTAGCCAAGCACTGCCACTGACATGGGTCACTACTAGGTGAGGGGGAAAGGATTCAACATACACCTTGCACGTACCACCCTGCTCCCAGGCCTTTGTACTTCAGATGTGCTGAGCCCAGATACGTGCTATGGCTCCAGCAGTAATAACCCAAGAGGAACCCTCCTCTTCTCAACCTTCAATGGCTACAAAACTACTCCAGGGAGAAGTTCACATCCTTAGCCTGGCATGTAAGTTCTTTCTCAATCTTCTCATTGTGGCCCTAGCTTTTCTTCTACTATTTCCTAATGTATCCATTCTGCTCTAACGACAAGGATCTACACAAACTCAGGGAAGGATGTTTCTCTCGCCTCATGTTCTCGTAGTACCTGGTGGCCAACTTCCAGTCTCTAGACCATACCCCTTCCATGTAGGAAACAAAACACCTCCCCTGCGGGAGGCTGTCCACGGTTATCCAAAGACCAGGCTGCAAACCCAAGCCGAGTGCCTCCAAATAAATGACTGGATCAATGAAAAGGTCAGCTTGGTAAGAGACTAGGCTCAATGAAAAAAAACAGACCTCCTATTTCTCCCGGATGCAATATTCACGCAACAGCCAGGGTGCTGGGGACAGAATGTGTTTTGGACAAAGTAAAATTCTGACTGTGAATGGGCAAAGGTGGGAGAACGGGAAGGATGGAAGAATATAGTCAGGTATCACTGATTGGTTGGTTCATTATTCAATAAATGCTTATCTTAGCACTGAGTTAGATGCTGAGGATACAAAGACGGAAATACACAGCACTCTCAAAGCGTTTCCATCCTAGTGAAGAGGAAGACAGTGGAAACGAACAACGAACACACAGTGAAGAAAAGTGTGACCAGCAGGAAAAGAGGGGAACAAGAACTGGGACCTGCCAGGGAACACAGTGAGGACCCAACAGAAGAAAAGAGGTGTGCCCAAACACACAGGAGGAAGCACTCCAGGCAGGAGGGAGGAGGGAGGCGTCAGCAAAGGCACAGAAGCATGAGCCATGAGCCACGTTCACACAGACACCTGTTATTACGTCTCAAGGATAAACGGGGAAGAGACCCCGCTACACTTGAGATTACTAAACCTTTGCACTGTTTACTCCATCAGTAAGAGATGTTTGAACACTCGTTTCAATATGTGCATGTTTATGAACTTTACATATTACTGTCCCTATACATTATGTACATTATAAAAAACATGTAAAAAATATCAATAGCAAAAATTACTTGGAGACATGGCCAACTCCAGCCTGGGGCAGGGCAAGTATGAACCTGGGCACATGGTTCTAGAAGAGCAAGGGGGCACCTGAGGAATAACGGGGTTCTGTCAAAAGGACTTAAGAGCCAACCTGAGGGGGCTCACACAGACCAAATGTGGGATAATCCTGGCATTCAAAAAAAAAGCTGTAAACGATAACACACAATTCGACATGTTAATTAAAGAGAAAAAAAAATTCATGAGTCCACGATATGAAGGAATGCGTGAGAGACTGCAGGAAGGGTGGTGTCTCTAGCAAGAGTGTGAAAGCCTCCCTCCTTTCCCATCCACCATGCCCTACACACCCCTTCCATCTGGATGTTCCTGACTTACATCCTTGTTTGATAAACTGATTGTCTAGCAAGTACACTGTTTTCCTGAGTTCCGTGCGCTGCTCTAACAAATTAATCCAGCCCCAGGGCAGCGTCACAGGAACCTCTGACTTACAGCCGATTGTTCAGAAGCACCGGTGACAACATGGACTTGGGATGGATGTGGGGGGAGTGCAGGGGGAGACCGACACAGTCTTGTGAGACTGAGCCCTTAACCCTGGGATCTGACACTCTCTCCAAGTAGTGTCAGACCTCACTTCAATTGCAAGACACCGAGCTGTTGCCGGAGAACTGTTTAGGTGGGGAGACACCCCTACACACATGTGCTTGGTAACCAAAAGTGTCAGCAGTAATATGGGAGCAGAATGAGAGTAAAGGAGACACAGAGGTGGCTTTTTCCTCAGATGAGGCTACATTCCTCGTGAAGGCATTTCATTACGCACCTTCAAACCCTCTGGTCAGGGTAAAGGTAAACAGGAGCAGAATGTGTCTGTCCAATTAAAAATTATATATATCTCCTTAGGATGACTAGCTGTGGCCATTGAGTAACAGAGAAGGCTTTGCAGGTCTCTCAGCTACTGGAATCAAAGGGGCTGCAGAACATCTTGAGCTATTTGCAGGGCCGGCTCATCAACTGACTCACCATGTGTTAACATTCTTGCCAGCAGAGGGAGCAGAGGAGGTTTCGGAGCTCTTCCACTGTGGGCCAGAATGGAGACCAACTGTGTGTGACACCAAGGGTTTGCCTACTGAAGTCCCCTAGCATGCCACAGGCAGAGATCTGTCATGTGGCACTCACCCTCAAAATCAGGTTTTGATATATATGCATCACCATCACATTTAAACCCACACCGCTTCCTTTAAAATGTCAAAAGAAGAATCTTATAATCAAGAACAGCTATCAAAATAAAGTAAGACACTTCCTCCTCACCACAAATAAAGAGCAGGCACATTGTTCCTTGAATAGAAACGAAACAAAACAAAAAACCAAAAACTAAATATAACACTGTCAGGTGGAAGTACAAATTCTGAATTAAACTACACACGCTAAAAAGCTACAGGGATGAGATGCTAGGCTTGGAAGGTTTCTGCAAATGTATGCTCACTAGCGAAAGACAGGAAGAAGGAAAAAACTCAGAAATGGGACCTGATATGCAAAGAGAAAGAGAGAGCCTAGTGGCACAGAATATATTTAAAATTACAAGGAAAAAAACTCAGAAATGGGACCTGATATGCAAAGAGAAAGAGAGAGCCTAGTGGCACAGAATACATTTAAAATTACATTAACTTATTCATGAGTACAGAAGTAATAAAATGAAAATGGTTAACGCATACATACCCAGCTTTACCATCTCCAGCCAATTCCCTTCACAGCATGTGTCAAGGGTATGACACTTGGACCACTGAAAGCAGACACCTGATGGGAAGGGACACTTACTTTTTGGCAAATCCCCAGTGCTGGAGGCTGAAACCGTCCTGCTTCTGTCATGGGATGGACTGCTTTCCTCATGCTCGGTAAGCGGGGATCCCTCAGAAAGTGCAGAGCCACAAGCCACAGGTTCTAAGGGCCCAGAGAACAACGATGTGGAAAACTCTGGAAACTGGGACTCAGGAATTTTATGTCGTCCATTTGGCAATTCACCATTGAATTGTTCATAGGAGCTGCTATACGTGTAATCGCTTTCTGCATTTGGCTCATCGAGGTTATATTCCTCGGGATTTGGGCAATCTTCCTCATCATCGTCTTCCTCGTCCAGCTGCTGTTCCAGTAAGAATGGGCCATTCTCAATATGGCCATTGGTTTTGGGTGATTCCATCCAAGTAGGGTCTACATTCGCGAGTTCCTGCTCAACATCGTCTTCGTCTTTCTCGGTGTTTTCTTTCTCAGTGTCTTCTTTCTCCTCCTGGTCCTCAGCTTCGCCTTAAAAAGTTGAAGGGTAAGAATGAGAACTTGTCTCTCTCCGTAACAGAGTGCAGTAGGCACTTATCTCCTCCAACAAGAGACAAATTCGAATGTGCTAATTTCATGTGCTACAGAGCAGAAACCTCTTGGCTCTCAGGGTAAAATCTTTAGGTACTCTAAATCTTATCTTTCATTTATTAAATAACTGGCCTACTCTTATTAGAAAAAGTTAGCTCTTTGGGAAAATGGGCATAAATGGAGCTGTACTTCCATTTCTACCCTCTCCTCTATAATCTTCAGAAAAAGTCTGAGTGTACACTACCGTTAAGTAAAAGCTTAATTACAAAATGAAGGACAATCATTAGCATGATAAAGACATGGTGTTTCTCAGACGTTTGACATTAAAAAAAAAAAAAACTATTTTGAAATATTAACGTATTTCTGGCACACATTTTACAAAGCAAGTACCAAACAACTCCCCACGCTCTCCAATAAGGCCTCGGAGAGAACCACCCTCCTGTCTGAAGCATCAGCGCAGCACCAAGTCACCCTGCCTGGTGACCGGGCGGGTCCCTACTGTGGGAGCTCCTGGGCTCCTATGCAGCCCTGTCTCCAGATTCCACTGACCATTGTTATTCGCAGTCTCACCCTCGGCTGCCTCCTCTAATCCTGCTGTTTTTAGTTTCACCTCTGGGTGGTATTCATCATCTTGCTCATTGGAAGGTACAGCTGATGTGACGTTTTCTTCTATTATTTTCCTTTCAGCTTCTCGCTCCAATTCTTCTATTTCCTGCAGGCGCTTTTCCAATAACTCAGCCTGCCTTTTCTGCTTCTTTTTCAGTTTTTTCTTTTTGTTTTTAGATATTTTTCCTATCTACAACATGTTAAGAAAATACCACGGTCAGTTTGCTTCTTTTTAAAGCACCATGCAGCAGCGTAAATGCTGGCAGCATGGCAAATACCAACACAGGCTGTTTTTCTCAGGTCGCGTTCAATTAAAATCACATGCCCAGACACGAGATCCACATCACGGTTAGGGTTACAGCAAAACCAGAAAAAAAAGAAACCAGTGCTAATATCACGTAACGGGACTACTACCAGGTCTTGGCCTTAGAGGGATATAGCTTAAATGCAGCAAGTCTTTCCCCTTTAAACTCTAAGAAGAACTAAATATGCTGAGATAGATACTCTTGCCTTTAAACAAGAAGCACCTCTTGCAAGTTTTATTTGCTGCTGCCTGTCTATAAAGTAACAATGTCCCCTTCTCCTTAACTGTCTTACTCAACTGCCTGCCAAATCAGGTGTATTTCATTCACTGTTGGTCAACAGCACTGTCTGCGTTTGGGTCTCACACCCTGAGCTGTTATCAACAGCCAAGACTGCAGGAACTGTAAAAAATGAGCACATGAAGTAAAAGGAAAAAAGAAAAAGCCATGGTTTCAGTCTGCCTCCAATTATGGCGAGCTGACTTGGAAAGTACTGGCAACGAGAGCCTCCAGTCTTTCACAGAGTCAATAATCAAAACAAGCTGCTCAAGCCACAGCAGAACTCAGCAGGCCAGGTGGAATAATTCTTACATCTCCCTCTCCTACTCAGACTTCCATTCCAAACTGAGGGCTGCTGGCAGCACTCTGAAGCTCTACACATTTCCTTCCAAAAGCTTCTGGTTCATAAAGATCTTTTAAAACTTGTAGATGACCCATCAACTCAAGACATACATATATATACATATATGTATTCTATGCTCGACTGGAACCAAGCCAGGTTTAGCTCCGCTGGGGTAGGATTTAATTCCAAACAGCTTGTTTCATTTGCTCACACTCAGCATTCTGACAGGACCACAAAGATAATACTCTTTCATATTTAACTACTACCTGGAAGTAAAAAAATCACAACAGCAGCTTCAGAAAAACAGGTAACTTAGAGGCAGATCAGAAATAATATAAAGTGTTTTTGGAACAATCACTCTTAAAACCCTTATCTCTATAACCTCACATTTTACCAGACTCAGCCAAGAGCACTCCAGAAAGTGCATGAGGAAAACAAAGACAGAATTTGGGACAGCTCTAAATTATCCCCCAACTCCAAAAATCACTTCACCTTATCAAAACATTGTCTTACATAATCAAGGATACCCAGCATTTATAAACATGACTGTCTTTTATATTAAAATACATTACAACATCTGTGATTGAGAATGGAACAAAAAAATGCACAACCAATTCCCCCGAACAATCCTTAATGAAAAATCGTTGCAGAAAGAAACAAAAACTAATGTTACAATTCGAAAAGTTCAATAATGAATAGTCACTTTTGACATGGAGGTGAATATAAGTATATGTGTAGGTACTTACAGGTTTTTGCTGTGGAGCAGTACTCACTAGAACAAAACAAAATAAAATGAACATTTAGAGCGAAATAGATACTTATCTTTATGTAGGTAATCTGAACTGTAAAATGAAATAACTACTGTCTTTTAATGGCTATGCAACTTCAACAACTGTTAAATATTAAAACTTCTGAATCAGAGAGACCTAAAGTTTATCCAACTCAAACAAATGATTGGCTCTTAAAAGGCAAAGCCACAGTGGTTCATATGGAGTCATTTCTCTTACTTATCTAAAATTAAATACGCATTCATTTCAAAAACAGACAATCCCAAAGCACTGACTGATAAGAAAACGGAGAAGAGTCATCCAACCAAATTTGTTTAAAGACAATGAAATGAACAATTCACTTACACAACTATGTTTGAAAACTATTTCACAAGTTTATACAACTAAAGTTAAGTCCAATACTGCGGCAAATATTCTAGAAATCACACGAACAGACTTGGCCAGTGTCAGAAGCTTGATAGACTATGGTTCCGTGATCTAAAAAACACCCTGATGTTAGAAAACGAGATTCAGAAGTGGTGCATGTCCCAAGAGCCCCAGGCAGACAGAGGGCTTTTGCCCTGCAGTCCTCGTGCCTGCCTGACAACACACTAGGGCAGACAGCACGTGAAGAGAGGGTGAAAGCACCGTCCACACTTCACTGCCACCACGACACTGCGAAAACCAGAAATTAAACTACATACACCAATACTCAAGTCAGCTGGTCTTCTCCCACCCTGAAGTCTTTTGAAACTAATTCTAAAT
Source organism: Phocoena sinus (assembly GCF_008692025.1). Lineage (NCBI taxonomy): Eukaryota > Metazoa > Chordata > Mammalia > Artiodactyla > Phocoenidae > Phocoena > Phocoena sinus. Next base: position 88,721,179 of record NC_045771.1, read on the forward strand.
CCACCAGCTAGACTCAAATTGATGTAGCTGTGCTCACTGGAGTCAAGGAAGCACTCTGACGACTGAACGTCGGCTACATGAGACCTCTTGCTATAAGAGACAGTCCTCTGCAGAGAAGTGGGCAACACAGGACAGTGTTCCAAGGAGATGAAGCAGCAGGTAAGAGGTCAATGACCTTTTAAGGGAGGACAAAGTAATTCAAACATTAAAGTATAACTTAACTGGGGCATCTTCCTGCTTAAGAAAAAGGTCTAGCTGCTTCTAGTCATCAGGCTCTTACAAAAGCCCCTAATACATACACATCTGACTCAACTGCCCCCAGTGTACAACCTGGCAGGCTCTCAATGCCCCGCACAGACTGAAACAAAGCTGGCTCAGCCCTCACCTGCAGACCCCGAAGGAGGAGGAGCGCCCGCTTTCTGCCACTCGGTGGCCTCGGCTGCCATCCTTCTCACATATGCATCGTCCACGCACATCAAGATGTTTTCCGGCTTTATGTCAGTATGAATGATCTTGCACTTACTGTGTAGATAATCTAACCCCTGAAGGACCTGATCACGTGAAATCAAGAGAGGAGATGACTTATTAATACCTTTATTATTTAACATTTGTTTGTAAAATAGTTAAAATCATTACAAGGTACAAAATACAATGGATACAAAGGGTTTTAGTAAAAATCTTCCTCCCACCCCGGCCCCCAGAGGAACCCAGCTCTTTCCCAGAAGCAAGCAATGTGTATCATCCTGGAGATAATTTATGCTCATGGAAGCAAATGCATCCATACATATACTCTTTTAAATAACAACTTCAGTGAGGTATAATTTACATGTCACACAATTCACCCTTTTAAAGGTACCATTCAATGGTTTCTAGATGTATAGCCCTCACCACTATCTAATTTAGAACATTTTCATCACACAAAGAAGAAAACACTGTACACCCATTAGCTGTCACTCCCCCTCTCCTCCCAACTCCTCCAGCCCTAGGCAACCGCTAATCTACTTTGCTGGGTCTGGACATTTTATGTAAGTGGAATGATACAGAGTGGTCTTTTGTAACTGGCACAGTACTTTCAAGGTCCATCCAAGGGTAGCATGTATCAATACCGCATTTCTTTAAATGCCAACTAATATTCCATTGAAAATACCACATTTCATTCACTTGATGAATATCTGAGTTGTTTCCATTTTATGGCTATTATCAATAATATTGCTATGAACATTCATGTACAAGTTTTTGTGTGGACATATGTTTTTTATTTTTCTTGGGTATATGCCTAGGAGTGCAGTCGTTGGGTCATACGGTAGCTCTATATTTAGCCTTTCAATGAGCTGCCAAACTGTTTTATACTATGGCTGCACCATTTTACACTCCAATCAGCAACGTGAGAGGATTCCAATTTTTTCATCATGGCCAATACTTGTCTTTTTATTTTAGTCACCCTACTGGGTGTGAAGTGTGTATCTCATTGATCTGCATTCCAATAATGGCTAATGATGTGTGTACATTTTTAATACTGCAGGAAAGGAGGATTAAATAGCCTTGGTAACCAGGCAACACTATAGCACTGAACTAAAAGAAAATGCTAAGCCAAGATACTCATGTACTTATTATATATATCATTTACATATCATATATATCACAAAAATTACAGAGCATGGTGACCTAAATGCAAGGCCAAAGTTTTTCTGGAATTATTTCCATTAGAGGGGAATTGTTGCAATTCTTTCCATAAGGAAAAAAATATTTAAAAAGTACAGTTCATGTTCCCATACATCAGAAACTCTACAAGCTCAATAAACATTAACATTTGATAAACATCCTCATTCAAACATTTTAAGTCATTTAGGGGCCTTGACGACACTAGACAAGGAAGTGACAAAAAGACAAGCCGAAGATATATAATATCAATCAGCTCTGACAAGTTCTCAGCAAAAAACCCAATGCTCCTGTCTACCTTGAGTTCCTGGCTAAACAATCTTAACAGACGACAAAACATTAGTAACTCAAGGGAAAGAGGTTTCAGAAGAAAATGAAAGGGAGACCTATCTCTTAAACAAGATGAAAATCCCCACACATATCTAAAAAAACTTTTCCTTGGAAATACTTTTACATGACTTCACTGACTGAACAACAGTTGAGCTCCTGTAACAGACCATACACCCTTCTAGATGTCTGACACATAGCAGTAGAAGTCCCCTGTCTCCATTGGGCCTTGACTTTTTACCTTAGGATTAATATCGAATGTTTTAGATAATACTTCGATTAGAATATATTTAAATTATGTTTAAAATGTCAAAGAACCAATAGGAAGAAAGAGATCATTATATATTTCCATAGAGAATAAGGTTATAATCCTGAAGGGAACACGATCCAACGAGCCTGTATGTTATTCACTGGCATTCACGTATCTTCTCTCAACAAACTGAAATATCATGTAGAGTTTTTATATCTGAATAACAAGAGAAATTATGAGAAGTACAAGAAATTAATGGACAGGTACACTGATGACTTCCAGCCTGCGGGAGTAAAAGGAATTAAGAGTTTTTAGAAACTTTAAACTGTTTTAAATTATTCCAACTGAAACTTCATTTCAATCATCAAATATTAACTCAAAGTTAAAATGTCAGCATCTTTCCAAAAATATCTTTTCACCACCACCCATGCACAAGTTGCTCCTAACTTTCCACCTTAGTTCTCTCATAGTTCTTAGGTTGTTTTACTGTGTGAGAAGCTACTCAGATAAGAGTTAACGTGATCCAGTATCCAAAGGTGTTAAATGAATTCCAATGACAATGAGGCGCTTGAGAGGAGCAAAGTGTCTTCAGTAAGAATTTAAGGTTCCAGATTTTTAATACTGGCTGTTGCACTCAACTGGGTTAACCTTCCTCAAGAAGCACAGCTTGTTTCTGACAATGAACATAAGGAACAGACTATCACCGGGATAAATTAAGTCAATTAAGATAACACAAATCTTAAAGGAAACAGTTAAGAGACAGCATGGCGCATTGTGTAAATCACGACCTTGGGACTCAGACCACTCCTGTATTACTGCTCAATCACTCATTCCCTAGGCAAGGTACTTAAGCTGCCTGAGCTTCCATTTTCATATCTATAAAAGGGGGAACATATCCATTAGACAGAAATATGGTAAGAATTAGAAATAATGTATGGAAAACTCACAAATACATGGTCTAGCTCACAGGAAATTCAAACTAAATGGTAGAAATGAACTAAGTCAGAAGACTTGTATTGATACTGACTTAATAACCATAACATTAAATTTCTAAGTCACTTATTAAATTTCTCTGGGTCTCATTTCTCCCATCTATAATATGAATGGGCTCTACCTAATAAAACTCTGATCCTTTTAATTCTAGACTAATATATTTTAAAAAAAATCTTTAGCTATAAGAAGAATGGTTTATTTTCAAAAACAGTATTTCTGTTCACAGCCAGTGAACTTAAAGCAATTAAGCACCCCAGAATCCAGAATCCGACAATAATGATGGGCAACCTTACAACCATTTACACTGAATAATTATGATCGTGAAAAAAAAAACAATCAATGAATCAAGCAAGCTTCATGCCCCAGGACAGACCTCTGTTGCCTCACTTGTCTCATCACAGTGTGTCTCTCTTGCCTACAAACCATACTTAGCCTCACCAGCAGGAGGCAGCACAGGCTGCAGAGGCCCCGGGCTGCCATCCGCTTGACCAGGAGTCGGCGATCAGCATAGCCACAGAGGGGTCCCTGACGGGGCTGCATCCCACGTGGGGGACGGAGATCACACCCCAGGGCGGGGCCAGTTTTCTGCATGTGAGTCAGCAGCAGTGCAGACCTGGAGGCAGAGTCCGTGCTCTGGTTCAGGAACTGACTAGCTATGGCTCCCCTTCCCTGACCTCAAATTCAGCCAGAAAACAAGGGCTTGGTCAGCACAGTCTCTAACGTTTCTTCTAGGTACCTATGAACCGTGTCAGAGACTGTCTGTTATGGTGTTAACAACATAAACTGGCTCTTCTCCACCTCGGCGTGCTAGAAATAGGTCCTGTCGCAGACATAAAAGGAGGGAGTTGGGAATAATTAATGTGGAGGTTTCACGTGAAGGTGTCTCCCTGGCCTGCTGGCCACCCAGAGTGAGCTTCCTCCCAAATTCTAACATGCACAGAGGAACACAAGGACAGCAACTGTCCACAGTGTCTCCTGACTCTGGTCACAACATGGGCACCTTAACAAAGGACACAGGGCGAGCAGACGGGGCAAGGCCTTGTGACGCAGCGCCGGGGGGTGGGGGTGGGGAACCAGACAGGCAGCACTGCTCCGAGACACTGATGCTTGCAGGGGTGGAGCGAGACAGCAGAGGGCTCTCCTCAAGCCAGAAGCTTTGCTACTGGAAAGTGAAGGCACCCACCGGATCTCTCTTCCTCGCTAGGACAGACAGGAGGTAAATGCTACAGGCTGCTCAGACGAGCACATGCCAGACTGAATGGAGAAGTGTGGCGAATACCTGCCTCACTCACAGAGGACTAGAGCCAGGGGACACTGTCCTCATCCGCTCTGTCCCGAAATCGCCCTCTGCTCCTTCTTCTTTCTAACTCTGACTAGTGAGAACTAATGAGAAAATTCAGCAGCTGTACTTCACTCGTGAACATCGTCAGGATGAAAGATAAAACACTGCGCCCAGCGCTGAGGAAGCACAGAGGAATGAGTTGGGAAAGGGGCTCAACTCCCTTGAAGGAGCGACTTCCCCAAATTTCTGAGCTGCATACCCAACATTTTGAGGAGGAGAATTCCAAGTTAGTACAGAATCACATGTACTACCACACTGATCAAATCCAAGAACATAAAAATGTTTACCAACTTAAAATTAATACTCTATTCTAAAATTGAACAATACTGCCTTGATCATAATGCATTCATTGACAAAAGGACCTGTGAGATCATTTAAATGGTAAATAAATACTAAACGCAGACAAACGTAGAAGTAAACCATTTCCACAAACAGAGACATGAATGCATCCTCTTCACAAGACATGCTGTCATTTAAAATGCTCCCCAGTCTTTCTATGCAGACATTTCACACTACCCGGGCAGTCAAGAGCATGGATTCCGGATTGCACCACCTGTATTCCAGTCTTGATTCCCCACAGTAACTGGGGGCCTGTGGAAAACTTTTAACATCTTCCTCAGAGTGAAGGTAAGAACACCTCTGGCCTCACAAAGCTGTGGTGAGGAATAGACAGCATAATACAAAGCAAGCACTGAAAACTGTGAATGCCTGAAAGAGCATAATAAATGTTAGTGACAAGCATGATAACAGAAAGAGTTAATGATAACTCAAAAATCCAGAGCTACACGCTGTACCTACGTATCGTAGCAAAGTCACCAAATTCAGAGCCTTGCCCTTACCAAGCTTCATTTAACGGCAAGCAGTCACTTCTTCACAAGGTTTCTGGACAGGGCAATGAATTAAACCATAAGGTTTTAAAAAGTAAAATATCGGCTACCCTTTCGAGTACAGAAGAAAATAAAAGCCACGTTTAAAGAACAGCAACAGGGACTTCCCTGGTGGCGCAGTGGTTAAGAATCCGCCTGCCAATGCAGGGGACACGGGTTCGAGCCCTGGTCTGGGAAGATCCCACATGTTGCAGAGCAACTAAGCCCATGCGCCACAACTACTGAGCCCGCGCTCTAGAGCCCATGAGCCACAACTACTGAGCCCTCGCACCACAACTACTGAAGTCTGCATGCCTAGAGCCCGTGCTCCACAACAAGAGAAGCCACCGCAATGAGAAGCCCGTGCACTACAACGAAGAGTAGCCCCCGCTCGCCCAACTAGAGAAAGCCTGTGCGCAGCAACGAAGACCCAACGCAGCCAAAAATAAATAAGTTAATTAATTAAAAAAATATAAAGAACAGCAACAGCATTTTAAAACCCCATCACCTGTGGTACACCTTGAATGCACCACAAATAACAAACACTGACAACACAGCACCCTTTTTCCTCTTTCGGCTTTAGAAATAAAAGCTAAACATAAAATACACTTCAATAAAGCTGATTTTAAAAGAAAAAGAAATGAAAGCTGGGGGGCAAATACACCCCACGCCTGAGGCCACAGAAGCAGCCTGGAGGAGGCAAGGGGGTGTCCTCACCACGATCACCAGAAACCAGAGGATGGCCCTTCCTGACCCTGCACAAGGTCACCAGGGCGAAACAAGGAGAGTTAAGAACTGATCAAAAGATTGATAATAGCGTATAGGAAACCCTGGAAAAGCAAGTGATTCAACTGTGCTGCGACTTTTCAAAAATAAGTGGGAACCTTTATCTACAAACCCTTCAGATCACAGAAAGGTCAGCCACTTTCTACAGTAAGAATAAGAGGAACATACATTTCTTCTTTCATTTAGGGAAAGCTAACCTCTCAGAAACGTTTCTTGACTTCCTACGACGTGAAGGAAGCTACAAAGAGATGTGAAACCTACAATACGTGATCTGGGACTCCCGGTGCTCAGAGTATGCAGCTGGGGAGACAGGATGGCTACTCTGTGCTGGTCACCATGCTGAAAGCTTTATCAGCAGTCCCTCCAAACTCATCTGCACAATAAAGCCACAAATTATGCATTATCGTCCTGATGCGACAAATGCGGACACAGGCTTACAGAAGTTAAGTAATTTGATCAGGGTCACAAAGTAGTAAGTGCCAAAGTTAGAATGTGAAATTAAGTCTATTGCCAAGATTTAAGTGTACTCATTACACTTTCCTCTATTCCAGTGGTTCAACTAAGAGTTCGCATGCCACAACTAGAGAAGCCTGCTCACCGCAACAAAAGATCCTGCGTGCCGCAGATAAGACCCAATGCAGCCAAATAAATACATAAATATTAAAAAAAAAAAAAAAAAAGGAATTATGGATCAAGGTCTGTATTTCAGGTCTAGAACCCCCAGGCAGGTCTACCTCAAGCTCTGGGCCTGGGGACAAGGAATGGGCTCCAAACCAACAAGTCCTCTTCTCAAGCAAACCAAGCAACCTCCCTGATATTACTTACTCTGCAGAAATATGCATGGTAATTATCCATTATATCAGAATAGGTAATCCAGAATAAAGCGTATCTGCAACTTCCCTAATTTAGGCTCTAAGGGCAATGAGTCAAAGACTGGTATGTTCCATGCAGAAAACTGAATCTGGTAAACATTTCTAATTAGAAGGAAATCTTCCATATGTGTATACTTCCATTCTATAAATATCTGCTGCAGCATCAACACCGAACCACACACTAACGGAAGGTTTTCTATTGTCAAGGCAATTGAACGAAGTACAAACACAGTACTCCATATATAACTTAAACATGCCTTAAATTACCTTCCATTTATCCTTCATCCAAATACTTAGAAATAGCAAATAAACACAATACATTATATGTTTTTTTCTGTATTATTTTCTAAGGAACTAAGTGGGACATTTCGTAGTAATGATACTGGATAAAACAATTTCTCATTTTACTGTATCACTTACCTGAAAAAAGATCCATATGCCAAAAGAAATATATGCTTGACAGTTACATATTACTCCCTTTACAAGACAGAATGGCTTATCATTAACTAAATACAAAATTGATTTAATAAGTTCAAAATGTTATGCACTGTGATATATGTATTTATTTCTAAAACTGGAGAGAGAGATATATATGTGTTTGCGCATGCTTTTTTTGTTTTGTTTTTTTTGCGGTACGCGGGCCTCTCACTGTTGTGGCCTCTCCCATTGCGGAGCACAGGCTCCGCAGGTTGCGGAGCACAGACGCGCAGGTTCAGCAGCCATGGCTCACGGGCCAGTCGCTCCGCGGCATGTGGGATCTTCCCGGACCAGGGCACGAACCCGTGTCCCCTGCATCGGCAGGCGGACTCTCAACCACTGCGCCACCAGGGAAGCCCGTGCATGCTTTTTTTTGTTTGTTTTTTTTTTTTAAGACAGGAATTCGTGTTGAAAGGCTAGTCAGTTAGGTATTGGGAGCTGCCGTCATAAGCCTCACCTGTCGAATAATGCTCTTCACACAACGTACTGGGAGGCCTTGGTAGTTGGATTTTATGATCCACTTGAGGAGATGGTGGCCAAGCACTTCAAAGACCATGCAGACATCTGGGACAGGGTTAAGGATCATTTCTGGATACATTTCCTGCAGTGACGGAATTACTAAAAGCAGCATCATTGTGGCACTTGGCAAAACAATTATTTCTTTATAAAATACAACTTCAGTACTATCAATAATACCAAAAGTGGTCATTTGCTGTTCCTCACCTAAATAGAAAGACCTAACACATACTAAGTACCTACCATGTGCCATACATGATTTAATGTGTACTCATAACAACATAAGGAATGAGGAGAGTAAACCTCGGGGAGTTTAAAGAACCCTCCTGCCTGACACCACCCAAAGGTGGCAGAGTCATGACTCAACCCCACACTTACCCACGCTCTCAAGCACACTTCTTCTGACAATCAGCCTTAACGAAAATGAGCAGGACTGAAACCTCACAGAAACCGATGAGGAGAAGAATAGAGAACTCTCCCGCCTTAAGTGTCCTGCCTGCCTACGTAAATTTCTATCCTATACGTCACATAAAACACTTTATAAAACAGAAGTTTACCAAACACAGTGAAGACATTTAATCTTTTCCTTCAACAGTATCTTTCACTGGGTCACTAGATCAATTTTTAAGTTTTTAAGTTTTTAAGGATGTATGATCACAAGACATGACATGGCCATTAAGACCAACCTATAATAATGAAATCTCAGGAATCTGGGTTTTGTTTTGTTTTGTTTTTTAATAGAAATTCTAGTCAACCACTGACCCTCCAGAACTGTGAGCCACCAAATTCCCTCATATAAATATATTCATGTCATTCATACACAAAGATTTTAAATGGCTCTGAAACCCTTTGAGAATATTTTGTTCAGCCCTGGAGACCTATATGCGGCCTATAAGAAGGTCAGATGAGTTAATGTTTTTTACAATATCTGGATCTACCACATCATCATAGTAACTATTGCTTTAAATATCTTTAATAAAAATAAGAAAAATATTTCTATGACACTGGACAGCGTATGTGGTACAGACTTAGGCATAGATGATCTAAAGCTAGAAGTTCCTTACTATTTCCCAAGCTCATTAAAAAAATGGCAACTAAGGTCTAAAGTTAGTAGCAGGCATAGAGCCGAAGCCCAAGGCTTCTAAATTATGACCTGAGTGTTCTCAAAGCATTGACAAATCTGGACTACTTAACAGTAGAAAGAGCCACTGGAACGTATTCAATATATATCCAAAAAAAATCCCTCCATTTACCTACAAATCAGGTGTTTTCTCCAAAGAAACCCTCTATCAGCTGTCTTAAGAACTGCCTCCCAGATCTGATGCAAGAGGAAGGGCTACCCTGCCTGCACATAAACAAACAGGCTCACTTGGAGACCAGGCGCAGAGAAGGACCAGCTCTATCTTTCTATCGATCAAGAGGGGAAAATGTACTTTGCAGCTAGCAGAAAGGATCTTGAGGCAAAGGGTGAGGTAACATCAGCAGTCACCAGAACTTGTTAGTATCCTCAAATCTGATCTCTAGAAGAAATATAAAAACCTCCTCAAATACATAGGGTGTGAAGAAAGTGCTTCCCTATGGGATTAAGTCTTAGTAGATGCAGAAACAAGCTGTCATTCTGGGGTGTAAGCTGGGAGAAGGCTTTGTCCTCAGGTTCTGGAGCTTGAACAGGTCAAATATCAAAATGTTGGATCTGTTCCAAACATGATAAAGGAAAGATTAAAAGATCAGGAAGGAGGAGAAGAGCCTGGCTCTTGACACACACCCGGCACTCACCAGTCACAAGATAATGAATACACGGCTCGGTATTCCTGAACCTTGGGGAATGAAGGTATTGCTTAGATCAGGCCCATACAGGGCTATCTCAGAGGATCGAATACCAAAATATGGAAACAGCATTCTGGAAACTAAAGGCATTATCTCTTCTCTCCGCTTGTGCCAAAAGCTCTGAGCTACACGTTATTCTGCTGTCACTGCGAGCCCTGGGGCTGTCCTTAACCAATGCCCTGGGCAGAAGGAGGGTAAAGATAAGAGCTCCTTCCACACTACCCCCATTCACTTCCTCCTGAGCCCTCCCTCCCCCAAAACTACTAAGCATGCAAACAATATTAACAGCAGCCCAAGTAAAACTGACATCCTCAAAAGAGAAAGGGAGGTCATGAGATGCACTTGCTCCACTTGTAAGACACACTTCTTTTCCAGAATCAGAACTAAGGCCTCCCTATTCAAAAAGCAAAAGGAACAATTCACCTTATAACTAAGAAACTTTCATCTTTCAAGAATCATATAACACGAAGACGCTAGAGGCTGCACGTGGAGAGTGAAACAGCAAACACAAGTGTGTCTTAAGAACTGCCTCCCAGATCTGATGCAAGAGGAAGGGCTACCCTGCCTGCACATAAACAAACAGGCTCACTTGGAGACCAGGCGCAGAGAAGGACCAGCTCTATCTTTCTATTTCCACTTTTTAAAAGTAAAAAGAAAAACTAGAGCATAATTCAGCCATTAGGAAGCAACACAATCATCAGAAAGGATACGTATTCCATTCATGCCTGAAATTTTGAAGTCATCGATTAGCTGTACCACCATGTCTTTATTTGGGTCAGTGGGATCACTTTCTCGAACCTATAGAGAGAAAAATGAATTCAAGAACAGGAGTGTTTAAGACTGAAAGTCATTTCCATTGTACCAACCAAAACTGTTTAATAAATGTTGTAAAAAATAAAAGATTCAGTATTTGAACTTACAAATAATTTCAATTAATTTAGTAAAACCCAGAAAAATCCCTCCGTGAAATTTCATCATTAACCTTTCTGGTATCATTCACATTTTTGTAGTACTTACACATTTGAGCAATTTTATTTCATCCAAGGCTGTCTCTGTATAATGCTGGGCACTTTTTACAACTTTCATTGCAACAAATCTTTTTCCCCTTAAAAAAAAATGCATTTAAAAAAATTTTAACAGAAATGATCATTTATAATAACTCTAATAAACTAGACTAATAAACTAGACATCATAATGAACTCTAATAAACTCCAAGAAATAGCGACTTTCAATAAGCTTTCCTTTAAAATAGTACTTTTCAAATTGTGGGGTTACAGTAAAGCAGTGGGTTCATGTATCAATCTCTTCTTTGCTTTGTGTTTCTGTTTTGTCCTCATAAAAATCAAGTAGACTAGATAGATGTCAGAGTTCATCACATATGGTTAAGATCAAGTATTATAACACTTTTGTTTCAATTCACACACACACTACACATGTGTACGTGTACTCTAAGGATGCAGTTTCATATTATGGGTCATGGCTTTCAAAAAGAGTCGAAAACCACTGACTGGAAAGGCCTAAACATTATTATTTTATACTTGAATGTTTTTCTGGTATGGATGAATTACTAGAAAAACAATATGACCCGAGTGTAGCGCAATTACAATGAATAAGCCTCAGGTATAAAAGCAGAAGAAAATTAATATTTAAAGATGACAGGCAAATGAACTTCAAAGTGAGAGGGGCAAGTCTGGGGTGGGGCAGGCCTGTGCCACAGTGCGCTTTACATGCCACAACAGAAGCAGGTGTGCTCCTCAGCCTTAGCTTGTTGTAAAATAAAGATGTTGAACCAGACCAGGAATCAAAAGCACGAATGACAAGGAACACTTACTGCATATCCCAGCACAGCCAGACAGTAGAGAAGTGTCCCCATCCTAGCTTCCTAATAACATGATACCGGCCATTGAAGAGGTCTCCAATTTTCACTGGATGATAGCCACCTTTTATTATTTAAAAGAAAGAAAGAAGAAAATTAAATTTCAGAAAACTAGTAATGGAAACTCGTTCTTCCTTGTCAGTTCCTGATACCATTAAATAAAACCTAAATAATAAAATCAGATTTAAAAACATTTAATAATACAACATTTTTTCAAGACTACCTTTCATCAAGAGAAAAATGCCCCCTATGTCTTTCTTTTAGGCTTTTTTTTTTTTTAATTTAACTTAGAAAAGCAATGAACCACCCAGCACGCTGTAACAATAACTGGAGGTTTTATCTGTAAGTCTAGCTGTACATAATATGTATATTCTAGCTCTTGACATTTCTAAACAATCTTTTTTCTTCTAAGCAACAAGTTAAATGCAAATCTTTCGGGGCCAGTATAACACAACTCACCGAAACAAAGGATGTGGACTCTGCAGAGCTGCGCATACACCAAGAGTTTATGCACAGCCAACAAGGAATTATATAATATATGACACTTTACCCACCAAAAGAACTTGCTGCTCTCACCACTCTTCCTCAGCCTAAAGCTCCTGCCAGGAAACAGGTTGGAGAGCAAGAGAGAGCACCCAGTGTTAAGGTTGACTCTTAGGGAGGTAAGGACGCTTCACAGGCATCTAAAAGACCTTCACTTGACATCATCAACAAAATAAGCAGGGTACAAAGTAGCATGCGTAATATGATACCATTTTTTGTGAAACACACAAGAAAAAGTCTGGGAAGATAAGATGTTAGCAGCAAACATCTCTGGATATAAAATTACTCTTTTATTCTTTTTATCTCTATTTTACTTTATTCATTCTATATCTCTTCCAATTATTTCCTTAAAAAATACTTTTCTACATTTCATTCTTTAACATCTACTGCTCTACTTATTGCAAAAATGTTCTCACTTTTTACATCTGCAGAATTCTTACAAATCACTCAAGAAAGACATGGATGTTTCGTGCCTAGTGTTGAGAGGCTCAAAGCAGGAAGCATCTAAATCACATCCTCCACTATATCTAACAGAGGGCCAGGAGTAGCAGTTCAAGAAGTGTTATGAATGCTGATGAATATTTAAACTGCGTTCAATTAGTAAAGCAGGAATTTGACCAGATACTAACTTTCTATGATTCTTACTCTCATACCACACTTGCTTTTCCTGGATTTTAATATCAAAGTCTATAACAACAATTTGGGCAAAAGACATGAACTGAAATAGTAAATTAGGAATAAAATATAGCAAATTATTAAATGAATGAATGGGTGTTAACTAAACTTATTGTGGTAATCATTTCTCAATACAGAGATGTCAAGTCGTTAGGCTGTACTGCTTAAACTCACACAGTGCTTAAGTCAATTCCATCTCAATAAAACTGGAAGAGAAAATGGCTTATTACTTACATACAAGGCTAAACCAAAACTAAAGTGGGCTCTGAGTTCACAACAGTGTTTAAATCATTCAAATTAACAATGAAAAGGACGAAAAGAAATCGATCATTATTCAAGTAAAATTCGGGATACTGCGCTACGCACTTTCTTTTCAAAACCAGGATCCATGAAACAAAAGTAAACTGAAACATGCTGCAGGCTTCCCACAAGGGGAGGGAGCAGGGGCGGGGAAGGAAGAAGGGAGAAGTTCTGCCTGGGAAATGCTTAGCTGAACAAAGCAAGCAGATTTCTTGACCAAAGTGGTTCTCAGAGCCCAGTGTCTTAACACACAGTGGGAACCTCCAAGAAAACAGGATGCTACAAATTCCAGACAGGTCTGCTCACAAAACCATTTCTTCAAGGAACTAGCCATATTTCACAGCACAAAGTATTTAGGAAACACTCACGTCTACTGTTTCTTACAACATGTGTTATTATTTCTACACTGCTGAAGTGGGCAAAAGTCTCAGAGATAGTAAGTAGTCAGTTCAGGGCTGCAAACTGGGTCTGACTCCAAAGACCACCACACTCTGTGCACCAGTAAGAAACGCACTCCATTTTTAATACCCAGAAGACCATTTCCTGGTCTTACTAAACAGGAACACTTGAGAGTTTAATTGAAAGCTACTTACCACTTAATTGCATATTATTGCTAACATGAAGGTTTCTAAATTTAAAATTAATTTAATTATGCATAAAGAGAAGAAACCTGTACCGCTATTTTATGTTTCAGATTTGAATTCTTGAACAGCCAGAGTGTGTACATGTGACCTAAGATAGACAAGCACTATTTCCAGTGTAATCACAGCGTAAGAACAGCCGTTCCTTTTCTCAACGGGCCTGAAAGTTGAACAAAAGAAATTACTTAGTCCAGTTATTTCAAGAGCCCTCACACTGAGAATATTGTGCCAGAAAATAGGCCAACTAACAAGAGGTGCATAAAAGTAAAACTTAAACACAAATATAAAAACAACTGACAGCACTAAACATATCCTAAGTTGGTTTTTTTTTTTGGCCTTGCCACGCAGCATGCAGGATCTTATTTCCCAGACCAGGGATTGAACCCACGCCCCCTGCATTGGACGTGTGGAGTCTTAACCACTGGACTGCCAGGGAAGTCCCAAACATATCCTAATTTTTATTTTGAAAATCTGACATACACAATTTCAAATCTGCAGTCCATATATTGTCACATCCTAACCCCCAGATTTCTACAGGAAATGACAATCTTTCCAAACATTTTTCAATCTCTTCTCAAAGAACAGTAACTAACACTCAGGCTGCCAGAGGGCGGAGCACATCTCCCCAGGGCAGACCACACCAACTGCTTCAACATCCAGGGAATTAAGAGAAAACGGATACTCTTCTCCAATTCCCTCAAATTAGCAAACAACACATGCCACGATGGCTATTAGCAGAGCATACCCTGTGGCCCACAACACTGTCCACACAAAAGGAATCCTAAGACCAGCCAAAGACTAGACAAGGCCCCCCTCCTTCCGCTTCTTCACCATCAGTGAGTACAGAAGCACAGGACAACAGCAGTGCCACAGAAGGACTCTGCTGATGGCATCAAGCAGAGAACGAGTTAGGGTCCAGCAGTTGAGGACTACCTTGACTTAGGACTTTGGTTGATACAATTGTACCTCACTACTTATACTATTTAATATAAAAATCATGCATTTATCACTTAAAAGTTTTCTTCTTTTTCTTTTTTTAATTTGGCTGTGCCACAACTCTTACAAGATCTCAGCTCCCCGACCAGGGATTGAACCCACGCTCTCGGCAGTGAAAGTGCAGAATCCCAACCACTGGACTGCTAGGGAAGTCCCCAAAGTTTTCCTTTTATTCTTAAAAAGTAAATGTTAGACTGGATTACAAATACATGAGAGCAAGAATGGATTGTTAAGCAATTTTTAAGTTCACTCTGACTCCCATCTCCCAAGCACACCCAAAAAACCTATAACTAAAGCTCTACCTATACCATTTATAAGGCTTCAAAGAAGACAATTCTGAAACTATCCTTCTTAGCTGTTTTGGGGGACTTGTTGGCCAAGATAAAGATGACTCCCTTTTCCTTGCTGAGCAAAAAACAGGTTCAATTTGAACAGTTCAGAACTCTCTCTCAGACAACAGTCTGGAAGAATTTTCAGCAAAGTCTCTATTTTCTAGCAAAAAATATTAGGTAACATTTTCTTTCACTGACCCTAGTTTCTTAGCCCTCTGATGGTGATGTTTCAAATTAAACAACATATAAAAAGGATAATACATCATGACCAAGTGGGGTCTATTCCAAGAATGAAAACTTGTTTAACATTAAAAAATCAACAGATGTAATTCACCATAATTAACACTAAAAAAAAGAAAAACTTTATAGCAGATCAACAAACATACAAAAAACATTTCACGATATCCAACATGCATTCCCAATGAAAATTCTCAACAAAGCAGGACTAGAAGAACACCTATGAAAAATCTACAGGTAACATCAGTCCTAATGGTGAAAGGCTGAATGCTTTCCCCACCTAAGATCAGGAACAAGGTAAGTATGCCTGCTCTCCCTACTTCTATTCAACACTGGCCTGGAAGCTCTAGTCAGCACAATCAGACAAAATAAATAAATAAAAAGGTATCCAGGCTGGAAAGTAAGAAGAACTATCCATAGCCGAGCAAGAGCCTATGGGGCCTTCCCAAGACAGACCCCTCCCCCATATCCTCCGGGGTAGCTCCTCTCTGAAGTACCAGATAATAGTATCTCATGCATACTTCCTGAGTTTTTCAGATGCTAAAACCACCAACAAATGTTAGAAATTAACCACCTGATGATCATGAGCAGGTAGCCTCCAGACCTTCTGCCGCCCAAGGAGTGATCATCATCAACCCATCAGAGAACTGTGCATGAGCTGACCACATACCCTGGGATGCCCCTTCCTTACCTTTCCTTAAAAAAATGCATTGCTGAAATTTCTCAGGGAGTTTGGGGGTTTTCTGAGCTTGAACCACCCGTTCTCCTTGCTCAGCCCTGCAATAAACCTTTCTCTACTTGAAAGGTTTATCAAACTCGACGTTTCTGCTTGACTGGCCTCACTGTGTGTCGGGGACATGAACCTGCACTCAGTAATATACCTCTATTCATAGACAACCTGATCGTCTACATGAAAAAGCTTAAGGAAGCTGCAAAAAAGCTACTAAAACTAACGAGTGAAGAGAGTAGCAGGATATAAGCTCAAGATATAATAATCAATTGTATTTCTACATACCAGCAATAAACAATGTGAAACTGAAATCTTAAAAACAGACTTAGGGATTTCCCTGGTGGCTCAGTGGTTAAGAATCTGCCTGCCAATGCAGGGAACACAGTTCGAGCCCTGGTCTGGGAAGATCCCACATGCCACGGAGCAACTAAGCCCGTGGGCCACAACTACTGAGCCCACGGGCCACAATTACTGAAGCCTGCGCACCTAGAGCCCGTGCTCCACAACAGAAACCACGGCACTGAGCCCATGCACCACAATAAAGCGCAGCCCCTGCTCGCTGCAACTAGAGAAAGCCCGCACACAGCAACAAAGACCCAGCACAGCCAAAATATTATATATATATATATATATCATGTATATAAAATATATATATATAAAATATATATACATAAAATACACACACACACCCTTAGGGAACTTCCCTGGTGGTCCAGTGGCTAAGACTCCACGCGCTCCCAATGCAGGAGGCCCGGGTTCGATCCTTGGTCAGGGAACTAGATCCCACATGCTGCAACTAAGAAATTGAATGCCACAACTAAAGATCCTGTGTGCCACAATTAAGACTTGGTGCAGCCAAAATAAATTAATTAAAGTTAAAAAAAAAATCTGTGTGTACACACACACACACACACACACACACACAGAGGAATAAATCTAACCAAAGATGGGAATGGGACTTCCCTGGTGGTCCAATGGTTAGGACTCGGCGTTTTTCCCAGCAGTGGTCTGGGTTCAACCCCTGGTCAGGGAACTAAGATCCTGCAAGCTGTGTAGTGAGGCCAAAAAAAAAAAAAGTAAAAGGATTAAAGAAACATAATAATCAATGTAATGGGTAAATGCTAATTGTCCTAAATTTAAAAAGGAAAAAAACGTGTAAAAGTCGTTTCTTAAGACAATTAGGGAAATTTAAATAAGAAAGGAATTTTAGATGACGGTACAGATTAATGCAGTTTCTTCGGTGTAACACAATGATATCGTGGTTACACAATAGGAGAATGCACTTTTTCTTAGATGTTTGCTGAGAATTTGGGAAGTAAAATGTCATGATGTTTTAACTTCTTTTTAGGTAATGCAGCAAAAGAAAAATGCATATACATCACACATGTATATAATAAAGCAAATTAAGAGAAAATGTAAGTCATTCCTCAACAATGCTAAAATAGATGAAATGCAGTAATTCCCTATATTATCCCTTCAAAACTACTTTACGTTTGAGAATTTCCACAATAAAGAAGAACGTTATTTTTAACCTGCCTCTTTCTTACTCGTTCCAAAGGTGTGGTGGTGAGAGCAGCTGTCTGAACGACACAATCACAGAGCAGGCGGAGACCAGCTCCAACCGCTGGGGGGCAGGAGAGAGAGGCCCTGCAGCCCGACTGGAAAATGCATGTGGGCGGGACCCCAAGCGCTCCGAAACAAACTGTGAAAAGGAGGTTGAAGGGGAAGCTGAAATGAGAAGCCTGCTCAGGGCCCACTCGAGGCTCGTGGCACTCAGGGTGTCATTTAAGGCAGCAACACGGGAAGCTGTGCTATCGCTTCTATCGAACGCAGGTCGGAGGCGGGGCGGGGCTGCTCACCGCCGGCCAGCGTCCTGGGGGACAGAAGCCTTAGCGCCGGGATTAGAACCGGGCTCTGCTGGATTCTCAACACTGCGCTCTTTCTACTCTACCACGACTGAGTATTCACCCCGACGCTAAAATGTGTGCGCCTTTTCTTTATGACTAGGATTAAAGTATGGATTAATTGTATGGCGTTGTGAATGAATAGAGAAAAACTCTGAAATAAAAATTAAAACCGCCATTAAGTAGTATCTATTTTCCCAGTACAAGATAAGCAGTTGGAAATGGTTTGTCTGTCAACGATACCTAAGAATCTATTGTAACTGACCTTCATGAACAAAATTTTACAACCGTTCTTTAGTAACCATAATTTAGGTTACAAAACATGTGAAAATAAATTACTGCTTTAAAATTTTATCACGCATAAACTTGCTAATGTTTGACAGCCACATCACACTTAACAGTTGTGAAAAATATGTTGGTAAAGGACATCAACTAAAAATGTTGAAATTAAGAAAACACTATTCTCCTGATTAGTAATTTAAAGTAAAATTTAGATCATGGGCACCTCATTAGAAACATTAATAATAATGCTAAATATAAAAAGCCAGGGGCTTCCCTGGTGGGCCAGTGGTTAAGACTCCAGGCTTCCACTGCAGGGGACGCGGGTTCGATCCCTGGTCGGGAAGCTAAGACCACGCGGTCCTGCATGCCATGTGGTGGTATAGCACACACGCGTGCGCGCGCGCGCACACACACACACACACACACACACACACACACACACACAAAAGCAGCAGGAATAAGGTATAAAAAATAGCCCTAGTATCTACCAGAAAACTAAGCAATAATGAAGCCTATAACACAACTGTTAAACTCCTTTCAAACTGGGGGAGATTCAATCAGAAAAACTTAATTTAAAAACTCTTGAATGTAAATTAATCTCTGTTATTACATCAAGTATTTCCTATAACACTAAGGAATGGGAGAGAGCTGTAGAGGCAAAATCAGAGCAAAGACAGATGCTCCAAAGACAGAGGATCCCTATTTATCTATGACCTTAAAGAGGTAACAACAAAAATTACTTGAATGTAAGATAAATACGATGGATGGAGAAACAATTTTTGCAGTTGGGCTACAGAGATTGGAGTAAACAGACTGAGACACCTTAAACATTTGAAATGTTAATACAAAGGCCAACTAATAATTTCAAGCCCTTGCCTCCTGCCAATTACTTATACAGATTTGTGCTTAAATTCAGGGATGCTGACTTGAACCACAGCAGTGGCACTTACTAGTTATGTTACTAGTGACATTGAGCAAACTACTTTACTTCTCTCGGTACCTGCCCCTACATCTCACTCCCTCAGAATATCTGGGCACATATTAAGTGCCATGCTAAGTGTTTACTCTGTTTGGCCACTACCCAAATCCACTGTGACTAATAACACATAATGAATGGGTCAGCAGGCCAGGGTTATGGGTATTACCTACAGCTATTTAGGATGGTACAACTAAGTGGCCCAAAGTGTAATCTAAATCATTATCACAGCCCAATCAGCAAAGGTGTTTGATACTCCAGATATGATGATGATCTATAGCTGTCAAACGTCAAAAAAAGAAAGTAAAAGAAACAAATTAATTAACTCATCTTTTTTCTTTTCTTTTTTTGTTAGTTTGTCGTATAACTAACCTACAACACTATGTTATGTTAGTTCCAGGTACACAACATAATGATTCGATATTTCTATTTACTACAAAATGACCACCACAATTAATTCATCTTTTTATGATTTATTCAAACATTGAAATATTCTTATAAGAGAATTAAGACTTTCAGCATTCAAGTATAAGGTCACCTCACAAGAGATAAGGCTGTGGCTTACCACAATCTTACACAGACTGTGGCTTCTCTCCTGGGTGCTCTCTCTACCTCTCCTTCTGCCAAGCTGGCTACTTTGCTATGAGCAGCCCTGTGAAGAGGCCCATGTGGCAAGGAAGCCTGTGAAGAGGCCCATGTGGCAAGGAACTGGGGCCTCCCAACAACCTCCTGAGTGAGCAAAAGCAGGGAAATGAAGCAGATCCTTCAGGCTGGTCAAACCTTCTGCTGACAGCAGCCCCAGCTCACAGCTTGAGAGAACCAGATCCAGATCAACCATATTTCCGCACATGTTTTGAACACAGACGTCGATGGCCTTTGTGAAAAGCCTTAAGAGTTGTGCAAGATGTACAAGTTTAGACTTTCATCCTTATTTGTGAAAAGAAATTTAACAAGACAGTATATCCTGAGTAGATTTCCCTTTCTCTTATGACCAGATGGGGAAAAGTGAACTAATAATCTAAACATAATATCATATCACATAAAGACACTGCCAAGAGAATTGTATAGTTGAAAAATTATACTTTTATTACACTGCAAAACTAAAATGTGTAGCTTAAGGCAAGGTGGTAAGAAGGATATCGAGCTGTGAAAATATCTGTAAGATGCTGAACTCAGCAATCACGGGATCCACAAACATTTAAGAGGTTAAAGTACACTAACAGCTCCATACGTTTACAAAGTTGGAATCTGATTCTAGACAGTATCAAATAAAATTAAGGATTTCTTCTGCCTTTATGATCAGTAATCTAGATTTCTTCTCATTTTAGTGCTGCAATTTTAGAGCTATAAGTAAAATTTGTCTAAAATACATTGATACTGACAGAAAAGACCTTCAAGGATGATAGCCCACAGTGGAAATGCAACTCGCATTCTGGGGGGCAAGCCAGAATCTAAAAGCCTAATCTCTACATTCTACGGTCTAGAAGATTCCTGAATCATTTCTTAATCCAGTGAAAAGGCTTTAGAACACAGTGTTAAATGAGCTTTGGGGGTTGGCAGGAGTCCTTAAAATGCACAAGGAGTTACCATCAAATCATAAATGGCTAGTGGCTGTCTTCAAGAGGCCAAATCTACAGATGTAGTTGACGCTGTACTTTGGGTCACGAACTTTCTTCATCAAACATACACATATAACTAAGTGTTCAGTTTCACTGAAAGTATTTTGAGCATATAAATATTCTACAAGTCTTAGAATTCACAATGAAAGACAGTTAATGGACACACTTTGTATCCACTGACAACACTTTCTATCGTCTTAAGTACACAGTGCCAGTCACTGCCATTTGTCTCTTCAGTATATCCTTGACAGAAAACTCTTAACCACTGCTCCATTAAAGGTATTATAAAATTTACCTTTAAATTAAAAAATACAGTCTATGGAAACTAAGTACAGATTCTTTAAAGTCCAATTGGGTGTCTGGTTAATGCACTTCCTTAACAGCAGGCTGTAAGGTAAGTACTCCAGAGGACTGATACAGGCTTAATTTTTCAAGGGTAATCTTGTCTTTTTTTGAACTCTGTCTTTATGTCTATACCGCTCCATTGATTTTGGCTGTTTAAAGACTTTTTTTTAAAATAGATTCCTCAGAGGGCTCATGAGAAAAATATTCCCCCAGGGCTAACATATATACTGTGTATAACATTTTATATGGGACCTTTATAAATGAAGGGCAGTTTGACAGGTACAAAATCTTCGGCTCTTTCTTTCCTTGAGTGTATCGAATGTATTGCTCTATTGTCTTCTTGCCCAAAGTACTGCTGTACAAAAGCTTGGTAACAATCTGATTTTCCCCCGATAAGACATGTGGTCTGTTTGCCTAAAAATGTTTACCACCACATCAAGCAGGATAAGGCTGCTGGGATGTTTACTGGGATTTTACAATGATTTTCATAGTTTTAATGTCTTCCTTCTTGCTCTTAGCCTTCTCCTTACTTGCTTTGTAGGCAGAGGAAGAGTAAACAAATATTATTTGAGATCTTAAAAGGGGGCTAGTACATGAACTTGGATACTCGAAGATTTTGGGCTTGTTTCTTAGCTCTTAATTATGTTCTGGATAAGCAAAAATACAATATATCGAATTATGAACTGGGGAAACAACCGATCTTGCAATGAGAAAGTCTTGTTAGGTGAAAGTAGAGTTCAGAAATCAGAAGACACCTGAGAAACACTGAATTTCTTTCACAGCTAAACAAAAAAAATTCTTTTAGTACCGCAAAAAAACGTTTCAAATAAAAGAACTCTGACAACAATTCCCTGGCCATTTAAAACCAAAGGCCATAATTATACACACTCAGACATCAAAATATAACTGAAAGACTAAGTTCCCTCAGTAAGTCGAGACCTATTGTTATTTCACACTTCCATTGTTCATGAATGTGTAAGGGTGCATCACAGCACATAGCAATGTCTGACTCAACCACACAACTACAGGCATGTTCCCAGGTGTACATTACACCTCTTGTAAAAAATAATTCATTGTGAATAATCCAAATTCTCATTATTTCTAAAGGAATTCAAAAAATGGGAAAAGGACATAGGTCTTGGAGATCAATGACTACAAATACAGTAAGTAAAAAGCTCTTTGACACATATATAGAAAACAGAACTGACTTTTGGGCCTCATTCTAGCCCCACCTGGTTTTACAACTCAAGAGTAATTAACGTTTTCTAGTTCAGTCATCATCAGAAAGTCTAACTCATGTACCAACTTGAGCATACCCCTATGGTACGCACCCAACATAGCAAGTTAGATAACAGTCAGGGGACTTTAGACTTAGGTCTTATAGCCTGTGCCAGACAAAAAGAAGATTAGATAAATTTATGTCTTTGGAAAAATGGTTAAATGATTATACCACAATATAACTATACATACTTCAAAGTTCACAACATCCTTTTATTAACTTCTTGTGGCATTCTTCTGGCAGACTATGTTCTCCAAAGGCCACAACAGCATCTCCCAAACCACTTGCTCTTCTAGAACCCTGAAGTTCTACTACAAGAAATGGACTCTAATTCTCCTCCTTGTAGATCTGGATGAGCTTCTGATGTGCATCTAACCAACGTAAGGTAGTGGAAGTGGCTGTGTGATTTTTTCGAGGCTAAGTCGTAAAGCAACACAGCCTCCACTCTGTAAGGTGCACGCTTGCTTTTGGAACTCCAGGTTCCAGGTAACGACTGGCCACCCCCGCCACCACCCCGGAAGCCGCAATGCTGTAAGGAAGCCAAGCCACACAGAAAGCATGCAGACAGGCACACCTGTCTGCAGTCCCAGTCTTCCAATACTTGTAGCCTAGGGGGCCAGACATGTGAAAAATGCGCTTTCAGATGATTCCTGTGTCTCCACCCTTTGAGATGTCTCAACAGACACCCTCAACAGACATCCCAGATATCACGAAGCAGAGGTGAACCCCCTCATCTTTTCCCTTTTTAAGTTCCTGATCCATAAAACCATACGCAACATTAAAAGTTGGCTCAATGTGCTAAGTTTCGGAGTAATTCATTACACAACAATAACCAGAGCAGTCCTTATTCTACTCACTGTAACAGTTATACAAAACCTCCTCCCCACTGTTCTACAAGAAAGATGTGCCCTCAATCTTTCCAAGATTAACCCACTACCTCCAAAAATTACTCATCTAATTCCTTCCTTGTTGGCTCTCCAACCTTTCCTCAGATTTCTTCTCTTCTGCCTAGAAACAGGCTCAGGTATCCTGTCTTAAAATCAACTTTCTCCTGTGCATATCTGACCTCACCCCCTACAAGCTACAGTGTTCTCTTCACTTCATTGCTAAATTTCACCAAAGTATCTGTTATGCTCTCTCCAGTGCATCCTCACCTTGACATGTGCATGATCCATCACTGGCCCCAACCAACGGGGACCCTCCCCACAAGTAGCTCACTGACCTTTTCTCAGCCTTCATCTTCAAACTGTGGCTTAACCGAATACTGCTATTATTAAATCCTCCCTTCTTGAAAACACTCTTCCTTTTATGTCTCAGACTTAACAGTCTTGGAAAGAACACCACCATCTTATTGGTATGTTACCAAAAAAGGAAAAATTACTATTGTCCTAGGGAAGAATTTTGGTAGCCTGATGAGATATTCAGTTTAAAGGTCACAGTGAATTTGGGTGGTATAGTAAATAAAGCCTAGTAGGCTGCTCACAGGATCAATAAAAGGAAAAGAGGTAAAATTATTTTAATTAGCATAAAAGTACAAAGAAGAGTAAAGTACAATCAAGACATGGAGAAATTATAATCAAAGAACTAAAACCTCTTTTAAAAAGCCAAATACAAGATCACATGACACAAAAAGAATAAAGGCAAGTTTTAAAAACCCAATGGTCAAAAATAATATGGACACAAGTTTTCAAAAATACTAAATACAAATGGCCAGTCTTACTAATAATCAAATGAGTAAAATAAAAACAAGAGATTATTGGTGATATCGTGTAAAGACAGTGGTGCTGCGTGGAGCCACAATGACGTACTTCTGGTAAGTGTGTAAATCAGTATAGTCTTTTTGGAGGGCAACTGGTGACATGTTTTAAAATGAAAATGCACTATGCTTCAAACTAGCTAATCTCACCTACAAATTTATGCTTAGGACAAACCCATAACTGAATATACAAGGAGTTCCCAGTGGCATTATTTACAATAATGAAAGGTGAGAACACATAAATGTCTAATCACTACAAAGCTACTTAATCAAAGTAAACAAAAAGAACAGAGTATTATGCAGAAAACAATGATGCAGAACTATATGTAGGTTCATGAAAATACATCCACAAATATTACTGAAAGGAAATAGCATAGCATAGTACGGGAAAGCACACGCAGATCAATCTCTTTTATGGAAGTTATACATATATGGATATGCATATACACACATTAATTTCTGGGAGGATACCTCTGAAACTTGAAACCCCTTTAATTCACCTTGGAGATGCTGACTGTGGAACAGAGTGTCAAATACAAAAACTGAGAATTTTAATTTTTTGCTTCCTATTTTGTTTGAATTTTTTTTAACACTACCATATAACACTTTCATAATAATTTTTTGAACTAGCAAATAAGAGTTTAAATAAATAGCTATAGTAGTATATACTTAAGATCACTCAGAACTGAAGGTATAAACCTCAATTCACACAGTACTTCATAACACTGAAAGCCAACAAGGAAACAGGGGCAGCACAACAGTCATGGTATTAAAAACATCAACAACATATTGTGACACGGTAATGGTACAGCTTTTCCAGGTACTGAGAGTAAAGGAAAACGCTCATGCATCCTCATATATAGAACAACATGTGTACTCATGGGCCACAACCTTAAAAATAACACGTGCGTGAACGCTTGCACATGTTCATGCACACACACATACTTAACGCAGCAACTCCAAAGAAGATATATAAATGGCCAATAGGGACATGAAAAGATGCTCAACATCAACAGTCATTTGGTAAATCAACATCAAAATGACAGTGAGAGACCACCTAAAACCCACTAGGATGGACAAAATAAAAAAGAGTAACAAATGCTGGTGAGGATGTGGGGAAACTATAACCCTCGTATAACATGCTGGCAGGAATACACAGTGATGTAGCTGCTTTGGAAAAACAATCTGGCAGTTCCTCAAGAAGTTAAACATGGAGTTATAATATTACCGAACAATTCTACTCCTAGGTATATATCTGAGAGAAATGGAAAACATATGTCCACTCAAAAACTCATACATACAAATGTTCAAAGTAGCATATTCAAAATAGCTCCAAAGTGAAACAACCCAAATGCACATCAAATGATGAATGGATAAACAAAATGTGATATACCCAGACTACAGAACACATTATTCAGAATAAAAAGGTATAAAGTACTAATATATGCTACAACATGAATAAAACTTGAAAACATGCTTTAAAAAAAAAAAAAAAGGCCGGCCACAAGAAGGCCACAGGCTATATGATTCTGTTTATATGAAATGTCCAGAATAAGAAAATCCACAGAGACAGGAAGTAGATGAGTAGCTGCCATGGACTCTGGGACAAGGGAGGAACGGGGACTGACTGCTCCTGAACCGTGTCTCTTTTTGGCGTGGTAAAAATGTTGTGGAATTAGTGGTAGTAGTTGCACAGTTCTGTGAATATATTAAAAACCACTGAAGTGTACCCTTTAGAGGGGTGTACCTTATGTAATCAATAAAAAAAAATTGTATGTGGGAAAAAATAGCAAATTTTCAATTACTCCTTCCTAGTCAATATAAAATAGACCAAAAAACTCCAACAAAATCTGAAACTTCTTTATTTCATTATAATCTTTTAAATTCCAGGTTGAAACAAGATTCAATACAGAGAGATAGAAAAATCAGAGATAGAAAAATGATCATGAAAAACCTGGATAAGGTACCTAAGAATACAGTCCTTTTTTATACTAGCCTCAGATGAGAAACTAAGGAGAAAATATAGACAACAATGATGTATTATAAACTTCAATGCTGCTAAGAGACAAGATCTTAACTGTTCCCACCACAAAAAAGAAATAATAATTATGTGATATGACAGAGGTGTGTGTATGGGTGGCAGTCATCTTGCAATGTGTAACGTATCAAATAAAAACCTTGACCTGCACAATGTACACCTTAAAACTTAAATACATCAATTATATCTCAGTAAAAATAAATTTTAAGAAAGAGACCAGGGCTTCCCTGGTGGCGCAGTGGTTGAGAATCTGCCTGCTAATGCGGGGGACACGGGTTCGAGCCCTGGTCTGGGAGGATCCCACATGCCACGGAGCGGCGAGGCCCGTGAGCCACAACTACTGAGCCTGCGCGTCTGGAGCCTGTGCTCCGCAACAAGAGAGGTCGCGATAGTGAGAGGCCCGCGCACCGCGATGAAGAGTGGCCCCCGCTTGCCACAACTAGAGAAAGCCCTCGCACGGAAACGAAGACCCAACACAGCAAAAATAAATTAATTAATTAATAAACTCCTACCCCCAACGTCTTCTTAAAAAAAAAAGAGTCTTTAAAAAAAAAAAAAAAAAAAAAGAAAGAGACCAAATAAATTACTCCAAAACTTGCCCCATTACCAGGTTCTGTTCGTAATACTTAGAATTGTACCTAAGATGCCAAATAAGGATCAAACGTGCCTGGGCCTGCCCAGGGAATTAGTGAACAGCCTCAAGGAGGCAAAGTGCAAGAATGTTTCTGTTTGGAGCTAGGAAAAGGAAGGGATTTTATGCTCCAGTGAGCCCACAAGGGGGTGAGGGACGACGGGACAGAGAAAGACGAGAAGCGAAGCCGTCACGTTGACTGTGCACTCTTTCTGAAACCAGACTCCAGGGACCAGCGGTGCAGGCCAGCGGAGAGAAGGGCCGTGGGACAGCTGGAGGACCCACAAAGGGCAGGGTGCAGGGGCACAGGCACGGGGGCATCTGGGCTGGGCCCTCTCACTACCTATGCCACACAATCCTGCTCTGGTTCTGAATACAGTGGGGAGAGCCCCCGTGGTACGGACGGGAGCACCTCACGGCGGGTGCCGGCAGCACCACAGGAACAAGGTGCGGGAAAGATCACGACAAACATCACATGGTGACTCTGGCCCAGATCCTGCGGCGCCTCTTCTGGGATGTCCAGATCCAAAGGGGCAGACTATGCAGGGGGCTGACAGGTGGGGACAAGAACCACTGACATTTAGAATGAGCGCAAGCAGGACTCCATCTACACTCAAAAAATGAAAACTTCAGTTTACCCAACGGAATGTGTCGAGGAATTTTTCATTGAGAGTAACGGAGCTGTACCTTTGCAGCTCCACCATCTGCGCCGTCAAGGTGAACACACCCCTTTGGTTGCTCTCCTGCCTGCCTGACTGCTCTGTTCTTCCACTTGTTCTTTCTCCTCTTGTGCCCCACGGAATTTCTCAAAGGCTTCTCACTGCACCGTCTCCCTGCATCTTTTTTATTCACTTAACACTCCTTACACAATTTGTTTTCCTATCAAATCTATATACTTGTGTAAGGTCTGGAACAGTCCACAAGACCACGCTCATTTCTGACAGAACTGTAGGGTCTAGGGGTCCCAAAGGCCACCCTCACTATTGACACCAGCTGCAGGTTTGGAGCGTCCAAACACCGTGCTCAGTTCCAGGAATTAATATGTGACAAGAACTCACGGAAGACACTGAAGGCAGTTAAGCTCATGGTTACAGTTTATTATAGCATAAGGGCTATCACTTAATGTCAGTCAAAGGAAGAGATGCCTGGGGCAGAATCAAGGAGGGCCCCAAATTCAGAGCTTCCAGGTGTCCCTCTCCCAAAGGACACTGTCGATTCCTCCAGTTAATGACACATGACAATGCACACATAGTACTGCCAACCAGAGCAGTTCACCCAAGCCTTGGGGCCCAGAGTGTTTATTAGGGCTCCGTTATGTAGACATGGTGGACTGGCAACATGGCAAACCTCAGGGCCCACAAGTGCCAAAAGCCCCCACCAGCACCAAGCACTATAATATTACTCTGTGTGGCCCAAGGCCCAGGTAAAGAAGACACTAACCAGGCAGACACTCCAAGGGCTTAGAGACTATCACCTAGGAGTTTAGGGCAAAAACCAGACTTCTCTTTCAGCAATGTTAAATTCTTTACTACACCGTCTGCTCGCCCTCTCTTCTGAGCCCCAGGTTCGTATCTCCAGCTGCCTTCTTGATTTCTCCACCAGTTTCGTTAAATTCAAATGAATAAAGTCAAACTCGGGCTTCCCTGGTGGCGCAGTGGTTGAGAATCTGCCTGCTAATGCAGGGGACACGGGTTCGAGCCCTGGTCTGGGAGGATCCCACATGCCGTGGAGCAGCTAGGCCCGTGAGCCACAACTACTGAGCCTGCGCGTCTGGAGCCTGTGCTCCGCAACAAGAGAGGCCAGGATAGTGAGAGGCCCGCGCACCGCGATGAAGAGTGGCCCCCGTTTGCCACAGCTGGAGAAAGCCCTAGCACAGAAACGAAGACCCAACACAGCAAAAATTAATTAATTAATTAATTAAACCACATTAGAGAATGGCTGAAAACACTTAAAAAAAAAAAAAAAAAAAAAGTCAAACTCATCCATATCTCCCCAGCCCAACTGTGATTTCACTGTTCCTGTTAATAGTACCAAATCCACTTCTTTTCAATAAAGAATTGAGGCAGTTTATAAAACCACAATACAAGATATAAAATTAGAAGGAAACTGGGGTGAAGAAAAAATAGCCCAGAAAAAATAAAATAGAATAATGCTGCAGTGAAGTTAGGACACAGAACGCATGCTGTAAATCCCTGTTCAGCTGTTAAGAGATGGACTGCACATTTGGCTCTGGGCTTTTGAACAGCCAAATGATATCTGAAACTAAGAAGAAAAGACAAGCAGTTTCAAAATTCAGAGTCCTTTTTTTTTTCCCCATGATGCCCAGGAAGTACTATTCTTCTTCCACTCACCCCAGAATTGAAGACTTGGAATTTTTCTCATTGTTGTCCTCTATGTGCCATAGTTTATCAAATGATAAAGATGCTATCTCTGTGATGTTGTTTGCTTTTGTCTTCTCCTTATATACAAATTCTCTCTCTCCAACTCCAGTCATTTAAGATTTCAAATTATTCTTCCTTAAGAACGGCACTTCCCTGTTCAAAACCTCAAATAGTTCCTCACTGCTAAGTTCTTCTTCAAACATTTTTTTCTATCTACAAAGAAATATATGCTCAATGCAGAAAACAAATAAAAGACAAAGTTTAAAAAAAGAGAGATAGAGAAATCCAATCCTGCAGTCTAGATATACAATTCCCTAATATTTGACAAATGTATATGCCCTAATTAATACAAAGAACATTTCTCCAAAATCTCAGTTTCCTGATGTAGTCTCCGATTCATGGTCTTTGTCAACTATATATATTACGATTATTTTCTCCTACTCTGAAGCTGGTCATTTCATTTTTCAAAATGTTTCTTAATCAGCAAAGGACTTTTTATTTGGATGAAATCCAATTTTTAATTTTTTTAACCTTAATACCTCTTGTATTCGCTCTACAAAATCTTCCCCTACTCCAAGGCCATGAAGACTTCTACTTTTTTTCTTTTTGTAAGCCTTATGCTTTTCATTTTACTTTTAAGTCTATGGGATCTATCACAACCTAAGAAACAGATCTTTTTGAAAATCTACATATTTGCTGTAAGATCAGAAACAAGACACGGATGTCCTCTCCTACCACTTTTATTCAATCTTGTGCATGGATGGAGCAGTGAAGCAAGAAAGAAACATAAAGAATGCTAAGGAAAAGAAAACTATTTGCAGTGAAATGATAAATGCTTGCGCAGAAAATCCAAAAACTCTACACAGAACACACACAAATAAAATTAGCAAACAAATTTAGCATAGTTACAGGACACATGGTCAATGAATTAATTATATTTCTACATATCATCAAAAAACAAAAGAGAGGAAAAAATTTAAATATGCGCAAGACCTCCACACTAAAAAAACATAAAACATTGCTGAGAGAAATTAAAGACCTAAATAAATGTGTTACCAAGGCTGTGGCCCCAGAATCATACCCCAAGCCCCTCCCTCAAATAGAAACCAATTACTCTAAGTTTCAGGGGGATGCTGCAAACAGAAAAAAAAAAAAAAAAAAAAAAAAGAACTGGTTAGAACCAACAAGGCCCAAGATGGCCCTGACAGTTATGACTGCCACGACAACAACCAGAAAAGCCCAAACAAGGACTAAAGAGGAGAGCTGCATCAGTTCCAGGTCCAAACTACAATCCTGAATCTGGATCTCAGTTCTCTGATAACTCATGAATATTCTTCTCACTCTATCCAAATCCCTCCATTTTACCTCGACCCGCCTATAGATTTGACGTCTCCACCCGGATTGGCTTGAGAAGTTAATTTGTGAACTAAGTTCCTGCTTCTCCTTTTCTTTGGCCATTGAATAAAGTGTGTGCTGTTCTAGTCTCAGCAAGGGTTTCATTACGGCTGCATGAATCTGATGGAAAAAGAACCTCTCTGGGCGAGACCAGGGGTCTCGGTCTGGGCTAGAACCCTGGTGTGAGTCCAGTTGATCAATTTGGTAATAAATGGACACAGAGATCTTAGTGGTGTCTGGGAG
Source organism: Phocoena sinus (assembly GCF_008692025.1). Classification (NCBI taxonomy): domain Eukaryota; kingdom Metazoa; phylum Chordata; class Mammalia; order Artiodactyla; family Phocoenidae; genus Phocoena; species Phocoena sinus. The sequence continues at coordinate 88,752,273 of NC_045771.1, forward strand.
GAAGAAATTTCCTCTACCTTTCTAGGTTATTCTAGCTGGTCTAAGAATTAAGCTTGACAGGTTAAAAGGAGAAAATCAAACAACAGTTTAATGACCTGTATACACGGGAGAGGCCCAGGAAAACTGAGTAACTCTCCAAAAACCACCAAAGCCCTCACCTTAAATACCATCTTCAGGATGTTGGGGGTAGTGATTTGGGACTTCAAAGGGAACAAAGGCCATTCACATGGAGATGGAAAAGCAAATACTTGGTAAATGGCTGTGACACAGACAGAGTGGACTCCCCCATCACACCTGGCCCACATTCTTTGCAGACACCTCCGATGACAGCTCTATTCCTGTCAGGGAACATGCCCTCTATCTAAGTTCTTTTAGGCATTTGGGGGAAAGTCAAAAGTTTCTTCCTGAGTCTTTTGGGCCTTTTCAGCTGGAAATAATCCACATGCCAAAGAGACTTCAGGGATGGCAAATTTTGCTCCTCTACAATGGATTAGAAGATCAATACTACTAACGACATGTCTAAAATATTTGTATTTATAAGCTGAGGCTGACATTATACATAAATACAAAGGAACTAGACAAGTCAAAACCCATTCTGGAAGAGAAGCACAAAGTCGGAGGGCATCCACTACCCAGTTCAAGACTTACTACATAAAGCTACACAAATCAAGGCGGAGTGGAATAAGCACACAGACAGACCAAAAGTGGAATGGAAGAGAGAAGAGTCCATAAATAGACCCTAATACATACGGTGAAGTTATTTACAAAGGCACCAGGCAATTCCATAGGGAAAGAAGTGTCTTTCCAACAACAACCAGACATAAAAGTATGTAGAGAAGAAGAAACCTCCACACCAACTTCACACCTTTCTGCTGACGTTTTGGTATAGCTCTTTCACTCTAAATACATTTTTAAAAAGAGAGCTGATCACACCAGAAAGGTTCTTTTGCCTTTTTTTTGGCCACACGGCTTGTGGGATCTCAGTTCCCTGACCAGGGATTGAACCCGCACCCTGGGCAGTGAAAGCGCCAAATCGTACCCACTAGCCAGGGGACTCCCAAGGGCTCTTTTTCCATTCTGCCTTCCTTCGGGTTTTTAAAAAAAGTCTTTCTAGATGATGTTTTAATTTACTTCATGTATAAATTTCTCATCCTCGTATTTATCCTCTACATGATGCCCCCACATTACTCTTCAACCTAATCTATATGTTGCCCATTTGGCAGGAAAACAAAAGGTTCTCAGAGACACCTCTCCCAGGCTCCAGGATTTGGCCAGAGAAACGCCCACCCCCATCAACAAAGTCCAATTCTTCTTACCTGGCAAGGCCCCCTTTACATTTTCTATAAAGTCTTTTCTTTTACCTCTAACCAAATACAAATTCATTCCTTTCGCATCCTCACAAATTTTCCTTTTTCTCCTCTTATAATTAGTCAACCACACAAAAAAGGTGAAGAAAGGCACTTAAGTAGCTTCTTAATCTAGTCCATTCATTCATTCATCCCATAGTCAACAGGCCACAGGTTGTTCCATTTTGGTTCTAAGCAGAGTCTCTTCTCAAGGCTTCAAGTAAGCCAATTTAAGCCTACTAATTTTTAAAAACGCATACAACCGTGGTGAATTAAGTATTCATGCAGCATTAGTGGTTTTAAGGAAAAGAACTGTGAATGAATAAAGATTATCTTTTACTTATCTCAAGAAGAACAGGGCTTCCCTGGTGGCGCAGTGGTTGAGAGTCCGCCTGCCGATGCAGGGGACACGGGTTCGTGCCCCGGTCCGGGAAGATCCCACATGCCGCGGAGCGGCTGGGCCCGTGAGCCATGGCCGCTGGGCCTGCGTGTCCGGAGCCTATGCCCCGCAACGGGAGAGGCCACAACAGTGAGAGGCCCGCGTACCGCAAAAAAAAAAAAGAGAAGAACAGAAACTAAAGACTACATTTGTGGATGGACCTGGAGATTATCATACTAAGTGATGTAAGTCAGACGGAGAAAGACAAATAAATGATGTCGCTTATATGTGGAATCTAACAAAAAAAGATGCAAATGAACTTATTTTCAAAACAGAAACAGACCCACAGACTTAGAAAATGAATTTATGGTTACCAGGGGAGAAAGGGGGCGGTAGGGATAGATTGGGAGTTTGGGATTGTCACGTACACACTGCTATATTTAAAATAGACAACCAAGGACTTCCCGGGCGGTCCAGTGGTTAACACTTCGCCTTCCAATGCAGGGGATGCAGGTTCAATTGCTGGTCAGGGAACTAAGATCCCACATGCCTCGGGGCCAAAAAACCAAAACATAAAGCAGAAGCAATACTGTAACAAATTCAATAAAGACTTTAAAAATGGTCCACATAAAATAAAATAAAAAAACCATAAATAAATAAATAAAACAGACAACCAACAGGGACCTACTGTAAAAAAAAAAAATTAAAAAGGCTACATTGTCATAAAATACTTGAGCTACATGACACCATTTCTAAGGCAACTTCGTGTAATGTATATTGCTTTTTTTTCTTAAAAAAACAAAAAACAAAAAACCTGAAGCTATAAAATAGTCATTAAGTCATAGATTCTGGGGAGAGAAACAAGACCAATAAGAAATTATAACCACCAACATTAAATTTTGAGACGTAGTGAAATTCAACCTGTGTAAACTTTTCACAAATGGAAAGTGAACACACATGGGCAAAGGCAATTTGCGTATAAGGAAGCCATCTGACATTTTTCTAGTGTGCAAGTATTCATATTGTTTATCCTATGTTTTGAAGGAGATATTCCCAAATTCCCAGAGAAGAGCTCGGGGGCACTGTGGATGATTTTAAGAAAATTTAAAGCAGAAATGAAGCGTCTGTACTCTGATTTGTGTGTCCTTCATGGCCTGTCAACCTCCTCACCCTAACACGCCTTTTCAGATACGCAGGTAACAACAGTGCTGTCCTGCCCTTAGTTGAAGCTTAACACCAGAGACAATTTCTTCACCCAAACAGAAATACTTACTGCACAGTAGATGGTTCAAATGCAGTGGGATTAACAAAACATACAGCCCTTGACCACAAGAAATCTTTCAGACTGAGGAGAAGGAGCTCAGAAACAAACGCAAAAATAAATATATAATCACACATCATAATGAGTGCTACGGGGGTGGGGAGTGGAGACTACTGTGGGTGATAAAGGAAGAGGCCTAAATAAGATGTGACAGGGATTCAAAGAAGCCACAAGGAAATGACACGCTTCACTACCAAGTCAGAGCACAACTATGTCTCCAGAAACGATGCAAGTGATAAACTGTATACAAGGTGCCAACTTATCTAAAAGTGATTTAGCAGAGCCACAAGACAGGATCTCTGAGGAGTCAGTCAGTGCAGGCAAGCATGATACACCAAAGCGATGTTCCTACTTCCACCATTTACTCGTCCTTGGAGTAAATACGTGCTGAGAGTTCTGGGGAAATTTTACAACACAGGTAGTTCAAAGCAGTAATTCCCCTTACACAGCAAATCAGTCACACAGCGTGAAGTGACGGGAAGGGTCACTTCTCTTAGTCACAAATTTGGAGTTTTAGAGGAATGGTACATGCCTCAGGTGAGCCATCCTTACTTTCAATGTGCAGAAAAATCACTGGATGAACCTGTTAAATACTTGGGAGTCCGGGTTCTACTCCCAAGGATTCAAATTCAAGACTTAGAGTCTAGCCTAGAAACGTTCTGATGCAGGTGGTACAGGTCACACTCTGAAAACCCACATTAGACTAAAATCTCCCCAGAGGAGGAGGTTTTGCCCTGATGAAGAGGCTTTCAGCTTAAAAAAGCAAGCAAGTACAGTATTACACAAGGGCCTCCTAGAACTGTTTGCTTACAGGCTGACCCTGTGCCTGACCCTTGTTATACTCTGGGCTTGGAAGAAAATGTCGGAATAAACCACACAGCCTGCTGCTACAGTTCCTGTCCCAGACAACTGACCAGAGGTAACATAAAAAAACAAGGAGAGAGAGAAGCAGTGCTGACCACTCTGTCTGCAGAGGCCAGAGAAACAAGCATACTACAAGCGAGGCAGCTAAGACCGCTAAGGGGGTCAGCACAAAAGTACAGACGGGGACACACCCGAGAAGAGAATGATGGAACAAAAACAGAACTAAGGAAAATAACATTCGTATTTCTTAAGAATCTTCTATGTATCAGGTAGTATGCCCTACTTCACATATTTATCTCATTTTATTCCTCAAAAAGTCATCAGTGATAGGTGCTGTTACATATTCTATTACGTGGAGAGATGATACTACAGATGAAGAAACTAATAAAGCCTACAGCAAAGGTAACTTGTCCGAGGATACAGAAATGGAAAGCAACAGGGTCAGATTTTGAACCCAGCTCTTTCAGACTCCAAAGTCTATACTTCCCCCCTGGACTCGTGGGTAGGAACATGCTAGCTATGAAGAAAGGAAAAGAAGACTCCCAGGCCACAGAGACTGCCAGGTACAATAGAAAGGAGCAAAGAATAATGCATTAGCAATATCAGAACTTTAAATAGTGGCCTTTTTGTTAAAAAGGCGTTACGGAAAAAAAAAAAAAAAAAAAAAAAAAGGCGTTACGTTTCACAAGCTTTGAATAAGGAAAGACTTGAAAAGGTAAAGAGGTAAAAAGAAGGTAAAAAGTTAAGATACAGTTTGGTTCGTCATGAATGATTCAGAATTGCAGGAACCCAAATGGTTATTGCAGCTAAAGGTAGGTGATGGGATTCCAGGTGACACTCCGACCCCCAAAATATCTATAACTCCTATGATGAACAAAAATGTCTTTTGTAAAGAGAGAGAAAAGATGTGGTATATTTTGTGTCTGTTAATGTTTTATTTTATTTCAGGACTATTAAGAACTGTCTGGTGGCGCAGAGGTTCTCCAAGAATGAAGTCAGAGGAAACAAGAAGAGATGTGAAGTGACAGAAGAGAGACAAGCCACCTCCAGAGACTAAGCAAAACATACCCTTAGACTGCGAAAGGCATCCCTCCTCTTCCCTCTTCCTGAGCTCTCACTCCACAGCCCTTAGGTAGTGCCAAGCGACAAAGGACGTCTAAGGACAGGCTAGGTGTTGAGGAGAGGGGAGACATGTCCAAAACGGCAGTGACATACAAGGAAATTAATCTAGTCAGTAAACAAAATGAGGATAATGACAGCCTAGTCTCTTACTGCCAAAGAAAGAAACTATAGACATGGTAAGGATAAAACTGAGCTGAATCCTCCAGCATTACAATGGAAATGAGATATATTAAACTCATGGATTGTAATATATGCATAAATAAAAACAGAAATAAATATTTAGAAATATATACATAAAGGAAGTATGTACTTAGCTCTGTGCTAAGAGACCTAGAAGCAGTGACACCTCAATAGTAATGATCTCATCTAATGCCCAGATCTTGTTTTCTAAATACTGTTCTTCATTAAAAGAAACCAGGGGTCCTTGTGGAGAGAGCTGATTCCAGGGCTGGCGTACAGATAGTACAAGATGAACCAGGAACATCTTTCTTTTTTTTTCTTTTTTGATTAATTTTTATTGGAGTATAGTTGCTATGCAATGTTGTGTTAGTTTCTACTATACAGCAAAATGAATCAGCTATACATATATCCCCTCTTTTTTGGATTTCCTTTCCATTTAGGTCACCACAGTGCATTAAGTAGAGTTCCCTGTGCTATACAGCAGGGGTCCCCAACCCCTAAGCCTCCGACTGGTACCGGTCCACAGCCTGTTAGGAACCGGGCCACACAGCAGGAGGTGAATGGTGGGCGGGCGAGCTAAGCTTCACCTGCTGCTGACCTTCGCTCGCATTACTGACGAACCATCCCTCCACCCCACCCCCGGTCCGCGGAAAAATTATCTTCAATGAAACTGGTCCCTGGTGCCAAAAGGTTGGGGACCGCTGCTATATAGTACGTTCTCGTTAGTAATCTATTTTATACATAGTATCAATAGTGTATATGAGGAACATCTTATTTGAAAGTAAGAAAGGATTTAAAGAATGATAGGGACTTTTCCCATCAACAGAAGAATGGATAAAGAAGACAAGGTATAAACACACACACACACACACACACACACACACACACACACACACACACAATGGAATACTAGTCAGCCATTAAAAAGAATAAAATTTTGCCATTTGCAACAACATGGATGGACTTGTAGGGCACCGTGCTAAGTGAAATAAGTCAGAGAAAGAGAAATACTGTATGATATCACTTATATGAGGAATCTAAAAAATACAACAAACTAAACAAACTAGTGAATAAAACAAAAAAGAAGCAGACTCACAGATACAGAGAACAAACTAATGGTTACAACCAGTGGGGAGGGGGGTAAGGGCAATACAGGGGTGGAGGAGTGGGAGGTATAAACTACTGGGTGTAAGACAGGCTCGAGGATGTACTGTACACAACACGGGGGATAGAGCCAATATTTTGTAATAACTGTAAACGGAGAGTAACCTTTAAAATTGTAAAAAAAATTTTAATTAAGTTAAAAAATAAAGGTTTACATTTATGCTAAACTAAAAAAATAATAAATAAAACAAATGACACAGCTTTATACGTACTGATACAGAGTGACTTCTAATATATACTAAGTGAAAAAATAATGTGTAGAACAAAAAAGAATGATATGAACTTTTCAAAAGGACAGAGAATCAACCTGATGGGGCTCCTAATGGCCAGTTTGGGAAAATCTAAGCATTTATACATATAAGGAGACTAAATGATTACAACCCACTGAGTAAAAAGGAAATCTATGAATGAGTACATCTGAGATACACAGACAGATGGATGGGAGGGAGGGATAGGTAGAATACAGGGAGAGAAAGAAAGAAGAGGAAGAAGGAAGTAAATTTCTTGAAAAAAGAATATTTACAAAGGTTCAAAGTAACTCTCAACAAAATGTTTATTAATTACGAGGAGGTAAAGAGTAACTTTGCAGTAGAGCTATCTGGCAGACACCAACCTGAACAAGTGATTGACATCAACTGTATTGGTATAAATCAAAACCATGTAGTATCTGATAGGATTCAATGAGAAGAACACGTCTCACAGAACAACACTTTTTTGGTATTCCAAAATGAGAAAACATTATACAAAACAATTGGCCTACATCTTCAAAAGCCATGAAAGCCCAGAAAAGACTAAGGAACTGTTCCAGACTAAGGGAAGAAGAAAACAAAATGCAATGTGATTCTTCAATGGATCGGTTTCACAAAAGTAACAATACTGGGCAACTGGCAAAACCTGAATGGAGTCCGAGGACTGAATGGTAGAAGTATATCAACATTAACTTCCTGATCTTGATAGTCGTATTGTGGTTAACATAGGAGAATGTACTTGATTGTAGGCAAAACATACTAAAGTACTCAGGGATGATAAAGCATCGTGTTGGTAACTTAAATTCAACCGTTTCCAGAATAGATAGAAAGTTATCTATTCTATTGTGGGGTGGGGGCAGTTATTTTCCCGGACATTCCCAATCAACTCCATGGGCCCCTTGAAAGCATTTGTCAGTTATCTTAAACACCTGTTACGGTCTATACCACAAAAGAGCCACGTGTGAGGCAAATATTCTCATTCCAGCAGTGGGGAACCTATGACCTGAAGAGAACAGTTCCTTCACACCAACCTAATGTTTTGGCCTAAGCAGCAAAATCAAGACAGTTGTCCGCATTTCCTCTTCAAATAACTTCATTTTCAAACGAAGAAATGCAGATTAAGAGGGAGGATGGAAAACATCTTCTTTTCCATATTAAAAGGCATAGATCTTTACCTTTGGGGTCATAATCACTACTCGTACAAATGCTAAAGATCAACATTCCATTTTCTAAGGAAAACATGATTTTATGTGTAGAAATCTACACCTATGGAAAAATCACGTTAGAGCGGAAGATTCCTTCTTAAACTTTTCAGAGCAGAATATTAACTTTTGCTTTCTCGTATCTAACGTTAACCAACACACAAAGGGCCTGCAATCACTAGATAAACTGACGCTAAGATACAATAGAGCCGAAGAGTCATTAATGCTTTATGGCCTGAACACGTGTGCATCTCCTGCCATCTATTCTTAAGCCATATAGAATCTGATTTACGTTTTCCTTAATTTGTAGCAGATAAATGGCTCATCAACTGTTCAGAAGCTAAGAATTCAGATTGTGATAATTTTCCATTAGAGGGAATTAAAGTCCAAGTGAGTAAGAAGAGGCAGCAAATGGACTGCCTTTCTTTTCGCCTTGATTCCTGGGATCCAGTCTACACAGAGTATGGGGTCTGGATCAAACTGTTTTCAATACTCATCACACAACATGCTTGCCTTCTAGGAGTTTAGCTATATGCTCTTGGGCTTCACGAAATGTCAATGCAAGAATACTCCACTTGAATAACTTCTATGTATCTGTGAAATTATAGCTGAAAACATAATCCACTACGTCACAATGGCAGAACCCACAAACTGTCTTTCTCGTTGAGTACAACGCCAGGAAACAAATGGACCGACTTTCATTCCACACACAATGAATACTATGTAACTCAGTGCTGCGCAGAGAAAGGAACAGTTCCTTATTAGTCTTAGCAGCCCAGAAGCTCAAGTCCAATGCAGAGAACAGCAGTTTAACTGGCTCCTCCTGTAGGGGCTTCGTACCCTCTACTTTCTATGCTCTTTTCTTTGCAGATGGTTTACTCTGTGTTTATCTTTAGTAGTCCTGCTTTATACCATCTTTTTAACCCTACCAGCGGATTTAAATCCTCTTGAACGTACTCAGCATATGTACGCACACATGTATTTATTTTCTTTCCCTCACAAATTTTCCTCCTGATATCTCTTATATTTTCAGGTAGCATTCTACTCTTAATGATCTACAAGTTTTCAACGATACGGACAGCAAGAGGCTAACTTTACAACGACCAGGGAGCTGGCATCACCAAGCCCCCGTGCTCTGCCGGCAGGCGCACGGGCTCGTCACCTTTGCAGTAGTCTGCGGGGTCCTCCTGCTCCTCATCGTCTGACCCCAGGATCTCCTCCTCTGGCTCCGGGGGCGCAGGGTCTGCCAGAGGCGGCGGTGGTGGAGGGGGCGGGGGTGGAGGAATCAAGGGAGCTTTCTGCTGAGGCTCCGGCCTGAAACAGAGGAAGGACAATTCTTGTTTACTCAGAAGTAAATCCTGCATTATGAATACACTTGAGAGTTTCTTATTATGGGAAAAAATAAAACTTGTCACACACTAAGAAGAGATGCTGATTAATGTCACTTCAGCCACTTTAGCTGAATTCAAGTACTGCTTCAAAACACAAGTGGGGGGCGGGGGGGTGACTACCCTTATTAAACCAAGGAATATTTCTGCAGGCCCGTTTTCACTCCAAGTGTCATTATGTCTTAAGTCTTGATAATATTATGAATTGTAAGTGAAAAAGAGTTATCCTCTCATGATACACAGCCTTAGTAGTCAGAACACATCCCCCAGAGATTAGAAAAAGACAGAGGAAAGCAACCCTAGACTTTAAAAAAAGGGCTTATTTTCATCATTTTAAAATCAGAATTCCTTTCCCCATAGAAACAGTTGGAATGTGGTTAGGTTTCCTGGATAACTCATAAAAGCCAACTAATGTATACTGTAATGTACACCTTGCTTAGCAAGACAAGAACACTGTCCCAAACTGGAAATTAAACAAAGAAAACATCCACTGCAGTCAAATACAAATACAACCCATACATCAATGCAAGACTTCCAATGGTTATTTCTAATTGTTACGAAAAGGCTAAATGTTTAGTATACTCCTTTACAAAAGATAGGAAAGCCTATAATACTAAAAACAAATAAACAACTTGAGAGGTTACAGATGTAAACCTTTCAGATATCTAGAATAACTCAGGATATATTAAATACATTTGCTTAGAAGTAAAACATTCATAATGCAATTCTGTAAAATCAAGCTTTCACTTATAAAATGTAACTGCTCCTTCTAGCCATATCCCAATGGGGAATCTTGAACCAATAGTCTCAACTGGATGCAGAACCTCTCTTGAGCTGCAAGCTGCCCTAACAACAGGACCATCACTGCTCTCCCTGAGCTGGCCACAGCTCTACAGATAAAAAGTGGGGAGGGAAAAGATACTGAGTGGTAGGGGCAAGGGGGTTCGGCTGATGGACTGTTCCCCAGAGGCAGTTTCAGTGGGATGAACAGAGGGCCTCTAGTCTGGGGAGCAAGGGGAACCTCACAGACACTGATGTGGTAGATAACGGCCATTTTTTTGGCCTCCCCAGTACTGATGCTCCCTTTCTAAAAGCATGTTTTGGAACACTGCTACTCCCTGCACAATGAAAGGCTGGCTCCAGTCCTCTCTTCTCATTGCGGTACAGCCTAGGGCACAGAGCCGTGGAACCTTGCTTGAGAAGGTCAGCCATCACAGGGTGCAAACTCATCCTAGCTGCTAGTAAAAGGCAGGGTCAGAGGACTTGCCCCTTTCTAAGCTGAACCTCTAAATTCTTGCCAAATCTAGGAGCCCCCAAATAGCTTTTAGCACACTTCCTTCAGCCTAAGGTAGTTACAGCTCATTTATGTGGGTTGCCACCAAAAACTCAAAGTGCCACAGCAAACGAAGGAAGGCAGCAGAAACACCAGCAGTCATGAGGATGGGGTGGGGATCACACCTCACAGGTAACCTTAAAGGTCAACCCTGGCAAGTATGATTACCTTTGGCAGGACAACTAAAGAATGTTTATAAACTGAAAATGACTTGTACTGATTTCTACTTGCTACAATTTATGGAGACTCAAAGTTACAGCTCCTTAGGTAACAGACATTAGGACAATGGTGGCGATAACATTCTCAATTAACCATGCCTCATGATGGAGCACTGAAAGGGAGTCATCACAACCAAACACCAACACCACTGCCAGGACCGCCAAAGAAATCCCAAGGGACCTTATGGAAGTGCAGTCATCTTTCTGGCAGCCTTGCAAATGCTCATTTTCTTTTTAACAGACATGGCTTTACTGAAAATAAAATGATCCTAGGGAAAAGAGGCCTGAGGAAGGGGAGGTAGGAGAGGAACTGCACCAGTTTTAATGCTTCCCCAAAGGGAAGAGGTTAGAGAAAAGATTTACATGACCCATTCTTGGGGGTGGAATCTATCTATTTGACAAATTTGCTCAACCAAAAATACTTTCAATGTTGACTATTTCTTCCTAAGAAATTTTATATGAAAAAATAAAGAGATTCTCTAAATTAAAAAAAAAAAAAACCCAAAAAAACAACGACACATATTCCCTGTGGAGACTATGTAACAACTAATGAAAAGGGAAGGACTAGAAGATCTTGTTCCACTGCTGCAGGGCGCTGCTACGCTCGACACCACTGATACTTGAGCCAGGAAACTCACAGCTGTGGGTGCTGTTTTGTACATTGTAGAACGCTGTCAGCCTGGCCTCCAGCCACTACATGTCAGTTGTGATCATCACAGACATGTCCAGAGACAAAGCAACCTAAATGTCCATCAACAGAGGAATGGATAAAGAAGATGTGGTACATATATACAATGGAATATTACTCGGCCATAAAAAAGAATGAAGTAATGCCATTTGCAGCAACATGGGTGGACCTAGAGATTCTCATACTAAGTGAAGTAAGTCAGACAGAGAAAGACAAATACATGATATCGTTTATATGTGGAATCTAAAAAAAAAAGGGTACAAATGAACTTATTTACAAAATAGAAGTAGACTCACAAATGTAGAAAACAAACTTATGGTTACCAGGGGACTAGCGGGGTGGGGGATAAATCGGGAGATTGGGATTGACAATATACATACTACTATATATAAAATAGATAACTGATAAGGACCTGCTGTATAGCACAGGGAACTCTACTCAATACTCTGTAATGGCCTACATGGGACAAGAATCTTAAAAAAACCAACACTGGATATACGTATATGTATAACTGATTCACTCTGCTGTACACCTGAAACTAACACAACATTGTAAATCAACTATACTCCAATAAAAAATTTTTTAATCATCACCAAAAAAAACCTAAGTCCAGACACTGACAAATGGGTGGGGAGGAGGGGGTGGAGGGAGGGAGGGGAGGGGAGTGGTGGCAAAATGATGCCCATGTGAGCACCACTTCATCAGTGGCATTTGCTACATATACCTTTACCTCAATGGAATAGACTGTATCTATGATAAAGGAGAACAGATTCTAATTTTCACACGCCCATTTTCTCTAGTTTGACAGGCTTGGGTATCTTTATCATAATGTATGTCTCTTGGTGAGCTGCCACATCACTTGCTTAACAAAATTCTCAGACCCTCTGGGGTCAGGGAGGGCCATGCTGAACAGGCAGGCAGATAGTTCCCCCAAAGCCAGTTCTATCAAGTTAAAGGGATGAGTCAGCATACCTTGAAATACAGAGGAAGTTGAGTAATGTTGAAATACAGAGGAAGTTGAGTAATGTTGATGTAATATCTTGACTGGCTATCATATCAAAACACCTAGAACTCTGCTATCCTCTGGCCCCATGTGAGTGCTGAGCACTGAAAATGTACCTTGTCCTTATTGAGATGTGTTCTAAGTATAAAATACGTACTGAATTGCCAAGATTTGTACAAAAAAATGTAAAATATTTTATTAATAATTTTATATTGGGGCTTCCCTGGTGGCACAGTGATTGGTAGTCCGCCTGCCGATGCAGGGGACACGGGTTCGTGCCTCGGTCTGGGAAGATCCCACATGCTGTGGAGCGGCTGGGCCCGTGAGCCGTGGCCGCTAAGCCTGCGCGTCCGCAGCCTGTGCTCCGCGTCCGTAGCCTGTGCTCCGCAACGGGAGAGGCCACAACAGTGAGAGGCCCACGTACTGGAAAAACAACAACACCAACACACACACACACACACACATATATATATATATATATAAAATAATTTTATATTTATTACATGTTAAAATAATAATGTTTTGGATATAATAAATTATTAAAATTAAATTCATCTTTTTTTTTAATGTGGCTACTAGAACACTTTAAATTACAAATGAGGCTCACATTACATTTCTATTAGATGGCACCACTCTAGACCCTCAGGTTCAACAATAGCAGAGGACTGTCTTGGCAGAGATTCCTGGTCACATCAGTGAATATTTTTTTCTGAGGCTTCTCCCAGTAACCTGCTTCACACCAATTATCACCAACTCTCAAATTACCCAGTTCATCATAGTAAGATAAGTACACTGTAACTACCAAATGTTACAGTCCAATCACTGACTCCTTTTCATCCCATCCAGCCTTGTTACTGCCTACTGCACAGGAAAAACACAGTAGATTTGTCTTAGGGCAGACGGACGTAAGAGAGAATGATGCCACACTGTCTTTAAAGGCTGGCTTCTTCAAACTGGTCTCTGGTGGCTTCTACAGCACCTCAAAGCCTGGTTAAATCCCAACTGTTTAAAAGATCAAGAGGTGATCTCACCAAGTGTATACTCATGAAATACATCAAGCGATTAAAAAAAATAAAAGACAACTTTCACTAATCCTATTGAAAACCATCAAGAAGTTATTTCAAAAGACAAACCAAGAAAGTTATTACATATAAGAATTAATAGGGAGTTCCCTGGTGGTCTAGTGGTAAGGACTTGGCGCTGTCACTGCTGTGGCCTGGGTTCAATCCCTGGTCAGGGAACTAAGATCCAGCAAGCCATGCGGCATGGCCAGAAAAAAAAAAAAAAAAAAAAGAATTACTACAAGCACATAAGCCGTGGGGGGGGAAAACTCATAAATATTTTCAACAACAATGCCAACACTACTAAATGGTGAAAGAATAGTCTTTCAACAAATGTAACTGGGACAAATGGCTATCTGCATACAAAAAAATGTTGTAACCCTACCTCACATAAATATTAACTCAAAATTAATAACTTGGGACTTCCCTTGGTGGTCCAGTGGTTAAGACTTCACACTCCCAAGGCAGGGGCCCAGGTTCGATCCCTGGTCAGGGAACTAGATCCCACATGCATGTCGCAACTAAAAGATCCCGCATGCCGCAACTAAAAGATCCCGCATGCCACAACTAAAAGATCCCGCATGACGCAACTAAGACCCGGTGCAGCCAAATAAATACATAAAAATACTTTTTAAAACAATTATAACTTGCAGGAGGGCTTCCCTGGTGGCACAGCGGTTGAGAATCCGCCTGCTGATGCAGGGGATACGGGTTCGTGCCCCAGTCCGGGAGGATCCCACATGCCGTGGAGCGGCTGGGCCCGTGAGCCATAGCCGCTGAGCCTGCGCGTCCAGAGCCTGTGCTCCGTAATGGAAGAGGCCACAACAGTGAGAGGCCCGCACGCCACAAAAAAAAAAAAAAAAAAAAATTAATAACTTGCAGGAAAAACTATGAGTAAATCTTGATTACCTTAGGCTTGGCAATGTTTCTTAGATATGATACTAAAAGCATAAGCAATAGAAGAAAAAAAGATAAAACTGGACTTGAACAAAATTAAGAACGTTTGCGTTTCAAAGGGCACCATTAAGAAAGTAAAGACAACCCAGAGAATGGAGGAATATATTTATAAATCATACAGCTTTAAACAAACTTGTATCTAGAATATAAAAAGAAATTTGTAACACGACGATAAAGAGACAAATTTTAAAAATTAAAAAAGTAGAAGAGACATTTCTCCAAAGAAGATATACAAATGACCAATAAGCACATGAAAAGATGTTCAGCATCATTAGTCAATTGGAAGAGGGAAGTCAAAACCACAATGAGATACTACTTCACGTCCAATAGGATGGTTATATTAAAAAAAACACCAGGCAACAACAAGTATTGTCAAGAATGAAGACACTGGAACCATCGTACTACTGTAGCAGGAGTATAATATAGCACAGCTGTTCTGGAATATCTGGTAGTTCCGAAAAAGGTTGAATTTAGAGTTACCATAAAACCCAGCAATTCCAATCCTAGGTATATACCCAAGAGAAATGAAAACATCTGACCCCACAAAATCTTGTGTAAAAATGTTCATAGCAGTGCTATTCAGAATAGATAAAACGCAGCAACAACCCAAATGTGCATCAACTGATAGACGGATAAGTAAAATGTGGTATATCCTTACAATGTAATATTATTCAGCAATAGAAATAAATGAAGTACTGATAATACATGTTACAGCAAGGATGACCCTTGAAAACATTACGCTAAATGAAAAACACGAGTCAGAAAAGAACACATGTTGAATGATGCCATTTTACATCAAAACGTCCAGAATAGGGAAATTTGTAGAGTGTATTAATGGTTGCTTGGAGTTGGGAGCAGGGGAAGAGAGAAGTGGAAACTGACTATTAATAGATACGGGGGATTCTTCAGGAGGCATGAAAATGTTCTCATGTGGTGATGGTTATACAACCATGTGAATATACTTAAAAAATACTGAACTGCATACTTTAAATGTCTAATTTGTATGGTATTTGAATTATACCTCAAAAAGCTGTTTTTTAAAAAGCAAAAGCCTATACGACTATATAATACCTTTTAATATCCACCTTATACCTTAATAAAGTATATGCTTCCAAGAAAAATCATAAATATCTACATTTAGATTTAAGCAATCTATATGCATGGTCTCTTTTACAAATGCCTAGTACATTCACAGTGAAAAATAACATGTAGTTCTGTAAAAAGTAGAGACAGTCTATCTAATCATCTGAAGTTTCTATAAGGCACTAGTAATTTCAGAACGTGTATGTATACATAAGAAAATGTACCAGCTCAGTGACTGGAATAAAAAATCTAGAAAGCAAAATTCCAACTAGTCATTCATATTTTTCACAAAGAACTACATTTATTTTGCCCTACATAAAACATAACTAAATATTCTAATCATTACTCCAAATAGGGCTATCAGGCCCTTGTGACATATTAAAGGTAGTCTCGGGCTTCCCTGGTGGCGCAGTGGTTGAGAATCTGCCTGCTAATGCAGGGGACACGGGTTCGAGCCCTGGTCCGGGAGGATCCCACATGCCGTGGAGCAACTAGGCCCGTGAGCCACAACTACTGAGCCTGTGCGTCTGGAGCCTGTGCTCCGCAACAGGAGAGGCCATGACAGTGAGAGGCCCGCGCACCGCGATGAAGAGTGGCCCCCGCTTGCCACAACTAGAGAAAGCCCTCGCACAGAAACAAAGACCCAACACAGCAAAAATAAATAAAATAAAATAATAAACTCCTACCCCCAACATCTTCTTAAAAACAAAAAACAAAATACTTTTCTTCAAATATTACATTAGAATACTAAGATTATTTTATCATGCTTATCGACTTCATATTATATTTTTCATGTACATTTGCTCTATTAGTAAAGAGAAAAAACTGAACGACCCTTGCAAAATGCATACATCATCTGCTCTAAATTGCCACAGCAACCAGATGGGAGTTCTCTGATTTCCTTCCAGCTGCTATTTCTTTTCCATTCCAGCAGAGAAAAAGAAGTAAACCTCACATTTGGCAGAAAAAGAAGTACTTTCCTTTGTTATCAGCTTAAATGGCAACTGACACCATTTAAGAAATTAATTCAGTTAATCTTTAACCAAAACATAAAGAAAAGGAATCCCAAACCAATTTCTTCAGGTAGTATTCTAGGGACATTCACATAAAGTCAAATTTCTTTTTCTTTCCTTGTATGTCGACAGCCTAAATCTAAAACTCACTCTCTTCCTCCCACCCTCCTTCTCACTCTTCCTCTCTTGGTGGTAATTGTCAGCCTGAGAAACATGCAATCTGGCATTTCTACTTAAGGACAGAATCAATCAGTATACACTTTCTCTCAAAATAGCTTATCTAAAAAGGCTAGCTGCTGTAGCACTGGGTAACGTCACACAGCTAGGGAGGGAAAAGCCACAATGATTTCATGTATTCCTCTCCAATGAAAAGAGAATTTCTAAACTTTGTATAAATCAAACCTAAATGTGAAGTGTCTGCTGTGGTAGGCAGAATTCTAAAATGAGCCCCAATGACCCTTGCCCTGTGTAATTCCCTGTTCCTCTGAGTGTGGGTAGCCCTGTGAATATGATATCACTCTTGTAATTACGTTATGTTATGTGGCAAAAGGGCAGATACACTGGGTGGGCCTAACCTAACCACATGAGCCTTTTTACAGGTGAGGGTTTTTCTCTGACTGGTCACAGAAAAAGTCAGGGGCGTGCTTGAGCTAGCCTGCAAAAAAGCAAACATTCATGTCAGGAACTGCCCATTAGGGCCACAGAGCAAGGAATTACGGGTGGCCTCTAGGAGTGAGAGTGGTCCCCAGCCAACAGCTAGAAGGATAACAACAACTTCAGTGCAAGGAAGAGTTCTGCCAATAACTAGTCATCTTAAAAGAGGACTCCAATCCCCAGATGAGAACTGCAGCCTTGGCCAGCAGTTTGGTTTCAGTCCAGTGAGAAATCAGCCACCTGTGCAGCCCTAACTTCTGACCTACAGAACTGTGAGCTAATAAACAGGTATTGTTTTCACCTGCTAAGTGTGGTAATTTGTGCAGCAATAGAAAATGAATAGAGCTGCCAAGTTCTCAATAAGTAATAGAGTAGTTCACTTTAAATTATCAGATTTTGGCCTCAACCAAATCTGGCATTTTTTAAATAATTGAAATGATCAGAGGAATTAAGAAGCTGGGTAATAAGAATGTGACAGCCAATTCTCTTTGGGGCACAGGCAAGTTAAAAAAAAAAAAAAGAAAGAAAGGAAAACAAAACCTTATTCCCCAAATTCTAACAGAAACAATCATAATTCCAAGCCAGACACTTTACATGGTCTTACTAAGACTGTGTTGTCTTCTAGAACACTGAACATAGTTAGTGAAGATGTAAGTAAATCACACCTGCTTCCCAACTAAACTACACCTTAGATAGCAAACGAGTTGACTACTTGACCACCTAACAACGTATGTATGACGGAGCTATAGACTTCTCATCCACCTGTATTATTAATACTTCATAAAACAGTGTGGGGCCTGGCAGTACACGTTATTACTACTGAAGAAGAGAAAGGCAGACAGAAAAGTTTAATCCAGAGCCCAAAAGCGTGTAAAAATGGCGTCCATTGATTCCACAAATACTCAGAATAGCATATAACAGCAGTCCCCAGCCTTTCTGACACCAGGGACCAGTTTCGTGGAAGACAGTTTTTCCATGGGATGGGGTGGGGGATGGTTTCGGGATGATTCAAGCACATTACGTTTATTGTGCGCTTTCCTTCTTATTATTGTTACACTGTACTACATAATGAAATGATTATACAGCTCACCATAATGCAGAATCCGTGGGAGCCCTGAGCTTGTTTTCCTGCAACTAGATGGTCCCACCTGGGGGTGACAGGAGACAGTGACACCTGAAGTGTGTGCCTTAGGTCCAGTCTACTCCATAAGATGCAGCTTGTCACTTGCCACTCACTGATAGGATTTTGATATGACTCTGTAGCAGCTGATTTATCACGGTCTTTGTGCAGTCAAACCCCTCTGCTAATGATAATCTGTGTTTGCAGCCGCTCCCCAGCGCTAGCATCGCCTCAGCTGCACCTCAGATCATCAGGCACTAGATTCCCATAAGGAGCGCACAGCCTAGATCCCTCGCACGCACAGTTCACAGTAGGGTTTGCACTCCTATGAGAATCTGATGCTGCCACTGATCTGACAAGAGGTGGAGCTCGGGTGGCAATGCGAGTGACGGGGAGCGGCTGCAAATACAGATGAGGCTTCACTCGCCCGCCACTCACCTCCTGCTGTGCGGCCCGGTTCCTAACAAGTCACCAACCGAAATTGGTCCGTGGCCCGGGGGTTGGGGATCCCTGGCGTATAGCATGCACCATGACGTGTACCGGGGTACAAAGGAGCCCAGCACTGAGGGATGCATGGTCTAGCAAGAGGGCTCTAGAGAAATGCCTGTAAACGCATGAATATAGGAACATAACTGCTCCAAGTGTTGTTATAGAGGAGGAGGTGGCAGAGGGCTGAGCCAGAAACATCTACATGCTGGGAGTGATCTTAGAGACAGAACAGAATGAGGCACAGGGGGTGGAGGAGGGTGGCCAAGGCCCAGGAACAGGGTGATGAGAGGCACAAAGGCCTAAACTAGTCCAGTGTGGCTGGAGACAGGGAAGAGGTTCAGCAGCAGCCAGCTGACAGAGGAACGACCCACAGTTCTAAGGGATTTGCGCTCTATCCTTAAGGCAAGTAGGAGCCACTGAAATACAATTTTAGGACCAGAGAGTTGCTCTCTGCAAAAAACATATGAAATTGGTATACAGAATGGGTAGAAAGGATAAAAGACAGAAGCAGGGAAACTAGTGAGGTGTCGCAGGAGGAAATGATGAAAACCTGAACTCAGAACTCAGTAATTCATTTGCTGGAGGTGAGTGTCTGTCTCCTAGGTTTCTGATAGTAAGATAGTGTTACCATTAATTTGGAGAGAGAACACAGCAGCAGGAGGAGGAATGGTTTGCAGTGAAAGCTTACTTCTGTTTCAGCTCATCAGAGTTTGAGGGGCATGTGGGATGTCCAGCATTGTAGAAATACAGTGGACTGCTTGGTATATAGGATCTATAGTTAAAAAATAAAGGTTTAGGCTGCCAATAGAAACAGAGGTCATGAGTGAACAGCTGGTAAACAATGCCTCTCCAAGCATGTGAGAGTGCCAAAGAGAACTGAGGGGTTCAAGAGCAAGGCCTAGTTAAGAGCTAACATACAAGGTTAGTCAAACCACCAACAGATTCTAGCCTTCCTGGTTCATGATCTGCAAGCAGTGACCCATAGCATAATCACCAAGATAAATTCATAAATTTCAAAGACAGATTTTGGAGAATATATAAGTTTTACCTCATATAAGCCTACCTTTTTACATTAGGACGAGATATACATATAAAATCTAGCAAACTAAGAACCCGTGTGTTTCTATCTAAAAGGCTCTGTTTGTAGGCAATCTGAAGCCAGCTGGGTACAGGGTAAACTGCCACTACAAAAACAAAAGGGCGGGGGGTGGGGGGAGAATTGTTTACTAAGACCTGTATGTTGATGAAACTTAACTAGAACAACTGCCTCCTGCTACTCAGGAAATAACGCAAAATGTACCACTTTGAACATGGCTTCTGCACACCTCCGCAAGATTTAAATCAAAAAGCAACTATAATTATATGACACAATAGCCACTAGCCAAATTAAACAGAATAAAATTTAAGATTCAGTTCTTCCGTCACTCTAGCCTCATTTTAAGGGCTCAAGCAGCCAGAACCACATACAGCTGGTGACTTATGGTACTGAACAGTGCAGATAATAGAACACTTCCATCATCACAGAAAGTTCTACTGGACAGTGCTGCTCTAGGCAACATTTTAGCAACGTGAACCTCCTCTAGCATATCATTACTTTTAATAAGTAAACAAAATTAACTGAAAAGAGTTTGGAACATTTTTTTATACAGCCCACCATTGGAAATTTTAGCTGTAAAATTATAAACAGGAAGAGTATATTCATTTTTAATTTGACAGATGATTCCAATATCTGAATATCCTTTAGCTCAGCACACCTCCTTACTGGAATTCACCCGATACTCACAGTGACAATATCTGTAAATAGCAATATATTGGGGCCTAAATGTCCATCAATGGGAGACTTGTTAATAACATGATGATAGATTATGGCACATGCATACAACAAAACTCTTCTATAAAAAATGAGGCAAATGAAATTAAGAAAATTCCATCCAGGGCTTCCCTGGTGGCTCAGTGGTTGAGAGTCCGCCTTCCGATGCAGGGGACGCGGGTTCGTGCCCTGGTCCGGGAGGATCCCACGTGCCGCGGAGCGGCTGGGCCCGTGAGCCATGGTCGCCGAGCCTGCGCGTCCGGAGCCTGTGCTCCGCAACGGGAGAGGCCACAACAGTGAGAGGCCCACGTACCGCAAAAAAAAAAAAAAAAAAAGAAAGAAAATTCCATCCACAATAGCATCAAAAAGAATAAAACACAGAGCTCCGGTGGCAACCATGGCATATACCAGCCTCACGGTGCCTCTCATTATGATGAGCATGTTCTGTGGCTTCATCAGCTTCCTGGTGCCCTGGTTCATCTGAAAGGGTCCCAACCAGGGAGTTATCATCACCATATTGGTGACCTGTTCGGTTTGCCGCTATCTCTTTTGGCTGATCGCAATTCTGGCCCAACTCAACCCTCTCTTTGGACCACAGTTGAAAAATGAAACCATCTGGTACCTCAAGCATCACTGGCCTTGAGGAAGAAGACCTGCTCGCCAGTGCTCAGTCACTGAGGCCACAAAGAGAACTCCTCTGGATGCAAAATCACCTCCACACCCAGACCACCTTCCTTTCCTTAACTCAAACGTTTTAGCCATCAACTGCCTTAAATGTTCCCACCACATTTGAATGCCTTATTCTACAATGCAGTATTTTTTCTGGTCACCTTTCTTATTACACTTTGGTGAATGATGTACCTATTTAACCTAAAGTATGCTACCTCCATAAAATGTTTATGTACTCTTCTGAGATAGAAAGTGCTGTTCTTCTGAGAAATAATGTTATTCTCTCCTTGGAACCTGTGGATTTGAAGATGGCTCCTTCCTGCTCTCAACAGGGGAATCAGCGAAATGTTTAAGAACTCTTACAAGACTCCAGTGGGGCAGTCAGTAGGAGAACATGTTCAGAGGGAAAAATCTGTCTCACCAGAATTATACCAAAGTATATTTTCAGGATGAATTTCTTATTTCTGCTATCTTTTAGAATAAATTATTTTTCTGCTTTCCATGGAAAAAGAAGGAATAAGATACAGTTGAACATTGAACAATTAGAGGGTTGGGGCACGGCTGAAAATCGAAGTACAACTTAATAGTTGGCGTTCTGTGTATGTGGTTCCTCCATATACACAGAGTCAACTATCTGTGGACTGTGTAGTACTGTAGTACATACTATTAAAAAAAATCCACGTATAAGTGGACCCAAGTAGTTCAAACCCGTGTTAAGGGTCAACTGTACATAGGAATAAATTTAACAAAAGAAGTTCAAAATATATACTATCAAAGCTAGAAAAGATTACTGAAAGAAATTAAAGAAGATCTAAATAAAAAGAAACACATCCCACGTTAATGGACTGAAGACTTAATTCTGTTAAGATGACAGTATGCCCCAAATTCAACGCCTATCAAAATACCAGTTGGCTTCTTTGCAGAAACTGATAAGCCATTCCTAAAATTCATATGGAAATGCAATGACCCAGAATAGCCAAACCAATATTGAGAAAGAACAATACTGGAAGACTCACGCTTCTTGATTTCAAAACTTACTACAAAGGTACAGTAATCAACAGAGTGTGGCACTGAGAGTCCAGAAATAAACCATCACATTACCGTCAAATGATTTTTCAACAAAGGTGCCAAGACCATTCAATAAGAACAGTGTCTTTAAACAAAAGGTGATGAGATAAATGAACACCCACATGCAAAAGAATAAAGTAGGACTCCTAACTCACACTACACGCAAAAATTAACTCACAGTAGATCAAAGACCCAGATGTTAAGACCTAAAACTATTTAAAACTCCTAGAAAAGATGTTCATCTTTAGCCATCAGAAAAACAAAAATCAAAACCACAATGAACCACGAATCCACACGTACTAGGATGGCAATAATCAAAAAGACAGATACTAACAAGTGATGGCAAAAATATGCAAATATTAGAACCCTCACAGACTGTTTATAAGAAAGGAAAATGATGTACGCATTTTGAAAAACATTTGAAAAACTAGAAGCAGTTTCTCAAAAGATTAAACAGTTACCATATGACCCAGCAGTTCCACTCCTAGGTATATACACAAGAGAAGCTAAAACATACATCAAAAATAAAAACTTGCGCATAAATGTTCTTAGCCTCATTATTCGTACTACCCCAAAGCAGAAACAATTTAATGTCCATTAATTGATGAATGGATAAATAAAACAAAATAGTAATAGAATAGAATAATACTCAACAATAAAAAGTAATGGAAGTACTGATAGATGCTACGACATGGATGATCCTTGAAAATGTTATGGTAACTCAAAGAAGCTAGCCACTAAAGATATTATATGATTCCATTTACATGTAATTCCCAGAATAGAGAGAAAGTAGGTTAGTGGCCGCTTATGGCTGAGGAGGTGGGAAGAAATGGAGGTAACTACTCAAGTGTACAGAATTTATTGTGGGGATGATGAAAATGTTCTAAAATTAGGTGGTTGGTGATGGTTACAAAATTCTGTGAGTAGACTGAAACATCTTTGAATTGCACATTTTAAATTTTATGGTACATGAATTATCTTTCAATAAAGTTGTTACACGAAAATAAAGAGGCTGTCCTCTATGTACTAATATGGAAGATAGGTCGATGATAAATACAAAGGTGCAGCGCAATTGTGTGTGGCATGTACCATTTGTTTTACAGATATAATACAATGCATGCACCTCATGTTAACAGACTGTTTCTGGTGGAAGCAACAAGAAACTGACAATAATGGCTCTCCTCCAGGAAAAGGAGCTCAATGACTGATGGTCAGGGAGAGGAATTAACTTTTCAAAAATTCCTTATACTCCTTTCATACTTTTTCAGTTGGGCACCATGCGCACAGCTACTGAAATTAATTATTAATTTATAAAGACAAGAAAGAAAAATAAGGAAAGGCAAAGTGGAT
The DNA here is from genome assembly GCF_008692025.1 of Phocoena sinus. NCBI lineage: Eukaryota > Metazoa > Chordata > Mammalia > Artiodactyla > Phocoenidae > Phocoena > Phocoena sinus. The sequence goes on from NC_045771.1 coordinate 88,776,003, forward strand.
GCTGGGAAAGTGGTTCCTATCTCTGACCCCACCACCACTCCACCCCTCCCCCACCCTTGGCGCCTCGGGAGAATTTACTAAAGAACAACAAAATGCACTGTCTAGGGCTGGAAAGCTAGGATAAAAGTCCAGCTCCAAACAATATGCAGTTTTCTGGTAGAAAGCCTGTGGGTTAGGTGTGAATACCGGTTCCATCACTTAAAAATCCACAAGAATTCAAGTCAGTGACAACTTCCCTGAGCCTCTCAAGAAAGTCATAGGTTTATGGTAATTTAAAAGGGATGATACATAAATTCCTTGGTATGGTAACTGCGCACATGGTAGGCAGTCAATAAAGGTTAATCCTCACATCCTATTCTCACCTTTCTGGTGTGTGGTTACCATGAACTTGTTGCTTCCTCAGGGCTCCAGCTGTGAATAATAAGGAGGTACACCCTGATATATTATGCATGACAGCGCTATCAGACCTCTGGCCCTTTCTGCTCATCTGTAACTGTGCTAATGCAAAGGTCAGCATCAATCTACCTCTTAACCTCTCTACTTCTAAACTCATGTATTTTATAACCATGATTGGTTATGAGATTTAAGAAAGTTTCAGAAGCATCTCTATTGTTAATTATCACATATTTCTACAAGGCAATATGACAAAATGGGTTGTACTGCTGCTATAACCATCTTTGGGGGAAAAAAAAAGATGTCCAACATAGATTTAAAAAATTTAACACGTAAGCAAACTGCTTAATAAACATTCTCCAGTAACACATGACTTGTTCTAACTAGGTCTTTTTTGACAAGTACAAAGTTAAGCCTAATCCTCAAAGACTTTCTTGTGAACTAGGGTTTCAATGGACTTTACACAACAGCAGTGTTCCCATCTTAAAAACTGTTTCCCCTAGATGGAAGACAAAATTTACAATTGCTGGCAGAGAGTTTTGGTCATCTGAAGAGTTATTAGTCCACTGCAATACGTTCTGCCTCTTTCAAACTTTATAATTTCAGCCATACACATTCTTCAATATTAGATAAATGGCTTTATTTAAGACTTGCTTCAATTAGCACTAATACCAACCTTACTATAGGAATTGTGTTTATAGTTCTTCAAAAATGCTGAAACACATTAATATTATTCCTGTAGGAATGGCCGTTTTCAGAGATTGGTGGATACCTAAAGAAGCTATCAGAAAAACATTTTCCAGAGAAACGGGAGATTCTCCAAGCACCAAATCCAACCCCAATGGGAGAGGCTCAAGAATAAGGTTAGGATTCCAGCTACAATTGCTATCCAAAGACAGGTCCTAGGAAGAGATAGGACTAGAGAAACAAGAACTAGGATCAACCAGTGAGACGAATTTCGGATACCAAACTTCTCTCGACTAGAGGCAGGGGAAATCTCTCCTATTAATCTGCAATCTCAAGCTTCTCCTTGGGCAGAGTTAGCATTTGAATTTTTTATTATACCTTGCTAGTTCTGAAACCCCCAAGCCAAGAATTAACTTGGAGTGCTTCCGGGTCACTGCCGTCCCTGGGTGCCTGGAAGAAGTTAAAAACAAATCCTCTTGGGAGAGATGCATCTTCAATCAGGGCTAACTGGGATTCCAAGCAGTTAAGATTGGGTTGGGCAGGTGTGATTTAATAATTTTTTTCAAATCACCAAATAAATAAGGAAACAATACCCAATGAGCAAGCCAAAAGAAATAATAACCAGCAAAAGTAGCTTCAGATACTAGTACTATGAAATACAGAATATACAATAAATATAATCCTGATAGAAATAAACAAAGGAAACGAAAGCACAAGCAGGAAATTAAAGCATGAGACTTAAAATTCATTGATTGATTAGACAACAAACAAGAGACTGGAATATGGATCTGGAGAAATCATCTAGGATGTACTGGGTTGGCCAGAAAGTTTGCTCGGGTTCTTCTGTAAAACAGGAAAAACCTGAGTGAACTTTTTGGCGAACCCAGTATCACAGAAAGACAAAGAGACTGAAAACATGACGAAAGGTTGAGAAGTGGAGTAGAGAATGAGAAGATCTAACCAATCTACTCTTTGGGCTTCTTGAAGAAGGGAAAAGAAGGAAGAGCTAAGAACTGTCCAGAATTGATAAGGAACATACATCTCAAATTCAGAAAGCACAAAGTGTTCCAGACAAGGAGAAATCTCCAGAACAATAAAACTGAAGAACTCCAAAGGCAAGAGAAAAAAACAGGGAGAAAAACAGCCAGATTTTCTACATAGAAATGACAATTACACTGTCACTAGAGGTCACAAAAGAAAGAAGTCAAACAACAGTGGTGTAAGGTCATCAAAGTGCTAAGAGTCATAATGACTGTCATTTTCAGTTATATAACTGGCTAAAGAAAACACGTAGGGACTTCCCTCGTGGCGCAGCGGTTAATAATCTGTCTGCCAATGCAGGGGACACGGGTTCGATCCCTGGTCTGGGAAGATCTCACATGCCTCAGAGCAATGAAGCCCGCGCGCCTACAGCCCGTGGTCCGCAACAAAGAGAAGCCACCGCAATGAGAAGCCCACCCACCGCAACTAGAGAAAGCCCCCGCGCAGCAACGAAGACCCAACACAGCCAAGGGAGGAAGGGAGGGAGGAAGGAAGGAAAACATGTATACATAAAACAAATAAAGGTATTTTCAAATCAACAAAAACTGAGTTTATCATTTACAGACTTCTTCTAAAGAAACTTCTAAAGAATAGATTTCAGGAAGACATGAAACGATGAGGAAGGAAGGTCTAAATTACAAGAAAAAATGGTGATTGATAAACTCGTAAACGTGAGTTAAAACAAATAATGAATGTATATTTCCAGGGTGGCGATAAAAATACTACTCAAAATAACAATATTTTAAAAATCGAACTCTTAAATAATAGAACTATTCTGAGTACTTTACTCATATAATTAACTCAATGCTCAAACAACTCTGAAGTACTATTATTCACCCCATCTTCACAGATGAGGATCATAAGGCACAGGGGGTAAGTTCAAGGTCATACAACTAGTGACTGGAGAGCCAGGAAGGAAGCTTTCCCTACTAGGCAGCAGCTGGAAGCAGTGAAATATTTCCAGACCCAACTTTCTAGTAGAACTAGATCTGCTGCTGTGCCAGTGGACTGTAGAAGGAAGGGTAGGTGGTAAATAACTGACACCGGTGAGAGGCTTGAAAAGGAAACATTGAAGGACACTCACTGGGATGAGATGAATCCTCTGTAGTACGGATATCCACTTACAGCACTCAGACTTCTCCACTCACAGACTGACTCACTAAGACTGAGAGAAGGCCCAGGAATTGGCATGCTTGGTAAGCACCCCAGGAAACTGATGCAGGTGGTTTAAGGGCCACACTTGAAGAAACATTACCAGATTCATATGTCACCACTATAACCACTACATTCAAGTCCTTCAGTCTAAGATTCTATTTGACTTTAATGAGCTTCTAAACAAGAAAAATCATACTCATGTGTAGTTTGGATACCAGATGTCAACTAAACCCTTAAACAAATAATGTGCAGTTTCAAGCTCACCAAAAGATGACACTAGAAAGGATAAACTGTGGTTAAACAATGGAATAACTACTCAGCAATACAAGACAATGAACAAATACAAGAACATGAATGAACTCAAAAGAACTGTGCTAAGTGAAGGAAGTCAAACTACAGAGTATATGATTCCATTTTTAAAAGGCGAAACTTCAGTGATGGAAAGCAGATCAATGGTTGCCAGAGACTAAGGAGTGGGGGAAGGGTACTAACTGTAAAAGGGCTCAAGGGAACTTCTGGTGCTGACGAAATGTTACCTCACAACTGCGGTTGTGGTTATACCACGTATACGTACAACAGTCACAACTCCATGAATTGTACACCTAAAACTGGTGACTCTTTATTTAATGTCAATCATATCTTAATAAAGCTGACTCAAAAAAAAAACCGATCATCATAGCCACCAGTGAGTTCTCCCCTGTACACTGCTCTTAACACATGCTCTCATCACCCTCCAGTTGGTTCAGATCAAATACTCTTCACCACCAAATATGAAATTCTGCAAACCCCCCAGTCATGTATGTTAACACATGGGAAACTCACTGCCTAGTTTTAAACCACTCACTAACCTGCAAGGGCAGTACTGAACAGGTAAGAAAATAAAAGCTTTAGTGTTCAACATAAGAGCCTTACCTAAGGTGGAACAGAAATTCAAAACATAACGTGTTGCTGAGACTAGCACCCATGAAACCAAATGCTACAAATACTCCCCCTTGTATTCACACATGACACAGTACCGTCTCAGTTCAAATTTATCTCACAACTGAGGACTGTCTTGAAAAACATCAAACTGGTATCTCTGATGGGGCAGGAGCTATAAAGTACTCCACCAGTCTGATCATCCCACCGACTCAGATCAGAGAGAACTCACGGACTGTGATATTCTCTCCTACAGTTGTGCTCATAAATTTTGTGATTCTACCCTATAGTTCCAAATTCTGCTTGACTACCCACGTACAGAGAAGATACCTCACATTTGTTCAAGAAATATTTATCAAACTTTTTTATTGTTAAAAATGAGTAAAAGCTGTCTTCGTGCATGGAACCAGGTGTCTGACAGACTAGAGCAGACAAGTATACAAATAACAATATAAAACAAGGTGGACCATGGTTCAGAAAGATTATTACCTTAATCACCTCAATATAGTCAAGGTTCCAAGGTCCAGGGAATACAATGAGAACAAAACAAAATACCCAGAAAGGCAGAAATGTTTTCTCTGGCTCGTTTAGTCCCCACGGAATCCATAGAGAAAGTAGTGACAACTGAGGCTGAACTGTGAGGAAGAGCTTTTGAGGCAAGGGGAACCTCAGGAATAAGCACAGGCATGGCAACAGGAAAGTCCAGTTTTGCTGATATTCAAGGTACCCACAGGAGAATATTGGCAGAAATGCTAGAAAGAAAGACTGAAACCAGATTCTGACACCCTTGAATGAAGAATATGGAGTTTACTTCTGGTAAGATATAAAACGTCATGCAGAATTTAATCTATATTTATTTTAGGATCTGTAACACAACAGTTCTTATAAGACTATACACCATGATCATGTAGAAGCTTTTTCAAAAGACAAAAGCCTACAAGCAGGAGATTCTGACTCAGTAGGTCTGGAATGTGGCCTGGGCACATGTCACTAGGAGTCTGACACACACCCAGTTAAGAATCTCCGCTGTAAGGAGCCATTACCGTGTCTTACAGATGTCTTCCGGTAATACACTCAAGTGTGCTTATGACTGAAACACAAGCAAGGAAAGCAAATACTACTAGGCACAGGCAAAGAAAGGCAGATTTCAAATAAGAACTTCTGATGCTCCAGAAGATTTCAGGAATAGGACATTCCACTCTAATAAATGTATGTCTCTTAAAATGTTACTACACTAATCAGTCTGTTTTAATCACCTACTTCATTCAAGTAAATCCAAATTTTAGTTAATTCCATCAAAATATACATAATTATACCATTAAGTATTCAGAGTTTAAACTCAGAAAAACCATAGCTAAAGGACTTCTCTAATTTAAACATGACTGATTAACACCATACATTTTTCTTCTCTCCTTCCCGTAGTAAAAAAAAAAAAAAAAAACCAAGAAAATCCAAAATAACAAAGACAATGGAATAGTAAAAATCAAGGAACAAGAAATTCAACAATGTTTTTAGAAAACAAAGTCAATGCAGGAGGTAACAAATAGGAAGAACGAAGCACTACAACCGGCAGTGCCAGACACGGACCAGAGACTAGTCCAACCCAGAACCACAGAGCCTCGACATAAAAACCAAGGACTGGGGAGATGGCAGGTTGTTGGGGGGATGCTACTGAATACACAGAGCTTAGCTGGACAGAGCCATGGCTCCTTCCCCACTCACCCCTACCCCCAGGTAGGCAGATTACAACCTTTCCTGAAGCAAGGACTGGTTATTTTGGAGAAAGTCTTTGCTTCAGGAAAGACTGTGATCTGGCTACAATCTTTTGGAGAAGGTATGGTAAGGTACTGTGATGAGAAACCATTTTGATAATTAATAGAATCTCAGATTCCTTGCTCCACTCTGCCCCGCTGAACAGGAGTAAAGAGAATTCCTTATTGGAGAAACGGAATAGCCACACCCAGGCCAGGCCCATATACAGTTACAACAGAATTCATTTTTAAAACATCCTTCTCTTAAAAACTAATAAGCAGGCTTCCCTGGTGGCGCAGTGGTTGACAGTCTGCCTGCCGATGAAGGGGACACGGGTTCGTGCCCCGGTCTGGGAGGATTCCACATGCTGCGGAGCGGCTGGGCCCGTGAGCCATGGCCGCTGAGCCTGCACATGTCTGGAGCCTGTGCTCCGCAACAGGAGAGGCCACAGCAGTGAGAGGCCCGCGTACCTCAAAAAAACAAAACAAAACAAAACAAAACAAAAAAACTAATGAGCGTTTAACATATCACACACTGGGTTCTCTCTACACCTTGATAAGGGTCAACCAGCTCCTATAACCCAGGTTCGTTTCAGGCTTTCCAGTGCTGGCGGTTGATGACTCTTTACTAGGTATGATGCTGAGTAGCTGACTGAGGACAAGAGCTAAGCTTTAGTGCCTATGTTCTTATTAGCACGGGTGCTTACTCAGGCAGACATTAAACAATACAAGCTGAATAAAAAACCAAAATAGAAAAGGTGTATGCCTGCTACTTTCTAAATCATTAAGCCTATAATCTAAAACTTTGATTTCACTATCTTACATTGATTCTGAACTTCAGTGAAGTCACAAAAATTTTCTATATTAAAGAATACATTTCCTAGTCCTTTCTTCCTCCCAAATATGCAGTAAATAATAAGGTGTCATTTGAAAGTATAAGAAATTCTGTTGACTAGAGATGCTATTTCTACGTGTTAGGAATTCATGAATAAAGAATCTTACTAAGGACTTAGTTACAAACCGGTGGCAAGAACAGGCAAAAATTCCCAACTGGTGTACACGTGACCTAGAGGCATACAAGTTAGACAGTCTATTCATCACTACTTATTCGGGAGAATTTTAGGAACTCAAATAATATATAACTTAAATCCTGAAAAAGTGAAATAACGTTTCATTTAAATGGTTGTTTTAAAATCAGCAGACAGGGACTTCCCTGGTGGTGCAGTGGTTAAGAATCTGCCTGCCAATGTAGGGGACACAGGTTCAAGCCCTGGTCCGGGAAGATCCCACATGCCGCAGAGCAACTAAGCCCATGCACCGCAACTACTGAGCCTGTGCTCTAGAGCCCGTGAGCCACAACTACTGAGCCTGAGTGCCACAACTACTGAAGCCTGTGCGCCGAGAGCCCATGCTCTGCAACAAGAGAAGCCACCGCAATGAGAAGCCCACGCACTGCAAAAAAGAGTAGCCCCTGCTCGCCGCCAACTAGAGAAAACCCGCGCGCACCAACGAGGACCCAACGCAACCAAAAACAAACAAATAATAAAAATAAATAAATTAATTAAAAGATTTGTTTAAAAAAACAGCAGACAGGGCTTCCCTGGTGGTGCAGTGGTTGAGAGTCCGCCTGCCGTTGCAGGGGACACGGGTTCGTGCCCTGGTCCGGGAAGATCCCACATGCCGCGGAGCAGCTGGGCCCGTGAGCCATGGCCACTGAGCCTGCACGTCTTGAGCCTGTGCTCTGCAACGGGAGAGGCCACAACAGTGAGAGGCCTGCGTACCGCAAGAAAAAAAAAACAGCCAACAAAAACTACATACAGCCCCCCCAAAAAAAGGTGGAGCTTAAATGTGGCAGTAAAATTAATGTTTTATATACTGAATGCTTTAAGGTCAACTTGTTTCTCCTCATTCTTGGATCCATTATAGTACAGTCTGACTTGTGATACCAAGCTAAAATAAAAACTCTTTCAATAGTTCGCTATCTTCTTGGAACACAGTCTCAGGAGTAACTTACCAGTTCAAAGACTTTCCACATTTAAAAATCAAACAGGGGCTTCCCTGGTGGCGCAGTGGTTGAGAGTCCACCTGCCGATGCAGGGGATGCGGGTTCGTGCCCCGGTCCGGGAAGATCCCGCATGCCGCGGAGCGGCTGGGCCCGTGGGCCATGGCCAATGAGCCTGCACGTCCGGAGCCTGTGTTCCGCGGTGGGAGAGGCCACGACAGTGAGAGGCCCGCGTACCGCAAAAAAAAAAAAAAAAAAAAATCAAACATACTGAGAAACTGCTATACAAAAATCTGTACAAGTGACACCCTCATCATCAGAGAACATATTTATTGGTAGTTTAACTGCTTAAGATGAGCTCCTGCACATATTCCACTATAGACATCCCAACAAAGAAAGAACTGTTTCCTTACAATGGCTCATTAACTTTTCTAATAAGTAATAATCCATGCTATAAAAACAAAAAATGCACTATACTCAATAAAGTTTGAAACTTAAAATCTGAAGTAAAATTTGATCAAACAGTAACTGAAAACAATATTCCTAACAATTCAATAAGCATTTTAAGCAGAAAATAGTTTTTAACAGCAAAATTACTGTTAAGTTTTAAGACTTCTATTTTCTTACCTACTTCAGTATCTATTCTGAGTACTGCTAACTCTTTAAACACTATTATTCCACAGTATTCCTTATGTGTTTTCCATCATAAATTACATTCTTGAGAAAGACCATTCTGGTGTAAATACAGCAGCTGAATGGATAATAACATGAATTTTAAAACACACTTCCAATAGACTTGCACTTACATGCAACTGTAACCTTACTGACCATTTACGACATCATTCTCTGTTTGCTTCATCATGAACAAGAGTGATATGGCTGCAGACCTCACAGAGTATTTTGTTGGAACTACACTGGAATCGGAAAAGGGAAGTTTATAATTTTTTTGATGGAAAAAGCCATCTAAACTCTAGTTCCTGCTATGAGCCAGGCATTATCCAAATGCTTTCACATTTATTCAAATAATCTTTAAAAAGACACAAAGGGCACAGAATAAAATTTCACTACTGATGCAATTACTCTTTGTGCAAAATGACTCAGGTATAAGAGAGGCCAGACCCACCTTGACCCCAGGGCCTCTCAGTCCAGAAAAAAGCATGTTGAGACCACATGATTTCAAAACCTTAGCTCTATCTGCCCAGAATGGGCCCAATGGCAATAATTCCACGAATGATCTCTTCAGCTTAAAAAAAAAAATCAACTGTAACAACTATTTTTTGCCTAATGTCAGCAAAAATGAAAAAGCCTCTTCTGAAGAGATTCCTAAAGTGCTGACCAGTCACAGGCTTTCTTTCCACATTTTAATAATCCAGGCAGAATGCAGAATTGAAGGCCACTCCTTCCCCATCTGTCCCTGCCATCCTGCTATACCTCCCTACCCAAGTTGATCTCCTATCTGGATCCAACCCTGTCTCTTCTGCCTTATAAAAGCCATGCTTCCCTACTCCATCTCAGCAGTTACACTCTTCCTTCAACAGTCAGGTCTGTGGACCATCGGTCCTCCACAGAACTCGGCCCTCTTGTAGTTTGGTGACCTGCACACGCATTTTCCTCTCCCAAGCCCAGGTTTCACCACCTTCTCCAAACCACCCAATTTCTGGTTTGGTGTCTTGCACATCACAAAATTTCAAAACTCTGTATTTTTTCTCTCACCTGTATTTTAGATAGTTGCGATGGAGAAGAAAAGAACCCTGGATAACTGAGTTCTTGCTATACAGATATTTAATCTGTTAGGTCAAGAAGACAGCTAATGTTCAAACATTTAACTTCTTTCTTTAATTTAAAAACATGAAACTACTTCCAAATCCTAAAATTATCTAATCCTTTTCTAAAATAAATTCAATGTCCAAACACAATAAAATTATTTACTTTATAATTCTGAATAATATATGTGTGAATTTAAACAAACAAAAAAGCCTTATCTGGAATTCCCACAGGTACTTTATAAAACAGCCTGACCAGGGAAGGGGTCAGCACAAACAAGGCTCGTGCTACCATGAATTACATTACAGGAACACCTCAAACCAATAATTTAATCCTGCTCACTGTGAACCACTGTCTGTGTTCTTATTCTAAGTAAAAATATGCTTCCAGAAGTGATGTTTTATCTTCACAAAGTAGTAACTGAACTTCAAAGGCACACTGTAAAAGACTCAAATATTCAATATGTTGGTCATGTACTTTTGTTCAACAAGTAATTTATTAAAGACCAACTACGTGCCATGCACTGTGCTAGGCAATACACTGATTTACAAACAAAGGGACACAATCTTTGATGAGGAAACACACAACAGACTATCATCTCTGAAGATTTTTAATAACAGCTCCAACATATAAAGATGGATGTAGGGCTTCCCTGGTGGCGCAGTGGTTGAGAGTCCGCCTGCCAATGCAGGGGACGCGGGTTCGTGCCCTGGTCCGGGAAGATCCCACATGCCACGGAGCGGCTGGGCCCGTGAGCCATGGCCGCTGAACCTGCACGTCCAGAGCCTGTGCTCTGCAATGGGAGAGGCCACAACAGTGAGAGGCCCACGTAACCACAAAAAAAAAAAAAAAAAAAAGATGGATGTAGAGAAGCAAAGTAAGTTTCCATTCCACCAGCACGTGCATTCCATCATGCTCCCAACAGAAAAACGGTTTCTATTTATGGGGTCAGTTGGAATTGCCAACTCTGGGTTTTATCAAATTTCTTTCACGTGAAAAGGAAGACAATAGAGTAATAAAAGAATAAGCACAAAGCTGGTTTCCTGAACCAGCTGCAACTGAAACAGAAGTTAAAATTATACACCTAGGAAACAGTGGTATTACTTTAAAAATTCTTCTAATGTTTAAGAATGCTAAAGCATAAAAAAAAGAACAGATTAACCCAATACCCACTGGTACGTGTGAAAGTTCTATAAACATATATAAATTGTATCATGATGCAAACCCAATTCTCTGTTATCATTTCAAGTATCTCCATTAGTATTCAAACAGCTACTTTGTCAAACAATCTTAGCACCTTTTTCTTCCAATTTTTTTTTGACCTCTCTGCGTGGCTTGCGGGATCTTAGTTCCCCAACCAGGGATTGAACCCGGGCCACTGGACTGCCAGGAAACCCCCCTCTTCCAGCTTTAAAGAGAAAATTACCTGCTTGGGCTTCCTTGCTGGTGCAGTGGTTAAGAATCCACCTGTCAACACAGAGGACACGGGTTCGAGCCCTGGTCCGGGAAGATCCCACATGTTGCAGAGCAACTAAGCCCGTGCGCCACAACTACTGAACCTGCACTCTAGAGCCCGTGTGCCACAACCACTGAGCCTGCATGCCACAACTACTGAAGCCAGCACGTCTAGAGCCCATGCTCTGCAACAAGAGAAGCCACCGCAATGAGAAGCCCCACACCACAACAAAGAGCAGCCCCCACTCGCCGCAACTCGAGAAAGCCCGTGCACAGCAATGAAGACCCAACGCAGCCAAATAAATAAATTAATTAATTAAATCTATTTAAAAAAAGAGAAAATTACCTTCTTAATCAAAACAAACAAAAAAACAAAAAAAAACCCTCAAAAAACTCTTAAGTGAACATAAAAACAGTAATTATAAAATTTAAGTTCTAGTTCTTTCAAAAATCAAGCTGAAAATGATTAGCATAATCATCTTCCTATGGATAACTTTGACTTACCATTTAGTTCTCTCTGTATGTGCACCTATAATCTAATCCAGCTCTTCTGTTTCTCCTTCCAGGAACCACCACCACCATTTATACACCTCAGTAGCGAACAGAGAGCCTGGGAGTTAACCTCAACTTCAGTCCCGGCCCCTAAATATGACCAGCCACCAATGAATTGGCCTCCTTGATGTCTACAGACCATCCCCGCTTCCCACCACCCTGTTGTGCTCAGACCACAAATGCCCCTCAACTGAATTATTACCACGTTACCCTTAGCCTCCACCCACCCAATTTATGTCCCACACTGTAGTGAAAGTAACCATTCAAAAACACAAATCTGATCTCATTTCTTTCTTAAATCCTTTTGCCCTTGAGATAAAGCAAAATATTCTTAACATGATAAATACAACTCTGATGATCTGGGCCCTGCTTAAGGGTCCAGCCTCATCTAACCCCTTTGCTCTTTTTTTCTCTCCCTCTTGTTTATTATATTATATTCCATTATTTCAAACATACAAAACCGACATGCCCACTTGCAATATTAACAAACCTTGATATTTCATCATAACTGCTTCGCATCTTTTAAAAGAAGGACTCAGTTATTACAGGCAGAGCTGAAGCCCCTGGATTCATCCCCCTCCTTCGACAGTTAAAAGCTATCCTGAAATTAAAGACTCATCATTCCTGTGCATGAGTCTATGCATGCATGTTTATACATGGTTTATACTTTAACCATACGGCTTGTACCAATAAACATGTACAGTCTGTGCATGGTTTATACTTTAACCATACAGCTTGTACCAATAAACAATATGTGGTATTATACTGTATGTCATTTTACAATTTTTTTTTCCACTCAGTTTGTTTTCTGAGATTTACCCATGTTGACAGAGGTAACTCCAGTTCTTGCTGTAACTGTCATATAGTATTACATCATCTGAATATTCACCAGTATATTGAGCCCTTTTCTCAATGAACGTCTGGGATGTATCACCTTATATTATCACAAACACGCTGACATTTTCACACACATCTCCTTGTGCAGGCATACAAGGGTTTCTCAAAGGCAGACTCTGTCAAGCTACACTCAGCAACTCATGAAACCAATACACTTGGTTACAGACCGTGTTTTATTAAAAATGAAAGTAGAAAATGTGTTTCATATATAAGAGTACTGCTTCTTTAAACATATTTCCGTTATACACAGACAGGTCAATGTACGCACTGGGTCACAAAAGAATAAAATATGGAACCCCCTTGCTTGAAAGTGTGTATCTAGAAGTAAAACTCTAATGAGCAGGCTATGCACACCTTCAACTCTGATGCAGTGATGATTCACAGAATTACCCACCTGGAGTTTTTCTTTAATGTGTGAGGTAGGGCTCTAGTACTGGCTTATTCCATATGGATGACCAATTGTCCCAGCAATTATTTATTTTAGATCAGATTACAAGTTACACATGTCCAGTGAATTTACAGACTACTTCAGAAGAAATGGCTTCTGCACAATATTAAATCATTCCATCCTATGTTCACCTTATGTTCAAGAGGGCTTTTACGCCCTCAGTAATATTTTGTCATTTTCTCCATAAGGGCCATGCATAGCTTTGTAAAGAGTTACTTCTAGGAATTCAGAATCTCTGTCCTTTGTTCAAAAAAGATCTTAACACATTGTAACTACCCAGTAAATACTGGGTTGGCCAAAAAGTTCGTTTGGGTTTTTCTGAACAAACTTATCATTTGGTTAATGTCGCCTCAAGTTTCAGTTTGCCACCATCTTACATTTGGGAACACTTAGAATTCCAAGTCAAACTGCAAACTGTCTGAAAATTTACCTTGCCATTATACCTGATTTTATTTCATGAATTTTGTATGTTGAGCTACTATTTAAAGTGAACTTAAACATCCTCCGTGGCCAAAAAAGTTTCAAATGTTTACCTGCTATATCAAAGTTAATTTTTTTCATGAGCAAAAAGCCCTAATCTCAAGACACACATGAGCTTAAATATAAATATAAAAAAGCTTAAATATAAAATATTTGATATGTTAAAATATCAAATCAACAGATCTCCTTTCCTAGAATGTTGCCACCATCCAAAAATTGTCAGTAAACTTTGGCTTTTGCTTTTTTGCCTATCAAGGCCGTGGACAATGGATTTTATTTAACACTAGCAACTGGCCTCTCCCCATTTGCACTGGAGAATGACTGCTGCTACTACCCCTGGAGCAGGCTACAGACAGCTGCCAACCAGCACTTAAGCTCATCTGCCCTGGTAACTTTCTCTTTAAGACTCACACTTGAAGCCGTGAGTTGTTGCTATCTGTGTTACGTCCTGGATGAAGTGCGGCAGGGCTTCCAAATCATCTACCGGCCCCCCTCTCACAGATGATGGCCACCTTACTCCCAAAGCCACTCAAAGTATGACCCCATAGCCTATATTTTCACTCAGAACATCTCAAATCTTCTAAATTTGGTGAAAAACTACCCAGCCATTTTTTACACTGTTAATTAGACACAAAAAAAGAAATCTTATGTATAAAGTTTAATAGGCTGCATCTAGAAAACAAGCACTCTTAAGACTGTGGAGGGTACTTCCCTGATGGTCCAGTGGCTAAGACTCCAAGCTCCCAATGCAGGAGGCCTGGGTTCGATCCCCGGTCAGGGAACTAGATCCCACATGCCGCAACTGAGAGTTTGAATGCTACAACTAAAGATCCTGCATGTGGCAACAAAGATCCTGCGTGCCGCAACTAAGACCCAGCACAGCCAAATAAATATTAAAAGAGAGAGAGAGAGAGATGTACAGTCCTTTTTTCTTATTTTTCCTCCTCTGGGTTCCAAGTTCATACTGTGACTTTAGAGATTAAAAAGGTTTTCAGGGGCTTCCCTGGTGGCACAGTGGTTGAGAGTCCGCCTGCCGATGCAGGGGACACAGGTTCGTGCCCCGGTCCGGGAAGATCCCACATGCCGCGGAGCGGCTGGGCCCGTGATCCATGGCCGCTGAGCCTGCGCGTCCGGAGCCTGTGCTCCGCAATGGGAGAGGCCACAACAGTGAGAGGCCCGCGTACCACAAAAAAAAAAAAAAAAAAAAAAAAAAAAAAGGTTTTCAGAAACACCTGTTTATGAATTTGGAAGAATGCAGAATCACTCTCAGATACCTCAATACCCCCACCAAAAATCCTATGGCTCCCTCCCAGTGTTTAAAAATGCTCATCTCTTTCAACGATGCAACTATTCCTATTCTTGCAACTACAAAAGCCAAATTAACTGTGCCTCAAAATCCAGATTTCTTTTCACGACTCAGTACCCATCACATCACACATCACAGATGTTCTTCACCTTTCATTCAGACTCACTTTACTGCAACCTCAGAGGTCCTCAAGAAATTTACCTATTTGCCTACCACTAAATTCATAGACATCGACAAGAAAAAAACCAGGCTCACCTATTTCTCCACTTCCTATTCCAGGCAGGTAAGAGAAAGAATATGAACCTCTGTGGCCAAACTACCAGTATAAAAAAATAGCAAAAGTTATTTTGTTATAGGATAAAATACAGTCTTGTTAAAGGATAGTCTCTTCAACAAATGGTCTTGAGAAAACTGGATATCCACATGCAAAAGAATGAAATTGAACCCTTATATTACACCATACACAAATATCAATTCAAAATGGTTTAAAGATTTAAATGTAAGGCATAAAACCATAAAACTCCTAGAAGAAAACACAGGGGAAAAGTTTCATAACACTGGTCCTGGCAATGACACTAGAAGCTCAGGCAATGAAAGCAAAAATAGGCAAGTGGGACTACATCAAACTAAAAGGCTTCCATATAGGAAACAATCAATTAAAAAAAGTATTAAATGTAATAATAACAAGGGAGATTTAAATGAGTGCTAGGCACTGTCTTAAGCACTTTACCTATGTTCACTTATTCAATCCTCCTTACAACTCTATGATGGATATTATTACTATCCTCCATTTTACGGAATAGAAAACTGAGGCCTATTTGATTTATCCCTGGTAACTCAGGAAGTCAGAATTATATCAAGGAAAAGAATGAAAAAAGAAAATCCAACAAGACCATTTAACAAGCTTAAATTATAGCTAATTCTCCCTACCCCACCCTCCTACTTCTGAATTCATTTTTATACCCTTACCTCATTTGCTGCCAAACAAACTAACACCATATGCCACAGACCACAGGAAATCCATTTACCAGTTAAAGGAAAATCTGTATCTAGAACAAATGCCATTTATTGAACCAGTAACTCTAAAGAGAACTTTTTAAAGTACAGAATGTATTGTTAAGGAAGAACATTTTAGATTTTAATGTATTTATTTTGTCGTATTTCTTCTGTCAATGAGGTAGATGTATTAAAGGCACTAAAAATATAGTAATTCAATTCCCTCTACCATGTTTTGTATTCAGTGGGAGAGATGATGTAAAAACTGAGTTGTGGGCTTCGCTGGTGACGCAGTGGTTAGGAATCCGCCCGCCAATGCTGGGGGCATGGGTTCAAGCCCTGGTCCGGGAAGATCCCACATGCCGCAGAGCAACTAAGCCCGTGCACCACAACTGCTGAGCCTGTGCTCTAGAGCTTGCGAGCCACAACTACTGAGCCCGTGCGCCACAACTACCAAAGCCCGCACACCTAGAGCCAGTGCTCCGCAACAAGAGAAGCCACCGCAGTGAGAAGCCTGTGCACCACAACAAAGAGTAGCCCTGGGTCACTGCAACTAGAGAAAGCCCGCACACAGCAACAAAGACCCAACACAGCCAAAAATAAATAAATAAATAACTGAGTTACTATAGAATACTTTACTGTACTCAATTATACAGAAAATGTAATGTTCTACTAATACAAAGCAGTTCTGAGCAGCCAAAGAAATATTTTTTCCTTTCTCTTTCATTAATAACTATTATTAACAAAATAGGAGAAAAAGCACAGCAAACATCTCACAACCTACCCTGACCCTCAGAGAAATGAGGGAGGGGGAAATAAGTGACAAGGGTAAACATCCATATCCACAAGCTATTTTTAATCTACTATTTTTTTTTTTAAATCTTTATTGGGGTATAATTGCTTTACAATGGTGTGTTAGTTTCTGCTTTATAACAAAGTGAATCAGCTATACATATACATATGTTCCCATATGTCTTCCCTCTTGCGTCTCCCTCCCTCTAATCTACTATTCTTAAAATAGGAAGATTTTAGTAACAAAAATATGAATGGTTGCCAAAACCAATATCCTAAGTTGATATGGGAGAAATAATAAAAAGAAATGGATAAAGTTCACTATTAAGTGTGAACTGACTAGATGTTACTAGAAAAGTACAGTGTCTGGATTTAGATCTTTTGAATAACATTTTTAAATTTTCCATCTGAAGCTGCAAAAGCACATCAACTCTCTGACAATATCTCTCTTCAAAAACGTTTCAAACAAAAATTTTTGACAATATCTGGATACTAAAGGGAATTATGAAAGATGCAATAAAAGTTCTTTAGATGTATAATGGGCACAAAGTAAAAATGTAGAAATAACAACATCACTTTTATTCTTTTACTTTGGAGTGAAACTAATACGTGCTGTATGACAGCACTTTCTTATATATAACATTGTAGTTTACAAAGAAACACTTTAGTTTCTGCTATATTAACTTTAACTACTGCTCACAGAAATAACAGTCTCTTTGCTGCCATATCACTGTGGAAATGAAGCTGGAATGTCGCTAGCCCACCAACAGTTATTTAAAAAGCAGATACCCAAGAGAGCAAGAAAGCTGCCACAAGCTCAGCTCAACAAAGCAAGCATATATAAACACCTCAAAATTTTAAGAGACATTGTTGCTTTAAAGAGCCATTCTTTTTGTGCTAACATACAAAAATCCAGATATCTAAATATCTCATCATTATTATATCAAACATACAGCCTTAATCTCTGTGACAGAGATATTTCTCTCCCTCCCTCTCATTCAGGGATAAAATTCTAGAGTCAGGTTCCATGATCACAGAATAGGAATACGGCCTGGTAAGATGACTGAGGTTAAGTACCAAGGCCAAGAGCTGAGAAATATCAGGCAAGCACATACAGGGCAAAACACTGAATACACTGTCAAGTAAGAGTGGTAACAAAAAAGAAAAATCAAAGCAGAGTCAGTGTCCCAGGGACCTAGCCCAGGAGCCAAGACAAAAATTGCACAACAGCTTTTAATTTAAGAACAAAGTGGTTCCGATGAAAATGATGAGGACTTAGTGATCCAGGAAGGTTTCAAGAGGATGTAGGATTGAACTGGTCCTGACCTGAAGGTAGAATACAGGCACGCTTGGGGAGGACATTTTGCAACAAGAGACTCAGTCCCTCTACCAGCCTTAATAAATTAGAGCAGGGGGCTCCCCTGCTGGCGCAGTGGTTGAGAGTCAGCCTGCCGATGCAGGGGACACAGGTTGGTGCCCTGGTCTGGGAAGATCCCACATGCCGCAGAGCGGCTGGGCCCGTGAGCCAGGGCCGCTGAGCCTGCGCGTCCGGAGCCTGTGCTCCACAACGGGAGAGGCCACAACAGCGAGAGGCCCGCGTACCGCAAAAAAAAAAAAGGTCACCTATCCTGTGACCCTGCCTTAGGAATTTATTCATAGAAAACAATCCAACCGCTTTTCAGTTAAAAAGAGTGCATAACAATTATAAAGAATCACTGTTTATAGTAGCAAACAATATTACAGGACCTTATGAATCCAATATTCTTGAATTCATTAAGAAATAAGATTTATTTTTTAAATGAAATTTACAGTCAGTAGTACATTAAAGCAAAAATGGCCATATTAAAAACTGTATTTAGTAAATTGTCATTAATCACAAACTTGCAATGAGTTTGCAAAAGAAAGTAAACACAAAAATATTCACAAATGAAGTGACCAGTCATAAAATTAAAGTATCTCTCCCTACTTAAACAAAAAAGAGACACAGATCTATTTAATGGAGGCACAGATTAGTCAGTTTTTCTCTGAAACTCAGCATTTGATAACAGAATGCAGATATCAATACAATTCAATGAAACTAAAAATCCTGAAAATATACAAGACTTCAAGGGGACAATAAAATAGATAAAATAGTAGCAAAGTTCCTGACAAATGAGAACCTAGCCAACCAACTAACAACTGCAGATGACAAGATCAACAAAGATAATGCGTTAAGAGGCTCTTCAAATGAGGACAATATATACATATAAGAATTAGGGGAGGGCTTCTCTGGTGGCACAGTGCTTGGGAGTCCACCTGCCAATGCAGGAGACACGGGTTCGAGCCCTGGTCTGGGAGGATCCCACATGCCGTGGAGCAGCTCAGCCTGCGAGCCACAACTATTGAGCCCGTATGCCCCAACTACGGAAGCTTGCGTGCCTAGAGCCCGTGCTCCGCAACAAGAGAAGCCACCGCAATGAGAAGCCCGCGCACCACAACGAAGAGTAGACCCGCTTGCCGCAACTAGACAAAGCCCGGGCGCAGCAACAAAGACCCAACACAGCCCCAAATAAAAAAAATAAATAAATTTATTTTTAAAAAAAAAAGAATTAGGGGAGATCACTGTTAAAAGAGATGAAGCTCTCAACTATTTGACAAAATAAGACCCTCTTAGTAATTCCTGTAAAATTCAAACAGGAAGTGAAAAATATATTGGAGGGAGGGGAATGGGGATATTACAACAGAAGTAATATTTGAGTCATTGTTTATTCTATGAACCGGCCTACAGATGCAACAATGATATTATATTTTGTTAAGTATAAGGTAAAATTAATTTAATTTTAATAGTTTATAGTTATTCTTATACCAAGATAAGGCCCAGATAAACCCTTTTCACCATTTTTGTGAAATTTATGTCCCTAATTAAAATAGATTCACATTAAGAAGACTTTTCCTATTCCAGTTATAATCAGGTAAATGAGACTGTATTTTAGTAAATTCATTTATGTAAAAATAAACAAGAAAAGGACTGCAAACATATATACCAATAGTTGCCACTGGAAGGTAAGGTTGTGGGTGACTTTTTTCCTAAGGGATAGAATTAAACAAATATTGTCTGAAACGATGCAAATAATATTAGTTAATAAATAAAATTTTGAAACATATGCTAATACTACATCTATGGATTACTACTGCTTTTGATCTATCCATAGAGAGTGAGGTCTAAATTAGAAAAAAATCCCTCTTTCTCATTTAAGAAATATATCCTGAGCCATGGGCATTCAATCCTTACTATAATTCAACAAACTAATTATTATCTTCAATATCTGGAGACTAAAATTAAATAAATTTCTCCAGGTTATAAAACTAAACAGCGGATAAGCCATCCTTCAAACCAAGACTGTCTACACAGCCCATGCTCATTACACTTAGTTATGCATTACTCTATGGAGACAGCCTTAAAATAACTTACAAATTAATAGAAGATATAATGAAGCTACAGAAAGCACCAAGCAATGAAGCTAGGTGCACTGATGCTACAGTATGTGCCACATGCTACAGGAAGCAGGAGAAGGGTACTCTTAACCTCGGGGTGGGAAAGAAAAAAGGCACAGCAGACATGGGCAGAGGAGGGCAAGAGAGCTTCAAAGAACACAAGAACCGCAAAATGAGGAGAAAGATGTGACAGACCATTCCAGGCAGTGAGAGCGATGTAGTTTTTGGAAACTACAATTACTATTATCTGGCAATTGCTCCCTGAAATTTTTTTAGCTAGAGAGATGGAACAGTCAAATATTCACTTACAATATCTAATATTTAATTTAAATATATTTAACTATTTACTAGTTTTTAATTCACATGAATATTACTCAAAAAGATTGTTTTTCTCACTCTCATGAAGCAAGTTTATTCAAATGCTTCACATGCATCTTTGTCATGACTGTATTCCATTAATAAAGCCACTTCATAAACTCAGTTTTCCAAAAGATAGCATCTCCTTTTCTATTTTGCGGTACGTGGGCCTCTCACTGTTGTGGCCTCTCCCGTTGCGGAGCACAGGCTCTGGACGCGTACACTTAGCGGTCGTGGCTCACGGGCCCAGCCGCTCCGCGGCATGTGGGATCTTCCTGGACCGGGGCACAAACCCGTGTCCCCTGCATTAGCAGGCGGACTCTCAACCACTGCGTCACCAGGGAAGCCCCAGCATCTCCATTTTTAAGATTCTTGAGATAAACTGTTGTTGCTTTTTTTAACTTAAGTATATAAGATATGGCCACTGAGCTGTTATCCCCAGTCAGATATAACTATTTCATTCAGGTCAGTTAATTTCCCCATTTTATACACATACCATCTCCACATTACAGTCAATTATTATTTTATTTTTTATGTGATCTTTAAAAGGCCTTAGAAAGACAGTCAATATTGGCAACTGTGAGAAATAATTATAAAATTGGTGTTAAATGCCTTTGTCTTTTTTTTTTTAACTACTTCCACTACTGAAATCTAAAAATATCTGAAACGAAGCACTGATTAAAATAATTTTGATTCATAATGTCGTTACAAAGAATTCTATTCAACATAGTCGTTGAGATAGTTCCCCCTCATATAAGAGATGCGATGCAGTGCTCTTTTCTGGGAGATAACTTCTTGAGCAGAGTACTCACCTGATACTCTAGCAGTCACAGTACTTGTATATTAACTTCTACATGCACATTAGAGGAAGGGGAAAAATGAAATTTTAAATGTTTGACCTAGATCAGTGGTTCTCAAAGTGTGGCACATATTAGAAGCTCCTGAAGAGCTTGTTAAAGCACAGATTTCTGGGGTCTGTCTTGGAGTTTCTGATTCCGTAGGAATGGAGTACAGTCTAAGAGCTTGCATTTCTTAAAAGTTCCCGGGTGGTGCCAATGCTGCTGTTCTGGACACCACGCTTTGATCCAGATTTTGCCAGACCTTGTTCGTCATGTTAAGGGTCTGGATTTTATCCTGAGGCTATAGCTGTCACTGAGGAATTTCAAGCAGGGAAATGACAGCATAAGATCTGTGGTTTTAAGAATATCACTCTTGCAGCAATATGGAGAATGGAGCTTTCCCATAGAACATATTTCATTGATTCTAATGCACTTTATTGTTTACATTTATAATTTCTGCAAGTAGGATGCATTTTTGTAATCAATGGTGTATCATAGTTTAATAGGCAGTGAATTTTCTTTCTTAGTAACACATAAAATAATGGTGTATTATAATTTGTAAGTTCCTGATTCTCTGAAAAACAATGTCGTTTCTTCTCATACGGGGGTGCTATAAAAGAGAAAGCAGGTTTTATTCCCATTCTACAGATGAGGAAACAGATTTTAGGACACTGTAAGTGACCCATTCCAGAACACACAGCTAGTAAACAACAGGTGCAAGATTAGGAAATCCAAAATTTTTGACATATTAAACCAAGCACCTTTCCCCTAATATGATACTGCTTACAATAATGGCCTGTAGTTTGCCTGCCAGAGAGAGGGAAAGGAGGTGAGGGCAAACCAGTGCACCATAACATATCACCAGGAGCCAAGTAAGATTTTATGGGCACCAGGTGTGAAATACCAAATTAAAGCAACCAAGATAAATTGCTTCAAGACTTTTATTAAGAAACTATAAATAAATGAAAACAGCCAAATGAAGCACCTCCAAAAATATACAGATAGAATCAAACAGCAGTTTGGGAACACAGTTTCTTTCACACAGTGGTGCAAGATGCAGAATATGACATAACGTCTCTGAAGAGACAGACACTGGTTTGAGCATTCACTTTAAAATATAGTAGGTGATACCACGAAGTCAGGTTTCTGACAAAACGGGTCCTGCGCCTGAAGAGCCGCCAGAACACTGTGCATCATCAGCTTTCTAAGAGATGCCAGAAAGCTATTTCAGCAGCAAATAAAAATGACTCCCCAAAAAACCACAGACTGTATGCTTTTGATCAAATTTGGTTTGAAAAGATGTGACTTTCAGAAATACTGTTCTAGAGGCTGCCAAATGATTTTTCAATTCTAAGACTTAAAGAAAGGAGAAAATTAGAATAGAAAATCTAACAAATACTATTTGTCATAACATCCTATGTATTCCCACTCCCTACTGCAGGTCTACTAATAAAAAGATTCACTCAATTCTACAATCTCAGGACACTTGAATACCATGACTCTGATAAGTGATGAACTGTCACACAGATGGTGCCTACCACTTTGGTGCTCTATTAAAACTGTAAGCCAAATTTTAAGAACCCAAAGAAAGGACTTCCCTGGTGGTGCAGTGGTTAAGAATCTGCCTGCGAATGCAGGGGACACGGGTTCGAGCCCTGGTCTGGGAAGATCCCACATGCCACAGAGCAACTATGCCCCTGCGCCACAACTACTGAGCCTGTGCTGTAGAGCCCGCACGCCACAACTACTGAGCCTGTGAGCCACAACTACTGAAGCCTGTGCACCTAGAGCCCGTGCTCTGCAACGAGAAGCCACCTCAATGAGAAGCCTGTGCACTGCAACGAAGAATAGCCCCTGCTCACCGCAACTAGAGAGCCCGCGCTCAGCAACGAAGACCCAACGCAGCCAAAAATAAAAATAAATAAATAAATTTATTACCACCAAAAAAAAAAAAAAGAACCCAAGGAAACAGGTCCAGAGCAATTAACAGAAGATATTTCTATTTTTCATGCTTGGTTTTAGGTTCATTATAAACATTTAACTCTTGGACTGATTTACAGAAAATCATTTAAATGTTTATAAACAGCCAATAACAGGGGTGGTACATTCTGAAAATTAAAGCTCTAAAAAAGCTACAGTATTATTAGGCTTCACACAACTCATGAGCAAAATAACCCAGAGTTAAAGGCAAAGCATATATCTAAGTCAACCCCTCTGTCAAAATAACTAGTATTCCATACTCTGCCAGCCAGACAAAGAAATGACAAGAGGTTCTAAGTAAGGGCTGAATCATGCAGGGTAAACAACAGCAAAGCAACATTACTTGAGACTCCAACTAGTGGCAATTAACAATCATTTTCAAGTCAAAGCAGATTTCCTTTAAAGGCACTGCGTGCCTCATTCAAATTCCTAATAAATGAATATCAAGATAACTAGATCATCATTATTATTTTTATCATCATCATCATCATCCCTTGGGTGTAAACTGATGGTAAAAAAAATGCTCAAATGGAAGTCACCAAAAAGCATTGCCTCCCCATTCTGGAGTGGGAGATGTGGTCTGTTCCTGCTCTCTGGAGGCCCAGGCTCAGCTTGGAACACTCTCACTCTGAAAGAGTCACTCAAGGGCACAGGTAGCAAAATCAAAGTCGGACCGGTCCAGCTACAGTGGTGGTGTGTCCAGTAGCCATGCGATCCCAAGACTGAGCCAGTGGCATGAGGGTATCTGCTGCCTCTCTTAGCTGTCCCTTAGCTTTTCTGTTGTTCCATCACCTTCTTCAACCATTCCCATATCTTCTATTTGTATTTAAAACAGCCAGTCAGTTTGTACTGCTTGGCATGCAGAAGCTTGACTGATAGGCTTTACCATTACACAGCCTCCCTTTTATTGTTGTTAAAATTAAACGATTTTTGAAAACATGTTTAGTTGTTCTGCTTTGGTTTTAATAACAGAATCATTTCATGTTAGTAGAAAGTTAGAAATGAGAGATCAAGACAGTGAAGAAAGTAACATTATTTATAATTCCACCACCTAGACAGAAAAAACCACAACCATTCTGGAGCACACCTTTCCAAGCTTTCAGTGGAAGTGGACATCTTGACCCCAGAGAAGAAAGCGTAGACACTGTGACCACACTGGAGATCTATGAAGTCATTAAGCCAGGGCACGGCGACCACATAACTCATCACCCAATACACTCTGAGAGTGAAAGGGCTTCTTTCCCTCCTTCCCCTATTAATAAGTCAGCCAAGAAAACAAACATAAGTTGGGGTAATCCCTGGCAAATCCAATTGTACAATTCCCCTACATATCAGAATAGCTGAGCCTACTATTTAGGAACCCCTACTTAAGAAATAGTCCCATTTGTCCAAAGAGGATATGAATTACAAATTCTTCTTACTTATTTATTATTTAGCACAACTTATTTTTACCACTTGGCAAAAAGAGAAACCTTTAAAAAAGGAGGGGGGGGAAGGGGGAGGAGAAGAAGAAAAACCGAAGTCCTAGCAAATTGACAAAAATTTTTTTCGTATGCACTGGGGAACCAAAATATTCAAGTAACTCCGTTTATTTTGATATTTGCTTTACCGCAATGGTCTGGAACCAAACCAACAACATCTCCAAAGTATGCCTGTACAGGTAAAATTATTCCATGGTGTTTGAAGTCAGAATAAGGGTTTTGTTTGGTGCCTAGGGGCCCGGATTGGCTAGGAAAAGGCACTAAGGAACTTTCCTGGGTAAATGTGGACCCATATGTACATATTTAAATGTGCATATGTAAAGATTCATTGAGCTGTATACTGAAATTAATACATTTTACTCAGTTTATTACATGTTATATATCACATGTTATATATCACAGAATGTTTTAAAAAGAAAACATCACAAGAACATCATGTTCATTAAATTACATTGTATGTGTTAAAAAAAAAATTTTAACAAAAAGCTTCTTAAACAAAAACCTACAATATAATTAGCATCAGAAAGTACAAAATATAAATAACACACCTTCCTTAAGTTAGAAAAAAGGTTGATACAATTTATCTTTGCACAGGAAGTCACTCAATAAAAAATACATACAGAACAAAAGACTTTTTCCCTGAACTATCAGGGCACCACTGAAGCAATACATCCAATTTTTCACACCCAAAATAAAGAAACACATCTTTTTGGTTTTCCCGCCTGTAAGTGGGTCAGCGCCCTTAAGAAGGCTAGAGGGGGAAAATAGCCTGAACATCAAAACATACTGTTTCAAACATACTCCTAGAAGCTGATAAGATGTAATGGGATGAGAGCAGAAAATAAAACATAATTAACAAAATCTAGTTAGAACCAGATATAGGAATAGTGCTACTCTATAATATATAGCATGAGAAAAATATGAAAGTATGAAAACTTTGAAGACAGATTTAAATACAGTGATAAATGGTTGATAAGAATAAGAAAGCCAGAGCCCCTGAGCTTTTAATCCCTCCCACCCACCCCTTGTAAGCCCGGATCTTGCTTTGTAGCAGCTTCACTGCTTCTTCACTTTTGGCTTCCTGCCCTAGTCAGCAATGGCTCCTTAACTACAGGCTACTTCCTTACCTCTTTTCTCAAAGTATTCTCTTTTGAAGATGAACCCTGTTCACATTCCGTAACACCACTGATCATATTTTACCTACAGTAAATTCAACCTCTAGATCAAATACATTGGGCACAAACTAAAAGGTCAAAAGTAAATTTTCTATAAACTTATTTTTAGCCTTTTATGGAGCAATAGTGAAATAATCATTTTATCTGGAAGCAGTATGGAATGAACTACTTTAAAACATTTTTTCAAACCGAGTCCCAAGAATATAGAAGAGGTACAAAAAACACGCAAGGCAGCCTACATTATGCCTGGTTTACAGAGTTCCCTCCATATAAATCCTGGCCAGAAATTACAGTCAGGGACAAATGGAGGGAGAAGAAAAAAAAAAAAATTTAACTTTAAAAGCCTAAACATAGATTGTAGTTTCAGAAAGTACAGGGTGAGCTAACAGCTGACCTTTGAACCTCACTAGTCTCCAAAAATGGAAAGATGTCTGGGCAATGAGAAAGAATATTGCTTTGAAACAGCAATGTCTAAAATACATTGTCTCCATGTTTTATTTTAAATATGCTCTTGATTTTCTGTAGGACTTTACCTACTACAAATGAAAATATTTACTTGATATTTACCAAAATGTTTATTTATCAAATATTTCTATCTGATATATTTATTTACTGAATATTTACCTAAGTGTTTAAGGTACTTAAATAAAAGTAACCTTTGGCAGCACTACTCCAGTTCACAGTCTGTAATCTTTATTTTTATTATCATTTTGTTTCAGTTTTTAAAAATGTTCAATAATCATTTTGTCAAATTGGAGTGAAGAGCTGAAGGGCAAGAAGATGGAAGAACTCTAAGTGAAAACAGAGAAATGATGTTAGAATACAAAATAAATTAACTTTTTTAAAGAAGATTGTGTTGTAAGAATGGGGTGTATATTTCTTTTTGTAATTTTGCTTCTGAAGAATTCTAATCCTGATACCAAAATTAGATGGTGGCAAACTGAGGTATATAACAGGGCTGATGGGCTAAATTTAGATGTTCCTTCTCTGCAGCATCTACCAGCTCCTAGACCGTTTACTGAATTGTTATCTTGTCCTGAAAACTTCATATACATTACCTTCATGTACATTATCTCAGTTAAATTTCATGAGTACCCAACTGCTATGCATTCTTATATTTGCTTTATACAGATACAGAAACTGGGGCCCAAAGAAGGTTAACTACTTGCCCAAGGTAAACAAAGTCAGTCAGTGATCCGAGCTCAATCAAAAATCTGGCCTAATTCCAAAACATCACTATTTTTCTATGCCACATTCTCTCTCCTAAAACAATACCACCCACTGCCTCTTAAGCCTCTATTTCATATATATGATCTCCTTAAATCCTTACAATTCCATGTGAGGTGGGCATTATCATCTTTATTTTAAAAATCAGGAAAACTAAGACAAAGAAGTTAGGTAGCTAGCTAGGATTTAGTTTCTGGTTCATAGCTCCAAAGGCCATATAAGATACTCTTTCCAATGCATCATGATATTTCACAGTCACTTCCATCTTGTGCCATTATCAACCTGGTTAATGACAGACATTTCTAAGTATGCTACTTCATTTGTAAAATGAACAACATGATATCAAGTGACCCTTCCATTTTAGGGCTCTAAGTTATATGATATACATCCCCTCTTCCTTTGCCTGCCTGTGAAGAAGAGACTGGAAATTTGGGGGGGGGGGGGAATGTAGATAAAACCCCACAGCAGTAAGTAAAGCAAAGTAACCATTATTAGGTTCTAATGTATACACAAAGATCTACTCATAGGCACACAAAGTCCCATCTGAAACAAGCAACAAAAAACAATCCAGAGCTTGTGCTTTGCCAACCCAAAATGAATCATCTATTTTTAGCTTAAACCCACTCAAGAGATGGCCTAGGCTGGTCTGCAGCAGCCAACTGAACAGCTGAACAGTCAACTGGGCTCACCAATGAATCTTTAAGGCAAGTCGGATCTCCAATCCTTAAGAGTAACCTTTGGCTTGACTGCAGCTATAAAGCAAATAAAAGAACAGAAAGCTAGAAAGATTTTCAGTTTGCCAAGAAAGTAGCATTTCAAATATACAAATCTATTGCATTATGTTATTTACTCTGCTAGAAGGTGTGGCAAAGATTCAAAAAGCCTGGACATTTTTACATTCCAATCAATCCTCCAAGTCTAGATGAGTCACTTTACAGTTGGGGGATGTGAGAAGGAGCAAAGGTGGCAAGATTAAAATTAAAACCCTAAAATCACTTGCAAAACACCTTTAAATAATAAATGGTGAATTTAGGGCTGTGAACAAAGGTGAGAATTTTAATAAACTCTGAACTTGAGAAACGGTATAAAACTTTGTATTTCGGGCTTCCCTGGTGGCGCAGTGGTTGAGAGTCCGCCTGCCGATGCAGGGGACACGGGTTCGTGCCCCGGTCCGGGAAGATCTCACGTGCCGCGGAGCGGCTGGGCCCATGAGCCATGGCCGCAGAGCCTGCGCTCCGCAACGGGAGAGGCCACAGCAGTGAGAGGCCCGCATACCGCAAAAAAAAAAACTTTGTATTTCAGTTATATAGATTATTTTATCTATAAATTAGAGCATATTATATTAATACATATATGCAGTTCAGCAGATCACCTAAATTTAAATGTGAGAACTGGCATAAATAAAATTTTCTCAATCCAATCTAGGGAGCTTTGCCTAGTATTCTGGATGCTGCCTTCAGTCTGACATTAATTGCCGAATATGCTGCCAAGGCTCATGGCTCACAGGCAATTCTACAACAGGCAGGTGTTCCCAGAAGTAAAGGGTATACCCGAGAGAAGGCGCTGGAGACCCCACTGACAGCACGGCAGTCCTTTAAGGCCTCTGAGCCCAGGGAGGTGGGGTAAAACAGCTACAAAAAGAAACACTTAGCAAGGCTTTTCAGAAGAGAGTAAAACAAGAAGATACTGCCCAGCATTTTCTCATAAAAAAGACAAAAATAACTTTTTCTTAGCGAAAACTTGCTTACTAATTGGGAAAGAAATTTTAAAACCTTTATTCAAATAAACATTTATGTTGACTATATGGGCCAAAAGATGCTCTCGGTAACAGGAACATAAAGATAGGTAAATCTCCTTGTCTCTCGCATCTAGTACAGCAGTGTAAATGGCATACTAGGAGACAGAAACGGCAAGAAGCGCCCTCAGGGTGTGAGAGGAGCAGCTCAAAGCAGTGGCACCTGAGCAGTCGAGAGGTCAAGACAAGTCTGTTAGGAAGATAAAAGGGTGAAAGCACCAACGATGGCAGATCAGTAAGAACTCCAGATGAGGGGCACCAGATTGTGAAAGACCTACTTAAGCTACACTGAAGAGTCTCTTAAGGAACGTGATCCTGGAGGTGGGGCAAAGGGCAAAGGGGAGAGGCCAGCAGCGGTCAGAAAGAGACAGAGCAGTATCTGAGGCCAGAGCCAAGGAATGGCTGAGTAAAAGCAGTAAGAAAAGTCACAGGGGAGCAGACGAATTTGGCAAGAACTTCTGCAAAGGAATCGACAGGACCTAGTGACCAACTAGATGTAAACTGTAAGGAAAATGAGATACATTAACGCTGAGGCTTTTGAGTCTATAGACAGTTATAAATATTCATTTTTTAATTAAAATAAGCAGAGTGACAAAATTTTAGAGTCAGAAGGGCCGTTCCCAGTCACAGTGGGCCCCAAAGCTGTAGAGCCTGGCAGTTAAGAAGTAACATGAGCAAGAAGCCTGGCAGAGAGGTGACAGTGGCTCCAGCAGCTGCTACAAAGAACAGCTTGAAAATTACAGATACATCTCAGCAAACTGCTCACTATCTGCTGGGATAAGATTAGGGGGCTTCCTTTTATCCTTGTATAGACCTCACAAAGTTTCCTGTTGCCTTCTGCTTTCTTTCAAAGATACTTATGATGTACTTTTAAACGCGCAGAGGCGGGTTACGCACAGGGTAATTTTTGTCATTGACTCAAGAGCACATAAGGTCAGCCATAAACCAAAAGGATTATTTATTCTCTTTCCCTCCCCCTACAAATACATTTTACAAGGCAGAAAAGTGAAGCACAGACTGGCCATATAACCTATCTACCCGCACAGTGAGGAAGGATTAACAAGATAATGAGTTTGGTTTAGGGCGCGTTGAATTTTGACGTTCCAGCAGACATTTAGGTAATGGTGTAAAGTAGGCAGCTGGATATGTATGTCTGTAGCTCAGAACGGAGAGCTGGAGGTATAAATTCAGCAGTCAGCTCACAGATGGTACTCAACACCATGGCAACGTGAGAAATGAAACATGAAAGGTGAGACCATCTTCGGAGAGAATGCATGAGAAGAGAAACAGACCTCAGGCTGAAACCCTGAGGAAGGGCCAACGTATGCAATAAAGAAGAAATCAAAAGAGAAACTGAGAAGGATCACTTTTACCTCATCTTCTGTTCCAATTTCTACGCTAACAAAGAAACCTTCTGTATTTAGCATATCTATCTATTTTAGTGCCAGATATTTTGGATACTGAAGACAATCAACTATAAATTTTACCAATTTTGAAAGGTGGCCAGTTAGTGACAACAATCTTTCATTTGCCCAGAACTGTCAGGAGAAAAGGGATTGCCTAAGAGTGAAATCTTCTGATCAGTGGCATTTACAGAAAAGGGAAGCTTTCCCTTTATGTGAATGGTTCGCAGAATCAGGTAGCTGAGTGTGAAGCACTGAGATACACAACGGTTAACCAGGATGAGCAATAGGGTAGAAGACAGCAAAAGTGTGAATTCTGTCCATGTGTGCTAGTTATACCTGCTCTGTTTCACGGCAAAGGTTGGCACTCCTAATCTCTTTCCTTTTTGGTACTTACATGTTGAAGTTACTGGAGAAAGAAATGAAGAGTATGAACTCTTATTAAATGCATGCAACCTGACTCAAGACACCTGCTACATAAAAATACTCAAAATCTCTGTTTTCAGACAATGTGCCCTGAGCACAGGGGTTGGAGCTGCAAAACATGGCTCTGAGGGTACTTTTACCACTAACTGAGGTGTGACATTGTTAAGTCGTAAACATACTGGTTTTCTTACCTACAAAGTGGGAATAGAACCATCTACAGTATGCTTCTACAAGCATTTCTTAAAGAATGAAGAGTGAATAGGAAAATGTGCTGTAAAACGAAAGGCATTTAACATTATTTCTTCCATGCTCTGGTTAGAGCAGATATAAAAAACAGTACTAGTATAATTTAAAATAATCATTCTTGGTTTTCTTAAAGAAGAGAAAGGGAACTGGGCAAACCAACTGCATTATGCAATGTTCCAGGACTCCAAATTTAAATACTGCAAGTTACTGGTTTACAAGAATCCTCTGGAATCTTAGATGCATCACTTCACTATTTCAGGCATCACTTTTTCTTATGCAAAAAACAAGGGTGGTGGATACAGTGGATCTCCAATTTCCCTTCTTGCTATGATAATTTTCATCATTACATTCATCTATATATGCCTGGTCAAAAGAACGAGTTAAATGCTTTTGATTAATGAAAATGAATCGTTATAACTGAGCCGCATCATTCATAAACGCACTTTTACCTGCACCATCTCAACTATATTAAAGTTAGAGGGAAAATAATAATGTTGATAATGTGGCGATTGCTCCAAACATTTCTTTCAATAAGCCTATGACTTGGAACGACACGAGACATGACGATAAATCTTCGATTCCTTCACATGAGTTCTTGTTGCCCATGTGCTTCTCAAAGCATGATTCTATCATGGAGCTGAATGTTATTCTAATGTTTAAATTTAAATACATTATTTTGCACCACATGCCCTCAAATGCAAACAGTGCAAGAAAAGAAAAACTTATGTGTTGTATCACTGGAGAAAAGGCTGCTGTCATGATGTCAGTCATTACATAATTTCACATTTGCAGACATACAGCTTTTAACTTACATACATGCAAGGAGTGATGCCACTGAACGCTTAATGGGAATTTTAAAGTTCAGAGTTACATAAAGTACCAAGTCACATCAGGTAACTAGAGAATGCCTCAACTTTAGAAAAATTAACGTCTGTGGATCCACTTTTAAAATATTAAATTTGAAGAAATTTCTTGGAAAATGCTTGATTTGCATTTATCTAAAAGTATTTCTACAAACAGATACTTCATAACATCTAGTCCTAAGAAACAGAAGGCCTTTAATGTTCTCCATAAAAATCTGTGATTCCATTAAACAATCAGATGGGTGATTAGCGGTAAGTTTTACTACTATGAAAATCAGTTCCATCTTTATCATAAACCATTAAATATTTTATAGTAACACTGAGAGAAGCGGGGGATAATAACTATTTTTCCTCAGGGGACCACAAAATAGGGCCTAAGCTGCTGCTGGGAACATGGCTGACTTCAGGGCAGCAACAGCAGCAGAAACTTCTAAGGGGGATGTGACCATGGAGGAACAAAGCGAGGGTGAACTGGACACTGCACAGCTCATAACACACAAGTTCTTGATTTGTTCACTGTGAAACAGATATTTGCATCTACAGTGAAAGAGAAGTATACAAAGATACCACAACAGCAATAAATCCATCAATACACTCGCCCTTCACCTACAAAAGCTCAGAAAAAAATGACAGTCCTAAACTGAAAAGAAAACCACATATAACAAACCAAGGTGTTTACGTATTGTATCACAGGCAGCCAAGCATTCCTCTAGAGAAGTCCTTCCTTTATTCAAACAGACTGTCAAATTAAAACTAATAAAATATGCAAAAAGCAAGCAAGCATTGAATCTCTTTTTCTTAAAAAGACTGAGCTGAGCAACAAAATAAAAATCTTTCTTCCACAATTCTATGTTTAATCCCATCACACTTGCTTTTCCATAAATGAATATAACTTTGTAGTCAACGTAACTGTAAACCTTCTTCAGCCCAGCATTAAACAGAGGCTACTCCTGCAAGCTAAGGATTATCCTGACCCTCAAAACAGGATGTCCCTTTTCATCCGGAGTCCAAAGAATACTATCATAAATCACTACTAAACTGTTAAGGGGGGTTGGGGGGAGGCTAGTGAGGGGAAAAGGCTAGTGAGGGAGACAAGAACTGATTTTCAAAATCAAATTTTGTTTTCTCTTTTTGGCCGTGCCGTGGGTCATGCAGGACCACCAGGGAAGTCCTTGGGTTTTTTTTTTAAGCTCTGGCTAAAACAATATCAAGAAGAACAAACTGAGAATAATCTGTGTATGTGTATATGTGTTGAATAGCTTAAACCACGAATTCATCAGATAACATAGACTTGGAAATTTGTCTATCTCATTTTATCTTTCTCTTTAAAACCGAACATTTAGGAAACTAAGTTATTGCTTTTCCTATTAATAAGACACGGTTAAGTTAGTAGAACATTAAAAAGAAGACTTAAAATTTAGTTAAGTGGTGGCTTCCCTGGTGGCACAGTGGTTGAGAGTCCGCCTGCTGATGCAGGGGACATGGGTTCACGCCCCGGTCCGGGAAGATCCCACATGCCGCGGAGCGGCTGGGCCCGTGAGCCATGGCCGCTGAGTCTGCGCGTCCAGAGCCTGTGCTCCGCAATGGGAGACGTCACAACAGTGAGAGGCCCGCGTACCACAAAAAAAAAAAAAAAAAAGAGGAAGGGGGACTAAGCAAAAACTAAAAATATGTTTATCAAAGGACAAATAGTGAATGCAATTTCCTTTATATGACCAATCTGAGTTAAAATAAAGGAAATAAACTCTTTTACCCATACACTATAATACTGTCAGCATAAAAAGAGCAAAATAACAAGAAAATGGAATAGGATAGGGTGAAGATCAGGAAAGAAAAACAATAAGGAGGGCTTCCCTGGTGGTGCAGTGGTTAAGGATCCACCTACTAATTCAGGAGACACAGGTTCAATCCCTGGTCCTGGAATATCCCACATGCCACGAAGCAACTAAACCCATGTGCCACAACTACGGAGCCTGTGCTCTAGAGCCCACGAGCCACAACTACTGAAGTCCATGCACCTAGAGCCGGTGCTCCACAACTAGAGAAGCCACTGCAGTGAGAAGACCGCGAACCGCAACCAAGAGTCACCCGCGCTCCCCGCAACTAGAGAAAGCCCGTGTGCAATGAAGCAATGAAGACCCAAAACAGCCAAAACTAAAACAAATAAATAAATTTATAAAAAATATATATAATTATTTTCTAAATGAAAAAAGAAAGATTAAAACAACAGAGGTCACGGGCATTCTCATCTGAAAATATTATTCAGTGCTTTAAATTTTAAATTAAAGTCAAATAAAATTTAAAATTTATTCTTTGGTCATGAGAGCCACTCATTTGATGCTCTGTAAGGCATGCCTATATTATAGAACCTTCCATCACTACAGAAAGTCTATTGTACAGCACTGGCCTGGAATGTTTTAAATAATTTACAGAAGTGATGCTTTATATATCCACCAGGAAAAGACTTCTGTCACAAATTGTTGATAGAACATTTTGAGACGAACATTTCGTATTTTTAATATTTCATATTCATGATTATCAGGAATCTTGCAATCATGATTAACCATATACAACATAGAAAAAATACTTAAGGTTCAGCAGGCCAACTATCTGTCTTTAGAGTATCTCTACCCATCCAAACAAATAAGGAACCACCCTCTTTTTAAAGCCTTGAAGAAAAACATATTTCATAGCCTCTCTTGGTAATCCTCCCAGAATCAAGGAATTCATCTGCCCTCTCTCACTCAAATGGTAAATACTGCTATAATTTTTCTACCCATTTCCAGAACAGAAGAACATTTGGCCACCAACTCTACAGGATATACTGCAACCTTCAATCTTAGAAGAAAAAAAATGCATTTGTTTGAACTTCCTTAAAAGACCTTACTTTATGCCCTAAGGAGCATGTACCTGTTCTCAACATAGGCAGAACACCTCCCTTACTGAAACCTTTCAATGATCCTTGTAAACGACAGCACAGAATTCAAAAACCTTACCACTGCATAGAAGAGTCCTCGCCACCAGAGTACATCATCTCTCTCTCACCTATCTTCCAATCTTTTCCTCCACCTCCTTCCCAGCCTTATGGAATTATTTAGAGCTCCCAGACGGTACCTCGACATTTCATTTCACTATGACTTCTGCCGTGCTGCTTCCTCCGCCTGCAATGCTAACCTGACGACTTGGACTTTAGATTCTGGTCCTCCTTCTCTACACTCCCTAGCCCTACTCTCCCCAAAAGATTCAAACTCCAGCATTTTGTCAAAAGGAAGATCTTGACGAAAAAGGTGATTAAATTTTGCAATACTCAGTGAATACTTACTGAACATCCACAAGGCTCTGGTTTAACAAGGAAGGTTTGAGAATCTTAATTCCTGTATCTTAAAAAAAATAATAAAACAAAAAGGGAAAACCAACCATCTGTGTTGAATGTTATGTCATCTGTCTGGAGTGAGAAGCTTAGATCATTTAACTTCTTGAAATCTCTTAAAAATTAAGATTCATCAGCATGAACACTAACTACACCCAAGGCATTTATCAATAATAAATGCCTAAGTGAATACAACAGTTGAATGTGTCTTATATCTTGTTAAAGTGGATCGTACTGACCTCACTTTCACTTATGAACAACCCGATGGAAACACCAAAGGGACCACAACAACATTTGGCTTTACTAGAGGGAAGAGGCAAGGAGCAGAGGGACTGATAAGTCGACGCCGCCTGGCATATTGCTCAGAGTCATCTATACAACACTCAAAAAGAGACTAATGTAAGAATCCCAAATCAGCGTGTAAACAAAAAGGTTCATTATACACTGCCAGTGAGAGTGTAAAGCTGCACTTTCTGGAGGCAATTTAACACTCTCTATCGAGAACCTCACAAGTTGGTTTTGTAAGTGATTCCATTTCTAAGATCAAGACTCAATAAATAAAATTATGGTACATCCATCCATATCATGGAATCAGTCCTGTGCAGCCTTTTAAAATTACAGCATTTTAAAAACATGATGCTATTGAAGATTACTTAATAACATCAGGAAAACTGCATAAGTGTAAAAAGCTAATTCCAAAATAATTTGTCAGTATGATACTGGGTTTCTTGTTGGTGATGGTGTTATTAATGTTTAAGTAAATCTGCTTAAATTTTATAGGTATACGTTACACTAAGACAAAAATTAAACTTAAATTAATAACCGTGACTTACCTTTAATGATAAAAGCATGGTGCTTTTTGTTTACTTTTTAATCTGAATTTTCTAAAATGAATAAATGTTATCTTCTGAGATATGTGGGAAAGATTATGTTAAATAATAATAATCGTAATTATGGAAAGTTTGCTTCACCTGAATAACTAAACTAGTATATTTTCTCCTTACAGATAATAAGAGCAATGTAACGTTTTTTTTCTTTTGTTTGGCTGTCGGAAAACATAAAGCCAGATTTGTCAGTCACCTTCAGGAGCTGCACAGGAAACACCACATATTGGGGTGTGCATCTGACTGTCCTCCCTCGAAACCTTCTACCCTGACCTGAATTTTCTCTGACCCTTTCTCTACTGCATTGTAGATATTATTCTAGCTAGCCTCAAAATCTTTTTTGTGGAGAGTGATGGAGGCAAAGAGGAAAAAGAAGGAAAGGGGGAAAGGAGAAAAAGGATGAGGTGGCAGTTGTACAAGCAGAACACTGTTCTACCTCTGTAATTTTCAGATTATTTACTAAAGTTTAAGTTCCACCATAATGGGTACGTAATAAATATTTGTAGAATAAATAAATGAAGATAACAACTCCCCAATTTGAGAAATGCATCTCTTTTGGGGGTTCTTCCTACTCTAAACAGTTGATATCTTACTGAATTTTTGGTATCTTAGTATGTGGTTATTAGAGGAGTAGTCACCAGTGCTTTTGCACGTTTGAAATGTCAGAGAAACCCGTAAACACATCGCTTAACAAGACAATTGTTTGACTTGTATTCTATAGATAATGCTTAGTACTCACAGGATTTGAAACTCAGCAAATCTGCGCAGGTCTGTGGTTCACAAATTGTAAATCAATGTGCTACAGTACAGTAGAAGAATGTTTATCATGAACAGAATTTAGATAAGATGCTTTTTTTTTAAATGACTGGTACAAGTTTGTTTTGTTTTTTAATCTGCACCATCATTTAAAATAAGAGATGTTACAAGAAAAGCAAATTTTCAACTTTTCCTAAAAATCACAAGAACTGGCACAACTTGGTCTGTATTTCAACATGGCAGTTATCAGCAGAAGCTGTCACCTCTTTAGATGCGGTTGTGGTCTCCAGGTTGCCAGAGTCCCCAAGAGGCCCTCATCGCTCATTTATACTGGCCGTCGGGAGACAACTGTGTTTGTAACTCTGCACACCACAGCACTAGTCTTAATATAAGTTCCCCCAAAATGCAATTACTGGTTATTTGTAATTCTTTCAAAGAGTGCCAATGGCCTCCCACCATAGAGTCCTCCATGATACAGTAACTCAGCACTGCACACCCAAGAAAACGACCAAGGTATGTCAGGGTTAAAGCCACCCACCAAAGCCTCTTCTGCTTTTGTGCTGCCGTTGCTGCTCCCTGATTTCCCAATAACTGAGTGGCTAGTACACAGCAGCTGCTGATAAATGTTGGATGGATGAATGGAGGATGGATAGATGACAAATGTAATCTATACTAAAATTAGTCTTAATTTCTTCCAACTACTGGCACATAAAGAATTCTGCCTCAAAGGGAATCTGCAATATGATTATTTAGAGCTATTTTTTATTGGTGCCATTGTTATTCTTTTTTTTTTTTTTTTTTTGCGGTTCGCGGGCCTCTCACTGTTGTGGCCTCTCCCGCTGCGGAGCACGGGCTCCGGATGCGCAGGCTCAGCGGCCATGGCCCACGGGCCCAGCCGCTCCGCGGCATGTGGAATCTTCCCACATCGGGGCACGAACCCGTGTCCCCTGCATCGGCAGGCGGACTTTCAACCACTGCGCCACCAGGGAAGCCCTTCATTGTTATTCTTATGATAGCTGCTCACATTTGTTCAAAACTTCCCTGAACAACCATTTTGGGGGAAGGGGGTTCCCAAAGTGAAGAAGTGCCACTGCTGGTATATAAAATAATCTTAGGTGATACTCTGGATTAGGTATTGAATCACATACTGAGAAAACTACTCCTTGGGCTTCCCTGGTGGCGCAGTGGTTGAGAGTCCGCCTGCCAATGCAGGGGACGCGGGTTCGTGCCCCGGTCCGGGAAGATCCCACATGCCGCCGCGGAGCGGCTGGGCCCGTGAGCCATGGCCGCTGAGCCTGAGTGTCCGGAGCCTGTGCTCCACAACGGGAGAGGCCACAACAGTGAGAGGCCCGCATATGGGGCTGGGGGGGGGGGGGGCGGGCGGAGGTGGCATTTAAAATTCTGGTAAAATGAGGAAATAAATTCTACAAAATATTTAAAAAAAAAAAA
The DNA here is from genome assembly GCF_008692025.1 of Phocoena sinus. NCBI lineage: Eukaryota > Metazoa > Chordata > Mammalia > Artiodactyla > Phocoenidae > Phocoena > Phocoena sinus. The sequence goes on from NC_045771.1 coordinate 88,814,365, forward strand.
AAAAAAAAAAACTACTCCTTTCCCAAATTTCTTTAAATCTTTCTAAGTATATCAAAGAGCAAGTCTCACTTTGGAGCTAACACATAACTTAAGTGCTTTTATGACACTGGCCAATTTAATTTCCCTTGTAAACAGAGGGAGCATATGGCTCAGGCCTGAAGCCTTTATCAGACAACAGAATCTAGACAGGATTTAACCATAACTGTTTTTAAAGGCAAATGATACTGTTTCTCCCGTTCTGGTAGTGATAGAAAGATTCCCTTTTAAAGAAAATTAACATTTAAAGAGCATTATAAAATTTTATGTCGTATGTATTTTATCACAGTAAAAAATTAAACAAAAAAAGATATTAAGTAAATAACAGTAGAGGGTGGAGTGCAACCATGACAAAACACCACGATGATATTCAAAATACTGACATTTGGGAAATAAAAGGCTATATGGCTTGATGTTACCAGTATGGCGCAAAGATGGAAAGTGTTCAGATTTACTTTAATTTCTATTTTATATTAAAACAAATGTAAAAAAAAAAAGAAAAAATATATATATATAAAATAAACTGTGCATTTTTATGGTGATAGAAAAACCTAAGATTTGTAATCTTGACAGTTCGTAAGAGTTAAATTAGCTTATGACTATACTTGACCATATGATTATATACATATATAATTGACTATCTATAACATATATGGCTATAATTTATTAATCTATGCCAATACCATAGAAATAGATATCTCCCTATAACGTAAAAAGTCTTCCCACAAAGTTCATAATTTATAAGCTGCAAATGATGACATAAAATAAAAATATTTTGTGCTGAGAGCACTTCTATATTTAAGATCATAAGTTGGGGCGAATAGTAAGTAAACCAGTAAGAAGACCAAATGTCACCAATACTCCCCACTGTCAAACAGCAGCTGTGACAAATGCTGCAAAGGAGAGATGCATGATTCTGTAACGGTTATAACAGGCGTAATTTGACCTAGGCAGGGCTTCCTTGAAATGAGAGGGCTGGGAGCAGCAAAACAGCAAGGCAGGGGGAACATGACCAAAGTCAAGGAGTCTGAGTCTAGGCTGGAGAGTACAGGTGCTCAATGGCCCAGGTATGGAGTTTACCTTTATGCCAAGAACAATGGGAAGACAGCAAAAGAGTTTGTAAAGTGGAGTTACCTACCTGAGCAGATCTGCATTCTGAAAGGCTTGCTCTGGCTGTAACGTGGCAAGCCTCCCAAGAGGCATCAGGAAACAGAATCAAAGTTTAAACAGGTTACAAACTAACAAAATAATTTAGGAACTGCATCTAGACCAAAACATACCAAAATGTCATAATTTCTTCGTCAGATCTGTGTGGCCTACCTGCATCAAGAGTTTTAAAGGAGAGAGGACTGAAGCTCCAGGGAGGGGTTCTCAGGGTTGGGTGGCTGAGTACCAACAACTGCTGGGTTCTGGTCACTTCCCTGCTTCCCAGTCCAAGCTTGTCTTTTGTATGTTTTACCCGAGAGGTTTCTAATAAGGGTCAACTGAAGAAATGGTTTTGTTACTGAAACTAAATCTGAAAACTGATGTTAACACCCGTGGCCTCTAAGACCCAGGTAAAAGACTAGACTAGAAGCAGTCTGTGGGAGAGCAGTACCTCAGATGACTACACCCTATGGTTCCTGTTTGGTCTAAACTTCTCATTGTGATCTTCTTCATAAGAGATGGTACTCGGAAATAGTCCCCTATTTGCTTCTAATCCTCCTCCAAAAGGTTGAAACTCTGGGTCACCCTGGCACACCAACCAGAATGCTACAAGAGAAAGGAGGAAAGGAGGGAAGGGAAAAGGAAAGGGGAGGGAAGAGAGAAAGAATACACAGTACCAGGTGGCAAGGCCTTAGAGCACAGCTGGTGAGGGTGCAGACTGGCACGTTCACTTTGTAAAGCTGGCAATACCCACCGAAGCTCAGCAATGGCGCTCCCAGGAACGACATGCAACAGAAATGGTATGCAAAGGTTCATTCGCCAAAAGACATGTATACAAAGGCTCGCAGAAGCACTATTCCTAACAGCCACCACCTGCAAACATCCCACATGCTCATCAACAGAATGGATTATCTACTGTGAGGTATATTCCTATGGTGAATACTGTACAGCAATGAGACTGAGTCAATTACAGCTACACATGAAAACACGGATGAATCTCACATAGGTAACATCAGGAGAAGATGGACCAAAAGACTACACAGAGGGTTTCTGTTTATATATAAAATACTCAAAAACAGATAAAACAACTGACTAGGGGCTTCCCAGGTGGCGCAGTGGTTGAGAGTCTGCCTGCCGATGCAGGGGACGTGGGTTCGTGCCCCGGTCCGGGAGGATCCTTCATGCCGCGGAGCGGCTGGGCCCGTGAGCCGTGGTCGCTGGGCCTTCACGTCCAGAGCCTGTGCTCCGCGGCGGGAGAGACCGCAGCAGTGAGAGGCCCGCGTACCGGAAAAAAAAAAAAAAAAAAATGACTAGTCATGTGCAGAAATAATCTCAATTTCTACCTTAATACTAAAGCCCAAAATTAATTACAGGCTTAAATATGAAGAGCTGAAAACTTCTAGAAGTAAGCATAGCAAAAACCTTAGTGACCTTGGGCTTGGCAACGATTTCTTAGATACAACACATAAACCACAAACTACACAAGAAAAAAATCAATAAACTGAATTTTATAATGATCTGTGATCTATGCACTTTCCCATCTACAATTTAAATACTACAAAATATTAAATAAAAGCAGAAGAAAGCATAAAGACTGAATAGATGGAAGACAACCCAGTCAGCCACTGTCAACTCAGCTCACCACTCAAGAAAAACTACATCTCAAATACTTCTATCCTGCAAATACAGAAACAAAGCCAAGAGTGGCAGAGTTGAGGGGTGGAAAAGGAAAAAACAGTTATCATTAGCTGCCCGTCCTAGCCTTTGAGTTGGAATGGGAAGGGGACAGGTCCAATGAAGAAAGCATCTGTTATAAAATTTGACTCTCCTCCCACGACTACTCTTAATTCACCACAGAGACATGGAGGAAAATATACTCAACATAAGAGCAAATAAAAGACACCTTGATCCTGGATCGTTTTCCACTGAACATCCTTTACTTTCTTCTCTCTTCATCTAGTCCCATCCTTATTTATTTATTCTCTCCCTTCTGTTCTCCTGATTCTTCCAGACTTCTCTTTTTGCTTTCTGCAACCATGCATTACTATCATATGTCCTTTTCTCTTCACTGAAGAGGCTCCAAATTAAGAAAAGGAATTAAAATATATACACAAAAATAGCACAGGTTCTTTATGTTATTTCAAATGCCCTTATACTGGGGGAGGGGCAACATACCAATCTCATCACTTCTCACCAATTCTGTTTATATAGCATTGGTAGAATATAAGCCACAGCATAATTATTTTTATGATACTTTCTCCCTCTCCCTTTTTCTCTTCTTTAAAAGGTAGCTAGCAACTTCTCAAGTCAACTATGTGCTAGCTATGTGGGATGCTAAAGATATAGGATACTACTTCATATCTATTCCAGTATAAGGACCCCTTTTAACACCAAAAAATGTCAAAACCACATACACAACAAGAGATGATCCTTTTAGTATCCGTTCCCTGAGAAAATGCAATCCTACAAAGGCACCGATATTTCATTAACTTTTGACTAATTGTGAACCTTATTAATCACAACATCCATTCACATTTTACAATAGCAGATGTGAGCAATGCTTAGTGTGAGTGCAGATTCTCAGCTTCTCAAGCCCCTTATCTCAGGACCTCCTCAACCCTCCATGGACTCAGCCTAGATGGACTGGGAAGCATAGCTCTCAGCACTCTGGGCTCAACTCTTCTGTATTAAGTATTGTCTGATTTTGTTCATGATTCACTGAAGAAGTAGTAATAGAGTTTGAAAAAATTTGAGGCAGAGTGAAGTGTTTTCTGTTCACTCAGGACCTTTCTGGGAATGATTTAATCAGAGTCTCCCTACAGCACACCCTGCTTTCTCCTCTCTTAGAACTAGTATCTGAAAATGTTTAATAAATGATTACTACCTTTCTTCCAGCTCTTACCATTATTACTATATGCCTCTTCCCCACCTACTCTAACCCCATAAATTTCCACATCCCTGGAGTGTTCTAGCTAGGAAAAGGTAAGAAGAAACAAAAACTTGAAAAACCTAATTTTTGCATCAAATAAATTTTTACAGCTTTTTTTTTTTACATTAAGTAGCAGCAGATGAAGAACTAAAATTATGCTCGACCCTTGCCTCTACCATGGTTAAGCTGAATATAATCCATCTATCCAACAGCAGCTCAATTAAAAGGAAAATATTCACTGTAGGGTTTATTCCTAAAATCTGCAGAAGGGCACTCTCTTGCAACAGATATGTCTTCCTCTTAACTGGCAATAACATACAAATCAGGCTCATTTGTTTTTTTATTCATTCAATAATGTTCTCTGTCCTTAATTTTAAAAATGGGTAAGCTGACATTTTTCTCTCTCTCCAAAATATAAAACCAAAAACTAAATTACAACTTTTGTCACCCCACTGTTTTTTGTCTTATGAGTCAGCCATTCGGAAAAGAAGTGCTCCACACCTCCCCTGCTAAATGATATTCAATGGACACCCCTCCATTCTGTTAAAGGTTAAAAAAAAAAAAAAAAAGAATTTATATTTCAAGGTGGTATTGCGATTTGTTAAGATAACATATTTTCGGGGCTTCCCTGGTGGTGCAGTGGTTGGGAGTCCACCTGCCAATGCAGGGGACGCGGGTTCGTGTCCCGGTCCGGGAAGATCCCACATGCCGCGGAGCGGCTGGGCCCGTGAGCCGTGGCCTCTGAGCCTGCGCGTCCGGAGCCTGTGCTCCGCAACGGGAGAGGCCACAACAGTGAGAGGCCCGCGTACCGGGAGAAAAAAAAAAAAAAGATAACATATTTTCTAATTCAGGTCACAGAAAAACTTCAAATCTCCATTACAATATAACTTAAATCATATTTGTATGTATTCTCAATGAATGATCCTTAAGAGTCTACAAAAATAAAGTCTGTTTTGCTTTTCCCATTTTACAATATTGTCTGGAAAAAAAAATAATTCAACCACTACCAGCTGTCACAGGACTAGCAATTCTCATTAAGCGGGTGGAAAATATGAGATGGAAAGACTATTATGAACATCTGTTTATATATCTATCACATTTTGTACTTAAAAACATCGTTCCTCCACTCGGTTGTCTGAGATATCATATCAAACTATCACTCTAGGGGACTTCCCTGGTGGTGCAGCGGTTAAGAATTCGCCTGCCAATGCAGGGGGAGACGGGTTCGAGCCCTGGTCCGGGAAGATCCCACATGCCACGGAGCTGCTGCGCCCGTGCGCCACAACTGTTGAGCCTGCGCTCTAGAGCCTGCGAGCCACAACTACTGAAGCCGGTGCGCCTGGAGCCCGTGCTCTGCAACAAGAGAAGCCACCGCAATGAGAAGACCGCGCACCGCAATGAAGAGTAGCCCCCGCTCACCGCAACTAGAGAAAGCCCGCGCACAGCAATGAAGACCCGACACAGCCGTACATACATACAAACATAAGATCATGCTATACTGCAGACAGTGAACAAAAATCAATCGTGACAAATGATAACTTGGTTTCTCACAAGTAGCTTCTCCCCTCTTTAAAGAAAAACAGGGTCTCTTCATCCTTTTTACCAAAGAATACGTGGGAATACTGACTATGGGTAAATGCCAAATATCATTAAGACTCATGCCATGCTTCAAATAACTATTTAAAATAAAACAAAGACTTAAGAAATTTAGGTGATTAGAGAACAAGGAATTGCAGAATGTGGTGGTAATGCTACATGATACTATAAACTATTAAATTGCTGGGGCAAATATAGTCTTCCTAAGCCATGAATGTTTTTTTTAAAATTCAGATTCTTGTTTTTCAAGTTCTTCCAAATAAAATAAAAAGACAAATGATGGCCATGATTGTATAATTTATTTAAAGGAGGGGGAGAAAAGAGTAATTTCTATTTTTAATATTTCTACATTAATAAAACAACTTCTATGTTGGCAAAGTGTTGGCTTAGCCATAAGCTACATTTATACCCATTAAGTCAGCATATCACAATTGCCAAATATATGTGTAAGCACCCCCCAAAAGAGTAACAAACAAAGCAAGCAAGCTCTGGTAAAATGTGTATAGAGTTGTCATAAGCACAGTGGCAGATTTCTAAACTTTAAAATCATGTCTGCATTCATCCTCCCTTTTCATCAAATTTAACCACAGGAGCTTAGGTGAAACAATAATAATAATTTTTAAATAAATATATGTAATCACCAATTATTTTAGAATCTTTCCTTATAAGAGTGTATTTTAACTACAAAAACCTCACCCATTCCTAACTTGTTTCTCAATAATATTCACCCATTCTGTTTAACCTTCAATTTCTCAATAGAGAACACATGCTACTCAAAAAGCCAACGTAATTATTGTTGTAATGCCATGAAGAATGCTCTTCCTAGTAACAAAACTCTAATATTACAGTTGGTACCCGGTACGTTCACTATTTACACCACCATCCTCTCCCCTTCCCATCACCACCATTTTACTGGCAGAATATTCACAAGGCTGAAGGTTGTTTTTCATCTCAGCAAAGAGAATGCTTAAAATTGGATGGCTAGCCACAAACCAGAAGTTAGAAGCTACATAAAAATAAACACAAATGTGTCTAAATTTTTCTATGTTCAACCTCTAAAGAAAGCAGTAACATCCTTCCTTATTCATAATTCCCTAAATTAAAGCCAGGAGCCTTTCACCCAAATATACTAATAAATTGATTTAATGTCATCATTTTGCCATCACATCATGTTCTCCATACACTAGTGTACTATAATTAAATTCATTTTACCATGCTGGGTTCTTCACCTCCTATTTTCTTTCCAGGGTTTTTCCTGTATCATTCTTTAACTACCAAAGTATTTCTCCATAATATTTTCCTAAATATTAAATCTATGAACAAAAAGACAACCCTGAAGACTAACCAGGGAAAAGATAAATCAACACACCTTAATACAAAATACCAACATTACGTATAAACTATTAGGCAACCAACAGAAAGGTAAGCATCAGCTGTATGCCCAAGAACCTCAATTTAAAATATTATGTAGTAGAAACAATTTTGGTAAACAGAAGTGAACACACATTTACATATCAAAATAGGCAACTATAGACCCATTTCTGACTTGAGAGAAACATATCTTAATTCTGTTTATTAAGTAAAATAGGTATTTTATGAAAATATCTCCTTAGAGGTATAATCATTCGATTGACAGATAAAATAATTGCTTTAAAAATACTTCTGAGTCATTTTGTCCTTACCTGCAGGCATGAACCATTACTGCATGCAGTGACTGTTCCATTTCCTAGCACAGACTTGAAGAAGCATCATATCTCTCTTTCAGAATGTGACTAATATGTGGGTTTGCAATTCCTAAGCTATTTACAAATGGCACTCCCTTTCCACATAAGAAAATATTTAATACAACCGAAAGCTAAGTATTTTTAACCTAGATCTTACAAACAATATTGGTAATTTTGTGTAGCAACAACCTCAAAATACAGGAAACAAACCTAGTACTAGTATTTCCTTAAAGAATGCAAGATTTCTGTTTATTTTTTAGCTAAGGATATTATTTTTTAAAGCCTTCAACAGCTGTCACACACGAACCACCAGTCTGCTGTGTTATGGTGTGCATGCTGCAGCTGATTAGGCTTCACTATTTTTTTTTTAAATCAATTAGCCTTTGTAAAAGCAGAACAGCTTACCGAAATACACGTCTTCAAAACAGCACAATGACCAGCATGCAATACGATACGTTATATAGCAAACTTGACAAGAAAAAAATACACCCTGATTTGTTTCTTAGCAATGCTACACCATTAATTGTTCATGCAAGAGATGTAGCTGTACCTTTCTGAAGAGGACGACTTCTCAGAGTTAACTGACATCAGCAGCTCAATCTTCTGCTTGATTTCTGGAAAAATCAGAAAATATTCACAACCAAGATTGCCTGCCCTTGCTTTCAAGCCTTATATCAAGAGATTTTTCTTCCCTAATCCCTTTTGTTCAAAATGAGGCCACAAGATTCGCAGTACTTCTGTTAGGACTGGGATTCAATGGTGCTCTAAAGGGAAAAAGCTCCAGAGGCATCAGGCCTTGCTAAACTATGCACATGACTGTTTATGAAAGCAGGAAGTACCATTTCTTTCAAGCAGAGGGGTGTTTTCTTTTTTTAAGGTAGAACTAGCATGGCTCTACAGGAAGATTTTTAAATGCAGCGAATTAAAATACAAACCAAAAATGCTAACAACTAGATTGAACATACCAGATAATTTAAGAAGTCTTGGTAATAAAGTTACAGACTGTAATAAACAGATAGGCAACCCTTGGCTACTTCTATTTCATCAGCCCTGAAAAATATGGCTCAGTGAATCATTTTTATCACTTAAGAATGAAATATTAAACCAGAATCCCAATTTTTAGACTAAAAATATTTTAATCTGCTATAATTTACTGATGGTCTTTAAAGATACATTTATATCTACTCCCTAACTCCTTTAGAAAAACACTTCTGTTTTACACCTTAATTTTCCCCTCCTCCTTCACAGTACAGCACAAGTGAACAGCAACACCCAGTTACAAGCAGATAATATACTTGTCCTTTTAGGAGAGGACTGACAACGCTATCTACAACAGAAATGTAAGTGCCAATTCAATTTAATTAAAAGATCATTGCCGATACTGATTCGGAAAAAAAAGATTATAGACAAAAAGGGAAGGTGAGGTAAAAATAAAAGAGGAAAAAGAGAAGGAAAAAAAACCTAACACATTTCCTTTAAAATATTAACCATTAATATAAAGCACATAATTTTACATGAGTAAAGCTGATGTGGTCCTATTATCTAGACTATTTCACATATAAAGCTGTTTTCCTATTTGTAAATGTGTTTTCCTATTCAAAATCTTAAAAATGCACATACCAAATATAAAACACAATCCCACTAAATCTATAGGCAGTTTCAGGATTTCAAAGTAGACCTCAATAGTTTGGGATTTTTTTTTAAAGGGTAAAACAAATTTTAAGTTTTAAGAATCTTGATTCTAGAAATCCAAGGAATATGAAATGTAAAGGAAAAAAGGAAAATAATTAGTTGCATAAAATACAATGGGCCTGTACAGAAATATCCTCTCAGCGTTGTTAAAATAAGAGTTTTTCCAAATTTTTTAAGCTAACAACTTCATCCAATGGGCATTATAAAGCTGGCATGAATATCTAATGAGAGCACGGACTCTACCACAGGCTACAGCCAAACTACCAATGGGGAGAGCATATAGCACAGTGGTGAAATTGAGATGATAATAATGAAACTTACCTTGAGGAGTCTTATGTGGATTACAGAGCCTGGCACCTGGTGCCGTAGTGAATGCTCAGTAACGCCCCGTTTAAAAAGAGCATGGCATTTAAGAACTCAGGCTCCAGGATCCGCCACCAAGCAGCCTAGGATTTGAAAGCAGGCTTCTCCATCATTTTTAACAGCCATATGACCTTGGGGAAATAAACTATCTCCTCTCCTATAAAATGGGGATAATAATTCTACATGAAGGGCTGTTGTAAGGATTTAATGACATAACCCATGAAAGGCACGTAGTGTTGTACTTGGAACGTAGTAATAAGCCCTCACTGCCTAGCAAAGGATGGGATCCTAAATAAATATTTGTTGAATGACCTAATGAGGTATACTAGGTCTGTTCCATTTTAAAGAGCTTTTCTATAGTTTTAATCCACCTTCTCCTTCTTACTACCAACCTTAACATTCACCTTTTTATCACCGTAGTATTGATATTATTATATGTGGAAATTAAACTTTAACCTGTGTCTCAGCCTTCCTTTCTAGAGGAATTATTCTCGGTTTATCAACTAGCCACTTCAGGAATGAGGTGACACTTGAGTTCTTCTTCACCGTGGCAATTTTTCATTCCAAAAAGACAGAAAGTTCACACTTCAGGGTATCTCTATAATATCTATGCACTTAAGCTGAAAGTCCCCAAGATTAAACTGCATAGCTCTAATGAAGTATATGCCCATCTTACATATATTAGAAAGAAAAGTTAAAGCTCTAAACCATTTTCTGGCTGGTGACTTTGGAAGCTACAAACCAAAAAGGTTTCAAATAATTCATGGAAAGGTTTCCAACATGACTGTCACATTTTTTTTCAAACCTTCAGATCTGTTTATAGCTCCAGAAGGACTGAAAGTTTCAGGAATGTTCACAAATACCACATTAACATTGTATCCACTGAGGGCCATGCATTCCCTCTACACTCCTATCTAATCCTTATCAATACCAGCCAAGGGTCTGATTACTCCCCATGTTCATTCTACCACAATAAACGCCACAGTCCTGGGGGGCTTTGATGTTCATGTCAATATGATTCCAAACACCCTTGGTTAAGGGCCTTGGGCTCCTCAATAGTGTCCTGAACCTCTGATCACCTGAGTCATCTACTACCATGACCACACGTAGGATGCTCTCCTACACAAACTGCAAATATGTCCCCCAAATTAGTTGTTTTTCTATATCTATACTGGATATTTCACAGTATCCAGGGCCCTATACTTTATTTTTCTGCAATTAATCCCACCAGTCTTTTCCTTTACGAATTACGGTTTTCCTGTTAAACTCACATTTCCTTATTTCACAAATAAATAAGCAAGTAGTACCTATATCTCTAATACTTCATTTTCTACTCAATAACCTGAGTTTGAAGACTCCTGGAACACTTAGGGTCCACAGCTGAACCAATCCCTAAGAACCCTGACAAGGAATAGCAGTGAACAATAACTACTACCAAAACATAGTCCAGTAAAGGAGGTGCTTCAAAGATTCAGACCCTAGAAGAGAAACTGGGCAGTCCTGAATCCACCTAGAATCCTAAGAGCAATAGCAAAATAAGCGTAACACAGGGCTCCCATGGAGAGGATCCACTACCGTGTCCTTTAAGATCACTAAACACCGAGCATGAGCTCACAAAGGACGCTTATTTTTATGACATGGAAATTAAATAAGACATCATAATTGGGCAAACAGTTCTACCTAAACTCGTAGACCTACATCCTTTTAACATCGGTGTTATTCTAACAGATTTACTAAATTTCCTCTCACTTGGCAAATTTGGAGCCATTTCAGGCTACAAGAAACAGGTATGTGCTCAGGTTACTTCAGGTGACAGGATAATACAGCAAGAATACATCTAGAAGTTAAGAGGAGGAAAAAAAATGCCTCAGTAGGCCTCAGAACCAGAATCCTGTTCAGAAGACGGGGCAGCTCTTGAAACCCAGTTACAATACCAAGTGCTCTGAGGGACTGTTCTCCACCTTAACCTTTCCCCATCCTGGCGGTCAAAACCTCTGACCCTAATTCCATTTCTCCCTTCGCTACCAACTCGTAACCACTTCTCTTTACTTCACATGTTCACAGATTCTCCTGCCTTGGAATGCATACTTACGGCCTTCTCTCACCTTAAGCGAGTATCTTTAAGGGGCTCCTGTTTAAGCTTGCAAGAAGGCCTGCAGACACTTTTCCTGCTCAGGTGTCAATCCATGATACTACCATCTGGGACCAAGTATTGAGGTCCTGACTCAAAATTCAAGAGACTGACACAAAAGAGACTCTTCATAAAGGGACAGGAGTAAAGCAAGCTCTCTGAGACATCTAGGAAGATCAATGATTAAATGCTCCCAACATCCTGAAGATCAGTCTAGCCTAAAAAGGAGTCCCTGTTATCCCAGCATTCATTATTCAAGTTTTCTTTGTGATGAGAATGCACAGAAAAGCAAAAATTGTGCAAAAAATGACCACTGATAAACTGACCATTCAAACAACTGTCCCTGATATTCACCAGCCTCTACCCCCATCCATCAAATGCCTTCTCTGTTCAGTCTCTCACTGGTGGTCATACAGCCCAACAATTCAAACAAAATGCAAGTCCAGAGCAAAGTGAACACTGAAAATCTGAAACAAAGGATGGAACTTTAGACAAAGATGACGGACAATACTAAAGAAATGTTAGAATCCCAGGCAAACCCATTGACAAATGACAATATAGAAAGGAGTTAAGAAGGTTAGTAATTGTTAAGAGTAATCAGCAAGGACAATAATATGCTAAGTGTCTCAGGAATGATAATTATTTGATTATGAGAGACTACTGGGGGAAAATAATAATACTCTTAAATAGTCTGCAAAAATATCCAACATTACAATTGCATTACTACTTAAAAGATATCCAGTCACATTATTACAGTCACCCCCTGGTATTCATGGGGTGGGGGGGGCTGATTGGTTCCAGGACTCCCACCCCCACCCCCTACCCACTGCTGATAACAAAATCCACAAATGCTCAAGTCCCTTATATAAATGAGGTAGTACAGGCAGCCCTCAGTATCCATGGATTCAGAACCCACAGGGATCAACTGTATATAAAACTTAATACGAATATGTATGTCAGAAACAATCAGCACTTGATACCACTCTTCCTTCTAAAACTCAGTAAACTCAGTACATATTTTTCAACTACAGCTTGAACTTTTGTTAAATAAAATAAGCTTACTTCTAAAATCTGATTTTATTTTTCAAAATAAAGTCTCAATTTCACCCGCCTTCCTTAAAAGCAGTCTTTTTCTGGTATCAAATTTCCTCCTGCTATAGTTCCAAAACAGTATTACTTTATATTCCTGAATATAGTACAATGCCAACCAACAACAATATGTATGCTCCAAACTCTACAATGGGGCGGGCTGGGGTGGGCGGGGGTAATTGGCGGGGGATTGGAGGAGGAGGAGAAGAAGGTGGTCTCAGGCTGGTTAGGTTTCCGGCTTAAAACTTTCAAGGTAGCTAATGCTGCCACTTACAAGAAACTTCACTTCCTAAAGAAAATGTTTTCCTCTGTCAGTTTTAAAATTATTATTCTGAGTGCAACTTATAACCCAAAAGAAATGCTAGTTTAAAAGGAAAGACTTGTTATTGATTTCCAAATCCTAGTAAGGAAAGTGGGTCAATCCCCTAAAATTGGGATTCTCCTTCTCACCCACCCCCCTGGAAGCCACCAAGCAAGAAGGCAGACAAAAGAGACCAATGCTAGGGTTGTGTCTGCACCAGGCCAAGACCCCAGATCATCCATCCTAACACTGTATGCAGCACCATAAAACTTTAAGTTCATCACACAGTACTTGTTACCGATGCTTGGTTATTTTTATGTTGAGGAATTTCAGAAACAAATACAAAACTGCATTAAAGTGTGAAAATATGAATGTTTAAATAAATTCCTATTTCTATTAGCCTCACCATCAATGACTTCTATTAGCAATGAAATGTAATGAAATTAATCCCTGAAAACTGTCTACAGGTTTCTCACCACAGCAGAGTATCATTAATAGTTAATCTAGCCACTAAACAGAACAAAGGCACTCTTAACCCTCGCTCTGTTGGGGAGACAGAAGAAGTAACACAAGTTCTTAGATAACTGAGCTGTTACACTCAGGGTGAGATCCAATGCTCTATTCACCATGAAATCAAGTTTTAAAACATTCTCTATTTTATACTTACAAAATAATTATCACTTGTACATTTTACTAGTATAATATATGAATTTTAGAAATTATATCAGAGAATAGTAATCAGAAAAAGGAAGTATTTTTATAATGCTAACCTAAAGATAGTTTTTCTTACTAGATATTAATATACAACTGAAACTACTCGGTTCTCCAAAATTATGACTTACAATGTCCTAAATTAAGACTGTTTAATTTCATTTACCATTTTGGCACATAAAGAACTCTGGGTTCACCAAAGAAGTCAAGGCCCACTCAACCATCTTAAAAAGAAAATTCACTATCTTAAGAGGTGACAAAATTATTGTGCAAGGTTTATTTAAATGTGTAAGAAAACAAGCCATATCAAAATGTGTGCGTATAAGGAGGAATTAGTGTCCCCAACTCCTAACCAACATTAACTTTCAAACTTAGGAACTGAAATTTATGTGATATAGTCCAATTTTTCCACCTTTCTATACTCCTTCAGTAAGAACAGGTACTGAGCTAGGTGTTACCTGAGCAGGGGGAAGAAAAAATATGTCACAAAAATATGTAAGGCAAAATTCCTTCCCTTAGAGAGTTCACAGCCTAATATTTAACATTTAGCTTGAACCAAATAGCTTATTTAAGCCCCTTATATGAATTAACTCATTTAATCCCCACAACAACTGGAGAAGGTACGTACTCAATATTTCCATTTTACATGCATAGAAACTGAAGCTTTGAAAGTTTAAGAAATTTTCTCAAGATTCCAGGGCTAAACAACTCCACTTAGAATAGCATCAAAAATAAAATATTTAGGAATAAATTCAACCAAGGTGAGAGACTTGTACAATGAAAACTACAAAACACTGTTGAAAAAAGTTAAAGACCCAAATAATTGGAAAGACATCCTGTGTTCATGGATTGGAAGATTTACTATTGTTAAGATGGCAATATTCCTCAAATTGATCTACAGAGTCATACAATCCCTATCAAAATTCCAACTGCCTTTTTTTGCAGAAATCAACAAGCTGACCCTAAAATTCATATGGAAATGTCAAGGGACCCTGAATAGGCAAAACAATCCTTAAAAAAGTAGAACAAAGTTGCAAGGCTCACACATAAATTTCAAAACTTACTACAAAGCTACAGTAATCAAAACAGTGGGGAACTGGCATAAAGATAGACATATAGATCAATGCAATGGAATTAGAGTGCAGAAATAAACCCTCACATTACAGTCAACTGATTTTTGACAAGCGTGCCAAGGTCATTCAATTGGGAAAGACAGTCTCTTCAAAAGATGGTGCTCAAAACTGGATGTCCACATGCAAAAGAATAAAGCTGGACTCCTGTTGCACACCATATACAAAATATTAATTCAAACTGGACCAAAGACCTAAATATAAAGGCTGAAAGTATAAAATTTTTAAAAGGAAACATAGGTGTAAACCTTTATTTTCGATTAGGTTAAAGTTTCTTAAATATGACACCAAAAGCACAAAGAACAGAAGAATAAATAGATGCATTGAACGTAAGAATTAAAAACTTTTGTGCTCGCTTCAGCAGCACATATACTAAAATTGGAATGATACAGAGAAGATTAGCATGGCCCCTGCGCAAGGATGACACGCAAATTCGTGAAGCATTCTATATTTTTTCACAGCAAAGGAAACCATAAACAAGACGAAAAGACAGCCCTCAGAATGGGAGAAAAGATTTGCAAACGGAGCAACTGACAAAGGATTAATCTCCAAAATATACAAACAGCTCATGCAGCTCAATATCAAAAAACCAAACAACCCAATCCCAAAATGGGCAGAAGACCTAAACAGACATTTCTCCAAAGAAGATATACAGATTGCCAACAAACACATGAAAGGATGCTCAACATCACTAATCATTAGAGAAATGCAAATCAAAACTACAATGAGGGGGCTTCCCTGGTGGCACAGCAGTTGAGAGTCCGCCTGCCGATGCGGGGAACACGGGTTCGTGCCCAGGTCCGGGAAGATCCTACCTGCGGCGCAGCGGCTGGGCCCGTGAGCCATGGCGGCTGAGCCTGCACGTCCGGACCCTGTGCTCCGCAACGGGAGAGGCCACAACAGTGAGACGCCCGCGTACCGCAAAAAAAAAAAAAAAAAAAAAAAAAAAAAAAGTACAGCAAGGTATCACCTCACGCTGGTCAGAATGGCCATCATCAAAAAATCTACAAACGGCTTCCCTGGTGGCGCAGTGGTTGGGAGTCCGCCTGCCGATGCAGGGGACACCGGTTCGTGCCCCGGTCGGGGGAGATCCCACATACCGCGGAGCGGCTGGGCCCGTGAGCCATGGCCGCTGAGCCTGCGCGTCCGGAGCCTGTGCTCCGCAACGGGAGAGGCCACAACAGTGAGAGGCCCGCGTACCGCAAAAAAAAAAAAAAAAAATCTACAAACAACAAATGCTGGAGAGGGTGTGGAGAAAAGGGAACCCTCCTGCACTGTTGGTGGGAATGTAAATTGATACAGCTACTATGGAGAACAGTACGGAGGTTCCTTATAAAAACAGAATTACCATATGATCCAGCAATCCCACTACTGGGCATATACCCAGAGAAAACCATAATTCAAAAAGACACGTGCACCCCAGGGTTCATTGCAGTACTATTTACAATAGCCAGGTCATGGAAGCAACCTAAATGCCCATCGACAGATAAATGGATTAAGATGTGGTACATATATACAATGGAATTATTACTCAGCCATAAAAAGGAACGAAATTGGGTCATTTGTTGAGACGTGGATGGATCTAGAGACTGTCATATAGAGTGAAGTAAATCAGAAAGAGAAAAACAAATATAGTATATTAACGCATATATGTGGAAGCTAGAAAAATGGTACAGATGAACCGGTTTGCAGGGCACAAATTGAGACACAGATGTAGAGAACAAACGTATGGACAGCAAGGGGAGAAAGCGGCAGGGGGCGGGGGGATGAACTGGGCAATTGGGATTGATATGTATACACTAATATGTATAACATGGATAAACTAATAAGAACCTGCTGTATAAAAAATAAAATAAAATTCAAATTTTTTAAAAAAAAATAAATTCTAAAAAAATGCTGGAGAGGGTGTAGAGAAAAGGAACCCTCTTGCACTGTTGGTGGGGATGTAAACTGATACAGCCACTATGGAGAACAGTATGGAGGTTCCTTAAAAAACTAAAAATAGAACTACCATACGACCCAGCAATCCCACTACTGGGCATATACCCTGAGAAAACCATATTTCAAAAAGAGTCATATACCACAATGTTCACTGCAGCTCTACTTACAATAGCCAGGATGTGGAAGCAACCTAAGTGTCCATCGATGGATGAATGGATAAAGAAGATGTGGCACATATATACAATGGAATATTACTCAGCCATAAAAAGAAACGAAATTGGGTTATTTGCAGTGAGGTGGATGGACCTAGAGTCTGTCATACAGAGTGAAGTAAGTCAGAAAGAGAAAAACTAATACCATATGCTAACACATATATATGGAATCTAAAAAAAAAATGGTTCTGAAGAACCTAGGGGCAGGACAGGAATAAAGACACAGATGTAGAGAATGGACTTGAGGACACAGGGAGGGGGAAGGGTAAGCTGGGACGAAGTGAGAGAGTGGCATGGACATATATACACTACCAAATGTAAAATAGCTAGTGGGAAGCAGCTGCATAGCACAGGGAGATCGGCTCGGTGCTTTGTGACCACCTAGAGGGGTGGGATAGGGAGGGTGGAAGGGAGACGCAAGAGGGAGGAGATAGGAGGATATATGTATGCATACAGCTGATTCACTTTGTTATACAGCAGAAACTAACAAAACATTGTAAAGCAATTATTCTCCAATAAAGATGTTTAAAAAAAAGAAAAACATTTCATAAGACTATAGCTGCCATAGACGGTGATTCCTCCAATGGATCTCGACAAAGTAAACTGTAAACCTCTGGAAAGGACTCACCATTCTAAATGCCATTAAGAACATTCATGATTTTCCAGGGAAGAGGTCAAAATATTAACATTAACAGGAGTTTAGAAGAAATGGACTCCAACCCTTATGAATGACTTTGAGGGGTTCAAGATTTCAATGAAGAATCAACTGCAGGTGTGGTAGAAACAGCAGGAGAACGAGAGTTAGAAGTGGAGCCTGAAGATGTGACTGAATGGCTGCCATCTCATGAGAAGATTTCACGGATAAGGAGTTGCTTTTTATGAATGAGGAGAGAAAGTGGTTCCTTGAGATGGAATCTACTCCTGGTGAAGATGCTGTATAAGATTGTTGAAATGACAACAAAGGATTTAGAATATGGCATAAACTTAGTTGATAAAGGAGCACCAGGATTTGAAAGGATTGACTCCAATTTTGAAAACAGTTCCACTATGGGTAAAATGCATGCTACAGAGAAATCATTCGTGAATGGAAGAGTCAATCATTGTGGCAAACTTCACTGTTGTCTTATTTTAAGAAACTGCCGTAGCCTTCCCAAACTTCAGTAGCCACCACCCTGAACAGTCAGCAGCCATCAACCCTGATGCAGAGTCTTCTACTAGGAAAAAGATTGGGGCTTCCCTGGTGGCGCAGTGGTTAAGAATCCGCCTGCCAATGCAGGGGACACGGGTTCAAGCCCTAGTCCGGGAAGATCCCACATGTCACAGAGCAACTAAGCCCACGTGCCACAACTACTGAGCCTGCACTGTAGAGCCCATGTGCCACAACTACTGAGCCCACATGCCACACCTACTGAAGTCCGCACGCCTAGAGCCCGTGCTCCGCAACAAGAGAAGCCACCGCAATGAGAAGCCTGTGCACCACAGCAGAGAGTAGCCCCCGCTAGAGGCAACTAATGAAAGCCCGCGTGCAGCAACAAAGACCTAATGCAGCCAAAAATAAATAAATAAATAAATTTATTAAAAAGAAAAAAGATTATGACTTGCTGAAGGCTCAGATGATGGTTGGTAGTTTTAGCAATAAAGCATTTTTTAATTAAGGTATACACATTTGTTTAGACATAATGCTGTTGCATACTTAATAGACTACAGTATAGTATAAATATAACTTTTATATGCACTGGGAACCCCCCCCCAAAAAAAAGAATTAAAAACTTTTGTGCATCAAAGAATACTGTCAAGAAAACAAAAGGACAATCCACAGAATGGGAGTAAATATTTGCAAGTCATGTAACTGATAAGGGACTAGCATCCAGAATATATAAACAACTCTTACAACTTGGCAATTAAAAAAAAACAACAACCCAATTTAAAACTGGGCCAAGGATTTAAATAGACATTTTTTGAAAGAAGAAATACAAATGGCCAAATAAGCACATGAAAAGATGCTCACCATTATTTGTCATTAGGGAAATGCAAATAGAAACAACAATGAAATACCACTTTATAGCCACCAGGATGGCTATAATCAAAAGAACAAGCGTTAGCGAGGATACTGAGAATTTGGCACCTTCGTGCATGGCTGGTAAGAATGTAAAATGGTACCTTTGCTTTGGAAAACAATCTGGCAGTCCTTCAGAAAGTTAAACCAAGAGTTACCATATGACCCAACAATTCCACTCCTCGTTATAAACCCAAGAGAAAACATGTTAATACTGTTCACATAAAACCTGTACACAAATGTTGGTAATGGCGTTATTCATAATATCCAAGAAGTGGAAACAACCCATATGTCCATTAATTGATGAATGGATAAACAAAATGTGGTATATCCATACATAAAGAAAATGAAGTACTGATACATGCTACCTCATGGATGAATCTTTAAAACATTACAAAGGGGCTTCCCCGGTGGCACAGTGCTTAAGAATCTGCCTGCCAATGCAGGGGACACGCGTTCGAGCCCCGGTCCGGGAAGATCCCACATGCCGCGGAGCAACTAAGCCCATGTGCCACAACTACTGAGCCTTGCGCTCTAGAGCCCGCGAGCCACAACTACTGAAGCCTGTGCGCCTAGAGCCCGTGCTCCTCAACAAGAGAAACCAACTCAAGGAGAAGCCCGCACACCTCGACAAAGAGTAGCCCCCGCTCACCGCAACTAGAGAAAGCCCACGCGCAGCAATGAAGACCCAATGCAGCAAAAAAAAAAAGTTCTTCCTCACTTCTGGAGATGGGACGTGGAATGAGGAATGGCAGTCAGGGGGATTTTACCATTACCTGCACTTGGATTTTTTATAGGTATTACCTGCGTAATTAAAAATAATTTTCTTAAATAATGTTAACTGTTACCAAAGGATATCCATTTAAAATAAATCCCTTTCGGTACTTTCCTGGTGGTCCACTGGGTAAGACCCCGCGCCCCCAATGCAGGGAGCCGGGTTCAATCCCTGGTTGGGGAAATAGATCCTGCATGCATGCCACAACTAAGAGTCTGCATGCCACAACTAAGACCCAGCGCAGCCAATAATTACTTAATTAATTAATATTTTAAAAATAATTTCAGGTGGATTTCAGATCTAAATTTAAAGGCAAAACAGTAAAACTTTAAAATAATACAAAGGAGAACATTTTAAAAATTAAATAAAATAAAATAGACCCCTTTTGTACTTACATGGCTTTCAAATGGAGAGTCTACAAAAAGCCTGCCATCACACCATTATAAATAGTCTCCAAAATGCCGATTTTCACTTTCAAATAAAATTCACAGTTTAATCAAGGTCAAAGCAATGTTCTGTTGGAATTGTGAGAGTGTTATACTGAAGGGGAAAAAACACAACAGCTGAATATTCTGACACTGTTCTATCATAAAAAAGGGAATCTCATGGAGGTTGTACAAAATTGGTCATTTAAAACTAGCTTTAAAAACTAAATTCAGTCTGCTCCTTCTAATTTTATCATGAACAGGCTCTTAAAACAAAATAAAAGTGCTGAAATAAACTGGTAAACTAAAAAAACAACCTATCTAGGGCTTCCCTGGTGGCACAGTGGTTGAGAGTCCGCCTGCTGATGCAGGGGACACGGGTTTGTGCCCCGGTCCGGGAAAATCCCACATGCCGTGGAGCAGCTGGGCCCGTGAGCCATGGCCACTGAGCCTGTGTGTCCAGAGCCTGTGCTCCGCAACGGGAGAGGCCACAACAGTGAGAGGCCCGCCTACCGCAAAAAACAAACAAACAAACAAACAAAAACAGCCTATCTAAAAATATAGGTAATTAATTTAGCAAGCCCCAAATGAGCAAGTCTCAACAAACGGAGAAGGCATGCTTATGAAAGATACACTACTGCTGTAGAAAAACAGAATCCCATACATGACAGTTTAAGATAAAAACAAAAAATTTTAAGTAGAGCCATCTGAATCATTAGGTGCTTTTGTTAGACCATGCAAAGGAGGAAGGCATGTGGTCAAAGTGCCAGTGCAATTACAAAGCAAGAAGCACTCTCCACAAAAGAACCACAGCAATACAGAGGTCAGTGTAAAATGGCTCAAGAACAGAGTTAAGAAATTCTACTCCTGCTTTTTTCTTTGAAAAATAACTTCCTTCCAGTCACGCAATTATCCATTTTAATAACAAAATAGTTCCTCAGTTTCCACTGAAATATACCTACCAAAGTTCTTTTTTTTTTTTACCCTACTGAAGTATTTTAACTTGTCTGTTTACCCACCTTTTTCTAAAGTCTAACTCAGTCTGAAATTTGGACTGAGACTACAAGGTGTGGCAGCAGGGGGTACTACTTGGACTGACAGTATTCTATTTCTTGAGTTAAGGTGTGGGTATACAGGTGCCTATTTTACTGTTCCCTAAACTTACATTCATAATTCATGTAACACATGCATGAAAGATATCACAACTTTAAAAAATGTTTTTAACCAGAAGAATTAATGAAAGATGTGCCAGGGCAAAAGTGGAACACTGTGCATCTTAAAATTACTACCTAGTCACCTCTTAGTTTTTTCCATTGCTCTCATCACGTATTCTCTTATTTACTCCCCTGAAATACAGGTAAACCTCAGCTACCAGGGCTTCGAGGAATAAGTGATTTTTTAAAGATTTATTATTTTTTTTTTATTTATTTATTTTGCTGTACGTGGGCCGCTCACTGTTGTGGCCTCTCCCGTTGCGGAGCATAGGCTCCGGATGTGCAGGCTCAGCGGCCATGGCTCACGGGCCCAGCCGCTCCGCGGCATGTGGGATCTTCCCGGACCGGGGCACGAACTCGTGTCCCCTGCACCGGCAGGTGGACTCTCAACCACTGCGCCACCAAGGAAGCCCTATTTATTTATTTTATTTATTTTTGGCTGTGCTGGGTCTTAGATGCGGCATGAGGGCTCTTCACTGTGGTGCGTGAGCTTCTCTCCAGTTGTGGCATGCGCGTTTTCTCTTCTCCGGTTGTGGCACACAGGCTCCAGGGCATGTGGGCTCTGTAATTGTGGTGCAGGGGTTCCAGAGCGCGTGGGCTCTGTAGTTTGCGGCATGCCTGCTCTACTTGAGGCACACAAGCTCAGCAGTTGTGGCACTCGGGCTTAGTCGCCCCCCGGCATGTGGGACCTTAGTTCCCTGACCAGGGATCGAACCCACGTCCCCTGCATTGCAAGGTGGATTCTTTACCACTGAACCACCAGGGAAGTCCCGGAATGAGTGATTCTTGACAGCCATGTGTTCACAGTTGAAAGATTCCTTACCTCATTTAAACCATTCTGGACTGAAACATTCACATTGAGGATAATACAAAGTTTCTTGGCTACCTTAAAGCCTTTCATTTTAGGCACTACACCCATATTCTCAGGGCCTCTGAAAGGTAGCTGAAGGTCTGCTTCTGCACTGAGGGCTCCAGATTAAGACAGTGCTTTTTACTTATTGCTTTTCTGTGTTGTCCCATACAGTCCGCCATGTCACTATATATGCACCCTTCTAACTGGCTCATTCTAAACTGCTGAGAAAACTATTGGTAGGTAGTTTCTCACAATGTACATAAAGTTTCCCCTGAACTATCTGTAACAACTGAATGTCTGAATCCTACATCAATGCTCATCAAGAGTGCCGGTCCTGCTCTCTTCCAAGGGTCCCACTGCCACAGTACATCTGCTTCTCTTTGAACATATGTTTTGTACTTTCCCAAGTGGTAAGTTCTATAACTGTGGCTTGCACACGGAATATAAAAGTATGACAGGTGGGCTTCCCTGGTGGTGCAGTAGTTGAGAGTCAGCCTGCCGATGCAGGGGACACGGGTTCGTGCCCCGGTCCGGGAAGATCCCACATGCCACGGAGCGGCTGGGCCCGTGAGCCATGGCCGCTGAGCCTGCGTGTCTGGAGCCTGTGCTCCGCAGTGGGAGAGGCCACAACAGTGAGAGGCCCGCGTACCGCAAAAAAAAAAAAAAAAGTATGCCAGGCTCCTCTGTATTACAATGGAAACATTAACCCTTGCTTTGTATTATGATGGCAATTTGACAGGGATTACGTATGTATCTTCATAAAAACACTATGAGGTAGATACAAACATCAGCTCGATTTTATAGATGAGTAAAGGAGGGTAAAAGCCTAAAATATAAGGTAACATGTTTAAAGTCACCCAGCTATTAAGTGGCTGACACAGAACTTGGCCCTAGGTCTATAAAACTCTGAACTGAATGCTATTATTATCTACAGTAATATACTGACACTCCCAAACTGACCTAATCTCTCAGTTTCAGAAATCCAAATTCCTGAGGTAGCGATTACACTATTCCAATTCATCTTTTTCTAGCCAGGCTACCCCAACCACAAGATGCTAGACCACCTGCACTGGGGTCACAATGCACACCTAATCCAATCCCTTCAGGGGACATAGCACACAACAGAGCCACATCCAACAGGGCTGCCGGGGGGCACCTCCAGTCTTCACATGTGCTCCGACTTCCTGACAGCCCAAGAAGTTGGAAGAGAGTGTGACTGACATGCATCAGGCCCAAACCCCAGAGTTCAAAGAATGGGAATGCAAAGGAAAAATTCCGGTTTGGGTAAGAGTTTTCATCAAGCCCTACAGCACCCACTGCAAATTTCTGTCCCAGTTCACCTCATTATTCAAATTTTTCTACTCAAAATGTTAATTACCTAATGTTTACCAGCACTGTATTTAGGACGGTGCGAATCAAATAAAAAATCCTGTCAAGAGTTCCTTAGGTTTTCTCATCAGAGGTTCTGGTGAAAAAAAAATTCACAGTGAAATATTTCTTCCTCTAAAGGTTCCTATGTTGTGTGAGATCTGAAACAAAGGAAGAGCTATGCCTGGACCTCCATCATTTTTGTAAAACCCTTTTTTTCTACAGCTGATGACTAAAATCTCTAATACTGTGTTTCAGCAAATATTCTTCTTTAAGAAAAAGTTTGTGCTGCTTAACAATCTTAAGTAATCCTTCCCTTATCTAGACTTACGCTGCCCAGTGCAGCAGTCACTAGCGACCGTTAGCTACCAAGCACTTGAAATGTGGCAAACCTGAACAGATGCTCAGCACAAAACAGAATGAAAAGTATTTCATTAATACTTTTATGCAGATTACATGTTGATATGATACTATTTTGGATATGCTGGGTTAAACATATTATTAAATTGTATTATTGGATTCATGGAATACTATTCAGCTATAAAAAAGAATGAAATTTGGACACATGCTACACATGCATGAACCTTCAAAACATGCTAAATGAAGCAAGCCAGACACATTAGGACAAATACTGTATAATTCCACTTACATGAAATACCTAGAATAAGCAAATTAAGAGACACAGAAAATAGAGCAGAGATTACCAGGCGCTGGGAAGGGGAAATGGAGAGTTACGGTTCAGAGTCCACGGGGAAAGCGCCTCACTCAAGGTAGTAAGAGGGACTGCAAGAGTTACCTCAAATTCTCAGTACAGAGGACATAAACGCTGCTAGCAAATCAGTTCAAGGTTTTTTAAAGTGCCTCCAATGAACCCTACTGAATTTAACCCCACAAATAGAAAAGTCTAGTAAACTGGTTTACTACCATCAAGCTTAAAAGACAAGTCTTATTTTTTCCTACTGAAGAATGAATTTGAAGAGCACGAGAACACTCTGAAACCTCATAGCCATTTCCACAAACCATTCCACAACTGCTTCCTAACAAACGTCTTCAAAATACTCTGACAAACAGAGCTTTGTGCGGAGAGCACTTCTCTATATAAAAGACACAATTTTACAGAGGTGACACTGTACACACAGAAGCAAACAAGTTGATGTTCTTCTGATTTACAGTATTCAGTGCTCTAAATTTAACAAGGTTTCCAAATCTCAATTTAAAACCACATTCCCTGGCTTCTAACTTAAGAGAGACATTTACTTTTGTCTCATACTTCTTAAGGCAATGAACTAGTGTTGTACCTCTAAACACAGAAGAGGGTATGTTGTAAGAAATTATTTCCAATTAGTTTATATAAGAGTACTTAGAAGGCAGATCCCAAATGTATAAAGCATGTTTCCTAAAAATCCAATATGCAGTGAAATATAAGATAGAGGAATTTCAGGAAAATAAAAACAAAAAGTAGGATTTAAGTCAGCTGACTTTACCAGAACTAAATCTACTCTCAGGAAGCCAAAGGAGAAACAGCATCATAGTCACCCTCGTATTTCAACATTTAAGGAATGCTTATGCAGCTACTCACTGACACAGAATAAAAATAATAACAACTACAACAATAATAACAACAGCTAACACTGATATCAAGCTCCCTGCCTGCTACCTGTTGTGAGGACTTTCCCTTTATTAGCTCATTTCATCCACACAAACCTTCCATGGAGTCAGTATTGTAATTATCACCCTTGTTTACTGATGAGGAAACAGAGGCCTAAGAGAAGGTAGATAACTTTGCCCGAGGTCACACAGCTAGTAAACAAATGGCAGAGACAAACCCAGGCAACCTGGCTCCAGAAGCCACTACTACATACTGCTTCTCATAATAGTTACAGGGGGGTCACAACAACATTTATGGTGGGTTGGGGCTCAAGTGTCATAAACTAACTTAAAAAATGTACAGACTAAGAATACTTATTGAGCCCCTCCCTCATCCACTGGGCAAACTCTAGGGAAACTTCAGGAACCATAACTCACTAGTGTGACAAAACTATCAAAATGAAATAAACCAATTTTATTTTAGAAATAAAAAAAACAAATGGACTGTTAGAAATAGCAAATCAACTGCCAATCACAGATCTTTAGTTTTACAGAGTTCAGTAACATACTGGCAGAAACCACACACCGTGGTAACAACTGCTGGAAACACAAGGTAGGGTGCAGAGCAACACATTTATGTCTTGCTGCACTTTCCTCAATAAACTTCACTAAATGTCGTCCTATTCAACATTTGTGGATTTTTCAAAAGACCCTGGCTTCCCTTGACAGAGGGACCATCTCATTCCACAAGCTGTGCCAACACCCTCTGGCCTGCGGCTCCAGCTGTAGAAGATTTGGTACACAGAGGACCTCGCCAGCAGTCACCTGAAGGGCCTTCAGAGATTGTCACATTCTGGCCAACTGTTGTTACCTCCAAGCCAGCAAAGTTTTATCAAGCTTCAATACAGTCAACAAAACCTTTACTAAATCATCTGTACAATTCCTTTTCGTTTTTAATTAAGTTAAAATTTACATACAGTAAAATCCACCCTTTAGTGTTCAGTGCTGCAGGCTGTGAGAAACAGACAGCTGTTGGAGCCAGCCCCACAACAAGATACAGCAGAGTTCCATGGCCCAGAGCAATTCCCCCAGGCCGCTCTAAGTCCAGCCTCCGCCCCCCCCCCAGCTCCCAGCATCTTGCCCTCTCCAATACACACACACAGACTGTACAGTCTTGGTGCTTCTGTATCTGGCTTCTTTCACTAAGCATAATACATGTTAGATCCATCCATTTGTTGCAACAGTTTTATTTATTTTTAGTAGCTCATTTATTTTTATTGCTCAGCAATATTCCACTGCATGGAATGTGTCACAGTTGGTTTATCCATTTACCAGTTGAGAGAAATCTGAACAGTTCCCGTCTTTGGCACTTGTAAACAAAACCAAAAACAAACTAACAAAAAAGCTGCTATAAAACTCGAGCGCATGTTTCTGTATGAACATGTAAGTTTTTACTTCGTTTGGGTAAAACGCAGGAGTGGGTCACACAGTCTGGCACGTGAGGGGTGGAACGTCTCCTCGTCCTCTCCAGCACTTGGCACAGTTTCTCTTTATGTTAAGAACCACTACGAACCTGGGGAGAAGTATCTCCTGGTAATTTACATTTCCCTAATGACTGATAAAATGGACCATCTTTTTATGTGCTTGTCTAAATACCTTCTTTAGTAAAATGTCAGATCTTTCATCCACCTTTTCATTGGGGTCTTTTTCTTTTGCCCATTCTTTAACTGAGTTTGCAAAGTTCTATATATATTCTGGATAAAAGCCCTTTATCAGATATGTGATTTGCAAGTATTTTCTGTCAGTTTGTGACTTCTCTTTTTGTTATCTTAAGAGCATCTTTTAAAAAGCAGAAGACTTTGATGGAAGTCCAATTTTTAAAAAATAAATCTTGCTTTTCGTATCCTATATAAGAAATTTTTGCCTAATTCAAGTCACAAAGATTTTTTTCCTGTTTTCTTCTGGTAGTCTGTAGTTTTACATTTAAGCCTATAATCCATTTTGAGTTAATTTTGTGTATTGTGTACCAAAGTATCAATTACTTTTTTATTTTTATAGCTTGATCCAAAGTTCTGGCCCTTATCACAGTATTTATTTGACAAGTGTTTTCTAAGCACCTATATTTGGCCTAGGGATGTAAGAGTAAATAAGAGAACACAACATAATCAACTCACTAAAATACATAGTTAGCAGTATGAAAACAGAGTAAGTCCACGCACAATGGCAGGAGAAAGGACTCAGCACCTAACAGCTAGGAGGGGTGGTATTTATACTGAGCAGCAGTTCACCAGGCAGAGAACAACATTCTAGGAAGAAGAAATAACACAAGCAATATCCAAAAATGTTAAAGAATAAGGGCTGTTCAGGGGGACGGAATTCTTCTTGACCATTTTTTATTCATAGCAGACACTACCGCATGCTAGCATTTTGGGCAGGATGTTTTAAGGGACTAAAAAGCTAAAAACCCCATTAAACACGAAAGCAACAAAACTCAACCCAATCACTACTACAGTATAATAATCTTTCTGCACCTATAAAAGCAAACAAAATTACCAAATAAATAGGCCTTCAGAATAAGCTGACAACCCCCAGCCTAGGAGTCGCCCTAGCCCCTTCCCCAGCTGACTCTCCACCAGCCCTGCTGAAGA
Source organism: Phocoena sinus (assembly GCF_008692025.1). Lineage (NCBI taxonomy): Eukaryota > Metazoa > Chordata > Mammalia > Artiodactyla > Phocoenidae > Phocoena > Phocoena sinus. The sequence continues at coordinate 88,842,292 of NC_045771.1, forward strand.
GAGAGGAGACAAAGGCACCCAACAGAGCCTGCCTCCCTCAAGGGGTCTTCACTTGGCCCTCCATCACACCCTTCATCACCACCAAGGAACCAGCAACAGCACCTGTTCAGCTTAGAATTGCCACCTTCACAGACCCTGTTCAGCCCACTGAGATCGGGTTATTCACATCACCAGCACCACTAATCTGCCCTATTTTCCCAGCCCCTGGCCCAACCCTCGGGGACCCCTCCTCAATGCCCACTGGAACTTAAGAATCCTCAGCAATTCTCTACATCCTCTGCCAACTCTCTAAAAGAATTGTTTCTTGCCCTAACAGGACTGGCTGCCGCTGAGGACTTTTCCTGCAGGCCCCGGGAATGGAGGCCCTTGTTCCTCCAACGTCCCTCTTCTGCAGGGACAGGTGGAGGTCGGGCTACTATTCTCACTGTCCCCAGAGGTTGACTTTCCCATTCTTAAGAGTGACTACTCGGTTCAGATGGGAGAGCACCATACTACCAAGTAAAGTGCAAATTTCGCATAAGCCCCTTCAACTAAAGGCTTCCTCCCATCTCAACATTTTGAACAGCATTACCTAATTTTTTTGGTAACATCTTTATTGGAGTATAATTGCTTTACAATGGTGTGTTAGTTTCTGCTGTATAACAAAGTGAATCAGCTATACATATATCCCCATATCTCCTCCCTCTTGCATCTCCCTCCCACCTTCCCTATCCCACCCCTCTAGGTGGTCACAAAGCACCGAGCTGATCTCCCTGTGCTACGTGGCTGCTTCCTGCTAGCTATTTCACATTTGGTAGTGTATGTATGTCCATGCCACTCTCTCATAAATTTTTTACAAAAGCAAAAGAAATATGGGAACATATGTATATGTATAACTGATTCACTTTGTTATAAAGCAGAAACTAACACACCACTGTAAAGCAATTATACCCCAATAAAGATGTTTTAAAAAAAAAGCAAAATAAATATATGTGTGTGATAAAAATACACTTAAAAATCAAGCAAACGTTAAACAAATTAAAGACACGTTTCCACTTCACCTACATAATTTTTTGAATGAAATCTTTTCCATATACCCCATAAGTAGGATGATGGATAAAACTCCTGTTTTAAGAATTTCACATTTTATTAACCATTTTGAAAAAGATATTGGGGGATTTCCCTGATGGCGCACTGGTTAAGAATCTGCCTGCCAATGCAGGAGACACGGGTTCGAGCCCTGATCCAGGAAGATCCCACATGCCGCGGAGCAATTAAGCCCGTGTGCCACAACTACTGAGTCCACACACCTCAACTACTGAAGCCTGCGCACCTAAGCCCGTGCTCTGCAACAAGAGAAGCCACCGCAATGAGAAGCCCGCGCACCGCAATGACGTGCAGGCTCTGCTTGCCACAGCTAGAGAAAACCCACGCGCAGCAACGAAGACCCAACGCAGCCCGCAAGAAACAAAAAAAAGGTTTTGGTAAAATAACTTTTCAGAAATTAAGAATAAAGAAAAGTAATAAACCTTGTAAATATAAAGTCAACTGCTGACTGGATAAAACTGCATCTGTATTCATTACTGTGAAGCTTTACATTTATTATTTGCAGGACAAATAAAACTTTCTTTAACTGAAACCCTAGCACTTTCTTCTATCATACCCCACACTTTGAAGAAAACCTCACCTATCCCACATGCCAAAACACAGTCCCACAGTTTCTACCCTGAGAGAGTAGTCCAGAGACTGGCATCTTGCAAAACAATCACAGATTCTTAGGAAATTCCCTGGTGGTCCAGTGGTTATGACTCCACGTTTTCACTGCCAGGGCCCAGGTTCAATCCCTGGTTGGGGAACTAAGATCTCGCAAACTGCGTGGTGAGGCCAAAAAAAAGAAAAGAAAAAAATAAGAATAATCACAGATTCTTAGAGGTGAAGGAGACCTGAGAGGTCATTTGATCATGCCTATCACTTCTAATTTTTGCAAAGGTTGATCTTCCCTTCTCTCTCCCATTGGCCACAAGTCCTTGATGGCAAGGTCTTCCTCTCTCTACTCCTAAGAACTGAAACACAAGGCCCCTGACACAGGAGGCATGCAATAAAAGCTGCTGATAACAATACCAGATTAAGAGGTAGCTCTCAATCATCATTCTTCCCAACTCCTGTACCATCTGACAAAGGGCACACCCTTCTCTTCTAGCTTACTCCTCCTTAAACAACCTAAGTATCAAGCATCTTCTCTCCATAATTTCAGTAATAATCTCAGGACTGAACCTGGAGCCATAAAACCTGGGTTGAATCCCAAGCCCTTGTTAGTTTTGGGGAAAGATGCTGAAACTTGTTAGGTCTCAGTTTTCTGATCTTTAAAATATGAGATTCAGAGCTCTGATGTTCTATAATTTTTTCTATTTAACTAAATCTTAATGATTTCTTTGTGATATTACCCTTTACCCTGTCATTTTTTAAGGCCTACCAAAAAAATCAGAACCTAAAAGAACACTACAGCTAACCTATCTATTTCTAGTTAAGGAAAATCAGTACACTATAATTACCTTAAAGAGGAACTTTTAAAAATTAGAAATATTAACCTTTTCTTATGTTGTACCATGGACCAGGAGAGATGTAATGCCCCCTTCATCCCACAAGAAGCATAACCCATTTTGATACAATGCCTTTCAGGAATGCGGGTCACCAAAATGGCTTAGTTTAATACAATCATAAAATTTAGAATATGACAGAATGGATGGGCAGCCAACACACAACCCTTCATATAAATATTCCCACTGAGCTTTTGAGCATTTGTGTGTGGCAGAGAGTTTAATGGGACACTTGCTTATAAGAACTTGGAGCATAGCTATTAAACTCTTTCTTATCAGCAGGCAGTGACAGGTCACAGGAAACTCCTGGTAAAAACCAGCCCCCTTTCCCACAAGTATTCTAATTTTTATATGGGGACCTACTGCTCTCCAACACTCACTCTTTCCAATGAAACTGCCACCAACAGAGGCGTCGAGGTGACCGTCCATATCACATTCCCCTGGGAACAAATTCAGTGGCAGGTGACCTAAGCACCTCCAATCCAAACTTAGAATACAACACAAACATTTATACAGGTCTAAAACATTTCCAAAATAAAAATGATCACTTCTTCAACTCACAAGCACATGACGATACCATCATACATGAAATATAATATTTAACAAACTCTTTATGCTTCAACCTAATTTTAATGTACAAATTAATTTAAAAGACAAACTATTAGAACACTAAATACTTTTACGTAGTAAACTTTTTTTCTTAATTTATTTATTTTTGGCTGTGTTGGGTCTTTGTTGCTGAGCGCAGGCTTTCTCTAGTTGCAGTGAGCAGGGGCTACTCTTCATTGCGGTGCATGGACTTCTCACTGCGGTGGCTTCTCTTGTTGTGGAGCACAGGCTACAGGCACGCAGGCTGCAGTAGTTGTGGTGCACGGGCTTAGTTGCTCCGCGGCACGTGGGATCTTCCCAGACCAGGGTTCGAACCCGTGTTCCCTGCACTGGCAGGCAGATTCTTAACCACTGCGCCACCAGGAAAGCCCCTTACATAGTAAACTTTTAAGTGTGACTTTTACAGCTACATTATGATCATCATGACTAACATTGTTAACAAACTAATGTTTCAATACAAACACAAAATATGACTATAAAATGTAATTAATTTTCTGGCAAACAACAAAGGCACAGGCACAGGAGGAATGTATTGTTACTTTTTCATATGCAACAATTATTTTCAAGGCCAAAACACCAATCGGTTGAGATGAATATATGTATAAGCTCCATGTCAATATAAAATTTAAAACTACCTCATTGAGAAAAAAACTAACATTTAATTTTGTGTGGCATTAAATCCAAAAGTAAAATATATGGAAATAAAGGGGAGAAATAATTTTCACATTACTATAAGAAAATTAAAGAAAGTAGAACCGATTCCATCATGACAGCGTTATGTACTGAAGAAATCCTCAGTCAGAAAATTCAGATTTGAATTTTGACTCCTTAGTATCTGCGATTCCTCAAATTTAAGTAAGTCTCATCTTTCATTAAGTCTGTTTCCTCATCTATAAAATGCTGTCAAAGTAATAATCTGATTCATCCAACTGAATGATTACACAGGAAAATCAGAAGACAGGAAAAGTTGGCATGGGGGGAGGCGTGGTGGTGGTGAGCAGACAGTGGCAAATAAATAAATATAAAGTTGGTGAAGACTGTTTCAAACATTTTCACTAAGTGACAAAGCTACAAGCTGTTCTCTACTTTGGATCTTTCACGAATAGCTTTTAAAAATGACGTTTTAAGAAAATTACTAGAGCTAACAATAAAAGTTTTCATTATAACCTGAAAACATGAAATTTGCAATTGAAAACTTTGTTACAGTCCAAACCCAAGAAAACATTCATATCAAAATCACAAGTGAGGACAATGTTAACTTGTTTATTTGATCTCAATGGGACTGCTAACGTAGGAGCATCCCACAAAGACCAAGAGTCAATCGGACCCATTGTTCAAGGCTGCTGGATATAACCAGGAGTTAACTGTGGCTCAGAAGCCGTGCTGGCTCACAGTTCATGAGTCAAAAACAATAAACCAAAAGCTCTAACAACCCAGACTGCCTATCCAGGTTATTCACCAGGCTTGGCACTCAATGACTTTTAGCCAAGGCCAAAAATTGATTCTAACATCAAAGGATAAAGATTTATGACCAGTGAGCATATTCAAACCCTAAAGGTGTAACAAGACCTTGTGGTACAGTGGCAGGATTGCTGGAGTAAGTACATACCATTTGGAAGCCAGATTCATTTCAACTTGAGACTGCTAAGTGTATGTTTAAGTAAGTCTTACTCAGACCATAAAAAATACAGAAAATTTAATTCTTTTTGGAACAAGGCAGGCTATGCATGTATGCATACTAAAGTAAATAGAAATGTGTTACTCAAAGACTTGAAGCTGACTTTTGTCTTTACCCTTCATTTTCCATTAGGTAATATCCTAATATGACTAATGGTAAGAAAAACTGATAAACCGAAAAACCAAAATATTTGGTCTACCTTTTCTTTTTACTATTGTGACTCTAGGAATCTAGAGAAGAGTGATACATAGAGCAATCTATTCTGGGCACCTCAGGACTGCCCTAGCCTCAACTTGCTATTAGCAATTGCTATGTGAGTCCTACAGATGTCCGCAGACTAGGAACACAAACCTCCTTGCTAAAAGAAAAACTAAAAGCCTTCCTAGAATGATTTTTTTTTTTTTTTTTTTTGCGGTACGCGGGCCTCTCACTGTTGTGGCCTCTCCCGTTACGGAGCACAGGCTTCAGACGCGCAGGCTCAGCGGCCATGGCTCACGGGCCCAGCCGCTCCACGGCATATGGGATCTTCCCGGACCAGGGCACGAACCCGTGTCCCCTGCATCAGCAGGCGGACTCTCAACCACTGTGCCACCAGGGAAGTCCCCTAGAATGATTTTAAAACCAAACTACCACACAGCTAAAAAAGATCCCTGACCTAAATGAAAAATATAAACTATCACTCCAGTCTATTTCCCAGAAGCATCTACACTGTGGCAATAAATAACTATTGTTCAAAATGCTTTAGCTCAAGTACCTATTTTAATAAATTTCTATGTTCTCTGGGATTTTAAAGCCTTGGAGAGGATATGGACATTTACTTAACAAAAATCCTGTTGCCTGTTACTTCATCACAGTAGTATACAAAAGACCATGAAAAGGAATTAATATTTAGCTCATTTTAGAGAAGTAACATTTAAAAACAAAAACTTTCTTCCAGATAAAATATGCTCTCTTGCTCATTCTTGTGTTATTCTAGCTGTCTTTTGTACAATTTATGGGAGAGTGAGTGCTGAATTACCCAAAAGGAAGAAGATGAAGCACATGTTAAAGAGAAAAAAAAAAAAAAAAAACCTTCCGCTACCCTCTTAGATTCAGTGAATGGGATCTGCAACTCAAACTGATAAAAGACAGATTAATAGGAGAAAAAAGTTTATTTACCCACAGAATGAGAATACATGCTGAAAAACTCACTGATGAGTAACTCAGAAAGATGGATAGAATTTGGGGCTTATATATCATCTTAACAAAAGGTGATAAAGTGTGAAAAGGCTAAACAAAGGAAAGGGGGTTTGGGGCTTCTGGGTGGGGAGGAAGGAGTTGTGAGAGGGTGACTAGGAGATATAGTAAATAAGGATTGTTCAGTAAGGTTTGTTATGCAGATAAGAGTCATTCTCCTCTTCCAGGTAGGAGAAAAGGAAATGCTTTTACAAATGGAAATTTATGTACTGCTTTTAGACAGAAAGTAGGAACGCAGAGAGCTGACCGCCTTTAGCTCAAAACAATCTTTCTGCCAAAGTGGCATATTTTGGGGTGACTTATACTCTCCCCTATGCTCCCCTTCAACAATAAAAGAGGGGTACCAAAAAATAAGAATACTTCTCTCTTTAAGATTGATACTTTATTTCCTTTTTAAAGCCACAGGTAACAGTGAGAATTGTGCTGGACTTCTCTTTAGTTTGCATTTCAGTATTGTCATATTTCATTTTTCAGGGAGAGAACAGAGGCAGCGCTTTCGGCTTTTAAAAGACTTAGGCCCTGGAGGGTCATCTATCTCTGTACTCTCACTCTGTGTCTTTACATATATTTACCAAAAATACCATATATAGTTTCAAAATATTAATGCAAGTCATAACAACTATGAATTATTACTGCAAAGGACATACAGCTAGAACCAAACTGTTTGAGTAGAAATTTTTAAGCTCAAAGTACCACACCACAGTCATCTTCTGGTCAACTCTTTAAAACCAAGCAAACAACATTCTTTTAAAAACTCATCTACCCTTAAAGTAGAAGGATATTACTCTGCCTAAACAAAGGAAAAAAGTCATGTGGAAAGACATGCTGGCTAACTGCCGCCCTCTGGCTGGCCAGATGCCACCTTCAGTTGGAAAAGCATTTAACCAAAACACTCATTTACAAATGTCTCTATCTGCAATCCATTTTAATGCTATATACATCTATAACTTAAGTAGAAAATAACTTTTAGGAAGAAAATGAGGAACAAAGTCATAAATTTCTCAGAATTAGAACTAAAACACTATCACAGGAACATTTATGTAAAAGAAAATAATACCAAGAAGGGGAAGATGTAGTTACAATACTGAAAAAAGAAATGTTTGGACACAAACGCCGTGATTATGGAAATGCAGATGTACATTTATGGTCAGGTATCAAATCATCGCACCATCCAAGTTCTGAAAAAGGAATACAATCCTTCCCTCTCTGCTTACCGGAGAGAAAGATCTGAATACCAGGCAGGTGCAACTCAACAAGGCCTGGAAACACAAAGGCCTCAGCTCAAAAGGAGGTTTTAGTGTAAGGGCTGGAATGTATAATGTAAAAGGGATCACTGAACTATTTTGGAGGAAGACTTAACCGCGACGTCCCCAGTAGAGAAAAGGGGGGATCAACTAAAGCAATTAATTTTAGTGCTACTTTAGTAGTCTTACTACTGAAAAATTTAGAAGTAGAAATGCCATTCCATCTGCCATGGTGGATACAAAGAGGCTTTTCTCTTCATGCAAGAAAGCCTTATTGTTATATATAAAAAAAAATTCCATGATCTTTTAAAAAGGATAAACAAATGATAAACCAAAACCAAGCATATAGAATCAAACAATTTCCGATGTGTAATAAGTAAATAGTTTATTTATTTTTTGGTTGTGTTGGGTTTTTGTTGCTGCACACGGGCTTTCTCTAGTTGCAGTGAGCGAAGGCTACTCTTCGTTGTGGTTCGCGGGCTTCTCACTGTGGTGGCTTCTCTTGTTGTGGAGCACGGGCTCTAGGCACGCAGGCTCAGTGGTTGTGGCTTGCAGGCTTTAGAGCTCAGGCTCAGTAATTGTGGCGCACGGGCTTAGTTGTTCCGCGGCATGTGGGATCTTTCCAGACCAGGGATCGAACCTGTGTCCGCTACACTGGGAGGCGGATTCTTACCACCGTGCCACTAGGGAAGTCCCAGTAAATAGTTTACTTTAGAACTTAGTCTGTTAAGTTGGTGACCTAGGACTCCTACAAATACGAACAAGGATAGACAGGTGAGAAAAGCCTCCTAACACCTTGCAGCACTCACAGGCAGTGCCATCCACGTGGCAACAGACTGTGATTTTTTTATTCTCTCCTGTTGTTTCAAAGTATTATTTAAATTTTACTTTTTACTTTTACACTTAAAAAGACTCCTTGAGGAGGCTTCCCTGGTGGCGCAGTGGTTGAGAGTCTGCCTGCCGATGCAGGGGACACAGGTTTGTGCCCCGGTTCGGGAAGATCCCACATGCCACGGAGCAGCTGGGCCCGTGAGCCATGGCCGCTGAGCCTGCGCGTCCGGAGCCTGTGCTCCGCAACGGGAGAGGCCACAACAGTGATAGGCCCGCGTACCGCAAAAAAAAAAGACTCCTTGAGAAAAAGTATCAAAGATATACCTGTATGATGCCACAACACAGTGTCTTGCAGAAGTCTTTAATATCAGTAAACATGAGGCAATACAGAATCCAGATGAATTTATATTCAAAGTGATTGTATAAGTGGTAAGACTATGAGATTTTTTTCTACATTTCTAAATTTCCTACATTAACTATAAATATATATTAAGTATAAATTTATTTAAGCATAAATAGATACTTCATTTTTTATAATCATGATAATAATTTAACAATGAAGTGGTATATACCATGGTGATTAAGAAAGAGTATGAGCCAACTGCCTGGACTTAAATGACCACTCCTAAAATTTAAATTACTTACTATCCCTAACCATCATCTACAAAAACAGAATATAGTAAGAATATGCACCTCAGGACTTCCTGGAGGTCCAGTGGTTAAGACTCTGTGCTCCCAATGCAGGGGGTCAGGGGGTTCCTCTGGTCAGGGAATTACATTCCACATGCTGCAACTAAGAGCCCGCATGCTGCACCTAAAGATCCTACGTGCTGCAACTAAAGATCCCGAGTGCTGCAACTGTAAGATCCCGCATGCCGCAACTAAGACCTGGTGCAGCCAAATTAATAAATATTAAAAGAAAAAACCAAAGAAAGAATACCCATCTCAAAATTGTTGTGAGGATGACACAAGATAATACAAGCAAAAGTGCATGACAAAGTAGAAGGCCTTAATACCTATTAGCCAACAGCTTCACTACTAAAGTCGTGGGCTTACCACCTGAATATGTCCCAATGTTACAAGTTTGGGGTTAGAGTTTTTGCTGCGCAACCTGTAGGTCATAACACTTTATATACTGTTTTCATAAAAAATTAATTCTGCATCAAGGGGAATTAAAAAATACACAGGAAAGAAGCCCTGTCCTTTCACCATCAACCAACCAGCTGTGAAAAAGACTGCGACGGCACTTCAACACTCCTTCTGCTCCCCTCCTGAGCACGCACAGAGCTATGTTCTCACACGGCTCTGGAAAACCCATTCTGGGGCATGCTGGCTGCTTCCACATGTAAAACGTTCATACAGTTTGTATGGAAAGTACTGTATTACTAGAACTTCTATTCAAGAGCAATCAACAGGGGTGGTTACCTTAAGGGATGGTGGACATGTACAGACTTCTAATTGTATGGACTTTAATCTTCATTCTGATGGCCAACAAAAAGGCTACAGTGCAAGCCAGAGTATTCTTTTTTTTTTTTTTTTTTTTGCGGTACGCGGGCCTCTCACTGTTGTGGCCTCTCCCGTTGCGGAGCACAGCCTCCGGACGCGCAGGCTCAGCGGCCATGGCTCATGGGCCCAGCCGCTCCCTGGCATGCGGGATCTTCCTGGACCGGGGCATGAACCCATGTCCTCCACATCCGCAGGTGGACTCCCAACCACTGCGCCACCAGGGAAGCCCTATTCTATTTTTGAACAGCATTTCTATGACAATATTTCTACTTACAATAACCACACATAATGTAATAGAAAGTTCACTCCAAAGAACTCTTATTTGGGAATCTCTCCATTAATAAAAACAGTAACAGCAATAGTAGAAGCAATGTATACTAAGTACTTACTGAATACCAGACACTGTTGTAAACATTTTACATGCAGTACTTTAGTTTTTGCAACAACGCTTTGAGGTAGATACTTTTAGGGTTCCCAGGTACAACTGAGGGAACAGAAGCACAGAGAGGGAAAGTGGTGAATCTCATGACTGAAACCCAGACAGTATCTCTTCTCTTAAACTGTCAGACTAATCTGTTTGGTGGCTGGTACCACTGACTACGTCCTACTGGCAGGACCACATCTGTGGTGCCTAAAGCACCTGACACCTACACCTTGAATGCATCACAGGGCAGAAAGGTGTAATCATGAGCATCTGCCTATTCAACTAACAGATTCTTTTCCTACAGAGCGCTATGAGATGATCTTAGCCCTTCCTTTATTCAATCTGCACAGGAGCTTACTAAGAGGATACTGTCAGGCACAGTACTCCCAATATTCACTCATCTTTATCTGAAAAGGAGTTTCAAAATTAACCTAAGTACTTATAACTTCATCAAAAATAAACAGGTGGAATTTCTCCCTCCCTAACCGTTCGTCCTAGTTGAAGCCCTCACCATTTCTTCCCCCGCCAGAATCCCTGCCCCTGATGTCTCACACCTCTCTAACCCCCGACCCACACTGCTGCAGTCAAGTTTCAAAAACAGCAAACTGATCCCACTACTGCCCTGCTTAAAGCCCTTCAGCACTGCCCCATTTCCTACGGCCACAGTACTTTGCTTTGGGGTTTGTGACCAGTCTCTTATAAAAATATAATGGGAATTATGGGCCACATGTCTCCCTAAAAGGCGCACACAAATTTTGCATACAGTCACACCAAGAAAACAATTTATTTAATGCCTTAAAATTCCAAACATAAGTAACAAAATTCCATCTCTAATTTCATAGAGAAGTTAAAGGTTTCTCCAGGCAGGTCCACAACTATTTCCTGAAGGTAAGCAAAGTTTATTTTAACCAAAAAGCCATACATCAACATACAGATTATATATCCAAAAAAATTTTAAGGAATTTAGGAACTTCAGAATGATAAACTTTCCCAGTAACTAAACATTTCATTTTATTCAAGTTTGTGCCATTAGCACAGTCATTCTGCTAATGTTCTTGGAAATTCAATTCATCAGCACTTTGTATATGTTTTAGTTGTATATGTATGTATCAAAGTTTTAGGCTGTATCCTTAACCAGTCTCATAGAAATATAAAATTGCAGAAACATGCCAGAAGCCAAAACCTCAAACTGTCTGCTGTCCACCTTCTACCAAAAGGCCAATCAGAGACAGATGTAGAGAGAACCGGGCGAGGCAGCACGCAGTCCATCCTTCCACTAAATCGGGGTTCTAATCCCAGGTGTCTCAAGGGGATAGCAGGCCTCCTCTAAGATGAGTGCGGTGGGAACAGCCATCACAAAAGAATGCTGACACACGGTGGCCAGAGAGTCTCATTTTTTCAGAATACAGAAATAAGGAATTTTGGGCTTCCCTGGTGGCGCAGTGGTTGAGAGTCCGCCTGCCGATGCAGGGGACACGGGTTCGTGCCCCGGTCCGGGAAGATCCCACATGCCGTGGAGCGGCTGGGCCCATGAGCCATGGTCGCTGAGCCTGCGCGTCTGGAGCCTGTGCTCCGCAACAGGAGAGGCCAAAGCAGGGAGAGGCCCGCGTACCGCAAAAAAAAAAAGAAAGAAGGAATTTTATGTGAAACGTCCCAAGTTTCCAGGCACCATGAGGCACACAAACACATCCACAGGTGTGATCCGACTCACACGCACCATTTCGCACCTCATGATAGTGGAGGTCTTATTTATTCACTTAACAGAAAGGTATGGCACCATGGTGCCAACCCTGCACCACCCTTTGCTAGGCATGGGGACAAACAATGAAGAAGTCTCAGTCTACGTCCTCATCCAGTGGAGGAGAAAAGCACACAGACATACATAATGCCATAAACACTGTGGTCAGCGTAATTACAGAACAGGTAGAGGCCAGGAAGCAGTGAGAAAAGAATCCTGAATCAGCAGAGAAAGAGTGAAGGAGGTCAGGGCAGTCTTCTCCCGAGGGGACATTTGGCTAGTAGGACTGAGCCAAACAGCAAAAAAGTAGAGAGGCCAGGCTGCAGCTTTACATTTCTGATATAAAGAAATGTAAAGTGTGAGGCTAGGGAGGTGAGGCTGGAAGGTGCCCTGCTGGGTCCATGACCCGGATAGGACTGTGTGGGGGGGGGGGGGGAATGCCAGCTGAATCACCTGAAGTTCAGGGCAGAGGGATGGACTGAACACAAACACAGAAAGCAGATCAAACCCTGAGGACGGATCATTTATCAATGTAGAGAAAGTGTATCAGCAAGTCTGAAAAATGCACTCAGAATTTTAATAATGTAGTAAAATTTTCTCCTTACTAAAGTAATTCATGTTAAATGGAAAAAATAGAAACCATCACATAAAAGAAGAAAATTTTATATCACCCATAATCCTACACCAACTGCTATGCCATCTAGAAATATCCAATGACATTCTTCTGCCCAATCTTTAATCTACTTATTTTTCCCTTGATTCTCATTTTTATCTGCTTAGACTTCTGTTTTGTCACATCCATTATAAGCTTCCTCAAACCTTTTGAGGAATGAAATGGAGCATAAAAAAACTAAGTTTAGAAAGCCAAACCCACCTTGCCACAAATAAGCAATATTTATGTCAACTGCTTCAGCCTTTTCACATAGCACAGGCCAAAAAGAGAGATATCTTTTATTCTTTTCCATCAGAGAACCCATGCACTAGGAGAGGCTTGGCTCTGCACATAGTATGACCCTGCTTAACTGCCTTAGTTGACAAAAAAAACTTCAACAGAAGTGAAGAGCTTTTTTGTGCATCAAAGAACATTATCAAGAGAGTGAAAAGACAATCTATAGAATGGGAAAAAATATTTGCAAATCATATATCTGATAAGGGTCTACTACCCCAAATATATAAAGAACTCCTACAACTCAACAAAAAGACAACCCAATTAAAAGACGAGCAACAGACATTTCTGAAAAAAAGATAGAAATACGGCCAATGAGCATATGAAAAGAAGTTTAACATCACTAGTCATTAGGATAATGCAAATAAAAACTACAAATACTCCTTCACACCTATTAAGCTATCATCAAAAATATGGAAAATACGTGTTATAAAACAGCGGTCCCCAACCTTTTTGGCACCAGGGACCGGTTTCGTGGAAGACAGTTTCTCCACGACCGGGGCCAGGGGAGCGGGGATGGTTCCAGTGGTAATGCCAGCGATGGGGGAGCAGCAGATGCAGCTTCCACCTGCTGCTCACCTCCTGCTGTGTGGTCCAGTTCCTCGCCCACGGCCCAGTACCGGTCCCCGGCCGGCGGGTTGGGGACCCCTGTTATAAAAGATGTGGAGACACTGGAACTCTTGTATATGGCTGGTGGGAATGTAAAATGGTTTAGTCACTGTGAAAAGCGGTGTGGCCATTCCTCAAAAAGTTAAACACAGAACTCTCCCATGACCCAGAAATTCCATTCCATTCCTATATTCCATTCCATATACCCTCAAAGACCTGACAACAGCTACTCAAACAAATCTTTGTACACACACGAATGTTCACAGTAGCACTATTCTCAACAGCCAAGTGGAAACAACCCAAGCGTGCATCAACAGATGAATAAACAAACTGCGGTGTGTATATATGCAGTGGAATATTATTCAGCCGTAAAAAGGAATGAAGTCTGACACATGCTACAAATGGAACCTTGAGGACATTCTGCTAAGTGAAATAAGCCAGTCACAAAAAGTCAAATACTGTATGATTCTACCTACGTCAGGTAATTTGATTTGTTTCAAATTCATAGAAACAAAAAGTAGAAGGGTGGCTGCCAGAGACTGTGGGAAGAGGGGAATGAGGAATTGTTGTTTAATGGGTACAGAATTTCAGTTTTGCGACATGAAGAGTTCTGGAGACTGGTTACACAAGAAAGTGAACGTATTTAACTGCACACTTAAAAATGGTTAAGATGACAAATCTTATGTGTATTTTGCCAATTTTTCAAAAAAAATTTTAAAGGAATGAAGTACTGACACATGCTACAAAGTGGGTAAACCTTAAAAACATTATCCTAAGTCAAAGAAGCCAGACACAAAGGTCACACATTGCATGCAATGTCCAAAACAGGCAAATCCACAGAGACAGACCGCAGACTGGTGGCTGCCAGAAGCTGAGGGGAGCAACCGCTAATGGGTGTGGGTTTCTTTACGGGGTGATGAAAATGTGCTGGGATTAGATCACAGCGATGCTGGCCCAACTGTATGAGATCCTAAAAGCCACGAAATTATGCACTTTCAATGGATGAATTTTACAGTATGTGAATTATACCTAAATAAAAAAGTGGGTTGGTTGGTTTTCTTAATGTAAGAAGCTGTTCTTTTGAATCTCGATGCCATATAAGACAATGAAATCAAAACTCTACTGGTCAAATGATATTACCCCACATTTCCACCTCTGTGAGTAACTGGCAGGTATCAGTTTTCTTAACACATAGTCTTTACCTTTTACTAGAGGAAACAGCAAAATGAAGTGGTGTGGAAGCAGCTTTGCTGCATGTGCACCCTGGCGCTCCCCGACACTCCCGGGGACCACGTGTGTGTGCGTGTGTCCACGCACCGGGGATCCACCCTCACTGCCCACACAGCTGCTCTACTTTGCCTCATCCAACGCCACAGACCTACCTCACCGCTGCGCCTCATCTCTGCTATGTTCTTCCGCCCTGCTGTCAACTTTCCTTTTATATCTCTGCAGCCAGGGCCCTATATATCAGGGCCCAGATACAATCTCTGCCTTTTTATTTCCAATGGTGCTTGTTCTCAGGAGTTGCTCTAGTTACTGACAAGTTTTATGACCTGTGATACTAGAAGAAGGGGTTAAAAAAGAAAGAAAAAACAAAGGAGGCAGTGAAAGAAAGACAAGGAAGGGATAGGAAGAAGAAGCTGTTTCAAGTTACCACAAAAATAGAATCAAAGTCCAAAGATTAGGGGACACTCTGTTCAGCCACCCAAAACAAAGCAAGAGTACTCTAAGTGACTAAGGAATATAAAAGGCCAGCTACTGGGTGTCAGAGTCAGGCAGCTCAAAGAGAAGCAACAAGAAACAGAAAAAAGGGAGAAGCAAAAAAAGGCCTGGGGAAAGGCAACCCTCAAGGAAGCAAGCTCTCACGGTCAGAACAAATTCTACCCTGTGCCTACACCAGGGGACTTAGTCACAATGACAACTCAGCAGAGGCAGAGTATCACCCAAGACAAGCGGGAGTCAGGAAGAAAAATCTCAAGTGGTAGAGAAGCACACAGGGTAGTTCAGAGAGCTTCGAATCACTGAAAATGTAACATTCTGATGTTCCAAGGAGGACTACTTGTGTTACTCTAGACAAGTCGAAGCCTTGCTGCAGCTATGCCACTGGGACTATCAAAGCACCTTATATTTGTATGGTCCTTTCCAGTTTGCAAAGTATGTCTAATGTGCTCCTCACAATTACTCCAGGCAAAAGAGAATATCACCACCTTCAACTTCTAGATGGAAGGTCTTCTGACTGTACTAACCTCTCCATTACATAATACTGTGTGACTCATCCTCTGACTGATGTCAGAGGAAGTATGCAGAGTAGGTCCACAAACTATGAATAAATAGAAAAAAGAAAAAAACTGGAGTGGAAGGCAGGAGAAACCAATGAGGAATGAACGTGGAGAGTATAAACAAAGAGCTTACACTCTAAAAGATATGTAATATCTGCTATATACAAAAGAATATGTGTGTGTATATATATACACACATACACACACACAAACACACACACATACATATGCAAGTTAAACAGCACAATCGTAAAGCTAAAAATACTGGACCCCCAATATAAGAACTAAAACATTATTAATACTGTAAAAGGTATCCATCAGATTATCCTTGCCAAGACAATGAAGGGAGGGAGAGTAATAACTGTGGGACGAGACAGGAAGGAAAGAAGGTCTTGAGTTTTGTTTTTCTCTTAAATGGGGAAAGTATGAACAGAAAAAAAAGACAGTGAAAAGGGAAAGACTAAAGGTGTGAACTTCATCATCTACTGTAGCATGGTTAAAGTAATTTCCTTAAAATAGTTATTGAGCTCTTGACCATCCATTCAGGTATATCCATGATACTGATGATGATCTTACTATGTCTCTCTATCCTGGAGAGTGAAATCCTCATTAGAAGTAGCGTGGACCCAGGTTCCAGACCATGAATTATGGTATGGATTTTTAAAAGCTCAATGAGCAATGCTTCCACCAAAATGATAACTTGTCCAAATTTGTAATAGAGGTATTTTTCTTTCCCAAAAGAAGGTAGTACCTTGCCCCTCTCCATGCCCCTAGTAAAATTCTAACAACCATCACCTCAGGGAAGAATGCCAGAGAAGGTGCTTCTTCAAAGACCACAAAGCTTAGATTGAAAATTTGGGGCCTTTTACTTCAGAGCCAAGAGATTTCTTTCCTGCAGGTTTCACTGTAGGATAGGTTGAGATTTTAAGCACGGAATTACTTTTATCATATGTAATTAGAGGAATTAGAAGTACACAGTCTCCCAAATCTTCATAAACTTAATTCCACCTTAAAGCTTTAAACACACAATCCTGAGCTCCATTTTCAACTGCTCTTTTAGGAGATGGTTCCTTCTCTACGCACAAAGTCATGTAACACAGCTCTACTCAGTAACTTCATGCTTTGTTTGGGGGCCATAAAAGGCAAGATTTTTATCTTACAGACTCCAGGTACACAACAGCTAAAAACTATTCTGTTCACTGATGTCTAAACTAGTACATTCACTCACTATCATATCACCCTGTTTCATATTCTCAGAGCATTTACCTGAAATTAATTATTCATGGTCACTACTATATCCCTGGCATGTATTTGTTGTGCTGATCAATAACAAGTTAACTCTATTCCCCAGGAGTCTTCAGTGAGCCTCCCCTCTCTTCTAGACATCTCAGAATACGTGGCTCAATTCTACAGAGTGCATGTGGGTTCTGAAAGCAAGAGCTGAGGTCAGAACAGATGAACTCAGCCCTGTCACTTAAGAGCTGTGCTGAAGGAGCTCCTGCTGGCCATAGATGGAACAATTTACGCATCAATAAATATAATAATACACAAACATGTTTAAATCCGTAATTAATTCTTTTAGTCCTTTTGGAAGAAGCTAGTAAAATCAACTATTTCAAAAACGTTAAATAAAATCAGAGAATCAAGCATGTATACTGACTTGTCTATATGAACTGCACCTGATGTATCCAAACAGTTGAAATGGGGACCCTTGTCTATAAAATATTCCAGGAAAATAAAGAAAGAATGACAAAATTACAACATCAGCATTTTGGAACACCTAATGAATTAATGGATGTGGTAATGGTCATCAGTGGCTGGTAACATCACAAAAGAAGAGATAATCAGATATTACACGCTTTGAAAATTTTTCAAGTTAAAACTTCTTTTTGCCAAAAATTAATAATTTTTTCTAAACCTGAGTAAAAAAATGGCAACAGACATGACAGGGATTGTGGGCATGGGGAGGCGCGGAGTAGTGAGTCATAAGAATATGTGTTTCTTGAACTCTTATTTTTTTATATAAATTTATTTATTTGTTTATTTTTGGCTGTGTTGGGTCTTCGTGGCTGCGCCCAGTCTTTCTCTAGTTGCGGCGAGCAGGGGCTACTCTTTGTTGCGGTGCGCGGGCTTTTCATTGCGGCGGCTTCCCTTGTTGTGGAGCACAGGCTCTAAGTGTGCAGGCTCAGCAGTTGTGGCACGCGGGCTCAGTAGTTGCAGCACGTGGGCTCAGTAGTTGTGGCTTGTGGGCTCTAGAGCGCAGGCTCAGTAGTTGTGGCCCACCGGCGTAGTTGCACTGCGGCATGTGGGATCTTCCTGGACCAGGGTTTGAACCCGTGTCTCCTGCATTGGCAGGCGGATTCTTAACCACTGTGCCACCAGGGAAGTCTGAACTCTTATTTTTTAAAAGAGAAAAAACATCCAAATAGAAAGACAAAGTAAAAATACAGGGATTTACAAATAAAAAAAGAGAAACCGCTAATCAATATAAAGAAGGAAAGTTTGACCTCATTTATAATCAAAGAAATGCAGATTTAAATAATGGCTTATTTGTTTCAATGGCATTGTCCAGAACTCAAGAATTTAATTGTATGACTTGTGAAAGTATAAGCTAGCAAGATGTTCCAAAGATCAATATGGAAATATGTTTCAAGATATATTTTTTAAATGATCCACTAACTTGAAATCTAGAAGTTTATGTTCCAGAAATGTTATGCTCATTACAGCATTAAATAAAATAGCGGGGGGGGGGGGGGGGGGGACGACACACATCATAAATGTCCAACAATAGGAACAATAAACTGTTCAACTTTAGTAAAATTTCATTAAATAATCATTCTCACAAAGAATATTTAGAAAAAATACGCTTTAGAATATATTGTAAGACTCATAACAAAATGGTGTGACGGGTATATTAATTTCCTAATAAAGAAACAATTTATAAAGGAGACTAGAAAGATCAATACCAAAATATAATTAATCCCTAAATACTGAAGTTAAGTATTTTTTTTCCCTTTTACACTCCTTTGTAAGTCCAATTTTTTTTTTTTTTTTTGCAATGAACACATATTACTTTCACATCTGGGAAAATAACACACCACACACACATACCATTAGCTGAAATGACTAAAAGGATTTTAATGACACTAACTCTACTATAAACTAGTTTCAGACCCTGGGCAATTCATTTAAGTTCTAGGGGCCTGCTTCTTTAGAGATAAAATTCAGAAACTTAACTAGGTGAATGGTTTTTCAACTGTGAAATCATGCATGTCAAGTGTTTCAGTACCTGGCCCAGAATGAACACTCAGTACATGTAATGCTGTCTATTACTATTAACCAAGGGCTCTCAGCAGTGGCAAACAGAACTTGCCAAGCAAGTCTGAGAATTCCAGACCCACGACTCTCATTTCAATCATTTGCCTTTTATGCTTTAAAAATTAGACTCCTGGATATGATTTCAATTCAAGAAAAGGTTTTACTGTTCTAAAACCTGACCAGATAGATAGATGATCCTTACAGTTTCTTGCAGTATTATGTCATTCTAAATATTACACAACTGTATTCTCATCCCTACAGCAAGCCTAGAAATATTCTTGATGAACACACAAATAAAAATCCAGTTTAACTGTGTTTGGCATGATTTTAATATACTGCACCGTACTGTAATTCTGAGATTCTTTGACCATTTTCCTCCAACCTGTGTTCAAATTACAGACATTAGTTACTAAAACGTTTCTGAAATTACTTCCTAGTTGATATCCTGTTACTCCCAGCCTTTTTACACAGAGCAAACTGGTGTACGCTAAATAAAAAGGTATCTTTTAGGTAATCTTTAAAAGTGTGTCTCTTAACTTGACAGGAAAGCATTCTTTAAGCAGTGGAAACTACCTCTCAAATAACTATTCAGAAAGGACTGGAAAGCAGCATTAACTTGAGTAGTCTATCTGCTACTCAATCGAGACACTCTCAAGGACTAGGTAAAACACAATTATTTATTCACTTGTACAACGTTCCCTCCGTGTTAAGTCAGTCCTTCAGTACAAACTAGTACAAATAACTCTAAAAACCAGACAGCCCACCAGATAAGCTATGTTTCTGACTTCTAGTTTTGACAATATTTTATTCCTTGACCTTATTCCAATTTTACAAATGAGATCAAAGATCAAGCAAATATCAGTTGTTTCCATGGGCATCTTTCTAATTAAGATCCCTATTATTCTTAATATCAAAATGTTAATGACGAGATAAGAAACTGATACAAGGATAGGGCAACAGTTAACCTGACCTTTGGATTAGACTTCCTCATTCCAGGATCCATTACATCCATTTGGAGACATGTTTGGCTTACGGAAGAGCATATGGACTTTGATTTCACCCAGAGTTTAGTTCCAGCCCACTGGCCACTATTTACTAGTTCTATGACATTAGGCAAGCTATTTAACCTCTCAGGATCTGGTTACCCAGTATTCAAATAAGGGAAAACAATATCTAGAATTACAGGGCAGTCAAGAGTCTTAAATGATAATAAATAATAGTAAAGTCGTAAGTATTTGTTCCCTCCCCTTCTCCATTATAGTTGAAAATTCGACTCGGATTTGACTCTCTCTTTTTTCTGGGGGGAGGAAGAGCTACCACAGCAATTCAATAGTGGGGGTGTCCATCCCTCCCAGCAATTCTCAAAGTACGGTTCACAAATCCGAAGAAATCCACGAGATCAAACCACTTTCATAATGATACCAAGATACTGCCTTTTTCACTGCTGACATGTGCACTGACAATGTAAAAGCAACAGCAGGTAAAAGCGGTGATACCGTAGCACCAGTCAAGGCAGTGGCCCTGAACTGCACTAGGAGTCACTGTATTCTTCACTGACAAGGACTTGCAGCTAAGGCAATGCCAGTTTCACTTAGGAGTGTTCTTAAAGAAGGAGTAAAACATATTAATTTTTATTAAATCTCAACCCTGTATACATATTCTCTTATAAAATAGGAAGCACTTGCACTGCATCAATGGATGTTTTAAGGAAAAACACTTGGCAGTTGTTTTAGATTTGAGTAGAACTAGTCCCTTTTTCCAGGGAACACCTTTCTTACTTGACTGACAGACAAGCAATGGTTATTCAAACTTGGGTACCTGGCAGACACATCCTCAAAAATGAATGAAATGAAGCTGTCGCTTTAAAGAACACAACTGACACAAGGACACAGCATGGGTTTAAGAATTTTTGCATATATTTTAGCCAAAGTAACATATTCCAACAGACTAAAGGCAGAAGTGTAAGAATCTAGCTTTTAGTAAGCCAAACATTAAAGAAATTTTTAAAATGTAAAACAATGTCATTCTAATTTTTGTTTTGAAAAACTTCTATTTCTTCATTTAAAAGTACGCTATTTGGGGCTTCCCTGGTGGCACAGTGGTTAAGAATCCGCCTGCCAATGCAGGAGACATGGGGGTTCGAGCCCTTGTCCAGGAAGATCCCACATGCCATGGAGCAACTAAGCCTGTGTGCCCACTACTGAGCATGCGCTCTAGAACTCCCGAGCGACAATTAATGAAGCCGGCGTGCCTAGAGCCCGTGCTCCGCTACAAGAGAAGCCACCGCAGTGAGAAGCCCGCGCACCACAATGAAGAGTAGCCCCCGCTCGCTGAAACTAGAGAAAACCCGTGCACAGCAACAAAGATCCAATGCAGCCAAAAATAAAAAATAAATTTAAATAAATAAATTTATTTTTTTTAAGTATGCTATTTATGTTAACATGGAATGGGTTTACTATTTATTCTTTTAAATGAATTAATTTTTCTCAATTTTAATTTCTAATACAGTAACTATAATAGATATAAACCAAATCAAAAGCTCTCTGATATCAATCTTTAAGAGTCTAAGAGTCCTGAGAGCAAAATGTTTAAGAATAACTGTAAAAAAAAAAAAAAGAATAACTGTAAAGTTCCTTAATTCAAGCTATTTAAATAATCAAAAATGTCACTTAGCACTTTAGCCTTTTATATTCTTTCTGTCACATCCTTAATAAAAAGAACTTTACTAACTTTATGTTTAGTTTACCCTTCAGCTGTCAATATGCTCTTAGCTTAATGAACCTTTTTATTGGAGATATGCTTCCCCATCTCTTTTGAGAACGTTAAGTAAAGCTCTGACTCTAGAAAACAGAACTCGAGCACTACAGAATGCATGCAATTTCTGGGCTCAAGGATAATGTCCTTCAGGCTCTGCCACTAGACCCTGGTATAAAATCCTGGCACTGGACAGCTGTGAGGTATCAGTATTTCACATGTCCAGTTTTTAACTACTGTACTCCAAAGAGAGTCACAAATCAAACGATTGCTAGCCAATTTATAAAAGATTAATTTACATGCATGAGTCAAATTCATGTTTTAAAACAAAACCGAGGCAATATTTTCAAGTAGACCAGGAGTCAAATCTCAACTAAAATAAAACACAAATCCAAAAGAGTGAAAATGAAATGTGTCATATATAAAAGACTAATTCACAGTATTTCAAAACTGACTGAATGCCACAGTCAAGAAAAATGTTCACAGTATCACCTTTACATATCTCTAATTTCTGGGAAAATGCAACTATTATTTAAAAATTCTACACATGTGAATCTAAGACAAAAGTTTTCATCACTGCAAACGGCCTTTTCAATATAGCAAAGAGTTACAATCAAAATAGAATTACCTACTATTAAACACTAGGCACTCAGAATACAGGGATTTAAGTACAACAGCCTCCAGGTATTTGTGGCTTTATGAAAATTTTTTAATATTCATTAGCAATATTATTAAGGTTTAAAATTACCTTCTGTCTTTTCTACATTCTTAAAATCTTTTTAAGAAACATATTAATGATTAATTTTTTTTTTTTTTTTTTTTTTTTCTTTACGCGGGCCTCTCACTGTTGTGGCCTCTCCCGTTGCAGAGCACAGGCTCTGGACGCGCAGGCTCAGCGGCCATGGCTCACGGGCCCAGCCGCTCCGCGGCATGTGGGATCTTCCCGGACCGGGGAACGAACCCGTGTCCCCTGCATCGGCAGGCGGACTCTCAACCACTGCGCCACCAGGGAAGCCCAATGATTAATTTTAACAAGCTTTGGTTTTGACTTTCAACATGCACTCCCCCCCCGCCACCCCCCACCCCCCATGCCATGAGGCATGTAGGATCTTAGTTCCCTGACCAGGGATGGAACCCGTGCGCTCTGGAGTGGAAGCATGGAGTCTTAACCACTGGACCACCAGGAAAGTCCCTCAATATGCACTCAAATTTAATCCAAGAAGGGGACAAACATAAGCTGCTTTTTACAGTTTTTCCAGTTTTTTTCCCCAAAATAATCAACGTCTTTTTCTAGTAATCCAGTTCATCAAATCTTTACATAGTTATATGTTTTTTTATTTGCAATGTTGTCTGCTGCTTGGTTTTGCTGTTTAAGACAAATTATTTTTCAAAAGAGTAAAGCAACATCTATGCTTTAAAACACACACACACACACACACACACACACACACACACATATTCACTCTCTCTCACAATCACACTAACACCCACACACGTCCCTAACAAGGTACAAGAATAAACCTTTTAAGCCAATATTCGTATTTTGCTCAGCACCTCTCTCCTTAATTCCTTAAATTCCACCAACACAAAAATTTTGCGAACTTAATTATTTGGAAGACAAAAAGGGAGGAGCTACATATGCAAAATGTTTGTTAAACAAAACATAAAGCAAATGTATCAGTATAATTTCTTTACTGTTTCTCACTTTAAAAAGCACATTAATTACCCTGAGAATAAATTACAGAATAAACTATAAGTTTTCAGAAAAGGGAGCCAGTAAGCTCACTTCCACATTACTCATCTACAAAAGGCATACTAAATACAGCTTATAAGAGGACTCAATGGCCAAAATAAAGTCAGAACTAATTTAACTATCTAATTTAAAATAGTTACAGTTAAAACTAATTTTTTAATTAATTAATTTATTTATTTATATTCTTGGCTGCGTTGGGTCTTCGTTGCTGCACACAGGCTTTCTCTAGTTGCAGCGAGCGGGGGCTACTCTTCGTTGCGGTGTGCGGGCTTCTCATTGTGGTGGCTTCTCTTGTTGCATGGGCTCTAGAGCGCAGGCTCAGTAGTTGTGGCACACGGGCTTAGTTGCTCCATGTCATGTGGGATCTTCCCAGACCAGGGATCGAACACGTGTCCCCTGCATTGGCAGTCGGATTCTTTTTTTTTTTTTTTTTTTTTTGCGGTACGAGGGCCTCTCACTGTTGTGGCCTTTCCCGTTGCTGAGCGCAGGCTCGGCGGCCATGGCTCACGGGCCTAGCTGCTCCGTGACATGTGGGATCCTCCCGGACTGGGGCACGAACCCGTGTCCCCTGCATCGGCAGGCGGACTCTCAACCACTGTGCCACCAGGGAAACCCCGGCAGGCGGAATCTTAAGCACTGCGCCACCAGGGAAGTAGGGAAGTCCCTAAAGCTAATTTTACTTTCAAGTGAGAAATCCCCATTTATCACCCAAAATGAAACTGTGTCCCTCCCCAAAACCTTCTCATATACAGCTCCTAGTTGGAAGTAAATTCTAGATAAGCCTATACACATACACACAGAAGTAAAAGTTTGCACCCAAGCCCATTCAATGGAGAGAGAAGTCTCTTCAATAAATGGTACCTGGGCAACTGGATATACACATTCCAAAAAAACTTAAGCTGGACTCCAACCTTACACCATAAACATAAACTAACGCAAAATGGATCAACAACCTAAATTTAAGAATTAAAACCATAAAACTCATAGAAGAAAACGTGGTGGGGGGGGCAGGGCAGACACTCAGGACCTTGATTCTGGCAACAGATTCTGAGATTATAAAAACAAAAGCATGTTCCAGAAAGGAAAAATAGATCAACTGGACTTTATCAAAATTTAAAACTTTTCTTCATCAAAGGAAATTATCAAAAAAGTGGAAGACAACATACAGAAGAGAAAATATTAACAAACCTCATATGTGATAAGGGTCTGATACCTAGAATATATAACAAACACAACCACCAAAAGACAATCCAGTTAAAAACTGGGTAAAGGACTTGAAGAGACATTTCTCACAAGAGGTACAAGTGATCAACAAGCACATGAAAAGATGCTCAACATCATTAATCATTAAGAGACTGCAAATAAAAACCACAACGAGGTGTCACTTCACACCCACAAAGATGGCTATAAATTAAAAAAAAAAAAGAAAAAGGAAAAGGAAACCAACAAGTGTTGGTAAATGTGTAGAGAAAACCCTCACACATTGCTGGGAGGAATACCAAATGGCACAGCCTCTGGGGAAAAGTTTGTGATTCCTCAAAAAATTAAACACAGAATCACAACATGACCCCAGAATTCCACTCTTAGGTATATAACCCAAAGAAGTGAAAACTGGTACTCAAATACATATACACATGTTCATAGCAGCACTATTCATAACAGCCAAAAGGTGGAAACAACCCAAATATACATCAATGGATGAACGGATAAACTCTGGCATATACAAATAATGGAATATTATTCAGTAATAAAAAGGAATAAAGTACTGATTCATGCTACAATGGGATGACTCTCGGAAACATTAAGCAACGTGAAAGCAGCCAGACACAGATGGTCGCATATTTTATGATTCTACCATATAAAACATCCAGAATAGACAGACCCAGAGAGACAAAATGCAGACGAGCAGCAGCCATGGGTTGGGCGGCGACGGGCGACGGGTAGGAGCACCTGCTTAAAGCATACAGGATTTCTCTTGAGGTTAATGAGACGTTTGGGAACGAGAAAGAACTGGTGGCTGCACAACACTGTGAATGTACCAACTGCCACGGTTCACCTTAAAATGGTTACTTTAATGTTTTGTGATGTTCACCTCAATTTTTTTAAAGTTTGCACAGATATCTCACTTGTTAGTCACATATCTCCACCTCAGCCAGGAATGCTTTCCCCAGCTCCGTGGTCTCCTCTCAACGCCTTCGGAGACCCTGGCGCATAGCATGGATGCAGCTGAAGAAAAAAACTCAGTCAAAAAGACCTATGAAAAGAAATAGTAAGAATGTACATTTACACAAAGATTGAAATTTTATGCCAGGGAAAACACTAGAGAAACACTAGAGAAAAGTATACACTAAAACTTCCTTAATAAAATTCAAAAACAAACGAAGGTGAAGCCTCTGTGAGCGCAGGCAGTGACAACTGTTCAAGTCTGCATTACCAGCAAAACATTAGAAACTGCAGGCAGCAAAGGACTTCCTCCTAACTTTTCAACTTCAAACCACAAGACAGAACTGCCCATATCTCATATTTGAGACATTGCAGGCAGTCTATTACTTTTTGTAAGGGCTGATCTTTGAGGCAAACAAAACATTACTGGCACTGTTCAGAATGTTAAGAACAATGAAGTCCTTCTTCTCATTTACTTACTATGTAACTTACTGAGCACCAAAGTGTACAAGATGCTACATACTAATACAACGGAGGGCAACAGTGTTTCTTGCCTTTAGAGTGAATATTTTAAGAAGAACAAAATAGAATAATAGTACATTAATTTCCAAGTGGTGAAAATACCTCTATATTATGCGTAGTATTATATATCTATATCTTTATACTACAGTAGTGATTTGAGGACACATCACTTCACTCACACCTTTCCATAGTGGAGCCAAGCTAACTGGCTGAAAATTTCACCTAAGAAAGCTTTTCTCAAGAAAGCCAACTCAAGTATGCACAATAGAAACAAATTTTTGAAAGGATTCAAACTGTCTTTCCTTAAAAGCACTCTGACTAAATGATTCATAACCGAAAAACTAATGAATGTACAGTATGAAAAGCAAGGCTGTTACACCCCCTTTGACTGGGGAGGAACGTTACTGACGTTTAACAGGTGTGTGGATCAGGCATCATGCCTTGAGTTTTCCCATCTATTACCATTTAATATCCTGTAATCCTATTATGCCTATTGTAAAGTCTACCATGTACACTGAAGTAGGTACCTCAGGAAGTTAACTGAAGGTATTCATCAGTAATAATTACTCGGTGGTGGTTTCATTCAAGCAAGACTTTTATGAATCCCAACTGTATCCTCTCCAAAAGGGCAGCTCTCAAGATCCCTACGTATACTAATAATCAGGTAATCTAGGTCTTCATCCAAGTCAATGATAAAAATATTTAACAAAATAGTTCCAAAGTATTTCACCTCACCACTAACAAGCTCTTTGGAAGTTAGTACTTAATTCATTAACCACTAATTTTGGAGAATAGGTGTTCTATTATATAAACCACATCTAGCTCTTCAGCAAAGTATCATGAGAGAAGATCATATGCCTTGTTGAAATCAAGACCTCCCATGGCTAAAGTAGCCTACTGGGCCCACGGTAAACATTCTATACCATGCTACCCACATGAAGCAACCAAGAACCAGAAATGTCAAGGCAGAAGTTAAGTTCACACACCATCTCAATGGGTGAGCTAAGACAAGTTCTTTTCACAAACCCTATTATTTTTTAAATGAATTCATGCATTATTTAATGGCATCATCTTTCCCTACTTCCTCAAGCCTTAAAAAAACTAAGAAACTATCTTGACTCTTATCTCATACCTCATCAGCAAATCCAGTCAGCTCCACCTTCAGAATAAACCTGCAATCTGACAATTCTCAACTCCTCCACTAAGACCACCTGCCCACTCCACCATCACAACCTGCCCAGACCAGACTGCAGTAGCCTCCTCCCTGGTCTTCATACTTTCACTCCTGCCACTCTACAGTCCATTCCCCATACAGTGGCCAGAGGGACATTGTTGGGTTTTCTTTTTTTCAGTTTTGAAACAACAGAATTACAGTAAAGTGCAGTACAAAGAAATGTTTGTTTTCCCCAAACCACCTGAGAGTTAGCTGCCAACATGATGTTCCATCATCTTCAAATGCTAAAAACAAGGATGGTCTAGATAACTACAAGAAAATGATCAAGATCAGAAAATTGAGCCTGACAGATTACTATGGCTCAATCCTCACACTCCACCCGCGCCACCCCCTACACATGGTGGAGACAACGGGCAACTCCCCATGCAGTCTGCTCCCCGCTTGGCACACTCGCCTAACTGACTGAGCTGCAGCATCCCGCACCAGGCCACCAGGTCAAAGAGATCCCCTCTTCACCCTGCTTGGGCTCTGACTCTTCCAGGCCCTCACAACATGGACACTCTGTCCCAGGCCACCCTTCTCATCCCACCTGGGTCCAAATAAGCTGCTCGGGGCCAACAGCTCCTCACACCCCCTCCTCACACTGTGAGTACCCACATTGTTATGCATCACATAATGGCTTTAGGTCATAACTGTCGAGGAGGAAGGGGAAAAGATTTATCACTTTTAAATGGACTTAGGTTATTTCAATCCTTTGCTCAAAATCTTCCAAGAGCCTTTTAATCTTCCTCAGAATAAAATCCAAACTCAACTCCATGGTCTACTAGGTCCTATAAATCTGTCCCCTACCTCCTTACATCACTTGGTCTCATATATGCGTGCTGGCCTTTATTCTGTTTTCAAATACACTAAACCCTTTCTTACCTCAGGATCTTTGCACTGTATGTTCTCCTTGAAAGCTCCTCCACTCCCCAAATCTTCAAGGTCTTGGGTCACACCTCATTTCTAGAGGTTTTCTCCCAGTTCCCTCCTCATCCACCGTCCCCACACTCCCTACCTATCCCCTTGCCTTTATATTCTCTAAAGCACTTATGACTGGTATGATATATCTATTTATTTATAACCCACAAGAACAGAACAATTTCTGTTTATTGTGTATCCCCATACCTAGAACAATACCTGAACATCTGCATGATGCCTGAATTCTTCAAGAACACATCTTGGTGACACAAAGTAATCAATCATAATGCCATCTTACATCTAAACGTTATATGTGAAGATGCCAGAAATGGCTGTGTAATTTTAAGATATTAATGTTGACACTGCATGGTGCTTTGAAGTATACTATTATTTGCAGTAATACTGAGCAGTATCTATGTTGTTTATTTTCTCTTTCACAAACGAGGCACAGAAAAGTGCAATGATCTGCCCAACACTGAAGAGTCAATGACTGACAAGATCACGACTAGAATTTGAGCCCTCCAAGCTTACTATTAATTGCACCAGGCAAGCCCCTCTGCGTGTACACCCTCATAATCCCCAACATCCTTTACTTTCACCTTCCAGAATTACGGGAATATTTCAAAAGAACAGCTAGAGGTGAAGAAATACTATAATTTTCAACCCTACCTACAAATGTGTGTCTTACTAAAAGCATAATACATGCATTGACTACAGGTCTATTACACAACAGCTTCATTTTTATGAAGAGTTGATAATGGGATTTTTAGCACCATATCCTAGGACTCAGGAAACTACAGCCCACCACCTGCTTTTCTTATATGTAAGCTAAAAATGGTTTTTATATTTTTAAATGGTTGCAGGAGGAAAAAAAATCAAAAGAATAATATTTCATGACACCTGAAAATTATATGTAATTCCAAGTTCAGTGTCCATAAATAAAGTCTGATTCCAACACCACCACACTCATTCATTTATTTACTGTCCATGGCTGTTTTTGCACTACAATCACAGAGTTAAGTAGCTGCAACAGAGATGTGGCCAGAAAAACCAAAAGTACTATCTGGTACTTCACAGAAAAAGTTTGTCAACCACTGCCACAGTCTCCTGATTTTTCATCTCTCCCCAGCATCCTGACCTTCAAGAAATGTTCCTTTTCCCTGCCAAATCCGGGTAAAGTTTTTCCCATAGCACCTGATGCTTCTCCCATCACTCTGCATTCATTCTGACATGTATAATTGTCTGTTATATATCTGACTCCCCAGCTAGATTACAAAATGCTAGAGGAAGAGGCCCACATCTGCTTGTTCATTATTGTATCCCTAGTGCTTAGCAATGCCCATTTATACTAGGTGCCCAATACTTGCTGAATGAATGGAAGACAGAGGCACTAAATTTGAATGAGCGAATTTAAGGAACTCTCAAACATACAAGTTTCTTCTAGAAGATACCAGAAATACAGATTGCCTGGCTTTCCAAAGGAGCCACACAAATGACTCTATCCTGGCTCATTCCAGTCATAAACCACAACATCATACAAAATGGACTGGGATCATATAGGGGATTGGGTGTGAGGAGTGGGGAGCTTTAAATTAACCTGCAGTCCAGCAGTAAAAGGTATTAACAGCAACAACAACATAGGATGACACAGGGCCCCAAGCTCAGATATGAGCTTACATGATACTGATCACAGAACGGGCTGCTTCCCAGTTTCAACCACCCCCTCCAAAGTTTTCTTTACTCCCACACAGCCTGAATCTTTATATATTTCACCATGTCATACCGCCTGTTAGTCATCTAATTTATTCACTCACCTTACAAGAAATCTCTTCTTAAAATACAAATAGATTTGAAAAGCTAAAAAAATAGCAAAACTTCATGCATTAACAAAAAACCCCAAAACTAGATTTTTCTGGTTTCAACAGAAAAGACGTTAATCAATGGACTAAAACAGTATCTCTACAGATTTACACTTTAAATCTTTAGTAACCACAAATAACAATAAGAAATGCACAATAAATGTGGTTTAAGGCAAATGGATATTACACAATTACTTTGGATTATACTTCACATGACATTACACAATAAATTTCAGATGTGTCAAAAAGTTAAATATAAAGAATAATCCATAAAAACAAAACCTTTTTTTTGCACTTAATTTTGTTTTGTTTTGTTTTGTTTGCGGTACACGGGCCTCTCACTGTTGTGGCCTCTCCCCTTGCGGAGCACAGGCTCCAGACGCGCAGGCTCAATGGCCATGGCTCACAGGCCTAGGCGCCCCGCGGCATGTGGGATCTTCCCAGACCGGGGCACGAATCCGTGTCCCCCGCATCGGCAGGCGGACTCTCAACCACTGCGCCACCAGGAAAGACCCAAAACCTTTTTTTTTTTTTTTTTTTTTTTTTTTTTTTTATGCGTTACGCGGGCCTCTCACCGTTGTGGCCTCTCCCGTTGCGGAGGACAGGCTCCGGACGCGCAGGCTCAGCGGCCATGGCTCACGGGCCCAGCCGCTCCGCGGCATGTGGGATCCTCCCAGACCGGGGCATGAACCCGCGTCCCCTGCATCGGCAGGCGGACTCTCAACCACTGCGCCACCAGGGAAGCCCCCCCAAAACCTTTTTTTTTTTTTTAAATACATCTTCACTGGAGTATAATTGCTTCACAATACTTTGTTAGTTTCTGTTGCACAACAAAGAGAATCAGCCATGTGCATACACATGGTCCCATATCCCCTCCCTCTTGAACCTCCCTCCCATCCTCCCTAGCCCACCCTTCCAGGTCATCACAAAGCACCCAGCCCTGTGCTATGCTGCTGCTTCCCACCAGCCAACTATTTTACATTCAGTAGTATGTATATGTCAATGCTACTCTTACTTTGCCCCAGCTTCGCCCTCCCACCCCATGTCCTCAAGTCCATTTTCTATGTGTACTTCTTTATTCCTCCCTGCCACTAAGTACATCATGACAATTTTTTTTTTTAGGTTCCATATATATGCATTAGCATACAGTATTTGTTTTTCTCTTTCTGACTTCACTCTGTATGACAGACTCTAGGTCCATCCACCTCACTACAAGTTAACTCAATTTCATTTCTTTTTATGGCTGAGTAATGTTCCATCATATATATGGGCCACATCTTCTTTATCCATTTGTCTGTCGATGGACACTTAGGTTGCTTCCATGTCCCGGCTATTGTAAATAGAGCTGCAGTGAACATTGTGGTACATGACTCTTTCTGAATTATGGTTTTCTCAGGGTATATGCCCAGTAGTGGGATTGCTGAGTCTTACGGTAGTTCTATTTTTAGTTTTTTAAGGAACCTCCATACTGTTTCTCCATAGTTGTTCAATTTACATTCCCACCAACAGTGCAGGAGGGTTCCCTTTTCACCACACCCTTTCCAGTATTTATTGTTTCTAGATTTTTTGATGATGGCCATTCTGAACAGCATGAGGTGATACCTCATTGTAGTTTTGATTTGCATTTCTCTAATAATTAGTGATGTTGAGCATCTTTTCATGTGCCTCTTGGCCATCTGTATGTCTTGGTGAAATGTCTAGGTCTTCTGCCCATTTTTTAACTGGATTGTTTGTTTTGATATTGAGCTCCATATATTTTCGTATATTTTGGAGATGAATCCTTTGTCTGTTGTTTTATTTGCAAATATTTTCTCCCATTCTGAGGGTTGTCTTTTTGTCTTGTTTATGGTTTCCTTTGCTGTGCAAAAGCTTTTAAGTTTAATTAAGTCCCATTTGTTTATTTTTGTTTTTATTTCCATTACTCTAGGAGGTGGGTCACAAAAGATCTTGCTGTGGTTTATGTCAAAGAGTGTTCTTCCTATGTTTTCCTCTAAGAGTTTTATAGTATCTGGTCTTACATTTAAGTCTTTAATCCATTTGGAGTTTATTTTTGTGTATGGTGTTGGGTAGTGTTCCAATTTCATTCTTTTACATGTAGCTGTCCAGTTTTCCCAGCACCACTTACTAAAGAGGCTGCCTTTTCTCCATTGTATGTTCTTGCCTCCTTTGTCATAAATTAGGTGCCCATATGTGTGTGGGTTTATCTCTGGGCATTCTATCCTGTACCATTGATCTACCTTTCTGTTTCTGTGCCAGTACCATATTGTCTTGATTACTGTAGCTTTATGGCATAGTTTGAAGTCAGGGAGCTTGATTCCTCCAACTCCATTTTTCTTTCTCAAGATTGCTTTGGCTATTCGGGGTCTTTTGTGTTTCCATACGAACTGTAAAATTTTTTGTTCTAATTCTGTGAAGAATGCCATTGGTAGTTTGATAGGGATTGCACTGAATCTATAGATTGCTTTGGGTAGTATAGTCATTTTCACAATATTGATTCTTCCAATCCAAGAAAACAAAATCTTGATCCAGAAAGCATACTCTAGCTTTGTAGTATCATTACTACAGAACGAACAGAAGAAAGTTAAATGAGTTCTGACATGTAAAACTTAAGTCTTTAAATTTAGAGTTCATTCATTCAACAACTATTTAAAATGCACATAACATTCTAAGCACTGATGTAGGCCCTGAATTTTCAGAATGTTTGAATAGAGCACACAAGGCCCCTGATCTCACAGAGCTAAAGTCTAGTAGGGAGATGAGCAAAAAGCACAAAAGGCAATGGAAACTTCCTGTAAGCACTAAAGAGGAAAAGACACACTGCTCCAAGAGAACACAACTGAGGAGGCACTGTAGATGGTATGGTCATGAAAAAATTCTCTGAGGTACAACATCAAAGCCGATGGCTTAAGGAAGAACAAGAAACCAGCCAAATGAAGAGTAGGGAAAACAGCAGCACAAGGCCACAGGCAGCCAAGAGTCCAGGGCCACCGTGAATGAGAAAATGAAACAAGGGCAAGTGATGAAAGATGGTATTTTAAAGTACTAAGAAGCACACGTATTCCTACACAATACATCATTACATGGGAAAAGTACATTCTTCACAGCCACCTACGTTTATCCACCTAACAAAACTAAATCAAACATGAAGCCAAAAGTTGCCAGGGAGGAGGAAGGGGAAGTACATACATACTATCAACAGAACTGTACATTAGTTTGCTCTTTTTAAAGACAATCTAAATGTAAGCTTTTATGTACAGAATGGATAAACAAGGACCTACTTATAACAGAGAGAACTACATTCAACATCCTATGATCAACTGTAAAGAATATTTTTAAAAGGATGTATAGGGCTTCCCTGGTGGTGCAGTGGTTAAGAATCCGCCTGCCAATGCAGGGAACACGCGTTCAAGCCCTGGTTTGGGAAGATCCCACATGCCACAGAGCAACTAAGCCCATGCACCACGACTACTGAGCCTGTGCTCCAGAGCCTGTGAGCCACAACTACTGTGCCTGCAAGCCACGACTCCTGAAGCCTGGGTGCCTAGAGCCCATGCTCTGCAACAAGAGATGCTACCGCAATGAGAAGCCCACACACAGCAACAAAGACTCAACACAGCCAAAAATAAATAAATAAATAAATAAAAATAAATTTTAAATAAACAAATAAAAAGGATGTATACATATATAACTGAATAACTTTGCTGGACAGCAGAAATTAACAGAACATTGTACATCAACTAAACTGCAATTTTATTTTTGTAAAGATTAAAAAAAGTCTTCTATTGAATTTTTGAAGACTTCTTAAAGTCTTTTATTGAATTTTTGTTACAATATTGCTGCTTCTTTTTTTTTATGTTTTTTGGGGTTTTTTTTGGCCATGACGCAGGTAGGATCCCAGCTACCCGACCAGGGATTGAACTCACAACCCCCTGCCCTGACCGCCCCCCCCACACACACACACACATTGGAAGGCAAAGTCTTAACCACTGGACCGCCAGGGAACTCTCAAAGTTCAATTAAAAAAGAAAAACCCAATAAAAATAAAGACAATCTAAAAATAAATAAGAGAAACTATAGCATTGCTCTTACCTGTAGACTCAATAGACTTTTATTTACCAAAAATTAACTCTTCCTCCTCTCAGAACTAACTGCACAAAAGATATCTGCCGAAGGGACGTTTATAAAATAAGAAACCACCAAAAGGCCTACAAATATGTAACTATATAAATTGTGATGCATTAAGTTTACATCAGAAAGATGAGTATAGATTAAATAATACCTAAAATGTTTACTTTATCAAGTAATAAATAATGACATTTAGTTTGTATATATGGACAAAATGCAAAATGTATATATTGTTAAATTTTTTAACTTGAAGTCACAAATAATTAACATTTTGTAATCACTAGCTGCTCTGCTCAAGATTATTTATGTTCAGTTGTGTCTATTTTAATTCAAAAGATACAGAAAAGAAAAAGTATTGTTAACAAAGATTCATTCCGGCTTTTCAGAATTAACAACTGCTAATATTACAAAAAATAGCTAAATTAACCCTTTAAAACAAACTCAAGTCCCAATTTCCTCTCCTACTTCCAAACAGCAGTAACTTTCTGGTGTAACCCTGCCAGTCCATTTTCATAAAGTTTTATAAGAGACAGAGAAACAGAGAGAGAATATACACATATCCATCAACAATATATAGTACTGAGTTGTTGGAAAACTTCACAAAGGTGCTACACTTTTGTGTCAGGTATCAAACTTTCTGATGCAATGCTGTGTGTATAGTTGATAAAAATACCAACAGATCTACAGCATTTACACAGCATTACAATAATCATGGAAATATAACCCATACTGATAAACAGATTTTTCCCAATTTTTTCTATCACACAGTTCTACAGTTTGTTTTCTTAAAAAGTATAAACTTATTTTTATTAAGTTAAATAACATTGCTTACTAACTACATGATTATTAAACTTCTAATAAAGCAAGGCAAATAAAAATAATTCCCACTCTTCCGCCTCCTCGCTTCCAAGATGACCAAGAAAATAAGGAACAATGGTCGTGCCAGAAAGGGCCGCGGCCATGTGCAGCCTATTCGCTGTACCAACTGCACCCGTTGCATGCCCAAGGATAAGGCCATTAAGAAGTTCGTCATTCGGAACATCGTAGAGGCCGCAGCCGTCAGGGACATTTCCGAAGCGAGTGTTTTCGACGCCTATGTGCTTCGCAAGCTGTACGTGAAAGTGCATTACTGCGTGAGTTGTGCTATTCACAGCAAGGTAGTCAAGCATCGTTCTCGGGAAGCCCGGAAGGACAGAACACCTCCACCCCGATTTAGACCTGCTGGTGCTGCCCCACGACCTCCACCAAAGCCCATGTAAGGAGCTAAGTTCTTAAAGACTAAAGAAATACCGTCCCCTGGAAAGACAATAAAATGGAAATTATACTTTAAAAAATAAATAAATAAATAATTCCCCAAATCACCACTGATTACTAGCTTCTACCAACTAACAAACCAAATAACTGCAGTAATGCTCAGTTTTTAAATACAACTATAAACTAATCATCCAACTATCAAAAATCAATCACGGCTTTAAAATGAACAATGCATATCACATAAAAAGAAAATCTATATTAATTTTTCTAATTAAAAAGCAAATATTGGGGGCTTCCCTGGTGGTGCAGTGGTTGAGAGTCCGCCTGCCGATGCAGGGGACACACGTTCGTGCCCAGGCCTGGGAAGATCCCACATGCCACGGAGCAACTGGGCCCGTGAGCCATGGCCGCTGAGCCTGCACGCCCGGAGCCTGTGCTCCGCAACAGGAGAGGCCATGGCGGTGAGAGGCCCGCGTACCGCAAAAAAAAAAAAAAAAAGAAAATTCCACCTGTTAATGCAGGGGACACGGTTCGATCCCTGGTCCGGGAAGATCCCACATGCCACAGAGCAACGAGACCATGTGCCACAACTACTGAGCCTGCGCTCTAGAGACCATCAGTCACAACTACTGAGACCATGTGCCACAACTATTGAAGCCCGCACACCTAGACCCTGTGCTTTGCAACAAGAAAAGTCACCACAATGAGAAACCTGCTCACCGCAACGAAGAGTAGCCCCCGCTCACCACAGCTAGAGAAAGCCCACACGCAGCAACTAAGACCCAATGCAGCAATAAATAAATAAGCAAGCAAGCAAGCATATATTAAAGACATAAGCACAAAATGTTTATCTGTGGGAAAAAATCTAATGTACCTTGTTGATGACTTATACTATTTCTCCTGCAATTTTCTTAAAACTACATTCAGATATTGATTTGTTGCCATCTACTGGTTAAAATCATATTTCAATAATGTTATTTCACCTCAAATATTCACTACAGTCAAAAATATCTTAGCAGGGACTTCCCTGGTGGCGCAGTGGTTGAGAGTCCACCTGCCGATGCAGGGGACATGGGTTCGTGCCCCAGTCTGGGAAGATCCCACACGCTGCGGAGTGGCTAGGCCCCTGAGCCATGGCCACTGAGCCTGCGCTCCACAACGGGAGAGGCCACAACAGTGAGAGGGCCGCATACCGCAAAAAAAAAAAAAAAAAAAAAAAAAAAGAAAAGAAAGAAAGAATCTGCCTTCCGATGCAGGGGACATAGGTTTGATCCCTGGTAGGGGAACTAAGATCTCACATGCTGCAGGGCAACTAAGCCCAAGCACCACAACTACTGAGCCCACGTGCCACAACTAGAGAAGCCCTCGTGCCACAACGAAAGATCCTGCATGCCGCAACGAAAGATCCCACGTGCTGCAACTAAGACCCAATGCAGCCAAATAAATAAATTAAAAAAATTTTTTTAAATCTTAGTAGTGTTCTTTGCAAACTTTTATAAACTACTGTGATGAATTCAGCTTTGGAGAAGTTTTTAGAGCTGTATCATGAGTTAATTGTATCTTGAGTTCTAACAATATCCTCACATAAAATTTTCATTCATGTGTTAAGACTGTTTTAAAACTAAAATACAATGGTAATTTGTGAGAACTATAAAAATCTTTATTTAATTCAAATACTTCCGGAATTTTTTTTTCTTTAAAATTCAAATGTTTACATGCCCCTATTTTCTAGAATATTGGAGCTAAAGAATTCAGGATATTTCCACCTTTTTACAGTTGAGTTGTTAGAATAAGGGTCCAAAATAAAAATCCATATACTACATTTGTTTATTTTGCACTTTAAGTTACTTTTACTCTACAGCAGTCCCTCCCCTCTCCTTCTTCCCTTTTTTCTTTATTATTTTTTCTCCTTCACTTTTTTTTTTTACACAATTATTTCTGAAAGAAAAAGCCAGTTGTCCCACTGCACTGCTTTTTAAAACCACCCTTTTAGCTACCCAGATTTAAAAAGCATAACAAACAAATGTAACACATGGACTTATTTTTGGATCCCAATTCTAACAAATCAACTGTAAAATGACTAAGTACCTGTGGAAATGTGTATATAGATTGGGTTTTAGATGACAAAGAATTTTATTAATTCTGTTGGATATAATATGGCACTGTGATTATGCACAAGAAAATGTACAAATCTTGTAGACACTGCTATGAACTGAATTGTATCCCCTCTCCCCAGTCCAAAATTCATACACTGAAGTCTTAAACCAACAATGTGATAGTATTTGGAGATGGGGCCTTTGGTAAGTAATTAGGTTTATATGACATTATGAGGGTAGGGCCCTTGTGATGGGATTAGTGCCCTTATAAGAAGATATATCAGGGCTTCCCTGGTGGCGCAGTGGTTGGGGGTCCGCCTGCCGATGCAGGGGACACGGGTTCGTGCCCCGGTCGGGGGAGATCCCGCGTGCCGCGGAGCGGCTGGGCCCGTGGGCCATGGCCGCTGGGCCTGCGCGTCCGGAGCCTGTGCTTCGCGACGGCAGAGGCCACAGCGGTGAGAGGCCCGCGTACCGCAAAAAAAAAAAAAAAAAAAAAAAAAAAAAAAAAAAAAGAAGATATATCAGAGAATTTAGTCTCTCTCCAAGTGAGAACTCTGCCAGAAAGCTGTCTGCAAACCAGGAGGATGGCCCTCACAAGAACCCAACCTTGCTGGCAACATGATCTCAGACTTCTAGCCTCCAGAACTGTGAGAAAATAAATTTCTGTTGTTCATGCCACCCAGTCTATGGTATTTTCTTATGGCAGTCCATGCTGAAACAGTCATGCATATGGAAGTATGTAGAAGTGAAATAATGTATCCTATATATGCTTTAAAACGTATTCACAAAAAGGGAAAAAAATAGAAGAAATGGAGCAAAACTAATAATTTTTTAATTTAGGTGACTGGTGCTGGGGATTTAATATGCTACTGGCTCAACTTCTAAGTTTCAAATTTCTCGTAACTAAAAAAAAAAAAACTTTAAAAAAGAAATAAGAAAATGCTTTTCAATGTAATTCCTACAGCTGAAACCTGAAAATGCTTTAAGATAAACACAGTACTCATGTGAAATTATTATGAGGCAAAAATAAAAGTTGACTTGAAACTTTATATTTGAATAAATTTGGGGGAAATTGTTACAGGATTTTTTAAAATAATCTGTCTCACCTAAGAGTCACAAGTTAAAAGCAATGACCTTAACTGTTCATGTTCTAATTATGTAACTTGTCCAAATTATTTACCTGCTTAAATGTCAATTACAAAAGAGAAATCATAATTTTGGTATTCTTTTGTAAACAGAGGTTTTCATTATTGTTGAAATACTTTTAAATTACTGATTTTTTTGTTTAGAAGTTAACTTTAACTCTTATTGATTATAATTTTCAAAATACATATTATTCTCAGATTTCAAGTAGACAACATAGTAATCTGAAAATAATAAGCTTTGCTTCTTTCTAATTTGTATACGTTTTGTTTAGTTTTTATATCTGACTGCACCAACATTTACAGAATTAACACCAAGCAACAATGAGGGAGAACTCTCAACCAATCTAGTTCCTGATTTTAATGGGAATGGTAATATACATAACATTTACCATGATCAAGACTATCATTAAGACTGATTTTTTTTTTTTTGCGGTACGCGGGCCTCTCACTGTTGTGGCCTCTCCCGTTGCGGACGCACAGGCTCAGCGGCCATGGCTCACGGGCCCAGCCACTTCGCGGCATGTGGGATCTTCTCGGACCGGGGCACAAACCCGCATCCCCTGCATCGACAGACGGGACTCTCAACCACTGTGCCACCAGGGAAGCCCTGATTTTTTTTTTTTTTTTTTTAATGATTTTAAGGAAAGGTCTTTCTATTCCTATTTCCTATTTTACAAAGGGTTTTCAACAAAGACATTCAAACTTGCTCCTTTAATCCATTTTTGCATTAATTAGTCATGGAAATCCTGTTCTCACACAAAGACCAATAAGTATAATTTTATCTTTTATGATAACTCTGGGTCATCATTATAAATGATATTTAATGTTCTGTGCCCAAAAAACATTCCCTCAGGAATTTTAAATACAGGTATACAGGGCCATTTTTTCTTTTAGTAAAGATCCCAGGCTAGGTTTGGCGTTGTTAGATGTCTGTTTCAATGACCTCCTTCATTCCACAAGCATTTACTGGTCATGTACTCTGATCTAGGTACTATGCATCAAGAATAGGAGAATATGATGAGATTAATAGACAGTTCTCATCTTCAAGAAGCTCACACCATCACATTGTGCTAAATACTGTAACAAAATGCTGAAGGAAGAAATACCATCAAACTGAGATTTCCAGAAAAATTCAGTAATAACTAAGTCTTGAATGCTGAGTGACACTGTTCATTCAAAGCAGGGCCCAAATAAAACATACACAAATTAGAAAGAAGCAAAGCTGATTATGTTCAGATGGTATATTTTCAAGGACTTCTGTGGCCCCTGAGAATACTACTCAAATACTGTTTGCTTTCTTCCACTGATGGTGCAATAATAATGGTGGGTAAAAGTGCTGGTGCCTTAGCAGGAATCAAAGCAATGATCCCTACCTGTACCAGTCAGTGTATACTTCACCACTATCTTAAAAAAAGGGGGGGGGGGCGCTTTTCACTTAAGAAGGTCCTTAATGAGGAAGTAAAATTTATTTTTACTAATCTTCATGCTTATACTTTAAAAATTCTGTGTAACAAAATGCACATAAAAACTACTGCTGCCCACCAAAATATGATACCTCTCTCAAGAAAAAGCACTCGGACAACTGTCTGAGTTGTGAGCTGAACGAGCCACTTTTTTCATGAAACATCATTTTTACTTGAAAGAACATATATACAAATTATGCTTACTCAGACTTGGGTATATGGCAGACATTTTCTTAAAAATGAGTGAAGAGAACCTATCAATTAAAGAAAAACAGATGAAAGTATTTGTTGCTGATGATAAAATTTAAGGTTGCAAGAGAATATTAGAAATCTATAAAACTTATACCTGCCACCCTAAGTGTGACCGGTCTCAATAATTAAACACTTTCTGATAAGATGTTAACAAGTGTTAATTTTGATTACTGTATGTGTCAACATTTGGAAGATCTGCATAACTCGGTAAGCTAATATTTTCCAAATGATATTACATAATCACGTATGGAGGGAAAAGTCATTTAAATTGCAAGAAAATCAACAGATTTTAAAGCAACAGCTAAAGTCCATCAATATGGGTTCAGATTCCACAATACAACCTTTCTTCTACCAACCTTTCTTCTAACATTTGCCAAGTTTTAATGTAGTAATAAAAAATATCCACAATTATGTGAAAAGGCTATAAAAACACTGTTCTCCTAACAGTAAACCTATCCAAGGCCAGATTTCCGTCATATATACTTCAATGCAGCAGTCCCCAACCTTTTTGGCACCAGAGACAGTGTCTTCATGGAAGACAATTTTTCCACGGACGGGGTGGGGGAAGGGGGATGGTTCGGACGGTAATGTGAGCAATGGTTCAGGAGGTAATGCAAGCAATGGGGAGCGCGATGGGGAACGGCAGATGCAGCTTTGTTCACTCCCCCACCGCTCACCTCCTGCTGTGCCGCCAGGTTCCTAAAAGGCCGAGGACCAGTAGTAGTCCTCAGCCCGGGGGTTGGGGACCCCTGCTTCAATGCAAACAGTACATCACAATAGACAGAACAAAGAAGTAAATATGTGAATCCAACTGTCTTCTGTTAAGTCAGACATTTAAAGAATCTTACAAAAAATGTAAAGCAATGCAATTTTCTCAGTAAATGTTTGTTTTGGAAAAGTTATTTTGCATTTAAAAAATATGTTATTTATGTGACCATGATGTGATCATTTTAAATAACAATAAATTTACTTACAAATAATTTTTAACTTAAGTTAAATTTCTAATAAATATTGATAAATCTAATATAGTAAATATTGATAAGATA
Source organism: Phocoena sinus (assembly GCF_008692025.1). Classification (NCBI taxonomy): domain Eukaryota; kingdom Metazoa; phylum Chordata; class Mammalia; order Artiodactyla; family Phocoenidae; genus Phocoena; species Phocoena sinus. Next base: position 88,883,852 of record NC_045771.1, read on the forward strand.
TAACCCACATAAACAAAAGCTATTTGGTAGTCCTCCATGATTTTTAAGTGCATAAAGCGGTCCTGAGACAAAAATGTTTGAGAACTGCTGATACATAAGTTGAAGAAAAGAGTAATAAGAACATTTCAAATACAAGCTACAACATATAGAGAGCAGTTTATTATCTTTCACTATAAATGGCATATGTGTCCCCAGCCATCCCAGCCTACTCTACATTTTCCCACAATCTAATGTATAGCTACTAATCTATTATAAACTATGAAGAAAACAACCATGACAGTGTTTTTCCAGTGGCTTTCCTGTGATTAAAGGATATGAATTTTTATCAACAATTTTTAACAGCACAGGGGGTTTCTACTGAGATCACCTGCTTATCTTCTTTGAAATTCCAGATACTGTGATCCGCAAACAAGCAAAGCACAACCACTGCCCTCCTTTAAAAGGGCATAACAGATATTTTCAGAACTCATGTTATATTTTCAATACTAATTTCCCAACCATAAAACAAATCAAACAAACAAAACACCTTGATGTTAGTTAAAACTTTCTGGGAGTGAATAAAACTTTCATGTGTGAATAAACATTCACACGTGAACAGTACAAAGACAGTTATGTCTAAAAGAACAAAGTTAAAACTGTACTATATAATCTTAATAGACTAAATACTAACACTTTAAATACCAGTTTCCTACCAATGATGGAACTCTTTCCTAAAATGGAAGCTTCAAGTCTATCTTTTAAAACAAGATCCTTTAAGCACAGTAATTTACTTCTAATCTAAGTAAAGTTAAATAGTAAACGAAGCCTAACAAATGCCTTCTGCTTTAATTTCCCAAGAAATGTTAAACTGCCATTGAAAGGGATGCCCTGGAAGCTGGCACTGGCCATCTTTCTATTTTAATTAACAAGCTTACCAACTTCTACCTAACCTCATCCACTTTCCAAGACTGCAATTCCTCAAACTATATCTTGGCCTAAAACTCATCAGGCAATCACAAGATTAGCCATGTCCTAATCAATCTCCTTCTAAATATCCAGAAAGGCCATCTGCATCCAAGACAAGAGACAGGAAAGACAACAAATGTCAGTTTTCATCATTCCCTCCATAGGATGAACCATGGAGTTCTACAACCTCTGCCTGGTATTCAGTCTGAGACAGAGATGTTCATCCCTACAATTAAACATACTAAAACTATTCCAACCTATGAAGGAATAACGGTCTTTTAAAAATGGGAAATGAGAGGCTTTCTTGAATGTAAAACATTTCCTACTCTCTTGGCTTACTAGTGTTAAAATTACTTCACTGTGTCAGTCATAGAAGTCTATAGCACCGAACACAGACCTAAGAAAATTTACTCAAAAGGGTTGGACAGGGCTTCCCTGGTGGCGCAGTGATTGAGAGTCCGCCTGCTGATGCAGGGGACATGGGTTCGTGCCCCGGTCCAGGAAGACCCCACATGCCGCGGAGGGGCTGGGCCCGTGAGTCATGGCCACTGAGCTTGCGCGTGCGGAGCATGTCCTCCGAAACGGGAGAGGCCACAACAGCGAGAGGCCCGCATATCGGAAAAAAAAAGGTTGGACATTCTCAGATGACATTTTTTTTTTCAGATGACATTTTTTTGTAGATCAGATTTATTCTCACAAAACAGCCCTCCACTGGTAGGAAAATCAAAGAAATGAAGACAAAGAAATATGATGTTACAATCAGATAAGATAATATGTATGAAAAGTACATACTTATATATCAGTTTTCAAAGCAATTCTGGGCCCTTTGCAGATTTTATCTATGCTATTTGAGAGAAGGGGTAAACATCAATTTGTTATAACCAACTCCATTCAGAAAAAAGGGGAAGGAGAGTTGTTAGAAAGTTACAGGGAACCTCACAGGGTCTCCAGTCACTGGGCACAGGATGCAAATTCCAGGGAGGAAACTCCAGGTTTAGACTGCGTCCAGTGCCTATCTCTTGGCTAAGGCAAGATCCCCCCAGCTGCACTTCCACTAACACTCTCAATACTGTACGATTTTGCAAAATGAAATTAGGGTGCTCTTTTCATAGATGATGAAATGAATGATGAACAGCAAAGAAACAACACATGCCCATCAGGCAAGGTGAAGCTAACGGCATTTTGAAACACACTTGATTTTTATAACTGATATTCTGGAGATCCACAACCTTTGACATAATATAATAAAACCACACCAGAGGGGCTTCCCTGGTGGCACAGTGGTTGAGAGTCCGCCTGCCGATGCAGGGGACACGGGTTCGTGCTCCGGTCCGGGAAGATCCCACATGCCGCAGAGCGGCTGGGCCCGTGAGCCATGGCAGCTGAGCCTGCGCGTCCGCAGCCTGTGTTCCGCAACGGGAGAGGCCACAACAGTGAGAGGCCCACGTACCGCAAAAAAAAAAAAAAAAAAAAAAAAAAAAAAAAACCACACCAGGAAGATGTGACACAAGAGAAAGTAGACAACAGTTTAACTTCTTAATGATTCTCCATTTCTTCATTTCTTTCTGACTGCCATGCAGACATGTAATTAGATATACCTTCTCAAACTAGTATAAAACACCCACACCAAATTATTTCTTTATCAAATTTTCCCTGGGGACTTCCCTGGTAGTCCAATGGTTAAGAATCCATCTTGCAATGCAGAGGACGCCAGTTGGATCCCTGGTTGGGGAACTAAGATCCCATACACGGGGCAAATGAGCCCACGCACCACAACTACTGAGCCCGCCCACTCCAGAGCCCACACACCCGCTGCAACTAATGAGCCCGCACGCTCTGGAGCCCGTGCACCACAACTAGAGAGAAGCCTCGTTCCGCAACAGAAGATCCCGCATGCCACAACTAAGATCCAAAGCAGCAAATAAATAAATATTTTTCTTACAAAGGTTCCCTAGGACTTCCCTGGTGGTGCAATGGATAAGACTCTACGCTCCCAACGCAGGGGGCCCGGGTTCAATCCCTGGTCAGGGAACCAGATCCCACATGAATGCCGCAACTAAGACCCAGTGAAACCAAATAAATAAAATCAGTAAAAAAATTTTGGGGCTTCCCTGGTGGCGCGGTGGTTGAGAGTCCGCCTGCCGATGCAGGGGACATGGGTTCGTGCCCCGGTCCGTGAGGATTCCACATGCCGGGGAGTGGCTAGGCCCTTGGCCGCTGAGCCTGCGCGTCTGGAGCGGGAGAGGCCACAACAGTGAGAGGCCCGCATACCGCAAAAAAAAAAAAGTTCCCTGGACTCTAAGACATAATTAAATAATTTCTTTCCAGAGACTTTCTGAACTTATTTAGAGTAAACAAAATACCTTAAGTTGCCAAAACAACTTGAAGAATGTGTGATATAGTATCACTCAATCACCACCTGCCATGGGTAAGTCCTCTAAACTTTCCATACATATCAAGTTAACCCTCACAGTAATCTCATGAAGTTAGAACAACCAATGGTTCTCAATCAGGGGTGATTTTTATATCCTGTCCGTCTCACCCCTACCCAGGGACATCTGGCAATGTCTGAAGACATTTTTCATTTGTCAGTCTGAGCAGCTGTGACTGGAATCTACACTGTCGAGGTTAAGAAACCCCATCTAAAAAAAAAAAAAAAGAAAGAAACCCCATCTATAAGCATTCTCCGTTTTACTGATGAAAACAAGTTCAGAGAGACTGAATGACTTTTGCTTAATTCATGTCACACAAGAAGTGGCAGGGACTTCCCTGGTGGTCCAACAGTTAAGACTTCGCGCTCCCAATGCAGGGGGCCCTGGTTCGATCCCTGATCGGAGAACTAAGATCCCACATACTGCAACTAAACAGGCGCACCTCAGCTACTGAGCCCACACGCTGTAGAGCCCAAGCACCGCAACTAGAGAGCCCGCGCACCTCACTAGAGAAGCCTGTATGCCACAACAAAGACCCAGCTCAGCTAAAATAAATAAATAAATTAATTAAATAAATAAATAAAATGAAATAAATTAAAAAAATAAAGTTAGTTAAAAAAAAAAGTGGCAGGGACTTCCCTGGTAGTCCAGTGGTGAAGAATCTACCTTACGATGCAGGGAACTCAGATTCGATCCCTGGTCAGGGAACTAAGATCCAACATGCCGTGGGGCAACTAAGCCTGCATGCCACAACATGCTCACTCACCTCAACTAGAGATCCTGGGTGCCGCACACTACAGAGCCCACGGACCCTGGAACCTGTGCGCCATAACTAGAGAAGAGAAAACCTACACGCCACAACTAGAGAGAAGCCTGTGCGCCACAACAAACAGCCCTCATGCCTCAACGAAGATTCCATGTGCCGCAACTAAGACCCAATGCAGCCAAAATAAATTAAATAAATAATAAATAAATCTCTAAAAAAAAACGTGGCAAAGCTGCATTTTAAATCCAAGTCTAATTCCAGAATCCATAATCATAAACATGATTTATGTAAGTGCTAACTATAATAAAGTAAAATTCTGAAATTTAAAAATATATACCACTAGTGATAGCATCAAAACTATTAAATTCTTAGGGATAAATCTGACAAAGGATGTGCAAGACCAACACACTGAAAACTATAAAATGTTGCTGAAAGAAATTAAAGACAACCAGAATTATCAGGCTCATGGAGTAAACACTCAATATCATTAAGATGTCATTTATCACAAATTTATTTATAGAGTCAATGCAATCCCAATCAAAATAGGCATTTTTTGGTAGAAACTGACAAGGTGATCCTACAATTCATATAAAAATACAAAGGACTGGGCTTCCCTGGTGGCGCCGTGGTTGAGAGTCCGCCTGCCGATGCAGGGGACATGGGTTCATGCTCTGGGCCGGGAAGATCCCACATGCCGCAGAGCGGCTGGGCCCGTCAGCCATGGCCAAAGGACTTAGAATAACCAAAAGAACTTAGAAAAACAACAAATTTTGAGGACTTACACAACCTGACTTCAAGTCATTATTAAATCTACAGTAATCAAGACAGTGTGACAAGACAGACAAATCAATAGTCCAAAAATAGAAACAGTCCACATATATGGTCAACTAATTTTCGACAAAGGTGCAAAAGCAATTCAGTGGAGAAAGAATAATCTTTTCTACAAAAAGTGCTGGAAAAACTGGATAGTCATTTGTTTAAAAAAAAAAAAGAACGTTGATCCACAAAATTTATGTATTTGATGCACAAAAATTAGCTCAAAATGGAAAAAGTAAAAACTATAAAACATCTAGAAAAAAACATAAAAAGGCGATCTTTGTGAAATAGCATGTATATAAAAAGGAAATTTTGGGGCTTCCCTGGTGGCGCAGTGGTTGAGAGTCTGCCTGCCGATGCAGGGGACACGGGTTCGTGCCCTGGTCCGGGAAGATCCCACATGCCGCGGAGCGGCTGGGCCCGTGAGCCATGGCCGCTGAGCCTGCGTGTCCAGAGCCTGTGCTCCGCAATGGGAGAGACCACAGCAGTGAGAGGCCCGCGTACCACAAAAAAAAAAAAAGGAAATTTTGGTAAACTGGACTTGATCAAAATTAAGAACGTCTGTTCTTCAAAACATGTCAGAAAATGGGGACTTCCCTGGTGGTACCATGGTTAAGAATCTGCCTGCCAATGCAGGGGACACAGGTTCAATCCCTAGTCCAGGGAGATCTCACATGCCGTGGAGCAACTAACCCCATGCACCACAACTACTGAGCCTGCGCTCTAGAGCCCGCAAGCCACAACTCCTGAAGCCCACGCACCTAGAGCCCGTGCTCCGCAACAAGAGAAGGCACCGCAAGGAGAAGCCTGCACACCGCAATGAAAAGTAGCCCCCACTCGCTGCAACTAGAGAAAGCCCGTGCGCAGCAACGAAGACCCAACGCAGCCAAAAATAAATTAAAAAAAAAAAATTACATAAAAAAAAATGTCAGGGCTTCCCTGGTGGTGCAGTGGTTGAGAGTCCGCCTGCCAATGCAGGGGACGCAGGTTCGTGCCCTGGTCCGGGACGATCCCACATGCCGCGGAGCGGCTGGGCCCGTGAGCCATGGCCGCTGAGCCTGAGCTTCCGGAGCCTGTGCTCCGCAACGGGAGAGGCTACAACAGTAAGAGGCCTGCGTACCGCAACAAAAAAAAGCCAGATAATGAAAAGACAAGCCACAGAATGGGAGAAAATATTTGTAAATCACATAACTGATTAAGGACTTATACCCAGAATATATAAAAGAAGTCTCAAAGCTCAATAATAAGCAAACAACCCAATATATTTTTTTAATTGTTAAAAGATTTAACCAGACACTTCACCAAACAGGGAATTCCCTGGCGGTCCAGTGATTAGGACTCTGCGCTTTCACTGATGAGGGCCCAGGTTCAATCCCTGGTGGGGGAACTAAGATCCTGCAAACTGCACATCGCGCCCCCCCACACTCCCAAAAGACAGACACTTCACCAAAGACAATCTAGGGATGACAAATAAGAACATGAAAAGATGCTCAACAGCATTAGTCACCAGAAAATGAAAATTAACACCATGAGATGTCACCACATACCTGTTAGAATGCCAAAATATTAAAAGAGACTGGCCATTCCAAGTATTGACAGGGATATGGAGGAACTGGATGTCTTAAATAAGCTGGTGGGAAAAAATGGTGGAGGCTCTTGGGGAAATACTTGGCACTTTCTTAAAAACCTAAAGATACACCTATTATATGATCCAGTCATCACACATTTACCCAAGAGAAATGAAAGCATATGTCCACAGAAAGACCTATACACAAATGTTCACCACAGGTTCTTTATAAAAGCAAAAACTGAAAATAAATATCCATCAACAAATAACAAATATAAACAAACTGTGGTATATCCATACAATGGGATCCTGCTCAGCAATAAAAAGGAATGAAATACAGATACACTCAACAAGATGGACAAATCTCAAAATAGGTATGCTGACTGAAAGAAACAAGACATAGCAGGATACATGCTGTATGGCTCCATTTATATAAATTTAGAAAATGCAAACTAATCTACATGATAGAAGATCAACAGGGACAGAAGGGAAGGATTACAACTTGGCAGAAAGAAACTTCTGCGGGTTATGGATATGTTTATAATTAAGACTGTAATGATGGTTTCACAGGTGTATACATACATCAAAAACCTAACAAATGGGGACTTCCCTGGTGGTCCAGCAGATTAGGCTCTGAACTCCCAAAGCACGGGGCCCGGGTTCAATCCCTGGTTGGGGAAGCAGATCCCACATGCATGCTGCAACTCAGAGTCAGCATGCCGCGACTAGGAAGTCCCCATACTGCAACTAAAAAGATCCTGCATGCCACAATGAAGATTCCATGTGCTGCAACTAAGACCTGGCACAGTCAAAATAAAATAAATAAATAACTTTAAAAAACTGTTTTAAAACCTATCAAATGTGTGCAGTTTATCGTATGTCCATTATACCTCAATAAAGTTGGCAAAAATCCTAAACAAAAAAAGAATGCAAATGGAAATACATACAGAAATCAAAATAGTAATGGGAGTAAGGGTTCATTTTCAATATCTTCATTTTTGAAATATGCCAACTAAAGAAAACATGTATCATTTTTTATCTCATGTCATTCCAAAAGGGTCTGCAGTAGTATACAATAAAAGTAGAATAATAAAACCATCAAGCAAGACAGTAAAACTGTAACCAATAAGATTTTAAGAGGTAACTGCAAAAGGAAAGCGAAGTCTTCTGTGAAACTTACTCCTTTCCTGAAGTAAAGCTAATCTTAATTTCGTTCATCAAAACATCAGGTAATATCACTCTGTAATCTCCAAAATTTAAGACAACTTATTTTATATTCTCTCATTTTTCATCCTCTGTATCCCATGTATCAGATTTGTTTCCAATTTCAAATTCTCTTTCAAATTCTTTGTTTTTCTGCTGCTGTTGCCTTAAGTCTGAAGTCTCACCAATTCAAATCATTTCTGGAATGAGAATGAATGTATATTAATTGCTATAACAGTCCCCTAGCTTACCTCACTGCCTCGAATTCCTCCTCATTCCAATGCATTCTGAATAATTATTTTGGATACTGCTTTCCCAGGGTCACTTTCCTGATGAAGAATCTCAAAATATTAGCTACCTTACTAACAAAAGTCGAAGCTCAAACAAGACCTCAAGACCTTCCACAACCTGCTCTCACCCCAGCCATGCTTGTATCCCACCTGTCATCACCTACCCTGGATTCCATGCAGTTGAGACTCAGGATCTCCGGGGGTAGGGTCAGGGAAGTGGTAGCCTGGAAGAATCTCACACTAAGATTTGAAAACCTACTGGTGTAAGAGAGGGTCGTTCCATAATAAATTCTCCCTCCCTCCCTGGCTGCACCTCCCAACACTTTCCCAGAAAGATGTTAAATCCTAGACATACCAAATTATCTGTGGAACCCATCTTGTTCCCTTCCCGCCTCCCTGCCTCCTCTCTAAGGGGAGTATCATTCTCCTCTCACACAGTTCCCACAAACCCTAACTATGGATCTGACCCGGATGGGTAAAAGCAGGTAAGCGTCAAGTAAACAAAGGGGAAAGGAGGGATAATGAGATGAAATACAGAAAAGTAGACCATGGGGAAAGTGCAGACAGAGCCAAAAAGCAGCAAGGGAACAAACTGCGGGGCTGGGGCCCAAATACAAATGACCTTAAAAAAAAAAAAAAGTGTAACCAGTCAGCCTTTGCTAAGGAGCTGAAAAATAATTTCTCTAAGCTCAAACTTACTCTCAGGGAGTCTCGAGGGCAGGATGTGTTCACAAGTTCATAAACTAAATACTGTAGGAAAAAGTAAGAGGGACGCTTACAGTAGGTGGGTAGAAGCCTGTGAGGAGGCCTTGGACGCCAGATATGCCTCCAAGGAGCTACTGCAAAATAGCAAACATGCATAAAATTTGTTATTATTAGGAAGAACACAATATTTTAGCAGTACCAGAGTCCAGAAAAACTGCAGAAATTTGCCTTCAGCTGTCAAGTTCACTACCAGAGCTTAGGCTCTCTGAAGGAAAAAACCCGTATTTATCTCTCATTTCATACACATTTCTTGACTCACCATAATGAGCGTATTTCTATTTTAGCCCTTAAGCACTGGTTATGAGTTTCCTACTTTTCAAAAAACTATACTTCTTAGCTTACAATGTCATATTCCTCCATCTTTCAGTAACATTCTCACCAGAGGCTGGCTAACTTTTTCTGCCAAAAGCCAGATAAATATTTCAGACTTTGTAAGCAAATGGTCTCTGTTGTAGCACAAAAGCACATAGATATGTAAACAAATGAATGTGACTGCTTCAATAAAACTTTACTTGTGGACACTGAAATGTGAATTTCATATAATTTCCATATGTCACAAAATTTTCTTTTCAATTTTTTTCAATCATTTAAAAACATAAAAACCATCTTACATGACAGGCCATGCAAACTACAGGTGGCAGGGCTGTATTTGGCCAGCCTGCTACAGTTTGCAGACTCCTGCTTACACCCTCTTAAAGGTTCAACAGTACAACCATTCCATTATTCCTTATTCTACAGCACTACAATTAACTTTATTTGCAAGTCTTTTTGCTAAGTCCCAACCGTGTGATGGCCTCTAGGTAATGAACAATTAAGCATTCTTCTGACCTGAACACATTCCGTTTCACCCAAATTCGCACTTTGGAAGAAATAAAAACAACTTGCTTATCTAGTTTCTGATTTAAAACACTGAAGGAAGGAAAAGAGGATTTTAAGTAATTGTGTAAATGGAACAAAGAACAATGACAACACTTATATTGATGTCAAGTGTTAAAAAGAGAGTCCATTATGATGAATCTCAATTGTCAGTCTTAATTTCTCTCCCACAGTTTCAAAGCTAAAAACTAAAATGTAGCTTTTGAGTTTGCTAATGAAATATTCTAAACTCATCTCACATTTTAAAGAAATGCACAAGACCAGACTAAAGAAATGAATAATATGACCAAGTATACTGCAACAAATGAGAAAATACTATATATAAGGAAAAGACATTCTATTGTTTAACAATTAGAAGTTATAATGGAAATAAGTTAGAAAATATCTGAAACAACATATCTTTTGAAGGATGAAAACTTTTCTCACATTCATTCATACATATTTATTTTATGCATGAAGAAACTAATGTGTTTGGAACACAAAGTCAGGTAAGAAACAGGTGTCCAAAACAGAAATGGCCTGTGACCACATGGGCCTAAGTTCTCTATCTGCTCTGGCCAATAACACAGCCACTAGCTGCATGTGACTATTGACATTTTAATTAACTAATATTAAACAAAATTAAAACTTCAGTTCCTCAATCGAACTAGCCACACTTCAAGTGCTCAAGAGATTTCTTGTGGCTACCATATTGGACAAGACAGATAAAGAACATCTCCACCATCACCCACCACACAAAGTTTTGTTGGACAGAGTTGGTTTACGATACGTTACATACTTCCCTTTCTCCACTGACTGAAACATAAAAATGAAACTTAACTTCGCCCTTTCATCAAAAGGAAAGTGTAAAATGTTTACCACCTGCCACCTACCACATGGGAAGTACCATGTAAGTCTTTCTGTACAAGTATTTACTATATTAAGAGCTGAAAAAAACTTCTTCCTAGGATAACTCATACAGCAAAGTCATCATCTTGAATGCTTCTACCAGGGTTCTAAAACTTTTACAGCATTCTGGAAATGAGTATTTCATCAGTAACTATTTCAACCTCCTTATTAGCTTTAAACCACCCTCAACTGTAACTTTAATATCCTCAACTACAGTATTCTCATTGTCCCGTAAGGTGAAGAATTCTCAATATCACTCTGATTATCAAACGATTCTCTTTCAAGTGGAAAACAGCTCCTCCTTGTCACCTCTGACCTATGCCTAGAATACAGAAATCACTCCAATAATTGTTGCATGAAAGGTCAAAGAACTCTAAGTCTTTCTGGTATTGACAAAAACAACACAAAAGCCAGATTCCATTTCATAACTACTGGTATTCAAGAAGCTTTAAGTCTTTTTAAAAAAATTTTATTGGAGTATGGTTTATTTACAATGTTGTATTAGTTTCTGCTGTACAGCAAAGTGAATCATGCATACGTGTGTGTATCCACTTTTTAAGATTCTTTTCCAATAAAGGTCATTACAGAGTATTGAGCAGCGTTCCCCGTGCTAAACAGTAGGTCCTTATTAGTTATCTATTATATATATAGTAGTGTGTATATGTCAATCCCAATCTCCCAATTTATCTCTCCCTCCTCTTTCCCCCCCGGTAACATTATGTTTGTTTTCTACATCTGTGAGTCTATTTCTGTTTGTAAGTAAGTTCATTTGTACCATTTTTTTAGATTCCACATATAAGCAATTTCATATGCTATCTGTCTTTCTCTGACTTTCTTCACTCAGTATGATAATCTCTAGGTCCATCCATGTTGCTGCAAATGGCATTATTTCACTCTTTTGTATGGCTGAGTAATACTCCATTGTATATATGTACTACACCTTCTTTATCCATTCCTTTGTCGATGGACATTTAGGGTGTTTCCATGTCTTGGCTATTGTAAACAGTGCTGCAATGAACATCAGGGTGCATGTATCCTTTCAGATTATGGTTTTCTCTGGATATATTCCCTGGAATGGGACTGCTGGATCATATGGCAGTTCTATTTTTAGCTCTTTAAGGAACCTCCATACTGTTCTCCATAGTGGTTATACCAATCAAGCAGCTTTAAGTCTTTGCTGCTCCTTATTTTTTATGGCACTTAGTTGACTGTAGGATTTAAATGGCACCACACATTGGTGGACACAAATTTTCTGGTTCCTAAAAATCAAGGACTTAGGGGCTTCCCTGGTGGTGCAGTGGTTAAGAATCTGCCTGCCAATGCAGGGGACACGGGTTCAGGCCCTGGTCCAGGAAGATCCCACATGCCGTGGAGCAACTAAGCCCATGCGCCACAACTACTGAAGCCCGTGCACCTAGAGCCCATGCTCCACAACAGAGCACAAGAGAAGTCACTGCAATGAGAAGCCCATGCACCGCAACGAATAAGTAGCCCCTGCTCGCCGCAACTAAAGAAAGCCCGCGCACAGCAACAAAGACCCAACACAGCTAAAAATAAATAAATAAAACTAATTAATTTAAAAAAATCAAGGACTTACTAAAAAGTGAAGTCTACAAGGGGAAAGAAAGTATTACACACCACCCCAGAACTATAAAATTAATCTAAAATTTTCAGTTACTTAGCTATGAAATAGAGTAGATTTAAAATAAATATATGTAAATACAATGGAATATTATTCAAACTTAATAAAGAAGGAAATCTTGTCACATGCTACAACATGGATGAACCTTGAGGACATTATGCTAAGTGAAATAAGCCAGTCACAAAAAGACAAATATTGCATGATCCATTTATATAAAGTAGCTAAAGTTGTCAAACTCTTAGAAACAGAAAGTCAATGGTGATTGGTAAGGGTAGGGTGAGGAGGAGCTGCTGTTTAATGAGTAGAGAATTTCAGTTTTCTAAAATGAAAAAACAAGTTCTAGAGTTGTATTACATGTGCTATAGTTATTAACACTACTGGACTATACACATAAAAAGGTTAAGATAGGGGCTTCCCTGGTGGCGCAGTGGTTGAGAGTCCGCCTGCCGATGCAGGGGACGCGGGTTCGTGCCCCGGTCTGGGAGGATCCCACATGCCGCGGAGCGGCTGGGCCCGTGAGCCATGGCCGCTGAGCCTGCGCGTCCGGAGCCTGTCCTCCGCAACGGGAGAGGCCACAACAGTGAGAGGCCCGCGTAACGCAAAAAAAAAAAAAAAAAAAAAGGTTAAGATAGGGCTTCCCTGGTGGTGCAGTTGTTGAGAGTCCACCTGCCGATGCTGGGGACACGGGTTCGTGCCCCGGTCCGGGAAGATCCCACATGCCGCGGAGCGGCTGGGCCCGTGACCCATGGCTGCTGAGCCTGCGCAGCTGGAGCCTGTGCTCCGCAACGTGAGAGGCCACAACAGTGAGAGGCCCGCGTACCGGGGGAAAAAAAAAAAAAAAGGTTAAGACAATAAATTTTTTATGCTGTGGTTTTTTTTTACCACAATAAAAAAGTGAACATGTATGAACCACAGTTAACCCTTGAACAACGCAGGGGTTAGGGGCGCAGAGCCCTCCAAGTCTCGGCTACTGTAAATATGTAGTGCTGCTATAAACACTAGAGCACATGTATCTTTTTGAATTAATAGTTTTCATCTTTTCCAGATATATACCCAGGAGAGGGACTGCTGGATCATGTGGTAGCTCTGTTTTTAGTTTTTTAAGGAATCTCCATACTGTTTTCCTTAGCAGCTACACCAACTTACATTCCCACCAACAGCACAGGAGGGTTCTCTTTCCTCCACACCCTCTCCAGCATTTGTTATTTGTAGACTTTTTGATGATGGCCATTCTGACTAGTGTGAGGTGATAACTCATTGTGGTTTTGAGTTTCATTTCTCTAATAATTAGCAATGTTGAGCATCCTTTCATGTGCCTACTGGCCATCTGTATGTCTTCTTGGGAGAAATGTCTATTTAAGTCTTTTGCCTATTTATTTATTTTTTTATTTGGATATTGAGTTGTATGAGCTGTCTGTATATTTCGGTCACACCAGTTGCAAATATTTTCCCCCTTTCTGTAGGTTATCTTTTTGTTTTGTTGATGGTTTCCTTTGCTGTTTTTAAGTTTGATATGGTCCCATTTATTATTGCTTTTATTTCTTTTGCTTGGGAGATTGACCTAAGAAAACATTGCTATGATTTATGTCAGAGAATGCTTTGCCTATATTCTCTTCTTCGAGTTTTATTGTGTCATGTCCTATACTTAGGCCTTTAAACCATTTTGAGTTTATTTTTGTGTATGGAGTGAGGGAGTGTTCTAATTTCACTGATTTGCATGTAGCTGTCCAGCTTTCCCAACACCACTGGTCGAAGAGACCGTCTTTTCTCCGTTGTATATTCTTGCCTCCTCTTCCAAGATTAACTGGACCACAGCAGTGAGGCTGGGTTTATTTCTGGGCTCTCTATTCTGTTCCATTGATCTATATTGTCTGTTTTTGTGCCAATACCACATTGTTTTGATTACTGTAGCTTTGGAGTGTAGTCTGAAGTCTGGAAGGATTATGCCTCCAGGTTTGATCCTTTCCCTCAGAATTCCTTTGGCAATTCTGGGTCTTTTGTGGTTCCATATAAATCTTAGGATTTTCCTTGTTCTGTAAAAAATGTTATGGGTAATCTGATAGGGATTGCGTTAAACCTGTAGATTGCTTTGGGTGATATGGCCATTTTTAACAATATTAGTTCCTCCAATCCAAGAACACGGGATATCTTCCCATTTCTTTGAATCATCTTCAATTTCCTTTATCAATGATTTATAGCTTTCAACATATAGGTCTTTCACCTCCTTGGTTAAGTTTATTCTTAGGTTTTGGGTTTTTTTTTTTTTTCTTTCTGGCATTATTTTAAACAAGTTTGTTTTACTTTCTCTTTCTGGTATTTCATTGTTAGTGTACAAAAACACCACAGATTTCTGTACATTAATCTTATATCCTGCTATCTTGCTGAATTCATTTATTAGTTCTAATTTTTGTGTGGAGATTTTAGGGTTCTCTATATAGAGTAACTGTCACTTGCAAATAGTGACAGTCTGACCCATTCCCTTCCAATTTGAATACCTTTTGTTTCTTTTTCTTGTCTGACTGCTGTCGATAGGACTTCCAATACGACATTAAATAGAAGTAGTGAGAGGGACTTCCCTGGTGGCACAGTGGTTAAGAGTCCGCCTGCCGATGCAGGGGACGCGGGTTTGTGCCCCGGTCCGGGAAGATCCCACATGCCGCGGAGCGGCTGGGCCCATGAGCCATGGTCGCTGAGCCTGCGCGTCCGGAGCCTGTGCTCCGCAACGGGAGAGGCCACAACAGCGAGAGGCCCGTGTACCGCAAAAAATAATAATAATAAAATAAAGAATCCGCCTGCCAAGGCAGGAGACATGGGTTCGAGCCCTGGTCCAGGAAGATCTCACATGCCGCGGAGCAACTAAGCCCGTGTGCCACAACTACTGAGCCTGCGCTCTAGAGCCCGTGAGCCACAACTGCTGAAGCCCGTGGCACCCTAGAGCCTGCACTCCGCAACAAGAGAAGCCACCACAATGAGAAGCCCGCCACACAACGAAGAGTAGCCCCCACTCACCGCAACTAAAGGAAGCCCGTGCACAGCAACGAAGACCCAACCCAGCCAATAAATAAATATTTAAAAAAAAAAAAAAAGTGGTGAGAGTGGGGATCCTTGTCTTGTTCCTGAATTTCGCAGCAAGGCTTTCAGCTTTTCATCTCAACCATATTTCTTACACATGACAGAAAACTGGCTCTAGAGCAAACGTGATATAAATTTTTCTAAAGAGAACATAAAACAAAACTGTTATGTATTAAATTATTTACAATCATCTCCAAAGAGATAACCATAATATTTTGCTACTATTGAAACTTTCTTTTAACTCTTATATAAAATAAGCTATCTAAGACCTTCACAAAGACATTTTACTACAAATATACTTTAACAATACTGTATGTAGGTAGTGTCCATTTGTATTTTTCTACTGAAGCAAACAGCAGTGCAATAAATCTTGTCTCAGTCATTTTATCTTATTCATTTATTTATTTTTCAAAGTCAGTTTTGGGTTTTTTTTTTTAATATTTATTTATTTTTGGCTGTGTTACACGCTCAGGGCATGTGGGATCTTCCTTGCAGCGCGGGCTTAGTTGCTCCGCAGGATGTGGGATCCTAGTTCCTCGACCAGGGATTGAACCCGCGTCCCCTGCACTGGAAGGCGGATTCTTAACCACTGGACCACCAGGTAAACCCCTCTCAGTCATTTTAAAAATTAAAAAATCAAATGGTTTTCATAATAGCAGCTAGTAAAAAAAAAATGAAAATCCTAGTTTCTAATGAGTAACAATGTTTCAATTTGGGATAATGAAAAAGTTCTGGAGATGGATGGTGGTGATGATTGCACAACAATGCGAATGTACTTAATGCCACTGAACTGTATGTACAATTAAAAATGGTTACAATGGTTTATGATATATATATTTTACCATAATAAAATCTCAGGTTTCAATAAGAAGAGGTTATATGTATGTCATCTCCAACAGTTTATGAACCACTATTAAGAAAAGTCGTATGTGATGATTTGCACAATTAATCCTAACCCACCACTAACAGATATCTCAGAGGTCTCAATTATTCACTAAAGATAGAATTACATCACAACTGGAAATTTCCCTTGAAAAAGAAAGCTGAGAAAACCAAAACAGTTTCAAATTGGTCCATACAAATGACATATATTAATGAGACTATAATCACTTGGCAAACTTACTGATTAGTAAGTCACACTACGTGGTACAGAATAGTTTGAAATATTTTCTAACCAAACTAGTTCCTTACAATCAGGTGATCTATTTTTCAAGAGTTTTATTTAAAGAAATATACTTGAGCTTGCCAAAAACACATGATGTAACATGTGAAACAG
This sequence comes from Phocoena sinus, assembly GCF_008692025.1. Taxonomy (NCBI): domain Eukaryota; kingdom Metazoa; phylum Chordata; class Mammalia; order Artiodactyla; family Phocoenidae; genus Phocoena; species Phocoena sinus. The sequence goes on from NC_045771.1 coordinate 88,900,390, forward strand.
GGAGTAATAATAGCAGTATTAAACTATAATCATACTTTAATACCTTATATAATCAGGGATTCTTCATAAATATCCATGTGAAAGTCCTAGGGCCAAGTACTGGGTAAAGGCCAAGAAAGAGATAACAGAATGGACACAATCAGAAAGAGAAGAGTATTAAAGTCACTATTTATGGGCTTCCCTGGTGGCGCAGTGGTTGAGAGTCCGCCTGTCGATGCAGGGGACACGGGTTCGTGCCCCGGTCCGGGAAGATCCCACATGCCGCGGAGCGGCTGGGCCCGTGAGCCACGGCCGCTGAGCCTGCGCGTCCGGAGCCTGTGCTCCGCAGCGGGAGAGGCCACAGCAGTGAGAGGCCCGCCTACCGCAAAAAAAAAAAAAAAAAAAAAAAAAAAAAAAAAAAGTCACTATTTATTAACACCTGGCTTAATATGTGCAAGCATCACGCTAAATATGTCACATGAATTCTCAATTAATGCTCACAGTAACCTTGTGGGATACTTTCATTAATCCTGTTCCACAAATGAGGAAACTGAGGCACCAATGGGTTAAATCAGGGGTCCCCTACCCCCGGGCCACAGACTGGTACCAGTCCGCGGCCTGTTAGGAACCAGGCTGCACAGCTGGACGTGAGCGGCGGGCGAGGGAGCGAAGCTTCATCTGCATTTACAACCGCTCCCTAATGCTTGCATTACTGCCTTAGCTCAGCCTCCTGTCAGATCAGCGGTGGCAGAGCACGAACTCTACTGTGAACTGCGCATGCGAGGGATCTAGGTCGCTCGCTCCTTATGAGAATCTATCTAATGCCTAATGATCTGAGGTGGAGCTGAGGTGATGCTAGCTCTGCGGAGCGGCGGCAAACACAGATTATCATTAGCAGAGAGGTTTGACTGCACAGAGACCATAATAAATCAACTGCTTACAGACTCATAATCAAAGCCCTATCAGTGAGTAGCAAGTGAAAACAAGCTCAGGGCTCCCAATGATTCTTCATTATGGTGAGTTGTATAATTATTTCATTACATATTACAATGCAATAATAACAGAAAATAAAGTGCACAATAAACGTAACGCACTTGAATCATCACAAAACCACCACCCCCACACAGTTTCGCGGAAAAATTGCCTTCCATGAAACCAGTCCCTGGTGCCAAAAAGGTGGGGGACCACTGGGTTCAACAACATGCTCAAGATCACACAGTCACTAAGCAGCAGGACTGGGACACGAAGCCCACGCCACTCTGAAGTGCACAGAGCCCATCTCAGGTGCTGTCTTACTTGCTATCACCTTTAAGACACACTGTGCAGTAGACCGCAGTGTTATGACCCCTGGTTCCCTAGAGAGAACAAACATTCAGGAAAGATAAACCACGTTCGCAGCGGACACGGCAGCAAGCTGGCTGGAACCCAAGTCTTCTGACTTCTCAGCCAGGGCCTTTCCTCTTCAGTGTACCTGACACGTGTGATAGTTTTAAAAATATGTTCATCACAAATTATTTAATACAACTCTCTTCAAAGGGCAGAACCTAACACTCCCCTCAGTAACTCACTTTTTTTTTCGATACATTTTATTTATTTTTAACTGTGTTCCAGTTTCAAGTACCTCACTTCTAACAAATACAATGTGGCAGAAGTGACAGGTGTGAGACTTGCCAGAGTAGGTCATAAAAAGCACTGCAGCGTCCTCCTTGTTCTCTTGGCTCCTCACTCTGGATGAAGCCAGCTGACATGTTGTGAGGACACTCAAGGAGAGGTGCACATGGTGAGGAAGCAAGGCCTCCTGCCGCCAGCCACATAAGCAAGCCCGCGTGGAAGCGGCTCCTGCAGCCCCAGCCCAGCCTTCGAGTGACTGAAACCTGAGCCAGAGCCGCCCAGCTACGCTGCTTCTGAATGCCCAATCCTCAGCACAACTACGTGGCAATAAATGTTCGTTTTATTAAGGCACCGTGGTTTGTGGGGGTTTCTTTTTCAGCTTTAAGTATAACTGACAAAACTGTAAGATATTTAATGTGTACATCCCGGTAATTAAGCCACTATATTTTAAGGCAATTTGTTACACAGTAATAATACAACCAGGAAGGAAAACAAGTATCTCACACATGACCCACACCTTGCCATCAAAATAACAGTGAAACTCAACTATACTTCAATTTAAAAAAAAACCTAACAGAAAAAAGTGTAGGTTCAGCAGGTCGCCTGTCAAAAGAAGTTGTGGACTAAGGGGCAATTTCTCAGATTCAGTTTTGCCCTGTGTAATATGGTACATGATAATTTTTTTCTTATTTTAAAAATCCTCCCCATTTTACAATAATCTTTCCATTACCTTACCTCTTAGAGTCACTATGAGGATTACATGGAAGATGTGTCCAGCACTTGGCATGATGCCCAATATGCAGTGAAAGTTCAGTAAATACTCACTGTAACTAATCTTATTTCTTTAATCTGCCCTTCACTAGCAGCTTCCCTTAGACTTCTTAAAAATTCCCAATTCTCAGTAGGGAGCACCTCCATTACAAACCTAAGTTGTCCAAGAGCCTTTTTCACTGGTCTTCATTTACTTCACTTACTCCCCTGCTTTATCTAAAACTCATCCACAACTGTCCCCTCCTTTGGCTCCCAGAGAATGAACTAATAATAACAGGGTCTCTTCTGGCCTCTACTGCTGCTGCTGCTCTCCCTGCCCCTTCGAAATGCAGGTTATCCTCAAAGGTCTCTCCTTGGTCCTCTCCTCTTCATTCTCATACCCTCAATGATGACTTTTGCAGATGCTCTCTGACTCCGAAACATATCACAGCCTCTACTTCTCATCTGAGTCACAGATCCCAATTTCCCCAGCTCAAGAGCCCCATGTGAATGTCTCACAAAAACCTCAAACTCAACAAAATCTGATTTTTTTGCATCTCCCCTTACTCCTCACTTTTTCCCCTTTCTTCCCATGCCCAGCCCTGCTTCTCCTCCTGTGTTAACAGACCAAAATCTGTGAAGTCAGAGGATGAGATGTCCAAAGTGTTATTAAAATCTTCCCCCTTCTGCTTTCAATAAATGTTTGAGGCACTGTGTTAGGTGCCAGGGATACATGGCAAGCTGGACACACCACCCACCAGGAGCTCACAGGCTAGCATGCTTCCAGTCAGCTGCTAAGCCCTAACGATTCCTCTGTGCAGACTTTTGTGTCCATCCCCGCCTTTCCATTCCTACCGCAGCCACTCCTCCTCTGGCACCTGGACCACCGTAATAATGTGGCCATGTTTCTCCCTTCAGTCTCTGCCCCCACCTCAACCCATCCTTCACAGAGCTGCCCATTCTCTTTCTCAAGCATGTGATCCTGCTATTCAGCCCCTCAAAAGTCTAGAGTGGTTCCCACTGCTTACAGCGAAAGTCAGAATTCCCTCACATTACCTCGACGGCACTCCATGATTATTCCACTCAAATCACCTGCACCCTGCTATACACTCCATGGGTACACTGACATTTAGGACATCTCATTCTCTCCCTAACACTCGCGCCTGTTTACTAGCTATTCCCTCAGAATGTCATGGCCTCTATGAAAATTCCCTTGTGTAGCCATCCGAATTAACTGATCCTTCCCTTATTTTACACAGCACAATGCCTGTACCTCTATTTGCTATCAACCTCTTCCACTTTCTATCACTGTTAGTTGTTTACTTGCCTGTCTCTTTGAGTACGTCATAAATCCCTGACTGCCACTAATTAACTTGGCAATCCTGATAAATCATTGCATTATCTAAGGTTTAACTTTCTCATCAGTAAAATGAAGGGTTAGATTAACTAATTGCTAAGTAACCCCCAACTCCAAAGTTCCATAAGGATGAGTCTTATTTATCTTTGCAAAAGGCAGAATAGCACAGCTCTAAGCTTAGTCTTGGTAGTCAGACAGGTGGTTCCGAATCCCAGCTCAACAACCTACCAGCTCTCAACAATGGGCCTGCTACTTAACATTTCTGGGCCTGTTTCTCATCTGTAAAATAGAGAATAATTAGAATTCTTACAGTTAAAAATGTTTTTTTACTAACTGCTTTAGTCAGATATTCACAGATCACACAATTCACCCATTTAAAATACACGACACAATGACTTTTGGTACATTCACATAGTTGTACAACCATCACCACAATCAATTTTAGAATATTTTCACTACCCCAAAAAGAAACTCATATCCATCAACAATCACTCCCCGTTCCCCCCAGCCCTAGGCAATCATTATTTTACTTTCCATCTCTATAGATTTGCCTCTTCTAGGTATTTCATATCAATGGAATAATATAACGTGGTCGTTTATCACTGGTTTCCTTCATGTAGCAAAATGTTTTCAAGGTAAACGTATGTTGTAGTAAGAGAACTTCATTTTATTGCTAAATAACATTCCATTGTGTGGATATACTACATTTTTTAAAAATTTATTTATTTATCTATTTATGGCTGTGTTGGGTCTTGGTTGCTGTGCGAGGGCTTTCTCCAGCTGTGGTAAGCGGGGGCCACTCTTCATCGCGGTGCGCGGGCCTCTCACTGTCGCGGCCTCTCTTGTTGCGGAGCACAGGCTCCAGACGCGCAGGCTCAGTAATTGTGGCTCACGGGCCTAGTTGCTCTGCGGCATGTGGGATCTTCCCGGACCAGGGCTCGAACCCGTGTCCCCTGCATTGGCGGGCAGACTCTCAGCCACTGCGCCACCAGGGAAGCCCAGGATATACTACATTTTGTTTATCCCTTCAGATGGACATTGAGTTGTTTCCACCTGGCCATTAAGAATAATGCTGCTCTTTCAGTTTTAAGTAATAAGAAAATGCAACTCCACCTGGCTGAAGCAAAAAACGAAAAGTCCAGCAGGCAGCCCTTGCTTCAGCACAGGTTTAAACATCATCATTAGGACCGACATTTTCTCCATTTCTGGGCTAGGCTCTGTCCTCCGCTCAGTTTTGGTGACAAAATGGCTTCCATAACTCCATTTCACATCCTCTCACAGTCATGCCAACAGGAGAAAGCAAAAGCCCTGGGGTTAGCTCTGTGTGGGCTGTCTCGCTGTGGCCCGAGAATATAAAACACTAAGTGAAATAGGCTGTGATCTATCCTTGGGAAATGGGGAAGGGACACAAAGGATGTGAACCAAAAACAGATAAGAGATAAACACCACACAAAATTGAGGCCTCTTTCTGGGAGGATAAATGGATTCTGAACAGCTGAAAACTTTTAAAGCCCAATTTTTAAAAACAAAAAAATAAATTTTAAATAATAAAAACCCAACTTAAGGTTGTGGTGAAAATGAAAAATAAATGCATATTAAGCATTTAGGAGAATGCTTAACACACAGTAAGTACTTAATAAATGTTAGCTGTTATATTAGCTATTATCTGTATTAGATGAACCACATGAAATTTGATGGAATTTGACATTTAAGAAAAAAAGCCAATTTCATATAGCCCCATGTCATATATACTCAGCTTAAAATTAAGTCATGTTCAGCCTGCTCTTCCATAATGAAATGTAAAACTGCATCTCAACAGAAGGAATGAGGCTTATTTTCAAAATTTTTTAAACTTCAGTTTATAGAGTCAGAGGAATTTCTCTGCTCTTGTGGAAAATATGAGAGGCAAAGTATGGGAAAGGGAAGTCTCTGAGACCAGTAGTCTGTAAAGCATTTCCTACACTAACAACAGTACATACTATGGTTCAGGCCTGACAGCCACCTTAATCCTTTATTAGCCAAAGCTCTCAACTCAGTCTATTAAGAATTCTTTTCATAGGAAAACATCACTTTGATTTCTTAATATAAGCTAACAGGTAACTAGCACTCCTTTAATAAAATGTAATTTTTCAATCTTGCCCAAAATACATTTATCTCATAAAACAAGGGTTACCAAATGGTTACTTCCCTCTTGGACAGTCTAAACATGATTAAAAATAATTTTTAAAACTACTACCAGGATCACCTATTCCTTTTATCACGTCTTAGTCTCCTCCCTGTCCCCTTGGTCTAGTTTAAAATTATAGACCTAGGGCTTCCCTGGTGGCGCAGTGGTTGAGAGTCCGCCTGCCGATGCAGGGGACACAGGTTCGTGCCCCGGTCCGGGAAGATCCCACATGCCGCGGAGCGGCTGGACCCGTGAGCCATGGCCGCTGAGCCTGTGCGTCCGGAGCCTGTGCTCCGCAGCGGGAGAGGCCACAACAGTGAGAGGCCCGCGTACCGGGAAAAAAAAAAAAAAAAAAAAAAAAAAAAATTATAGACCTAGATAGAGATCACCTGTTATGAACAATGAATACTTTCTTCATGATTTCTATATCTGATGGTAATTTTGTTGCTCTAATTCACTGTGAGGGCCTATGCTTACACAACATTATTTCCTATCAATATTAGAGCATAAGCCCTTCCTTCCTTATTCCTGATCAACAGTAAAGTCTCTGCTCTGCTTTGTCCCAAAGAATAAATAAATAAGTAACTACAGCAGTTATTACTGAGAAAAATAAAGATTTAAGCTGGCTAAAATAACTGAAAACATATTCATGTTTAGATGCTTAAGAAAATTTTATAATAATTCCAGTTTTCCTTTTTGCCTATTATAAAAATTCCTAAAATACAACTGAAGCACCATAAAATAACTAATAGCTGCCTCTTACCAGTTACTACGCGCCACACACATATTACTTTATTTAATCCTTACATTTATTCTCTGAGAGGTATGATTAGCTCTATTTTAAGGAAAAAAAATTGAGACTTAGAAAAATTAAATAATTTATCCAACCCCACTGAGAAAAGTGATGCCTTCAAAACTTGAACCCTGGTCAGCTGCCTCTGACAACAATATCAGCCTCAGCAAAGAATATTCAAAGACTGATCAAACTTTAGGAAAAGGGGAAACTATTACTTCTGCTCAGCTAAGTTGGGGAAGTGAGATAGCCTTTGCCTACACCAAGTAAGAGGATTCAAACGTTAAGAGTAAAATTATACAGCTCAGGATCCTCTGAAAGGTAAATGTATCCTCGAGTGTCCCTCAACTTGATCGCAATGACACTGCAGGTAGTGAGCATCAGTGGAGCCAAGGGGAAGAGAAGAACAGTTCTACTATTACGGTTATACCTACAGGGTGCTGATGACTACAAAAGGATATGGAAAGCCTCAGCCTTGTAGCTACTGAAAAACAAAAACGAGTTTTTAAAGCTAAGATAGAAAACACAGTTAAACCTTTTTTTAAAAAACTGTCTTACTGTATACTAAAAGTGCCTACATAAAGCAACTTCTATCTCACTCCTACCATACATGCACATGATAAAACAGTCCAGGCCCTTGTGACATATTAAAAGTAGTCTCGAGCTTCCCTGGTGGCGCAGTGGTTGAGAATCTGCCTGCTAATGCAGGGGACATGGGTTTGAGCCCTGGTCTGGGAAGATCCCACATGCCGTGGAGCAACTAGGCCTGTGAGCCACAACTACTGAGCCTGCGCGTCTGGAGCCTGTGCTCCGCAACAAGAGAGGCCGCGACAGTGAGAGGCCTGCGCACCGCAATGAAGAGTGGCCCCTGCTTGTCACAACTAGAGAAAGCCCTCGCACAGAAACGAAGACCCAACACAGCCAAAAATTAATTAATTAATTAAAGAAAAAAAGTAACAAATGTTCAAGTACAATTGGTGTCTTAAAAAAAAAAGTAGTCTCCATTCGGAGAAAGAGAATATATTTTCTTTCTTTTCTTTTTTTTAAATTTATTTTTATTTTTGGCTGCATTGGGTCTTCGTTGCTGTGTGGGCTTTCACTAGTTGCAGTGAGCGGGGGCTCCTCACTGCGGTGGCTTCTCTTGTTGCAGAGCATGGGCTCCAGGTATGCGGGCTTCAGTAGTTGTGGCACGCAGGCTCAGCAGTTATGGCTCACAGGCTTAGCTGCTCTGAGGCATGTGGGATCTTCCCAAACCAGGGATCGAACCCACGTCCCCTGCACTGGCAGGCAGATTCTTAACCACTGCGCCACCAGGGAAGTCCCAAGAGAATATATTTTTGCCTTTTTCTGACAGTAAAGGGAGGAATTTAAAAATAAAAATTTTAAAGTAAGGTTCTTGGCTTCCCTGGTGGCACAGTGGTTAAGAATCTGCCTGCCAATGCAGAGGACACAGGTTCGAGCCCTGGTCCAGAAGATCCCACATGCCGCGGAGCAACTAAGCCCGTGCGCCGCAACTACTGAGCCCGCAAGCCACACTAGTGAAGCCCACGTGCCTAGGGCCCGTGCTCCGCAACAAGAGAAGTCACTGCAATGAGAAGCCCATGCACCACAATGAGTAGTCGTCCCCGCTCGCAACGACTAGAGAAAGCTCATGTGCAGCAACAAAGACCCAACGCAGCCAAAAATAAAATAAATGAAATAAATAAAATTATTTTTAAAATTAAATAAATAAAATAAAAATAAGGTTCTTGGGAATTTCCTGGCGGTCCAGTGATTAGGATTCCGTGCTTCCACTGCAGGGGGCCGAGTGGCAAGGTTAAAAAATTAAAATTAAAAATTAAAAACAAATGAACAAAAAAAACCCACAACTCAAGAATGACCTTTGGCTCCCACTGAATTGCCTTCTTCCCACTTTCTGGACAAATCCTGAGTTTCCCTACTGACTTCTCTCAACCAATCCCAGTCAGGCAGTCCCCCAACCTAAGAGACTGCTGATACAACAAAAAGTGCCTCAAGTGCTTTGAAACCCCACAAATGCGTAATCTGCTTTAACAAATCTGTAAAGTCATGTAGTTTCTGCCTCTAGGAAGGTATGAAACAAAGGAACTTTGGATCACAAAATGTTCATCACCTTCTGTGGTGATAAAACTTCCAGATGACCCCACAGTTGAAACACTGCCATAGCATTTAACAAACTAATAAACAAACAAAAACAAAACAAAAAAAGGTTCTTGCAATAATCTCTTTAGGGGCTAAAAACTTTACCTTCTGTTTAGTCCCAGAATGGCTTGCTTTCTGCAGACTAAATGGTAGTTTCAAAAGCCAGTGAATCAGAAGCCAGGACTCTAAACCAGCACTGTAAACTGGCTCAGGAACTAAAAGATAACTGACTGTAATCAAGTAACTGCTTCTTCAGTCACCCTCACTGCTCCTTCACTGAAACTTCTCTACTGAGAAAGAAAAAGAGAAATAAAGGCCCGAAGAATTTTTAAGCTCTGTTCCAAGAAGCTGCCTTGGGAAGCACTACAGTGGATGAGGGAAAGACCAGGTGGTTAGGACCAAGCCCTCACCTGCCAATTCTCCCAGAATAGAGCCACTTTTTCCTCTTTACATATAATGGAGTTCTATGTAAATTTTTATTTAAAAAGCATTCTGCAGGAATTCCCTGGTGGTCCAGTGATTAGGCCTCTGTGCTTTCACTGCCAAGGGCCCAGGTTCAATCCCTGGTGGGGGGGCGGGGGGAAAGCATTTTGCTACTACAAAGCAAGAGTGAAAAACACTTGTTCAGGTGCTCTCTAAAGTCCTGGCTACTTCACTGCATTCTCAGATTCACAGCCTTATGCAATAAATTTCAGGTGTGAAAGACACAGTCAATTTTATATCAGTGCTGCAATTAATGTTCAGTTACATCCCATTTTAGGATAAAACACATCACGCACGCACCCCCCACCAAAAAAAACTTTCAACGGGATATTCTAAAAATAAAAATAATCAATAGGATAAGATTCCCTGTGTAAGTGGTGGCAACAGCTGACTGACAGCAGAAACAATAGCAGCAAGCTGTGTTCCGTGGACGTCAGAAGCAACAACAGCACCTGCCGACCAAAGCAAGCAGCCAGGCACAGGAGTCCCAAGAGCCAGGCAGCGCTTTTCAGTGCATTGTCTGTCTTATCTCTTCCACATCTCAAACTTCTGTTTCCTGGGGTTACAGAGGTATCCCTGGGCTGCAGTCTGTCTTTACTCCTTCTCCCACCCTGCCTAGTTCACACAATCATCTCGGGGCACATCTACTACACTGAGGTACCACAGGGGACGTGACACCCACACACCACGCTCAGCTAAGGTGAGTAACAGTCTTATGTGTCACAACCAAATTTAAAGCCATCAATAATCTCATTCACATGTTCCCTTCTGTCCCTATCCTTTTAGGCTCCACATTCTAAGACCCTAACTAGAGAATTCTAATGCCTAAAAATACTTACATTAAGAATATGTCCAAGAATTAGCTGAAATAAATGCACTCTGGAATTGATAGGCCAATTATTAATTTTAAACTTATCAGCAAAGCAGTTTGACTATAAAGATATTCAATGTGGAAGTGAATTCAAACACCAGGGACAAAACATTACACTTTGTAGGATTTATCCAGTAAGGCTAAGAACTCAGCATAAAGTATCATATATGCCCAAGTATAAACCATGGTCTTTTCCCAAAAATTATCCCGCAAAAAAGAAGTAGTTCCCTTAGATTCTAGTCCTTATAAAGCCTTTATTATGATAGACTGTTTTCTCAAGTACCTTATTTTTAACATAATAAGGCAAAAAAAAAAATCTTCAAAAGGAAATGAACAATCAGGATTACAGTAATGCTGGGCTTGATGGCAGAGGGTAATAGAATGACCATTCCTAGAGGACCCTGACTCGGAGGAGTCTTGGTGAGACCTAGAAGAGAGGGGAGGAGGGGATGAAACACTCTTCACTGACTGACGATTGATTAGGGAACTGTCCGAAATCACTTTAATCAATACTAATTTGGGAGACATCAACCCAATAAAATTAATTTTAAAAGAGGCAAATAGGGCTTCCCTGGTGGTGCAGTGGTTGAGAGTCTGCCTGCCGATGCAGGGGACAAGGGTTCGTGCCCTGGTCTGGGAAGATCCCACATGCTGCGGAGTGGCTGGGCCCGTGAGCCATGGCTGCTGAGCCTGCGCGTCCGGAGCCGGTGCTCCGCAACGGGGGAGGCCACAACAGTAAGAGGCCCACGTACCGCAAAAAAAAAAAAAAGAGGCCAATAATTTCAACACATTTTTGGAATTATTCCTCCTCATTAATGCTGTACACAGCCTTTTAAAAAGCAAGTCAAGGGCCTTCCCTGGTGGCGCAGTGGTTGAGAATCCGCCTGTCAATGCAGGGGACATGGATTCGAGCCCTGGTCCGGGAAGATCCCACATGCCGCGGAGCAACTAAGCCCCTGTGCCACAACTACTGAAGCCTGCGCTCTAGAGCCCGTGAGCCACAACTACTGAAGCGGGCGTGCCTGGAGCCCGTGCTCCACAACAAGAGAAGCCACCGCAATGAGAAGCCCGCGCACCACAACGAAGAGTAGCCCCCCCTCGCCGCAACTAGAGAAAGCCCGCGTGCAGCAACGAAGACCCCATGCAGCCAAAAATAAATAAATAAATTTATAAAAAAAAGAAACTAAATATCATAACTAAACATTTGACTACTATATCTCTAAAATTTATACTTTCAAGTTGTATAGAATTTTAAACTTTTCATTGGGGAGTTAGGAGACTTACAACCAAGGCTATCTTATATTTGGGTACATAAAGTATCTGATAATACAAACTCAATGTGAAATGTTCCCCTGGAGACATACACAACGGAATAGAGCACGCCCGCCAAAACAAAGGAAAGAAAGAAAAAAGACCTGCTAATAGCCAGCCACACAAATCACTCTAAGGCCACCAGCCTAGATTAGACCGTACTACCTTTAACCTTGGCTGACAGCGCTCCTGGAATCAAGGCAGGGTACAAGCTTAAAAACCTGACAACTGCAGGTAATAACTTTTTTTTGTTTCTTTGAAAACAGAACACAAGATTTGGTGGTAAAAATCTGGGGACCTGTTAGACCTTTGATACAAACACAGAGCAAGACAAAAATCTCTTTAATTCTTAGTCATCAACACAAAAAATACTTTATCTACCTGGACCAGATGATGAGACAAAGGTAAGTAATTTCTTTACAAACTGTCAAGTTTAAAAAAAGAAAGAGGGAGGGAGGGAAGAAATACTAACCCCTGAAATATAAAGGCCATCAATGATGAACTAAATTTAAAAATCTAATGAACTCTTCTCAAATCTTATTCTCCTTAAAATTCCCTAACCCATATATTGCTATTTACCCTCTTTAAGCTGATCTTTAGCTTCCCTTCTCTTATTCTGTCCAATGGCACTCTCCAAGTTTCAGGCTCCAGCCCTTTTCTCTCCTCCCCCTTCTCTTCAGTAAGCTGATCTTGCCGTCCTAATTGTCCTCAAAGGTGTATTCTAGTCCCAGCCTCCCACCTCCAAACCAACTCTCCTTATCCTCCTTTAGGATATCTGTCACTTCAAATACAGTGTGCCTAAAACAAAATCTCTATCCCATCTCCAACCAACTTCTCCCAACTTTCTTAGTCTTCATTAAGTGTAACATTTTCAGTAAAACTGCCATTGTTTTTATTGCTTTCCTGTTCATGTCCCATAATTAGTTAGTTCTAGCCCTGCTGACTCTTCTTTAAAAGAACTTTTCAAAATTGGAAGTCTTAAACAGGTTCACTGTCTTTGACTCAATATTTCCATTTCTAAGATTCCACATAATCTGAGAAAATCTGAAATGCAGACAAAGATATTCACTGAAGTATTATAATGCCTGAAACAGTAAACATGTTTCCAGCAATAAAGAAATATTTAAACAAATTAAGCAGTTAAGTAAATTAGAACATTACTCAGTCACTAATAATTGGTTATGAGAAAAAAATTTTTAACTTCTTTTTAAAAAATATTTATTTATTTGCCACACCACACGGCATGTGGGATCTTAGCTCCCGGACCAGGGATCGAACCCAAGACCCCTGCACTGGAAGCCCAAAATCTTAACCACTGGACCACTAGGGAAGTCCCAGTTATGAGAAAATTTTAAGGACATTAAAAATGTTAATGACAGGGCTTCCCTGGTGGCGCAGTGGTTGGGAGTCCGCCTGCCGATGCAGGGGACATGGGTTCGTGTCCCGGTCCGGGAAGATCCCACATGCCGCGGCAGCGGCTGGGCCCGTGAGCCATGGCCGCTGAGCCTGCGCGTCCGGAGCCTGTGCTCCACAACGGGAGAGGCCCGCGTATCGCAAAAAAAAAAAAAAAAAAAAAAAAAAAAAAACTTAGAAGAAAATAAAGTTTAATATTAAAAAAAAAAAAAAAATGTTAATGACAAAATGTTAAATAAGGAAAGCAGCATACAAAATCATACATGAGATGATTAAGTAACAAAAAACACAGGGATGAAAAAAAGACTAGAAGGAAAAATAACAAAATATTAATAATGTCCCATTTGTATCGTGCTGGATGGTGACAATGTGAGTCATTTTTGTTTTCTTCTTTTTTTTTTTTTGGCCTGGCCACAAGGGATCTTAGTTCCCCAACCAGGGATTGAACCCAGGACCCAGGCACTGAAAACACCAAGTCATACCCAATGGACCACCAGGAAATCCCTTTGTTTTCTTTTTTACATATTTCTATAGTTTCCAGATATGGTACATAATATTTTAAAAATCAGGAAAAAAGGTGACTTCCCTGGTGGTGCAGTGGTTGAGACTCTGCGCTTCCAATGCAGGGGGCCTGGGTTTGATCCCTAGTCAGGGAACTAGATCCCACATGCTGCAACTAAGAGTTCACATGCCACAAGTGAGGAGCACGCTGGCTGCAACTAAGGAGCTGGCGACCCATAAGTAAGAAGCTGGCCTGCTGCAACTAAGACCCAGAGCAAATAAATCTACATTAAAAAAATAAATAAAATCAGAAAAAAGGTAATTTTTTAAATGTGTTTCCAATTCAAGACTTGTCAGGTCTCCCTAAATTAATCCTCAAAGTCAATATTATTTTAAACTAAATAGCAAAAATAAACTGGAGAAGGAACTCAGAAATATAATCTTAATAATATGTAAGAAATGCCCAAAAAATTCTGAAAACAAGAGTGACAAGGTGGGGGAAAAAAAAAAAAAGAGTGACAAGGTGTATATAGGAGATGTGGGAGAGCCCTTGCCCTACCAAAACCTACAACGTACTCAGAACTACAGTAAATTAAAAAATAGGGAACTAAAGCGGAAACAGAGTAATCAACACCTCAATACTCATACATGGAGAGATGCAATAGCGTTGCGGTGACCAGCCAAATCATTTAGAAAAAAATAAGACAGCAATAACCAAAGCCTAATAACCACAGCCAACCTTTACTGCACACTTACCACGGGTCCAAAACCTTGGGGCCAGATGTCACTGCATTTCAGTTTCTTGGGTTTTCCAAAGACACTATGATATTGGTGCCTATTTCATGTACTATGTAAGACTGCAGCAAGGTCTACGAGCATGTTTTTAAAACATGCAGCCTACAGCCTTCCTGTTCTCAGAGGAAGAAGAGATCCCCCTTCTGTACAATACAAACCTGTGCTCTGATCACATCCCCTCCTGTCAACTCAGGGCGTTTGCTCCAAATTCCCCTTCTTGTCAGTATTTTCAACCTCTCCCTTTCTACTAGCTCCTTGCCATTCGCTTACATTTGAGAGGGAAAAAAACACTCCTCAGGAACCACTCCCTTGCTACCCTTTCTCCTTCACACAAAGAAAGCTTATTCAATTAGTAACCTTTTAAAAAGAAAAAAAAAAAAGACTACAGTGTCATCCCATTCACTCATAGGGCTGCAGGCTCCGTGTGGCCAAAAGCACGGTGCTGAGACTACTCCAGGTGTGGGCTCTAATGATTTCCTAACTGCCAAAGTCAAAGGCCACCATCAGGGTTCATCTCACTTGAATTATTTTGCAGACTGTGCTCTTCCCTTCTCGAAATGCCCTTGGTTTCTGTGAATCAACTTTCTCCTGATTCTCCTATCCCTCTGGCTCCTCCTTTACCCTACCTATGGCTTTCTTCTCTTCACATTCAACATCTTCAGCCAGCTGCCACCAACACTATACCCAACAACTCCCATTTGCATTTCTAACCAGAGCTCTTGCCAGCGCTCTAGCGGTTAACACTCACCAATGTCTCTAACTGGAAGTGAACCACACACCTGTAACTGCCTAACAAAAGCCATCATTAGCTTTTCCCAAAGCTGCTGTGCATTCTCTACCTTGAGGAATGGCAACACCATCCACAAATTTAGCTAATTCAGAAACCTGGGATTCATCCTAGACCCCTCCCACTCTCCTCCCACATTAAATTGGACACTAAATGCAGTGAATTCTACCCCCTTAATACCCATCAGTCACCTGAAGCTGGATCTCTTTCCTCTAAGCCATTCTCTACACAGCAGATAGAGTAACCTTTCTAAACATCTCAATCTGTACCCACAGCAATGAGCCCCACTCAATGCTCACCACATCCTGCACCCCAGCCGCACTTCCCTGCTTGACATTCCGAGAACACAATCATGCCACTTACACCTCCACATGTTTACGCCAACTGCAGCACTGCTTTTGCTTGGAAGGCCCTCACCCTGCCACCTATTTACTTGGGAAATTATTATTGGCTCTTCCAGATCCAGTTTAACACAACTCCGTGAATCTACTAAAACCTATTGAACTGTACACTTTAAGTAGATGAACTGTATGGTATGTAAATTATACCTCAACAAAACTCATACTTTTCTGTGAGAAAAAAGACTTACCATCCGATTTTTAAAAAATGGGCAAAAGACAAAACAGGCACTTCACAAAATAAAAAATTTCAAATGACCAAGACATACGAAAAGATCTTCGAAACCATCACTCAGGCAAATGCAAATTAAAACCACAGTAAGGTATCAGTACATATCCAGAAGAGCTAAAATTAAAAAGAATGACATGATCAAGTATTACAAAGATGCGGAACAATCGAAACTTCATACACTGCAGGTGGGAGTGTAAGGCAGTTCAATCAAAACTATTTCATAATATAACTGGGAAAAAAATCTCTGCAATTACTATTAACACTAAGCATACACCTCTTCTATAACCTAGCAATCCCACTGCTAGAGTATATCCCCAAGAGAAATAAGTGCTAATGTCCACAAAAGGACATGTACAAGAATGCTAACAGGGGGCTTCCCTGGTGGCGCAGTGGTTGAGAGTCCGCCTGCCGATGCAGGGGACACAGGTTCGTGCCCCGGTCCGGGAAGATCTCACATGCCGCGGAGTGGCTGCGCCCGTGAGCCATGGCCGCTGAGCCTGCGTGTCCCGGAGCCTGTGCTCCGCAACGGGAGAGGCCACAGCAGAGAGAGGCCCGCATACCGCAAAAGCAAAACAAACAAACAAACAAACAAAAACAAAAAAAAAAGGAATGCTAACAGGGACTTCCCTGGTGGTGCAGTGGTTAAGAATCCGCCTGCCAAGGCAGGGGACACAGGTTAGAGCCCTGGTCCCAGAAGATCCCACACGCCGCAGAGAAGCTAAGCCTGTGCGCCACAACTACTGAAGCCCACGCGCCTAGAGCCCGCGAGCCACAACCACTGAAGCCCGCGTACCTAGAGCTCGTGCTTCGCAACAACAGAAGCCACCGCAATGCGAAGCCAGCGCACCACAACGAAGTGCAGCCTCCGCTAGCCGCAACTAGAAAAAGCCCGTGCACAGCAACGAAGACCCAATGCAGCCAAAAATAAAGTAAAATAAATTTTAAAAAAGATTTTTTAAAAAAAGGTGTTAAAAAAGTAATTTATAACCAAAAAGTGTAAAGAACCCAAATGTCCATCAATGAATGGATAACTACAACACAGTAATATCAACACAATGAAATGTTACTTGGCAATATAAAGGAATGAATTACCAATACATACTACAACATGGATGAACCTTGAAAGCATTATGCTAAGAGAAAGAAACCAGACAGAAGATCATATGCTGTATGATTCCATTTATATGAAACATCCAGAAGAGATAAGTTTATAGAAAGAGAAAATAAATTAATGAATGCTGGGGTCAAGGGAGAAATGGGGAATGACAAACAAGTACAGGGTTATTTTGGGGGGGTGATGAAAATATTCTGGAATTAGATAACAGTTGCACAACCTTGTGAATATACTAAAAAAAACAGCAAGTTATACACTTTAAAAACTAAATTCTTAAAAAACCAATTTTAAAGTACGTGAATTATGTTTCAAGAAAAAAGTTACATGTGAGGAAAAAAATCAATAAAAACCAAAAAAATTCTTTAAAACATTTTATACATATGCACAGGCCCCAAAGCAAAAATCTATCCCAAGCCATGTGATTTAGCTAATTCTTAAGAATTAGGTCTTCCCTGCTGCCTGTTACAAAGCAGCACAATTAATAATTAGCAAACTAAACTCACTGGAACAATCTGACAAGCTAACAATCTCAGTTCAGAAATCTTAATCTTATTTCTAACAACTACAAATTCTAGTGTTCTAAAAAAGCTGCCTATAGGAACTGGCGCAATTCACAAAAGCTCACAGAATTGAACTGAATTAAAATGAATGAAGTGCCACTTGCACATACAAGCATATGACAAAAGTAGATCGTATTACATCAAGCCAGGCCCATGTAGTCACATAATGCAAGTCTGCCAGTCATTATATTAATATAGTTTAAAATTAGATCTATTACTCTCTTTCCTCCTCTGGAGAATTAATCAAAAAGCAAAAACACTGGGCATCAGGAGACCTGAATTCTAGTCCAAACTAAGCTAGTTGTGTGACCTTACCCTCTATTAGAGCTGTCTGTAAAATGAGGAATACCTCCGAGGCTACAAGTCTCCTGAAGTCCCTCTACCATCACCTCTCCCCCGTGCCACTCTGTGCACCCAGAGTCAAGTCATCATGGTTTCCCCACGTACTATGGAAGGCCAGCTCTCAGTTTCTACTTCTCCCCACCCCCTATAATCCATTCTCTACATTGACAGCCAGTACTCTTCAAAACAGGAATCAGATCCTGCCACTCCCATCCATATGCCTCCCAGTGGCCTACAAGGCCAGGCCCTACCCGTTCTGACTCCTCCCCCCTCACCATCCTCTTGGGTAGCACTCTAGCCACTCTGACCTTTGGGTTCCTCCAACATTCCTAGCCCATTCCTCCCCAGGGCCTTTGCCACACTCCCATCTCCTCCGCCTTATTCTAACTTCTGTTCAAATGTCACCTCCTCAGAGAACTGAATGTGGATTCTGGTCCCAGCCTGCTTAGATTCAACTTAATAGCTGGACATGTTACTTACTCATGCTGTACCCCCGTTTCATCTGTAAAGTCGTAACAACAGTGCCTACCTCACAGAATTATCACAAGGGATAAACGCATGTAAAGCAAGCAGCAAATAGACTGGCACGGTTTTCAAATGTCATCTATCACTATATTTAAGGCACCCCATCTTCATTTTCTCCCTCTCCCTGAGCACTGTCTGGAACTGCCTTCTTTGTCATTCGCTGTAGGGTTCCAAAACCCCCATAGAATGTAAGCTTCGTGAGGAGCTTGCCTTGCCTTGTTCAAAGCTCTACCACCATTTCCTAGGAAAGGCATGCACACACTTGTTGAATATATGAATAAATCAATCACATCAAGGATTCCTTTAAAATAATACTGGCTTGATTCAAAGAATTAAGTGAAAAACTGCCTCAAACAGTTATGTAATGGGGCTGGTCTCCTCCTGGTCCTTGCAGACTGACCAGTTCATTTAGTCACTGACTGAGGGGTTTCTGTCAAATCTAGTCACATAAGTACAACAGACAACGAAAAAAGCTAATAGATTAACCTGTGAGAGTAGAAGTTGAATACTGTGGATATATGCTAATTCTCTGTAAACATACCACATAAATCCAAACTGCAGCACACCAAAAAAGGCTCTGGCCATTAGGAAAGTCATACCCTGAAATATGAAAATATGAAACAGTGACTTTAACTGTTTTTCTACATGTACATATATATATATAAAAAACATACACAGTTACATATATCCACCTACACACACACACAGAGCCATCCCCAAAACTAGGGGAATGCTTTTTTCAACTCCTTTTAACTTTTCTTAACAAAATGGGCTATGTGGGAATAAATGTTTTGAACTGAAAGTTGTGACCCAACTCAGGAGCCTAAACATTACAGTTCTCCTTACTTATGGACTAAATTTCCGTCATTCACCAAAGGAAATCCCAAATATAAGGTTCTGATTACTAGTATTAATTTTTAAAGCATCTAAAACTAACAAATATCCATTGAGATTTAACATCTTAAGACTCCAACATCTAATTTTTACCCACCAGGTCAAGCCCTTAATAAATATTTTTCCCTCGCTCTAGTGGTTTTTTTTTAATTGTTTTTTTAAGAAAGGCTTTATTATGTCGGTATCTACATTTTGTGAAATCCTTAACATAGTTTCAAGTTATATTCCGGTTTGAATGAACACAAATCCTGTCATGATACATCACATTAGTAATGACTTAGGCAGTTTTCATAGACGCCACCAACGGTTATGAAATTCGCCAGGCTGAGACCAAAGCGAAGAAGGGAAAAAGCCTAGGAATGCTGCAGGCTAGTCCCCCAAAGAAAACAAACCAACCAAAAATGCTTCGTGATTTTACTTAAAGATGATCACGGACGATCCCCATAATACCAAATATATACCACAGAGTTATTTCTTTCTCAAATGGAAGAGTGAAGCCACAAATCTAGGAGGAGGAGTAATCTACGCTGGTAGATTCTTCAAAATTAGGAAAGAAAGGGAAAGGAGACGCGGCGGCGCTCTGCGGTCTTGGAGCCGCTCTCCAGGAAAGGCTTCCCGGGCGCCGGCCGCTCCCACTCCGGTCCGCGGCCAGGCTGGAGGTGGCTGGCGGCTGGCATGTTTGAAATATCACCACCCTATTCATCGCCTCCCGGCACAATGAGGCGCTGGGCAGCCGCGCCGAGGACCGCCCGCGCACACGCCCACCCGCCCCGCGCAGCCCGAGACCCGGGCGCAGCCGCGTCGCAGCGAAGTCACGCTCGGCCCGGGCAGAAAGTTTCGGAAAAAAAACCAAGCGCCGAAACGCACAGGTTTCAGAGCTGAACTCGTGCCAGGAACACGCCCGAGGCAAACCACTTGACAACCAGCTCCGGTTTTCAGCAGAAAGGCCGAGAGGCGGGGGCCGGAGAGGAAGAGGAGGCAACACACACACACATACACACTCTCTCCCTCTCTCTCTCTCTCTCTCTCACACTCGGCTCCTCTTCCTCTAGGGCCTCGGCGCCCAGGTGGGAGCGATACCGCAGGCTCACGCCCGCACGCGGCGCCGGGGCCCGGGCAGCGGGCGCCAGCTTCTCTCCCAGGAAGGCCCGGGACCCCCGGGTCACCTCGGAGCGCAGGGGAGGGTGCGCACGCCCGGCGCTTCCTTCCCCGTCCGCCCCCAACGGCCGCGGAGACTGGGGGCCCCAGGGGCTCGGGGTCAGGGGATGCTCGGCGGGCCGGCCGCGGGTTCGCGCGCGCCCCTCCCCCCGCCCCTCCCCCCGGGCCGCCCGCGGGGCGCGCAGGAGGCGAGAGCCGGCGTCCCGGGGGATCAGCTCGCCCGCCCGCCCGCCCCGGGAATCCGGGCAACTTTCCCCTGCGCAGTCTCGGGCTAACCCCGACCGGGCGGAGGCGGGGGTCCGGGGGCTAGCGCGGCGTGGACTCACTTTTTCGGATGTTTCTCTCTTTTCGGCCTCCGCTTTCGGGCCTGAATGGCCAGCACTGAGGAAAGAAGACACACATTAACGGTCGGGCAGGCCGGCGCGGGGCCGCGTGGCGGGGAGAAGGGGACGCCGCGGGCCACTCACCTTTCCGGGAGCTCATCCCGACGCGGGGGAAGTGGGGCGGGGGGCTTCGCGGCGGCGGCGGCGGCAGCGGCAGCAGCTGCACCGGCAGCAGCGTCGCGGGAGCCGAGCCGAGCCGAGCTGCAGCCTCCACTCACTCCGCCGGCCGGGAGGAGGCGGGAACCGCGCCTGCGCCGCCGCCGCAGCCGCCGCTCCCGCTGGGGGCCCGGCAAAACCCGCCCCCGGCCGGCCCCGCCCCCGCCCCGCCCCGCCCGCCTGCCCGCAACCCCCCCGCCCGGTGGGGTCGAGACCCCCGTGCCGGCCCCGCCCGCGCGCTCGCACCCACCCGCCTAGCCCACCTGTGCGGAAGTGACCCCCCCCCACGACCACCGCCATTCCCTCCCATGCCTCCTCCACCCCAGCCTGCAGACCGGGCCTCCGCCTCCGCCCCTGCGGCTGGCCCAGGCCTCCCGTCCCTCCTGGGCACGCGGCCTGCGCGACCCTCCCTCTCCAGCCTCTCTCCTACCCACCCCGGCGGGTCGCGCCGCCCGCTTCTCCATGTGCCCTTCCTTGGCCGGCGCCTCCGCGGGTCTCACACCACCTCTCCTCACGCGGCCTCTTCTCCCCCTTTGCTCCTCTACATCCTTGCATCCCCATGAGCGCCGCTTCCTCTCTGTCGGGTGTGGAAAGGGCACAGGACCAAGAGCTGGGAAACCTGGGTCTTTCACTAGCCGTGTGACCTCGGAAAAGTCATCTTATCTCTCACCTTTATCTACCCCACAGGATTGCTTGAGTGTAATGAAGGAAAAGATGCAAATGGCACAGATAGTAGGATTAAGCTTTTGCACATGAATTAAGGTCCAGTTCAATAAATTCCATGTGTCTAACAATCTAGCACAACAACCCACCAAGGAGTTTCTTACAAAGAGGAAACTGAGTCCTGAAGAGGTTAAACAGTTTACCCAGCAATGATTCAAATTTAGGCCTACCTGACTCTAATCAAGTTGATTGGGGGATAAAATAACTGCAGTGATCCATTGTTTATTTAAATAATTATAATATTTTTGAAAAATATTCACCCTGACCATTTACCCTCTCAACTATATTCTTAACTGATCAGAGTAGCTAACCTTACTATAAAGATCCTAAACCCACTAGAACAGCGCTGCTTGAACTTGAAGAGCTTTTTACTTTCTCGATTTTTTTATTTTCAAACATATCAAACGTACAGAAAAGTTATGAGAAAAATACAGTGGACACCCATATTACCCCATATTCACCAATTTTGAATATTTCACCACATTTGCCTTCCCCGTGTGTATGGGTTTTTGGTTTTGTTTCGTTTATGATCAATCATTTGAGTTTTTTGCAGGCTTTTACCCTTTACCCCTAAGTACTTCTTTAAGTATCTACTAAGAACAAAGATACTCTCCTATATAATCAGAATTCCATTATCCAAGAAAATTTCATATCATTTTACTATTATCTGTAACATACAGCGGCCATATTCAAATTTTCGAAATGTCCTTTTTAGCTGACTTTTTTCTCAATCCGGAATACAATCAAGGATCATGCATTGCATTTAATTGTCATGTCTTTTTAAGCTCCTTTACTCTAGAATAACCCGGTTTTTTTCTTGTTTTTTTTTTCTTTTGTAACATTCATTTTTTTGAAGAATTCAATTCTGTTTGCAGAATGTTCCTCAGTTTGTATTCATCTGTTCCCTATTAGATTCAAGTTAAATAATTTTGTCATGTACACTGTATAGATGAGGTTGTGTTCATCATAGTATGCTGCATCAAGAGGGATACGATGTCAGTTTGTACTATTATTGGTGATATTATATGTAATCATTTCTCCATGGTAAAGGTACCTTTTTTCCTTTGTATTTAAAAAGTAGTCTGTGTAAAAAATGGGCAAAAGACTTGAACAGACATTTCTCCAAAGAAGATATACAAATGGCCAACAGGTACATGAAAAGATGCCCAGCATCATTAGAGAAATGCAAAGCAAAACCAAAATGAGATATCACTTCACACCTACTAGGATGGCTATAATTTTTTTTTTAATGAAAAATAAGAGTTAGTGAGGATTTAGAGACATTGGAATACTCATACATTACTGCTGGGAATGTAAAATGGTGCAATCACTGTGGAAAACAGTTCCACAATTCCTCCAAACCCTGAACATGGAATTATCAGCAGTTCCACTCCTAGGTGTATATCCAAAAGAATTGAAAACAGGTACTCAAATCCTTGTACCCAAATGTTCATAGCATCACTAATCATACTAGCCAAAAGTTTAGAAACAAATATCCACCAATGTATAAACAAACTGTGGTATAGACATACAAAGAAATATTTTTCAGCCATAAAAAGGAATGAAGTACTGGTAGGTGCTACAATATGGATGAACCTCAAAAACCTTATGCAAAGTGAAAGAAGCCAGACACAAAAGGTCATCTATTGTTCTATTCCATTTATATGAAACATCCAGAATAAGCCAATCCATAGAAAGCAGGTTAGTGGTGGCCCATGGCTGGGGGGAGGAGAGATAAGGAGCAACTGCTTAATGGATAAGGGGTTCTATTTTGTACCAATGAAAATGTTTTGGAGCTCGGTAGAGCTGGTGGTGGCACAACACTGGAAATGTACTAAATGCTACTGAATTCTTCTCTCTAAAATGTTTAACATGTTAGATGAATTTCACCTTAATTTTTTTAAAAAGTAACCTGTGGGGTAATACTTTGAGATTGTGTGAGTATCCTCCCCCAAGAATCCTTCACTCCATGGGCTAGCATCCATCCATGTTTGCTTGAATCAAGTATTACTATAGTGGTTGGAGAATAATGACAATATAATCCTATCCTTCCATCTCTTCCAACTATGTTAATTAGGTGAGCTTTCATTTCTCCTGCCACTCCTTTGTTTTCTGTTTATTTGGGGCTTGATTTTTGTGGGGTTTTTTGTCTTTAGTATCAATATTGACAGTAAACACTGTCACTTTGAGTTTTGATTCTTGAATTGTCCCACATTTGACCAGGGAAGATGCTTTCAACTTGCAGTGTCTTTGGACATGTCCCAATCCATTTTTGAGCACCTCTTTACTTCCTGGTACAAGATATTCCAGGAAACCTTGTGCTTTCCCTAACTGAGTCTTAGAACAAGCCATTTCTCCTGTTTTTGCTCCTTCTAAAAGTTGATCAGAAGCTTTGAAGCCAAAGAAATCTGAGTTTGAAACCATTTTCCTTTACTATTTTTAACAGCTTAAGATGTAACTCACACACCACACAATTCACCCATTTGAAGTACAAAATTCAATGGTTTTTAATATATTCACATGGCTATGAAACCACCACCACAATCTAATTTCAAAACATTTTTGTCACCCCTAAAAGAATCTCCATACCCATTAGTTGTCACCCCCCATTTCCCCCAACCTCCCTTTGCCTAAGCCCTGGCCAACCATCTCCCTTCTGTCTCTATAGACTTGCCTATTCTGGACAGATCATAAAAATGCAATCCTACCATTGTGGCCTTGTGACTGGCTTCTTTCTCAGCTTAATGTTGAAACCAATTTCTGCTGCTTAGTGGCTTTTTTTTTGGTCGCGCTTGGTCTTACTTGCGGCAGGCAGGCTCCTTAGTTGCGGCTTGCCAGCTCCTTAGTTGTGGCATGCAAACTCTTAGTTGCGGCATGCATGTGGGATCTAGTTCCCTGACCAGGGATTGAACCCCGGCCCCCTGCATTGAGAGCGTGTAGTCTTAACCACTGTGGCACCGGGGAAGTCCCTCTGCTGCTTAATTTTTGCATAACCTTGAGTGTTACTTAATTACAACATCTGGAAAACAGTAATAATATCAATACCAATCATCCCAGATCAATATGATAATCTACTAAGATAATATTCAATAAATAGTAATTATCATGAACATTAGTTGGGAGACACATACCCAATCTGCTGGATCTTTTGCATTCATTTATTCTCAACAAATACTTATCAAACACCTGTTGTATAGCAGGCATTAGTCTAGATATTGAGTCTACAGCATGGAAAACATATAAAAATCCTGCCCTCATGAAGCTGACATTCTACTGCCAGAAGACAGAAAATAAACAAAATAAATATGCAAAAATATATACTCTGTTTACTAGATGGTGATAGCGTCTAGGAAAAGAAAAACAAAACAAAACAAAACAGCAATCTGTTGGGAAGGTGTTTTGGAAAGGCCTCACTGAGGAGGTAACACTTATTTAAAGACCTTAAGGTGATCGTTTTTTTTTTGGCCATGATGTGTGGCATGAGGGATCTTAGTTCCCTGACCAGGGATCCAACCCAGGCCCAAGGCAGTGAGAGCAAGGAGTCCTGACCACTGGACCACCAGCGAATTCCCCACCTTAAGGTGATCTTGCCAGGCTTTTTACTTCTATAAATTAGGAGAGAACTATATTTGCCACCTAGAATATTTGTGAATTTATTGAATTAAAATACACCAACCTAATTATTAATGAACAACTTTACACATACTATATTAGATGCTTAAAGAATAAATTATAAACCCAGTCCCTGCTGATTTGGAAATTAAAAATTTCTTTGAGATGCATCAAAACGTAAAATGACATTTTGAAGGAAATACAAAAAAGAAGAAACACAGTAACAGGAGTTTAATTTTTCCTACCATCATTTATTTATACATATATTAATTATGTGAATATTATAATTAAGAAGGGAAAGTATTAAAACTAGATGTAGGTTTCTGTAGCAGTCCAAAATAAATGAAAAGGGCAGTACGTATGCATTTTTCCCCAACCTCGCACAATGGAATTCAAGATGAACACATCATATTAATTTTTATCAAATATAAAATAAAATTAAAGAATGCTATAAATCCAACTGCACTCCAATATTTCCAAGTAGAGTTACTAAATCATGTTGTATCTTAGAAGATATATTTATTATGTCATAGAATTGGAATCAGACTTGAGAGGTCATATAATGCATCTTGGGGCCTTTGGCCTCCTTCTAATGGTCCCTCAACACTTTTAAATTTTTAGAAAAGTTTCTTTATATCTTATGTACACCTTCTATTATGAAAATTAAGCCTGTTGCTTGTTATTTCATTATAGTGTGTTTCTCAGTGGCACTGGCACCATTGTAACAGTGTAACACAGAAGTCAGCACACAGAATAGTAGAGCCAAACGGTCAGAGTTCAAACCCTAGTTCTGTCATTAGCTGGCTAACCTTGGACAAGTTTCTCAGTTTCTTTGTGCCTCGGTTTCCTGATCTGCAAAATGCAGAGTAATATTACCTACCTTATATGTTTGTTGTGAGGATTAAATGAGTTATTTCACATAGAACGCTTAGAGAAGGATCTAAGTGTTCCCCCCAAAATTAGGTATTCATATTTATATGCATATTAAGACAGGTATTACTTATCTATTGCTGCACACCAAACCTCTCCCAAATTTAGCAACTTAAAACGACAAGAATTTATCATCTCACAATTTCTGTGGTCCAGGAACTTGGGAGCAGTCTAGCTGGAAAATGATGCTATCTGGGGCTGCAGTCATCTGAAGGCTTGCAGAAGGCTGAGAGATCTGTCACCAAGATGGTTCACTCACATGGCTGTCAGCAGGGGTCCTCAGGTCCTTGCTGGCTGTTTCAGAGAGGCCTTACTCGCCCTCCTGGATCTTTCCATAGGGCTACTGGAGTGTCTGGCTCCCCTAGAGTGAGTGGCCCCAGAGAAAGCAAGGAAGAAACTGCAATGCCTTCTATGACCTACTCTCAGAAGTCACAATCCACCATTTCCACCACATTCTATCCATTAGAAACAAGTAGGGCACACGCTCAAAGGAGGGGAATGAAGCCACTTCTTATAGGGAGAATTATCAGTGAGTGTGTGGACACATTTTTAAACCACCACAAGGGCTCATTCCTTCTTTCCTTTGGTGCCTCTGATTTGCAAGTGAGAAACCTTTGAGACCTCTCATTCATACTGTCTAAATACTAGACATGAAAGGGAATTTTCAGTCTAACATTCAGACTGAAGAAAAAGGAATGTAGATTAGAATGATTATCTAGAGAAAATCATCAATAGTAATAAATTTATTATAAATAAAATGCCTTCTCTATGTGACTCTTACATAAACCAGCTAAAAAATGACTCCTGGGACTTCCCTGGTGGCGCAGTGGTTAAGAATCCACCTGCCAATGCAGGGGACATGGGTTTGAGCCCTGGTCTGGGAAGATCCCACACGCCGCGGAGAAACTAAGCCCATGCACCACAGCTACTGAGCCTGTGCTCTAGAGCCCACGAGCCACAACTACTGAGCCCGTGTGCCTAGAGCCCGTGCTCCGCAACAAGAAGCCACCGCCATGAGAAGCCTGTGCACCCCAACAAAGAGTAGCACCCGCTCGCCGCAACTAGAGAAAGCCTGCCGCCCACAGCAACGAAGAACCAACGCAGCCAAAAATTAATAAATAAAATTTTTTAAAAAAATGACTCCTGAAGATGTGCCCAGGGCTGGATTAGGATGGATTTAGAATACTGACTAATATGTCCACACATATCTAAATAGATGAAATGGTCTGTCCATAATGACTATGTTGAACTTCCCCACCCTGGGCTCCATTTCTTTCAAGCTTTTAGACATGGATAAAGCCATGACAGAATACTCATTTCTCAAATATCTGAACTCTCTGAGTATAAGAATTTGGTTTTCCATTTTACTGTAACTGGTTTAAAAATCCAATATAAAATCTAATATAAAAAATATCTAATAGAAACTGAAGATGATCTTTTTCACAGTTAAACACATATTCTGTTCAAGCATAATTCACAATCAGTTCTTCAACATGTGTATTTGTCACCTTCAGGTAGGTTTAGGCATTGTATCTGGAAATAAGATATACTTTTACCATTAAAAAGCAGCTTTAAAAAAAAAAAAAAGCAGCTTTAAAAAAGAAAGCAGCTTTATAATCCTCATTATTATAGTGTTTAATTGAACTTGCTTTTAAAACTTTTTTATTGTTACATAATATACATACAGAAACATGCATAAATCACAAGGGTACAATAGAGCAAAGACACCTATGTTTAAAAATATTGAAGGTTACCAGTACCTTGAAAGCCCACTTTGTCTCTCCTTAGTAACTGCTCCCAACAAGGTTATCTCTATTCTAACACTGCTGATTAACGCTAACTGGTTTTTAGTTTTATGGGAAATGGAATCATACACCAGGTACTCTTTTGCATCTGGTCTCTTTTGCTCAATATTATATTGTGAGACTGAGCCATGTGTTGTGTTTAATCATCTTTTCACTGTTGTATAGTATTCCATTTTATGCATACACCACTTTTTTAATTCACTGGTGCTATTTATTAAACTACTGCCTCAACCCCAAACTCACCCTTCTACTCTCAGCTTTGTAATGAGGGAGCTGTGACTCAGCTAACATTTCTCCGTTGCCAGCGGATGCCCATTAATTCTGCCAGATGGGGGAGCTAGAGGGAAACTGGAAGGCTGGAAAAGAGAGAAGGGACTTACTCCCTCCTGTTCGCTGGCTGTTCCTGTCACTATCATCTTGGCACAGGCCCTTCAGAGAAGCAGTTGGCTGCAGTCTCAAGTTTCAGTGGTGCTCCTCAAACCGGCTTCATTGTCTCTCCTTAGAAGGACAATCAAGGCCAGGCCATACCCCCTCCTGACATCTGGGTCCCAGCTCCCTCCTCTAAGCTTCTGAGGTCTACTAACCTACCTCTGCACTTTGTTCCCCAGCCCTAGGAGTGGACGCTGATTCCTGCATTATCACTGTATTATTTGTGTCCCCTTTACTCTTTTTCAGTTCTCCAACACCTCTTCAACCAATCAATACCTTATATTTTTTGTGGTTATTAAAACAATCTAACTGCCATACAAAAGTAAATAGTCCCTGCTTTCTCTCTAATGGGTACAATAGATGATTGGGTTGTCTCCAGTTTGGACTACTATGAATACTGCTGCTATGAATATTCTCCTACCTGTCTTTTGGTGAAATGTGTATATACCTGAAATGGAATTGCTAGGTCATAGGGGAGGTGTGTGTTCACTTTCAGCAGGCACTGCCTGAAAGTTTTCCAAAGTGGTTGTACCAATAATTGCATTGATTCTAAGACACTCCCAGGATCTCATACCTGATCCTCAGAACTTTTAAAAGTTAGAGAGCTGAGCTTCCCTGGTGGCGCAGTGGTTGAGAGTCCGCCTGCCGATGCAGGGGACAGGCGTTCGTGCCCCGGACCGGGAGGATCCCACGTGCCGCGGAGCTGTTGGGCCCGTGAGCCATGGCCGCTGAGCCTGCATGTCCAGAGCCTGTGCTCTGCAACGGGAGAGGCCACAACAGTGAGAGGCCTGCATACCGCAAAAAAAAAAAAAAAAAAAGTTACAGAGAGCCAATAAACTCCACACTATTGTAATTTAATCTCAGCTTCAGAATTTTTATGTTGCAGTGCTAAAGAAAACGAGACTCTGTTGAGGACAGACTTTGTGTCCTTAATTCCTCTATCAGTGCCTGGTACATAGTAGGTGATGTTGAATAGATAATAAGGGGAAGTTTATATCTGTTCTTCTGTACAGTTGAACTAATGTGAAACAGCAATGTAAATTGAGGTCAGTCCCATCTAGGGCATACTGTCACCCCAGCACATATTCCACCGGGCAGCTGTGTCCCATCTAGGGGATACTCAGTCACCCCAGCACGTATTCCTCCGGGCAGCTGGAGATAAACAGGCCTCTGTTTCCCCAGGTTGCTTCTATTGCCCTGCAAGACCCATTTCTCTCCTCAACATAGGTTTAAATGACTTGATTCAGGAACAGACGCAACACAACACTGGCTGCTTATGGACTAGGGCAGCCTCATATCCGGCACATCGACCTCATCATTCCAACCCTCTCCCAAGAATCTTTGGTGGAGATCCCAAACTGAATTAAATCCCTTTGAGATTTATTCTTAGAGTGACTCAAACTTCAGGGTGCTCCTGTCCAACCCCTGGGATGTCTTAAGAATCACCTACACAAAACGCAAGGCAAACAACCCGCTTCTTCACACCCTACCTGAAACCATCACAAGCCGAACTCTCAAGAATGAATGGGTTACTAGCACCTGCTGGGAACTCAGGGTTCCTGACATGAGCACACCATGGAGAAAAAGTAGCAGCTTGCTAGATGTTAATATAGGAAGCTGACTGCCATCGAGTGCTCTGAAATCCACTCAACAAAAATTAAGGTGGGGGAAGGAGGAGAAGGAGTGAAGGCAACACATACACTTGTTAATAAAATATATTCATGCTTTCTACAACAACACAGTTTCCAATTGCATAAGTCTGCTTTTCTTTTTTTTTTTTGTGGTACGCGGGCCTCTCACTGTTGCGGCCTCTCCCTTAGCGGAGCACAGGCTCCGGACGCGCAGGCTCAGCGGCCGTGGCTCACGGGCCCAGCCGCTCCGCGGCACGTGGGATCCTCCCGGTCCGGGGCACGAAACCCCGCCCCCTGCACCGGCAGGCGGACTCTCAACCACTGCGCCACCAGGGAAGCCCCATAAGTCTGCTTTTATACGATACAGATTGTTAACGTGACATCATTCTGATTTTACAAGTAATATAACCGGAATGACAAAATGGTGAGGAAGCAGATATACCTAATTATGAATTATAGACAATTCTATTTTTTAATCTCTGGGTATGTAAGGCATGTTTTTCTGACTCATCACAGGCAGTGACATAACAAATTGATGTCTCTTCTCATGCACTGTTTGTCACCAAAGAGGAAGCCAGCATGTTCTGATGTCATCACACAAGGTGATATAAGTACCTCCTGTCTCTGACTCCTCAGACATTTCTTTAGTTCTCATCCTTTCCCTCTCCAATCCCCCTCCTAATGCTACATTCATCATCACCTAACATCTAAAGAATCTGGTCATCACAAGCTGGGTGTTGCCTCAGTTGCCTATGCTGTAAAACCACCCAAAATTAGTAGCTTAAAACAATGGTTTATTATTTCTCACACTTCTGTGGGTTCTTCTGATCTCACCTGGGTCATTCATGCTGCTGCATTCATCCGCTGGGTCAGCTAGAGCTGGAGGCCCAAGGTGACCATATCTGTATATCTGGGGCCTTGAAGGGACTAGAGGGCTAGGACTTCTCTCTCCCCATGTTATCTTTCATCATTAACTAATTTATCCAAGCTTCTTTACACAGCAAGTCCCAGGAGAGCGAAGGCACAAGCTGTGTAGACTCCAGAACTCACACAATGTCATTTCAACAATATTCTATTGGTTTAGGCAAATCCTAAGGCCAGATTCATTGTGAAAGGCAACCACACAAGGGCATGAATTCAGGGAGACAGTATTCATCAGGGTCATTTTACAACAATCTACCGTATGTGTATAGCTATATAATCCCATCAGACTTCATTTTAGGCATGCTTCCCAATGCACCTAAGCCTCTGCAAGGTCAGTCAGTCAACAATTTTTTTTTGAGCAACCACAAGGAATAAAGTAATAGGCTAGGAATATATATTTATCACACAATTTCTGGCTAAAAGAGTGCTTTCAAGACCATTAAAAAATTTTTTCTCGGGGCTCCTCTGGTGGCGCAGTGGTTGAGAGTCTGCCTGCTGATGCAGGGGACACGGGTTCATGCCCTGGTCCGGGAAGATCCCACATGCCGCGGAGCAGCTGGGCCCATGAGCCATGGCTGCTGAGCCTGCACGTCCGAAGCCTGTGCTCTGCAATGGGAGAGGCCACGACAGTGAGAGGCCCGTGTACTGCAAAAAAAAAAATTTGTTTTCTCATTTCCACCCTGTGAAATAGATAAGGGTGTATGTGCTGGTGATATAGTAAATATATTTGGTCTTTGATCCCCATCCCTGGCACAGAACTTCTAAAACCTTTGGGATTTCCTGAGTAATAGGAACGTCTTTTGTTGTTCATAATAAGCGCCCCCCACCCCTTGGGCTTCCCTGGTGGTGCAGTGGTTGAGAGTCCACCTGCCGATGCAAGGGACACGGGTTCGTGCCCCAGTCTGGGAAGATCCCACATGCCGCAGAGCGGCTAGGCCCGTGAGTCATGGCCGCTGAGCCTGCGCATCCAGAGCCTGTGCTCCGCAACGGGAGAGGCCACAATAGTGATAGGCCCACGTACCGCAAAAAAAAAAATAATAATAATAAGCGCCCCCCTCTTAAATTTTATGTATGTATGTATGTATGTATGTATGTATGTATGTACGTGTGCACTGAGTCTTCGTTGCTGCGCACAGGCTTTCTCTAGTTGAGGCGAACGGGGGCTACTACTCTTCTTTGCTGTGCGTGGGCTTCTCACTGCAGTGGCTTCTCTTGTTGCGGAGCACGGGCTCTAGGTGGGTGGGCTTCAGTAGTTGTGGCTCGCGGGCTCTAGAATGCAGGCTCAGTAGTTGTGGCGCATGGGCTTAGTTGCCCTGCGACATGTGGGATCTTCCCGGACCGGGGCTCCAACCCGTGTCCCCTGCATTGGCAGGCGGATTCTTAACCACTGCACCACTAGGGAAATCCCAGTAAGCCCCTTTAGATGACACCTGGCCAACTTAGGTAGGGCCCCTAGGGCCCCTCAAGATGAGGCTGGTCACCAGAACGACCAAATGATGAGAAAGTTGGAACTTTCAACCCCACGCCTGACCTTCCAGGAGGGGAGGAGAGCTGGAAACTGAACTGTTCTATAAAAACTCTCAAAGGAGATTTGAGCTCCCAGGCAATGAAACCTCAAGGTGCTGGGAGGTGGGGAGCCCAGAGAGGGCATAGAAACTGCACCCCACCACCCGGTACCATGTCCTACACATGTCTTCTATTTGGCTGTTCTTGAGTTGTATCCTTTATAATAAATCAGTAAAATGCCTTCCTGAGTTCTGTGAGCTGTTCTGAGGAGGGGTTGTGGGAAGCCCTCGTTTAGAGCCAATCAGTCAGAAGCATGGGTGGCCTCTCCAGGACATGCAACTGGTGTCTGAAGCTGGGAGAGGGGCAGTCTTGTGGGACTGAGCCCTAAACTTTGGGGTGTGCACTAACTCTGGATAACTGGTATCAAAACTGAATTGAACCGTTGAATATTCAGTTGGTGTCCTAAGAATCAGAGAATTGGTTGTTGGCTTTGGAAAACACTCCAGAGTCCCCACTGTGCAGTAGATAGGAGAGCTAGGACACACACTCATTTCTACCAACATATACTTCTTTCTCCACATTGGTTGCTCCTCTCCAAAAAAAATTGTTTTTCATGAATCATAAGACATTGTGCCTGCCCTCTTTGTATGTGTGAAAGAACTAGAGAACATTAAACCTAAAGCCAAAGAGAGAAATTGGAGAGTAAGAGTTCCTGTGATAGCTACACCAGTAGGCAGACTCTCCAGCTGCAGCAAAACTTTCTGGAGGGAATCAAAGCTCTTATAACCCAATCCAAAGTTCCAAGGAGAAAATTGAGTTGACAGTCACATATTTCTGTATATGCACATACAGCACCACTAGAAATGAGGCATCTAAGCTGTCTGAAAACAAATAAACTGAGTATCACAACAGCAAACTTATCTGCCAAGAGTTCCTGGCAAGCATTAAAATCAATTTAGAGGAGATAGTGATGCTGGAAGTGTCCAGGAAATGAGTTATGCTGAGATATTTAAAACAAACAAAAAAATGCTTACTATGAATATTATCAGCGGGATAAGGTCTGCAAATAGACCAACGTCTTCTAAAAGTACAAAAAAATTCTATGATGGCAAGCTGCGATTACAGAGTATCATCCTGCACGTTAACGTCTAAGGCAGTTTGGGAGCCCCTCTTCCCTGTCCCTTGCAGCACCTTGGACAGGGGATAAGGTGGTTTTTGTTAGCCTCAGCAGTTTTCCGAGGCTCTTGTTTAGGATTCCATCTTAGAGCCTCCAAGGTCTACGAACACACTCCCCCACTTCTTCTTTTTTTTTTTTTTTTTTTTTAGATGTTGGGGGTAGGAGTTTATTAATTAATTAATTAATTTTTGCTGTGTTGTATCTTCATTTCTGTGCGTAGGGCTTTCTCTAGCTGCGGCAAGCGGGGGGCCACTCTTCATCGCGGTGCGCGGGCCTCTCACTATCGCAGCCTCTCTTGTTGCGGAGCACAGGCTCCAGACGCGCAGGCTCAGTAGTTGTGGCTCACGGGCCCAGTTGCTCCGCGGCATGTGGGATCCTCCCAGACCAGGGCTCGAACCCGTGTCCCCTGCATTAGCAGGCGGATTCTCAACCACTGCGCCACCAGGGAAGCCCCCCCACTTCTTCTTGGAGTGCAAATGTCTTCTAAACAGTTTTCCCCATGGATTGTTCTGTTTGACTATACAAAATTGTGGTTTTAAAAAATGTAAATGTGGTACTTCCCTGGTGGTGCAGTGGTTAAGAATCCGCCTGCCAATGCAGGGGACACGGGTTCGAGTCCTGGTCCTGAAAGATCCCACATGCCGCGGAGCAACTAAGCCTGTGCACCACAACTACTGAGCCTGCACTCTAGAGCCCGTGAGCCACAGCTACTGAAACCCACGTGCCTAAAGCCTGCGCTCCGCAACAAGAGAAGCCACCGCAATGAGAAGCCTGTGACCACAACAAAGAGTAGCCCCCGTTCGCCTCAACTAGAGAAAGCCCGCGCGCAGCAACGAAGACCCAACGTAGCCAAAAATAAAAATAAAATAAATAAATTTATTAAATAAAAATAAACTTTATAAAGACTTTAGCACATATTTAGTGCTCAACAAATATTTACTAAGTGATTTAAATAACAATAATGCTTTGATACCTTGCAAATTTAGTGATTTTTTAAAAATAGGTCTAGTTAAACTTACACTTAGAACTTTACTGGAATTGAATTATTGTGGAAGAGTAGCCCCCGCTCTCTACAACTAGAGAAAGCCCACGCACAGCAACAAAGACCCAATGCAGCCAAAAATAAATAAATAAATTAGAAAAAAAAAGTTCTCTTTCATGCTGGAGAGGATGTGGAGAAAAGGGAACCCTCCTATACTGTTGGTGAAAATGTAAATTGGTACAGTCACTATGGAGAACAGTATGGAGGTTCCTCAAAAAATTAAAAATAGAACTACCATATGATCCAGCAATCCTACTCCTGGGCATATACCTGGAAAAAACAAAAACTAATTTAAGAAGGTACACGCACCCCAATGTTCACAGTAGCACTATTTACAATAGCTAAGACATGGAAACAACCTAAATGTCCATCGACAGATGAATGGATAAAGAAAATGTGGTATATACATACAATGGAATATTACTCGGGCATAAAAAGAATGAAATATTGCTATTTGCAGCAACATGGATGGGCCTAGAAAATGTTATACTTAATGAAGTAAATCAGAGAAAGACAAACACAATATGCTATCACTTATATGCAGAATCTAAAAAATAATACAAATGAATGTATATACAAAACAGAAACAGACTCATGAACACAGAAAACAAACTTAAGGTAACCAAAGGGGAGAAAGAGGGAGGAGGGAACGAATCAGGAGTATGGGATTTAACAGATACAAACTACTATACATAAAATAGATAAGGAACAAGGATTTACTATATGACACAGGGAATCGTATTCAATACCTTACAAAAACCTATAATGTAATATAATCTAAAAAGAAACTGAATCACTTTGCTTTATACCTGAAACTAACACAATATTACAAATCAATTATACTTCAATTAAAAAGTTCTTTTATGCTGAATATGTGTTAATTTAATATTTCTCATCAATAAATTTGAGTAGAAGCACTTTGCAACTGATAAGAATCTTTACCTATTACTTTTTTTGCTTACGGTATTTCAAAATGGCTTAAATGGTATAAATCACTTCATTGTTTATATCATATCTGGCATTTTCTGAATGAAATGAAGTGTTTAAACAAGTTTCATTACTATTACAGCCCAAAACACAAAGACTTGTTCTTTTCTCCTACTTTTATATATGTAATCTGAAGACATTAAATTAATTGTTCAAAAGAGGTTTTTAAGAACAAAGTGGCAAATCTCTGATGATTTTTGCGTGTGTGTGAGTTAAACCTAAACTTTTTACCAGAAAGGGCAAATAAATTCAGACAAGTTCCTGTAAATAGTTGTGGTTGTATTCATTTTTAAGTTTGTGCTACATTAAATATTTATTTAATAAGTTCATAGCCTAAGTATATTTATAATAAAATGGTAGTGGGAATTAAAACTAGGAAGAGGGCTTCCCTGGTGGCGCAGTGGTTGAGAGTCCGCCTGCCGATGAAGGGAACACGGGTTCGTGCCCCAGTGCGGGAAGATCCCACATGCCGCGGAGCGGCTGGGCCCGTGAGCTATGGCCGCTGAGCCTGCGCGTCTGGAGCCTGTGCTCCGCAATGGGAGAGGCCACAACAGTGAGAGGCCCGCGTACCGCAAAAAAAAAAAACTAGGAAGAAAGTGTCATTTAAATAATCATACTGAATTCAACACTGTGTCCGAATCCTGGCCAGTAGAAAGCAACCTGATTTCCCATCCCAGCTCTGCCACTCCCTAGCAGTGACTGTGAACAAGTAATTCAATCTTTCTAGGTCTTAGAGTCTCCTCTGTAACATGAGATTGACAATACTTGCCTCATGGGGTTTTTGTGGTTTTGTAAAGAATGGAGTCAACATGCGACAGGCACCTAGCGCAGTGCCTAACACATAGCAAGTGTCCATGATAGGACGTTACTAATAACAATATTAATTTAACTAGAAGTAACGTTCCAAGACAAGATAAGATGTGAAATTCTTAAAGTGCCACACGACTTGAGAACAATGACTGATTTGGCTAGTGACGACATTTCTCCTAACACTGCAACAAGGACATTACATACAACACTTGCCAGGCCTTGCCCTCAAAAGGTTAATCACATTTACAGTTTTGGGATCTCTTATAATTAACTTTCTTGAGTTTTTCATCCATTTATATGGACTCCTGATCATAATACGATCCCTAGTAGTAATATGCACCATAAATGTACCTGCTTTGTAAAGTAGCACTGTTTTTTTATCCCTAAACAAATCCTTTCAAGTTTTGAAATTTTTCTTTCTTATTCTGCCACTGAAATAATTATAAAATGATGTACTGAAGCAAAAAGAAAAGCAAGCTCAAAAGAAGAAATAAAGTAAGCTCAGATTAATAATATATGAACTGTCTTCCATTAAAATTATTATTATACATAAGAATAACAAAATGACCTCTTGAATTTTTACTTGAATAGTGGTCTTT
The DNA here is from genome assembly GCF_008692025.1 of Phocoena sinus. Classification (NCBI taxonomy): domain Eukaryota; kingdom Metazoa; phylum Chordata; class Mammalia; order Artiodactyla; family Phocoenidae; genus Phocoena; species Phocoena sinus. The sequence continues at coordinate 88,937,305 of NC_045771.1, forward strand.
GGTTTGAAATAGAAGTGTTTGTAATTCTTAGAGGAATATACATTTTATAGTATACAATGCATATATATACATAGGTACATGTAGGCATATATAATAATACACATATAATATGTAATTCTTAGAGGCAGAAAACATTTTAACCAGAAAGAGGTGGTAGTCTTTATTACTTAAACTTACGACAAAAACAACCTGTAAATGGAGAATATTTGAATGAATGATGTTAAAAGATAAACTGTGGTATACTAACACTTGGAAGAGTTCATCCGAGCAAACATGAGTTTGACTTAGTACCAGAACAAGAATGGTTAAGAGCTCTCTGTTGACCGTAGCTAGGGGAAAGACTATGACAGAGCAGGCCTGGAAGCAAAGCAAGGAACTTACCTGAATGGCTAAGCAGCTGCCTTATTTAGGAAAGCCTACTTGGCTTTGTAATTGCTTGTTCTTAGGTTTAGATTTCTTATGCTTGAGACATTTAAGGAATTTACTCTGGCTTAGATTTGCCTAAGAAGGCCACCAAGACATTAGAGCCACCTCAGTCTAATGGCGGACTTGTTTGATTACATAAAATATCTAAAAATCTGTTCTTCTTTAACCAAAGGAACATTTATAATGACAAGTAATTTGGATGGAACAAAATTACATTTTCTTCTGACACCTGAAATTGAAGTTCCTCATAATCCTTGAGAATGAATAAAACAGTGAAAATGGATTTAGTAGGCCTTTATTAGCTGGTAGCTTGGCGTAAAGTTTGTGAACATTTTAAAAGTACAATGACTATAAAAAATGGCAGCTTCAAAAGTATTATATCATCAAAGGTGGGTTACCCCTTAATTTGGGGCAAGCTATGATAGGACCATATTCTACACTGAGTACTGAATTGAGAAGCTGCTTAAAGACCAGTATTATTCAGATGAGGAATTACTTAAACAAAATAGCATGAGAGTTTTTTGAAAATATGGTGGTTAGGGCAGAAGGAATGCAAATTAGTTCATTATAGTTTTAGTTCTAATTGTTAAAAAATATTGTCCAAAACACAGAAATAAGGCAGAGAGAGAGCAGCATGTCTTGCCAATGTCACATCCAAGCATTGTTTAACAGGCCCATCAAAGCATTATTTAATTATCTACAATCTAAGGGTCAGCTAACTTTTTCTGTAAAGATACAGATAGTAAGTTTTCAGGTTTTGTTTTTTTCCGTTTTTTTTTTTAAATCAAAGACTGGTTTTATTTCAGTAATGGAGAGAATTTTAGAGGTTCTCTACAGATGGAGAGAACTTTTTAAAAATTTTTATTTATTTATTTATTTATGCCTGCGTTGGTCTTTGTTGCTGCACACGGGCTTTCTCTAGTTGCAGTGAGCAGGGGCTACTCTTATTTGTGGTGTGAGGGCTTCTCATTGCAGTGGCTTCTCTTGTCGCGGAGCATGGGCTCTAGGTGCATAGGCTGAGTAGTTGTGGCTCACAGGCTCTAGAGCACAGGCTCAGTAGTTGTGGTGCACAGGCTTACTTGCTCCTTGACATGTGGGATCTTCCCAGACCAGGGGTTGAACCCGTGTTCCCTGCATTGGCAGGCGGATTCTTAACCACTGCGCCACCAGGGAAGTCCTTCTGTTTCTGTTTTTTTTACAATCCTTTAAAAATGTAAGAGTCATTCTTAATTCATGGATTACACCAAAACAGACCAGCAGCTAAATGTGGCCTGCGGTGACCCTATTCTAGAAGAAGTCCCTTTGTCTGTCTCACTATTCACTATTGATTAAAGGCCTAGATTTTATGAATTCACATGTTAACTTGCAGATTTTTGTCCAGTAAAGGCAAAATTAATTTGGTAAAAACACCAAAGTTATTGTTTTATTGTCATAGGATATTAACTAGTTTTGTATCTAACAGAAGAATCTTTTTTTCATTAAACTTTTAATTTTGAGATTATTTTAGATTAACATTCAGTTGAAAGAATACAGAGAGATGCTGTGTACCCTTTACCCAATCTCCCCATTGGTTACATCTTGCAAAACTATTAATACAGTATCACAGCCAGGATACTGACATGGATGGAGTCAAGATGGAGAGCATTTCCATCATCACCGGTTTCCTCATGTAGCCATTTTATAACAGTCACACCACTTTTCTCAAGCCCCCCACCACACCTCCTTCTCAACCCCTGGCAACTGTTAATCTATTCTCCATTTCTGTAAATTTGTCATTTCAAGAATACTGTATAAAGGCATCATATAGTATGTAACCTTTTGGGATTGGCTTTTTTCACACAGCACAATTCTCTGGAGATTCATCCAGGTGAAAGATGAACAATCTTACTTAAAATTTCCTTTCTGAAAGGGCTGTCACTACCCCGCTCCTCAAACACTCTTTGAATCAGCCTTATCATTCTGTTTGTTCCTTCACTGAGTTGAAAAAAATATTTTCCAAGTGTTCATTCTGTTTGTATGAGTCATACTTCAAACTTTTTGAAAATGATACTTTGACATAATTGTTTAGCTTGTTTGTCCCCAAGAGATAGTTTCCAGTTGGCTGTTTTTTATTTAGAAAACTTGTATGTAGTCAGAAAAGATCAGACCACATGTATTCTCCTCCAGTCACAATAAAAATGTAATCTGCTTTGTTTGAGTTTCAAAGAATGATAAGATGTTCTCTCTCCAGTGATAGGTTATTTCTGTGAGATTTTTGGATGAGTTAAGAAGAAATACGTTTTAAAATAGCATTTTTATCCTATGCCACTGGATCTTTCTTTCATC